>NW_028318218.1:10157500-11640729 GCF_062004578.1 Staurois parvus | reverse complement strand
GCTTCTCTCGAACGGGCATGCTGGAAAACCAGCATCCGACCCGCGCCTTCACGCTATATGCAGTGACAGATTTTTTTGTCACATGGTAAAACGTCTGTCATCACAGGGACATACAGGAAACAATTGTTTGTGTCCCATTCACACTGCAACACACTGTAGCACTGTACTGCAGTGTGCAGCTTTAAAATGCAGATATGCTGCATTTTATTGCAGAGCACCGGGCCAAATCGCACTGCAGTGTCATGCAGCGAATGCGTGTCCATTTTGTACGCTTTGAATAAAGCTTGTACAAAACAAGAAAAGGAGTGATATGATGCACTGAATTGTGCACCACACTGCCACTAGTGCACCTGGCAATGCAGAGCAGCCGGAGCGGTCAATCACTCCTGGTGATCTGTGTACTCAGTGTGAATTGGCCCTAAGAAAGTGAAGGAAAGAGGAGTATATTGTGGTGCTGGGGAGGCTCTTTCCAGAGACCCTGTCTTTTTCCCTGCATGGGAAAGGTGACAGTGCCTCTTTAATGGGGGAAATTCCAGGGATAATATCCTGTTGCTGGCTAGTAAAGTCTGCAAGATTTGCATGTCCCACCTGCATACTTGTTCTATCTTGCTAGATTACTTAATAGTGAAGCCAGGATCAGGATGACAGCCTCAGAGCCTGCACACCTAGAAGGGTGCAGTTGTGCTTATTTTGTAAACACCCCCCAGCCCCTCCTCCCAGCATTATACTCACCTGTGTATGATCTGCGAAATGTCATCCGTGTGGCATCTTTTTTGCCAGACCTGTGTGTGTGTGTACTGCATTCTCCATGTAGGCTTTGGTCTGGAGTATGATATTGTACGCTGGACTAACTCTCTATAGAATTAACTGAGGGATGCAGAGTCAGGGGTGTGGAAATTTTTAAAAAACGGACGAAATCGGTGCCCCAATCTACTTGTCCCTCATGATTTGTCCACATAAAAAAAAATTATTTTGAACCAAAACCATATTTAAATCTGAGGTGCTTTTAGGAATGTCTGGGGCTTTTAAAATCAAAAGGGGCTTTATGGCGACTTAAATGTGTAATAATTTTAACATTACGCTGTTTATCTCCTCCTCACCTCCCTGCCTGTCTCCAGCACCGCACCTGGGAACTAGCAGGGAGGGGAGAGACCTTGCAGTGTAATGAGCACCGATTGGATGCGCATTAGGAAAGGGGAGTGTCTGGCTTATCCTTTATCCCTTTCACTGCCAGAGCTGTTTTTGCGTTTTTTGCACACGTTTAAAAAATCATTTAAGGCCTGAAGATTACACAAAACCCCCAAAGATATATTTTCTGAAAGCAGAGACCCTAGAGAATAAAATAGTGGTAGTTCCATATTACTGCAAAATTTCAGTAAAAAATATAAGTTAATTTTATGGCCCAAAAAAAGCAATAAACGACGCAATTTTTTTGTAAAATATAAAAGACGTGGTTACACTGAGTAAATAGATATCCAACATATCAAACCTTACATTTGTGTGCACTCGTGAAGTGGTGACGATCATTAGTACCCCATATTTTCTATAGGCGACACTTTTAAAGCCCCTTCTAGATCATCACTATAGTGTTACAGGGCGTGGCGTGTGCGGCGATATGCAACATGTGTATCGCAATCAACGTTTTCATTCGTAGGCTCCCCAGCAAGTGCTTTTACGTTTGTACTTGTGAATATGGAGGGAGGGATGTTATGTGCTTGGGTGTAACTTTGATGTTTTACAATGAAAAAAAAAAAAATTAAGTAAAAAGAAGAAAAGTTTGTGTGTGGGTTTTTTTTTATCATCACATAGGGGACAAAGTCCTCTGTGATGATTTTTGATGACAGGTTTTCTTTATCGAGACATCTGGGGTCTAAAACACCCTAGATGCCTCCCCTGAATGTAATGCAGTGCACATTGCACTACATTGCATTCTTTCCCAGCTTCGATAGCAGGAAATGTTTGCATGGGGACCCGGAAGTGACATCATAACGTCACTTCCGGAACAGGACAAGAAGGGGAGGGGTGCGGATGTGTCTGTCTCCTCCCTCCCCTCTATCTGATGGTAGTGAGCCAGTCCCGGGCCTGCAGATGGGCAAGCAGAGCCCAAGAGACTGTGGGTGGTTAAAGCAGGGCGGGGGGGACAGAGGCTGGCACTGTGTGGAAGCAATTGGCGGCAGCACACCCAGAACATTTTTTTACCTTAATGCATAGAATGTGTTAAGGTAAAAAAAAACAAAACACCTGCCTTTAGAACCACTTTAATTCTACAAAGAAGGGCTCTAGGGTTGAAGATATTGAGTTAGTAAGCTGTAAATTATATTTACTCACAGTACATATATGGAGGGGTATCTCCATTTTCAGCTGTAAGTATATTGTTTGCATGATATCGGATGGACAAAGGTTGTGTTTTGTGGCATTTTACTAGGAAAAGGGAGAAAAGGTTGTCGTTATCAGTAAGAATGCCGTATACATACATACATACCTACCTAGATGGCTACAGGATCATGATTGGACACAGCTGATCACATGGTAAAGAGATGCTGAGACTGGCCCTTCACCTCTGTCTGTATCCAAAGAGCACTTCTGATGCGCGCCTGGTTCTTGGAGGACATCCATAGACGCCCTCCCAGAACCAGCCGACCACGCTATAGCCGTCTTTTGGCTATAGCCCAGTCGGAAAGGGGTTAATCATTTCTAAAGGCCCATAGAATCTGTTGTATTTTTATTGTCATATCAGACATTTGGCTTTGCCAGCATTCGGTTCTTCGTTCTGTCCAATTGACGTTATTTGAAAGAGAGCCATAAAAAATTTGTTTTATTAGCGTTTAAGAGCATTTAGTGTGTGTGGTTTTTTTTTTCTGTCGGAAAAATGCCCCCAAAAACTCTACAAAAACAATTTTTATTTTTTTGCTCCCAAACTCTGACATTTGAAAAACACTGCTAGCCTATAAGTGTGCATGGGCATATAGGGTAAATCTATTTAGCTTCTAGAAGCAAAAAAAAATACTGATAACAGCTTCTAGGCGCTTAAAAAAATGCTAGTGTGTGCATGGAGCCTCAGTGCAATCTAGAGCTTGATTTTAGAAAATTCTTAATTAGAAAATGTTTTTCCTGAATTCAGGTATGTCTCCCAAGTACAGAAATCTCACCTTGAGACAAATTTACTAGTCAGAGTTCAGTTATGTAAATTTTGTTACCAAATATGTCATCTTATCAGCTATATTATAAAAAATAAGATGATGGCCTTTGTGCTGAAATGTCTCTTTTAACTACCAACACACTGACTGTCGCTGTGCAAGGTTTTACCACGCCCATCTTGTGATAGTCATGGTTTTGGTATGGCAAAAATGATGCAAATTCCCTTTCCGGGTATTTTAGTAATTTATGCAAAGGGCAGCAATAAAGTACAGTAACAACTATACACCATTCAGATTACATGGGGTTATTCACACTTCAGTCTATTATTATAGGGCAGCACAGTGGCTAAATGGTTAGCACTTCCGCCTGGCAGTAATAGGGTCGTTGGTTCGAATCACAGCCATGGCACCACCTGCCTGGAGTTTGCATGTTCTCCCTGTGCCTGCGTGGGTTTCCTCCGGGTACTCCGATTTCCTCCTACACTCCAAGGACATGCTGGTAGGTTAATTGGATCCTGTCTAAATTGTCTCTAGTATGTGTATGTATGAATGTAAGTTAGAGACTTTAGATTGTACACCCCTTGAGGGTTAGGGACTGATGTGAATGTACAATATATATGTAAAGTGCTGCGTAAATTGACAGTGCTATATAAGTACCTATAATAAATAAATTATTAATATACAAGAATTGTATAGCTCCAGCAGTTTACACAGCTCCTTACAATATGAGGTCAGACAGTACAGTTGCAATACAATTTAATACTGGAGGAATCAGAGGGCTCTGCTCCTTAGAGCTTACAATCTAGGAGGGAGGGCCAAGAAATACAAAAGGTCATAACTGTGGGTGATGAACTGATGGAGAAAGTTGTTAGCTGGGGGCAGGATAGCCTTTTCTAAAGAGAAGGGTTTTCAGGGATTGTCTAAACGAAGACAGAGTAGGACATAGTTGGACAGATTGGGGTGAGGAATTCCAAAGGATGGGAGAGGCTCGGAAGAAGTCCAGGAGGTGAGTATGGGAGGAGGTGACAAGGGAGCTAGAAAGCAGATGGTCTTGGGAGGAACGGAGAGGACGATTAGGTTGGTATTTTGAGACTAGGTTAAAGGTGTAGTCGGGGGCAGAGATGTGCATTGCTGCGTAAGTTGTTGCAGTGTATGCATTAGTGGATCAATAAGAAGCAGAGGCTGGCGTTCATTTTTTAATGACCCTTCCCCCCCCCCCCTTTTCTCCTTCTGTGCTTTTACCATGTACTGTGGCGTCTAATGCACTGTATATAAATGCAGTCTCTACAGTTCGTTTTTTTTTAGATTACACACAAACCTGATTCATTGGTGTGGACTAAAACCATAGAAAATAAGCCCATTTTCCCTGTCCTTGCAGAAAGACAGCGTTAGGCAATGCCGCGTAACACTGCTAAATGAGTCTTTTATCTAGTCATGTCTGTGAAAGATGAAACCTGATTCATTTGCTTATTTATCCTTTATTTCTGAAGAGGACATCTGTTCTGCATCAGAAGAAAATATGCAGGCATGGCGTCAATTTTTCACATAAACTTAGAATACTAAAGATAAAAAAAATCTTCTTGCAGGGGATGCCTTTGATTTGATCTCAAGCTCTTTGCAGATGTCTAGAGAAAGCAGTGAGCAGGAAGACTGGTTATCTGGGAATGTCTGGAGACACAGACTAGAGTTGCCATGGTTGCTGGGATCAACATTATGAACAATTTTAGAAAATCTTGGTTGTCTGCAGGTTGAATTGGAAAGGTCCATTTATTAAATGAATTGTAAAGGCTCCTGTTTCTTTTTTTTTCCTCTTCAAAATAACCTGTGTGCTGTGATGAAAGGTGTGTAGGTGATGAAAGGTGTAGCAATTATATATTCTGATTTGGTTTTATTAGCAAGGGAGCCTGTGGTTCTCTATTCTTGAGCAGCACAGTTGTTTTCTGAGCAATCTGTGATAAGGAGCCATATGTCGGGTTTTGCTGCTACCTGTAGGATAAAGAGCTAGCATATGGGGTAACTGTCAGTCATCAGTGACCGTCCTCTGGGGGGTATCTCTGTCATTTTCTTCCCCCTTGTGTAATCTCAGTGCTTTTCACGGGAGAGAATTGGCAGAGGTCTAAGTGCTGTTTTTGAACACTGTGTAATAGGCTGTCTGTCTTTTTTAAAAAATATATTTTTTGTGATTTTCTTTGTTTTGACAATTCTTGCGAACACCTGTGATTGTCTGTTCTTTCCTTCTTTCAGTCCCTGGGTGAAACGTATTCATTAGCGCTCATGGCTTAGTTACACTGAGATATCTTTGTGAGGGATTTGTTTACAATCCGCTGTCTTAGATTTCATCCTGTACCTGCTAGAGATCTCCTGTCTTCTAACACTTACATCCACTCCAGCCAGCACTATTGCTGATAAGCGAAGGCCTTCAGTTTAATGCTGTGCCAGTTGAGCTCTTCATCCTCACTTCAGACACTTAAAGTCAAATGATGTGTGTTCTGTACTACAAGTATCGGACACACTTCATTCTAATGTACTGAAAAACTAAAACGTTGTTTTGGAGCAAGCACAGCTATGTAATCATGTTCCTTGTTTGTTATAATCCACAAATAACAGGAATATAAAGGGTTTTCTTTTATATATGTCTGTGGTAGCAACACCTCGGCTTATTGCTTCGATTACATGGTTTTCATGCAGATTTTTTTCATGCTTTACATATACATCATCTTTGTGTCCTTCACTGATCCAGATCAATGTTAAAAAGATGTCACCTTGCCAGCACTTCCTTGCTGAGCTAAGGTGTTTGGTGGGGGTTGACATCACTTCCCAATCCTGTGAGGCTATTGTAGTCAGCCATGATGAAGGGAGAAGAGGGGGTGTGCTGGTGAAGTGAATATCAGGAATTCAGGAGGGCACTTTAGGCTAGATTAACATTTGGTAATAAGGGGTTCAGTGAGCGCTAACTGATACAGCAGCTGATACACTAAAAACGAAAAACCATAAACCTTCAAATTGACAATATAACATAAATAGTGCAGCGCTAGATGATATATGACTGCACCAGTATTTATAAGATGGTGCAAAATCCCTTGGATTAATATCAAATAGTATAGGCCACATATATTGTATGTGACCTTCCCAAAAGGTGAAGTAATGACATGTACCCCACACGGCTTCACTTCACAATAGAAACGCACAATAAGAATGCACAGTAAAAAGTCCAATAATAGTCTAGTAGTCAAAAAAAAGCCACAGATAGATGTATTTTGATAAGATCCCTGTGACGCATATAGTCCGGCGTTGTGCGGAAAAAATGAATAAATTGCGCACTCACTGGAAGCACAATTTAATTGTGCGTTTATATCTCATACACCAAGGATCACTCCAGCTGTAGATGGAACGAAGCTCTGAACAGGTGATTCCGTGATGGGGGGTGCCACATCTGGGGGTCCCTTATGGTATCTGTGCTTATCTAAGATAAGCACAGACAAACACATGAGAAGGGAACAGGATTGCAGCAAGAAGCATTTAATCCCTCAGGACCACAAGGTGACTACCCCAGGGCCCAGAGTAATATTCAGCTGATCCTGTTTGGAGCCAGGTCTACCATAAGGGACCCCCAGATGTGGCACCCCCATCACGGAATCACCTGTTCAGAGCTTCGTTGCATCTACAGCTGGAGTGATCCTTGGTGTATGAGATATAAACGCACAATTAAATTGTGCTTCCGGTGAGTACGCAATTTATTCATTTTTTCCGCACAACGCCGGACTATATGCGTCACAGGGATCTTATCAAAATACATCTATCTGTGGCTTTTTTTTGACTACTAGACTATTATTGGACTATCTTTTTACTGTGCATTCTTATTGTGCGTTTCTATTGTGAAGTGAAGCCGTGTGGGGTACACGTTTATTACTTCATTTCTTCACCTTTTGGGAAGGTCACATACAATACAGTATATGTGGCCTATACTATTTGATATTAATCCAAGGGATTTTGCACCATCTTATAAATACTGGTGCAGTCATAGATTCACATTTGGGCGTTGTGGGAAAGTGTGCAATAGTTTAGTGGTGTACCCCAAGGTTAAGTGTTGGGACCCTTACTTTTTAATATATTTATAAATCCCATTTCAGTCTTTGCAGATGTCACCAAGCTTTGCAGTGGAATAACCTCCTTACAGGATGTCTCCAACTTACAAGTCGATCTCAATGCACTCTTTAATTGGGCAACTATGTGGCAAATGAGGTTTAATGTTGATAAATATAAGGTTCTGCACTTGGGGGCTAAGAATATGCATGCATCATACATACCGTATTTTCCAGCGTATAAGACGACCCCCTACTTTTCCTGTTTAAAATGTAGTGTTTGGGCTATACTCACCGTATAAGACTACCCCTCTTCCAATGCACACCAGTGGGAAGAATCGTGCCCCATCATTGGTATCAGTGGGAGGAATAGTGCCCCATCATTGGTGTCAGTGGGAGGAATAATGCCCCATCATTGGTGTTAGTGGGAGGAATAGTGCCCCATCATTGGTGTCAGTGGGAGGAATAGTGCCCCATCATTGGTGTCAGTGGGAGGAATAGTGCCCCATCATTGGTGTCAGTGGGAGGAATAGTGCCCCATCATTGGTGTCAGTGGGAGGAATAGTGCCCCATCATTGGTGTCAGTGGGAGGAATAGTGCCCCATCATTGGTGTCAGTGGGAGGAATAGTGCCCCATCATTGGTGTCAGTGGGAGGAATAGTGCCCCATCATTGGTGTCAGTGGGAGGAATAGTGCCCCATCATTGGTGTCAGTGGGAGGAATAGTGCCCCATCATTGGTGTCAGTGGGAGGAATAGTGCCCCATCATTGGTGTCAGTGGGAGGAATAGTGCCCCATCATTGGTGTCAGTGGGAGGAATAGTGCCCCATCATTGGTGTCAGTGGGAGGAATAGTGCCCCATCATTGGTGTCAGTGGGAGGAATAGTGCCCCATCATTGGTGTCAGTGGGAGGAATAGTGCCCCATCATTGGTGTCAGTGGGAGGAATAGTGCCCCATCATTGGTGTCAGTGGCAGGAATAGTGCCCCATCATTAGTATCAGTGGCAGGAATAGTGCCCCATCATTGGTGTCAGTGGGAGGAATAGCGCCCCATCATTAGTATCAGTGGCAGGAATAGCGCCCCATCATTCGTGTCAGTGGCAGGAATAGTGCCCCATCATTGGTATCAGTGGGAGGAATAGTGCCCCATCATTGGTATCAGTGGGAGGGATAGTGCCCCATCATTGGTGTCAGTGGGAGGGATAGTGCCCCATCATTGGTGTCAGTGGGAGGGATAGTGCCCCATCATTGGTGTCAGTGGGAGGAATAGTGCCCCATCATTGGTATCAGTGGCAGGAATAGTGCCCCATCATTAGTATCATTGGGGGGAATAGCACCCCATCATTGGTGTCAGTGGAATAGTGCCCCATCTTTGGTGTCAGTGGGAGGAATAGTATCCCATCATTGCTGTCAGTGGGGGGGGGGGGGAATAGTGCCCCATCGTTGGTGTCAGTGGGGGGGGGGAGGAATAGTGCCCCATCATTGGTGTCAGTGGGGGGGGGGGGAGGAATAGTGCCCCATCATTGGTGTCAGTGGGGGGGGGGGAGGAATAGTGCCCAATCGTTGGTGTCAGTGGGGGGGGGGAGGAATAGTGCCCCATCGTTGGTGTCAGTGGGGGGGAGGAAAAGTGCCCCATCGTTAGTGTCAGTGGGAGGAATAATGCCCCATCATTGGTATCAGTGACACCAACGATGGGGCACTATTCCTCCCACTGACACTTGCTGACCCCTGTTCCAGTACGGTGCTGCTGCAGCCAGCATATGTGGTTGCAGCAGCACCTAAGCACGGCACACTTACCTGCATCTCCACTCGATTTTCGCGGGGCCGCTCAGCTCCACCTCCTTGCCGGTGATTGGCCGCCTGTGTGCCTTTCCTGAGCTACAGTTCTGGCGGCCAATCACCGGTGAGGAGGCGGAGCCGAGCAGCCGCGCGAACATCCAGTGGACGAACCGAAGGAAGGAGCAGCCGCGCTTCCTGGACCGGATCGTCGTGGGACCGGAGCCAGGTAAGAGACAGCAGCCCCTGCCCACCCCTGTACTTAGTTTCCCTTCTGTTGGAAGGGGGGGGGCGGCGGCACCGCGCCGCCCCCCTAAAAAGTGTCAGCATGCCGTTACCGGCGTATAAGACGACCCCCGACTTTTGAGAAGATTTTCAAGGGGTAAAAAGTTGTCTTATACGCCAGAAAATACGGTACTAGGGGGCGAACAACTGGGGGAATCAATGGTGGTGAAGGGTCTGGGGGTTCTGGTTGATCACAAGCTTAATAATGGCATGCAATGCCAAGCTGCGGTTTCTAAAGCGAGCAAAATCCTCTCTTGTATTAAGAGGTATAGACTCCAGAGAGAGAGATATCATATTACCCCGGTACAAATCATTAGTAAGACCTCATCTGGAATATGCAGTTCAGTTTTGGACAGCAATTCACATAAAGAACATTGGGGAACTGGAGAAAGTACAGCGAATGGCAACCAAACTGATAAGAGGCATGGAGGAGATCAGCTATGAGGAAAGATTAGAGGAACTGAATTTATTCTCTCTTGAGAAGAGGAGATTAAGGGGGGATATGATCAACATGTATAAATACATCAGTGGTTCATATAGTGAACTCTGAGGTCATCAGAGGACAAGGGGGCACTCTTTGCGTCTGGAGGAAAAGAGATTTAATCTCCAAATATGGAAAGGTTTCTTCACAGTAAGAGCTGTGAACATGTGGAATACACTCCCTCAAGAGTTGGTTTTGGCCAGCTCAGTGGATTGCTTTAAAACGGAACTCCACTCAAAAGGGGAGGTTCCGCTTTAAGCCTTTGTCCCCCGCTCCCCTTTAAGCATTGGCACCTTTGGGAAGCGGGTACCTGAATTTGACATGTACCCTCTCCCACTTAGGCGAGGCGATTGGAAGCGGAAGTTGTCCTCTCTCGCTGTAGTCTTCTGGGACACGTGACAGGTGCCAGAAGCCTATGGGGCCCTTCACAAAGCACAGCGTCAGAGAAATACACAGCAGCATATCCGTGCTGGCAGGAGAGAGACCTGTTTTGTTTACACACAGGTCTCTCCCCTGTTAGTTCTACACAGCGATTGCCGGGTGCTGGCAGAGAATTTCTGGCCGGGACCTGGTGATTGACATGCCTAGCCTGCAATGGCAGCGTGCGCGCCCCCTATCCGGAAATGCAAATCACGTGTGAATATATACGTGATTTTGCGCAGCCCTTCCATCCTGTAGCAGTAGTTCTAGAATAGGGCAGTGGGCAAGCGGTTAAGGTAAAAAAAAAAAAATTACTACAAAGGCACCTTTAGAAATGTTTAGTAATGGCAGCAGTTAATTACAGATAATTGCAAGCTTTTTTTCTTCACATGCCTTTTTTTTGTTTTCCTCTTTTCATCACAGTGGCTATATTTTTCTATGGGCAGGAACAATTTGAGTACTGTCCGTGATACTTTTTTTATTTGCACTAACATACAGTTTTGAGGACAAGCTTTCGGGGAATGTCCCCTTCTTCAGGTCTAAGCAGTACTGCACATAAAGGTCCATGGGCAGGAGAATCCATCTCCCTTTTACTTTCTGGAACACTGGGTCTGCCTCCTGGAGTGACAGGAACCTCTCAGCTGCATCTCTGAGGCCAGGGTTACATCACCAGTGCCTCAAGATGTCAGGAAGTTGAAAAATAGCAACTGTAATTAAGACCTAGTTTACCCTTGCAGTTGAGGCAGGGTAAAAATAGTCCATTAAGTCGTGTTTTTACCACTCCTCAATCAAGCTCTTAGGGTGTAAAGGCAGCCGGATGAGGTTGTACACATGTCTCGATGCTTTCATTGCAGCATTGAAAAGTGATCCCCCTTCTCATGGTCAGTGGGCAGTATCACCTTTTGAATGCGAACTACTCAAGCGAATGGGGCTGTGCTGTGAGTGCAAAGCCAACATTAGGCTCGTGGTTCGCGGCATGATATTCCTATGGAAAAATGGTGTTCATTTATACAGAAAAAAAGGAGAATGCCTGTCAGCCGCGCCTGCATGCTCGGTGAAAAACGATCCACTGTTGATTGCTTTTCACAAACCGACACAGGTGTAAGAGAGGCTTGAAAGCAAACAATGTTAAAGTCTAACTAATGCAGGCCATACATGGTTCAAATTCCGAAAGATTTTTCGTCCGAAAATTGGAATCGTCGTTCGCTCGGTAATCTGATGGTGCCATCGTTGATTTAGAAAATTGGCCGACTAAGTCATAAAGTTCACCCCATATAACAGGCAAAACTTCTGTTCCTTCCAGGTCATGGCTTATGCGCATATTCTTTTCGGAAAAACGATCGTACGATTTGACCATCATTGAGTCAAAAATCAGTTGTTTTTCACGAATTTTCCAACATGCCTGATCACCGAAAAGGGGAGGAACCACAAAACTTGTCCGGTGTCATTGACCCACTAACAGAGTGAAAATTGGACGATTATTCTTCGGACAAAAAAATCGGTCGATTTTCGACCCATGTATGGCCGGCGTTATCCCTGTTGACACTGAATGCGGCTTCGAAATTGTTCTACTTCACTTAGTAGCGCTATTTCAAAGCCGGTGGCCAGTGCAATTTAATGTGCAGCTTGCCTGACATCTGAGCACAGATATCTATACAAGTTGCACATGAAATCCCCAAAAATAGTGCAGGAGCATGTTTTCAAAATCTGTGCCGCACCACAAAGTTGGAGTCACACCGATTTGAATGGTTCCATAGGCACACAAAGGGTGCAACTTGTCATGTTATTTTTGAACTGTCAAATCACATGATAAATTGCATTGGTGTGATTGGGGGCTAAAAGCAGAACTTTGTTTTTGGATAGAGTGGAGAGGGATTTGAACACCTGTCAGGTTTTTATTGCTGTCTATGCCCCTCTTAGGGAGATTCGCCCTCCCTATTTGTCCTGTTTACTATAATTCGAATTGTCCTCAGAACAGTAATAAAGGAGAACTCTTCCAATGGGGGCCCTAGTTCTGGGGACAACCAGGGATTTGTTTGACGGACTTCTCACTTTCTGGTTTGACTATGGGACAGGAAGGTCGAGGAAATTTCACCAATGCAACACAGATGGTAAAAACCAGGAGTTGTAACCTTCCCTTACCCAATCCAAAATGTAAAACAATTGCCTTTAGTTTACTTTAATGAATAGAATATGATTTCACATCGGTATTCAGAACTTTATGCTGATGTGTTTTTTAGTGAAAAGGGGGAAATGCCTTTTTATCTCTGAATAGTTTAGCAGCAGAAGCTGGTCATGATGTTTTATCTCAAACTAGTTCGGCTTTGTATATGTGAGCTCTGGCTGCCAACATGCAGCTGGCATTTGTTAGAGAGAAAAACGAATTGGATCATGCTGTAGCAGACATGCCAGAAAGCACTTGAGAACGTGCTTTTGAGTATTTGGTCTGGGTGTGAAAAAAAACCTTTTTTTTTTATCCTAAGAAAAAACACATTGAATTTAAATGCTGCATTCCGACAGAACAGCCCAACCTTGGAAGCCTGAGGCGGGTGTGTCGGGGCTTGTGGGTGCCTCCAGGATATGGTCAGCTTTTAGTTATTTTGGATTTTTTCTGGGAATTTCAGGACGTCAGTCATGGAGCAAATATGTGTAATGCAGTACTGCCGCTCAGTCATACATTTTTTTCATTTTTTTATTCTGGCAATGTTTAATGCCTCACAAAATAAATAATTAGAAATCCTTGCTCATGTGTTTTCTGCCCTAGCTGGGCAATTGGTCTGACTACATGCTCATAGTTACACTGCAGGCTTTTGTAATCTGCATTCATTTTACATAAACACAATCAAAGATCAGACATCACCAAAGCAGAGAATAAATCATAATTAGCAATGTGTCAGTAACTTAAAGTGGTTGTAAAGGCAGAATTTTTTTTTTTTTTTTACCTTTTATGCATTTTATGCAAACCTGAGTGCAGCTGCACAGGGGCTGTTCAGGAGTGAGCCTGCACTAGTGACCACAATAGGAAGCAGCTTGCTATGGTGCACATTCAGCATGGGGAGGGGCCAGGAGCGCAGGTGGGGGACCTGAGAAGAGGAGGATCGGGGCTGCTCTGTGCATAACCATAACACAGAGCATGTAAGTATGACCTGTTTAGGGGAACAAAGAAACTTTGCAATCCTTAATAGAACTTAGAATATTGTGTAAAACGGAGTAGTATGTAGGAAGACTCAAGCCTCTGCCTCATATAAACCCTTATATAGGGTATTGGTAAATGGTTGTGACATTCTATGAACCGTTTTCATATTTAAAGTGTAATGTCACGTTCACACAAACACTGAAAAGGTAGACAAACATCCCCTTCCCCCCCACAAGCCCCAGTCCCTGCTACACTTACATCAGTGGGTCATTACCTGTCACTGCCCACGCAGCTGGTGCAGGATTTTGACATTTCTTTCCCTGGAGCTACCAGGATGGATCAGACTAATTCTGATTGGTCATGTGCAGGCACCTGAATACAAATTGTTTTATTCACTTGATTTTTATATTTTAAAAAAAATATATAATTTTTAGCATTGCCCATAAATAACACAGTCATGTGATGAGATAAATACAGTTCATAGAACGATGAAGACTTATCAAATTTTGGTGAGATACAGTAGGCATTTACCGCACACAGTATTTCAGAAGGACTTCATAACAATTGTTAAGCTTGGTGGTAGAATGTCATGGGTTGGGGTTGCTTTGCTGCCTTGGGCCTGGCAAGTCGACTATACATTCTGCATCATATCAAAGTGTGCTTGATGAGAATGTCCGGCCATCTGTCCAAAAGGGAATGAGCCTTTTAAAACCATAATGATCTGAATCATGCTGGCACATCCAGCAAAGAATGGCTGAAAAACTAGAAATAGATGGTTATGGGCTGCACTAGTCAATGCCCTGATTTGGTTCCCCATGAAGTTTTATAAGGAGATTTTGAAAAGAGGCAGTTCATGTAAGAAGACCCACAAGCCTCTGATGGCAGCCTATAACAGCCTATTGCACAGAGAAGTAGGGAAAATATTTCACCGAGATGATGTCAGAAACAGGTAGGCAGCTATAAAAGCCTAAAGAAGTAATTTCTGCTAAAGGGGGATGTCAGCTTTTGATGCCAAGGGTGTACTTTTTCAAAAGTTCATCTTTTTCTATTGATAGTTTTGTTAAATAATCGAATTGGCACATTTTCTTATTTTTATTCAGTGATATCTCCTTTTTCCTGTAGGCACGGTCTAAATAAACATTGAAAGTTTGCCTTTTTTAAATATGTTGACTTTAAAAAAAAAAAAAAAGTCAGTTTCCATGGGGTGTACTTAATTTTGCACATGTAAACAGTAAAAATAAATATATATATAAGTTTAAACCAGACTTGTCAGGAAGGGTAAATAATTCAAATTACTTTTTTTTACAATAGTTTTTACACGTACATGTGTGCATAAATGATTCAGAGTGACGTTTTCTTTTATTCTGCACATAGCTATCCAGGAAATCCCGAACACAAGAACTTGCATTGGTACTTGGGGACTGGAATTGAAAAACATCCAGGATCTGTGAGTCAGCAGATGGATGTATTACAATGCCAGGGGAAGCTGCACCCTGTGTGTTTCGATCCCTTGTTTATTTAGAGCATGTTAACTTGCATTGACAGGTGCATGTTTTATTTAGCTTTTCCGTGGAATGGATGGGCTAATATTGACTGTAGCCTATAGCTGAGTCTGTACAATGGTTCGTTGCATAACCCTTGCTCAAAAAGCTGAAGAGGTGTTGGCACACAAAATATTGTTAGCACACACAAGTTGTATATTCGTAGTAATAGACAGGAACTGGAAATTTTAGTCAGTGATCAAGAAAGGATCAGCCTAATATAACTGGTATGCTGTTTACTGAACAGCCAATATCTTTTCTTTAAATCCTAACTCCAGGATTTCAGCCACTTTAAAAGCTATTTTCATCTTAGAAAAGTGCATTTATTTATTATTTTTTTTTTACATTGCAGCTTGTAAAGCATTGCACCCTTGATCACCTGATCACGAGTGCAATGCCTGGATCCAGCTGAGTCGTAATCAGCTGCCTGCCTATACCTCCCATATAAGCAGGCAGTTATTGAATGGCAGGAAGAATCGATGAACTACGAGAGTGCTCACCAGTGCCCTCAGTTTAGTGAGAACTACAAGCCATCTGTTGCAATGGCAGATGGTACTTGTAGTCCATTCACAGGAAACTGTGAATGAATGACACGGCCTTGTGGGCGGATTCCCACACCGCTGTGTTGTTTGAATTGTGACAGTGGGTGTGTGGAGAAGAACTCCTGCCTGCTGTCAGAGAGGAGCTCTGGTGGTGGGAGGTGGGTGTATGTTACAAATATGGGTGTAACATGCTCCTAAAGCTTAACTTATCCTTTTAAATAATTTGTTTGGGTCAAGCTGGCCCAAGTGATCTATTTCCTTTTACTAAGGAATGTGTCTGCTGTCAGCACTGTATAAACCTTATGTAGTATCATCTATGTACAGTATACTGCACTGTTTTGTCAGCGTCTCGGGAGACTTCTAATAGACCACAGATCTCTCAGTAAAGAGTACCTGTCCATGTTACTGCCCATGTTTTCACATGGTAACAGTTGTTTATCCCTTGTGATAGGAATGAAGTTGATAAAAAAAAATGTAAAGAGACGGTGTAAAAAAAAAAAAAAATTAAGAGAAAAAAATGTTTTAAAGGGCCCTGTTCCTCTGTGTTCACGTGCAGGGGCAAACACACCCATACATGAACAGCGATCTCACCACACATGTGAGTTATCGCCACAAATGTTAGATCGAGATAAATAATTTAGCACCAGACATCCTGTGTAAATCTAAAGTGGTAACCTGTAAAGGCTTTAAAAAATGTCCATATGGATAATTTAATGTACCATAGTTTTGCGGACATGCACAATTTTAAAGCATGACATGTCTGGTATCTATTTAGTTTGTGTAACATCTTTTATATTTTACCAAAAAATTGGGAGTTGTATTGTTTATGTGCACTAAAATTCATTAAATTGTATTTTTTCCCAAACATTTGGGTTTGAAAAACTGCTGTGCAAATACCGCATAACATAAAAAATTGCATCACCCACCATTTTATTCTCTAGGGCCTGTGCTTAAATGATATTTTACATATTATTATTATTACATCTATGTGAGAAATGTCAGAATAGGTCTGGTCTCACAAGAGGAATATGGAAATTTCACGGATGTGTTGGAGAGGTTGTGGGGAGGTGGGCACGTGGTATCATATGTGGTGGGAGTGTCCAGAAATACAGGTGTTCTGGCGAAGGATAGTTTATTTGATAGGGAAAATTACTAAAATCAAAATAGGATTGGATCCGGAAATATGTCTCCTCCGTATCTCAGAACTCTCAGTGAAAGCATATAAGAGTTCGGGGATATGGCATTACTTGACCGCAGCAAAAAGCCCGATACCCAGGTTCTGGAAGAAAAGAGGTGCCAACTGAGGAGGATTGGATGGGTAGAGTAAATCAGATTTCAGGGACAGAAAGATTGTACTATACGCATGAGGACAAGTTGGAGATGTATAATAAAAAATGGAAAGGCTGGGAGGAATACAGAGAAAAGGTGAAATATATGAAGAGATAATATCCCTGGAAGTGGGTTTAGAAACGGGTTTAGGAACAACAGAATAATATGGACTTAATCAGAGAAGAGAAAATGTGGAGTGGGGGAGGGAGGAGGGGAGGGGATAGGGGGATAGAGGGGGGGGGGGTCCGGGTGGGGGGAATGGTAAGAAAAGGAAGTTAAATTATGAGGAGAAAATACGGGTTTGATAACTATTTTAATAGAAATGTTGAATTGTTTTGTATATGACTTGAAAAATTAATAAATATTTATAAAAAAAAAAAAAAAGAATAGGTCTGGTCTTAGAGTGGTTAAAAATGTGATGTGTCGATAGAAGCAGGCCCATGGACACTGTATGCACCTTTGGAGATGTGAATCTTGTATGGCTCCACCAACTGACTCAGTTCAAGTATCAGCAAGTTGCAAGGGGAAGCATATGGTCTTTTCAGTAAACACATTTGTTTTTGCAGTGTTTACCTTTCAAAGTAATTCCGTCAGATCCTTTAAAAAGAAAAAATGAAGCGTGGGCAGCCTGTAAAAAGAAGCAGATTAGTGGCCTGTGTCAGCGGGCTTTGATAGACAAATGCAGCATGCTTGCATCAGTCTAGGATCATTCAGAACTAATTGCAGATACAATTGACCTGCTTTTGCATTCCCATAGACTTGTAAGGGGAGAAAAGCAGTTGATATGAAGAAAGGCTTGTTGACATCATCCATTATACCCACCTGACTGATGGGTGACAACTCACTTCTTCATTTTCTTCTAAAGATACTGGCACCAATATTTGATACCTCCAGGTTTGTTGGGTAGTGTGTCCCTGTGGCATTCTGTGATCCTTGTACAGGGTATAGTAGTGATGTAGGAGCCAGCAGAATGAACAAGATGGGGACCAAGAAATAAACAGTCCTGGATTCTGCATAATCCTCAGCTGTCTCTTTTGTTTTACTACACTGAGAGATCAGCAACACAGGCAGCAGGAGAGGCAAGTAGCCATGACTTTTTTTTTATAGGGAACAATTGTTTGGAACATTTTTTTTTTTAAGCTATAGAATCACATTTAAAAACTGTTGAGTTATGAGATTGTCCACAACAAAGCAATAAGCAATCATGGCAGCCACAGAGTACTACTTGAATATCAAAGAGGGGACTAGATCCCTAAAAGCTTGTCTGGGAAGATTAAAATAGAAAATATCATGGACTCTGCTCAGCTGTTTTGTTGCAAGTGCACAATACGGCTGCAATATCCTTATGCCTTAAAGCCTAACTCAAGGTTTCATTTAACTTTAAATCGTTTGCTGTAATGAAGTGTCCAGCTGTGTAAGTGCATTATGGTGTTGAGGGTCAAGCACAGGGCTCAGGGCTTAGGTATATGGGGCAAGCTTGGGTATATGGAGAGTGACCTTTTATACAAAGTACTGCCTCTGAGATGTGGAAGTTTGCCTGAAATATTAGGCGCTAGTAGTAAAATATTCTACTCCATGGCTGCTTGGTTTTAGGGATTTACCTGCTGGCATTTCTGCTGGAATAGGTGGAGGAGTGTTTGTAGGGGCCATTATACCGAATACTTGGGCTTGAGACCATGATGGCAAACTACTACTGCTACTACTACTACTTCATTAAAAACAAAAACAGGTCCCATTGTCATGTTGTGCTTCTTGTTCTCTGGATAAGGTATACAGACCATTCTCCTAAATACTGTCCAATCTGGACAATTCCAGCAGCTCTGAAGTCCTTATGAAGGTGTCCACATACTTTTAGCCAAGTTTGTGTATAATCTAGGTGCTTGGACTTTCTATCTGCAGCATATTTTGTTTTTTTTTAGAATGACAGGGTCTCTTTAACGTGAACTAAGATAATTATTTAAGAGGTTATTGGATAAATTAGCGTGTCACCCAATGTATGGTCTCCATTCAGTAGCCAAAAGAGGCATACCAAAAAAGAGGGTTGTGAAAAGAGATTCACAGAAAAGCGGCTACATAATGAACAGAATGTGACACTCAGGAAATAATTTCCAAAAATTATGCTTTATTACACATATATAGATATGACATATGGGCATTTGCCCTGGTTTACCATCACCTCAGTATGAGACAATACACACAGACCTAAAACCATTTAAAATGACACCAGAACCGGTCTAAATGTGTGTGTACAGCAGGGAAAATGGCTACATGAGTCTAGTGTCCCTGTAGCACAAACACATAGGTGAACACTTCCCTAGGGAGGTGTATCCAAAAATTATGCCATGGGCATACCAAAATGGAGGATATAAGGGATTAAGCAGTAACCATTATGGCAAATCCCTATCAAGGAATCCAAAAATTATGCTATAATGTGTATATCACATGTATGCAATTGAGCAAGCACAATATGCGTCAAAAAGGAGAGTAGCAGGCCTCAGGCCTGTATGAAGAAAGACATAAATGTCAAATATATTATACAATACATTCCTGTGCCGGCACAAGTGGTTGGGGCCCATTCATCTGTAATATAGATAGCTGTTTCCTAAAGCTCTTAGATGGAAATATGCCCCATTTATTTCCAGGATGGAAATACGTCAGATACGTCACTTCCGGTCATGCGCACTAGGTGGAACGCACGCTGACCCATAGGGAGGAAGCCATGAGGCAAGCTTAAGCATCACAAGCGCCGAGAAGGGGCTGGAACCCGCGGTATATCGGCGGATGTCAGCGGTGGTTCCTTGGCCGCCTTGGCCCTGTATGGCAGTACCTATGAAGGACTTTTCTTTCATTCCTGTTATCCATAGCACAGGTGGTGAGTGGATCGTTACAGGACATTAGATATATGGTCCTCTGTGATCTATATGACCTATATACCTTCCATAGAGTGTTAGCTCTGTCAGTGACTTCCCACATATTGTTTGTTTCACTACAGGATGGGGACATCATGGTGCTATGTATAGGAAACAAGATATACCATCATATATATCTCAACAGGCAGAAGAGTCTTTGGGATGTGTCGTATCTTTTCCTACAAAAAGAGGTGTATAGTCCACATGCAGTGGTGAAGAAACCATTTCAAGCAGAATGCTGCTGTGTGCATCTTTTCCTCCATCCTGGAAATAAATGGGGCATATTTCCATCTAAGAGCTTTAGGAAACAGCTATCTATATTACAGATGAATGGGCCCCAACCACTTGTGCCGGCACAGGAATGTATTGTATAATATATTTGACATTTATGTCTTTCTTCATACAGGCCTGAGGCCTGCTACTCTCCTTTTTGACGCATATTGTGCTTGCTCAATTGCATACATGTGATATACACATTATAGCATAATTTTTGGATTCCTTGATAGGGATTTGCCATAATGGTTACTGCTTAATCCCTTATATCCTCCATTTTGGTATGCCCATGGCATAATTTTTGGATACACCTCCCTAGGGAAGTGTTCACCTATGTGTTTGTGCTACAGGGACACTAGACTCATGTAGCCATTTTCCCTGCTGTACACACACATTTAGACCGGTTCTGGTGTCATTTTAAATGGTTTTAGGTCTGTGTGTATTGTCTCATACTGAGGTGATGGTAAACCAGGGCAAATGCCCATATGTCATATCTATATATGTGTAATAAAGCATAATTTTTGGAAATTATTTCCTGAGTGTCACGTTCTGTTCATTATGTAGCCGCTTTTCTGTGAATCTCTTTTCACAACCCTCTTTTTTTGTATGTCTCTTTAACGTAAGCCTACTGTTGCCTTACTACCCCGCTGACCTTTTTGAGTTAGAATTTTGAGTCACTGACCCAGAGCAAGCATTGTAGATCAGGACTGTCATTTTGTGGGTATTTGGGTCATGTTGTGACCCTGAAAATATTAAAGCTCCTTCACACGGCCATTTAGCTGTATACGTCGGATTCCACAGCAAGAATCTGGGGATTTTTGTGGCTGGAATGATGAATGCTTGTGAATAGCAGTTCTGCTCAGCCTGTACAATTTGAAAGGCTGACAGCAGCTGTCGCTGTACACATGTAGCTGTACACTAAGCGGCTACATGTGGTTGGAATGGGTGTCCAAGACTGGACGCATCTGATTCTTGCCACTGGAGTTTTGCGTATGCAGCTAAACAGTCATGTGCAGGAGGCCTGGGGTCATCCTTACAGCCTGGCAACTGGCATATACTGAAAGAGGGCAACCCCTTTAATTCTGTCAATTTTAATCAAGGAACTTCTATTGCTGACATAGTTCTCAGACATTTGTAGAGGCGAGAGAGTGCGAATAGTGTGGAAATGGTTAGCAGCTCTGTCAGATTTTATAGCGCTTAGATTCACCATTGAAGATTTCCCTAGTTTTTCTACCCCAATTATAGTGGTCACCAAGACTGCACGTGAATAAACTCACACGGGGATACATACAAATATAAAAATGCTTGATTAGTTAAAACCCCTGTAGGGTGTTTCCCGTTGTCTCCATCCCTTCTGAAGAGATTCTCCCTCCTCCAACACACACTTCTATACAGTTCCCTCTGCCTAGCAGACAGCAGTGAAAACCCAGCAGAGTTTCTAATAATTTCCCTTTCTGTCTAGAACAGGGGTGTGCAAACGTTCTAAACAAAGGGCCTGTTCACTGTTCTTCAGACTTTAGGGGGGCTGGACAGAATGGTACACAAGTGGGGGTAGAAAATATCCCAGCATCGGTGAAGTAAACAGTGCCCCTGGCTTGGTGGGCAGTAGAAATCAAAGGGGGAATAGTGCCCCGTTGTTGGTGTCGGAGGGGGGAATAGTGCCCCATTGTTGGTGTCGGAGGGGGGAATAGTGCCCCATTGTTGGTGTCGGAGGGGGGAATAGTGCCCCATCGTTGGTGTCGGAGGGGGGAATAGTGCCCCATCGTTGGTGTCGGAGGGGGGAATAGTGCCCCATCGTTGGTGTCGGAGGGGGGAATAGTGCCCCATCGTTGGTGTCGGAGGGGGGAATAGTGCCCCATCGTTGGTGTCGGAGGGGGGAATAGTGCCCCATCGGTGGTGTCGGAGGGGGGAATAGTGCCCCATCGGTGGTGTCGGAGGGGGGAATAGTGCCCCATCGGTGGTGTCGGAGGGGGGAATAGTGCCCCATCGTTGGTGTCGGAGGGGGGAATAGTGCCCCATCGGTGGTGTCGGAGGGGGGAATAGTGCCCCATCGGTGGTGTCGGAGGGGGGAATAGTGCCTCATTTCAGTGGAAGGACACTGCCTCGAGCTGGATAACAAAAAGCAAAAGGCCCTACATCTGACCCATGGGCCACTGTTTGGAAATCACTGCTCTAGAACAAAAGTTTTAGATATACTTCCAATTTAATGAGGACCATCATGAAATAAAGTCACTGATAGTTTGTGTCTCAAATTGGCTTCCCCTTTATAGTGTGGACCACCACACTTGAGCGATCACTACCTCTATACATTCTTTGACCATTCTTCTGGACTCATGTCAGTGAAAGGGATCCTTTCTTTCCCTTTGTTTCTTTTCAATATACTTAACAGACTTTTGTGTTTTATAAGTGTACATTTCACTTGTAAATGATATGCTGCTCTGTTCTCTATCAGCAGTGTGAATGCACAAGACATATGGCTGGCACACAAGACCACATTGTCCTGAAATAACTATGCATGTGGTCTATAGGTTAGAATACACTCTTTCAAAATGAAAACTGATTAGTACAACTAGTCTTTGATTGGAGTATTGGGTTTCGTGTGGTAACTACCAGAAAGAAACTGGAAGTTGTGTTAATGAGCACTTGGTAGAGGTCAGATCCCAAATATGTTGAATAATATAGATGCATCTCTGGTCGTAAGTGAGAGGGGGATGGGGTGTTGAATGTTTGATTGTTGGATCTTTAGAACAGGGGTCTCCAAACTTTCTAAACAGAGGGCCAGTTTATTGTCCTTCAGACTTTAGCGGGGCTGGACTGTGGCCAGTGAAAGTAGAAAATACCCCAGCGTCAGTGGGAGCAACAATTCCTCAGGCTTGGGAGTAATAAAATTACATAACAGTAGTCAGTGGGAAGAGGTATAGTACCCCCTAATCGATATTAGAAATAGCACCCTATCGATGGTGTCTGGGAGGACTATTGCACCATCATTGGTGTCAGTTGGAGGAACAGTGCCCCATCATTGGTGTCTGTTGGAGGAACAGTGCCCCATCATTGGTGTCAGTTGGAGAAACAGTGCCCCATCATTGGTGTCAGTTGGAGGAACAGTGCCCCATCATTGGTGTCAGTTGGAGGAACAGTGCCCCATCATTGGTGTCAGTTGGAGGAACAGTGCCCCATCATTGGTGTCAGTTGGAGGAACAGTGCCCCATCATTGGTGTCAGTTGGAGGAACAGTGCCCCATCATTGGTGTCAGTTGGAGGAACAGTGCCCCATCATTGGTGTCAGTTGGAGGAACAGTGCCCCATCATTGGTGTCAGTGGGAGGAACAGTGCCCCATCATTGGTATCAGTGGGAGGAATAGTGCCCCATCATTGGTGTCTGTTGGAGGAACAGTGCCCCATCATTGGTGTCAGTTGGAGGAACAGTGCCCCATCATTGGTGTCAGTTGGAGGAATAGTGCCCCATCATTGGTGTCAGTTGGAGGAACAGTGCCCCATCATTGGTGTCTGTTGGAGGAACAGTGCCCCATCATTGGTATCCGTGAGAGGAACTGTGCCCTATCATTAGTGTCAATCAGAGAATTTGTTCCCCACTGTTGGTTGTCAGTGGAAATGGCAGAATTATATGCCACTGTTGGTGTCAGTGGAAGGAATGGTGCCTCGTTGTTGGTGTCAGTGGGAGAAATTGTGCTTTGTATCATTGGGAGGAATGGTGCTCCAAGGGTCGGATAAAGGGCAGCATATGGCCTGTGGGCCACAGTTTTGGAGATTGCTGCTTTAGAACAAGTAACCCTGTTGTAAAAGAAATACAGGGGTGCCATTACTGGCTAAAAGCCCTGAACAATTACATTGGCTTCCCCAAAAGCATTTTAAATAGGGATGCATCGAAATTTTGGCCACCGAAACATATCTGCCGAAGATAGCCCTATAGGCATTTTGCAGATAGGAAACATTTAGCTGATACAGGTGCTGATACAGGGGACTGTGTGTACTGCAGATGAGAGGAGGGGGCAGCTGAGGAAGGCAGGAGAGGAGGATTGTATACAATGACTAGCTGTCACTGAGGGGTTTATTTACTAAAGCTGGAGAGTGCAAAATCAGGCTCACATCTGTATAGAAACCAATCAACTAACTTCAGCTTGTTCAATGAAGCTTTGGCAATAAAACCTGGAAGCTGATTGGTTTCTATGCAGAAGCAAGTCTGATTTTGCGCTCTCCTGCTTTAGTAAATAAACCCCTATATGTCAGTTCTGGTTTTTAAATGTAATTACTGGCTTTTTTTTTTTTCCTTTGCTATAGCTCACAAAATGAGCTTTCACTTTCCCCTACAGCTCAAAGAAACAAAGTTTCCTTTTAGTTTCCTTCCCGAGGGAAAGTGAAAGCTAATTCTGTGAGCTGTAGTGAAGAGAAAAAAAAAGCCGGCACCGAATTATAGTGACGGCCAGTGAGGGAACCTCTCTGTATACACTGCTCCCTCACTGCATACACTGCTCCTCTTCTGCCCCCTCCTTGCACACACTGCCCCCCCCCCTACAAAGAGGACCTGTCACTCATAATATATCACATAGGGGACTATTGGTCCCCTATGTGATGGCAATATTTATTTTTATTTTATTTTTATTTCAGGTACTTATATAGCGCCGTCAATTTACGCAGTGCTTTACATATATATTGTACATTCACATCAGTCCCTAACCCTCAAGGGGTGTACCATCTAAGGTCCCTAACTTACATTCATACATACACATACTAGGGACAATTTAGACAGGAGCCAATTCACCTACCAGCATGTCTTTGGAGTCTGGGAGGAAACCGGAGTACCCGGAGGAAACCCACGCAGACACAGGGAGAACATGCAAACTCCAGGCAGGTGGTGCAATAAAATCATAAGTTAAAAGAAAGAGAAATAAAAATATACATGAAAGTAGAAAACAATACAAAAACAAATTGAAGCCTCCCCACATACGCAGACATTTTGGTTCGGTTTTTGGCCACATGCATTCTGAATTTTCGGTATCTATTTCGGCAGCAGAATTTCGGTGCACCACTGATTTTAAATATACTTTTAGTTACTTTACAGGTTACCTTTTTAATGAAGCACACAGCTGTAAGAAGCACAAGGCTCAGACTTAATGTGGAGCTCCAGTCAAAATGTAAAAAAATAAAGGTCAGCAGCCAAAGAAACTGTAGCTGCTGACTTTTAAAAAACCGACTCTCACCTGTCCCTCAATCCAGCGATGTCCTCACCACAGCTGGTTTCACTAACTGTTCTCTCTCCCTGGTGCCAGCATCTCAAGTGTGGGCACCTGCCTGTGACAGCTTGCGTCTTCACAGCCGGGTGCCCACTGCGCATGTGCAAGTAGCGCTACTCCTTGTGAATGGTCCTGTAATCTTCTGGGACCGGTCACATGTCCCAAAAGACTATGGGCAGGACAACTTCTTCTTCCGACCACCTAGGCAATCGCAGCAGAAGTGGAAATCTGGTACCTGTCAAAATGGGTTACTTTATACAAGTAGAAAGTCGTACCACCATTGAGACGTAGAAGCGTGCCAAAAGGCGCTAGTTGTAAAATATGCCACTCCATGACTTGTTGGCTACTGTAGTCTTTATCTGTTTGCTTGTTTGGGTTCAGTGGCATAAAGTATTGATGGAAGCTTGTCAGCTTGACAGTCAGGCAATTGGCATTTTCAGAAGGAGAGATCAGAAGTGGCAGACTCCTTGTTTCTCTCATGAGGGTTTTACTGTAAGGTCGCTAGCTATCAGCCTGTCTTTTAACAGCCTGATTCATATTAAAAGAGCAGTGTTCCAGGTCTCTGGACAGGAACATACAAAGGAAAAATTAAGGTCCGTCCACACCAGTGCCATTGATTTTGAATGCCAGCTCTGCAGTCTAAGGCTGGCCATAGATGAGTAGAAAATCATTTGAAAATTTGTGCGTATTGATCAATAATGATCTTCTGAATGAGTGTGTCATAACACCATGGTCAATATGACTTTTTTCCCCCATTTGTAGACATATTGTCATTCATGCACAACATAAGGATTTTTTGTCAGTTACAGGGTAAACGCTTGTGACTACATTTATTGTGTTATTCTTGATCGATTCCGCTACTCATGTTTTGAAAACTGTTTGCTTATTCTAAAACAAATTCCAACATAATAATTTTTTTGTTTGTGTTTTTTTTTTTTTTTGTCATAGATCTTTGCATTTTGAGAATTGATATGAGTCCGTTAGAATTTAGAAAGTCGAATGATTGGGCATTTCAAATGAAATTTTGAGCGATTTTATTTATGGCCAGCTTAACCCAACACGTGGCGCATTGCGGTCTGATGAAAGTCTAAACTACTACTACTTGTTCTCTTCATTTTAAAAGGAGGAGACTGTAGGAGGATGAATATGCAATCTAGTGAATGGAAGCTTTCATCCCACTTTCATATCATTAGAACTTGAAAGGATAAGTTCACCTCTGGGAACATGTTGCATGTTTCACCTGTTTTTAAGGTGTAACATGTTACATGTGCCCAATGCTGCAGCCGCTGCCTGATTCCCCCCTCCCTCCCTGTGACAGCAGTACAGAGAGAAGTTCCTGATACTAGCTGTCAGTTTTTTTTAAAACAGCGCAGCCATGCTGGTCTCTGCCCACAAGGCCACATCATTCTTTTACCGAGTTCTGTGAATGACTACATGTCCTGACAGCTTTTTCTGCTGTCGGCTTGTAGTTCTCAATGAACTACCACGGTGCTTTTGAATCCTTTGGTAAGTCATTTAGTCTTCCTGTCAGACTGTACCTACATGCCCATATGGAATGTACCGGCAAGCAGATACAGTACACTTGACAGTTTTTAGGAGTCCTGCATGTGAATGTACGTTTTTTTTTTTTTTTTTTTTACATGCCAAAAAAGGTCATTTATGATTTCTTTATTTTTTATTTGAAGTTATCCTTTAATGTTTGTGATCTGCTCTTAACAGGAGCTGGAAGGGATATAGTCTGTATTTTTGTGCATGGCTTCAACAGCCAATAAGTTGCCATAGTAAGCACACACTATAGATGTCATACAATTTATAATATGCCATTCATTTTCATGTTAGGAGAACTTTTGCATCTCCTTTTTGTTTTATCATGTACAATCTGAATAACCAATGAAGGACCATGTACAAAGTATCGTCACTGTGAATTTTTCTGGTGCTGCATGACAGGTCTTTAAAAAGTTTGCTTTTGTCTTCATTCAGCGATTCTATAAAGAGTTCTCTGTAAAACTGTGCCTAATCAGTTTTCAACTTTATTTACCTTGTAGAATATTTGTGGAGTATTTGGTGTCTATTACAGAAGCAGACTAAGCTGTAAGGGTGGCCTTAATAATAACTTTGGGTGCTGACACCTGTAGGCTCCCGCGAGGTATCGTTTCGAGCACCCCAGAATCCTTGAACTAGCAAAAGATTGTAATGACTACAGAGACACAATTTTGTCTAGATTCTTTTCTGACAAGCGGTGTATATTTGCTTTTGGCATCAGTTAACACCTAAAAGAAAAAAATGAAAAAATTACATACTGTACATGCAATTGTCTTTAAAGTAGAACTCTAGGAACTGCTAATAAAAAATACATTTCCCCTCCCCAGCTGACCAAGAATATACTGCTTGGTTTTCTAGTAGATGAGACATTGATTTGCAGACCTTGCAGAAGAATGCATTGTCAGCTGATTAGATCAGGAGCCCCATCTACCTTTCTAAATGGCTATATATGGGCCCTGTTCACATTTGCGATTTGGGCCATGTGCAATTACATGTGGCAACCCCAGCAGAGGTTCCTGGCAATTAGCTGCGGGAGGAAGCCCATTGAAAGCAATGGGAGGTTGACAGCTCTTGCAGCTAATTGTGACCGATTTGCATGTTCAAGCAACAATTACCCATGAATGATCATCCCTGGGTGCTGTCAAGGACTGATCATTTGCAGGTAATCGCTGCTAGGTGTTATCGGCCTCAATTCGCTGCTGGAGCTGTCAGCCTCCTATTGCTTTCAGTGGGGCCTTCTCCCTCAGCTAATTGCCAGGAATGCCCAGTGGTGTTCCCACATGTAATCGCTCATAGCCCTTTTCGCAAGTGTGAATGGGGCCTAATAGTACTAATATGTATCTGTTGGGAACAAAATTAGAATGAATATTTGCTTAACCCTATGACTTAACACAAAGGAACATATCTATAAAGCAGTGTAGCTGACATTCAATACACATTCTCTGCTGGAGAATCTTCTAGGTCTGTGTTTTTAAATGAGTGATTCTCTCCCAGGGTATGTTTGGTGAAAGTCAGATTCACTGATTTAAAAATAGACTGCAAAGATCTAACCCTTAAAGTTAACCTTCTATATGACAACCCTAATCCTAATCCCTGAAGTACTGGATTTACCAAATCTGTGCTGCTAAACCTATGTCTTCCAAACAAGACGGCCCTGAAGATTAGGCAGTGAATCCATCTGTTTGAGAAACTGCATGTTATAGCTTATAGTAGTATTATTTTGCCTGTTTTGAATATTGATGTTTTAGATTTTTGACTACATATTCAAATCTTTTTCTAGGTTTATCGCTAGACCATGTGCGCTTCGACTGGGTCTTCAAGGGAATGGGCCACGCAGAGCACAACCAAATTCCATCCTAGAAAAAGTCTTTACCTCCATCACAAAGGTGTGTGTCTGCAGCTAAAGATCTGCTGTTTCTACACTGGGAAGGGTTCTTGTGTATGTTATTTATTTTATATATATATATATAGTGTTGGGGTAAGACTTATCCTAGGTGGTGCCAACCTTACAGCAGTACACAACTCACAGTAGCACACAGCTGTGAATGGAAATGTTGGCACTGATAAGAGACAAGTTGTATCTATTAAATTGTGATAATGTTACAGAATGACATGCTCAGTAATTATATGCCAGTGCACATAGAAAATATTGTATTTTAAAGGCCTAGTCCACCTTTGCAAAATTGTAATAGTTCCACCCACATTAATACAAAAATGTCACATTTATTAAGTGTTTGCATTCAAGGCTACAGAGCATTGGAGCCGCGACCAGTGCGTAGTTGGCGGAAATGCATCGGTCCTTGCACTGTTTATTACCACTTACAGACCTTTTGTTATGGGTTTGGAGGAACTAAACAGTGGACTACAAGTGTGATGGTGTCACTGTACTTGTGCTCCAGTGTGCTGTATTAGTTCCTCTGCTGTGGTGGCAGATCCTGTGATTAGAAGATGCAGCTGTGCGGGTAGACACAGCCACATTAAATTCAAATTGCAACAGATGTCTGCAGGGAGAAAACATCCCACAGATCGGGTAAGAAAAGGGGCAGTTTGAGGGTGGGGTGCTGGAGAATGTGACCATGTTACATATTAAAGTGATATTAAAGGCATGTTTTGTTATTTTAAAAAAAAAAGGTCATACTTACCTGCTCCTGTGCAAAGGTTTTTGCACAGAGCAGCCCGATCTCCTACTTCTGCGATCCCTCGCCGGTGCTCCAGGCTCCTCCACCCTGATGAGCGCTCTCAGAGCAAGCTGCTTTCTCCTAAGTCTGCTCTGTATGGCTATAAAACACACACTGTGTGGCTTAGCTCCACCCCCCGTTCCACCCTCACTGGCTGTAATTGACAGCCGTGGGAGCTAATGGCTCCTGCTGCTGTGTCTCAGCCAATGAGAAGAGAGTGAGCCGAGAGAGCTGCTGCTCTAGTGCACATTGCTGGATTGAGATTGGGCTCAGGTAAGTGTAAGGGGGCTGGGGGGGGGAGCAGCAGCGGACTGAAGGTTTTTTTTACTTTTTATGCAGAGAATGTATTAAGGTTAAAAAAAACTTCAGTCTTTAAAACCACTTTAAGCTGGTCATGCATGTATTGAAATTCAGCCGAGGCTTCTGTGCACAGTGCTGGATCGAGATTGGGCTCAGGTAAGTATTGGGGGGTAGCATGGGCTGTGGGGGGAGCAGCACACAGAAGGTTTTTTACCTTCATGCGTAGAATGCTTTGAGAGCAGATTCACAGATGTGCAGTGTGGATTGAAGCTCAGGCTTCACAGCTAATTGACACAGAAGTGGTTCAGTGGTTCATGTCAGGTTTACATCAGGTTCCCATAGAAGTCAATAGCCTGTAATCTGCACCTGAACTGGACCGCACTGCTCAGAAATCGTACAGGACTCTTTTCAGTCTGCGCTGCCAGTGCACTGGACATACTATGTGAACAGGCACTATAGGTAGCAATGTTATCTTACATGTCATGCAGATTGCATGCGGTTCAAACTGCACATATGCAAACTAGCACTGAATGTGAAAGGAAAAAAATCCTTCAACTTTTAAAACCACTTTAAGCCCTAAGGCCCAAATTCTGCCCGCCATTCCAAAACAACTCGCTCCACACCTGTTGAGGTGCTGTTCATTTTCAGTTGCACCAAAACGTGGTACAGTTCTACCTGGATTGTCTTGCGATAAATCGATGCACACATTATCATTATTTCAGGCGACAAGCTTTACGGCGGTGCAGTTTGCTGTGGTGTATCGCGCCAGACCACACAGTGTTTTGGAGCTATTGAGAGAGTACCTGAACAGGCATGGTGTGCTTTGTCATTTGTGCATAGCTTTTTGGGATTGCGAACGCTCAAATGTGAACTGGATGTAAAATTATTCTTAAAATGGTTATAACATCAAGCATGGTCACCAAAGTCAACTATGCCCTTAACAAACTGTTACTCAAGCTGATTTTAGAAACGCTTTACCCAAAACTGGTGTTGGATTTTGTATGATTGACAGCAGGTTGAACTGCTCATCTCTGCAGGACTCCCAAGTAGGGAGATTTCCCCAGTAGAATTTCCAGTTCCATCCCACCGACACAACTGTAGGATCAGAAAATGCTTCATGTAACATGAAAAAAACAATAACTGGAGACTCTAGAGCATGTTGCATGTTTATTATGGCCTTGATCAAAAGTCCTACAGGCAGGACTTTTGGTGCACTTTCAGAAAACACAGCAAAACCGTCCGATGCAATAGAAGTAAATGATCCTAAAGCATGTGTTTTTGCTATCCCTAATGGGACAGCACATGGGGGAAGGTTTACTAAAACTGATGCACACAGTTTCTAGTGGAGCTGTGCATAATAACCAATCACCTTCTAGGTTTTAGGACCAATTCACACTGACATGCGCTAAAATGTTAAGGCCTAGTTCACACTAGATGCAGTTCAGTGTGCTTTTTTTCTGTATCAAAAATGCATGCACAGTGTTTTTTTCATGTATTCCAATTGCCCTGGTTCACACTAGTGCAGTCAGTTCCAGTCAGTTTCCGGTGCAGAAAAAAAATATTAGAACATGCTGCATTTTTTTCTGCACAGAACCATACTGGAACATGGCAAACCGCACCAAAACTGCGCTTGAACTCCGTGTGGTGTGAACTGTAAGTAAAAATGTATCCGGAATGCATCTGGAGTGCATTTTTGTATTGTGAACTGGCCCTAAGAAAATGGATGTACATTTCTATCCATTTTAGTCACGTTCTGACATCCGTTGACATGCATTTTAGCGTGCGTTAAAGCATATGACCTTTTTTGACACAAAGTTTTGGTGTGGATAGGACACATTGGAAATTGTTTTTCAGATGTCCTTTCGTTGATCTGCGCTAAAACGCAGATCATTGCACTGGTGTGATTTGGCCTTTCGTAAATCTCCCTCATAGTGAAAGCATATCATGCTATTATTATTAAATAGGTATTTACAATGTGTACACCCTGTGGCTGTTGTGTAGCTCATGTTGCAGGTTTAAGAAGCTGCAGTATATGAAACTGAAATCATCGGAATGATCATAAAGACTCTAGACTGATCTGAGAGTGGCTTTCATCCCGTCAGTCATGTGGGGGACTGACTTCCAAGAAATACCAGCAACTGACTGCTGGAATCACATGTTATTTGTAGGGCTTTACCAGATCTTTGGGACACAGTAGAAAAGGAAACACACTTTTCACTGTGTTCTTTTCAGCCAGCTGGTAGAGTTGGATAGGTAAAGTAGTATTCAATCCAAAAGCAAATTTTTTTTATTTTTTTTATTTTGCAGCTTATTAATTCTTCGATGTGATGGCTGCATTACTTTTTTTTAGGTTTTCTTCTGGTTGTCCAGCCAGTCTGTTAATTTTCAAATATATTAGACTGAAAGTATATCTCATCTCTAATATGCAATACAAAAAGAAACAAAACCTAATGGGACTTTACTGATACATTAAGCAGACAACCTCATGTTGTACATTAAACATAAAGAAATAAGTGAGCGCTTTTTTTTAGAAATTAAAGCAGCTAGGCACACAGGATAACCAACAAAAAAATCCTCACAAGAAAATATATATAAAAGTGCAGCACTAAAAAAGTTATCATACATATATGAAAAACACAATGATTAAATGTGAATAAAAATAGTCCCAGCAAAGGTGACTTGGAGTAAAAGTGCACACTAACCAGATGTGCCCATTAAAAGTGCAATGTAGAGATCATAAGGCTCATGGGGTAATCATCAGAGTAGAAATGGTGTTCTCTTGGTCAGAGAGGGTCCCCGGGTGGTGCAGAGCTGGGCAGGAAGAGAGACTCCTTGATAACCGAGAACAGAACGATGATCCGCCTGAAGAAAACGACTCCTCCACTGGGCAAAAAAACGTATCTGGAAAAAGGTTGCTCCCTGGATTTGAGTCCCTGTAAGGCAGGGCTCAGACTTGGGGAGGTAGAAGCAGCACAAGAATCTGGTCAGTTCCTGTGCTATAATTTCCTTTTACAGGATATTTCAGGAGATGCATAGAGCCCCAGTCTGCAGTAAGGACCACAGTATACAGAGGAGCCTTGACAATGGCACTGCAGTTTACACATATATTTGGAAATGTGTGCAAACTAAACCCTGCTTTCAATGTGAATTGTTAAACAGGGTCAGTTTGGATTTTCTTTGCAAGGTGACTGGTTCTGTTCTTGGCCTGGAAGAGCTGGTGTCAGAGCACTGGGGCTCTATGCATCTCCTGAAATATCCTGTAAAAGGAAATTATACAATTACTATAAATCCAGGAGGAGTTCATGCAGTTCGCATACAAGGATTTATAGACACGGTTATCACACGCATATTAGCACAGGAACTGACTAGATTCTTGTGCTGCTTCTACCTCCCCAAGTCTGAGCCCTGCCTTACAGGGACTCAAATCCAGGGAGCAACCTTTTTTCCAGATACGTTTTTTTGCCCAGTGGAGGAGTCGTTTTCTTCAGGCAGATCATCGTTCTGTTCTCGGTTATCAAGGAGTCTCTCTTCCTGCCCAGCTCTGCACCACCCGGGGATCCTCTCTGACCAAGAGAACACCATTTCTACTCTGATGATTACCCCATGAGCCTTATGATCTCTACATTACACTTTTAATGTGCACATCTGGTTAGTGTGCACTTTTACTCCAAGTCACCTTTGCTGGGACTATTTTTATTCACATTTAATCATTGTGTTTTTCCTATATGTATGATAACTTTTTTAGCGCTGCACTTTTATATATATTGTACATTAAACATATTTATTGAAATGCATCTTCCAAACACATTATGTAAAAACAGTACTTGGTTAAGAAGCCCAAGAAGTTAAAGCATCATGTTCTATGACATCAATGTCCTCTAGAGGTCGACGTGTTTTGCTTGTTAGCTTCCTCAGGACCCCAAAACTGGAGGCGGGCAAATCAAATGTCTTAGCTAGAAGGTGTGTGTGTGTGTGTATATATGTGTGTGTGTGTGTGTGTGTGTGTGTGTGTGTGTGTGTATATGTGTGTGTGTGTGTATACATGGATATATATATCTATATCATTAATCGTGCAAATACAGTGTCACAAACACGTCATAAACCTTACAAAAACCATTCTCCGCAGACTCGCATGCCAACATAAACAGTGACGTGGGGCAACAGCACCCACATAGAGGATCAAAACAGGTCTTGGGTGAGCGTCCACATCCAGAGCCCTTCCCCCTCGTCCCCAATCAAATGGAACCCTGTAGAAAAAACAATAAAAACAGTCCCACTACAGAAAGAAAAAGGGCAGGGGAAAGAGGCAGAAGGAAAGGAGGGGGGGGGGGGGGGGATAATAACATCTGAAGCATAATCCAACAATTGTCCGGTCCTGCATTCTTCTTGCACCTTCCCTTTTGGATGGGATTACCAGGTAGGGGTTTGGGAATGGTTTGCCGGATATGGTTATGATTCCTTAGACTGTGAATATTTCCATACTGACTTTCATACATATTGTTATATTTAGATTACTTCTCGGAACGCATCCATGGAATATATTGCATATGGATAATACCCGCAACGAATATATCCGCTGCTTGTCTCTTGAGTCAGTGAGTGACCTACTGCTAGTTATGCTTGGGATGGTATTATCCCCCCCCTCCTTTCCTTCTGCCTCTTTCTCCTGCCCTTTCTTTCTGTAGTGGAACTGTTTTTGTTGTTCTTTCTGCAGGGTTCCATTTGATTGGGGACGTGGGCAAGGGCTCTGGATGTGGACGCTCTCCCAAGACCATGTTTTGCCCCTATATGTGGGTGCTGTTGCCCCACATCACTGTTTATGTTGGCATGTGAGTCTACAAAGAATGGTTTTTGTGACACTGTATTTGCATGATTAATGGGTGTGTGTGTGTGTGTGTGTGTGTGTGTGTATATATACTTTTTTTTTTTTTTTCAATAAAAGAGGGATAGGAGGGCCCTGCTCCTTGGAGCTTACAATCTAGGAGGGAGGGGCTAGTGGTACAAAAGGTAGTAACTGTGGCGGATGAATTGATAGGAGGAGTAGAAGATTCCATTATTAGCTGAGGGAAGGATAGGCTTCCCTTAAGAGAGGTTTTCAGAGATCGCCTAAAAGTGAGCAGAGTAGGTGATAGTCTGATAGATTGGGGTAGAGAGTTCCAGAGGATGGGGGAAGCTCTGGAGAAGTCCTGGAGACAAGGGACCTAGAGAGCCGGAGGTCGTGCGAGGAGCGGAGAGTATGGTTTGGGTGATATTTGGAGACCAGATTGGTGATGTAATTTGGGGCAGAGTTATAAATGGCTTTATATGTTATTGTTAATGTTTGAATTTTATCCATTGGGCAATGGGAAGCCAGTGGAGGGATTAGCAGAGAGGGGTGGCTGATACAGAACGGTTAGTAAGGTGGATGAGTCTGGCAGCAGCATTCATGATAGACTGAAGAGGGGATATGCTGCGATTAGGTAGGCCAATGAGAAGAGAGTTACAATAGTCAAGGCGAGAGATAACCAGGGAGTGAATAAGTTGCTTACTGGTTTCCGAGGTTAGGAAAGGGCGTATCTTGGAGATGTTGCGGAGGTGAAGTCTACAAGATTTGGACAGAGATTGGAATTGGGGCTGAAAGGACAGATGGGAGTCCAGGATTACACCTAGTACCCTGGCATGAGGGGAGGGACTGATGGTTGTGTTATTGATCTTGATGGAGAAGTCAGGGGAGGGGGCATGGGCTGGAGGAAATACTAGTAACTCAGTTTTTGAAAGATTGAGTTTGAGGAAGTGGAGTGACATCCATGCCGATATGTCGCTTAGTAGGTTAGTAATGCGAGAGGAGACTGAAGGGGTGAGGTGAGGAGTAGAAAGATAGATTTGTGTGTCATCAGCATAGAGATGGTACTTAAAGCCATGGGAGTTTATCAAGTGACCAAGGGAGGTGGTGTAGATGGAGAAGAGTAGGGGTCCAAGGACAGAACCTGAGGGACCCCTATAGAAAGAGGGAGTGGAGAGGTAACGCCAGAGTTATAGGTAACGCTGAAGGAGCGCTGCGATTGGTAGGAGGAGAACCAGGAGAGAGCAGAGTCTCGGAGGCCAAGAGAGTGGAGTCTTTTTGAGGAGGAGGGGATGATCAACAGTATCAAAAGCAGCGGAGAAGTCAAGTAGTAACAGTACGGAGTAGTGGCCGTTGGTGTTAGTAGATCATTAGTGAGTTTTAGTAGGGCAGTTTTGTGTTGTGAGCGAAAGCCAGACTGTAAAGGGTCAAGAAGGTTGTTGTCAGGTAGGAGCTCAGGCGATTGTAGACTAAGCGTTCTAGGAGTTTAGAGGTAAATGGCAGCAGGGAGATGGGTCTTAGGTTGTTCAGGTTGGTGAGTTCCAGGGAGGGCTTTTTAAGTATGGGAGTGATGTGTGCATGCTTTAGAGTGGAGCGGAAGGGACCGTTAGAGAGCGAGATTGAAGATGTGAGTGAGGGGGCATGGGATGGAAGAAGAGAGTGACCGTAGTAGTTGTGAGGGGACAGGGTCCAGGTGGCAGGTAGTGAGACAGACTTCTGAGAAAACCTTAGTGACCTCTTCGGTAGTAGCAAGGTCAAAAGAGGAAAGTGTTGAGGGAGGTTTAGTATAAGGTATGCTAAGTGAAATGAATGTTTGTGAAGTGGCGATGCCCCTACGAATTGCATCAATCTTATTTTTGAAGTGATTTGCAATCTCGTAAGCAGTGAGTGAGGTACTGGGTGGAGGTGGAGAAAGTAGAGAGTTAAAAGTAGAGAAAAGCTGACGAGGACTGGATGATAAGCTATTGATGAGAGTGACAAAGTAGGCTTGTTTGGCAGCATAAAGGGAGGAATTGTATGTTAAGAAAGCAGATTTATATAGGGTGAATGCTTGGTGAGATTTGGTTTTACGCCACAATCGCTCCAGCGCGCGACTATGTCTCTTAAGATTTCCGGTGTCGCCAGTCTGCCACGGTTGTAATGAACGGGGCCTGATGCTTTGTGTAGTTATAGGAGCAAGTGAGTCTAGTGTGGATGAAAGTGAACTGTTGTAGACAGCAGTGGCCAAGTCAGGGCAGGACAGGAGAGAGATTCTGTCATAGAGTTGGTCAGTTGCAGAGTGGAAAGGAGCAGGGTTCAAGTTGTGAAGGTTTCTGCGGGTAATTGTTTGCTGCTTGGAGGGATAGGTGTTTGGAGATGAGGACACTGTGAAGGCGATGAGCTTGTGATCAGAGAGGAAAGGGGGTGTTTGTGAGGTTGTAGGGAGTGCAAAGACGGGAGAAAACAAGGTGTAATGTATTCCCATCAGAGTGAGTGGAGGACTGTATCCATTGTGCTAATGCAAAAGATGTGGTTATGTTGAAGAGTTGGGATGTAGCCAGGATGTTCACATTAATGGGGATGTTAAAATCTCCAAGAATGATAGTGGGTAGTTCAGAGGAGAGAAAGTAGGGTAGCCAGGCGGAGAAATCATCAAGAAAGCGCGACTCCTGTCCAGGAGGCCGATAGATCACTGCAATCCTCAGAGAAATGGGAGAAAACAGCCGAATGCAGTGAGTCTTGAAAGAAGAGAAGGATAGAGAGGGAGGGTTAGGGAGGACTTGAAAGGTGCTCAGTGGGGATAGAAGAAAACCAACCCCATCATCTTTCCGACATCTGGGTCTGGGTGAGTGAGTCCAGAGGAGGCCTCCATAGGAAAGTGCTGCGGGAGAAGCAGAATCTGCTGCTTGAAGCCAGGTTTCTGTAATTGATAGTAGGTTAAGGAAGTGGGAGACAAAAAGGTCATGGACAGAGGTGAGCTTATTACAGGCAGAGCGGGCATTCCCGAGCGCACCTGAAAAAGGGAGGGTGGTTTTTTGGGAGCACGGGGACCGATATTAAATTGAGGGTATTGCGGCTATTCCTGGAAGAAAGAGGGTGCCTAGTGTGGGGGTGAAATAGTGGAGGACCAGGGTTTGGGGAGATATCCCCAGAGGTTAGGAGAAGAAGGGTGAGGAAAGTAAGATGGTAGAGGGATGTATATGAGTGCACATGCCTTCCAGTCCTGGTGTTTGGGTCAGCAGGAGAGTAAAGTATTAGCAGGAGGTGATGAGAGCAGTAGTAGGGAGATGGCAGCAGTGAGGGTGAGATGTATAAGTTTTGGGGTGGAGCAGAGGGGTAAAGAAATTAGATTTTGGGAACAGAGGATAGTAATATGAAAAGGAGGCGTAGAGGGGGGCATATTAAAAAGAGTAGTAGGAGTGGGAATCAGACTTGTAGGAGACGTTTCCCAGGGTTTTGCTTGCAGTCCATCCAGCTTGCAGTAGAGTTCATTGTTGTATCTTCCTGCTGCTTGAGTTATCCAGCATAAAACACACTCACCCCTGCACCTCATCTGTGACTGTACACACACGTACACACACACGTACACACACACACACACATACCTACCTCTTCCAGGTAGGGCATTTGAAGCCAAGAAGCGAAACGCGTCGACCTCTGAAGGACATTGATGCCATAGAACATGATGCTGTGACTTCTTAGGCTTCTTAGCCAAGTACTGTTTTTACATAATGTGTTTTGGAAGATGCATTTCAATAAATATGTTTAATGTATAACATCAGCTTGTCCGCTTAATGTACCAGTAAAGTCCTATTAGGTTTTGTTTCTTTTTGTATCTGTTAATTTTCAAAAGAACAAGCTCTCTTCCAGATGTCAGATATCAGTTTACAGGGATGAGATAAACTATTCAACACTGACAGGGGTGCTTACAATGATCATTTCTTATTTGTCTAAAACCTTTATCCCAAAAGGAAAAACTGTTGCTGTAACTGCTTAGAAAGGGTGAACAGGAGTTTGGTTGCAATTTTTATTAATGTATTTAAATCTGCTAGTACATCTGACACTCCCCACAGACTGACAATGCCGCTGCCAAATGTGTCCCCAGTGCTCCTTCATCCAGAATGGGGGCACTCTAATACAGGAGGTGTGTTACTGACCAGATCACCAGGTGAAACAGCCTAAAAAACACAAATGCTTTGACCACATCTAATTGATCAGCTACTATATATTACATTTTTGGTTTGGCTTTAATAATAATGCTGTTAAGATTCAGGTCTGCTATTTATGGGACATCCGTCAATCTGTGGGTAGCTGTATTTTGTTTTTTCAGTGATCAGGTTCTGCATTGGTAACATGTCCTGTAAAAGGTTTGATCGTTTTTACCACAATCTGAGTTTCTTCCAACATTGTGTGATATAAGGTGTATTGTTTTGCTGTTAAACTTGCATATCGCAGTGCTCGTTTCATGTGCATTGGACAAATCTATCAGGCCAGATATGGCCATTCCCCTCATTCTCAGAAATAGTATAGTGGGATGTGTACATTGAATCTGTGGACTGCAGACAAGAAGTTAATCCATGAATGTGACCTGAATGGTGTCATAGAGCAGGGAGATAACAAATCATCTGACCCAGAGACTTTTAGATAACTTATCACTGTGTTGTGCACCTTGTACACCTAATATCTTGTATAGTTGAAGAGCAACTCTGGAAAACAGAATCACTTTGCTATGTTTTAATGCTGTTCTGCACAAGTTCATTTGTATTAAAGCAGCCGTTCTCAACGGTTTTTTTTTTTTTTAATTTTTTTAATAGAGGAGCCCTTGAAATAATGTTCTGGGCGCAGGAGCCCCTGCTATCATTGCTATATCTACAGCACAGGGTACATTAATGTGGTCACTGGGAAGAATGCTGCTTACATTTGTTGTCAATGGCCAGAATGCTTCACTTACAGATAGCTAAAAAAGATCATTGGTTACTTTAAAGAATACGTAAACCCAAAATTTCATATTCTTGATATGTTCCTGCTGTACCATGTACTTGTATGAAAAAGTATCCTTGGCAGCACAGTAGCTAAGTGGTTACCGCGTCCTCCTGGCAGCACTGGGGACGTCGTTTCGAATCCCAACCACGTTACCTGCATGGAGTTTGCATGCTCTCCTTGTTCTCCAGGTACTCTGGTTGTATGAATGTGAGTTAGGGACCATAGATTGTAAGCTCCTTGAGGGCAGGGACTGATGTGAATGTGTAACAAATATGTAAAGCATTGTGTAAAATTGACAGCGCTATACAAGTACCTGTAATAAATAAAAATAAAATCCTGCTCTCTTTGTATTGCTTCCTTTGAGTGAAATCCCTGGTGTTCCTGCCAGTGCCTCTGCTGTGAAATCCCTGGTGTTCCTGCCAGTCCCTCTGCTGTGAAATCCCTGGTGTTCCTGCCAGTCCCTCTGCTGTGAAATCCCTGGTGTTCCTGCCAGTCCCTCTGCTGTGAAATCCCTGGTGTTCCTGCCAGTCCCTCTGCTGTGAAATCCCTGGTGTTCCTGCCAGTCCCTCTGCTGTGAAATCCCTGGTGTTCCTGCTAGTCCCTCTGCTGTGAAATCCCTGGTGTTCCTGCTAGTCCCTCTGCTGTGAAATCCCTGGTGTTCCTGCCAGTCCCTCTGCTGTGAAATCCCTGGTGTTCCTGCCAGTCCCTCTGCTGTGAAATCCCTGGTGTTCCTGCTAGTCCCTCTGCTGTGAAATCCCTGGTGTTCCTGCCAGTCCCTCTGCTGTGAAATCCCTGGTGTTCCTGCCAGTCCCTCTGCTGTGAAATCCCTGGTGTTCCTGCCAGTCCCTCTGCTGTGAAATCCCTGGTGTTCCTGCCAGTCCATCTGCTGTGAAATCCCTGGTGTTCCTGCTAGTCCCTCTGCTGTGAAATCCCTGGTGTTCCTGCTAGTCCCTCTGCTGTGAAATCCCTGGTGTTCCTGCCAGTCCCTCTGCTGTGAAATCCCTGGTGTTCCTGCCAGTCCCTCTGCTGTGAAATCCCTGGTGTTCCTGCTAGTCCCTCTGCTGTGAAATCCCTGGTGTTCCTGCCAGTGCCTCTGCTGTGAAATCCCTGGTGTTCCTGCCAGTGCCACTGCTGTGAAATCCCTGGTGTTCCTGCCAGTCCCTCTGCTGTGAAATCCCTGGTGTTCCTGCCAGTCCCTCTGCTGTGAAATCCCTGGTGTTCCTGCCAGTCCCTCTGCTGTGAAATCCCTGGTGTTCCTGCCAGTCCCTCTGCTGTGAAATCCCTGGTGTTCCTGCCAGTCCCTCTGCTGTGCAATCCCTGGTGTTCCTGCCAGTCCCTCTGCTTTCCAGCGTGGTCAGTTTTCTAGCTGTGCTGGAACTCTGACTGCGGTCTCTCTAATGATCAGATGTCTTCCGACACCCCCACCTTGCACAGCCATTAACTGGGGAGTTCATTACAGCCATTAACTGGGGAGTTCATTGTGCTGCTGTTTCTCTTCCCCAACTCTTATGCAGCTGAGAACAGAGGTTATGTGATCATTATAAAAAAAAAAAGGGGGGGAAAGGTGTTTATAATGTTTTTTTTTTTCTTTTTTCATATCTATATACAAATAGTTTACTTTTTCAATTTCTATTTTAAACTGAAAGGGTTGTTTTGTGCATACATTAACTGATAGGCAGAAATTGCCAGTTGCTCAAGGAACCCCTAGCAACCCAGAGGAGGAAGAAGAGGCTTTGAGAAAGGAGCTGGGCGGTGCCGCAGGCAGGGAAGCCCTGCGTTACTTTTATGGCTCCCAGACTGCTTTGGCGGGATATGCATCCCCCTGAGAAGTGACACCCTGGGATACCCAACATCCATCCAGGATGCAGTGGCATCTTACTGATGCTACAGTGATATGTGCATGATAGGTTTTTAAAGCGGAGCTCCAGTCTCTCCCCCCAAAAATTAAGTCACCAGCTGCAAATACTGTAGCTCGTTTGGCTGTACTTCACCTGTGGATCACGGGAGTGCAGTTCCTTCATTTCCTGTTTTCAGCTGACAGCGTGCTAAAGTCCACTGCGGGCTAATGGCGCCCAGCTGGTCCAGGCTGGGGAAAGATCCTGACTTTAAAGTTGGGATCCACCCAGATGTCTGGACCGGCACCTGGCTCAGCCTCTCAGTGAGCCAGAGCCAGTTGCCCCCTCCATCTCCACAGCCCAGCGCTCCAGTGAACTGGGGAAGGGGGGGGGGGCAGGCAGAGCAGACAGTGGAGACTGATGGTCACCTCTCTGTGCTCAGAGCGACAGGTAGAACTGATTGATCAATGGTGTCTGATCGCTCAGTTCTTACCCTTAGAGCTGGTGGGGGACAGATGCTGCATCCACCAAGGCAAAGGTTCATACACGCCATAAGAAAATCATACAAGCATTTCCGTATGACGAAGAATTGGCTGATTATCTGATAGTGTAGTGCTTTCGTCAGCCGATTTTCGTTTTTTTTGGACGACAAAACCCGAGGGTGGAAGCTAGAAAATTTTTATCGTATGTGAACACAACGTCTTATTTTTGTTTGAATATTTCCGTACAAATTCTGTACACATTACACTGAAAAAAAATGCTCATGTTCAGAAGCGTAGAACAACCCTACACTTCCTCTTCTACTATGCTAGTACGTAGCTATGTTTGCCTTTGTCGGACGAGGATTTTCTTACTAACTAATTAGCCAATACCATTCGGACTACATCATGATATGGAATCGTGGGAAAACAAAACGATCGCTCTTCTGATTTTCTTATAGTGTGTAATAGGCTTACGTTTGATTTAAAGAAAATAACACAAACACATACATCTCTTTTAATAAAGTGTCTGAGAAAAACTTTGTCTCAACTGTAGCATAGTTAGTCTGCTAATAAATTTTCATTTTCTAAGCTGTGGGGGGGGGGGGGACCCCGAAAGATAGAAGCTGATTGTTTGCTATGGGCAGTGGCAACGGTTGAGATAAAGAGGTGGCATGAGATACTGAAAAGTAGTGCTGATATGAAACAAAGAATAATGAAATATTAGAACAGTATTTTAGAGTATTTAAGAATAAAAAAATATTCAGTTTGGATTTACATCTACCTTAATGGCCGGTACACACCTGAATCACACAGGAACGCAGGTTTCCCGCACCATGTTCAAGTGAATGAGCCCCAAATGTTTGGCTGAATTCCCAGAAGTATGATCTCCATGCATCTCCCCATATCCCTCCCACAAGTCTCGAAAGCCTGAACTGCAGATTCTTGCAGGCTGGTCATACACCAGTAGAATTTAATTTTCAGAATCATTTTGCAAATGTTTAGTGGGCTCAAATCAACATTTAACCTTTGTGGCGAGAACATTGGAGCAGGATGGGTATTTATTTTCTTGAATGAACAACGTTCTGTGAATGTCTGTTTTGTTCTGGATAAATTAAACTTAGGGTAGCTTCACACTGACCTGCTGTACTTTTGGCTGAAGCGCAGCTTACTCACTTTTCTTGTCTGGGTTAGTGCTGCTTTCCCATAGACTTTGGTTCTGTCCTGCTGACTTGGTGCTCTTTGTGATGGTACACCACAACCACGGGGCATTGTAGAAGTCTATGGGAAAGCACATTTAATCTATGGTTTTTTAGCGGGTTAGCTGTGCTTTGCCCAAAGCACAGCTGGACAGTGTGAAGCTGTCCTTATTGTAATGAAACCTGTTTAATATGTTTGGAATTCCATTCAAATAACTGGTCTTGGCAAAATTTTAAGGGCATTTGAACAAAATTAGTTGACATCAAAGATGGGAAGAAATTATTCTGATAAATTATATTTCTATAAATGTTTGACCCAAAATATGACCATGTATGGCCAGCTTTACCGATGGTGTCTGTGATGGAGGGACATAATGACCGTCAATGCACTATCCTGATTATCACAGTAGGGAATAGCTGTAATTGGGACTGGCTTTCAAACCCACCTGATTAGGCCCCATGTACACGGGACACTTCTGAACAATGGAAACTGACTGCTGGAAAACATAGGTTAAAAACCGTCTGTTTAGCCGCGTTTGCATACCTCGTTTATGAGCGTTTGCGTTTAGAAACATTTTTTAAAGATAACCTCAAGAGACCTTCCAAAATTCCCAGAATGCACTGAAAAATAGTAAAAAAAATTTACTATTTTAGACATTTTGAGAGAAATGGAGAGAGCAGTATTTGTTGAGATTAGCTGTTTTTTTGTTTTTTTGTAGTGTTTGGATGTGTTCCAGCTCATTTCTGTGCAGAAATTATTGCAGCAGTGTCTAATATATTTTCTTTAATGCGAAACCTCAAAGTATGGTGTACCGGGAAAACGCTTTGCATGCATTTTTCATGATGAAAAAAGGCTCTGGATAGCATCTGGAAATAGAAGAATTAAAAAAAAAAATTGCAAACGCTTATGAACGCGGTTAGCTGCGTTTACAAGCGTTTGGCGGTTGAAACATTGATAAAATCTACTCCTGAATGCAAATTTTCTGCGTTCAAAAAAATGACTGTAAACTCAACTGCCTGTAAACAAAGATGTGTACATGGACACATAGGAAAACATTAGGGGGAGTTCAGGGGCTGCTGAAAAAAAAAAAAAAACGCTGAACAGATCCTAAACGTGAGTTTATCGGCTGCAGTGTACATGAGCCTTAGGCTTTCCTTTTTGAAAGCAATCATACATGGTCTGATGGACATGAAATGATCACCCAGGTGAGTTAGATCAGCTGTCATCTTATGTGTACTGGTATCCATATTTTGTATGCTGTTCAGTTATTGCTGTTGATGCATCACATCACTTCTGACTTTCCAGTTGTGTCAGTGGGTATTGTTTACACTGAGGAAACCCTCCCCCTCCTCACATCTGATAACATGAAGGTCTGAATTAATTGTCACCCAAGTGTCAGGTTATTGGTATAGACACGTTAGACACATCTGTCATGAGTTTTGTTTAGTTAGTGTGCTGAACATATATGCAAGGTATTTTAGTTCAGAGAATATTGGAAGAAAACTGAACACTTGAGGCTGGGGTTACACTCATGCGGTGCGGTACGTCGCATGTGATTCGCACAGGAACCGCACCGCATTCCTGTGCAAATCACATGCAAATTGTGTGCGGTGCGACTTGTGCCATACATTATGTTAAATCGTACCGTATCCACACCAAAAAGGTGCAGGACCCTTTTTTGGGTCCGCACTAGAATCGGATCGCATGGGTATTGACACCTATGCTATCCGATTCTGCACATCGCACCGCGTTTTGTGGATGAATTTCGGGGTGTTAACATACAGACCCACAGCGGTTTGCATGAGCTGGGTGTGATTCTGATGTGGTGCGGAATTCGCACAGAAATTTCCGGACCGCATCAGGATGGAGACATGGGTGGATGGGCAAGTTCACTTTGCATGTTAAAATCAATGTTTTTGGTTCATGGTGCCCAGATGCAGTGTAGCTCCACTTTAAGCACTACTTCTTGCTGTAGGTTGGTCTGTTAAAGTAGAACTAAAGGCAATTTTTTTTCAATTTAGGTAGAATAGGGAGGAGATATAACCCTATAATATAAATTTGAGATATTCACTGTTGGTGATGACAATAAACAGGATAAGTAGGACGAATCTCCCCAATGAGGGCACAAACAAAACAAAAAAAACTGACCAGTGTTCTGATCCCTCTCCAAAAAAAAAATATTTTGCCTTTAGTTACACCTTAACAACTTGCCCTCCTGAGGATTTACCCCCCTTCCTGACCAGGCCATTTTTTGCATTACGGCACTGTTACTTTAACTGACAATTGCATGGTCATGCAACGCTGCACCCAAATGATATTTACATCCTTTTTTCCCCACAAATGGAGTTTTCTTTTGGTGGTATTTGATCGCCTTTGCATTTTTTTTTTATTTTTTGCACTGTAAAAAAAGGCAAATTTTGAGAAACAATATTTTTGACTTTTTGCTATTAAACGTCCAGTAAAAAATCAAATTTCATCATAAATTTAGTCCAAAATGTATTTTGCTACGTCTTTGCTAAAAAAAAATCACAATACATGTAAATTAATTGGTTTACGTGAAAGTTATAGTGTTTACAAATGGTGGTATATATACTGGTAATGGGGCTGTTCAGCGACTTATAGCAAGACTGCGGCCTGCATTCTGACACTGGGGGGAACTGACTTGGTGTCACTGACATCCCCAATGACACCAATACAGTGATCAATGCTAATAAAAAGCACTGACACTGTACTAATGGTACTGGGCAGGAAGGGGTTAACTGTATGCTGTTTTACACTGTGGCTGTGTTTTGTGCTTCACTGTAAGCTCGCTGCTTTGTATGGCTATGCAATGCACAGCCATGCAAAGCAGTGTGCAGGAGCTGATGGGAGAGAACGGTTTTGTTTGCAATCTGATCTGATCCGCATCTAATGCCCTGAACACACTGTCAGTTTCTTTTTATTATTTAACCCAGCAGGCTGAACGAAAAAAAACCTGACCGATCGCTGTACTAGCACAAGCGGTGTTAGTACAGTGATTGACAGAGGGACTGCTCTACACTTGTATAGATGAATCAGAGTGACTTACGAGCCACAGGTGTGATAATTACTAGAGGATCGCAAACATGAAACATAACTACAACTGTGTTGGAAATATCTACAAATATATGTTGCACTCCTAAATACTTCTCAATAAATAATAATTAAATTATTACCGTTAAATGAATTCAAATTATGATACAAATAACTAATAAAAGTGTATAAATACCAAAAAATATTTAAATAGTTTCAACTAATCAATCTCCTCCAAATAAATATCAAAATAATTCCACATGACATACTCCTCTAAAAAATATTTTACCAAGTGCTCATAAATCATCTATTAGTGACATGATGTACTTACGAATACCCTCAATTTCATTTATATTCATAATACCCTCATTTAATATAATAAAAATAATAAACCAACTAATAACCCTCAACTAAAACGCATTTAGATGATCCCCATAAATAAAAATAACCAAATGCTCATAAATAATTAGTAGTGATTAGTATGAATCCAAATATCATCAAAATAATAGTCCCATTGAATAAACAATTGTTTGTATATAGTGACTTGGTGCTTGTTGTTCTTCAATTTGTGACTTTTGTGAATCCTTCAAATAGTGAAGATGTGCGCTCACCTCCTTTGATGCCTGCAATTAGGCTATACACGCTTTCGGTTCACTTTCCCTGGAACCTGCTGGACATATACTTTTGCTGGTGAAATAGGGAGATCCTTCTACACTACACTTACCACCCCCACCTCTCTTCCTTGCCAGAACACACCAGTCAGCTCTGTCAGTCATTGGCAGAGAGCAGTGATCGGAAGCTGATCGGCAGACCTTTTTTGGTCATGCCCCTTTGAGAGAAGCTGGACACTGGCTAAATGGCGGCTGGTTTGTGTACCTGGCTGATACCACCTAATGTTCAACTTATGTGTACAGGGCTTAAATCGCCGCAATAGAAAAGCACTATGTGCTTAAGCTGATGAACACACATACAATTCTAATATCCCATGACTTCATTGAACACGCCCATTTAAACATTCACAGTGATTGAGGAAAACGCAAGTGAACCCTTAGAATTATTACTTCAACGAAAGCTAATTGGAGTCAGTAGTTTGCTCCCTTGGAGTCTAATTAATGAAATAAGTTTGGAGGTGAGGTTTAGAGCTGCTTTGAAAAAAGACATGTTAGAGCGACTTCTGTACAACCAGGGTGCCCATATGTGAATCGAAATTTGGCTGGTCCCTGCTGCACTGGCCAGATTTTGATCCATGCATGGCCAGCTAAAAATGGTTCTAAAGCGTGAAGGTTTTTACCTTAATACATTCTCTGCATTAAGGTAAAAAACCTTCAGTGTGCTGCTCCCCACTCCAGACCCACCTTTTACTTACCTGAGCCTGATCTTGATCCAGCGATGAGCACGAAAGCAGCGTCTCTCTTTGCTCTCTTTCCTTATTGGCCATTGGCTCCTGCTGCTGTCAATCATTGCCAGTAGGAAGTGAGGTAGTTGCACAGAGCTGGCTTGGGAGCAAGCATGCATGATTGCCCTCATAGTGGCTTGCTATAGGGCACTTGGCAGGGGGGAGCAGCAGACAACGCTGGTGGAGGACCCTAGAAGAGGAGGTTTAGGGCTGCTCTGTGGAAAACCATTACACGGAGCAAGTAAGGATGACATGTTTCGTATTTTAAAGAATATAAAATGTAAACCTTCTACAATCCCTTTCCTGCTCCTAAGGTGTTGGTCCCTCTCTGACGAGCGAGATTCTGCCACCTTTAGACTAGAGAGTAAGTGTCTCCATAGAAGCAGATGAGTGTTCTCTTTGCTCACTTAGCAATCCTGTTGCTGGTGTGTTGCCACCAGGGACAGGATCAATAACAAGATGTTGCTCTAACACTGGAAGCTGCAAAGCTACAATAAGGAAAGCTGGTGTCACCACCTTAGCTATGTGATAATGATTTGGGTCGTTGAATCATAAACAAGCCCAGCTGTGCCATAACAAATTCTCAACACTGCTGAACATACACAATATTGAATATGGTAAAACGCAGCTATGTGGTACTTTATTTAGTGCCATTATCATTTTTTTTCAGTTTCAGCAAAGATTTCTAAACTATCCGACATATTGCTTTCCCATATTCACTATTGACATGTAGCTGTTAACCGCTTGCCAACTACATCGCTTAGATGTACGGCTGCAAGATGGCACTCCTGTACAGCTCTCTCAGGAAGAGGGCCCGTGCACGCCTGTCGCCCCACCTGCGTAGACATATCACAAGCCGATCAGCGGGTCCCGACCAATGATTGACTGCCAGAAACCGGTGATGGCAAAGAGGCTGACAGGACAGAGCTCTGTGTATGTAAACAATAGAGAGCTCTGCCCTGTCTGTGGGGATGTGCCGGTTTTTGTTTCTTTGCAAAGCAGGGAATAAAAAGCAGCTCATCCCCTAGTAAAAACACCACACTGTGTACACACAAAGCACTGTTACGCATACACTTAACCCTTTGAGCACCTCTGGAATGTTAAACCCCTCCCAACCAGCGCCATTAGTACAGTGTTGGTATATATTATTAGCACTGGTCACTGTATTAGTGTCACTGGTCCCACAGTGTCAGATTGATCACCTTACTCTTACAGTCCTGCTATAAGTTGCTGATTGCTGCCATTACTAGTATTAAAAAATGTAAAATAAATAAAAAATCTAGTATATATCCCATATTTTGTAGACACTATAACTTTCGTGCAAGCCAATCAATATACTTACTGGGTTTCTTTTACCATAAATATGTAGCAGAATAAATTTTGGCTAAAATTTGTGAGGAAATTTGATGTAATTTTTTTTATTGGATGTGTTTTATAGCAGTAAGTAAAAACTAAATAAATAAATATATATATATATATATATATATATATATATATATATATATATATATATATATATATATATATATATATATATTTTTTTTTTTTTTTTTTTTTTTCAAAACTGTTGGTCTTTTTTCATTTTATAGTGCAAAAATAGAAAAAACCCAGTGGTGATCAAATACCACCAAAAAAAAGGTTTTTTTTGTGAAAAAAAGTATATACATCTCATTTGTGTACAGTGTTGCATGACCGCGCAGTTGTTAAAGACTGCAGTGTGGTATAGTAAAAAAAATGGCCTGGTCGGGAAGGGGGTAAAATGTTCCAAATGGCAAGTGGCTAATCTTTGGGCTCCTTCTCCTTATGTTGTCCTATGGTCAGACAATTGCTGGAGTATTGGGGCTAACTTGGGGATCTCTGGTACAGACTTTCTCAAATTTGGTTCTGTGAAACTCTAGGTTTCCTCCGGAGGTTGCTAGGGGTTTGTAGAGAAAGGTGCAGTTTCTGCCTCTCAGATAAGTTCCTACTGACACCAATGATCTTTTTAGCTATTTATGAGGGTTGATTCTGAGAAATGACCACAAGTGTAAGAGGCATCCTTCCCACTGACCTTCACACTTCTGTAGATATAGTAACTATTAGTAGGGATTTTGAGACTGGAAAATAGTTTGCAGGGTTCCTCTATTTAAAGGGTGTAAAGGCTGCTCTGGTTGCGGACAATGAAGGCTGAAAAAAAGCCTTTTTTCTTGGTAGAACTCAACGATGTGTTGGATAAAAATGTAATAAGAGTTCTGATTATTTTTAGGTGTGGTTTTTTTTTTTTTTTGCACATGAATGTAAGTAACAAAAAATACTTTGTATTTGAAATCTGTTTGATCCTGTGTTATCCAGTGTCCCGATGGAAAGCACCTGGAGGGACTTTCAAAGCAGCTGGACTGGGATGCACGAAAGATCCAGAGGTGGTTCAGACAAAGGCGAAATCAGGATAAGCCGAGCTTAGTAACAAAATTTTCAGAGAGCATGTGAGTGAATTCGTCTTCTGTGTCTATTATTGTAATTAGAAGTGTTTGCTGGTAAAACACATGGTATTCACATGATATTTCCATCACATATTTTAAAAAATGGCATTATTGAATAAAGACTTCATATTTTTTAAACATTATGAATAGAATAAAGAAACACATGCAGTACTTCCCAGCAATACACATTTCCTTGTACTTTTGCTCTAAAGACCCTAAAAGTATAGAAAAATACCTGGTGCTGTGCCAGAAATGCCCACTTGTGGGCTGATAACAGAGTATTTATGTGGTCTGAGTGGTGTCAGCCCTAACCAGTTGTCTTTTTTACTAAACTACTCTAACCTTGTTTAGTTGTTCTCAACAACAGAGACTAATTGATCTTCAGACTCCATGCACACGGGACATTTTATTAGCACTGGTAATGTTAGCTGTGTAAAGTCATGTTAAAAACGTGAGTTTTTCAGAGTTTTTACAATAGCGTTTAGTGGCATTTTTCCACGTTTTGCGGTTTTAGCACTTTTTTGGCCCAAAAACAGTTTTGACGGGGGGGTCAAAAAAAGTCCAAAAAAGCTGGTTTGCTGTAAATTACCACGTTTTTCAGCATTAGAGTGTTTGTACAGCTAAAAAAAATTTCTCTAGAAACCTACTAGTTCTGAGTTTTTTTTCCAGCCAAAAATCGCCCCCTTTCAAAAAACGTTGATTACAGTCTGTGTGCGCATGGACACATAGGATAACATGCTGGGGAGTTTACTGGCTGTAATGTTAAACGCCAAAAACAGCAGCTGTAAAAACGTCCAGTGTGCATGAGGACTTGCTCCCAAGAAAGAAGCTAGATGAGCTATTTGGCCTCCTTGAGATAACACAGGAAGTGAGCACACGATGCAACAAGGCCTCATTCACACTATACGTGCAGAAAAACTGATGGAAACTGACATGCAGATTTCACTTGCAGAGACATCAGTTTTCATGCACGCTTCAATGAGTATTATACACGTTGCAGATTTCTGCGCCAAAAAATATCTGCATGTGATACTAGTGCTGCATAGAAAACAATTGATTTTGTTGTGCCCTTGCAGAACACGTGCAGAAAAACTGACGTCTCTGCACCACGGTGTGAATGAGCCTTAAAGCTTTGCATTTCAGACCTGGTCAACTGTTATTTTTTACACTTATTGAGCAGATGTAACAGAAAAAGACTTTCCTTAGTATATTTAACAGGCCAGATGGTAGCAAATAAGAGAAGTTTGCTGTTGAGGTTTACGTACATGTTAAAGTGGAATTAAGTATCGCAGTGTATATATATATTATTTTTCTCTTTAGTGGGCCCTCGGGAGGTTTATGCCACAATGTGCTAGTATGCACCAGGTGATAGCACATTATGGCAGACCTATCTGTCAAATGTAAGCCTCCATTGCTGCACTCAGCTCTGCAGCTGGACCCTGGCGGTTCCATCTTCTCCCAGGTTCGCTCTGTTAGACCGCTTGAATGGCAGGGCTGTGATGATGTCACTCTTGCACATGTGCACGGTAGGCATAAATGTACTCTTGAGCTGCACTTGCAGGGGGAAGTATCTATTGCAGGGTATCTTCTGTCATTACAACCCTACCTGTCTTTCAGTGTTGTGTTTTTTTTTTTGTTTTTTTTTTTTTAGTTTAATTCCACTTTAAATGTAGTGAACCAGAGCCATCAATCAGAATTCACCTTGTACTCATCTGACCTTGTGAAATGGGATTGGGTACTATGGGTTAATGCATTTGCGATCTTCATTGGATGAGGCTGAAATTGTTGATTCCTTTTTAGGGATAAAAGGCAGAGCCATGTAAATTATACCTTGTGCCTTAGTGGCCATCAGGGTTACCGACTTGTTTGTTTATTTGCTGACATACAGGACTCACCAGGGTTATGTGGCTGATTTAATCCAGGTAAAGATCTGATTTAAGCCGGCCATAGATGGATCAAATCTTAGCCAGTTCAGCAGGGGCCAGCCAAAATTCGATCCATCTATGGGTAAGCTGGTTGTACTCAAGTCAATCCATCGATCAAATTAGAGTACAACCAGCCAGTTGTATTGTTTTACACGCGATTACTGCCAGCAACTATAGCCACTAACAGTAATTGTGTTCTGTCGACTGGGGGGACTCTGCCGGCAAAACACAATAGTGGTGCTGGGGTGGATTACCCCATCAACAATGAGTGTATTGGAGGGAATCGAGTGATGGTCAATTCATTTACGGCTTGCCTACGTCCTTTGAGCCACAGGACATGTGTAAATTTGATTTAGCAGAAAATAAAGGGATCATCTAGCAAATGTTGTGACTAGAACTGGCCATACACCAGTAGATTTTTGTTCCAAAGTTTAAAAAACAGCTGCTCGTTTTTTGTTTTGTTTGTTTTTTTTGTTTTTTTTTAATCATTAGTGGGGTCCAATCGATATAAATTTTTAATTTCAATGATAAAATTTGATTGAACAGGATAGAAACATTTTTTTCAATACATTTCTAAGAGTGAATGTGGTTTTTGTTGAGAACATTATATTCATTCCACTAGGGGTGCACCGGTATCCGTATTGGTGCCAATACTGAGTATTTTCATGAGTACTTGTGAAAATACTCCTGATACCTTAACTGATACTTTGCGGTGCGATTTGCGTTAATAGAAGCAAATTGCACCGGAAAGATTAGCATGCGATTCCGGTCCAAATCTTATGCAGTTTCCACACTGCTCCTGTGTGAACCCAGGAGCAGTTTCCACACTGCTCCTGTGTGAACCCAGGCTTGTCATAGCCCGAGTTCACACAGGAGCGGTGCGGGAAACCTCCATGCAGGCATCCAATGCTGAGTCTCTGGTAGGAGAGGAGACCGCAATGACCGTTTGGGTTAGAGATCTTTTGCTCACTTCCGTCAGGCGGAGAGACGCTGAACTGTCATCGCTGCAAGGAGAGGAAAGAAAATGGAGGCGATTTCAAATCTCTGCTGCTTTCTCTCCTCTCCTACCACTGAGACTCTGCATGGGATGCCTGCAGAGAGGTTTCCCGCACTGCTTCTGTGTGAACTCTGGCTATGACAAGCCGTGGTTCACACAGGAGCAATGGGGAAACCACATGTGATTTGGACAGGAATCGCATGCTAATATTTTGAGGTGTGATTTTTCTTAATGGATGCAAATTGCACAGCAAAGTATTGATATCGGTGAATACTTGACCGAAAGTATTGTTACTGGCCGATAAAACACACAAAAAAAAAAACCTGTATCGGTGCATCCCTACATTCCACAATCAATTGCTAAATCAGAATTCTGAAGTACTTTCAAATGCCGTTCGTCAAGTTATTGAATGTACTGTGAATTTTTGTATGAATATTTGTACAAACAGTGTTTTGATTTTGAAGTGTTTTGATTTTTTCATCTTTAAAGGTACTCCTAGATACTTGCTGTATTGTCTGATACTTGCATGACAATTGAGCATTGTGTGAAGTATTATAAAAGGTGACCTTGAAGGACAGCAGGGAAAAACATGTCGGAGTGGAATTTTTGTACAGCTTCCCTTTGTGTGGTTCACAGCCATTGCAAATGATTGTAGGATGCTCTCAATATGTATCTGAAACAAACAAAATTATTATATGATGCAATCATTACCTTTTGCTGCAATATGTTTTAATGTAGATAATCAATGTTATTGGGAAGGGTGTTATTAGATTTTCTCTTGATATTAGTGGCTCTGAAGTTTTCCAAATCATATTTCTTCTCTTTTCACTCTATATTCTTTCTAGGTGGCGGTTTATATTTTACTCCTATATCTTTTCCTATGGAGTATGGTTTTTGTGGTCGGTGAGTAGTCCTATGATTTTTGTATTCAAAGCTAACGTTAACCAGTGTTATCTGTCGATATCCTATAAAAAATACCTGCACTGTGAGTTAGGCTCCATTCACACTCATACGGGAAATCGTTTGACTTTGGAGTACGACTTTGATGCGACTTTGACTTGACTGTACACTCTGTGGATCTAAGTCGCATCAAAAGTTGCACCAATTTAGTGCAGGCACTTTTTCAAACTCGCTGTGACTTTAAGTCGCACTGATATGGACAGGTGCCATTGAAAATAAAGGGCTGCAACTTGTCATGTCCAAAGTCCCATGACAAGTTGCACAACTGTGAATGGTACCTAAAAAAAAAAAAAATGTAATAAATTAAAATTATGATTGCTGCTGGTATACTGTGAAAATACACCTAAAATGCTGCACTATTAATCTCCAAATGCCTACAGTTACCGCCTTACCTCCACAAGCTAATGTCCGTGCTTAGTGACAGTAATACCAATGTATACACAGTAGTGCTTTTAAAAAAAAAAAAAAAGGGGGGGGGGGGTGCTCTTTGGTAAATGTCAGAACTGGGTAGAACATTATCAGTGGATTTTGTTCAATCAGTTCCACCTTTTACAATAACTGAAATCTAGAGAAAGTTACAGGCCAGCTGCTACAGAACCTCAGTCCTGTTCTGACATACTCTGATCTACCTATAGGGGAGACTGTGCCTTTATCCAAAAAGCTGGAGAAAGATTTATGGGAAACATGGAGGCTGTGATACCTTGGATCTGTGGTACATATGCTGTTTTTGACTCAACTGCTAACACATCGAGTCAAAACCATCTGGTGAGTTTGGTGTGAAATTCATGTGGTCTGTCTTTCTTGGAGAAAAACACTTTGGAGCACTTTTTTTTTTTTTTTTTTTTTTAAAGCACTATTGTGTATATATTGGAACTGTCACTAAGCACGGACACTATCCTGTGGACTTTCTTTATCTTTTTTTTTATATCCTAGCTTAACATTATATCTTTAATATTAGTTTTAAATTACACTTTGTAGTAGAAGTGTCAGCACTGTTACCCTTTGGAATAATATTGTAGAACATGGCTAGGCAACCTTTGAGAGCTGGAGATCTACCTGAGCAACATGGAAGAGATTAAAAAAAGAGGCTCTTTTTTTTTTATATTTTTTTTTTATTTAATAAATTAACTAGCTTGGCTCCCAGAAAAGGATGGCATGAAGAAAACATTTATAAAATAAAAATAATTGTCACTTACCTATTTTTAGCCTGCCTTGGTCAGGTCATGTGAACCCCTGTGTCAGTTAGCGGTGGTTGTAGGGGAAGAGGATAGAGCTTTTGACAACAGTTTGTAAGGCCTGGAATTGTGATGTCATCTATAGGTTCCCATGTCCTAGCCATTGTCGGTGCTCTCCCCTCTCCCCTGCATATGCCACTGGCTGACACGGGAGAGAAAGAGACCGGATTGGAGCAGCCTGAAAATAGGTTAGTATAGGTGTCAGGAGGGGGCATTTTTAAGGCTAGTTAGGTTTAAGCTGGAATTCCACTTCAGTCTTTCTGCACTGATGGTCAGTGGTAGTGTTTCAAACTACCCCCATATTGGTGGGCAGCGGCAGCGTTTGTCAACTCCATTCATGCTTCAGCATAATGGGGTTAATTAACACTGACACTGGTGCTACTAATGCAGCACAAAGGGGTTACCACTGCCACTGGTCATTAATATATCAGTGACCAGTGGCAGTACATTAACCGCTTAATGCTGCACTTTACTAATATTCTTAATTAACCCTTTCATCCTCCCATCACAAAACACCATTCACTGTAACACATTACACTTGTCAACAAGTAAAGATCTGCTAGCCAGTGCCTTGTTAGGTTATTGCACACTTCCTCACAGCGTAGGTGCCACTCTCTACCTCTCTGAGGCCTCTGTATGACATCAAGTCAGAGGCTAGGACTTGAATTCGTCTGTCGGGTAGAGATCACTCCGCCTGACAGATGTGTGCATGCAAGAGTATATGCATTTTAGACTAATGCTGAGTGCAGGAGCACACTTGGCACACCGCGGCAGCCCTGCAAGTGTACTGTGTGAGCTCTGCTTTACATGTTGTAGATTGCTGGTCTCACAGGTGGCAGATGTGGTCAGGAGCTTGGAGATTGTCAGGATGCAATCTACCTCTGATTGCCACTATCTGCGGGTTGCTTGCCCTTGTTGTAGAATGTTCTCTCTGTCTGAAGCTAGCCGCACATGCTAAGGGCTCATTTACACGAGGGACTGGGGGGTTAGGGGAGGGGAGCAGTTTAGCACTATCCGCTCTTCCTTTACCTGCAAAGGCAGCAGCAGGTGGTGCTGCCACAATGCTTTACTTTGCCACAGGAATTATTCTCCGTGTCACATTCAGCTGGAGCTGTGCTGCAACCCCATTCAAAGCATGTGGGGTTTAGGGGGTTAAAACAGGTGGTGATGAGGTGCCTCTTCGCCGCCTGTTAAGCACTCCTGAAAAATGATCCGAGCACAGTCCTTACTGCTAGTGTAAAAAGAGAGAGATCACTCAGTATCCCATCTATGCTAAACATCGTAGATGGACAGATCTCCTCTGCTGGCTATAGTATTCTGACAGCTGGCTTAAAATGTATTTCAACCTAAACACTTGAACCACACATCATGTTGGGCGTGTTCTATATGATCAAAACGATTTAATTGCCTTTTTTTTTTTTTGTCATGCTTTGCTGGTATGATCTAAATAAAAGCAGATCTATAGACGCTTCCGTTCCTAGGGTGACATTGGTTACTCAGTTCACCAGCAAGCAGCTGTTCTACCAGAGTCACATTAGTGAAAACTGTGACATTCAGCTGCTGCTGGAGCTTGCGCACATCCACAGGAATGTGTTTATAGGACGTGCACAGTGTAGTGAGTGAAAATAATTAGCAGAGTAAGGGGAAGACTTAAAAATGAATAATTCGGTCATGTTTTATGTGGCTCTCTACAAAATCACACCACACAAGCGAGCTTTCACATGGTATCAATTAAACTTGAAGAAGGATGCTGATTGGCTGGTCCTGAATGAATGAACTTCTCTCTCCGCCAGCCCTTTTGGCGCCGACTACAGGCAGTCACATGATTAGTCACCACGAGTCTGAAGATGCAATTACTTTAGGATAGTTCTACCCTTCTGTTAGTCTTTATTTGCTCATTAAGATAGGTAACCTGTATTACATTAAAATAGAAGTAAATGCAAAGCTTTTCTTTTTTTTCCTTTTGAGTAGTATAAGGGAGGCTTATAAGCCTTGTAAGTTTGTTGTTGGTTGGTTTGTTTTTTTTTATTTTTTTGCCATTAGTGTCCCATTGGGGAGATCTCCCTTCACTCCTGTTCCATAGCCAAAACAGGACGTGAGATCCCTCTAAAGTGAAGGAATCCCTTGTCCCCCGATCACTAGAGCTAGTGTCCCCATTGGAAGATATCCCCACTATTCTTGTTTTGGGGACAACCCAAAATTTGGGACTTTCTTTTACTTTCACTTTCAGTGATAATGGTAAACAGGATGAATAGAGAGGGTGAATCTCAGACAGCAATAAACAGGTGTTCTAATCCCTCTCCACTCTATCCAAAAAGGAAAAAGTTTTGCCTTTAGTTATACATTACTTTTTGAACCTAAGGGGTCTGTCTATGTATAAATGTTTTTACCAAGATTTAAACAGCTTTCACCCAACATTCGCACACAAGAGTCTACTGGAGGAATTGGTGAATCTTGGATGAATACATTGATAAATTGAACTCTTCATACAGGTGCTGTCCAACCTTCAGAGCCTGTATAATCATTCCCCCAGCACCCTCATCTATGGCATACGACCTTCCATTGACATGAATTTGAAGATGCTGCTGTACAAGTTTATGCACTGGGGGGGTGCCTAAAATATGTGCATGAATGTATGCTCTCAACACAAGTATCTGCTTAAAGGTGCAGCTTCTAATTCATCACTATGGGTGCCTTAGCAGTCAAGCAACCAAACACTGGTATTTTATGGGTAATGCTGGTGCATTAAATCAATCTCCTTCCTGCTGTGGAGTCTTCCTTCGCTTTTGACATTTTCTGTAAAATAAAGGGAACACCCACCAGAGAAACTTAGGCCAGCCATACAGTTGCAAGAAAGTATGTGAACCCCTTGGGATTACGTGGAGTTTTGCATGAATTGGGCATAAAATGTGCTCTGAACGTCATCTAAGTCACAACAATAGAAGAACACCGTCTGTTGAACATAATACTACACAAACATTAGATGTTGCCATGGTTTAATTGCACATAACATGTAAACATTCACAGTGCAGGGAGGAAAAAGTATGTGAACCTTTGGACTTAATAACTGGTTGACCCTCCTTTGGCAGCAATAACCTCAACCAAACGTTTCCTGTAGTTGCAGATCAGACCTGCACAACGATCTGGAGTAATTTTGGACCACTCCTCTTCACAAAACTGTTTCAGTGTAGCAATATTCTTGGGATGTCTGGTGTGAATTGCTCTCTTAAGGTCATGCCACAGCATTTCAATTGGGTTGAGGTCAGGACTCTGACTGGGCCACTCCAGAAGGCGTATTCTGTGCTGTTGCAGCCATTGTTTTGTTGAATTACTTGTATGCTTTGGGTCATTGTCCTGTTGCATCACCCATCCTCTGCGGAGCTTCAGTTGGCGAACAGATGGTCGTACGTTTTCCTGCAAAATGTCTTGATAAACTCTGGAATTCATTTTCCCATCAATGACAACAATCCGTCCGGGCCCTGAGGCAGCAAAGCAGCCCCAAACCATGATGCTCCCTCCTTTATGTTTTACAGTGGGGATGAGGTTTTGATGTTGGTGTGCTGTGCCTTTTTTTCTCCACACATAGTGTTGTGTGTTCTTCCCAAACAACTCAATCTTGGTTTCATCTGTACACAGTATATTTTGCCAGTAGTGCTGTGGAACATCCAGGTGCTCTTTTGCAAACTTCAAACGTGCTGCAATATTCTTTTTGGACAGCAATGGATTCCTCCGTGGTGTCCTCCCATGTACTCCATTCTTGTTTAATGTTTTCCTTATTGTAGTTGTGTCAACAAAAATGTTAGCATGTGCCAGAGATTTCTGTAGGTCTTTAGCTGACACTCTGGGATTCTTCTTTACCTCATGCAGCATTCTGCGCTGTGCTCTTGCAGTAATTTTTACAGGACGACCAAGCCTAGGGAGAGTAGCAACAGTGCTAAACTTTCTCCATTTGTAGACAGTCTGTCTTACCGTGGACACATGAACATCAAGGCTTTTGGAGATACTTTTGTAACCCTTTCCAGCTTCATGCAAGTCAACAATTCTTGATCGTAGATCTTCTGAGAGCTCTTTTCTGCGAGGCATGGTTCACATCAGACAGTGCTTCTTGAAACCAGTAAACCCAAAACAGGTGTGTGTTTTTTAAGGGCAGGAAAGCTGTCAGCAACACATCCAATATCATCACACTGATTGGAGTCAAGGTTGGCTCACTCCTGGCTCCAATTAGCTCTGGGAGAAGTCATTAAGCTAGGGCCTCACATACTTTTTCCTCCCTGCACTGTGAATGTTTACATGTTATGTGCAATTAAACCATGGCAACATCTAATGTTTGTGTAGTATTATGTTCAGCAGACTGTGTTCTTCTATTGTTGTGACTTAGATGACGTTCAGAGCACATTTTATGCCCAATTCATGCAAAACTCCACGTAATCCCAAGGGGTTCACATACTTTTTCTTGCAACTGTAGATGGATTGAATCACTGCTGGTTCAGCAGGTACTGGCCAAAATTCGATTAGTCTATGTGCAGGCTGGTTGTACTGAAATCGATCCATTTATCAACTTCAGTACAACCACCCCATCTGATTTCCCTTCATGCGATCGCTGCCAGCTGTGATCATTGTGTTCTGCCACAACACAGTAGCACTGCAGAAGGGACTGTGTTGATGGGAGATTATACAATTTTCTTTCCTTCCACCATGAGTGAAAGGAAAGAAAATTGCTCAATCTATTGCTTGCCTTATAATATCTTGTAATAGGCGTGGCAGATGGGCTGACCTGAGAATGTCCCCACTCTTTCACCAATGGAAATAAAGAAGTGAGTGGGTGATCCAATCAACTAAAAAAATCACTATTGGGGGAACTGGCCAATTAAAGTATAACTAAAGGCAAAACTTTTTTTTTTTTGTGTGTGTTTTAGATAGTGGAGGTGGATTAGAATACCTGTCCATTTTTATTACTGTCTATGCCCCTAAGGAGATTCACCCTCTCTATTTGTCCTGTTTACCATTATCATTGAAAGTAAGAGAAAATTCCAAATTTTGGGTCGTCCCCATTACAGTAATAGAGGGGAACACTAGTGTTGTTGACCTGGGGGTCCCCAAGAAACTTAATGTGCAGGGATTTTCTCTCACTTTTGTTTGGCTCTGGTACTGCAAATGAAGGTAAACCTCTGCAATGGGACCTAGATGGTGAAAAAAAAATCTCACAGGGCTTATAACCCTCTATCCAAAATGAAAATGGTTCTACTTTTAACTTGGGGAAAAATAATTCCTAGACACAGCACTGTTTGAAGTGGAACAGAGCTCTTGCTATCCTTTGGAAAACTGATTAGCGAGTGATTTTTCCACAGTGTATTCAAAAATGAAGATTCTATTTTGACAGTGTATGGAATTTTGGCAACTTTTACAGAGTTTGATTAAAATAAGCCAAGCAATGTGTAATCCTTTGTCTGGCAGAATAACCAGCCCAACTGGAAGAGATGCACAGTATTTTTTTCTCAGCATTATCTCTTGCCAAGTTCAAAGTGCAGATGCTTCCAGGCAGGAAGCTAATATAGCTGTGTTTCATTCTAACACTCTTTTAACATCATTAAATATTAACTCCGGTTCCACAAGTAGTGGAATCATGGCATGCAGAATTACTGGGATCAGCAATGCCAGTGTGTTTATAGATTGGCCATAAACTCCAGATTTGGCCTGCAACAAAACATTTTCAGTAAACAGAACCATAGGCTGGTTACTCACAAACTGTGGCTATGTAGTCCATGCCCAGTTCAGCAGCTCTCAAGCTACCTATTGCACAATTTATATCGACAGTTGAGAGTGATTGAGAAGACACCTTTTTTTTATTTATTTTTTTGAGACGTTATTCTTTGTAGGATCTGAGGCTCTGTATTACTTGTGCTCACTTAAAGTGACATTAAACTCTGATTTAAAAAAACAAACAAGCATACTTACCTGCTCTGTGTAATGGTTTTGCACAGAGCAGACCTATCCTCCTCTTCTTGGGTCCCCTGCCGTCACTCCTGGTCCCTCCCTCCTCCTGTGTGCCCCAATAGCAAGCAGCGTGCTATGAGAGAACCCAAGCAGGCTTGCTCCCAAACCGCTGCTCTGTGTGCACATTCACACACTAGCATGCCTCGGCCCTGCCCCCCACTTTCTCCTCATTGGCTCACTGACTGTGATTGACAGAAGCGGGAACCAGTGGCTCCTACTGCTGTCAGCTGATGAGGAAGAAGAGTGCCTGGAGAGCCAAGCTCTCATGCAAATTGCTAGATTGGGGGGGAGTAGGGGTTTGCTGCACACAGGTTTTTTACCTTCATGCATAGATTGCATGAAGGTGCAAAAAAAACTTGAGTCTTTACAACCACTCCTAAGCTATTGTCATCATTATGGGAATAGGTAGAGGTTTAGTAGGTGGTTTTTAATCGTATGTAAAGAGAGGCTTACATTTATCCTCTTGTGTCTGGTTTTCTGAACATTTTTGCCAACATTCAGGACACTAAATGTAGTTTTAAGTTGTTACTCGTCTCTCGAGCTGCCTTTGCCACTGATCACTGCAGTAGTAGTGTCTGATCCCTGGTCACCTGTCCGTGGTCCAATCTGCCACTGCTTTGTCCTCTAGTGACCTGAAGGTTGGCAAAAGCATCCACAGAGATCAGCAGGGAACTAGGAAATCAGCAGGAAGTCTCTTTATTGCTGGAACACCTTGAACAGTAGGAGAGGAAAGTACCTAATGTCTTCTGGCAGGTAGCTCTTTAGTTTGTCTTGTTTTAGAGACCGTTGCTTTAACAAACTGTCTGCAAGAACCTAGACATGTGAAAGATAATATTCATTAGTTTTCCATATTTCTTCTTTATGGTGGTGGTTAATTTTCTTCATTTTTTTTTTTAATGAACCTTTCATTGAGTTAACACTTCAGAACCTAGTACTGAGACATTTCTCCTAGTCACCAGTTTGTTTTAAAGTGATTGGGGATCCAGGACACAGAGAAATCTACAGAACACTTCAGAAGGTACACTCTTGGGAGGTCTGACAGCAGGGGATTACAAATTAAATTGGTTCTAAAGGTAGAAGTTTTTTTTTTTTTTTACCTTGATGCATTCTCTGCTTGGAGGTAAAAAACCTAAATGCAGCTCCTCTCCGGCCCCCCCTTATACTTACCTGAGCCAGATCTCAATCTAGAAATGTGCATGAGAGAAGCAGCTCTCTCCTTCCTTATTGGCTCAGAGATGGCAGCTGGAGCTATTGGCTCCTGCTACTGTCAGTCACAGCCAGTGAGGAGTGGACACACACAGACAGTTTGCGAGTGAGCATGCACGAGTTCCCCCATAGCAAGCCTCTTGCTGTGGGGCTATTCAGAAGCGGGAGAAGTCAGGACCACCGGTGGGGAACCCAAGAAGAGGAGGATTAGGGCTGCTCTGTGCAAAACTATAGTACAGAGCAGGTAAGTTTGACACTTTTTTTTATTTTAATAAAAACAAAATAAAAAACATTTTACAATCACTTTTTAGGCAAGCTGAGTGCATTTTCTTCTTTTGCCACATATGCAGGGTTTGCTGGCTTGCATTAGTAGTTGTTACTTGGACTTGCTGTTGAGCACACATAGATAAGATTCTTTACATTAGGCTGATATGCCACATATTTTTATATTTAGAAAACAATTACTAGAATTTCCTTTAGACTCTTGTAAAGTGTAATTAGCCAGTTTGGATCCTCAGTTTGACTTTTTTTTCCCTAACATTTAAAGAATATGTAATCCCAACATTTTATATTCCTGATCTGTGCCTACTGTACCATGTACTTGTATGAAAAAGTATCCTGTTCTTTGTGTTGCTTCCTTTGTGTGAAATCCCTGGTGTTACTGGCAGTGTCTCTGCTTTCCCATTAAAAACTGACCACACTAGGCGTGAGAGCACAGTGTGATAAGCGTTCTGCTTGTTTTGACATGACCCCCACCTCCATTCCTCAACCCCAGATTCACAGAGGCAGTAGCTTCAGCCGGTCAGCCTGCAAAAAACAATAACAGGTTGACAGTGGCCGTAGCTGTCGTCTGTGTTGCTGTGTAATCACACATGGACCGATTACCTGTAGGACAGATGATCACCCCTGGATGCAAACAGCTTCCACCCAAGCCAATCATATATCCCTAACTGAAGGTAATGGCTCTGGAGGCTGCATACAAAGTACAGTAGTCCATAGGCTGAATGATCTGAATTAATATGTGTATGGCCAGCTTTAGTATCCACGTTTGGTGGCTGAGTCATGGCTGCACAGCCAGCTGATGTTGTATGTACACAATGTAAACAATGTCAGACAACTCCTGTTCTGTCATGGTGGGTTGTGTAATGTTTACACATACATACATTTCTGAGTGTTATCCGTAGTCTATTCATGCAGACAGTGCAAGTATGGATCCTCTGATAGCTGGGTGTGATTGCACCTTCATTTTAAATCACACCCTTCGCTTTAGTACTCTGATTTAGCCATGTGGGTGTGGACTTGGTAAATGTAGATGTGCCTTAAAGGATTTGGGGAATGGGCAATGTGTTATTGGAAGGTATGTAATGTTAAAGGACAAATGTACTTTTACTTAAAAAAACTACATTCGTCAAATTTCCATAGCACCCAGACTGGCTGTGCCTGAGGTACAGTGGATATAAAAAGTCTACACACCCCTGTTAAAATGACCTGTTTCTGTGATGTAAAAAAATGAGACAAAGATAAATCATTTCAGAACTTTTTCCACCTTTAATGTGACCTTGAAACTGTGCAATTCAACTGAAAAACAAACTGAAATATTTTAGGGGGGTGAGTAAACATAAAAAACTAAAATAATGTGGTTGCATAAGTGTGCACACCCTCTTATAACTGGAGATGTGGCTGTGTTCAGAATTAAGCAAACACATTCAAAATCATGTTAAATAGAAGTCAGTACACACCTGCCATCATTTAAAGTGCCTCTGATTAACCTCAAATAAAGTTCAGCTGTTCTAGTAGGTCTTTCCTGACATTTTCTTAGTCACATCCTACAGCAAAAGCCATGGTCCGCAGAGAGCTTCCAAAGCATCAGAGGGATCTCATTGTTAAAAGGTATCAGTCAGGAGAAGGGTACAAAAGAATTTCCAAGGCATTAGATATACCATGGAACACAGTGAAGACAATCATCAAGTGGAGAAAATATGGCGCACCAGTGACATTACCAAGAACTGATCTGGGAGGCTGGCAAGAGGCCTACAGCAACATTAAAGGAGCTGCAGGAATATCTGTTAAGTACTGGCTGTGTGGTACATGTGACAACAATCTCCTGTATTCTTCATATGTCTTGGCTATGGGGTAGAGTGGCAAGACGGAAGCCTTTTCTTACGAAGAAAAACATCCAAGTGCAGCTAAATTTTGCAAAAACACAGCTGAAGTCTCCCAAAAGCATGTGGGAAAATGTGTTATGGTCTGATGAAACTAAGGTTGAACTTTTTGTCCATAATTCCAAAAGATATGTTTGGCGCAAAAACAACACTGCACGTCACCAAAAGAACACCATACCTACAGTGAAGCATGGTGGTGGCAGCATCGTGCTTTGGGGCTGTTTTTCTTTAGATGGAACTGGGGCCTTAGTCAAGGTAGAGGGAATTCTGAACAGTTCCAAATATCAGTCAATATTGCCAGGAAACCTTCAGGCTTCTTCTAGAAAGCTGAACATGACAACAACATAACAACCCAAAGCATACATCCAAATCAACAAAGGAATGGCTTCACCAGAAGAAAAGTTTTGGATGGCCCAGCCAGAGCCCAGATCTGAATCTGACCGAAAATCCGTGGGGTGATCTGAAGAGGGCTGTGCACAGGAGATGCACTCGCTATCTGACAGATTTGGAGTGTTTTTGCAAGGAAGAGTGGGCAAATATTGGATGAAGGTTAGCAGTGACAGCCCCATATTTTTGCTCATGCAAGATTCACTTTAAGTCACTCTTCCAGCTTAAATGCTTATAAAACAGAATTGTTCTCAAGATTTTAAGGCTTTTTGTATGATTCCACCTAAATCTGACTTTAACTGAAACTCCTGTGCTCAGCTAAATAATGCACACAATTTAATGTGATAAAGCAGTTGGTAAAATCCTGCATCTCTAGCATGCGTTTGCTTTTTAGAAGCAGTATTAGTGTTTCCACACATGTGACGTTGCCCTGGTGATAATGGACATCACCACTAATATGGAGGCTGCTTTGCACCCATGTAGCTCCGTGGTATGGCGAAGGCTGTAGAGCAGCTGCATTGTTCCTGCTATAATTACTTTATCATTCACAACAGACTTGTCTTTCACTGTGTGAGGCATAAGGTTGCCTGAGTCTAGGTGAAAAGCTGTGAGTGACGCAGGTTCCTCATTCAGAGATGTGTCCATTTAGTAGAGAGCTTTTGATTTTCAGATGTTCACTACACATACCTGATATAGTCATTCTCCAAGCTTGTCTTGGCTAGTCACAATGGTAATGTTTTTGTTGCTAAGGAAATAACAAGCCTATAAGGCTGAGTTCACAGTGATAAAATAAGGAAATAAGTATTTGATCCTCTGCTGATTTTGAATGTTTGCCCACTCACAAAGAAATGATCAGTCTAAAAATCAAATGGTAGGTGTATTGTAACACTGAGAGACAGAATAACAACAAATAATTCAAAAGAAATGCATGTCGAACAATTATCACCGTAGCTTTGCACAGGGGCTTCTGGAGAGAAGATGGATGTCCGCAGTATTTTAACATTTTTATTTAGATTTGTTTAGTTGGCTTTCTGCAAGACAGGGTCATTTGTGGGTTTTATTTATTTTTGCAGTGGAAACATGGATTTACTTTTTTGGCTTTCAATTTGATATTGAAAATTCGCCATTGTGTATACAGGATTGAGTGTAGCTCAGGGTTCGGCAACTGCCGACACTCGTGCCAGAGAAGGCACGTAATCCCCATTCTGCTGGCATACGACAGAGATGCACAGCGAATGCCTGCCAATCCACCTCTTGTGTCCATCCCGAGCACTTTTATCTGACATCTCATACAAGTGCCTGGGTGGGAGGTGGATCAACAGAGACTAGCATGTCAGAACAGGTAGCTATGTCTCGCTGCTGCTTCCTTGCACCACTTTGTATATGGAGGGTGTAAAAACAAATCAGTTTTGATTGTGCTGTCACTGGGGGGACATAATAGCCTGGGGTTTGTGCAGAGTCACTAATAATTATACAAAGAGAGCTTGTGAGGCAGTAACAGAACCTAGCCAATGCAGAGCCAGCATGCTGTATACAGGGGGAAACTGGTTAGCGGGGTTGTTTCAAATACACACAGGTCTTTTGGGCCATACAAAGAAGTGGACAATGTCTGCACTCTTCATTATTTACTCTCGACCCCTGAACTCTTCATTATTTACTCTCGACCCCTGAACTCTTCATTATTTACTCTCGACCCCTGAACTCTTCATTATTTACTCTCAACCCCTGAACTCTTCATTATTTACTCTCGACCCCTGAACTCTTCATTATTTACTCTCGACCCCTGAACTCCATTAACTGCGCCCTGAATTACTTATTCCTCACTACTGCACTCTGCTTTACAAGTTACCGAACCCCACATTTTCTGTTACATTTGACTGACCCCTGCACTGTACATTACTTCTGAGGCCTGTACTCTGTGTTACATACTACTGATCATTGTACTCTGCAATTACTTTTTGTTGACCCCTGCATTCTGCATTTCTTTTGGCCACTGAAGTCTGCATTGAATACTACTGCCCTCTGAGCTCTGCATTACTGACTCCTTACAACTGCACTCTTCAATTACTCCTCACCTCTGCACTGCGCTTTAATAACTACGAACCCTTGCACTGTGTGTTACATATTTCTGACCCCTGCACTCTGCATTACATACTCTGACCTTTGCACTGTGCATTACAAACAACCAACCTCTGGTCTGTGTGTTATATAGTGATCCTGTCACTCTGTGGTTTGCTCCCTGATATCAGAGCCATTTTTACCTACCCTGACATCATAGCATTTCTTTTGACCAGCATCATCAGGCATTTTTCTCCTACTGAGCAATGATTATGGACAGTTTTAACTTTGCTTGGCTTCATTGGTCAGCAGAAAAAACACGTGTTTTTTTTTTTTCCTCCCACTGGCCACCCACACCAGAACATTTTTATTCCCTTTTAGTGACCAGCAGTGTACAGAGTACACCATTCAGTTTTTATTGCTGTCTGTGCCCCTTTTAGGGAGATTCAACCTTTCTGTTTGTCCTATTTACCTGTATCATTGAAAGTGAAATAAAAAAAATCCAAAATTTTTGGTTGTCCCCAGAAAAGTAATAGAGGGGAAATCTTCCAATGGGTCCCCAAGGAATTCCCTTAATGTTCAGGGATTTCCTCTTCCTGTTTGGCTATGGGTCAGGAAGTGAAAGGAAATCCCTACAATCGGAAAATTTGATGGGTTATAACCCTCCCTTCAATGATGGAAGATATGTTATTGCAGTCACTGACAACAGTCTTTGGGGGTTATTATTGTAGACCTTGTCCAATTTTGGGGATTATTTTTTCAAAGTTTAGTTTATGGCACCTCAATTTAATTGCTAAATATTAGTTTTCTTGATTTTATCTTGTCAAGTAGACCTTTTTTTTATTTATCTGGCCCTGTCTATTTTTTACAAACCTTCATCAACACACTATGCTAAAAAAAAAAAGGTTGCCTATCCCTGGTGTAGCCTCTTATGGCAGCTGAATACTGAAAAATGCTAGTTGGCCATATAATCAAGAGCCACTGGCCTGGAGCCAAACATGCAGCACATAAAGTCAAATCTATTGATTCTCATACATGTTCAGTGACTCAGAAACTATTGAAGTCTTTAGATCTGCTTGACAGTCGGGGAGCAATCATTTTCAGTGAATGCATATATTTAGGGCTGGTTCACACCATGCCCGCATCTGAATTGCATAGGAACGTGCAAAATCCACTGCTGTTGCGATCTGCAAAGGAGGTCAATAAAAATTTAATAACTAATTTAATTTAAAACGCAGTGCGTTTGCCCACACCTTCCTGCATGAGATTTGCATGTTAATTTTGTACCATGTGATCCGGTTGCATGCACTACTTTTGGTGCGGTGTGATTTTTCGCTCATTCAAAATGAATGTGCTTGAAATCGCCCCACACAGAGCAGCATGTGAATCGATTCAGCTTCAGTCATGATGTGAACTGACCCTTAAGATCTCATTCACATAATGATGTACTTAACTGTGCACATGTGGAGGGCCATGGTTACCTGCACAGGGATGGACAGGTGCTCTATGCATACTCATATAGGCAGTCCCTGTAATGTCAATTGTGATGTAGCTGCCGCATGGAAACAGCTGCTGCTCACAATGCCTCATTGTGAAGCCGAGTTCTGGTTTCTGGCTTCTTCGGCACCGCTGCTGAGGTGACAGGTGCAGGAGAGGTCCGCTCTCCTCCGCTGAGAGGAGACACCCTCTCCACCGCCGCGGGGGACTCAAGGAGTAAGCACTGTATACATGTCATATCACTATAATGGAGTACAGGGGAGCTGGGATATACATTACTCAGTTATTTACCCAGTAATTATAATTCATGAGTGTTGTGTTACCTCCAATACTGCTGCTTTCAACACAGTAGCTGCTTTCAACACAGCAGCTGCTTTCTAAACAGTAGCTGCTCTTTACACATCGGAAATGTGTTTTCTGATGGTCTTAGGGGACCCCTGTGAAAGGGTCGTTCGACCCCCAAAGGGGTCGCGACCCACAGGTTGAGAACCACTGCAGTAATGTATATCACAGCTCCCCTGTACTCCATTATAGTGATGACATGTATACAGTAATGATTACTGTATACATGTCATATCACTATAATGGAGTACAGGGGAGCTGGGATATACATTACTGTGTACATGTCATATCACTATAATGGAGTACAGGGGAGGGGGGATATACATTACTGTATACATGTCCTATCACTATAATGGAGTACAGGGGAGCTGGGATTTACATTACTGTGTACAGTTTTATATTTTGGACTCTTTATTCTAAAGAAAAATGTAATTTCATAAGCTTTAAGGGGGCGTGGTTGGGGGCAGGCCAGGGGTGGGGTTGGGTGGGGCAACTGGTGGAGAGAAAGGTTTGTGCCTGGGTAGTAGGTCTAGACTCGAAATTTTAAGCCCTGTCCGAAGATGAAGATGAAGCTCCTATTAGAAGTTCCTTGAAAAGCTCACTGAATCTGGCTGCAAAGAGTAATCTAAAAGCTTGCTTGCTGAATTTTTGAAGGATGCAGTTGAATTGAATGAAACAATGTAGATCAAAGCACACCAAATGCCGCATGTATTGGAAAATTAAGAATAAGCCAGTATAATGCAGAAAGCCATTTTTTCATAGTGCATTTGAGGTTAACCTGTATATTCTTTGGAAACTGCAGTGACCACTGGAGTTTTTCATGTAAAATGATTGACTGTGTCCTAATTTTTGATTATAAGTAATAAAGGCAATAGGGTGAATTAATTGTAACTTTTTTTTGTTATTCATTGCAGACCCCGTGGTTATGGGATACACGACAGTGCTGGTACAATTACCCATATCAGGTATAGTTTTCATGTTTGAGGACTGTTTTGTAGACCTGGGACATCAGATATCCCAGTGACATTTTGTCAAAGCAAGTGGGGAGAAAAGTTGCTTAAAGTAATTCAAAACTGAATCATTAGGCTCACCATACTTAACTGTACAGTTCCATTTCTGTATAGTCTCCATTGGATTTAACACAGAACCTATCTAGCCATCCAGTCAATTTGAATCTAATCTGGTAAGCCCTTGCACTACTTAAAGTGGTAATAGGCCCAAAACCAAGAATGTAAAATATAGCCGCGTATGAACCCTTAAATATGGTGGCTGCATTTGTTTTCCTTTTTTAGGCTTTTTTTTTTTTTTTTTTACCCTTCATTTCACCTTCCTGTCTTAGGCTGTCTGTATTCTGGACTAAGTGGAAAAGCAGATGCCTTTGGACAGCAGAATTGTCAGTCTGGGGACTGTAGTAGTATTAGACTAGCAGATTTAGATGGACTTTACCTGCAAGTTAAATCTGAACTTAAGCAAACGCCTTATAAGCTGATATGGCAACATTTTTTCCTTCTGGGACAAAGGTTTTACATGAAGCAAAGCTGACTACTGTAAGTACCCCTGTCAGTGGTAAATGATTTTTCACAATCCTCTAACTGCTATTTTGTTTTGACAGTTTCCTTGCTGAAAAAAAAAGCATAAAAAACCCCCAAAAAAACGAATGCAGCCACCACATCTAAGAATTCGTAAGCTGCAATTTAATACGTTTTTGTTTTTTGGGTTAATAGCGATTTAATTTTTGGTGGATCTTAACCTCTTCCCGTCAGCCCATTCTACATAGACGGCAGACGGGAAGCAGTGCTGATGCAGGCTAACATTCCTGTATGTCAGCCTGCATTGATGTCTCCTGTGCGGTTCACAGAGCATGCACCTCGGAGCCCAGTGATCGGTGTGTCCGCTCAGGCACAGCGGGTCACGTTTCCACTGTTTTTGGGTGATCACGTGATATTTTACCATGTGACTGCTGTGACAAATCATAGCACTCACATAGTGAACAATGAAACTGAAAGTAAAGATCGCTTCTGTCTGCTCTCACACTGACACCTGTCAGGCTGCTTGTCCACTCACTGCAGTGCCAGCCACCCCAGTGCCCCAGTTTAGTGCCCGTGTCCCTGATCACTGCCCCAGTATTTACATAAATAATGCAGAGAGGCCCTGTCACCTGTCCCAGTTCGCACAAAAAACCCCCATACCAGGGTCCCGATCACCGCCGTGCCCCATACCAACGTCCCGATCACCACCGTGCCCCACACCAACGTCCCAATCACCGCCGTGCCCCACACCAACGTCCCGATCACCGCCGTGCCCCACACCAACGTCCCGATCACCGCCGTGCCCCATACCAGCGTCCCGATCACCGCCGTGCCCCATACCAGCGTCCCGATCACCGCCGTGCCCCATACCAGCGTCCCGATCACCGCCGTGCCCCATACCAGCGTCCCGATCACCGCCGTGCCCCATACCAGCGTCCCGATCACCGCCGTGCCCCATACCAGCGTCCCGATCACCGCCGTGCCCCATACCAGCGTCCCGATCACCGCCGTGCCCCATACCAGCGTCCCGATCACCGCCGTGCCCCATACCAGCGTCCCGATCACCGCCGTGCCCCATACCAGCGTCCCGATCACCGCCGTGCCCCATACCAGCGTCCCGATCACCGCCGTGCCCCATACCAGCGTCCCGATCACCGCCGTGCCCCATACCAGCGTCCCGATCACCGCCGTGCCCCATACCAGCGTCCCGATCACCGCCGTGCCCCATACCAGCGTCCCGATCACCGCCGTGCCCCATACCAGCGTCCCGATCACCGCCGTGCCCCATACCAGCGTCCCGATCACCGCCGTGCCCCATACCAGCGTCCCGATCACCGCCGTGCCCCATACCAGCGTCCCGATCACCGCCGTGCCCCATACCAGCGTCCCGATCACCGCCGTGCCCCATACCAGCGTCCCGATCACCGCCGTGCCCCATACCAGCGTCCCGATCACCGCCGTGCCCCATACCAGCGTCCCGATCACCGCCGTGCCCCATACCAGCGTCCCGATCACCGCCGTGCCCCATACCAGCGTCCCGATCACCGCCGTGCCCCATACCAGCGTCCCGATCACCGCCGTGCCCCATACCAGCGTCCCGATCACCGCCGTGCCCCATACCAGCGTCCCGATCACCGCCGTGCCCCATACCAGCGTCCCGATCACCGCCGTGCCCCATACCAGCGTCCCGATCACCGCCGTGCCCCATACCAGCGTCCCGATCACCGCCGTGCCCCATACCAGCGTCCCGATCACCGCCGTGCCCCATACCAGCGTCCCGATCACCGCCGTGCCCCATACCAGCGTCCCGATCACCGCCGTGCCCCATACCAGCGTCCCGATCACCGCCGTGCCCCATACCAGCGTCCCGATCACCGCCGTGCCCCATACCAGCGTCCCGATCACCGCCGTGCCCCATACCAGCGTCCCGATCACCGCCGTGCCCCATACCAGCGTCCCGATCACCGCCGTGCCCCATACCAGCGTCCCGATCACCGCCGTGCCCCATACCAGCGTCCCGATCACCGCCGTGCCCCATACCAGCGTCCCGATCACCGCCGTGCCCCATACCAGCGTCCCGATCACCGCCGTGCCCCATACCAGCGTCCCGATCACCGCCGTGCCCCATACCAGCGTCCCGATCACCGCCCTGCCCCATACCAGCGTCCCGATCACCGCCCTGCCCCATACCAGCGTCCCGATCACCGCCCTGCCCCATACCAGCTTCCCGATCACCGCCCTGCCCCATACCAGCGTCCCGATCACCGCCCTGCCCCATACCAGCGTCCCGATCACCGCCCTGCCCCCATACCAGCGTCCCGATCACCGCCGTGCCCCATACCAGCGTCCCGATCACCGCCGTGCCCCATACCAGCGTCCCGATCACCGCCGTGCCCCATACCAGCGTCCCGATCACCGCCCTGCCCCATACCAGCGTCCCGATCACCGCCCTGCCCCATACCAGCGTACCGATCACCGCCATATGCCATACCAGCATCCGGCATTTTAAGATCTCAACTGATCAATTTTCAAATATAGATCCCATAGTTTGTAGTCTCTATGGCTTTCACACAGACTAAATATGAACTGTTTTGGGTTATTTTTACCGAAAAAATGTAGAAAACTTAACTATTTGTAAAATTTTATTACAAAAACTAAGCAAAAAATTGTTTTCAAATTTTCGGTATATTTTAATTTATATAGCAAAAAAAATCAAAAAAATCCAGTGGTGATCACATACCACCAAAAGAAAGCTCTGTCTACAAAAAAAAAAAAAAAAAAGAATAAAAATGTCATATTAGTGCTTTGTTGCATGACTGAGTAATTGTCACTCATAGTGTGATAGTGCTGAAAGCTGGCTTGGGCTGGAGGGGGGTGAAAGTGTCCAGACTTGATTAAAGGAGGTTAAAGGGGATTGTATAGCCAGCTTGACTTCCTGGTATTTTTTTCTATAGAGAGGTGTTGTGGGGTGTGCGTGCGTGTGTGCGCGCTATCATGTCAGTACATATGACCCTCTTTGTTTTGTAATGCTACACTTTTTATGGTCTGTTACAAACGCTGCAAATTTTAGAAAAACATTTTCCCTAGTGTCAGGCAGCACACAATTGTATGTAATATATTAGAGCATTTGCTGGTACATGTTTTTACATTTAATTGGCAGCACATCTATCATATGTATTTGTTTTCCATTTTCAGCCTCTCACGTTGGGCTTGTACTACTATTATATTCAGGAACTGGCCTTTTACTGGTCTTTAATGTTCTCCCAGTTTACAGATATCAAACGAAAGGTAAGCTTTTCTTCAATAATTATGGTAATTGTGTTCTCTCATGTTTAAACTCCAAGTGTAGAATGTTAAAAGAAATGTACTCTATGAATTTTGGTCTAATTGCTAGGCAGGAGTGATGGTAAAAGGAATCTCATTCTCACTAGTGTATTCTTTAAGGTTCCTGTCACACAATTGGCCTGAGGGAAGTAAAAACAGGCAATTGATTTGCATTTTTTCCCACCACCCACTTACAAGCACAAGCAGACAAGGTGCCCTGGTCGTGCTGCTTTGCATCATGGTACAGCAATTCTAACACACTGTGCTCTACCATGGAAGTGAATGGGGCCATGTGGCTGCAGCCACAAGATGAATTCTTGGCTCAAAGTTGTGGCACATTCCAGCAATGCAAACTTCCTTTCACCGCTCTCTAGAAAAACGTTCCAATATGGGTCACTTTTCAAGGTGAGGGGAGGTTAAATACCACCACTAATTAACGGGAGATAAGCAGAAATGACTTTCATTGGTGACAATAGTAGCTAAGCACAAAGCCAGCCTTTCACATACTTATTTTCGCTCTGGAATCTTAGATAAGCTCCTGATATTAGGTGACAATCAGATGCAGTGTTATAATTTGCTGCAGATATTTTTTTTTAAATGAGTATTGAATTGAGATGTACATCAGTAGGTAATGCTGTGGCGAGAGTGGCCATACACACCCTGACAAAGCAGACACTGTGCAATGGGACATGTTTATTTTTTATGGTAGGTTATCTGTGCCATCACATATATGAAGTGACTTCAAGTTCTAGTAGATAGAGAACAGCACTTAACACATTGTTTAGTACACAATGGCTGCACAGTGTGGTTTGATGGTATGTGGATCTCCTGGTTTGTGCTAGAATTCTACAGTCAGACTTGTCTTATGCTGGAAATTTACTGTATTATTCAGTTCTAATTGAAGCCAGTGGGACACAAGTCCTGTTTGCCTTCAGTCTCATGTCCTTTAATTGTATTTAGACAGTCTCTAATAAAAGCTTGAATTTCGTTGTTCTGTGCTATAACCAAGGTAAAGTATGCCGGTTGTGTATCTATAAACAATGTAATATACATAGAATAGGATGCTTAATAATGCTACAGGACAGTTATTGCCACAGGCAAAGTTTGTGATCTAACCAGTTTTAAAACTTGCTCAAAAGAAGCTTTTATAACAATGACATGCGGCTTCCCAGTTTCATTAGCCAATAACGGTGTTCTGTTTCTTATAAATGCAAAGCTTGCTGGTGAGATGTGTTTGCATTTATAACTAGTTTCTCTAAATATAGGCAAATGTATGGAAACTTGTAATAAAGAAAAATGATTTATTTGTCCATCACGGGACACAGTAAACTTTTCATGACTATGTGGGTTATATACCACCTATGGGTGAATGGACACCGGCCAACCAATCAGAGACGAAGTCCCCCCTTATATAACCCCTTCTACACAGGAAGTACTTCAGTTTTTCACTAGTGTCTGTAAGGCGGATGGTCACTGAAAGTGTTGCTTGTGCTCCAATGAGCATACCTAAGGTCTGGATGGGTTTCCAGGGGAATTGGATCAAATCAGAAAGCTGCTTAGCCAAAATGGATGGTACATGAGCCTCACTGGATAAAGAGAAGAATCCTTGGGGGTTTTGCCTGTAATGCAGCCTTATGGCGCTGGACCCTGTGTAACCCTGTGCAGTAGAGACTGACCAAGGCATTGTTCTGGTAGGGTGCTGTACAGGTCTGAGGCAGTGGCCCCATTTAATAGGAGACAGAGTCCTTGAGGGTCTATGACACAGCCCGCCGTGATGGATGAAGGTTGGTACCTGACAGAAGTCAGGACCTACAGCAGGACTGGTAAGCTGCCTCTGTACTTTCATAAAATCAAATTGTGGTTTTTGAGGGAAAGGAGGTGTATTTCTGCTGCAGTGGGCTATGGTACTACTAGGGGGAGTGCTTGCTGTGAACCTGCCATTATGTCTGCATGTGTTGTTTTTTGGAGGCCACTAGGGGGAGCAGAATGCCTGGAAGTGCAGCTGGCCGCAGGGCATGCGCACAAGTATCATGCGCAGTAGAGGTTGGAAACGGAAGTTGGCCATGTTTCTTTATCTGGCATCCTGGACACTGTGGTGGGGACACAGAGCAGGCTATTTGGTGGGGGCATGTGAGTACTCCCCTTGGTGGGGACAGTAGGCCAGTCAGTCAGAAAGCAGGGAGTAGCGGTCTCAGTGAGTGTTTGTTTACCACACAAAGTGCATAGCTGTATTGGTCCCTGTGTTGCTCTTTTCTTGGCATACAGGGTAAAGCACTTAATGAAGTAATGTCTTCCAGAAAGCGGAGTGGGGGAGGCACGGCAGGAAGGGTCACTAATGCACCACCGTCGGGTCCTGAGGAGCCTAGTCGGAGTTCTGTGATATCCTCTCCTGAAAGGCCAGAGTTAACTGAGAAGGCTGAGCAACTGCGGTTGTCTGGCATTGTGGCTGGTGCTTCTGCATCAGCATATGTAACCAAAGACTATCTTGCTTCTGCCTTAGGCAGGCCATAGATGGGCTGTTTATCGGACGAATTTTTGGCCGATAAACGAAAAATCGGTCGGCCCCGTTGCCGATGCCGCCACCAATGTCAAAGAAAACTGCCGTTTTTCGTGGATTTTCCAGCATGACTGATAAAAATAAATGACAAGATCCGTGAAAAACGTCTGACGGGCTGGCCCCACTAACTGCGTGAATATCGGACAATTTTTTGCGCGTCGCTAGAGCCACCAATCCTGGAGCAGGAATGGGTGAAACCTGAGGATGAGGAACTGGGGGAGGGTCAAGCAGTAGAAACTCTATCGGAGGGGTCACAGCCTGAAGAGAAGCAGGCAATTTCTGCATCTCAATCACAGAGGTTATTTTTGCAGTACCTCCGTGACATGGTACACTGGTTTCAGGGTACCTCCAGCAGAAAACTTTGAGGTTATTTATTCCTCTCTGGGATCTTTGAAACCTCCGCAGAGGTTCAGGCCTTCCCAGTAAATTCTCTTCTGGAACAAATTATGTATGCTGATAGGGATCACCCAGACAGGGTTTTGGTTCTGCCAAAATGGTTTTCCTTTTTGTATCCCATGGAAGAGATGTTTGTTAAAGTGTTACTAAACCCATGACCCTGCATTCACTTTATCTGATCTCCCACAGTACACACACTACATGGAAATGCAATTGTTTTAGAAAAAATAAACTGCTAAATACCTTTTCTCATCAGCAGTTGGAGCAGTCTTGTGACTTCAATCAGTGTCCAGTAGAGCACTGGTTAAAGCTTGTAGGGGGGAGTTTTCTTTCTGCTCTAGGAGGATGCAGAACCCCTGACCTCTGTCTGGACATTGCTGATTGGCCCTGTGCTGATCACAAGAAAAAAAAAAAACCTCTCTAGCAATACACATAAAACTGAGCATGTGCAGTGTGTCTCCACATGATATGTCTTATCAGAAGATAAGAGGGAGACACTGGAAGAAGGGGAGGATCAGACAAGTCAGGATCAAATAGCATTTTTACACAATGCAGATGATTAACCTCTTAGGTTTCACAGTGAATATAACCATCATGCTTTACTGTATATATAGACTGGGTTTTCTGTTGTAGGATTAGTAACACTTTAAGAAATGGGGTATGCCTGTAGTGGATGCGGCTGTTTCATCCCTGAATAAGTCTTTAATATGTCCTGTAGATAATGTCCAGGTCTTCAAGGATCCAGCAGATAAGCTGGAATCTCCTTAAGGCCTCTTTCTTCCTGGGCAGGTTCTGCCACACAGTCTGCAGTGGCAGCTATTGGCATTTGCCAGAGTCTTTCTGACCGTGTCAAGTGGTTTCTTGGAAGGTCTTCAGGGCAGGGGGATTATTTGGTTGAGAATTAGGACGATGTTCCATGTGCTTTGTTTTGCGATTTGATGCTCTTAAGGATTCAATTCAGCACATTTCTTGCATGGCCCTCTTATCAGTACAAATGCGCGCAGGGTTTTGTGACTGAAGTGTTGGTCAGCAGAACTGCCATGCAAGAAGTTGTTGGCAGGTTTTCCCTTTGATGGGGAGAGACTGTTTGGGGAGGATTTAGACAAGTATATTCAGAAGATTTCTGGGGGAAAATGTTCTCTTTTACCCTTTTTTGAAAGGAAATCCAAGCGCCCTTCTTTTATGGTGGCGTCATTTTGCCGCACACAGGCCTCAGTCTCCAGGGGTAGGACTCAGATTCAGAACCCAAGGAGGCCCTGGGTGCAAAGGTTAGCCAAAGCGGATCCAAAATCTGCCTTCTTATGAAGGGGCACCCCACTCATTCGGGTGGGGGGGAAGGCTGTAATCCAAGACAAGTGGGTAGTTTCCACAATTTCCTTAGGGTACAGACTGTAATTTCGGATTCTTCTCCCACCCCGGTTTCTAAGGTCAAATGTATCAACAAATCCAAAGATAAGAAGGCTTTTACATGTGCTCAACCACCTATTTTCTCAAGAGATGACCACAAAGGTTCCAGTGGACGAAAGGTCATGGGTTTTATTCAGACCTGTTCAGTCTCAAAGCCAAATGGGGGATGTGAGGCCTATTTTGGACCGGTTTCTAAATGTCCGATCCTTTCGTATGGAATGCGTTAGGCCGATAGTGGCTTTGCAGGAAGGAGACTTTTTAGCATCAATCGCCATCAAGGATGCTTACCTGTACATACCAATATTTCTCGCTCATCAAAGATTTCTGCGTTTTTGCAGTAGGGGCTCAGAATTTTCAGTTCATAGCAATTTTGGTCTGTCCACAGCTCCTCGAGTGTTTACAAAAGTTCTCACTGTGGTATTGGTGCTGCTGAGAGCTCAGGGGATATCGATCATAGGATATCTAAACAATCTGTTGCTCTGGGGTCAGTCTATGCTAGATCTGAAGCAGGATGTGGCTTTTATGGTTCACATCCTGAAATGACTGGGCTGGGTGCTCAGCGTCTAGAAGTCGGTTTTGGAGCCAGTACAGAGCCTGGAATATTTGGGGATGGTTGTAGACACTGTTAAAGCAAAGGTGTTTCTGCCTTCAGGAAATTGCTGTGCCCTGAAAGAACAGGTCTGCAGTTTAAAGGCCAAGAGGTATCCTTCAGTTTGCCTCTGTATGAGGTTGCTGGGAAAGATGGTGCCTTCATTCGAGGCAGTTCCTTATGCGCTGCAAAGAAGCATTCTGGCTGTTTGGAACAAAATGATTCCAGCCCTGGATTATCGTATCTCTTTTTTCCAGTGGTACTGCGAAACCTGAATTTGTGGTTGATGTCTCAGAATTTTGAGAAAGGGAGATCCTTTCAGGCAGTGGTATGGAAAATGGTAACCACCGATACTAGCCTCTCGGATTGGGGGGGCTGTTCTGCAGGAGGCCACAGGTCAGGGAGCATGGCTTCCACGGGGGGAGGATGCTTCCTATCAGTGTCCTGGAACTTTGGACAGTATGGCTTGCCTCTGAGTATTGGACTTCCAGGCTTCAGAGTTGGCCAGTAAGAATTCAGTCTGACAATGCCACAGCATACATCAACCACCAGAGTGGTACCAGGAGCAGAGGCGCTCAGGAGGAGGTAAATTACATTCTGAACTTGGCAGAAAGATATGTTTCAAGTTTATCAGCAGTATTCATTCCGGATTTAGAGAATTGCAAGGTGGACTATCTCAGTAGCTGACAATTGGTTCCAGGGGATTGGGCTTTGCATCCCGAAGTTTTTGCGACAATCTGCCAGCGATGGGGTTACCCAGATGTAGATCTTTTGGCATCCAGGTTCAACAACAAGGTTGACCATTTTGTGTCCAGGGTAAGGGACCCTTGTGCGGCAGGGGTAGATGCCTTAGTGATTCCTTGGAACCAGTTTTCTCTGATTTATGCATTTCTTCCGATTCAGCTGCTGCCACGTCTCTCATGCAGGATTCGGGTGGAATCCGTTCCGGTGAAACTGATTGCCCTGGCATGGCCCAAGAAGGCTTGGTACGCAGACATAGTGAAACTGGCAGTGGGTGATGTGGTCCTTTTGGATCAAGGAACTATATTGCACCCAGCTTTACGGTCGCTAAATTTGACAGCACGGCTATTGAGACTCAGATCCTGAAGGACAGGGGGGTATCGGATTCAATCACCCCATTATGTTGAGTGCTAGAAAAGTAGTCACTAGGAACATTTATTACAGAACTTGGAAGGCTTACATTTCCTGGTGTGAGATCTGGAAATGGCACCCACGTAAATGTAATTGGTATGATTCTGTTGTTTCTTCAATCAGGGTTGGAGAAGAAATTGACTGTTGGTACTATTAAGGGCCAGCTTTTAACATTACCTGTTTTTTCCCAGAGGCCTGTAGCATCTCACTCTTTGGTTCACACTTTTTTAGAAGGATTAATACATGTATTGCTCCTCCTGTCAGGTTACCTTTGTGTCCTTGGGATTTGAACTTGGTTTTGGAGGTTTTGCAGAAACCACCATTTGAACCTATTAAGGAGAATCCTCTGGTCCTGTTGACTCGAAAGGTTTTGTTTTTAGTGGCAATCACTTCTGCAAGAACAGTGTCGAAGCTGGCAGCTCTTTCTTGCATAGAACCATTTCTGGTTTTGCATCAATAAAAGGTGGTGGTGTGACCCAACTTTTTTTTTTTTTTACCAAGTGTGGTTTCTAGTTTCATCTCAATCAGGACATTGTTCTGCCTTCATTCTTTCCTAGACCTCAGTCAGCAAGAGAAAGATCTCTGCATACCTTGGATGTGGTATGTGCTATAAGGATCTTCTTGCTAAGCTGAGGGCACTGGTCAGGAGGTCAGATGGTCTGTTCATGCTGCTGGAATGGCCTAGGAAGCTGCAGGCGGCATCCAAGGTGACTATTTCACATTGGATCCGCCAATTGATCATTCAAGCCTATGGTTTGAAAGGTAAGGTCCACTCCACCAGGAGTGTGGGGGCATATTGGGCAATCCGCCATCAAGCGTCAGTGGCTCAGGTTTGCTTGGCTGCTACATGATCTTCAGTTCACACATTCACAAGGTTCTACCAGGTGGATGTTGGAGCCGCAGAGGATTCTGGCTTTGGCCGCATTGTTTTACCGGTGGCTGAATAGATCCTGAGGGATGGTGTCTCCCCTCAGATGTCTTTATTGCTTTAGGACATAGTCATGAATAGCCTGCTCTGAGTCCCATATTGTACGATAAAGAAAACTGGATGTGTGTGTGTATACAGTTGTGGCCAAAATTATTCAACCCCCAATGCTGTAAAGGGGTTTAGGGACTATAGTGTACATTTGGAATTGTATTCAGAATCAAATCCTACAAGGACGTTGTAACTACCCAAATGCAACTAAAATGACATCAATTGTTTATGTAATACAGTAGTAAATGGTTCTTATGTGGTTTCTTCATTGCCACAATTATTCAACCCCTTAAAGACTACCACTCTGAAGAACAGAGGTTCATACAGGTGCTTTCCATCAGGTATTGAAAACACCTGTGGATGTCACCGAGCAGCAATCAAGCATAATAAGCACCAATTAGGCAGCTTTAAAATGACTGTGATACTCAGCTCCTTCTAGACATTTACTGGTGTGGTTACAAACATGGTGAAGGCAAGAGAATGGTCCAGGAAGACAAGAGAAGAGGTGATTTCTCTTCACAGGAAGGGCAATGGCTATAAGAAGATTGCAAAGATGTTAAACATACCAAGAGACACCTTAGGAAGCATCATTCGCAAATTCAAGGCAAAGGGCACTGTTGAAACGCTACCTGGTCGTGGCAGAAAGAAGATGCTGACTTCGACTGCTGTGCGCTACCTGAAGCGTAGAGTGGAGAGAAGTCCCCGTGTGACTGCTGAGGAACTGAGAAAAGATTTGTCAGATGTGGGTACAGAAGTTTCAGCCCAGACAATAAGACGCACACTGCGTAATGAAGGCCTCCGTGCCAGAACTCCCAGGCGTACCCCCTTGCTGTCTCCAAAGAATAAGAAGAGTCGACTGCAGTATGCCAAAAGCCATGTGGACAAACCACAAAAGTTGTGGGATAGTGTTCTGTGGACTGATGAAACAAAATTAGAACTGTTTGGGCCCATGGATCAACGCTATGTTTGGAGGAGGAAGAACAAGGCCTATGATGAAAAGAACACCTTGCCTACTGTGAAGCATGGTGGAGGGTCAATCATGCTTTGGGGCTGTTTTGCTTCTGCAGGTACAGGGAAGCTTCAGCGTGTGCAAGGTACCATGAATTCTCTTCAGTACCAGGAGATATTGGATGGAAACGTGATGCAGTCCGTCACACACCTGAGGCTTGGGAGACGTTGGACCTTTCAACAGGACAATGATCCCAAGCATACCTCCAAGTCCACTAGAGCATGGTTGCAGAGGAAAGGCTGGAACATTTTGGAGTGGCCATCGCAGTCACCAGACTTAAATCCGATTGAGAACCTCTGGTGGGACTTAAAGAAAGCAGTTGCAGTGCGCAAGCCTAAGAATGTGACTGAACTGGAGGCCTTTGCCCATGAAGAATGGGCGAAGATACCCGTAGATCGCTGCAAGACACTTGTGTCAAGCTATGCTTCACGTTTAAAAGCTGTTATAACTGTAAAAGGATGCTGTACTAAGTACTAAGATTGAATGTCACTTGGGGGTTGAATAAAACTGATAATGCTGTGAGCACAGAAAAGACATTTGTGGTTATTTCATTATAACTGTTATGTTATATTTGTCTGACCTACAAGTGCCTCTTTAATGTAAATGTAAGCAAGATGACTGAATGATCAAAAGCAATGTCAAACTGGCCAAAACACTCAATTTCAGTGGGGGTTGAATAATTTTGGCCACAACTGTATATATCCTTTTAGAATCAACATCTCTAGGGGACACTATACTACAAAATACCCCCACAAATATGGGCCATTGATTGCAAACAAGATTTGTTAATTGCACACACAAAGTATTTTTCCTAACAAATTCATTCAAGACAGTGTTGCAAAAATGAATACACCCCAGTGAAAGTCTTAGGAGCAAAGTAAATTTTAGACAACAAAATCCTAATTAACAAGAATTCAACTACAGGTGAATCTAATTATTCATTAATCATTTGCCTACCGGGCACTTATACCCCCTTCATCCCCAGGCCAAGTTTTAGCTTTCAGCGCTGTCGCACTTTGACAATTGTGCGGTCATACAACACTGTACCCATATGAAATTTTTATCATTCTTTCAAACAAATAGAGCTTTCTTCTGGTGGTATTTACTCACCACTGGATGTTTTATTTTTTGCGCTATAAACAAAAGAGCAAAATATTTTTTAAAAAAAGAAACGTTTTCCTTTGTTTCTATTATAAACTTTTGCAAACAGGTAATTTTTCTCCTTCACTAATGTGCGTTCATGAGGTTGCACTGATGGGCTGCACTGATAGGTTGCACCGATGGGCTGCGCTGATAGGCTGCCTTGATGGTTGCTGATAGGCGGCACTGATGATGCTGCACTGATATGCAATGATGGTGGGCACTGACGGGTGGCACTGATGGGCACAGGTGGGTGGCACTGCTGGGCACTGATCATCTGTGCTCTGATGATTGGTACTGATCCGTCCTCTGACATTTGCCGGTTATCAGCAGTAATTTCCTCATGCTGTGGCAGCGTGAGAAAAGTGCAGCCGATAACCAGCAACTGCATTTACCGGTGATCTGCTGTGTCATTGGACACAGATGATCACATGGCAAAAGGCCGCTGTGACTGGCCTTTCACCACATCATTATTATGATTCCACAAGATTTATATAGCGCCAACAGTTTGCTCAGCGCTTTACATCACGTGATTAGCTGTGTCCGTAGGACTCAGCAATCACAGAGATCACCAGGGTTGCGCAGGACGGCACGTTCTGGGTGGACATCATATGACGTCATTCGGCTATAGCGTGGTTGGCAAGTGGTTAAACAGGTGTCAAACAGACAGTTGATTATAAAAGGGCATTACCTAACAACAAAAAAAAACCCTTCCCATGTCATGCTGTCAGCAGTGGCACCACATGGAAGAAAAATATCACAAGGCCTGAGGAAGAAAATAATTTCTTTACACAAGTGAGGTGAAGGCTACAAAAAGATCAGCAAAGCTTTACCTATCAGTCAGAATACTGTAGCAAAAGTGATACAAAAATTTAACAAAGATGGAACTGCAGTCATCTTACAAAGCCTTCCATGGACGTTAACACTTCGACAGGAGCGTCTTCTGATGAGGAGGGTTGAAGAAAATCGCCATGCAAGTTTACTGCAGTTAGCTAAAGAAATAGAAAGCCAAACTGGGGTGATTGTTTCCTGTGACACAATACGGCATACACTGCAGAGGAATGGCATACACTGCAGAGGAATGGCATGCATGGGTGTCGCCCATGAAGGAAGCCTCTCCTAAAGCCCTTGAATAAAAAAAGCCCACCTGGAATTTGCCAGGGCCCATGCTGCAAAAGAAGACTACTGTGACCCTGTACTCTGGAGTAATGAGACCAAGATAAACTGATGGCTTCAAAACTGATTTGGAACTGATGGCTTCAAAACTGTATGGCGTCACAAAGTTGAGGAGTACAAAGAAAAATGCATGGTGCCCACAGTGATACATGGTGGTGGCAATGTCATTCTGTGGGGCTGCATGAGTGCTGCTGGTGTTGGGGAGCTGCATTTCACAGATGTACTGCTCTGTATTGAAAGAGAAGATGCTACCATCACTTTGTGCCCTTGGTCGTCGTCGTACTTTTCCAACATGACAATGATCCAAAACACACAACTAAGGCCACTGTTGCATTTCTGAAGAACAGGATGAAAATGATTCAGTGACCAAGTATGTCTCCTGATCTGAACCCAATCGAACATCTATGGGGAATTATAAAGAGACAGGTTGAGCATCACTCTCCATCCAGCATCCAGGCTCCAAAAGAGGTCGTTCTTGAAGAATGGAAACAGATCGATGTTGCAATATATTGCCAGCTTGTTCATTCCATGCCTAGAAGACTTGGTGCTGTCCTTACAAATCATGGAAGTCATACAAAATACTAGATGGAGTAGTTTTTGTTATGGGGTGTATTAGTTTGAGTAAAACTGAAGATTTTTTAATCTAAGTTATATTATTAACCTTACTTTCATGTAATGAGCTAAACAAATGTACTATAAAACATAGTTTTGTCAAAATTTTGGAAATTGTTAACCTACATATGTAGGTAAAATGCGGCTGTATATAAACAGGTACAACTTATTTAGGAGGATTTCTGTCATCTCTGTGTGTCATCTAAGGCCAGTCCGTTCACTGAGTGAGGGTTTACAGCCACTTTAACCAGTTATACCAAGCAGGTGCTATTGATCATCTGTTTCATATGAAGGTTCAAACACGGTCATTACTTGAAACAGAAACAACTTTGTAGGAGGCTTAAAACTGGTTGAAGAATAGCCAGACTGTCAGACACCGCCCAGCGGGATCTCTAGTGATCCACAGAACGGGATTCCCCAGGACGCGGAGTCTTAAGTCCCAGTCTGCCTTTTCACCAGAGCCCCTGATGGTGGGGATGGACTTGGCGCAAGACTGAAACCAGGTCGCGACCCCTGAGTGCACCCAACTGTGGTAGAGGGGTCCCTGCTGAGGGTATGTGCCAGGGGTGAGCCTGAAGTGAAGAGGATGACAAGTCCAGGTCCCGAGCGGGATGGATGGATGACAGTCAGGAGTGAGCGTAGTCAGACTAGCCGGGTCGGTGACAGTGGAGGCAGATAGGTACCAAGCAGAAGACAGAGTAGCCGGGTCACGAGCCAAGGTTCAGCAACGGGAGGTGCAGTAATAATATAGCAACAGGCAGAAGAGTAGTCAGGGACGAGCTGGGGGTCAGAGCAGGAGAAGGTCAACATAATTCAGGACAAGCAGGATCGGCAACAGGAACGTACTTCAGAAACACAGGAACTAGACCATGCGGCAACCTGATCACCGCCTGGCCAGTTTAAATAGTGCGCCCTGCACTGTCATTGGTGCCAGGCGTGCGCGAGTGCGCATGCGCGGCCGCAATTGCCGCCGCGGACGCCCAGGTCCCAGTGTCTGCACATTAGTGCGCCTAGGCAATCTGCGCATGCGCAGACCTGTGCGCCGCGGCGAGACCCGCAGTCCCTGACACAGACTCTGCTACTAACTAAGGTGAGGTTGTGGAAGATGGTGTCATGTCACAGATCATACACCATGGCAAGACAGCACAGCAACAAGACACAAGGTAGTTATACTGCATCAAAGGTCTTTCCCAGGTAAAGATTACAAAGCAGACTGGGGTTTGGAGATGTGCTGTTCAAGTTCTTTTGAAGAAGCACAAAGAAACAGGCAACGTTGAGGACCGTAGACACAGTGGTTGGCCAAGGAAACTCAATGCATCAGATGAGAAGACACCTAATGCTTACATCCCTTCGACATCAGAAAAGGTCCAGCAGGGACATCTGCACAGAATTTGCAGAAATAAGTGGGACCCAGGTACACCCATCTAATGTCCAGAGAGGTCAGGCCAGAAATGGTCCTCATGGAAGAATTGTGGCCAAAAAGTCATACTTCTTAATTGTAAACTAGACTAAGCGGCTTAACTATGCACATAAACATAGGAACTGAGGTGCAGAAAAATGGCAGCAGATGCTCTGGAGGGATGAGTCAAAATTTGAAATGTTTGTTTGTAGCAAAAAGCAGTTTGTTCGTGAAGGACTGCAGAGCGGTACAATAATGAGTGTCTGCAGACAACAGTGAAACATGGTGAAGGTTCCTTGCAAGTTGGATCAGTCTGGATCAGTGATGTCCTCAATGCTGATAAATACAGGCAGATACATATTCATCATACCATCAGGAAGGCAGGTGATTGGCCCCAAATTTATTCTGTAGCAGGACAATGACCCCAAACATACAGCCAATGTCAATCACTTTCTTCAGTGTAAAGAAAAACAATGAGTCTTGGAAGTGATGTTTTTGCCGCCACAGGCAGCCTACATCCACAGAAGATCTGTGGTTAGTTCACCAAGATGTTTGGAGCAATCTACCTGCCAAGTTCCTTCAAAAACTGTGCAAGAGTACCTAGAAGAATTTGTGTTGTTTTGAAGGCAAAGGGTGGTCACACCAAGTATTGAGTTGCTTTGGATTTCTCATCTGTTCATTTACTTTCCATTTTGTTCATTGATAAAAATAAACTATGAACACTTCTATTTCAGAAAGCATTCTTAATTTACAGCATTGTTTTTTCACCTGCCTGAATGTTTTTCACAGTAGTGTGTGTGTGTGGTACTAAAACCTATAGTGCAACACACCTAAAAAGTATACACATTAGTGCGAACAAAAACATAAACATCAGTGAAACAATTAAATAATGTCCATAAAGTGTAATATATGGGTGCTAGTGTAAATCACAATGACAATGTGACAAAGGATAGTCCATACAATAAAGAATGTGTCAGTGATTATGCAAGACACAAACAGCAAGGTGTCCAGCTTCAAAACAGTGCCAGGGGATCCAGTGAACACTCCACCACCACTATGCATTCACCAGAATGCTACTGGTATAGTAGCAATGATCAATGGTTAATCAGATACAATGTTCACAATCCTTGGCCAGAGATCTTCCTAGAGGAAAGCTCACCACACTGAGCCCAAAAGAACGTTTTATAGTGCAGTATTTATTTAAAAAAAAAAAAAAAAAAAACAACAAAGTAAAAACTTTCCACTTGGAGACAATGTATACATGTGTGAATTCACATACCAAGATGGCTGCCGCTCCGGATCGCGGACGTGATGGCATGATGTCAGCGGGTAGGCTCCACCCAACGCGTTTCGTGCACATGCATGTCCTCGGTTCTGACGTCACGCCGCAGTGTCTGCATCCGGAGCGGCGGCCATCTTGATATGTGAATTCACACATGTATACATTGTCCCCATGTGGAAAGTTTTTACTTTGTTATTTTTTTAAATAAATACTACACTATAAAACGTTCTTTTGGGCTCCGTGTGGTGAGCTTTCAAGGCTTTAAGAGGGAATTCCAATTTTTCAATGCACATACATATAGGGGTTGATTTTCTAAAGGTAAGTAGACTGTGCACTTTGTAAAAGCAGTTACTCCAGAGCTTAGTAAATGAGGGGAAGCTTCACTTTGCAAAGAATACCAATCATGTGCAAGGTAATAAAAAAACAGCATTTTTGCTTGCACATGATTGGAAGATGGAAGGTAGCAGAGCCTCTGCTCATTTACTAAGCTCTGGGGCATCTGCACCTGCAAAGTTCAAAGTCTATTTGCCTTTAGTAAATCAACCCCTTAGAGCAAATCTTTTATTTTTGTACAAGGACCACAAATACAGGCAGTTTAGAGTACACTGCATCCCAGTGCAGCTATATTGACACCGCACAAGGTTTCCTTTCTGTTCTGATGTTGCTAGTCTGCTTTTAGTAGGTTGGTACAATGAAACCACTGAAGGCTGCTCTCTGAGTTTCTTGGGGTCAGTTTACCTTGCCTTGAAAAAGTATTCATACCCCTTGAAATTTTACACATTTTATTTTGTTATAGCCAAAAACATAAATGTATTTTATTGGGATTTTATGTGATAGACCAACACAAAGTGGCACATAATTGTGAAGTGTAAGGAAAATGATGAATGGTTTTCAACATTTTTTACAAATATCTGAAAAGTGTGACGTGCATTTGTATTCAGCCCCCCTGAGTCAATACTTTTGTAGATCCACTTTTCGCTGCAATTACAGCTGCAAGTTTTTTTTCGGGGATGTCTCTTTGCAGACTCTAACAGGTTTTCTTTTAAGATCGCCTTGTATTTATCTCCACCATCAACTCTGACCAGCTTCCCTGTCCCTGCTGAAGAAAAGCATCCCCACAACATGATGCTGCCACCACCATGTTTCATGGTGGGAGGGTGTGTTCAGGGTGATGTGAAGTTAGTTTTCCGCCACACATAGCGTTTTGCTTTTAGACCAAAAAATTCCATTTTGATCTCATCTGACCAAAGCACCTTCTTCCATATGTTTGCTGTGTCCCCCACATGGCTTCTCGCAAACCGCCAACAGGACATCTTATGGCTTTCTTTCAACAATGGCTCTCTTCTTGACACTCTTCCATAAAGGCCAGATTTGTGGAATGCACGACTAATAGTTGTCCTGTGGACAAATTCTTCCACCTGCTGTGGATCTCTGCAGCTCCTCCAAAGTTACCATTGGCCTCTTGGTTGCTTCTCTGATTAATGCTCTCCTTGCCCGGCCTGTCAGTTCAGGTGCACGGCCATGTCTTGGTAGGTTTGCAATTGTGCCATACTCTTTCCATTCTAGGATGATGGATTGAATAGTGCTCAGTGGCATGTTCAAAGCTTGGGATATTTTTTTTATAACCTAACCCTGCTTTAAACTTCTCCACAGCTTTATCTCTGACCTGTCTCGTGTGTTCCTTATCCTTCACGATGCTGTTTGTTCACTAATGTTCTCTAACAAACCTCTGAGGGCTTCACAGAACAGCTGTATTTTTATACTGAGAATAAATTACACATACATTTACTAATTGGGTGATTTCTATAGACAATTGGTTCCACTAGATTTTAGTTAGTGGTATCATAGTAAAGAGGACTGAATACAAATGCAAACCACACTTTTTTTCAGATATTTGTAAAACAATTTTGAAAACCATTTATCATTTTCCTTCCACTTCACAATTATGTGCCTCTTTGTGTTGGTCTATCGCAGAGGTCTCCAAACTTTTCAAACAAAGGGCCAGTATACTATCTTTCAGACTTTAGGAAGGCCAGATTAGGGCCAGTGAGGATAGAAAATGTCCAGGCCCCAGCATCGGTGAGAAAAAACATGGCCGCAGGTTTGATGATCAGTAGGAGGAGTAGTGCCCCATCATTGGTATTAGTGGGAAGAATAGTGCCCCATCATTGGTTTCAATGGAAGAAGTACTGCCCCATTGTTGGTCTTAGAGGAATAGTGCCTCAAGGGCACTGTACATGATTGCCCTTTCTTCCATCACACCCTACACCCTTGAATGAGGTGATTCTGAAGCAGTAGGTTCTTTTCAACAATTTATGCCATAATACAATTTTTTTTTTTTTTTCTTCCAGGATTTCCTACTTATGTTCATTCATCATCTGGCCGCAGTTAGCCTCATCTCATTTTCCTATGTCAATAATATGGCGCGAGTGGGGACTCTGGTCCTGTGTTTGCATGACTCTGCTGATTCCTTGCTGGAGGTGAGGTCATGTTAAAGCGACTTCTAAAGGTTCATTTTTTTTTTTTTTTTAAATAACAAACATGTCTATACTTACTGTGTGCAGTGGTTTTGCCCAGAGCAGCCTGGATTCGCCTCTTCTTTGGTCCCCCGCAGGCTCTCCTGGCTCCTCCTGTCTGTCGGGTGCCCCCCACAGCAAGCAGCTTGCTATGGGTGCACACGCTGCCCATTCACACACGGAGCTGCGGCTTGGCACTGCCCCCTCTCTCCTCATTGGCTGACTGGCTGTGATTGACAGCAGTGGGAGACAAAGGCTCCCGCTTGCTGTCTCAGCCAATGAGGAGGCAGAGACCCGGGACAGCCGAGGCTGTCATTCACATTGTTGGATCACGATGGGGCTCAGGTAAGTATTGAGGGGGCTGGTGGAGCTGCTGCACACAGAAGGTTTTTTACCTTCATGTATAGAGTGCATGAAGGTAAAAAACCTTCAGCCTTTACAACCACTTTAACTTGCCAATTATTAGGTATTTAAAGGTAATCTCCACTCTCTACCCTGTTTTCTATAATCCAGCTTCATTTACAGTGGGACATATCAAAGTTTTTGCTCCCCCAAAACCTTCACTATATGGCCTGCCTGGCATTGCACAACCTCCTGCTTTAACTTGCTTTGGCACTGTGACCTCCATTACCTTCAGTGCAAATCCCTCTGCAGCCTGACAGGCCGAATAATAGCAGTGAAGGCCATGGCGGGCATGTTCAGGTACCAACCTGAATTTTTTTGTCCAAAAGCATTGTGGCACAAATCGGGCCATACAGTGAATATCTCAGTATAGCTGGGTTGTAGATGAATATAAAGTATTAGAAATGTGTAGGGAGAGGGAGTATAAAAGGAAAAGCATACTCTGACCAGAGGACAGGAGCTTGCAAATAATGAACTCTAACCAGTTCCTGTATGAGAGCTCATACTACATAGAACCTTTTAGTCCCGAAGGCAGCACTGTTGAGCTGTGCTCGTATCTGCGTGTTTTAGGTAAGGTGTGATGTATAGGAAAGAGCCCTACTTGCTGCGGTGTGGTTTTCAATAAACATCCATTAAAAGGAGACTCACAATTTGGAAAATTAGAGCACCCTCCTCTGCTCACAAAGCTTAGTATCTTGCTGTCTCCTGAGCAGAGCAGTCTGCACCTGAAATATGCTGAGGAAATGAAAAGCCATCACTTGCTGATTACATCGCTGTATTTAAATGTTTATTCCATAGTACAACCTCAGCAGTAGTCCTGGTCTAAAGACCGCTTTCTCTAACAGGGCTTAGCCGTAGAGATGAACCTAACCTTAACCTAACAAGCCCCCTTCATACCTCTGGGGGCTAAGATTTCCCTCCATACAGCCCCACAGGCCTCTTCTTACCACTTCTTTTACACTTTCATATTTCTATAATGTGTAATGCTTTAAGGACTTCACTAGCTGACCGTTCTGTGAAACATTCAGTCTGTTCTGTAATGGGATGTTATGTATGTTCCTTTTCTTTCCCTGTTATGTAAAGGATAAAAACCTATAAATAAAAAATACATGAATAAACCCTATTGGTTGAAATATGTTAGAGGGAGGTAGTCTTCAGATGGGAACTACTGCTGTTGTGGAATAAAATGGTGCATACGATGGCATCACCGGTGTGTTATTTCTTCATTTTCTCAGAAGAACATGAAACACTCAGTGAGCATAGAGTACAATGCACCCCTAACACACCTTAAACTCAAAGATATAAACAAGGGCTTTGTGAAGGAAAAGTGACAAATATGTGCTTTTTTCCATCAGCGCTGTGTTTTCACTTGTCAGAGCTAATGAAAAGCTACAATAATTTTCCACTACATCACTGCCCATACTAACCGTGCTGTCTCTGGGATTTTTAAGCTCTATAGACCATCCACTGCCTCATTACACAAGGACTCATACATGATGTCAACAAAATAAATTCAAGAAAAAAAAGTTTGTCTTTGAACAATAAAGTTTATCAAGTTTTACAATAAAGGTATAGGTCTGACATGCATAAGCATTCAAGACAACGTTGTAGGACCCTTTGAATAGAATCCTAAGGAAAACGAAAACACTTATGTTGATGAGATGCTTATGATCTATCGCTACACTTTTATTGTGTAATAATGTCATTCATTTTGGCAGTTTAACTAAAATAAATGTATTTTTATATACAACTAGCATAAGTATGAATCTGTCCTTATCGGATTTCTGTCATCCTCACACAACACACAGGCTGGGAGCCAATCAAGCTCAGCTGCATGCACATGTGAGCAGAATCAATTACTTACCACTGTGTTGCTTCTTCAATAGCCAGTTAGTAGATTGCAGGCAGTGAGGTGACAGCACCGTATTCCTTAACTGTAAGAATGTGATGTCGCCTTTCTGGCTGTGTTGTCTGGCAGAGGTAAATGAATCACAAAAGTGGCTGGCCAGACACATATGCATATTCAGCAGTTTGCCCAGAGTTGTTCCGGAAGTGTGTGTCTCTGTCTGTCTGTCTCTTTTAGACTTGATAAAGGGGTATAATAACCCGGGAAATGTCAGTTTCAGCCTCTCCTCCCTGATTACAGCTGTCCACTGCTTTAAACATCTCATTAGTTTTGTGTTCTGCTATTGTACGTTTTTCGCATTCATTCTTTCCATTTTGTTTTATATTTGTTTAGCTGCTAGCCTTCTCTGTTCCCCCGTATAGTTCAGGAGCAGTGATGATGGAAACTTGTGTTTTACATTCTATTCTCTAGACTTTGTATCTGTTTCTTGTACTTCTACGTATATTAGGCCTCTTGCACAATTCAGCTTGAAAAAGTTTAGAACATCATTTTTTTGTGTGTTGTTGTTTTATTTTGTTTTTTTTTTTTTTTTTTTTTAACTAATCAGCCCATTTTTTACAATGTGCCTGTACACACAGGTAGGTAAACATGCACTGCATATTCTTGAGTAAAAAAAGAAAGGAAAAATTTGCATTCCTGCGCAGTATTTTGTGTCAGTGCATGCAAATGAGCATAAATATTCATGTTTTTTTGCCTAGGAATGTATTGTATGCACAAATATGGGCAAAACAAACACCTTAAATTACACCCAGAAATGCTGATGCTCAAACATCAGAACCATGTGCAAAAAGCCTTAGACTTTTGTACACGATTTATAGGACATGAATTTGACAAAATATATGCATATTTAAAATTTCAATGCTGTTTGATGTGTTGACTTTTTTGCTTATCACCTTTTAAAGGAAACGTTTAAGCTACTCTCCCAGTTTATGTTGAATTAAAATCAACTTTTTATCATTTTTATTTAGATAGATTAGAGAAGAATTGGGGAGATTATCCCTCTGTTGGGGAGATTATCTCTTCCTTCCTGTTTCTGTGATGCCCATTCAATAAATGGTTGGTGTGAGAGTCACAGGAACTAAAATACAGTATATAGGCAGCAGTAAAAAAAAAAAATAATTAAGAGTCCTTCCTTTTCTCCACACTGCTACTTGTGTGCTGACCATGTCACATAAAGGTTTGCACTGAGTATCTGTGTCACTGCAGCCAGAATTTTGAGATATGCCATGGGTCAGTTCAGCTCTTCTGAGGTGTTAAGGAAATGGAGATTGATGCAATAAATGCACTGAAGAAGAACTTATTGAAGCTGATCTCCGGGTTTCATCTAAGAGGCAGAGAGGTGGGCTGATGATGTCATGAACTTTGCCTCAGCCAATAAGAGGAAGCTTTGTTATGATTAAGTGCTAGTAAGTGAAACTCGTCAACGATTTCTCCCCTACTGCTGTTTTTGCTTTTATGAAAATTTAGCAGTAAAGATGGTTATCAGTGCAGCTGTCCAGAAGTTTTTTTTGTTTTTTTTGCTACATAAATAATTTGTTTGGACTAGTTTGATCCAAAGTTAAATGAAATATGGGGGATCAGCTTTAAGGGCTGGTTCATACCAAAACGCAGTGTGAGAGAGGAGTGCTGCACCTGCAATCTGCATGTAGGAGCTAATGAATTGTTAGTGGCACTCCAAACGCAGATTGCAAACGCAGTGCATTTGTGAACACCAAATCACATGGTACTTCAGTTCCATGTGGTTTGGTGCAGTACACTTTAAAAAAGTAATGCTTGCATTACTTATTTCCATGATTCAATGTGTTTTGCAGTCCATTCAAATGAATGGGCTTTCAGAGTGCACTGCATAGCAATTCTGTCACAACGGCATATTTTGGTATGAACTGGCCTTGATCACTGACAGGTCAGTCAATATAAAGGAGATGTGAATTGATTTTTTAGTGATCATTTTCTTTATGAATCTGATGTTTAACACTGGCAGTTGACATTAATGCTCCATTGTGGATTGCATTAAGCTATTAATATAAAAAGGAGCACCAATAAAACCCAATCTGTGTTTTGCAGTTTTGGTTTGCAGAGCAGTTTGCTTATATTTGGATGCGTTTTTCCTACGCCTCATGGATGTCATAATTATTACAGTAAACTGAATGAAGAATGTCACGGTGATATGCCTAGCATGGTTTTCATAACATGTTGTCCTTTATGTATTCCATAACTTAATGGTGCTCTTTTCTTTTTCTTTTCTTTTAAAGGCAGCAAAAATGACAAATTATGCAAAGTACCAGAGGTTGTGTGACACTTTTTTTATGTTGTTTGGGCTGATGTTTGTCATCACGCGTCTTGTCATTTATCCAACATGGTAAGAGCTGTATAAATTCTCTTTATTTGTGTTTAATGTAGTATTTACAGTGTTAGTTGTGGTGATTTGTGAAGTTATGTATGTTTGTTTGTGGTTAGTTCTCCTGCATAGTACTTAAAGTAGTTCTAAAGGCAGGACTTTTTTTATTTACCTTAACACATTCCCTGCATTAAGGTAAAAAATTTCTCATTGTATCGCCCCCTCGCTTACTTAAATACTTACCTGAGTCCTATCTCGATCCATTGTTGTGCCTAAGTTCAGCAGCACTGCCCTCTTTCTCTCCTCACAGGACTCACTGAAAGCGGCAGGGGCCATTTGCTCCTGTCAATCAAATCCTGTGAGGAGGGAGTGGGGGGGCGTGGCTGAGCCACGCTGTGTGTCAATAGATGCGCACATCCTGGCTTGGGAATGAGCCCACAGGTATGCCCCCCCTAGGAAGTGGTTTCCAATGGTGGTACACCAAGAAGAGGAGGAGCCGAGAGATCTGGGCCGCTTTGTGCAATACCATTGCACAGAGCAGGTAAGAGAGATCTGGTGTTGGATGCAAGAAGAGGGAGTTCAGGGCCACTTTATGCAATACCATTGCACAGAGCAGGTAAGTATAACATCTTTATTTTATTTTTTTTTAAAAAGCTTTGCAGTTACTTTAATTTGCTTTAACTTGAGGTGGTTATTAGCAGTGTCTGTTCAATCATTATTCCTTGAGGTGAGTTCTCCATTAGACCCGTTATGACCTGATTGCTGTCTTTCCCCCATTCTTATTGATTTCATCCAGCCTTACTGTTCTGGGTGGCCAGTGTTAGACTGAGCCCTCATGCTCTGGATTGCCCTGTTTTACTTTGCTCCCTTAATCATCCACCTTGATCAATCTTTAGTTAACCTTGTTAATATGAGCAGCCCATTTTAGAGAAGTGCACAGCTGCCTATTTCCTCTAGTGTAGCATTTATATATCTTTCATACAATCTTTCGATGCTGCATCCACCTAATTGAGTAGAAATGTTTTTTGTTTTTTTAAGTCCATACTTGTTTAATGTTGAATAATGTAAAGTAATGCACATGAGGCTAAAAATATGAATGTAATTTACTTGCTAGGGGCAGACCCTCTGGGGGAAATTTAGGATGCATAAGGATTTGGGAGTCCTAGTAGATCACAGGCTCAGTGATAGCATGCAATTCCAGCCTCCCTGGAGAAGAGACACATAAGAGGAGGTATGATAGTGATATACGAATATCTCAGTGGTGATTCTAGCATAGTGGGAAAACTTTTCATTCTCTCTTCAAATTTCTCAAGAGGAAACGTGGCCTCTTCATGAAGTTGGATGAGAAACAGTTTAACCTTAAACTGTGTAATAGGTTCTTTACTGTCAGAATGGTAAGTATGTGGAACTCCCTTCCACAGTTGGTGGTGTCAGTGGGGAGTGTCGACCATTTAGTTTAAAAAAAACTTTTAGATGGGCTGAAGCGAATGGACTGGTGTATTTTTTTTCATCCTTACCAACTATGTAACTGGTTCTGATAGGTGTCAGAACACACAGTGCATCTCAATTTGTTGCGTATTGGACTGTGTAGCCGGTCAAGATGCCCATGCTAACGCATGTCCACAGCCAAAAGTACCTACAATGAGCATGCGAGCATCAGAACTGGACCACGAAGCAATGGAAGAAGATGGCCTGGTCTGATGAATCACATTTTCTCATACGTCATGTGCATTACCTGGGGAAGAGATGGCACCTGGATGCACTGTGGGAAGAAGGCAAACCGGTGGAGTCTTAAAGGATCTGCTACTGATGGTGGAATGCATGGTGCAGAGTCTAGTCTCTGAAGACTCTTGTGGGGGCATGCCCACTGCGAGGGCGAAGCCAGGAATGGGTTGTATCCCCATGATTTCTGCAGCTGAGTGGTAAGTCAGGGCAGAAGCTGTTTACCACAGCATACCTTTAGAGTTCTAGTGGTCCATGCCTCAAAGGATCAGGGCTGTTTTGGTGGCAAAAGGGGACCTACTTGATATTAGATAGGTGGCCATAATGTTATGGCTGAGAGGTGTATATTGCTCATATTTTACCTGTAGTATCATACATGTGTTTGACATGCTTCTGATATTGCTGATACAAGGGGTCCACAAGCACTGTGGTGCCAGTGAACATCCACAATATTTATCGTTGCACATAATTGTGTTTATTAGTTTTATAAAAGGTCTTTCCTGATTGTACAATACAGGACACAAGCTTCTTTAAATCCTTACCACTGGGTTATATGCAGCTGCCTTCAGGTGACATTGGCAATAAAAAGCTAATGCGATCCCCCATATAACCCCCTCCTCTCCAGCTAACACCCCCCCCCCTCCATTTTTTGTTTGTGTCTTTAGGTGATGGACTTCTTCTCTCTACTGAGAGTTTTGTTGCTTTTACGGATTTTTTTCTTCTCTTGGATCTTTTGAATGGTAATTCTTCTATGAAGACTTGAGTGTGCCATAGCCCCTGCAGGTATCTGGATTGGTTGACTCCACGGCAGAGCGTTGGGTAACTGTATCCAGACCCCAACACATGGAAGACATGGGACCAACCTATAATGTTGCTGCAGCAATTGTATCTGCTATGGGTGTTCTGTTTGCCATGTATTGCAGTGTGTGGAGTTAGCCACAGGATGTTTTACAGGGCCAGAGCCATGGTCTGCCTGGTGCAAAGCCTAGTCCCTGAAAACTTCTGTGGGGGGCCAGGAAGGGGTTGAATCTGCCCATTTTGTGCAGCTGAGTGGTAAGTCAACGGGCCGGTGTAGTGATATGTTATCGGCAGTGTCCCGTGAACACAGCTGGTGACAGATCGCACCGCTGTGCAGTAGCGTGAGCGGCTCATTTTGACAGGACTTCCCCCATCCTCCGGAACTCACTACCCCAATCCATCAGACTGTCACCTACCCTCCTCACCTTTAGGCGCACCCTGAAAACCCATCTCTTTAGGGAAGCCTACCCCGCCCTCACCTATTAGCCGATCTCCTCCACTCCTCCTACCACTCCATCCATCACAGCCACTTCCTCCTGTACCACTATCCCCTCCCTCCTAGATTGTAAGCTTGAAAGAGCAGGGACCTTGAACCCCTTGTGTTTTGTTTTGTTACTGTATTGTCTTATGTTCTGTCCCCCCACTATAATGTACAGCGCTGAGCAAACCTTTTAGCGTTATATAAATACTGTATAATAAAAATATAACAGTAACAACGGCGAGTGTCCCTCCAGGCCATCAATCTGCTATCGGCTGGGTGGGAAGGTGTTAAAGTGGTAGCAAAGTCACTTTGTATATTTTTATCTACAGGTAAGGTTATACTTAGTGAACAATGGCATGTGGTCTACAGTAGTCATGGAAGAGTAGGACATGGTCTACAGTAGACACTGAAGACTAAGTCGTGGCCTACAGTAGACGCTGAAGAGTAAGAAGTGGCCTACAGTACTCCTTGAACAGTAGTATGTATAATTCAGTAGTCACTGAACAGAAGGATATTCTCTACAGTAGGCACTGAAGAACTGTACAGTATAGTGGTGTTTTAAAAAATACATCAAGGATATCAAAGGGGGTAAGATTACTCTCCATCACAAGAATTAAAAAAAAGCTTGCATTTCTACCAGTAGGCCTTCCACTCCTGATGTTATGGTCGGTTTTTTTCAGTACTCTTAACTTCCATGCTAAGTCTAAAGCCAGATGTACACTAGGTTTAAAAATTAACATTTGTCCAAAAATTCTCAGTACATTCGATGACTTCACAAACATCATTCATCGATAAATGAAATACTTGAAGATTTTGTTTTCAGTTTGTGCACCCCCACTGCAAGGGATAATTTTATATTTTTCCAGAGTTGGGCTTTAACATTAAATTTTTGAGTGACTGAACTTTCCTAAATTTATCCATACTGCTTCTTTTAATTTTCTTGTGACTGTGGTAGAAAACTGTCAGTTTGACCCCATTAACAATTGGAATATCAAACAAATATTCTTTAGAATGAAAAACTGATTTAAATTATACTTGTGTATGGCCAGCTTAAGACGGGAATATTCTCTCAAGTAGATATGGCCCTCCAAGCCAGCTAAATCTGGTGCCAAGCCCCCTTCTCAATAATGGAACACCTACACTTTCTAGCCTTAACACGTTTTGCACCTGTGGGTTCAGAGTGTCATTTCCCAGGGCTAGAAATTGGAGTTTCACGCTCCTACTCCCTCTCAATTCTTCTCAACCAAGCCCTGTTTCCCATCTCAGCTGGTGGGTTTCCTGACTGCAGTGCAACAGCTTTTGTCCCAGGGAGTTGTCACCCCAGTTTCTACAGCAGAACGTTTTCAAACCTTGTTACAGTCCCAAGACCCAATAAGGAAATGTGATCTAGACCTATAAGTTCTAACTTGCTCCTATGGCTACAAAAGTTTTGCATGGTAAATGCCATGTAGGTCTTTGCCTTCCTAATTGCTGGGCATTTTCTAGCTTCTGTAGACATCAAGGATGTCTACCTGTTCATTCCTATTTTTCCTCAACACCAAAACTCCAGTTTGCTATAGGTGACCAGCACTGCCAGTTTGTTGCCATTCCATCTGTATATAGCCCCTAGGCTTTCACCAAGATGCTTGTTCTGGTTATGGCTCTTCATTGTCCTCAAAGGGTTCATGTTGTGGGGTATCTGGATGATTGTCTGCTGAAGGACCAGATGCTCCAATCACTAAAGAGTTTCGGGTGGATTCTCAATCTGAGAAAGTCATTGCTGGATCCACTTCTCAGGTTGGAGTATCTGGGCCTACCTCTAGACACGGCGCTGTGCAGTTTTTTTTCTGCCCTGGGACACACTTCTATCTCTTCACTCTTGCACCCGGAATATCTGGGCTTAGAAGAAATACTCGATTAGTGACTGCATGAGGGTTCTGAGTCTCACAGTTGTCTCCTTCGAGGCTGTGTTATATGCTTAACTCTACCCCATACAGTTGCAACTCAACATTCTAGCAGCATGGAACAAAAGACTTGGTCGCCACGTGGCCTCACGCATCTGACCCCTTTACCAAATTCTCCTTAGTGTGGTGAATTTACAAACTAACTCTGGAGTTAGGGAAAACCTTTCCTTCTCAGTCATGTAAAGTTGTATTGATGGATGCCAGCTTGTTGGACTGGGGTACAGTCCTGCTCATCATCTCAGTACAGGAGACATGATTGTTGGAAAAAGCTTGCATCCCTATCTACATTCTGAAACTCTTACGAATTCTTTTTGCCCCTTCAAGGCTGGACTACTCTCCTACAAGTACACCCTACGAGAACCTATTTGGACAGTGCCACAAAAGTGGCCTATATCAATAATCGAGGAGATACTAGGAGTCATGCAGCTCAAACGGAAGTAGACTGAATCCTCTCCTTTGACAGAACTTCATGATCTGACCCTGTCCAACATTCACATGCCAGTCATCAGAGTTTGAATCTGGGGTAATGGGCACTCCATTTTAGAAGTCTTTAAAGCCCTTTTCCACAGATGGGCTTCTAGTGATTCTCATTGCATCAAATTAGCCCAGGAGGGCTATTACTCAGACGTACTTAGACTTCTGGCAGATCCTCTGTGAGCACTTCCAAGCTTTTTATTTGTAACCTGTCTGATGAATTCACGGTCCTGAAGGACAGGGCTTCTCAGATTCTGTTATCCCTTCCCTGAGGCTAACTGGGAGTGGGATGAGTTATTTGTGGCATGTCCCAGCAGTTTTGCCACTGTCCAGACACCTGAAGGTAGCTCCATATAACCTGGTGGTAAGGATTTAAAGAAGCCGATGTCTTGTAATGTACTACAGGAAATGAATATTACTGGTAAGTCAAAAATTCTATTTTACCTAGTCTAAGTTATTACTATAATTTTGCTGTAAAATGTCCTAATTCACTAAAGACATTTTGCATTCCATATAATGGATACAAAAACGTTTTAGGTAATACACTGACTTTTTGGTTTTTTTTTTTCATCACAGGGTCTTAAACACAACATTGTTTGAGAGTTGGGAGCTGATTGGTCCATACCCGTCTTGGTGGCTGTTTAATGGTATCCTTTTAATCCTCCAAGTTCTCCACATCATCTGGTCTTGGCTCATTATTCGTGTAGCGTACAGATCACTGACAAAGGGAAAGGTGTGTCTACTACTTTGTCCTTCTTGGAGAATGTGGGGCAACTTTAAGATGATTTTTTTATGTTTGGCTCTCTTGGCTTCATCCATTTTGGTGTTTTGAGGTTCTTATCGCCTTGCATTTCCAGATCTGATGATACTACTGCTTATTTACCTGTGCTCTGCCCTGACAAGGCGACCTTGTCAGGAGGGGGGTCTTTTGATGTCTTTGCACTCCCTGCCTTACTCTCTTTCCCTCCTTTTTCTCCGTGTCAGGTTGGAACTGGAAAGTGTCACCCTTTGCCTGTAAGTTTTCTCTGTGCTGCTTCCGAATTCTTTATACCACCTTCCTGCCTGCTGTCCCTGTACCCTTCTGCATGTTCATTTCTTTCATCCAGTACCAGATCCAGGAAACTAAATCGCATGTCCAAATAATACATCTAATGATGGGTCTTGGGCATCATCCTATCAGCTCTAACACTCTTAAACGGACATTACCCAGTACATTTTAGAAAGGTTTGTTTAACACAGATCTTCCAGAATATAAAGTGTACCTGTCAGTTACCTGTAATGGCTGTTGGCCTGATAATGCAGATTTTATATATATATATATATATATATATATATATATATATATATATCTATCTATCAGAATACAGCTAAGCTGCAGAAATTCTCTCACATTTAGACAGGAAGCAAAGTGTTTTTCAGCTGTGCAGGCAGCCAATCAGCTTCTTTCCTCAGCTTTTTCAGTTAAGCTTTAAAAATGAAAGATAGAAGTGACTGGTTGCCATGCACAGATTCTGGCTTCTCCAATTTTGATAAGTGCCCCTTCATAAATCAACATGACAGAGTGGGCAAAAAGCCTTTTGAGTAAAAAAAAAAAAAAAAAAAAAGGCCAGCAGTGGGCAGCTTTTCTTTCTCTGCACAGGTCTCCTTTAAAGTGTATATAAACCCTAAATCTATTTTTGTTTGGTTTCCTGCCTCACTGTATACAGATTTTTTAAAGTTGAATTCCAGGATTCTCTCCGCTGGCCCAATGAAACTGCAGCAAAATTTTATCAGAAAAGGGCTTGCTTTTTGAGATCTCTGTGACGGTATAACTTTTTGTGATGTCATAGATGAAATCGCTCTGCTTCTGAGCACCAGGAAGAGCACTTTAGATATAGCCGCACATCACATTCACGCCGCTATAGAAAACTACATTTCCCTTTATACTAAGGGAAATGATGAGCGCATGTGTGGGCAGAGCTGAGGGCAGAACTGAAGGCTGTGAGTGTGTCTGCAAATGGAGTTGAGGGACGGATGGAGATAAAGTGTGTGGCAAAGACGGGTAGTTTGATACTGCCGGGTCCACCCACTATGGCGAGTTGGGTGTATTTACGTCACCGCTCGCTGTTTAAAGTACGGCAGTGGGGAAATTACAAGACTGGTGGCGAAGGGGATAGATAGAATAGTGTTCTTCTGGAATTCAAGGGGAAGGAGCACTGAGTGAGGGTGGGAGGACTACAGCCGCTTCTGATCACCTAGGTGATATCAGTGGGAGCGGGTACCTGGCAAAATAGCAGCATCCATCTCAGCTCACACTGGCATACAAGCCTCCAGCTGACAGCTCTGATTAGTGGATTACACAGGCTGTAGCTGCTGCATATAGGAATCTCTACTACTCTGCTTTTACCTAGTAAATACTTATAAAACTACAAAAACCAAGTGTTTTGAAGAAGTCAATCACTAATGTAACCTGTAGGGTAGAGCCTTCATAATTTTGTGAGTGGTGGGAACGCCTTCTTGTACAGCGGTAGTAGTTTTTACAAGCCCGGCACTCTGAGCTGTCAAGACTTCAGGGCCTGAAGTTGGTTGTGGTGTGTTCAAAGCATACTTATTTTTTAGTTTTATGAGTATTTACTAGGGATGAGCAGGGTGGTAGAGATCCCTGTATGCAGCAGCTGCAGCCTGTGTGAACTGGTATTCAGAGCTGTCAGCTGGAGGCTTGTATGCCAGTGTGAGCTGAGATGTATGCTGCTATTTGTTAATTTTGCTGTATGCACACCTTACTGCTCTGATAAGTGTTTTGTGGATTTTAACAAAAATACCTAAATTTTATGCAGAGTACACTATTGTGGTTTTTTTTTTTTTAATATATGTCATGATCTAAAGCTATCTAGAACATTGCTCCAAGCTATATCACCAACTTCATCTGCAGATATCGCCCAAATCGTCTTCTCGGCTGCTCCCAAGACATCTTGGTCTCTAGCTCCTTTGTTACTGCCTCTCTCGCCTTCAGGACTTTTCTAGAGCCTCTTCCCTCCTCTGGAACTCCCGTACCACAGTATGTCCGGTCAGCTCCTACCCTGTCCACCTTTAGGGAATCTTGAAAACTATTTTTTTTTCCAGGGAAGCCCACTCCACCTAAAAAGCTATACTTGAGTCACCTCCAGCGTTTATTCATATAGTTATAAGACCTTTTCCCAAAAGAAAAAAACCGTTATTAATCATAGTGTCCTGGACACAGGGCATATATTCATAGACCAGGGATTATATGGAGGCTACCTTCGGGTGACTGGACTAGTGTCTTTAAGTGATGGTCCTCCTCTCCTATGGAGAAGGTGTTTTGTTGTTTTTTTTTTTTTTTTCGTCTGACACTTCAAAAGACACACATTTAGGATCTGACTACTTATTGCCCTCAGTGTGATACGTTTGGACCACACTGTGCCGGACTGGCCAGTTATGTTTGCTATAGGTACTGCTCCCCTTGGCACAAAGTACATTGAGTGTATTTAGCTGCAGGGTGCTATATAGGTCCAGGGCTGTGGTCCATCTCTGTTTCTCAGACCCTGAAGACCCCTATGGGGGTCAGGTGACAGGTGAAGATGGGACCTTACGGGTCCCATCAGCTTGGATAAGGTTGCCTTCCTGGTGGCCATTATGTTTGCTAGGCAAATTTTTTGAGCTTGCAGTACTTTCTTGAAAGAACTTTCTTGTATTACATAGGGACAAGGTGGTCTCTCCTTTCCGCCTCAGTAATGATATTATTTTCCCTTCCTTCGATCCTGCTCCAAAACATGCCAGGGAATTTTCCCAGCACTGTTGGATGTTGTCAGTGGCTACCTAGCAGCCACAGTTTAACAAAACCACATCCTTTTTGTCCCACATACAGACTTATACAGCACATCCTGCCTTTGCTCCACCATTGCCCAGTGGATCAAACAACTTATTTCCAGTGCCTACGCCTTTACGGAAAGGTGTTCCTCGATTCTCTATCACAGTTCATTACAAAAGGTTTGTTGGTGTCTCTTGGTCTTTCCAGCATCAAGCATCTCTCCTAGATTTGCAAGGCTGCCACCAGGTTCTCTATTCACACAATGTATGTTTAGGCCTCAGCTAATGCAAGATTCAGCCATAAGATGCCTAAGGTTGTCTTCTGAATGCTTTTGGATTTTTTTAACCATTGTTTGTTGTGTGCCTGTTAGCAGTTTTGTTTGCTATGTTGTTGTCCACCAGTTTGTTTTGGGATATCCCATGATATATGAGCACAAGCTGGTTGTCCCATACTGTACAATTAAAATTATGGGAATTTTAACCTGTATATTCCTGATCTTGGAGTGCAGTACAGGACACGGGCTCCTCCACTCTGACTTCTGTGATCATTCCTTATTGCTGGCATAAAAACTGGAATGTTTATGGAGTTGGTGGGGGATATATAACACTGCACTAGGAGTGGCTCTAGAAAACATTTTGCTGGCTTCCATCCACCTTAAGGTAGCCTGCATTTAACTCATGGTCTTTGAGTACAAGCACTTTGTTCTGTATTGTACTCCAAGATGAGGAATTATTGGGCAAGTCAAAATTCCCATTTTCTAGAAAGACTTAACACTTTTGCTACCAGAGCCGTTTTTGCATTTTTCCAACACATTAAAATGCATTTTCTAGGCTTGAAGTTTGGGTAAAATATCTTCCCGTTTATACAGTATATTTTCTTAAAGCAGATTTAGTATTTAATGTGTATCGTCAATATAACACTATCCTCTTCACAATTCTGCTGTCCAGGGGTGAGATATGTTGCTCCTCTATAGATACAGTGGAGAAGTGAGCATAGCCACTGTAAAACAGAAGGCATAACTGGTTGGATCACAAAGGAAAATAAATACAGTCAGATCAAAGGAATTTAAAGGTGCAATATATTACATTTTTTATTCGGGGCTTAGATGCGCTTTAGGAAAACTGTATACAATTGAACTTGCCAAACTTGAAAAATAGATTTGGAGGTTTACATACATTTTGAAGGGCTAGTGATGAATTGCGGTTCCAGGAAAATCATGCTCACATTCTAATTGTTTCATTTAGTTCTCGGCATGGGGCTTTCACTGCTGAAAACATACCGGCATTCCCCATAATCTGAACTTGTACATTGTCTACAGCTGTTTGTATTGGCATCCATCCATATTGTGGATGTCATCAGTTCAGTACTCCAGTATGCCATGTTGCTGTGGTCTGGTAGTGATATCTAGTGAATGCAATCCTAGCACATACCGTTACATAACTCAGTTTGGAGACGTCAGGCTACTGTAGTGCTCCCAAATATGGGGCCTCCTTCACATTGGTGTATGTTAGTGTACACCAGTGCAAGGGCTGTGTTTTTCCTGCACTGGATGCATAGGTGTTAATTGCACCCACATGCAAGCAGTCTTATTCATGTCAGTTAAGACACCGCTGCTGCACAGGCACTGCTCCCAATTTGACATCCGTGTAGGACCTCGAAACAGACAGTGTGAGTTCGGAGACCCGCACCCACACAGATGTCAAACTAAGAGCAGCAGCTGTTTCCCTGAAGCTGTTGTGTCCCCAATTACATGAATGGGACTGCCTGCCTGCAGAAGCACGGATCACCTGTGCATCACATGCAGGCAAAACATGGCTCTCACACGGGTCTACACATAAGTACACCCATTTGAACGAGTCTGTTGGCTTTTAGTTCTCAATGAACTACCACAGTGCTGTGGAGCACCATGGCAGTTTGATTCTTCCTATTAGTATATCTGCTTGTCTGTACAATCCTGCACAGGCAAGCAGATATACTGAAAGGATTGCAGGAAACCTGCGTGGCACCAGCGATTTGTTGATTGCTGGTGCAATGGTTTACATGCTCCTGCAACAAAACTTAAATGCACATTTTTTTTTTTTAATCTGAGAAATGTGCGTTTTATTATGTTTTTATCAAAAGGTGAACTTATCCTTTAAAGATCAGCCAGGAATTTGGTTGCTACAGGAGACTGCTGTTTTTGTAAATTGGCTTCACTGACTGTAGATGTGAACAGTCGTTAATCTTCTGTACAAATAGTCTGAGGTGAGCCTTGTTTACTTTTGTGCTTCATTCTTGTCAATCTTGTCATTCTTGCTGGTTATTTTTTTTTTTTTAATGTATTCTGTTTTGTGCATGATGCCACAAGTTAGTCATGTTATGAATTAGAAATTTGGATGTTGTGTAGTGCTGGTTTGTACAGTCACATGAGCCTTACTAATCTCAAAACCATCTCTGCTATTCAACCCTCCCTGTAAAAGTTTTAGATCTTTCTGACTGCCTTTTGTTCCCATTTTGCTGTGCAGACTGAGCTGGAGAGGCTTTTAGTACACATGTTTTGGGCAATGATGGTTAAATATTGGCTGACCCGAATCTATCGGGCCTTTAAATGAAGTTTTCTGTCCTAGTCTGAGTTGTCCTTGGCAGCAAAGGAGATGGGTTCTTTTAGTACAGTTTTTTAGAATAGTTCTACTGTAAATATAATTTATACATTTTATTCTATTTGTCCCTTTTTAAAATGGCACTAAACTGGTTCTAATATAAAGTATTGCAGAGTTATTGGCAAATGGGGAAAAAAAGTGGATTCTTAATTGTACATCATAGGACACAGAGGACTTCATATTCATGACTACTTGGATTATGCTGCCTCTTTCAGATGAATGGACACTGGCAGGAATCCACGCTCAGGAAAACCTTTCCCAGCTCAGTTAGAACTGTTTTTTTAGCTAGTGCCCTTCAGCCTTCTTTTTTTTTTTTTTTTTTTTTTTTTTTTTAATACCTAGGATGGTGTCTTCGTTCCACTTGAATCAGCACCATGTTTTGCCATCTTTTTGCTTTAATTCCAAGTATCATAAGGGGAAGGTGCTTTACTCTTTTGGTGATAGAGTTTATCTGAAGTCTACAACTTGCTTTCACCAATCTGATTCCCTGTTTGTTCTGGTTGAAGGTCCTCACAAGGGTCAGGCTGCTTCCTGATCCACTATTTCTGGCAGATTTATTTCTATTTTTTCCCAAGCCTATAGTCTCAAGGGCAAGATTCATCTTTTCCCGGTTGAGGTCTATTCCACCAGGTGTGTCAGTGCATCCTGTGCTATCCAGCATATAGCTTCTGCTGTTAGAGCATGCTAAGCCAGTCACTGCCAGAAAGCTTGTCTCTGCTCACCATTAAAAGCTACAGATGAATAAAAGACTCAAGAGTCTGCTCTGACATTTATTTAGCCATCAGCAATATATAGCTGCATCCATAATGTCACCACTTTAATTGGCTTGATTACTAGGATAGCTTATGTTCAAGTTTGTTGGCTGCTACCTCCTCTTCTCTAAAGCCAGCCATATATGAATTGAAATTCGGCCAGTTCATCAGGGAGCAGCTGAATTTTGATCTGTGTATGGGCAGGCTGGTTGTACAAAAGTTGGTCTGTCGATCGACTTGTATACAACCAGCCTGTTGGAAAATGTTCTCTTGATCAGTGCCTCCAGCTATGTGCGATGGTGCTGATCAGTTATTCTGAAAATGAAAAAGTCTCCCTGCTGTCAGAATAGAGTAGCGCAGCAGGAGAGGGATTCACTCAATGTTGATGGGACAATAAAGTCATTTTCGTTTGTTCCACCCCCTGGTTGAAGGAAAGCGAATCGCTCATGTATGGTCAGCCTAACATGTTTATGAAGGTTTACTTACTTTAGTCAGACCCCAGACCTTCTCACCAAACTCGTGACTGAAGGACTAGCCGATCTAAAACCACGATGTCACGTGCATAACAATGCCACACCCAGCTGTACCCTGCACAATGATTTTCCAACTAATTGGACCACAATCGATATACCGGCAGCCTGAGCGATTGTTACTGGGTGAGGTTAATTACGCAATTAACCCTTCACACTGCCACCACCTCCTTTTTGTACAGAGAAAGAGGAAACTCAGGGATATCAGTTATAACACTATAATGGTTGAGATAATCGTCTGCATAATACGGTCACAGCAGGCCGATTATGCAGAGGGTTAAACACACACAGTAGCGTTCTCTTTAGAGGCAGGAACTCGTAAATTGCAATAAAGTGCTATAGAAACAGTTCAACACTTTCAGAAGGAAAGATTTTTTCCTAAAAATTCAAACTGGTGAAAAAAAAATTTACAGAAAAAAAATGCAACTAAGATATATAGATATAGATAGATAGATAGATAGATAGAGATATATATATATATATATATATATATATATATATATATATATATATATATATATATATATATACAGAGACTAACAGCACAGCAAAGAGATATCAGAGAGCGGTGAAAGGGTTAAGGTACTTGCCAAAGTCCTGGGTTAGCAGATACAAGTTTCAGAGCAAAAGGGCACGGGTCTCCCCAGTTAGTACTGATGTTAAAATGGGAGACGTCTTCAACTTTACTCTCTTAGGCCTGACAGCCCAATTTGTAGTTCCCCAGCAGGGGGTGTCTCTGACTTCAAGGACCAATACCCTGTGTAGGCGTAGAGGTCTGGGTGTCGACCTAAACTAGAGCCAAAATCTCGTGTAGTTCATATTTGGGCTCATAACTTTTCCTATGCACAAGTGACATTCCACCCGCGGGTAGATTATTATGCAGGCACATCTGAGGATTGATTAGAGATGAAATATGTAGTTCTATACTGAACGGTTCACAAGCTCTACTTTTCTGATTTCCTGTGTATTCGAGACAAGGCAAGTGACCCATCAAATTGTTCGTCTTTTCTTAGCCAATCTGACGATATGTCTAGTTTTTATGTAAGTCTCTCATATTCCAAGATTTGAGACATAGGGGAAAAATGGATTTGAAAAGTGTTTATCTGATTCTGTCACATACGCTGAGTTAGGTTTATTAGGTTGGAATCTCTTTCAACTCCTTGGAAAGCTTGCCTTATCTCTTACGCGGTGTTACAATTTGCAGGTTCTATGGACAGGGAGGCCCCGGCTCCCTTGGGGGGCTTTATAGCTCCTTTATAGCACCCTTCTGTGACACACATACACACTGGCCAAATGTCGCTGGGACTCTCAGAAAGGGAGGGGGGAAGAATGAGGGAGAAATATATTTGTCAGGATGGTTAATCCCTTTGCCAAGATGGAGGTTGAAGCCAAAATGGTTGAACCGCGTCCATCTCTGAGTATACGCTGTTACACTCATACCTAATGATGAAGTCAGTTTTGGGTGAAAGGTCTTGCAAGTGGCTATGTAATGGGTTTCCTTCCTGTTCTGTTTTGGGATTTGGGTATGTGGACTGCCCCTCATACTTAGTGTTTTGGGACATCACAAGTAGTCATGAATTTGAAATCTTCTTTGTCCTGTAAATGTACAATTAAGTAATTAGGATTTTTGGTTTGCCTGTAAAATCCTTTTCTTGGCATACCTCATAGGATACAGAAATCCCTACGTTTTGTCTGTTCCTCACTACTTGCTACAGAACTGAGGCTTAGCTGACTTGGGAGAAGTTGTCTTTGGGCAAAGATTTGTGGGGATTTTTTTGCCAGTATCTATTCATCTAAAGGTGACAGCATAAGCCAAATAATCAGTAATATGAGGTCCTCTGTGTCCTGTGATGTGCTTCAAGAAAAGGATTTACTGTTAAACCAAAATTTTGAAATAAAGAAATAAATGGTAAAAAAAGGAAATAATGCTGCCAAAAAAATAATGGCCAAGGATGTGGTGGTGAGGTAGTATTTGGGGTTGATTAGGGTAGTGGTGGCAGTGGGAGACTAGCTGGGAAGAGTTGAGTATCTTTCATTGTCCTCAAGTGTCTAAAATCTTGTGAGTTTCAGTAGTTTCCCACAGCTTAGAAAACACCCTGATCCTAATGTGAGCTCTTGAAAATAAATGTATTCAAAATACTTACAGCTACAGAGATGAATGAGAGAATGAAACGATTTTACTGTTCAGAATATTTAAATTCTTGGCCTGTATGATCTTTGCACATGTTCATTTTGAACTTGAAACTCTGACTTGTAAGAAGCAGCAGAGGAACACATATAGACTGATAATACCTTAAGAACGAATTGAGAGTTATCCTATTTCCAATTCCAAAAAATGCTGATCTGGAGATTTATCCAATTTCATTGAGCAGCTGGAGGGGAATATATCCCTGTTAAAGGAAATTGGACCCTACTGTGAGGGTTTTCTGCTTCCCTTTTGAACTAGGGTTTGTGGTTCTGAAGATGCAATATTTTCTTTCATTGAGCCACATTGATGTCTTTTTTTTTTTTTTCTATTTTGTTGTAAAAGAAATTGATGCCAAAAATGAATGCAACACTTGTGGTGACTAAGCTACACAAAGGGTGACAATAAGCACTTTGATTGCCAGTTGTATAGATTTCTTTGAAAGTAGATTTCAGTGCACAAGGGAGGGCAGATTTTTCAGCTCGTGTAATTTCCTATAAAGGGTCACCCATTCCATGGCAGTACTGTTGAAGATTCTACATCTCTTGGTCTTCTGTTGCTGCTTCGACTTCTTTAGTTAATTAGCACGTGTAACCTTACCAAATTACTCATGCTGAAATTGTAACCTTTGGTCTTCATTCTGAGAAGTTTGTGCTACTTTTGGTAACCAAGCCAAAGACATGAGCAGACATTGAAAAAAGCTGAGAATATTCTGTTGTACTCATGCTGACGTGTTTTGTCACAGTCACGCCTAAGTGAACGCTATTCATTCTTTCTTCCTTTTACATCTTTTTCCACCATCCTTGCTATTGTAAGCATAATTTCCTGTGTTTTTTGTACAGTCAGATGTTTAGTAAAGCGTTTCTCCACTTGTGTAACAGTATTTCAGAGAGGAAGCCTTTGCAAAAAAATATTAGTTCCCCTTAAAGCGAGCATTCATTATAATGGTAAACATTGGTCACAAAGCTTTCACCCCAAGCCCGTTTGTCAGGTGGTCATCTAGTGTTCCCAGAAAGTGGGGCCTGGTTTCTCTTGTGTCCTGTTATGTGACCTAACATTGGCCATAAGCCATATAACACGTCTTGGGGGAGGTCAGGTCCTGCATCCTGGCGCACCTGTTCCTGTGCACAACAGACTTTCATCTATCAAGTAAGTTGGAGCAGAGGATTTTATGGAAAAGACATTTAAAGACAAACTAAAGTGAAAACAATTGCAAGCACACAGGCTCTTTATTGCAGAAGGGACATGTTATGCCATGCCACGTTCTACAACAAATTTACATACCTGTTTGCAATTTTCTTTACAATGTGCACTGAGTTGAGCATGCACAGCACACTCTCGGCTCTGGAATGAATTAACTCCTGTGTGCATCTGCAGCTCAATGTACATTTTCAGCACACCTCCATATCTGAATGAATGCATTTTCGTGCACAATAGTTTCTTCATTCCTCGTCAGCCAATTAAGAGGGCCAAAGACCCAACATCCGGGAGAAGCTGTTGGCTTTGGTGAAGGGAGGGATTTTTTTGACTTTAGGTCCACGTTAATGCATCTCCTCTTCTGCAGCAATCCTACTGGGAGAAGGGCCAGCAGTCAGACAGTTCGCTTCTGTTGAATGCAATAGTGCTCCCGAGGACCATCCTGACAAGAATGAGTTGAGAGATGACCTCATCAGTTTGCTGCTGCTCTTTTGCTGTCCAGTTAAAGAGGGCAGAGAGGCAACCAGGCTTTATTGCTCAACTGCAGCAGATAAGTCAGACTACCAGCTTCAGTTGTGCTGTCTGTAAATCTCAGGACAGTTACAGATCCTTTGGCTTCCAAAAGGGTCTCATATATGTTTTGTTTTACTGTGTATTAAGCTGTTTGCATGGAATTTGGTTTCACATTGTATTATTTAAACACTGGACAATTTATAATACTAACAAAAACTATTTAATAATTTACATTATTTGTATTTTTTTGCCTAACTTACTTGTGATCTTGGAGTGATGAAATGCTGATTGTCATTGTGATTTCCTTTTTTTTTTTTTCTTCATTGTTTGCTGTGATTGGCTGATTAATTATGCCCATAGCTTTGTGGTGACATAACATTGTGTCTTGTTTGTAGTGTATAGTACAAGGCATACTGTATGAGAACATATGAGCCAACCTGTCAGTCATAGAGCAACCTAATCTAGTGGTGGTCCACTTTCTTGATATGGGGGGGCCTTCAGAGCTGCGTCACCAAAGGGTTACGCATAAAATTAAATGAAAATTTAGTCTCAGAGACAGCATACACATTCAAAAGAGTATAGTCATGGGCATCATACAAGAGATGGTCAGAGACTGCAGACTCCTGATATAGGAATTTTTGGAGATTGGGAATGTGCTTTAACGTGACAGTAAACTTTTTTTTTTTCTTTAGTTTTATTAACAAATGTGTCATACTTACCTGCTCTGTACAACAGTTTTGCACGATCCTCCTCGACTGGGGTCCCCCACTGGCACTCAGTGTCTCCTCTTCAGCGAGTGCTTTCAATGGGGGCATCCGTGTGGGCTTGCTCCTCAACAACCCATTGATCGTCAGAGCATTCTGCTATCGGTCTACCCAATGAGGAGGGAGACAGCAGTGAGAGCCGCTGCTCTTGTGCACATCGCTGGATCGGATTGAGCTCCAGTAAGAATAATTGGATGGGCTAGGGGGATCCTGCAGCAGAGAAGGTTTTTTTTTTTTTTTTTTTTGTTTTAACCTTCATGCATTAAGGTAAAAAACCTAAAGGCTTTAGAATCACTTTAGGAGACGATCATATTATTATTATTATTATTATTATACAGTATTTATAAAGCGCCAATAGTTCGCTCAGCGCTGTACATTACAAAGGGAGACGGAACATGTGACAGAACAATACCAATACAATGCAAAACATGAGGGGATCGAGGGCCCTGCTCTTTCGAGCTTACAATCTAGGAGGGAGGGGGTGGTGGCACAGGAGGAGATAGCTGTGGGGGATGGAGTGGTAGGAAGAGTGGAGGAGGGAGGCAAGTTAGCAGGGGGTGGGGTAGGCTTCCCTGAAGAGATGGGTTTTCAGGGTGCGCCTAAAGGAGAGGAGAGTAGGTGATAATCTGATGGGTTGGGGCAGGGAGTTCCAGAGGATGGGTGACACCCTGGAGAAGTCCTGGAGGCGGGCATGGGAGGAGGAGACCAGGGAACTAGAGAGAAGGAGGTCTTGTGAGGAGCGGAGTGTGCGTGCTGGGCGGTACTTGGATATTAGGTCAGTGATGTAGTTCGGGGCAGTATGGTGGACAGCTTTGTACGTCAGCGTTAGGATTTTGAATTTGATCCGTTGCGCAATCGGAAGCCAGTGGAGGGATTGGCAGAGGGGGGTGGCGGAGACAGAGCGGTTGGAAAGGTGAATGAGTCTGGCAGCCGTGTTCAGGATGGACTGAAGAGGGGATAGCCAGCGGCGAGGCAGGCCAGTGAGGAGGGAGTTGCAGTAGTCGAGTCGTTATATGATGAGGGAGTGGATGAGCTGTTTAGTGGTTTCTGGGGTTAGGAACGTGCGGATTTTGGCGATGTTGCGGAGGTGGAGTCTGCACGAGTTTGTTAAAGATTGGACTTGGGGCTGGAAGGATAGGTTGGAGTCCAGAATGACACCCAGTACTCTGGCCTGCAGGGCGGGTTTGATGGTAGCGTTGTTGGATGTGACGGAGAAATCAATGGGGGGTGGTGTCCGGGCTGGGGGGAAGACAAGAAACTCGGTTTTGGAGAGGTTCAATTTAAGGAAGTGGAGCGACATCCAGTCTGATATGTCGCTCAGTAGGTGTGTGATTCGGGCTGAGACCAAGGGGGTGAGGTGGGGGGTTGAGAGATAGATTTGTGTGTCGTCGGCATAGAGGTGGTAGTTGAAGCCGTGAGAGTGTATGAGTTGGCCAAGGGAGGAGGTATAGATGGAGAAGAGAAGGGGCCCGAGGACAGAGCCTTGAGGGACCCCAACAGAGAGGGGGAGTGAGGGGGAGGTGGTAGCATTATAGGTAACGCTGAAAGAGCGTTGTGACAGGTAGGATGAGATCCAGGAGAGAGCAGAATCTCTGAGGCCGAGGGAGTGTAGTTTTTTGAGGAGGAGGGGGTGGTCGACTGTGTCGAAGGCCGCAGAGAGGTCAAGGAGTAGGAGCACTGAATAGTGTCCATTAGCTTTGGCGGTTAGCAGGTCGTTGGAGAGTTTGAGTAAGGCAGTTTCGGTGGAGTGTAGGGGACGGAAGCCGGACTGTAGGGGATCGAGGAGGTTGTTGTCGTTGAGGTGAGAGCATAGGCGGGTGTAGACTAGGCGCTCGAGGAGTTTAGATGTAAATGGGAGCAGGGAGATGGGTCTGAGGTTGTTCGGGTCATTGGGGTCCAGGGAGGGCTTTTTAAGTATGGGGGTGATGTGTGCATGTTTCAGAGGGGAGGGGAAAGTGCCTGAGGAGAGGGAGAGATTGAAGATGTGGGTGAGGGAGCGTAGGATGGAGGAGGAGGAAGGTCGTAGGAGTTGTGAGGGGATAGGGTCGAGGGGGCAGGTGGTGAGGCGGGCATCAGAGAGGGTCTTGGAGACTTCCTCGATGGTAGTAAGGTCAAAGGTGCGGAGTGTGGGGGGAGCTTCAGTATGAGGAATGTAGGGTGGGGTGGAAGAGGAGGTCAGAGCAGTGGTGGGGCCGTGGGAGAGGGGTGATGAGGGGGTAGCTGAGTGAGGGTGAAGGGGGTTGGAGAGAGTTTGAGCAGCGACGAAGTCCCTGCGGGTTATGTCGAGGGGGAGGGGGGATAAGGGGGTAGCTGTGTGAGAGGGGACGGGTTGAGAGGGCGTGTGAGTTGCGGCAATGTCCTTGCGAATTGTGTCAATTTTGTTTTTGAAGTGATTGGCAATCTCAAGGGCAGTGAGTGAGGTGCTGGGTGGAGGTGGGGGTGGAGAGAGTAGAGAGTTGAAGGCAGAGAAGAGTCGGCGAGGATTGGAGGAGAGGGCCTTGATGAGGGTCAAGAAGTAGGCCTGTTTGGCAGCATGGAGGGAGGAGGTGTAGGTGCGGAAGGCAGATTTGTAGCGGGTGAAGGCTTGTTTGGATTTGGTTTTGCGCCATAGTCGCTCCAGGGCACGACTTTGTCGTTTGAGGGTTTTGGTGTGATCAGTCTGCCAGGGCTGGAGCGGTCGGGGTCTGGTGTTGCGTGTGGTTAAAGGCGCTAGTGAGTCAAGGGCTGTTGAGAGCGCATTGTTGTAGGCGGTCAAAGCCAAGTTGGGGCAGGACAGGGGGAGGATGCGGTCGTGGAGTTGATCAGCTGCAGAGTGGAGGGAGGCAGGGTTAAGGTTGCGGAGGTTACGGCTGGTAGTAGTGTGACATTTGGAGGGGTAGGCGTTGGAGGACGAGGAGATAGAGAAGGTGATCAGGTTGTGGTCAGAGAGAGGGAAGGGGGTGTTAGTGAGGTTGTGGGGAGCACATCGGTTGGAGAAGACAAGATCAAGGATATTTCCGTCGGAGTGGGTGGTGGATTGTATGCACTGTGCAAGTGCAAAGGAGGAGGTTAGGTGGAGGAGACGGGCTGTGTCCGGGTTGTCGAGGTTGACAGGGATGTTAAAATCCCCAAGAATTATGGTGGGTAGCTCAGAGGAGAGGAAGAAGGGCAGCCAGGAGGAGAAGTCATCCAGGAAGCGGGGTATGGATCCAGGAGGCCGGTATATCACAGCAATCTTCAGGGGGGTTGGGGAGAATAGTCGGAGGCAGTGGGCCTCGAAGGAGGAGAAGGATAGGGAGGGGGGGTTTGGGAGGACTCGGAAGGTGCTCTGCGGTGACAGGAGCAGACCAACCCCACCACCTTTACGACCGTTAGGCCTGGGTGAGTGGGTCCAGGTGAGACCTCCATAGGAGAGTGCAGCAGGGGAGGTAGAGTCAGTGGGCTGGATCCAGGTTTCCGTGATCGCCAGGAGGTTGAGGGAGCGGGAAACAAAGAGGTCGTGGATGGCGGTAAGCTTGTTGCACACCGAACGGGCGTTCAGGAGTGCACATGAAAACGGGGGAGAGATTTTAGGGAGCAGGGAGACAGATACTAAGTTGCGGGGGTTGCAGTAGGACGTGGAAGTGGGAGGGTGTTGAGCGGGTGAGGGAGGTGGAGGGCCAGGATTTGGGGAGATGTCCCCCGCGGCTAGGAGGAGAAGGGTGAGAAAGGTGGCATGGGAGCGGGATGTGCAGGAGCGTGAGAAACTCCTAGTGGAGGTGTTGGGGTCAGTGGGAGAGTGGAATAATAGGAGGAGGTGGTGGGTGCCATAGAGGGGTGAGGGAAGCAGTGAGGACACGATATACAAATGTTTGGGAGGGGCAGAGGGATATAGTGAATGGAATTTGGGAACGGAGGAGAGGAAAATGAGAAGGAGGAGTGGAAGAGACATTTTGGGGAGGTGAAGAGAGCAGTAGTAGGGAGATGATAGCAGTGAGGGGGAGATGTACAGGTTGTGGGGTGGAGCAGAGGGGTAGAGAAATGAGATTTGGGAACAGAGGGTAGTAATATGATGAGAAGAGGGGCGTATTATATAAAGGCACACAGAGTGGGTCTCAGGCATGTAAGAGGTTTCCCAGGGTGTTTGCTTGCAGTCTTCCAGCATGCAGTAGAGCTTCTAACTGTTGTTGTGTCTTCCTGCTGCTTGGGTTCTCCTGCTTTAGTTCAACTGCTGCGTTTAACTGCTTCTTCTATGCACTCGTTCGAAGCCGCACCCCCATCAGAGACTGTGCCCCCCATCAGAGATCTCCCCCATGAGCTGATCTAAATTTATAGGGAGATGCTCAAATGAGCATTCAACTCCACCCCAATTAGAAGCTGATAAGGATCACATGAGGAGTGGGGGATGATTCTCTCAGGAAACAGACACCGATCGTAAAACGGGTGCAGCTAAAGGTGAGAACTGGTCAACATATACAAAAATATAAATACACCATTTGTTCTGAATATAGCAGGAGTCAATGCGTTTTGGAGTTAAGAGTGGAGGTAGGTGAAAGGAGCATTTACCCAGGAGGAAGGCAGCAGGAGTCAATGCGTTTTGGAGTTAAGAGTGGAGGTAGGTGAAAGGAGCATTTACCCAGGAGGAAGGCAGCAGGAGTCAATGCGTTTTGGAGTTAAGAGTGGAGGTAGGTGAAAGGAGCATTTACCCAGGAGGAAGGCAGCAGGAGTCAATGCGTTTTGGAGTTAAGAGTGGAGGTAGGTGAAAGGAGCATTTACCCAGGAGGAAGGCAGCAGGAGTCAATGCGTTTTGGAGTTAAGAGTGGAGGTAGGTGAAAGGAGCATTTACCCAGGAGGAAGGCAGCAGGAGTCAATGCGTTTTGGAGTTAAGAGTGGAGGTAGGTGAAAGGAGCATTTACCCAGGAGGAAGGCAGCAGGAGTCAATGCGTTTTGGAGTTAAGAGTGGAGGTAGGTGAAAGGAGCATTTACCCAGGAGGAAGGCAGCAGGAGTCAATGCGTTTTGGAGTTAAGAGTGGAGGTAGGTGAAAGGAGCATTTACCCAGGAGGAAGGCAGCAGGAGTCAATGCGTTTTGGAGTTAAGAGTGGAGGTAGGTGAAAGGAGCATTTACCCAGGAGGAAGGCAGCAGGAGTCAATGCGTTTTGGAGTTAAGAGTGGAGGTAGGTGAAAGGAGCATTTACCCAGGAGGAAGGCAGCAGGAGTCAATGCGTTTTGGAGTTAAGAGTGGAGGTAGGTGAAAGGAGCATTTACCCAGGAGGAAGGCAGCAGGAGTCAATGCGTTTTGGAGTTAAGAGTGGAGGTAGGTGAAAGGAGCATTTACCTGTGAAAGTAGAGAAGGCATAATTAGATTGCTGCGTTTAACTGCTTCTTCTATGCACTCGTTCGAAGCCGCACTCAATCTGAAGCAGCACCCCCATCAGAGACTGTGCCCCCCATCCAAAGACCCGCTACACAAGACTGTTAGTGATCACTGCTATAGCAGAGCAATAGGGAAAGACAGACTGGTGTCTACAAGGGCACTGAGGGCTGCACAGAAAGTGCCAAAAGTCTGCATGTGGCCTCTGGGCTGCAGATTGGACACTAGAGGCCTAATCTGTCTGGGAGTTCAGCACATGTATAGAAGTTGTGCATTGCACAGTTACTGTTAGCAGTAGGTTTGCATCATGCTCAGTGTTTGTCCTAATGTGATAATCTGCATTGCAGAGCCCTGAAGCCATGGCTGCATTCAGTGCAGCCCAACAGGGTCCATATTGAACTTCATCCATTATTGAACACTAGAGAATTGTTCAGACCTGTTGTATGTACAGTACGCCTAATGGAATCTCAAGAGGACAAATTCTTGTTCAATACTTTACTATGCAAAACAGACTAGTACTGCTGTACAGTGCATGAGTGCTGGTCATAGTGTTCATCGAGCTGTAGAGGCTGTGGAGAGGGATACACATAACTGTATCTTCAATTCCCACCAATAGGGATGTGTGAATTGATTCACAGATCGGGCAACCCCCATATTTTGATTCACATAGTCCTATTCATGCTAACTTGGCTAGTTTGCAGAGAATCGTATAATTTGTGACTCTTGACTGCTCTAATTCATGACCTGCTTACCAATATGTTGATTCTCCGATTTTCTTGGAGATGTGTCTGATGTGCAGAGAATCTTGCAGTTCAGGAATCCCAGTAATGGTGATTCAGGCATTGCATAACTCTCTGCAGAGTAGATGAGTCATTATGAACATATTGAGGAAAATCAAAAGAATTAGCAATTCATCTGATTTGGGAGTTGGGTTCCTCATCCCTTATCTGTCGAACAGCTTGACGCTAATTATAACGCTGTCTATTTTGCCTTTCATCTCCAAAGTCATTATTTTCAAAGCAATCTCTATAGAAACAGTGTGCCTAAACTCCAGCTGCCTTACAATGGTTTTTTTTTTTTTAGGACATCCCTCCAAGCGGTCTGTGGAAAGTGCTAGTTTTAGTTAAAAAGTATATTGGAGAAATTATTTCCCCAAAACATGATAAACAGAAAACCACCTCTGTGCTTTGAATATTAAAGTAAATGATTTTTTTCCTATTATGTACTGTATGGTTTGCCATAGATGGCTAAAATGTTGGACAATTCCTCCTGAAACTGGAGCTGTGGAAGGTCCTACAAGCACCAAGTCGGGTGGGACGCTATTGGCTGAACAGTGACTGCATCTGATCAGATTTGGTGGTTGTTTGGTAGTCAGGCATCTGGGGTAAATACAATGGCCGGCAGTGGAGTGTTTTCCATCCACGCTGTTGGCATTGATGGGGGAATTGTTTGATTTTCTGTTGATCAGCCATTTTCAGAGAAAATAGAGCTGTGCGTGGCTAGCCTAAGGTTCAGTGTATGAGAAAGAACAAGAAGAGTGCACCAGCCTTGTTCATTACCTAAGATACAATTTATTAAAAGAATATACCAATGGTTATATTCACAATGCAACTGAATCACAAGCTTGTAAAACCCATAGGAAACCAGCCTCATAGCAGAGCACAAACCGTAAGAATAAGCAGACCTGGGCGACATTCCACGGCTGAAGCGAAGGCTAATGTTTTGAGGGATATACCCTCTTCCTCAGAGCTCCGCAATGAAGCTGGATTCCTAGTCATTTTACAGGTGTGTGAGTGAGCTGGTTTGTGAGTATAACCATTTATGTATTCTTTTAACCACTTAAGGACCAAGCATTTTCTGGCACTTTTTGTTAAATTCAGTATTTTTTTACTAGAAAATTACTAAGAATGCCCAAATATATATATTTTTTTAGCAGAGAACCTAGAGAATAAAATGGCGAACATTGCAATTTTGTATGTCACACAGTATTTGCGTAGCGTTTTTTCAAACACTTATTTTTTTTTTTTTTTAAAACTACCCCTCCCGCTGCTTCTAAACGTGATCCAGCGGCCACTCAGATCACTTTTGAAAGAAAACAAGAGTGACTGCTGTAAATTTTAATACCAGGGTTATGGCATCCAGCTGCACCCATAACCCCGGTATGCCACTTCAAATCCGCAATGTATATACAGTCTCTCACAGAAGTGAGTACATCCCTCACATTTTTGTAAATATTTTATTATATCTTTTCATGTGACAACACTGAAGAAATGACACTTTGCTACAATATAAAGTAGTGAGTGTACAGCTTGTATAACAGTGTAAATTTTCTGTCCTCTCAAAATAACTCAACACACAGCCATTAACCACTTCCTGTCCGGACACTTTCATCTCCTTCCTGTCCAGGGCAATTTTCAGCTTTCAGCGCTATCACACTTTGAATGACAATTGCGCGGTCATGCAATACTGTACCCATATGAATTTTTGTTACCTTTTTTTTGAGACAGATAAAGCTTTATTTTGGTGGTATTTATTCACCGCTGGGACTTTTTTTTTTTTTTTACTATGTAAATGAAAATGTCCAAAAATTTTGAAAAAAAGTGTTTTTTTTTAAATAAAATTTTGCAAATAAATAATTCATCATAAATCTTGGCCAAAATTTATTCTGTTTTTTTCTTAGTAAAAAAAAAATCCAAATTAGTTTATAACCAAAAATTATAATTTTTAAACATTTTTTTTTACATTTTTATTTTATTTTTTTTATATTGTTTATTTTTATTTTATTTTTTTACATACTGTCACCCTAGCAGTACAGTGTCACCATGGTGACACTGTACTACTTATGGGGGGTGATGAAGGTTTTTTTTTTTTTTTTTTTTACACGGATTGCTTTTACACCCATATAGGATGTAAAAGCAATCATTTCTCTTTCTCTCTGTCTGCATTCTTGCAGTCATTGAGAAGTACTGAGTGAGCTGTGATTGGTCACAGCTTGTCACATGGTACAAGGCTGTTGTGAATAGCCTTGTACCATGTGACCTCTGTGATCATTCACAGATTTCACACCTAGTAAGCAATGATGTCACAAGTGACATCTTGCTTACTACTTTGCATGTGATCACTGATTCGCTAATCAGTGATCACATGATCGGGACCTCGTACAGAGGTCCCGTCCGATCGGTGTTTCACTGTGTCCGGAGGACACAGCGGGCACCAGATCGCGGTGGTGCGTGCTCCCAGGGAGCGCGCACAGCTAGAAAAGGTGGGTGCTGTTTATGAACGGCAACCCGCCCCTGGACTGCCACCGCCCTGACGTTTATAAACAGCAGGCGGACGGCAAGAGGTTAAGGTCTAAAAATGTGAGGGGTGGACTCACTTCTGTGAGATACTGTATACATATTGCAGTCTTGAAGTGGTATATTAGGTAATGCACGATCCTGGTGCACACTTCTTGTTGTTTGTTGTTTAGTTCTAAGGATCCCCCCAATCTGAAGAGGGTAGCAAAGCTCGGAGTCCTACCTGGTTACCTGTGGAAGTATGAAGCCAGCAAGATGGACTACTATGTGACTGATGTACACATTAGCCTCTGACCCGTTACACTTCAGTGCTGAAGTTGTGCATTCTTGTATATATGGTCAGTGTATGTACAATGTGTGGATGGAGGAATTACTGTTGACAGCTGTTGTATTCTGTAGCCATGGCGGCTGCCAAACAATCACTGCTTCTGATAGAATGCAGTCCCTGTTTGGTTGATAATTCTCCACCTGGCTCAGTTAATTTTTAAATTTAACTTTTGTCAAGCCTGGCTGGCGGTACTTGCAGGCCAGCTATGGTTCAATTTTTGTTAGGATATCTTTCAAGCATGTGGGAGCGGCACAGTGGCTTAGTGGTTAGCACTTCCGTCTGGCAGTACTAGGGTCATTGGTTCGAATCCCAACCACGGCGTTTGCATGTTCTTCCTGTGCGTGCGGGGGTTTCTTCCGGGTACTCCGGTTTCCTCCCACACACCAAAGACATGCAGGTAGGTTAATTGGCTCCTGTCTAAATTGGCCCTAGTATGTGTATGTATGAATGTGAGTTAGGGACCTTAGATTGTACACCCCTTGAGGGTTAGGGACTGATGTGAATGTACAATATATATGTAAAGCGCTGCGTAAATTGACGGCACTATATAAGTACCTGAAATAAATAAATGTTCTGTTGTAGCATGCATGCTGATGTAACTGCTGCCTCTCTGTCTGCCAAAAAGTACATTTGCTTTTTTTTTTTTTGGGAGGAAGGTGTACAAATTTATACTCCATTCAGGTCTCATTCGGCAATGTGTTGGGGTGACCTGTGGTGCCGTCCACAGCAAGCCTGCGTTATTCCGCAACGCACATCACACAAGCCTTGTGTTGTAAACTTGGCGCACATGTTTTCTATGTGTCCCTGCAGTGACTGGCAGAAAAAATGGCAGACACCACACAATATGATTTGACCCCCTAAAAAAGAAAAAACTTGAGCAGTAATTCCCCACTTACTACTAGTACTATTGCTGAGAATACTGTATATAGGAATTCTTTCTCCAGTCCTCACAACCCCTTCATGTCCACAGGCCTTTATTCGTTCATTACCTCATATCCAAGCAATTTCCATAGCCAGAAAACAACACAAAAATGCTAACAATAGCTTTTAGTATGGGTCATTGTCTGTGGCTAACTTTATTGATGTATACCATCAAAAATATTCATCGGCCTAGGAGTGAGCGGCCCAGAAATATGTTCATACATAGATCACCTGTGACCATGAATCCAGTTACTGATCTCTGGAATGCATCCTTCTCTTTAATATCTGGTAGTTCAGTTTGCTTAGCTGTTACCTTTGTTGATATAACAACCTTTATTTTAAGAAGTGAGAGCTGAAATTAACAATCACTATGGCAAAGAACATGAACCTAATGGCGATTATTTATTTTCCTGGTAACATGAGGAGGTTGCAGGAAAGAAATTTGCACCATCTATGGCCTGCTTTATTTCATAGTTTCTACTAATCTCTCCTTCGGTCTTCAGGTTTGTGGGATCTCAGTGTGACAGTGCACAGACCATATCTTATGGGATGATTCAAACATGGCTTGTGGCAGTAGTGTTTAGGAAGGCTTTGGAACTCAGGAGGTGTCTGGGATGCTAGTAATTACTGTTAAGCTCCCTGGAGATGTATTTGGCTTATCAACAAAACATTAATGAAGGAGGGTGCCCATGTGATGACCTGGTGACGGCTATTGTACTCATTAGCCAGGAATACTCAGGGGTTGTACCTGGGATGCCAATTAATGCCGTTGAGCTCTCTGGAGACGTAGTGGGCTTATCATTGAAGGAGCCTACCCACGTGCAAACACTGATGATATAAATACCCCCCTTACCACACCAATCCCAACCCCAACGTCAAAAATGCTAATTTAACATAGGGGTGAAACATCAAGTCCTACTAGCTCTACTTCAGGGGTTATGAGAAACATGCAGATAGCCATTGCTGAAAATGTTAGTTGCTGGGTTGGCACGCTGGCCTTCTGGCGTCACTAATGTGGAACAACTATGCAGAAATGGTCATCTGACTCTTCTGATCTGTGTACTTGTTGTAGGTCTGTAACTGCAAAATGATTAAAGCGGCTGTAAACTCTTAAATGTACCAAGTGATGTGACTAGCTTGAGTTCTAGCAGGAAGGGGGCAGGGACCCGATGTCACTCACTGCAAGGAGCGGAGTGTAATCTGCGACTTGAGTGGAGGGAATGGAAACCCACCCTCTACAAAGTCTTATAGGGAAATATGCACAGCTGAGGCAATCACCCTCTGCGTGCTTTGGAGGGGGGGCATGCCCTGGGTTTCTGTTGTCGGCTTAGACTGTCCGAAGTTACTCATGCAGTTAGGAACCACATTAGGTGCTGTGGATTGAGGCAAGTACACACTGTAGAGGGATATTAACAGTTGCAGCCCCCATAACTCAATCATAACTGGTAAGGTGTAACATGCACTACTGAGCAGCAAAGGTGTTTGCAGTTGTGTATAGATTTTACAATACATGAACAATCTTTTTTAATTTCACAGCAAAGGTGTCCTAATGATACCTGAATTTGGGGAGAAAAGCAACACAGGTTCAGTTTGGTTGTAAAAGCAAAAAGATTGTCAAATCACTTCCCACCTGTTCACAGTAAGTGTTTGGCTCGTACCTGAGTAGCCTCCAGTAACATGAACATGGATGCAAGTTTACACAGCTTCTTTGTCAAGTACAGATGTACTGGGTTGTAGAAGTGGTTACCATGTAAATGACTAATTACTTACTAAGATCATTTTATAAACTCATTTATAGACGACATGTAGAAAGCACTGTTGGTAAGCAAGCTCATTTACATCCTCTCATTTTCCAGGTACTAAAAGATGAAAGGAGCGACATAGAAAGCAGTTCAGAAGAAGAGGATACTACAGTTAATGGCACCAAAGGAATACACAACACATCCAGCAATGGGGCAAACAGAGTGAACGGCCATGCAGCAAACGGCCAGTGGGCTGATGAATAAATGTGTGAGATGTTCAGCGACTTAGTAGTATGTCACCTTTTTTATAAAAAAAGACGTCATAAGACTTGGCCTAAGTCATTCCTCACTTAAACCTGTCCTGAACTGAGCCGCCCCTGGAGGGTGAAGCACGCCCTGCATCAGACAACAGCCGGATACAATCCTAGCCATTACTTGACAGTTTGCTATGCTGGATCAGGATTGCCATGCACTGGCTGCCCTATACTGTTTGACCTGATAGCTCTGCACCTTTCATAAACTGTGTGCTGAATGCCCTCCACTCCATTCATCCACTTTGCAAGAGAGACTGCCATTTGCACAGGCTATGTTGAGGATTGTGGTTCTTGGACCAATACAGCCCTTGGATTGGAGATAGCTGAACATGGGCCTTTTGAAAGAGGATGAGATTTGGCCCAGAGCTTTCATACAGTTGTGCTAGGTACAACGGGTGGCGACCCTAACGCAAGCTGTGTGTGGAATCTCTAAAGTTTGCGCCTTAATGTCATATTTTATGTTATTGTTTACTTCAGTTTGTGAAGAAAAAGTAAAGAAAAATTAAAAAAAAAAATATAAACTACACCAAGAGTGGACACGGGTCTGGGTTTTTCTGCTCTTAAAGGCACACTAACTTCCCATAGAAACCTGCACAACACCAATATCTTTTTTTTTTTTTTTTTTTTTTTTTATATACTGGGCCAGGCTCCAGTATTCTAATAATCAATCCTCTGATGAATAGCCTTTGGAGCTCTGAGAGGAGATACGTTTTTGGAACCCTTTTAGTTATAGCTTAAAAATATAATCTAGTGCACACTGCACACCTCATCTTTGTAGTTCACCAATGCATGCGTGATTCCACGGTAGGTATCCAGGTAATGGGGAAATCTCCAACTCCACAGACGAGTCTTCATTAAACAAAGGTCCCTTTATCAAGGCGTAGATGTATTTGTCATGTCTATGGCTTGTTAAAGGGACACTGCTGCTCTAAAATATTGGTTTGTACATTTAAACAAACCCAAATTTATGAAGACAGCTCTGTGGTGCCGGCTATTTCTTTTTAAAACTTTCTTAGTACTTTAAGCTTAACTTTGAAGAAAGCCTGGACGTATCATCATGTATGAAGTTAGTCCTTAGTTATTCACCAGTCATATGGCCATTAGGTGCTGGTGTTTATCAGGCCTGCAGCACAACACTTGCTGACTATTGGACAATGCAAACTGCTCATATTTAGGTGGTTTTATTCCCGGTATCCTGCAGAAAGCAGTGTTTTCTATTGTGGAGAGCTCTGAAATTTGCAGTTTCAGTAAGCTTTTCAGTAAGATTTTGGGAGGGGAGGTTCAGAGCAGCCTAGATCAGCCATTCTCAACATAGGTTCTGTGCAATCCTAGGGTTCCTGCTTGAGTTGCTAGGTGTTCCTTGAGCTGTGGCTGACTGACCTCCATCTGATGGTACCTGCACCCTTCTATTGGATCAGACTACACAGGTCAGCCTTCGCTCCCCACGTGCATCAATGGCCCTGACCACCTATGACCCTGTCGCCAGTCTTTTGGTTTTCCTTCCTTGGACCACTTTTGTTGGTCCCGACATCACTGCAGACTGGGAATATACAACAAGAACTGCAGTTTTGAAGTTGCTCTGACCCATCTAGCCATTACATTTTGGCCCTTGTCAAAGTCGTTCAGATCCTTGTGCTTGCCTTTTTTCTGCTTTCAACACATCTTCAGGAATAACATGTTCACTTGCTGCCTAATATATCCCACCCACTTTCAGATGCCATTGTACTAAGATAATAAATGTTCTTTTTACCTGTCAGTGGTCATAATATGGATGATTGGTGTAAAATAAAAGGAACAGAGGTGCTTGACATAACTTTAAGGGGAAATTACACCACTCCTTCGAAATATCAATAAACTCTATATAAACTGTCCAATCTAAGTACATAGACAACCTGTGAAACATCAATAGCATTCCAAAGTAAGAGTTGTGGCTACAGTTGGACCTTTTCTGCCGGAATACTGTGGCCATGAAATTATTGCTCTGGCATGCTATTGATACTGTATCATGAGATCTACAGTTGTGTTCAAAAGAATAGCAGTCAGACATCACTAACCTGATCAATCACTGTTTTTGGTAGAAATGATATTTCTACATGGCAAATCATTTACTAGCAGGTGTAGTAGAGTAATAGAAATCCAACAGACCCAACAGTCATGACATGCATGCTGCTGATTCTGTGTAATTGAATCACTAATTGAAAGGGGCATGTTCAAAATAATAGCAGTGTGGAGTTCTATTAGTGAGGTCATTCATTCTTTGAAAAACAGGTGGCAATTATTGCCCTTATTTAAGGAAGGAAGGCAGCAAAGGTACATGCTGGTTACAGTGCATTTCTCTCTGAAATTCTGAGGAAAATGGGTCGTTCCAGACATTGTTCAGAAGAACAGCGTACCTTGATTACAAAGTTGATTGGAGAGGGGAAAACATATATAAAGAAGTGCAAAAAGTGATAGGCTGCTCAGCTAAAATGATCGCAAATGCTTTAAAATGGCAACCAAAACATGAAAGACGTGGAAGAAAGCGAAAAACTACCATTCGAATGGATAGAATAGCCAAAATGGCAAGGACTCAGCCAACAATCAGCTCCGGGAAGATCAAAGAAGGTGTAAAGTTACCTGTGAGTACTGTTACAATTAGAAGACGCCTATGTGAAGCCAAGCTATCTGCAAGAAGCCCCCGCAAAGTCCCACTGTTGAAAAAAAGACATGTGCTGAAGAGGTTACAATTTGCCAAAGAGCACATTGACTGGCCTAAAGAGAAATGGCGCAACATTTTGTGGACTGATGAAAGTAAGATTGTTCTTTTTGGGTCTAGTGGCCGGAGACAGTTTGTCAGACGACCCCCAAACACTGAATTCAAGCCACAGTACACTGTGAAGACAGTGAAGCATGGTGGTGCAAGCATCATGATATGGGAATGTTTCTCATACTACGGTGTTGGGCCTATTTATCACATACCAGGGATCATGAATCAGTTTGAATACATCAGAATACTTGAAGAGGTCATGCTGCCTTATGCTGAAGAGGAAATGCCCTTGAAATGGATGTTCCAACAAGACAACGACCCCAAACACACCAGTAAACGTGCAACATCTTGGTTCCAGACCAACAAGATTGACGTTATGGAGTGGCCAGCCCAATCCCCGGATCTTAATCCAATAGAAAACTTGTGGGGTGACATAAAAAATGCAGTTTCTGAGGCCAAACCAAGAAATAGAGAAGAACTGTGGAATGTAGTCCAATCATCCTGGGCTGGAATACCTGTTCACAGGTGCTAGAAGTTGGTTGACTCCATGCAACACAGATGTACAGCAGTTCTCAGAAACAGTGCTTATACAATGAAATATTCATTAAGTGATTCAAAGGAAAGCAAAATCTTCAAACATTTTTCAGTTTATATAGTGAATGTTTGAGTTTTTAAAGAATAATACAAACACTGCTATTTTTTTGAACAGTCTAATCACTTTTCTTCAATTTTTTTAGAGGAACAACACAAATTTGATATATTTTTCTTCATGTTTTGATTTGGAATAGAATGTGTCGTGTTCCCAATGCATTTGTGTGTATGGAAATAAAAGCTATTAGAAGGATTTTGAGCTTTATTCACTTTTTTCAACACACTTCTATTATTTTGAACACAACTGTATGTACTTGGATTGGACAGTTAGTAAAAAATTGCATGCATGTTACATTGTTCTCATATGTAATATGTCTTAGATCCAATGGATGGGCACCACAGTTTGTTGTGTATGGGGCTGCAGACTGGTCAGGGTGCCCATGCTGACCCATGTCCACAGCCAAAAGCCCCTGCAATGGGTACATGAGCATCCGAACTGGACCACAGAGCAATGCAAGAAGGTGGCTTGGTCTGATGAATCCCTTTTTCTTTTACATCATGTGGGCTGGGTGTGTGTTTATGCTTGCCTGGGGAAGAGATGGCACCAGGATGTACTATGGGAAGAAGGCAAGTTGGTGGAAGCAGTGTGACGCTTTCAGCAATGTTCTGCTGGGAAACCTTGAGTCCTGCATTCATGTGTTGGCTTGCCCCTTGGTGGCATGTTTTAATGAATTGTTAGTGAGTGATGTTTAGGAAATGCTGTCATCCCAATACCTTTTTTTTTTTTTTTTGTTCCTTCTTTACAGTGACAGCTCACACAGGACTTAAGGCTGCACAGCAAATTTTGAAATCCCTCTGAACAAAAAAACAAAAGGAGACTGTAAAACATTAATTGACAATTTTGTTTTTCTAGTACTGCTAATACCTTAGACTGCCCTGGAATAGCCCAAATGCACATATTCGCCTGTACACCACAGATCATCAGATACATCCAAATCTTTATTGAAGAATGATCACATCATAGAAGACATAGAGCAACGTTTCGGAGCCGTACAGGGCACCTTCGTCAGGCATTTTAGGTTCTAAAATGTGGAAAAAAAACCTAAACTTATAGTTTTACATAACTCGGCAGCATCCACACATTTGGGACACCCCATCGTTAGAGGTGATTTATTCTTCCAAAGCACACTGGTACTGACTAGTATTCCAATGTTTCTCCTCTCCTTCAGTTTCTCTCCATCACTCAGCTAATGTGACCCCAGTGCTGATGGAAAGAGGCAGGGGAGGGAAAACAAGGATGCTGTGCAGGTGCCCAACTTCCTCCTTATCAACCAATGATATCATTGCTTGTTAGGATGGCGGTAGCTAGAAGGTTGTAATGGTGCGCAATGAAAATCTAATGTATAACTAAATGGCAAGTTTCATCCATCCACAGCCTTGCTTTTAGGCATTTTGCCAAGGCACAAAGTTAGCCTACAATATAACTTTCCTGGATTATATGGTGAGATGTGGATAAAGACATTTATGGCAAGTATTCCAAAAACAGAGGCGTTTGTTTTTTGTTTTGTAGTTACTGGGTTTTCTGTTCCTGAACGAGAAGTATGGGCTTTGAAAAAAACAAATGGCAGACATACTATATTATAGGAGTACATGGCTGCATGTTTTTCGTCCGCTTATTTTAACACAAAAGTGGCAGAAAAAGTGGATGGGTGTGAAAGACGACTTACAAGGAATGAGGGACTATCTCCCCAATTGTGAGAGATGGCAATAAAACACTAGCAGAGGTTTTAATCATTCCTACACTCTGAAACCATATCTGGTGAAGTTTAAGGAATTGGCCAAATTAACCACTTCCCGTCCGGCCATTGTATATAAACGGCCGGACGGTGGCACTGCAGGGTCGGGTGGCCATTCATAAATGGCCTCCCCGCACCCTGCTTGTGCGCGCTCCCCGGGAGCGCGCATCACCGTAATCCTGTGCCCACTGTGTCCTCTGGACAAAGTGAAACACCGCTCGTCGGACAGGACCTCTGTACGAGGTCCCGATCATGTGATCACTGATTGGCCAATCAGTGATCACATGCAAAGTAGTAAGCAAGATGTCACTTCTGAAATCATTGCTTACTATGTGTGAAATCTGTGAATGATCAGAGAGGTCACATGGTACAAGGCTATTCACAACAGCCTTGTACCATGTGACAAGCTGTGACCAATCACAGCTCACTCAGTTCTCAATGGCTGCAAGAATGCAGACAGAGAGAGAGAGAAATTATTGCTTTTACATCCTATATGGGTGAAAAGCAATCCGTGTAAAAAAAAAAAAAAAAAAAATCTTCCTCACCCCCCCAAAGTAGTACAGTGTCACCATGGTGACACTGTACTGCTAGGGTGATAGTATGTAAAAAAAAAAAAAAAAGTTTAAAAATTATAATATTTGGTTAGAAACTAATTTGGCTTTTTTTTTTTTTTAACTAAAAAGATAACGGAATAAATTTTGGCCAAGATTTATGATGAAATATTATTTATTTGCAAAATTTTATAAGAAACACTTTCTTTCAAAATTTTTGGACTTTTTCATTTACATAGCAAAAAAAAATAATCCCAGCGGTGAATAAATACCACCAAAATAAAGTTTTATCTGTCTCAAAAAAATGGTAAAAAATTCATATGGATACAGTGTTGCATGACCGCGCAATTGTCATTCAAAGTGTGATAGCGCTGAAAGCTGAAAATTGCCCTGGTCAGGAAGGGGGTAAAAGTGTCTGGACTGGAAGTGGTTAAAAAAAAAATGTGTCTCATAGGACCTTTCACACGGGGTGGATTTTGTTCCAATCAGCTGACAGATTCCCTGCTGCTTGGAGCAGAGCGGATGGATGACACATCCCTGTCCACTCAGTTTCTGCAGAGCATATACGGACTAAGCCCATTCTGCTGTATGGGTGGCTGGGAGTAAGCAGACTCTGTTTTCTTTTTACACCTGATTTCCCTCCAATCTGCACCATCGTAACAAGAGGACAGATCAGACCTGGAGTTAGACAAGTCTGTTTACACCTGCCTGTCCATTGGGGTGAATGGACCTTCTAATCAGGTACACCCAAAAAACTGACAAGCAGACCTGATCAGAATTGCTGTGTGAAAGGGGCCTAATAACACTTCAAATACAGTCTTATCCTGCCAGAAGCTGGAGTGCATCTAACTTCCTGTGCTGCACTGAAATGCAGAGCAGTGCTGTTAGCCCTGTCTGGCATGCCATCCCAAATACCTGAGCCTGATCTCAATCGGGCACTGCTCTCTCTTCCCCCCTGCACAGCCATTCAGTGGGGAAGATAAGTGTCCTGCTGTTTCTCCTCCCCCAGCTCCTTATGCAGCTGGGAACAAGAGTGTATGTGATCACTTATAAAAACGGGGGAAAAAGTATTTATATTTTTTTTATGTTTTAAATGTTTTGCTTTGCATTTCTATTTTAAACTTAATGGATTATTTTCCAAGGTGAGTGTTTGGTTTTTTTTTGTAATTTAAGGTAAAAAGAAAATAAACTTCTACCTTTACAACCACTTTATCCATTTTCCCACTGCCCTATAGCAGAAATACTGCTACAGGGCGGCACGGTTGTGCAAAAGCACATGTATATATAGTCCGGTCCATAAATATTGGGACATCGACACAATTCTAACATTTTTGGCTCTATACACCACCACAATGGATTTGAAATGAAACGAACAAGATGTGCTTTAACTGCAGTCTGTCAGCTTTAATTTGAGGGTATTTACATCCAAATCAGGTGAACGGTGTAGGAATTACAACAGTTTGCATATGTGCCTCCCACTTGTTAAGGGACCAAAAGTAATGGGACAGAATAATAATCGTAAATCAAACTTTCACTTTTTAATACTTGGTTGCAAATCCTTTGCAGTCAATTACAGCCTGAAGTGTAGAACGCATAGACATCATCAGACGCTGGGTTTCATCCCTGGGGATGCTCTGCCAGGCCTCTACTGCAACTGTCTTCAGTTCCTGCTTGTTCTTGGGGCATTTTCCCTTCAGTTTTGTCTTCAGCAAGTGAAATGCATGCTCAATCGGATTCAGGTCAGGTGATTGACTTGGCCATTGCATAACATTCCACTTCTTTCCCTTAAAAAACTCTTTGGTTGCTTTTGCAGTATGCTTTGGGTCATTGTCCACCTGCACTGTGAAGCATCCAATGAGTTGTGAAGCATTTGGCTGAATATGAGCAGATAATATTCCCGAAACACTTCAGAATTCATCCTGCTGCTTTTGTCAGCAGTCACATCATCAATAAATACAAGAGAACCAGTTCCATTGGCAGCCATACATGCCCACGCCATGACACTACCACCACCATGCTTCACTGATGAGGTGGTATGCTTAGGATCATGAGCAGTTCCTTTCCTTCTCCATATTCTTCTCTTCCCATCACTCTGGTACAAGTTGATCTTGGTCTCATCTGTCCATAGGTTGTTGTTCCAGAACTGTGAAGGCTTTTTTAGATGTCGTTTGGCAAACTCTAATCAGGCCTTCCTGTTTTTGAGGCTCACCAATGCTTTACATCTTGTGGTGAACCCTCTGTATTCACTCTGGTGAAGTCTTCTCTTGATTGTTGACTTTGACACACATACACCTACCTCCTGGAGAGTGTTCTTGATCTGGCCAACTGTTGTGAAGGGTGTTTTCTTCACCAGGGAAAGAATTCTTTGGTCATCCACCACAGTTGTTTTCCGTGGTCTTCCGGGTCTTTTGGTGTTGCTGAGCTCACCGGTGCGTTCCTTCTTTTTAAGAATGTTCCAAACAGTTGTTTTGGCCACGCCTAATGTTTTTGCTGTCTCTCTGATGGGTTTGTTTTGTTTTTTCAGCCTAATGATGGCTTGCTTCACTGATAGGGACAGCTCTTTGGATCTCATCTTGAGAGTTGACAGCAACAGATTTCAAATGCAAATAGCACACTTGAAATGAACTCTGGACCTTTTATCTGCTCATTGTAATTGGGATAATGAGGGAATAACACACACCTGGCCATGGAACAGCTGAGAAGCCAACTGTCCCATTACTTTTGGTCCCTTAACAAGTGGGAGGCACATATGCAAACTGTTGTAATTCCTACACCGTGCACCTGATTTGGATGTAAATACCCTCCAATTAAGCTGACAGTCTGCAGTTAAAGCACATCTTGTTCGTTTCATTTCAAATCCATTTCGGTGGTGTATAGAGCCAAAAATGTTAAAATTGTGTAGATGTCCCAATATTTATGGACCTGACTGTATGCGATCTTGCATTTCTGGGTTGGGGGCGTGCTGCCATTGGTGGCCTCACCTGTCACTCACCACGTCCCGGCCAGTGATTCCCCGCCAGCGGTTGCCATGTATCATTGACGGGGGAGAGACTCGTAGGTAAACACAGATCTCTCCTCTGTCAGCTCCTGCACATTGCTGTGTATGGCTCTGCATAGCAGAGCCATACAAAGCAGTGTGCTTACAGTCTAAAGCATGCACACACAGAGCACACAGTTAAACCTTTGATTGCCATAGATGTTAGCCCCTTCCTGCCCAGTGCCATTAGTACACTGTCAGTGCTTTTTTTTTTTATTAGTATTGGTGTCAGTCAGTTCCCCCCAGTGTCAGAATGCCTGCTACAGTCCTGCTATAAGTTGCTGATCAATGCCATTCCTAGTATTAAAAAGAAAAAATTCAATATATATACTGCCGTTTTCTAAATGCTATAACTTTCACATAAACCAATTAATTTACATGTATTGGGTTTTTTTTTAGCAAAGGTGGCAGAATAAATTTTGGTCTACATTTATGACGAAATTTGATTTTTTAAGTTTTTTTACTGGACATGTTTAATAGCAAAACGTAAAGAATATTGTTTTTTTTTTTTTCCCCTCAAAATTGTCGGTCTTTTTTGTTTATAGCGCACAAAATAAAAAACACAGGCAATCAAATACCACACAATTATCAGTTAAAGTAACGCAGTGCCGTATGGCAAAAAATGGCCTAGTCAGGAAGGGGGGTAAATCCTCTGGCGGGCAATGATTAATATCACTTTCAATTTTCAGGTCTTGTTTCCACCAGACATTCCCAATGCAAGAATAAGGCAGTTTGCCTTTTGTCCTTTGTCTTCAGTCCTACAGGGCATGTTGTAATTTTTGTGGAGCACATTCCAACTTCCTAGAACAAATTGCAATTCTCTGCCTCTAACAGTATTACCCAGAGATTTAACCACTTCCTGACCGCAGATAGCCGAATGACGGCTTTACTGCGGCTGGCCAGTTCTGGGTGTACGTCATATGACGTCCTCCCAGAACATGCTCTCCTGCACAACCCCACCCAGCGATCTCCATGATCGCTGTGTGCTACGGATACAGCTGATCACGTGATATGGTAAAGAGCCAATCACAGCAGCCTTTTACCACGTGAGCAGCAGTGTCCAATGACACGTTGATCACCGGGAAATGCAATTGCCAGTTATCGGCTGTACTTTCCTCACGCTGTCACAGCGTGAGGAAAGTACTGCTGAGAACCGGCAGTTGTCAGAGGAGGGATTGGCACTGATAATTGGTGCCCATCAGCGCTGCCCACCTGTGCCTGTCAGTGCTGCCTATCCATGCCACCTCATCAGTGCAGCCACATCAGTGAAGGAGAACAATTACCTGTTTGCAAAATTTTATAATAGAAACAAACTTTTTTTTTTTTTTTTATAAATAGCGCAAAAAATAAAACGCCCAGCGGCAAGTACATACCACCAAAAGAAAGCTCTATTTGTGTGAAAAAATTATAAAAATTTCATATGAGTACAATGTTGCATGGCGGTGCAATTGTCATTCAAAGTGCGACAGTGCTGAAAATTGGCCTGGTAAGGAAGGGGGTATAAGTGCCCAGTAGGCAAATGGTTAAAAAAAATAAATAATGAAAAATGCAAAATAAACCCGTGAGGTGTGAATGAGCCCTCATCCTGCAATTTACATCGGTTTGTCTGCAACAGTTCTTCCTTTTTGATAATTGTGCAATAAAGGCTGATTAAAAGACCAGACTAAAACACACTGACATCATAATGAGTCACTGCTGTGCTGAGCTGATAGAGAACTGTACAGAGAACAATGAAGAGGAAACAGGATAGTACTTTATGTAACAACTTTCTGGGATCTTGACAACGTGTCACACCATAATTAAAATTGCATTTATCATGGCTAAATGTTCCGGATGTCATAAATATTTACAAAGGTATATACACCTGGCAATGTAAGGCGATATGACTTGAGAATTTAGGCTGCAGCTCATCGCACTAATTTGATGAACATGTTTCATCAGTGTTTCCAACAGAAAACCCATGTGAGCTCATAGAACCTGGAAAGCCAGTGGTGATGGTACCTTACACAAGGTAACTGCGTACACAGTGCAAGACTTAAAGTGTTACTAAACCCAGGACCCTGCATTCACTATATCTGGTCTCCCACAGTACATGGAAATGCAATTATTTTAGTAAATATAAACTGCTAAATCCCTTTTCTCATCAGCAGTTGGAGCAGTCTTGTGACTTTCTACCAGTGTTCAGCAGAGCACTGGTTAAAGTTTGTAGGAGGAGTTTTCTTTCTGCTCTAGGAGGATGGAAATCCCCTGAACCTCTGTCTGCACAGTGCTGATCACATGCACTCTTTCAAGAAAAAACCCCCCACCTCTAGCAATATACACCAAACTGAGCATGTGCATGTCTAGGGTTCAGTCTGCAGATAAGTGGGGATCACTTGAAAAAGGGGAGGAACAGAGAAGATAGGATCAAACAGCCTTTTTACACATTGCAGAGGATTAACCCCTTAGGTTCCACAGTGAGTATAACAAGCATGCTTTACTGCACATACAGACTGATTTTACTGTTGTGGGTTTACACCGTGTTCCAAATGATTATGCAAATTCTATTTAAGTGTCACAAAGATTAAATATTTTGTTTTTCAGTGTAACTCATGGATGGCATTGTGTGTCAGGGCTCTTTTGATCACTGAAAACAATTTCGGACACCTGTGATAATTAGATTGACAGGTGAGCCTAATTTAAGGAAAAACTACTAAAGGATGATGTTCCACATTATTAAGCAGAGCACCATTTTCAAGCAATATGGGGAAGAAAAAGGATCTCTCTGCTGCTGAAAAGAGTGAAATAGTTCAATGCCTTGGCCAAGGTATGAAAACATTAGATATTTCACGAAAACCTAAGTGTGATCAGCACACTATTAAGAGATTTGTGGCTGATTCAGAGCACAGCCGGGTTTGTGCAGATAAAGGCACATTGAGGAAGATTTCTGCCAGATCCATGCATCGGATCAAGAGAGCAGCTGCTAAAATACCATTACATAGCAGCAAACAGATATTTGAAGCTGCTGGTGCCTCTGGAGTCCCACGGACATCAAGGTGTAGAGTCCTCCAGAGTCTTGCAACTGTGCATAAACCTTCTATTCGACCACCACTAACCAGTGCTCGCAAGCAGAAACGGCTGCATTGGGCAGAAAAATACATGAAGACTAATTTTCAAACAGTCCTGTTCACTGATGAGTGCCGTGCAACCCTGGATGGTCCAGATGGATGGAGTGGTGGATGGTTGGTGGACGGCCACCCTGTTCCAACAAGGCTGCGACGTCAACAAGGCGGTGGTGGAGTCATGTTATGGGCCGGAATCATGGGAACAGAGCTGGTCGGCCCCTTTAGGGTCCCCGAAGGTGTAAAGATGACCTCTGCAAAGTATGTGGAGTTTATGGCTGACCACTTTCTTCCCTGGTACAGAAGGAAGAACTATGCTTTCCGTAATAAAATCATCTTCATGCATGACAATGCACCATCTCATGCTGCAAAGAATACCTCTGTATCAATGGCTGTTATGGGGATAAAAGGAGAGAAAGTCATGGTGTGGCCTCCATCCTCCCCTGACCTCAATTGAGAAGCTTTGGAGCATCCTCAAGCAAAAGATCTATGAGGGTGGGAGGCAGTTTACATCCAAACAGCAGCTCTGGGAGGCTATTCTGACATCTTGCAAACAAATTCAAGCAGAAACTGTCCAAAAACTCACACATTCAATGGATGCAAGACTTGTGAAGCTGCTATCAAATAAGGGGTCCAATGTTACAATGTAACGTGACCTGTTAAAATGTTTAAAAAGTTAAAATGTTGTTAAAAGTTTGATTGAAATAGCTTTTGATTTCAGTAAATATGCTGCAAACACAACAAATGACAATTTTCAGTTCTTTACAATCTAGAAAGTGTTTTGACACTTACTGTGCGTAATATTTTGGAACAATGCATTGTAAGTGTTTTATGTTTAAATAAATACTGTTATTAGGAGGTTTGTTCAATAAAATGTGAGTTGTACTCCTAATAGTTGATAACATGAGAATTATGCTGACTGTTATTTACAACAATTATTTAGGTAAATGAGAAAAATATAATTTGCATAATAATTTGGAACTTTAAAACTCTTCCCACTTTTCTGAAAAATATAGGTTTCTTTGCCTTTGCTCTGGCTGTTGGTGAGTTATCCCCGAACTTCCTGTCCTGACGACGCAGACGTGGTCTATTCAACAAAGAAACAGGCTGACAAAAGGTTAAACCTTCCTCACTTTTCTTTGAAAAAAAATCGTTGGTAGTTTCTTTTACTGCTTTAAATCATATCCCCATTTTGGAGCTTTACCCTCGTTAGTTGTCACATAACAGTGTTTGTGTCAGGCTGTGTGCGCAGGACGTGAGGCATGTCTCTCCAGTAAGGACAAAGAGTTGCTAGCTTTTTCATACAAAAGGGTTATAATCTCTTTAATTGCAGCCCCATCAGCAGCACATACTCGCCCTCACTTCACAATTGTGAGAAGAGAAAAAGAAAACTACCCAGTAGTTCTACATATTGGAAGCATGTGACAGCACTGTTGCTCAGCCACTCAGTACTGGACCTGGGGGAAGGAATGAGTTCTAATCTTACCTCTTCTTGGGGACATCTTTCAATAGGGACACCTGTCTAAAAGGGAAATTCCTCTCACTTTGGGTGATTTCCCCTAACTTCCTGTTTAGTTTCAGGGACAGGAAATAAAAGGGAAATTTCTCCAATGGTCAAAATAAAATATTCTTACAAGATTATACGAACATATTGCAAAAGAACTGGAACAATCTGTTTTACACACTATTTGAAGAACAGCTTCTCTCTCAGTCCATTGTTCCTCTAATTAAAGAACAAGTTCACCTTTGGAACATGTCCCATCAGTGTTATCTGTGAATGGAATAGACTACAAGTACTGTCAGCCATCGCGGTTGGCAACTTATAGTTCCCAATGAACTGTGAGGACGCTGGTGACTGCTCTTGTAATTCATTGATCTTCCTGCTGTCAAGTAACTGCCTGCCCATGCAAGGTACGGGAAGGCAGCTATCCTAAGAGTCTGCAGGAGCCTTACATTGCACCTGTGATCTACTGATCGTGAGTGCAATGTTCTGCAAGCTCTTTAGAAAAAAAAAATAAGCATTTATTATTTTTTTAAAGGTGAAATTATCCTTTTAGTTGTCTATACACTGAAAATTTAGCCTGGTTCCTCATAAACTGACAGAAATATGCCCAGTGGTCCTGTTGCCCCCCTCTCTGGCTTGGCATCTTTTGAGTGAAAGATCACAGAAACCAAGTGGAAAATTGTCAAACAGCAGTTGCATTCAAATGCAGCCACTGTGTGGGTATTCTCACAGCTGCTGGTGGTGGCTGTCAGAATACAATGGAGTGAAAAATCTTGGATTTTCTAAATGTCCTCTTTTAGAACAGCAGCACAACCTCAGACACCCTACAACATGAATCCATCTCTGATGCAGTGTGCTTTGAGGAACAGTCAATGAGGAGCAGTATGCGGCAAAAGACTACCTGAATTTAAGAAGACGCTGTGCACCAATCATCTTACAGCCCTCCTGCAGTGTGATAGAGTTGTTTTCTGATCACCAAGCCGTAATTCCTCTGCACCAATGCAGCCAGGTGACCAGGATTCACTTAAATGCTCTGCATGGCTGGGTGCTGAGGTGAGTTTCCCCCACCACAGTTATTATTATTATTATTATACAGTATTTATAAAGCGCCAATAGTTCGCTCAGCGCTGTACATTATAAAGGGGGACAGAACATGTGACAGAACAATACCAATACAATGCAAAACATGAGGGGATCGAGGGCCCTGCTCTTTCAAGCTTACAATCTAGGAGGGAGGGGATGGTGGCACAGGAGGAGATAGCTGTGGGGGATGGAGTGGTAGGAAGAGTGGAGGAGGTCGGCAAGTTAGCAGGGGGCGGGGTAGGCTTCCCTGAAGAGATGGGTTTTCAGGGTGCGCCTAAAGGAGAGGAGAGTAGATGATAATCTGATGGGTTGGGGCAGGGAGTTCCAGAGGATGGGTGACACCCTGGAGAAGTCCTGGAGGCGGGCATGGGAGGAGGAGACCAGGGAACTAGAGAGAAGGAGGTCTTGTGAGGAGCGGAGTGTGCGTGTTGGGCGGTACTTGGATATTAGGTCAGTGATGTAGTTCGGGGCAGTATGGTGGACAGCTTTGTACGTCAGCGTTAGGATTTTGAATTTGATCCGTTGCGCAATCGGAAGCCAGTGGAGGGATTGGCAGAGGGGGGTGGCGGAAACGGAGCGGTTGGAAAGGTGAATGAGTCTGGCAGCCGTATTCAGGATGGACTGAAGCGGGGATAGCCAGCGGCGAGGCAGGCCAGTGAGGAGGGAGTTGCAGTAGTCGAGTCGTGATATGATGAGGGAGTGGATGAGCTGTTTAGTGGTTTCTGGAGTTAGGAACGTGCGGATTTTGGCGATGTTGCGGAGGTGGAGTCTGCACGAGTTTGTTAAAGAGTGGACTTGGGGCTGGAAGGATAGGTTGGAGTCCAAAATGACACCAAGTACTCTGGCCTGCGGGGCGGGTTTGATGGTGGTGTTGTTGGACATGATGGAGAAGTCAATGGGGGGTGGTGTCCGGGCTGGAGGGAAGACAAGAAACTCGGTTTTGGAGAGGTTCAGTTTAAGGAAGTGGAGCGACATCCAGTCTGATATGTCGCTCAACAGGTGTGTGATTCGGGCGGAGACCGAGGGGGTGAGGTGGGGGGTTGAGAGATAGATTTGTGTGTCGTCGGCATAGAGGTGGTAGTTGAAGCCGTGAGAGTGTATGAGTTGGCCAAGGGAGGAGGTGTAGATGGAGAAGAGAAGGGGCCCGAGGACAGAGCCTTGAGGGACCCCAACAGAGAGGGGGAGTGAGAGGGAGGTGGTGGCATTATAGGTAACGCTGAAAGAGCGTTGTGACAGGTAGGATGAGAGCCATGAGAGAGCAGAATCTCTGAGGCCGCGGGAGTGTAGTTTTTTGAGGAGGAGGGGGTGGTCGACTGTGTCAAAGGCCGCAGAGAGGTCAAGGAGTAGGAGCACTGAATAGTGGCCATTAGCTTTGGCGGTTAGCAGGTTGTTGGAGAGTTTGAGTAAGGCAGTTTCGGTGGAGTGTAGGGGACGGAAGCCGGACTGTAGGGGATTGAGGAGGTTGTTGTCGTTGAGGTGAGAGCATAGGCGGGCGTAGACTAGGCGCTCGAGGAGTTTAGATGTAAATGGGAGCAGGGAGATGGGTCTGAGGTTGTTCGGGTCATTGGGGTCCAGGGAGGGCTTTTTAAGTATGGGGGTGATGTGTGCATGTTTCAGAGGGGAAGGGAAAGTGCCGGAGGAGAGGGAGAGATTGAAGATGTGGGTGAGGGAGTGTAGGATGGAGGGGGAGGGAGGTTGTAGGAGTTGTGAGGGGATAGGCTCAAGGGGGCAGGTGGTGAGGCGGGCATCAGAGAGGATCTTGGGAGACTTCTTCGATGGTAGTAAGGTCAAAGGTGCGGAGTGTTGGGGGAGCTTCAGTATGAGGAATGTAGGGTGGGGTGGGAGAGGAGGTCAGAGCAGTGGTGGGGCCGTGGGAGAGGGGTGTAGAGGGGGTAGCTGAGTGAGGGGGAAGGGGGTTGGAGGGAGTTTGAGCAGCGACGAAGTCCCTGTGGGTTATGTCGAGGGGGAGGGGGGATAAGGGGGTAGCTGTGTGAGAGGGGACGGGTTGAGAAGGCGTGTGAGTTGCGGCAATGTCCTTGCGAATTGTGTCAATCTTGTTTTTGAAGTGATTGGCAATTTCAAGGGCAGTGAGTGAGGTGCTGGGTGGAGGTGGCGAGAGTAGAGAGTTGAAGGTGGAGAAGAGTCGGCGAGGATTGGAGGAGAGGGCCTTGATGAGGGTCAGGAAGTAGGCTTGTTTGGCAGTATGGAGGGAGGAGGTGTAGGTGTGGAAGGCAGATTTGTATCGGGTGAAGGCTTGTTGGGATTTGGTTTTGCGCCATAGTCGCTCCAGGGCACGACTGTGTCGTTTGAGGGTTTTGGTGTGATCAGTCTGCCAGGGCTGGAGCGGTCGGGGTCTGATGTTGCGTGTGGTTAAAGGCGCTAGTGGGTCAAGGGCTGTTGACAGCGCATTGTTGTAGGCGGTCATAGCCAAGTCGGGGCAGGACAGGGGGAGGATGCGGTCATGGAGTTGATCAACTGCGGAGTGGAGGGAGGCAGGGTTAAGGTTGCGGAGGTTACGGCTGGTAGTAGTGTGACATTTGGAGGGTTAGGCGTTGGAGGATGAGGAGATAGAGAAGGTAATCAGGTTGTGGTCAGAGAGAGGGAAGGGGGTGTTAGTGAGGTTATGGGGAGCGCAGCGGTTGGAGAAGACAAGATCAAGGATATTACCGTCGAAGTGGGTGGTGGATTGTATGCACTGAGCAAGTGCAAAGGAGGAGGTTAAGTGGAGGAGATGGGCTGTGTCCGGGTTGTCGAGGTTGACAGGGATGTTGAAATCCCCAAGGATGATAGTGGGTAGCTCAGAGGAGAGGAAGAAGGGTAGCCAGGAGGAGAAGTCTTCCAGGAAGCGGGGTATGGATCCAGGAGGCCGGTATATCACAGCAATCTTCAGGGGGGTTGGGGAGAATAGTCGGACGCAGTGGGCCTCGGAGGAGAAGGATAGGGAGGGGGGGTTTGGGAGGACTCGGAAGGTGCTCAGCGGTGACAGGAGCAGGCCAACCCCACCACCTTTACGACCGTTGGGCCTGGGTGAGTGGGTCCAAGTGAGACCGCCGTTGGAGAGTGCAGCAGGGGAGGTAGAGTCAGTGGGCTGGATCCAGGTTTCCGTAATCGCCAGGAGGTTGAGGGAGCGGGAAACAAAGAGGTCGTGGATGGCGGTAAGCTTGTTGCACACCGATCGGGCGTTCAGGAGTGCACATGAAAACGGGGGGGAGATTTTAGGGAGCAGGGGGACAGATACTAAGTTGCGGGGGTTGCGGCAGGACGTGGAGGCGGGAGGGTTTTGGGCGGGTGAGGGAGGTAGTGGAGGGCCAGGATTCGGGGAGATGTCCCCCGCGGTTATGAGGAGAAGGGTGAGAAAGGTGGCATGGGAGCGGGCTGTGCAGGAGCGTGAGAAACTACTAGTGGAGGTGTTCGGGTCAGTGGGAGAGTGGAGTAATAGGAGGAGGTGGTAGGTGCCATAGAGGGGTGAGGGAAGCAGTGAGGGCACAATATACAAATGTTTGGGAGGAGCAGAGGGATATAGTGAATGGATTTTGGGAACAGAGAGGAAAATGAGAAGGAGGAGTGGAAGAGGCATTTTGGGGAGGTGATGAAAGCAATAGTAGGTAGATGATAGAAATGAGGGGTAGATGTACAAGTTTTGGGGTGGAGCAGAGGGGTAAAGAAATGAGATTTGGGAACAGAGGATAGTAATATGAAGAGGAGAAGAGGGGTGTATTATATAAAAGGTAAACGGAGTGGGACTCAGGTATGTAAAAGATATTTCCCAGTGTGTTTCCTTGCAGTCTGTCCAGCATGCAGTAGAGTTTCTTGCTGTTGTTGTGTCTTCCTGCTGCTTAAGTTCTCCTGCTTTAGTTCAACTGCTGTGTTTAACTGCTCTGCACTCATTCAAAGCCGCACTCCATCATAAGCAGCACCCCCATCAGAGACTGTGCCCCCCATCAGAGATCTCCCCCATGAGCTGAACTAAATTTATAGGGAGATGCTCAAATGAGCATTCAACTCCGCCCCAATTAGAAGCTGATAAGGCTCACATGAATAGGGGGGGATGTTTCTTAGGAACCAGGCCACAGTCATAAACCTGAGTGCGCCTAGAGGTGAGGACAAGTCAACAGATACACAGATATAATTACATTTGTTGAGAATTTAACAGGAGTCAATGCGTTTGTCTGGTTAAGAGTGGAGGTAGCAGATAAATGCAGTTACCCAGAGAAGAACAGCAGGAGTCAATGTTCTTGAAGACTGTGAAATCTGGTAGGGAGAGGTCAAACCCTGCCCTATTCTACTACAGTGCCTTGAAAATGTATTCATCCCCCTTGAAATTTTCCACATTTTGTCATGTTACAAGCAAAAACGTAAATGTGTTTTATTGGGATTTTATGTGATAGACCAACACAAAGTGGCACATAATTGTGAAGTGGAAGGAAAATGATAAATGGTTTTCAAAATTTTTTTTACAGATAAATATCTGAAAATGTGGCGTGCATTTGTATTCAGCCCCCCTGGGTCAATACTTTGTAGAACCACCTTTCACTGCAAATACAGCTGCAAGTCTTTTTGGGGATGTCTCTACCAGCTTGGCACATTCTGCCAATTCTTCTTTGCAGAATCGCTCAAGCTCTGTCAGATTGGATGGAGAGTGTCTGTGAACAGCAATTTTCAAGTCTTGCCACAGATTCTCAATTGGATTTAGGTCTGGACCATTCTAACATATGAATATGCTTTGATCTAAACCAGTGGTTCTCAACCTTTCTAACGCCGCGACCCCTTAATACAGTTCCTCATGTTGTGGTGACCCCCAACCATAAAATTATTTTCGTTGCTACTTCAGAACTGTAATTTTGCAGTGGGAGGAATAGTGCCCCATCATTGGTATCAGTGGGAGGACTAGCGCCCCATCACTGATGTCAGTGGGAGGAATAGTGTCCCATCGTTGGTATCAGTGGGAGGAATAGTGCCCCATCGTTGGTGTCAGTGGGAGGAATAGTGCCCCATCGTTGGTGTCAGTGGGAGGAATAGTGCCCCATCGTTGGTGTCAGTGGGAGGAATAGTGCCCCATCGTTGGTGTCAGTGGGAGGAATAGTGCCCCATCGTTGGTGTCAGTGGGGGGAATAGTGCTCCATCGTTGGTGTCAGTGGGAGGAATAGTGCCCCATCGTTGGTGTCAGTGGGAGGAATAGTGCCCCATCGTTGGTGTCAGTGGGAGGAATAGTGTCCCATCGTTGGTGTCAGTGGGAGGAATAGTGCCCCATCGTTGGTGTCAGTGGGGGGAGGAATAGTGCCCCATCGTTGGTGTCAGTGGGGGGAGGAATAGTGCCCCATCGTTGGTGTCAGTGGGGGGAGGAATAGTGCCCCATCGTTGGTGTCAGTGGGGGGAGGAATAGTGCCCCATCGTTGGTGTCAGTGGGGGGAGGAATAGTGCCCCATCGTTGGTGTCAGTGGGGGGAGGAATAGTGCCCCATCGTTGGTGTCAGTGGGGGGAGGAATAGTGCCCCATCGTTGGTGTCAGTGGGGGGAGGAATAGTGCCCCATCGTTGGTGTCAGTGGGGGGAGGAATAGTGCCCCATCGTTGGTGTCAGTGGGGGGAGGAATAGTGCGTGTCAGTGGGGGGAGGAATAGTGCCCCATCGTTGGTATTAGTGACACAAATGATGGGGCACTATTCCTCCCACTGACACCAATGATACTTACCTTGCTGACCCCTGCTCCAGCCTGGGCTCGCTCTCTCCCTCTCCCATCTACAGCCTGCAGAAGCAAAATTTGCACTTACCTGTCAGCTGTCTTCCTTCTCTGGCCTCTCTCCTCTTCACTCGGTCCTGCAGCTCCCTCGATCTGCGCGCTCTGCTCCTCCTCTCCAAGCTCCACCTCCTCACCGGTGATTGGCCGCCTGTGTGCCTCTCCTGAGCTACAGTTCCGGTGGCCAATCAGCGGCGAGGAGGCGGAGCTGTTGAGTGATCCCGGAGGTGTGGCCAGGTTACAGGGGCAGCATATCATCCCGCCCACAGATCGCGAGACAGAGCAGCGGTGTCTTGGTTCCTAAGACCATCGGAAATATGTTTTCCGATGGTCTTAGGCGACCCCTGGGAAATGGTCGTTCGACCCCCAGGTTGAGAACCGCTCATCTAAACCATTCCATTGTAGCTCTGGCTGAATGTTTAGGGTCGTTGTCCTGCTGGAAGGTGAACCTTCACCCCAGTCTCAAGTCTTTTTCAGACTAACAAGTTTTCTTCTAATATTGCCCTGTATTTGGCTCCATCCATCTTCCCATCAACTCTGACCAGCTTCCCTGTCCCTGCTGAAGAAAAACATCCCCACAATATGATACTGACACCACTTTTCACGGTGGGGATGGTGTGTTCAGGGTGATGTGCAGTTAGTTTTCCACCACACATAGGCCAGAAAGTTCAATTTTGGTCTCATCTGACCTGAGCACCTTCTTTCACGTTTGCCGTGTCCCCCACATGGCTTCTCGCAAACTGGACTTTTTTTGGCTTTCTTCTTGACACTCTTCCATAAAGGCCAGATTTGTGGAGTGCACAACTAATAGTTGTCCTGTGGACAGATTCTCCCACCTAAGCTGTGGATCTCTTTCCATTTTCAGATGATGGATTGAATAATGTTCTGTGAGATATTCAAAGCTTGGGATTTTTTTTTTTTTTTATAACCCAACTCTGCTTTAAACTTCTCCCCATTATCCCTGACCCATCTGGTGTGTTCCTCGGCCTTCATGGTGCTGTTCTCTAACAAACCTCTGAGGGCTTCACAGAACAGCCGTATGTATACTTAGATTAAACTACACACAGGTGGGCTTTATTTACTAATTAGGTGACTTCTGAAGGCAATTGGTTCCACTATTTTTTAGTTAAGGGTATCAGAGTAAAGGGGGCTGAATACATATGCATGCAAAACTTTTCAGATATTTATTTGTAAAACACTTTTTAAAACCATTTTCCTCCCACTTCACAATTATGAGCCACTTTGTGTTGGTCTATCATATAAAATCCCAATAAAACACATTTACATTTTTGGTTGTAACATGATAAAATGTGGAAAAGTTCAAGGGGTATGAATACTTTTTCAAGGCACTGTATAAAGCCAATAATCTGCGGTGTTGCCCTTTAATTCTCACAAGTCACAATGCTAACGTATTTTGATCTTCATACTGATACATTCAAGTCACTTGACTCACATCCAGAAGAAATCAATTTATTTGTACAAATAAAAAAAACATTTAAATGGAAACATCTCAGCAATATAATCTTGATATTTGATGAAACTGAGCTTCATGATCCTTTGTAGGAATCCAGAGGTAACATGGGTACAATGTGACTTCATAGAGTAGACTGCTCACCCCACTGGGACAGTTCAGTGTGCAGATCATTCAGTCTTTAATGACGGCCTCTGTCTGGTTCTCTGCTGCTTCCTGCAGCTGCAACCTGCGCTGAAAATGTCGATACACCCGGAGACTGCACAGATATCCTCCGTACAGCGTCAGCAGAATCATAGTGCCAGAAAATGTCTTGTACCCAAGATCTGCAAGGCGCTTGTTGGAAAGCATCTTTAACCTGAAAGATAAAGAAATCAGTAATGATGAAAACAGGCAAAACTATAAAAATCCTAATGGTAGAACAGACTCTGTCCATCTCTTCTGCCATAAAATCTTTTCTCCTAGTTCCATGATGGACACAGCCCTTCTATTCTTTGCCTTTTTTTTGTGACCAAGCATAGAAAGGCTGTGTCCGTTAATGAACGCAGAGAAAGGGATTTTACAGCGAGTAACAAAAAAAATCCCATGTCCTCCTGTCTGCCAGCAGTTGATTACGATTTGTGCACTGACAGCCACACATGCACAGCTCAGTGTATGATCCCAGCATCTTACAGATCTTAAGTGCTGGGATGGATGAATTCCAATGTGCATGTGTGGGAGTTATGTCATCCTAGCCCAGCCAATCAAGGCGGCTGAAGACAAAAGTGTCAGCGACTGAGCAATGCGGGGGGATTTTACAAGGAAATGTTCTGATTAAAATTCCGTTTTATGCATTGACATACAGTCATGGCCGAAATTGTTGGCACCCTTGATATTTTTCCTGAAAATCAAGTATTTCACACAAAAAAGGTATTGCATTAACACATGTTTTGCTATACACATGTTTATTCCCTTTGTATGTATTGGAACAAATATAAAACAGAGGCAGAAAAGCAAATATGACATAATGTCACACAAAACCCCAAAAATGGGCTGGACAAAAGTATTGGCACCCTTAACTTAATATTTGGTTGCACACCCTTTGGAAAACATAACTGAAATCAGTCGCTTCCTATAACCATCAATAAGCTTCTGACACCTCTCACCCGGAATTTTGGACCACTCTTCCTTTGCAAACAGCTCCAGGTCTCTCTTATTGGAAGGACACCTTTTCCCAACAGCAATTTTAAGATCTCTCCACAGGTGTTCAATGGGATTTAGATCTGGGCTCATTGCTGGCCACTTCAGAACTCTCCAGCGCTTCTTTGCCATCCATTTCTGAGTGCTTTTTGACGTATGTTTGGGGTCATTGTCCTGCTGGAAGACCCAGGATCTTGGACGCAAACCCAGCTTTCTGACACTGGGCCCTACAGTGCGACCCAAAATCCTTTGGTAATCCTCAGATTTCATGATGCCTTGCACACAGTCAAGGCACCCAGTGCCAGAGGCAGCAAAACAACCCCAAAACATCATTGAACCTCCACCATATTTTACCGTAGGTACTGTGTTTTGTTCTTTGTAGGCCTCATTCCGTTTTCGGTAAACAGTAGAATGATGTGCTTTACCGAAAAGCTCTATCTTGGTCTCATCTGTCCACAAGACGTTTTCCCAGAAGGCTTTTGGCTTACTCAAGTACATTTTGGCAAACTGTAGTCTTGCTTTTTTATGTCTCTGTGTCAGCAGTGGGGTCCTCCTGGGTCTCCTGCCATAGCGTTTCATTTCATTTAAATGTCGACGGATAGTTCGCGCTGACACTGATGCTCCCTGAGCCTGCAGGACAGCTTGAATGTCTTTGGAACATGTTTGGGGCTGCTTATCCACCATCCGGACTATTCTGCGTTGCAATCTTTCATCAATTTTCCTCATCCGTCCACGACCAGGGAGATTAGCTACAGTGCCATGGGTTGCAAACTTCTTGATAATGTTGCGCACTGTGGACAAAGGCAAATCTAGTTCTCTGGAGATGGACTTGTAACCTTGAGATTGTTGATATTTTGCCACAATTTTGGTTCTCAGGTCCTCAGACAGTTCTCGTCTCCTCTTTCTGTTGTCCATGCTTAGTGTGGCACAGACAGACACACAATGCAAAGGTTAAGTGAACGTCTCTCCTTTTTATCTGCTTTCAGGTGTGATTTCTATATTGCCCACACCTGTTACTTGCCCCAGGTGAGTTTACAGGAGCATCACATGCTTGTAACATTCTTATTTATCCGCAGTTGTGAAAGGGTGCCAATACTTTTGTCCAGCCCATTTTTGGAGGTTTGTGTGACATTATGTCGAATTTGCTTTCTTTCCTCCCTTTTTTTGTTTTGTCCCAATACACACAAAGGGAATAAACATGTGTATAGCAAAACATGTGTTAATGCAATACGTTTCGTGAGAAATACATGATTTCCTGGAGAAATATCAAGGGTGCCAACAATTTCGGCCATGACTGTACCTCCTTAGACCCAGTGGGGGGCTTATTTACTAAAGCTGAAGAGGGCAAAATCAGGCTCACTTCTGTATAGAAACTAATCAGCTTCTAACCTTGGGCAGCACAGTGGCTAAATGGTTAGCACTTCCGCCTGGCAGTAATCCCAAATCCCAACCACGGCACCACCTGCCTGGAGTTTGCATGTTCTCCCTGTGCCTGCGTGGGTTTCCTCCAGGTACTCCGGCTTCCTCCCACACTCCAAAGACATGCTGGTAGGTGAATTGGATCCTGTCTAAACTGGCCCTAGTATGTGTATGTAAGAATATGAGTTAGGGACCTTAGATTGTACACCCCTTGAGGGTTAGGGACTGATGTGAATGTACAATATATATGTAAAGCGCTACGTAAATTGACGGCTATATAAGTACCTGAAATAAATAAATAACCTTAGCTTCAATCACGCTTTGGCAATAAAACCTGGAAGCCGATTGGTTTCTATGCAGAGGTGAGCCTGATTTTGCACTCTCCAGCTTTAGTAAATAAACCACAGTCTGTCCAAACAATATGGTCACCTGCTGACTTGGCACCATCCACAGGCAGTTTTAACTCTTCAGTAAGACAAGAACACAATTTTACTTCACATAATTGCAGTACAGAGGGTGATTTTCCAGTTAAAGTGCAAAAACCATGGCATTCCTAAGCCCTGCCTCTGCCGAGGACTAACACTGCTTGCGGGAATATGGAAGAAACAGGAAGGGTCTAGCTAGGACTCAACTAACTAGCCCTTAAAATGAGGGGAGGACAGAGGGAGATGCAAAATCACACAAGTATACAAGTTATGGTGGCTCTAAACCGCGACTAGATGTCAGCATACCACAAAACAATAGAAGCCTGATCCAGTTCAATATAACAGAATAATACACTGCTCAAAAAACTTAAAGAACCACTTTGAAGACACATCAGATCTCAATGGGGAAAATCTCATGCTGGATATCTATACTGATATGGACTGGGTAATGTGTTAGGAACATAAGGATGCCCCATCGTTTGATGGAAATGAAAATGATCAACCTACAGAGGACTGAATTCAAACACCCTGAAAATCAGTGAAAAAATGATGCAGCAGGCTAGTCCATTTTGCTGAAATTTCATTGCAGAAACTCAAAATGGTACTCAGTAGTTTGTATGGCCCCCACTTGCTTGTATGCATGCCTGACAACACCGGAACATGCTCCTAATGAGACAACGGATGGTGTCCTGGGGTATTTCCTCCCAGATCTGGAGCAGGGCATCACTGAGCTCCTGGACAGTCTGAGGTGGCATCGGATGGACTGAAACATGATATCCCAGGTGTTCTATTGGATTTAGGTCAGGCAAGCGTGGGGGTCATTCAGTGGTATCAATTCCTTCATCCTCCAGGAACTGCCTGCATACTCTCGCTACATGAGTCCGGGGATTGTCGTGTACCTGGAGGAACCCAGGACCCACTGCACCAGTGTAGCGTCTGACAATGGGTCCAAGGATTTCATCCTGATACCTAATGGCAGTCAGGGTGCCATAGTCTAGCCCAGCAATGGGCAAACTACGGCCTGGCGGACCTTTTAATCCGGCCCGCGGAGCATGATACTGTCAGGATGTGTGTAGGCGGGGCAGCGTGACGAACGTGAGGGGAGGGGAGCTAGGCTCCTCTCACAGTCCGCCCTGAAGACAGGAACGGCGCGGGAACACGGCGAGAGGAACGTGCGGAGCAAAGGTAAGTGAATTGACACAGGGGGGGACTTGGCTTACTACTTGGGGGGGGAATAGTACTATGGGGGATGAAATACTATATGAGGGATGAATTACTATATGGGGATGAATTAATATGAGGAATAAATTACTATATGGGGGATGAATTACTATATCTACTCTTGGTCCGGCCCCCGGGTCCAATATATGAACCCATTGCGGCCCTCAAGTCAAAAGGTTTGCCCACCCCTGGTCTAGCCTGTAGAGGTCTGTGCATCCCTCCATGGATATGGCTCCCTAGACCATCACTGACCCACCACCAAAACAGTCATGCTGAACCATGTTACAGGCAGCAAAACATTCTCCACGGCTTCTCCAGACCCTTTCACGTCTGTCACATGTGCTCAGGGGGAACCTCCTCTCATCTGTGAAAAGCACAGGGTGCCAGTGGTGGACCTGTCAATTCTGGTGTTCAATGGCAAATGCCAATTGAGCTCTATGGTGCCGGGCCGCGAGCACAGGGCCCACTAGCAGACATTGGGCCCTCATGAAGTCTGTTTGTGATTGTTTGGTCAGAGACATTCACACCAGTGGCCTGCTGGAGGTCATTTTGTAGGGCTCTGGCAGACCTCATCCTGTTCCTCCTTGCACAAAGGAGCAGATACCGGTCCTGCTGATGGGTTAAGGACCTTCTATAGCCCTGTCCAGCTCTCCTAGAGTAACTGCCTGTCTCCTGGAATCTCCTCCATGCTCTTGAGACTGTGCTGGGAGACACAGCAAACCTTCTGGCAATGGCACATATTGATGTGCTATCCTGGAGGAGTTGGACTGCCTGTACAACCTCTGTAGGGTCCAGGTATCGCCTCATGCTACCAGTAGTGACACTGACCCTAACCAAATGCAAAACTAGTGAAAAACAGTCAGAAAATATGAGTAGGGAAAAAAATGTCAGTGGCCTCCACCTGTAAATGTAAAACCATTCCTGTTTTGGGGGTCATCTCATTGTTACCCATCTAGTGTACCTGTTAATTTCATTAACACCAAAGCAGCTGAAACTGATTAACCCCCCCCCCCCTCTGCTACTTAACTGACCAGATCAATATTGTTTTTGATTGGTGTATAAACAGAGAGGACAGAACATCCATGATGCTCCAGGGAGGACAAAACCACTGTTAAAACACGGACACTGCACGCTGGGTCTCCGATGGTGGGGGTCTGATTGATTGGCTGTCACAGTGATTGGGAGCCCACCCCACCGAATCATAATCTAAGCAGTGAGCAGGAGCTGTGACTATGCTGGGGGCCCCGAGCATCCCCCCAGCACACACAGGTGACACCGGCTGTATGTTTATAGGGGGCAGTATGGAGGTCCTCCGCTGTGCTGACACGTGATCACCATAAACAGATCACCAGTGTCTGAGCACGGGGTGTGACCTGCTTTACCTGCAATGCCAACATCTCCATAGGAGAGATCTGTCCACAGGAACATGAAAAGCAGGACAAAGGTGGCCTCATCCACACACCACTGTCGTGTATGGGAATCCTCTAGAAGGACATTATGGCCTGCATCCCTGTCTGGGAGATTCCGGGAGGGAAATGGAACATCTAACTGTTGTCACCAGGCTGGGTGTATGGCAATTCCCCAACATGGGGACACCTGATCTTATATCAACTGATAGAAGTGGGATTTGCCTTCATTTATGCCAGAATGACCAGGAGGGGGCAGATAACCAACATATCAGTGTTATGACCCTGGATCCCCTGACCTCTCCCCCATAACACTGAGCTGTCACCTGACACTGTACACTCAGTCACCCCCTGCACTCCGGCTGCTGTAGTGGCCCATGTCCCTGGCACAGCCAGACACCAAAACATCCTACCCGTGACTTTCACTCCTTCACGACTATCACTTCCTGCAGGAAACACGTGACTCCTCCTATCCATCACCCGCCGGAAAGTCTCGATGGTGTGAGGTGGGTCATGTGGTACCTCTCGGTCCCGGAGGTGCGGCCTTTACGGCGAAGGGCGGGGCAGAGTGGGTCATGTGATATGCTCTTGGTCCCGTAGGCGCGGCCTTTAAGGCGATGGGCGGGACAGCATAGGTCATGAGATATGCTCTCGGACCCGGAGGTGCGGCCTTTGTGGCGAGGGGCGGGGCAGTGCGTGTCATGCGATATGTTGTCGGACCCGGAGGCGCGGCTTTTGTATCCAGGGGCGTGGCAGTGCGTGTCATGCGATATGTTGTCGCACCCGGAGGCGCGGCTTTTGTATCCAGGGGCGGGGCAGTGCGGGTCATGCGATATGTTGTCGGAGCCGGAGGCGCGGCTTTTGTAGCCAGGGGCGGGGCAGTGCGGGTCATGCGATATGTTTTTGGACCCGGAGGCGCAGCTTTTTTAACCAGGGGCGGGGCAGTGCGGGTCATGCGATTTGCTTCCTCTCAGCTTAGGTGCGGCTAGTGCGGGGCAGTGCTAACCATGTCCGCGCCGCTGAGGTTAGAGGGTCCTATGAGGAAAACGTTCTCGGTGAAATATTGGTCTCTGTGTGCCGAACTCTCAAAATCCCGCATGGACATGTGACACCCTGAGACTGCTCTATGGTCCGTACCAGTGACCCCCCTTTCCATAACATGGATTTCTGGTCATACCTAAAACACGTGACTTGTCCATGAGGAGTCCTATCACAGACCCTCCTTCTTTAGTCATAGTCCTGCCCCTTATGGGAGTGTCTGATTGGTGACTATGCTGGCCCAGCTCCTCCACCTTTTGCCCTACCTGCTACTTAACCATTTATGGAGGGGGAATAGTACAGAGTGGTAATGGAGAACTTTCTTCATATAGAAAGCCTCACATGCAGATCACTGAGGGGCCACATAGGCTAGTAACTGTAATACACTGTATTGCCCATATTATTGGTCGGCCTGCCTTTACACGCACATGGACATTAATGACATCCCAGTCTTGGTCCGTAGGATTTAATATTGAGTTGTCCCCGCCCTATGCAGATATAACAGCTTCAACTCTTCTGGGAAGGCTGTCCACAAGGTTTAGGAGTGTCTATGGGAATGTTTGACCATTCTTCCAGAAGCGCATTTATGAGGTCAGACACTGATGGAGGACGAGAAGGTCTGGCTCACAGTCTCCATTCTATTTCATCCTAAAGGTGTTCTATCAGGTTGAGGTCAGGACTCTGTGCAGGCCAGTCAAGTTCCTCCACCCCAAACTCGCTCATCCATGTCTTTATGGACCTTGCTTTGTGCACTGGTGGGCAGTCATGTTGGAGCAGGAAGGGGCCATCCCCAAACTGTTCCCACAAAGTTGGGAGCATGAAATTGTCCAAAATGTCTTGGTATGCTGACACCTTAAGAGTTCCCTTCACTGGAACTAGGGGGCCAAGCCTAACCCCTGTAGAACAACCCCACATCCTAATCCCCCCTCCACCAAACTATACACTTGGCACAATGCAGTCAGGCAAATACTGTTCTGGCAACTGCCAAACCCAGACATGTCCATCAGATTGCCAGACAGAGAAGTGTGATTGGTCACTCCAGCGAACATGTCTTCACTGCTCTAGAGTCCAGTGGTGGCGTGCTTTACACCACAGCATCCAACTCTTTGCATTGCACTTGGTGATGTAAGGCTTGAATGCAGCTGCTCGGCCATGGAAACCCATTCCATGAAGCTCTCTACACACTGTTGTTGTGCTAATCTGAAGGACACATGAAGTTTGGAGGTCTTTAGTTATTGACTGCAGACAGTCGGCAATGGCTGTGCGCTTCAGCATGCGCTGACCCCACTCTGTCATTTTACGTGGCCTACCACTTCTTGGCTGAGTTGCTGTTGTTCCCAGTTGCTTCCACTTTGTTATAATATCACTAACAGTTGACTGTGGAATATTTAGTAGCAAGGAAATGTCACGGATGGACTTATTGCACAGATGGCAACCTATCACGGTACCATGCTGAAATTCACTGAGCTCCTGAGAGCAACCCATTCTTTCACAAATGTTTGTAGAAGCAGTCTGTATGCCTAGGTGCTTGATTTTATACATCTGTGGCCATGGGGTGATTGGAACACCTGAATCCAATGATTTGGAGGGGTGTCTCAATACTTTTGGCAATATAGTGTATGTACATGTGTGTGTATATATATATATATACACACAGACAGTGCTCAGCATAAATGAGTACACCCCAACAGATTTGTCAGAAAACCTTTCCTTTCAGAATCAGCATTTTCTGTGGGTCACGATACTACAAAATACTCCCACATTTGCGGGCCATTGATTGCAAACAAGATTTGTTAATTTACACACAAAAAAGTAGTTTTCCTAACATTCATTAAAGACCATGTTACTAAAATGAATACACCCCAATGAAAGTCTTAGGAGCAAATCCAATTTTTAGACAAAATGCTAATTTACAAGAATTCAACTACAGTTGAATCTAATTATTCATTAAACAGGTGTCCAGCAGACAGTTGATTGTGAAAGGGCGTCACTTAAAGAAAACCATTTCATGCTGTCAGCAATGGCACCACATGGAAGAGAAATGTCACAAAGCCTAAGGAAGAAAATAATTTTTTTACACAAGAAAAGTGAAGGCTACAGGAAGATCAGCAAAGCTTTACTTATTATTACTCAGAATACTGAAGCAAAAGTAATACAAAGATGGAACTGCAACCATCTCACAGAGATGTCCAGGCCATCCACGGAAGTTAACACCTCGATAGGAGCGTCTTCCGATGAGGAGGGTTGAAGGAAATCACCAGGCAGATTCATTGATGTTAGCTAAAGAAGTAGAAAGCCAAACTGGGGTGATTGTTTCCTGTGACAGAATACGGCGTACACTGCAGAGGAATGGCATACATGGGTTTCGTGCACGAAGTAAGCCTCTCCTAATGCCCATGCACAAAAAAGCCCACCTAGAATTTGCCAGTGCCCATGCTAAAAAAAAAGACGACTACTGGGATTCTGGAGTGATGAGTCCAAGATAAATGTTTTTCAAACTGATGGCTTCAAAACTGTATGACATCGCAAAGGCGAGGAGTACAAATAAAAATGCATTGTGCGTACAGTGAAACATGGTGGTGGCAGTGTATTTCTGTCGGCCTACATGAGTGCTGCTGGTGTTGGGGGGCTGCATTTCATTGATGGTATCATGAATTCACAGATGTACTGCTCTATATTGAAAGAGAAGATGCTACCATCACTCCGTGCTCCTGGTCGCCCTTTTCCAACAGGGCAAAGATCCAAAACACACATCTAAGGCCACTGTTGCATTTTTGAAGAACGGGGTGAAAGTGATTCAGTGGCCAAGTATGTCTCCTGATCTGAACCCAATCGAATTCCTATGGGGAATTCTGAAGAGACAAGTTGACCATCACTCACCATCCAGCATCCAGGCTCTAAAAGAGGTCGTTCTTGAAGAATAGAAAAAGATAGATGTTGCAACATGTCTCCAACTTGTTCATTCCATGCCTAGAAGATTTGGTGCTGTCCTTACAAATCATGGAAGTCATACAAAATACTAGATGGAGTAGTTTTTGTTATGGGGTGTATTCATTTTTACATCAACTACTTTGAGTAAAACTGAAGATTTTGTAATCTAAGTTATTTTATTATCCTTACTTTCATGTAATGAGCTAAACAAATGTTCTATAAAACTCAGATTGATCAAAATTGTTGAATTTGTTCTTGTGTTCATTGAAATATTAATGAAAATCTTACTTTTCAAAAGGGGTGTACTTATTTATGCTGAGCACTATATATATATATATATATATATATATATATATATATATATAGATCGGCCATAACTTTATGACCACTGACAGGTAAAGTGAATAACATTGATTGTCTGATTACAATGGGATCGGAAATTGGGTGGGGTATATCAGGCAGCAAGTAAACATGTTATACCTGAAGTTGATGTTGCAAATAGAAAAAATGGACATCACAGTTTGTTGTGTATGGGGCTGCAAGGCTGCAGAGTGGTTAGGGTGCTCATATTGACCCTTGTCCACAGCCATAACAACCTACAATGGGCAGGTGAGCATCAGAATTGGCCCCTGGAGCAATGTTAGAAGGTGGCCTGGTCTGATGAATCACGTTTTCTTTTGCGTCGTGTGGACGGCCAGGTGTGTGCATGTCACTTACCTGGTGGAGAAATGGCACCATGATGCAGTACAGGAAGAAGGCAAGCCAGCAAAGGCAGTGTGCTTGGGCAACTTTCTGCTGGGAAACCCTGCCAATCATTTGGATGTTACTTGACATGTACCACCTACCTAAACATTGCTACTGACCAAGTACACCCCTTCGTGGAAATCGTATCCCCCTGATGGCAGTGTATGGTATGGTTTTAGGAACACAACGAGTTTGAGGTGTTGACTTGGCCTCCAGATTCTCCACATCTCAGTCCAATCAAGTGTCTTTGGGATATGGTGGGAAAATGTCTAATCCATGGAGGCCCCACCTCACAATTTACAAAACGTAAAGGATCTGCTACTGATGGCTTGGTGCCGGATACCACGGCATACCTTCAGGTCTAGTGGAGTCCATGTGTCGGCAGGTCAAGGATGTTTCGGCAGCAAAAGGGGCATCTACTCAATATTAGGTGGGTGGTCATAAAGTTATGGCTGTTCAATGTATACTTTATATATATATATATACCATTATGACCACCCACCATAACTCGAGGCATGATCTCCACTGGATCTCTGAAGGTATGCTGTGGTATCTGGCACCATGCTATCAGTAGCAGAAACTTTCATTCCTAAAGGTTGTGAGGTGGGACCACCATGGATCAGACTTGTTTTTCCAGCAGATCCCACAGACATTCAATTTGATTGAGATCTGGAGATTTTGGAGGCCAAGTCAGCACCTCAAACTTGTGTTCCTCAAACCATTCTTGAATTCATCAGACCAGGGCACCTTCTTCCATTGCTCGGTGGTCTAGTTTTGGTGCTCACATGCCCATTGTTGAGGCACTTTTGGCTGTGGACACGGGTCAGCATGGGCACCCTGATTGGCTTGCAGCCCCATACACAGCAAACTGTGATGCGCTGTGTGTTCTGACTGAATTATTAAATTATTACACTGCACTCTGCATTTAGATGGCACTTCCTTTTTTACTTACATGTACGACTACACAGGCCAGCCTTCCCTCCCCACATCAACTTCAGGGACAACATGTTCACTGACTAATATGTCCCACTGACATTCAAATGCCATTGTAACAAGATAATCAATGTTATTCATTTTACCTGTTGACCTTAAATAGTCACAGGTCAGTGTCATGTGGCCATATAAGGTCTATGAAGTCTTTGTGTACATTTGGATGCAGAGAATGCCCTGGCTGCAGCTGATTGGACAGCACCAGGCAGGAGTGACAGCTTCCTCCTGGGTATGGTCAGAGCCTGAGCTTATCCCTGCTTGTGGTGTGGTACCTATGGAAGGGCTCCCATGAACCGTCCAATGAGAACATAAGCATGGGTTCACATATGTGCGCGGCTGGTTTGCAGTGCGATTTCCAGCTCTGGTGCGACTTCGTTCAGCGATTCAGGCGTGAAGTATATGACACTGGAAATCGCATCTGAACCAGGCCGAAAATTGTAGCCGCACTGCGGCTGGCCCACACATATGGTGTGTGATCCGGTTCTGTAGAAAAGGCTTTTGGTTCACATGACATACGAATCAGATGCAGTTGAAAACGCATCCAATTTTCATATTCGTGAAGCAGGTGTTACCCTTCCAGTTTGTTCCATGTGGCACAATGACACACACACAGGGTGCTCTCTGCAGATTTTGGACCTTTCTGCTGACCTGACCATCTATTTGCTGTGTCCAGAGCCCCATCTAGTGGCTGAAGAGAAGACACACAGCCAGTTCCTACTAGAAGGCTTGCAGGCAAGGTTGCCACTCATCCTGTATTCAAGTGGTCCAGCTGGTAAAAGCATACATCAGGTACGGGTGATATCTTTCTGATAACCACCATCAGTGGGCGGCTTCTATTTAATAAACATAGTTGGTTTTCACCTATGCTCAGGTACCCTCATGCAGTATACTACATGCAGCCATTAAGTATGATATCTTAGCGGAGTGGATGCTCATCACTAGCACGCCCAACAACTTTTCTCAGTGTGCCACGCTACCCCCAGAAATGCAGCATTTTAAGGCAAGAACTCTAAGACATCACATAGCTTACACAGTCAGTCACACTGAGCAAATATTGCTTTGCAGTAAATATTGTGCAGTACTGGTGGGTTATATTGCATAGCCTTAGTCATTACAATACTGTAGTTAACCACTTGCCTACAGGGCACTTATGCCCCCTTCCTTACCAGGCCAATTTTCAGCTTTCAGTGCTGTCGCACTTTGAATGACAATTGCGCAGTCATGCAGCACTGTACCTATATGAAGTTTTTATAATTTTTTTCTCACAAATAGAGCTTTCTTTTGGTGGTATTTACTTGCCTCTGGGTGTTTTACTTTTTGCGCTATAAACAAAAAAAGAGCAAAAAATTTGAAAAAAAAAAGGTTTCTTTGTTTCTATTATAAAAGTTTGCAAACAGGTAATTTTTCTCCTTCACTGATGTGCGTTGATGAGGCGGCACTGATAGGCAGCACTAATGAGGTGGCACGGATAGGCAGCACTGATAGGCGCCACTGATGATGGGTACTGATAGTCAGCACTGATAGGCGGCACTGCTGGACACTAACTAGCGGCACTACTGGGCACTGACTGGCTGCACTGACTGGCAGCACTTATGGGCACAGGTGGGTGGCACTGATGGGTAGAGTTGGGTGACACAGGTGGGTGGCACTGGGCACTGGTGGGTGGCACTGCTGGGCACAGGTGGGTGGCACTGATGGGTAGAGTTGGGTGAAAAAAAAAACTCAACCTACAAGTATAAATAGTATTCTTAAATGTGACATCTAAACCAACATCCACCTCCTGATTACAACCCTTAAGTTAGGTTTAGTGGGTGGGTGCAGTTGCTGGAATCGCAGCTGTTCCTGCACCTGCAACCACCCACAGCCAAACGGGGCTGACATTCATTCTTAATGGCACCCCCCACACATCTAAACCCACTGCTTGTTTGTGAACCACAGGGAAATCGCATGGTGCAAAAGCACCATGCGATTTCCCTGCAGCTGCGTTTTGAAAATGGTGCAGGAACCCTTCTTTTAACGGAATGGGCTGCCATGTTTGCACAAACGCGGGCTGCAAGCCCTCTACAGTGTGAACCAAGCCTTACTCTCTTAAACACTTGTTTTTTATATCCAAAGAAAAAATTGTTATTTGGCAAAGTACAAAAGATAACAAGTCCAGAGTGAGAGTCCAAAAACAAACAAATGTCATAACTAGTAACAGAATGACATAATCGACAAGACCATTGCACATATAGTGCCTTGAAAAGTATTCATACCCCTTGATATTTACCACATTTTGTCATGTTACAACCAAAAAAGTAAATGTATTTTATTGGGATTTATGTGATAGACCAACACAAAGTGGCACATAATTGTAAAGTGAAAGGAAAATGATAAATGGTTTTCAAAATTTTTCACAAATAAATATGTGAGAAGTGTGGTGTGCATTTGTATTCAGCCCCCCCGGAGTCAATACTTTGTAGAACCACCTTTCGCTGCAATTACAGCTGCAAGTCTTTTTGGGGATGTCTCTACCAGCTTTGCACATCTAGAGAGGGACATGTTTGCTCATTCTTCTTTGCAAAATAGCTCAAGCTCTGTCAGATTGGATGGAAAGCGTCTGTGAACAGCAATTTTTAAGTCTTGACACAGATTTGCAATTGGATTTAGGTCTGAACTCTGACTGGGCCATTCTAACACATCAATATGCTTTGATCTAAACCATTCCATTGTAGCTCTGGCTGTATGTTTAGGGTCGTTGTCCTGCTGGAAGGTGATATAAAATAAACAGTGCAGCGCTAAATGCAAAATAAATATATATAATCAATAAATGCGTGGTGCAATAAATCAAACACAATATACCCCTACAGGTATAAAAACAAAAGTGATCAATAAGTAATTAATAGTGTCATACGTGTATATCCTTATAGGAAATATTACATGCAAAAAATGACATATATAATCATAAATAATACAGTGACAAAACACATAACAGTGCTCAAAACAAAGATGAACCAATCTTTAGTTTCAAGAAAAGTCCAAACAATCGATAATAATGATACTAATGATAACGCAATGCTTGGTGCAAGTCTTCACACTCATTATTATCGATTGTTTGGACTTTTCTTGAAACTGAAGATTGGTTCATCTTTGTTTTGAGCACTGTTATGTGTTTTGTCACTGTATTATTTATGATTATATATATCATTTTTTGCACGTAATATTTCCTTTAAGGATATACACGTATGACACTATTAATTACTTATTGATCACTTTTGTTTTTATACCTGTAGGGGTATATTGTGTTTGATTTATTGCACCACGCATTTATTGATTATATATATTTATTTTGCATTTAGCGCTGCACTGTTTATTTTATATTGTTCATTTACTTATTTTGGGTATAAGTTTAGTGCCAGCAGCTTTGTTCTAAGGATAGGATTCCATGTAAGTGCAGGAGGTTTTTGTTAATTATTCTGCTGGAAGGTGAACCTCTGCCCTGTCTCAAGTCTTTTGCAGACTCTAACAGGTATTCTTCTATAATTGCCCTGTATTTATCCATTTATCTTCCCATCAACTCGTGTTTCATGGTGGAAATCATGTGTTTAGGGTGATGTGCAATGTTAAGTTTCCTCCACACATAGCATTTTGCTTTTAGGCCAAAAAGTTCAATTTTAGTCTCATATGACCAGAGAACCTTCTTTCCACGTTTGCTGTTTCCCCCACATGGCTTCTTGCAAACTGCAAAAGGGACTTCCTATGGCTTTCTTTCAACAATGGCTTTCTTCTTGCCACTCTTCCATTAAGGCCAGATTTGTGGCGTTCATGAGTAATAGTTGTCCTGTGGACAGATTCTCCCACCTGAGCTTTGGATCTGCAGCTCCTCCAGAGTTACCATGGGCCTTTTGGCTGCTTCTCTGATTAATGCTCTCCTTGCCTGGCCTATCAGTTTAGGTGGACAGCCATGTCTTGGTAGGTTTGCAGTTGGGCCATACTCGTTCTATTTTCAGATGATGGATTGAACAGTGCTCCGTGAGATGTTCAAAGCTTGGGATATTTTTTTTATAACCTAACCCTGCTTTAAACTTCTCCACAACTTTAGCCCTGATCCATCTGGTGTGTTCCTCTGCCTTCATGATGCTGCTTGTTCACTAACATTCTCTAACAAACCTCTGAGTGCTTCACAGAACAGCTGTATTTATACTGAGATTAAACTACACACAGGTGAACTTTATTTACTAATTAGGTGACTTCTGAAGGCAATTGGTTCCACTAGATTTTAGTTAGGGGTATCAGAGTAAAGGGGGATGAATACAAATGCACACCACACTTTTCAGATATTTATTTGTAAAAAAATCTTGAAAACCATTTATCATATTTACACATTTATACAAAAATGAAATAGTACTTTAACTGCTATAGGAGCCTATGTGTAATTAGGTCTTTTGGGAGATAGTATTCTACCATGCTTCCCATAACTTTTCAAATTTAACTGGGCAACTCCAGTGAGAATATATAAGGCATTCAAAGCGTAATATATTGCCCATGTGTGTGATCCAATTACATGTGGATGGGGGCTGTTCAGATTTCCATTGAAGCAGAATGAGCCGGCGGGCCTGGAACAGTGCTCTAGATGCTGCTCCTCTATCATCTAGGATCCCTAGAATACATTGTTTGGGGTCTCTAGGTCTAACATTAATTGTAAAACGGTGTTGATTGTTCCAGCTTCTTTGGTCCAATACTTGTAAAGTTTCGGACACCGCTGTAGTATGTGGAGCAGGTCCCCATGGTCCCTTTGGCACCTGGGGCATAAGGGATCTTGTCTTAAGCCCATTTTTACAGCTTAGCTGGAGTATAGTGTACTTGTAATAGTATATAGAAGTGGGCCAAACATTGGGTAACATTTAGGGAGCTTGAATAAACAGATTGCATAGCCGTTTCACATTGGTCTGCTGTGTACCAATATCACTTTCCCAGGGTTCAGCCACCTTACTGGGCTAGCCCTCCAGGTAGTTCTTAAACACTTGTCACACAGACACTTTAACCATTGCAAAAATATATCTTAATAGCAGCTAGTTTAAACAAGATTCCAGTCAGGGCCTGGACTGAGCGAAGTATAAGGGAGGGCCAGCATGACTGGGGCGTGCAGATGAGGCAGAGAGTGTAATTTGGGTGGAGTATAGGCAAGGAAAAGGGGATGGGGGGTGGTTACTTACTTGATTGGTGTACGCAGCATTGTGGGTGGTCTTGCAGGTTTTGAATTGGGGGGTTGTGTCTTGTCGGAGTCAGTCGGAGCTTGTGCCATCACGGAGGTGGTTTCTTCTTCTTTTGCTGGTACCTGCGACGGAAAAAAGCTAGGCCATGAGTGACTTAGACGGGATGCTATCCCAATTGCGGGCGGCAGCTGAAGCCAATGGCTCAGGGTGGTTAAGGGAGAGGCTGTCGGACATGCTGCAAGGCCCCAGGCCCGCGTCACCGGGCCCTTCTACTGGGTGCACACGTGCTCGGCGGTCTGTGCCTCCGGTGCGCTTTAGCCCAGAGGTGACAGCTCGGGTTCTGTGCCGTTCTGGGAGCCCCTTAGGGGACCCTCCAGCTCCGCCGGTGAAGCGTCGGCCTGCTTCTCCGGGGAGGGCTGGGAGGAATCCTCGCCGCTGGCGGACCCCTGGCAGGAGCACATCTACTACCACCCGCTCCCCAGCCATCTCACCTCTTATTCAGACCATGCGGCTGGCCCTGCAGGCTCCGGGCCTGCAGCGGTGGCAGCCCGGCGTGGGAGGAGTGGCGGGCGGCCTTCAGAAGGGACTGGGTCAGCGTCCCCAAGGAGCAGAGGATCGGGCTCTCCAGAATCACGGCAGGCCCAGGAGGGTGCCGCCTCGTCACAGGCCGGGACCACGAGGTCGGGGCCATCTTTGAGTGCGGATCGAGCACGAAGTGGGTGGGGCTTAGCGGCTCGGAGCTCTGGGCCGGCAGCCGGTGATGACATGGCCCCTGTGTTCGGCCCGGGCTTTGGAGCCGGGGATCCACATCTCACTCACCGGCCTGCGGCTGCTGGGCTCCCCTCTGCCGCCCGGCAGGCCTCCCTGAAGTCGGCGGTGCGGAGCGCGAGGTGGGCGGGGCCTGATGATGTCACTCCCGGGCGCCATCTGGGCTCGGGAGCTGGGAGGAGGCCTTCATTCGGAAATCAGCCTGCGGCTGCTGGGCGTGTCTCGGTGGCCCAGCGAGCCTCTCGAGGGGGGGCGGGGGGTGCTGAGGTCACCCATGTGCGCCGCATTGCTCCAGGAGCAGGAGAAGGCCCCCTGTCAGTTGGGGCTTCGGCTGCGTCCCAGCGAGCCCAGCGTGGGAGGAATGATCCGGCGGCTCTGGTGCGGTGGGTGCTGCCAGCCGTTCAGTGTGCCGACCGGGCCCAGGAGCCGGGGAAGAGCCTGGAGCAAGGCCTGGTGCGGCCTGGGATCCGGTGGATGCGGAGAGGAGATCCGAAGGGGAGCTCAGCGGTTCCGAGGAAGATGCGGTCCCTTCATCACTGCCTGGATCTGGATTGGCGGCTGTGGGTCCCGGCGAACGACTGCAGCCTGGTGAGTTGAATTCAGGGGCTGTTTCTTTGTCTTCTTTAGTTTCTCTGTTTGAGGGTTTTCGGGACCTGGGGAGTGGTGTTTCTGTTTTGGCGGAGAGGGGGTTTGGGGCTGCAGGGCTTAACATGGGGTCTTTGGGGGGTTCCCTGGGGGCTGATGGTGTTGTCGGTATGATGTTGTCCGGTTTCAGGGAAATGTTGGCACGTTGTGAGGCGGGGTTGGTCGCTAGGACTTCGGCGCCACCTTTGGCTGCTTGGTCGGGGATGCAAGATGCGGCATCAGGGAGCAGTGTCGGCCCCGGGGGTGGTAGATACGAAGCTGCTGGGGTCCCCCCGCAGGTGATTACGGTGGCTGGGCCGCAGGTCTCTGGAGTCGCGACCGCAGTGCGATCGGCGGCGGTGGGTTCTGTTAGCTCTGGTTCTGAGGCTCTGAGGGGGGAAGCGGCGGCGGATCACGTTGGGGTTGATGGCGGAGATAAAGGGGTTACGGGGTGTGATGGTGTGCGTTTGGCAGACGCTGCGAAATGCGAGGTTTATGTGTGCTTCGAGGGGCCCTTGGGGGCTCATCTGAAGCCAGAGGTGAAGGAGCGCATTTGGGGGGGCGAGTATGTGGAAATATTTTCTTTATTGCCGTTGGAGAAATTCAACTTAGATAAAGTTCGGCCAGATGAGAGTAAGAGGGAGGAGGAAGAAAAGCGGCGATATCGTTTGATTCCTCGCTCGTTCTCTAATTGGCTTCAGGCGTTTGCCATTTTGGCAAGCGTTATTGGAGAGAAGTCACCTGAGCATTGTTCCCCACTTTTTTGTTACTTGGATGCCATAGGGGAAGCTCAGAGGGTTTATGGGGGCATCGCGTGGTTACGTTATGACGAGCAGTTTCGTCAGCGTATGGCGGTTAGGCCATCTTTGCGGTGGGACCATAAAGATATCGGGCTGTGGATGAAGCTCATGACTCCCGTGAGGAGCACGGCTCATCCCTTTCAGGGGGGGGCCGGAAGTGCAGCTACGGTTGCGCAGCCGGCCGTGCTTAAAAAGGGCTACTGCTGGCAGTTTAATGAGGGATCGTGCAGGTTTGGATCCGGCTGCCGATTCCGTCATGAGTGCTCGGGTTGTGGGGGGGCCCATCCATTGTCCCGGTGTTTCAAGCAAGGAAGGGGGAGAGGTGGTGACACTGGAAAAAGGGAAGTCGCCAGTGAGGGTAGGAAGGATGTTGCCGTTTTTAAAGCGGTACCCTGATCAGGCGGCGGCGACCCTGTTGCGGCGGGGTTTTTCGGAAGGTTTTTTGATCCCCTGTCTATTGGCGGTAGTTCCTCCAGCGGCGGATAATTTGAGGTCGGCGCGGTTGCATCCGGAGGTTATCAGGGCAAAAATTGACAAGGAGGTGTCCTTGGGCCGCATGGCTGGCCCGTTTGTGGATCCCCCTATGCCTAATTTGGTAATTTCGCCGCTGGGTGTTGTTCCCAAGAAAGAGCCTAATAAATATAGACTCATTCATCACCTGTCTCATCCGCGGGGGGGTTCGGTCAATGATGCTATTGACCCAGGTTTGTGTTCTGTTTCCTACACTTCTTTCGACGCGGCGATTTCATGGGTGCGGCGGTTTGGTCGGGGTGCCCTGTTGGCGAAAACTGATATTGAGGCGGCGTTTCGCCTTTTGCCGGTGCAGTTGTCTCCGATTGCTGGGTTGCAAATGGGAGGGGTGCATATTTGTTGATCGTTGCTTGCCTATGGGCTGCGCCATTTCTTGTTCTCCATTTGAGACTTTTAGTTCTTTTCTTGAATGGGCGGTTAGGGATGTTTCTGGGCTCGCATCTGTCATCCATTATTTGGATGATTTTTTGTGTATTGGCCCTCCGGGTAGTTCCATCTGTGCATCGTTACTGAGCACGGTGGAACATGTGTTCGAGCATTTTGGCGTTCCTTTGGCTTCGGATAAGACGGTGGGTCCGACAACGGAATTGTGTTTTTTGGGAATTATTGTCGATTCGGAGGCCATGAAATGTCGTTTGCCTCAGGATAAATTGGAGGAGCTCCGGGGGTTGGTGAGTTCGGTGGGTCAGTGCAGGAAGATTCGGCTTCGGGAATTGCAGTCGTTACTAGGCAAGTTAAATTTCGCTTGCCGCATCATGCCCATGGGGCGTATATTTTCCAGGCGTTTGGCGGCTGCCACGGCTGGTGTGGCGGCCCCGCATCACAGGGTTCGGCTGCGAGGTGAGCTACGGGATGATTTGGGGGTATGGAGGTCGTTTCTCGATTCCTATAATGGAAGATCACTTTGGTTGGATGGGGTCGTGTCCAATTTTGATTTGGAACTCTTTACGGATGCGGCGGGCTCGGCCGGTTTTGGGGCCTATTTTCAGGGTCAGTGGTGTGCGGGTTCGTGGCCTTTGCAATGGCGGGAGGTGGGTCTGTTGCGCAATCTGACCTTACTGGAGCTTTTCCCAATCGTTTTAGCTGTTTCTTTGTGGGGTGCTGTTTTCCGGAATAAACGGATTCGTTTTCATTGTGATAATTTGAGCGTGGTTCATGCCATTAACCGTGTTTAGGCCACGTCTCGGCCGGTGGTTCGTATGTTGCAGCGGTTGGTTTTGGACTGTTTGAGTCTCAATTGTTTTATTTCGGCTGTACATGTTCCGGGCGTGGATAACTCAGTTGCTGATGCTCTATCTCGTTTTCAGTGGGACAGATTCCGTCGGTTGGCACCAGAAGCGGAGCAACGTGGTATCGATTGTCCGGATCACTTGTGGAGCATTGCCTTGCCTCTTCAGCGGCCTTGATTCAGACATCAGTTTGCGCGTCCACTTGGGTTTTCTATGAGAAGGTGTGGCGGGAACGGCTGGAGCTGGTGAGTGAGGTGGGGGGTGGTTTAGGGGTGGATGATGCCCTATGCCTCCTGCTTTATTTCATCGGTAGGAATTTTGAAAGGGGTGTTTCCGCAACTTTGATGTCTCGCAAGCTGGCGGGGTTGGCTTTTCATTTAAAACTGGCGGGGGGTCGTGACGTGACGAAGGATTTCCTTGTTCGGCAGGCTATGCGGGGGTACAGAAAAGGCCGTTCCATCCCTGATTCTAGACGGCCGGTTTCTTTTGAGGTTCTTCAAGTGGTGGTTGGCCAGTTGGATCGTATTTGTTCCTCGTTGTATGAGGCGATTTTGTTCCGAGCGGCTTTTGTGCTGGCATTTTTTGGGGCCTTTCGGGTTGGGGAGTTGGTTAGTCGGACTAAGTGGGGCGAGGGTGGTTTGGCCATAGATGAGGTGGTCTTGCTGGGTAGTGGGTTGCGTATTTTTCTGCGCAAGTCAAAAACGGACCGTTTGGGTCGGGGTACCTGAGTGGAATTGGCTGAGATTCCGAGTTCTCGGATTTGTCCGGTACGGGCGGTTAGGGAATTTCTCGAGGTGAGACCTGACCTTCCTGGGGTTTTCTTTCTGCATACGAATGGGATGGCTCTGTCTCGATTCCAATTTGGGGCAGTGTTTAAACAGTGTTTGCAGTCTGCCGGGTTGGGTGTGGAACATTACTCGTCTCATTCGTTTCGCATTGGGGCAGCTACGGAGGCCGCCAGCTGGGGGTTAGGTGATCGAGTGGTTCGTCGGATTGGGCGTTGGGATTTGGATAGGTTCAAGATATATGTGCGTCCTCAGCTCTTGTGATAAAAAAAAAAAAAAATAGGTTTTTGGTGTTGTTGTGTTGGTCTCTGTGGTACTTGTATTTTGTTAACTTTGTGTTTTTTGTTTGTTTTGTGGGGGCCTTTGTGGTGAAGGTTCTACCTCCTCCCTTCTTTTTGTGTGTTTCTTTGCAGGTTCCGAAGGCTGCTTGGTATGGATCTTGGGCCATTCGTATGTTTTTTGGGGGCTAAGAGGGCGGATGTTCGTCCAGAGGGTCGGCAACTGGGATTTGAGAGGGGGGAGGCGAGGCTTCGTTGGCTTGGAGTGCCGGGAATGTTGTGGTCCAGGGTGGTCCCGGAAATTCATCACTATTCCCGTTTGGACCGGCCTCCAGATGTTTTGGTATTGCATGTGGGGGGTAATGATCTCGGGTTGCGCTCCATGCGGGAGGTTATCCGAGATATCAAGTTTGACTTTTTGCGGATTCGGTCTTTTTTCCCGGACACAGTGCTGGTATGGTCGGACATAGTGGCCCGTGCTTATTGGCGTATGGCCCGTTCCGTCGCAAAAATTAATAGGGCTCGGGTTAAGGTGAATAAGGAGGTGGCGCGTTTTGTGGTGAGGAATGGTGGCCTAGCAGTCCGTCATAGGGAGCTGGAGGAGGAGTCCTGGCGGTATTTGCGTTCGGATGGGGTGCATCTTAATGCAGTTGGGATTGACCTGTGGTCCTTGGGCCTGCAGGATGGTATCCAACGTGGATTACGTGTGTGGCGGGCTACACGAGTGTAAGGGTTCACACTCGTGTGCTGTGGCAGGGGTCGATGGGTCTTTGAAGGCGGTGGTGGAGTGACAAGTTGAGGAATTATGGGTTGGGCCCATCGTAGGTATGGGTGTCCCTTCCCAATAAAAGGTCATATTGGTAATGTGGGAGTTCATTTGGCTGTATCTGGGTTAAGTAATGGTAGTATTGTCCCCGAGGCGGTGTAGTAGCGGCTGGGGGCCTTTCATTGAGTAGTAGATACAGCCGAGTTGGTGATGGGAGTAATGGTGCCTTCAGAGACCTTGGACCCGGGTGGTAATTTACTGTCAGGTATCAATTGAGTTATTGTAAGATATTTATGTTGAGTTATGTTAAATAAATGGCTGCTATGGCCGGTTTTACACCAAAAGTGAGTTGCGTGTTTATTTGGGGGGAAAGGTTTTGAAGGGGTGGTGGTGTTTTAAGGGGGGTAGGTAAGTATTAGCCTCGGGATTCTGCAAGTCCAACAGTCATGATTTCTTTAACTGGATACTGGTCACTTTAACTGGACACTGGAGTACCATCTTCAGTTTGTCTTCCACCACACATAAGGTTTCCAACCTCTATACCGACCCTGCAGTCTCAAAATGAGAGGACTACAAAGCCTAACAAGTCTTCCCGTATATGGTGCAACTGTAATATACCATAGGTTCCAAATGTACTTACAGTCTTATGTCCCACCTACGGCATTATCAATCAAGGCAATACATAGATGATTCCACAGCCCGCTGTACAAATATCCTCTGCTGTGTGTCCATGGCTGTCACACTTTCCACAATTTCAGTGTTCCCTGGCTCTTCCACCTTCCAATCCTCATTTTGGGAACCCACCCCCATCTAAGCCGCACCCTCCATACTACGGGAGGCTGTCCATTGCCACCTCCTGTCTTGTTCTCAAGCTCAGACAAATTCTCACATTCTAGTCCTCTAACATCCAGCTGGATTACTTACAGCACTTCTCCCGGAATAGTAAACAATCACCGCTTTAATAAAAAGTTCAAAGGCTATTCACAAACAAAAGGAGTTATTATACATACCCAGTCCAATGTCCCTAGGTACTGCAAGAGGCCTGCAATTTATTCACGGTTCAAATGGGCTACTGGCTTTCCACATAGTACATTCAGCACTCTATTATACTCAACGCGCTTTGATGGTTCACTGTGTTCATCGAGGTGGAGGATTGAGCAGTCTCTTCCTTTGTCCCACCCTGGTCGATAATCGATTGCATCCCAGATTGCATAATTATCAATAACACCATAAAAAGGTGCATTCTTACCAAACTAATTCAGGAATCAAAAACAGTTCTGCTCAATAACAAATTTAATTAAAATCCATATTTAACCCCTTTTGGTACAGTAGTCCTAGTTTGTATATCTATTTTGGCTTGCCACAAAGTTGTGATGATATTATTATTATTGTGGCATTTCTTAAAACACTATACTGTTTTTACCAATCATTAGACATGTGTGTTTCATTTAGTTAGGTTTTCGGACAAAAATACAATTTTCAGAAATTGAGATGTATACGAATCTCCGAAAGGACATAGTAACGGATGTCAACGAATCTGAAAAAAGTTATAATGAAATTAACAAATGCATTCACTTCATTTGGATGATGTCACATGATAACGTAGCACTTTGGGCCCATGGGGAAATGAATTCAATTTTAGAATTTGTTCGTTAACTTGGTTTCGGATAAGGAATGGATCCAAATTTCATTCCATTCATTACTTTGGATGCACATGGCGACAGTTGATATTGTCTAATCAGCTCAGGCCACTTCTCTTGGTAGACTGGACTAGCATGCCAAAACATCGAATCCTTCCAATCTGATAATATATCGAATATATAGCAATCATCAAAACTGCAACATTTTTTTTAATCCACCCAGACCAACAAATATATGAAATGAATGCTGCAGATATGAAATTAATTCCGAAAATGAATCAGTTTAACATAATATGACAAAACAAAATTCTTAAATGAATGAATGCGTCTGAAACGAAGCACAAATTTCTGGCGTGTTGCAGATTTGTTCCTAAATTTCTTCTTCCTTGACTAGAAGGTTCTTAAGAGAGATCTTTCTTCCACCTGAAGAGTAGGGGCTTTCCTCAATATGATTTTAGGTCACACAGGTATTAAGGATTTCAAGACCAGATCTCTCCCAATAGAGGTCACTATTTTCTAACGATTTTGGTGTTTTTCACATTATTTTCTAGGTTGCAGAGCTGGGTCTTATTCCTTTCTGTCAGGGGTGATTTCTCTTTAAGAAGTTGGATTCTATCAGCAAAGATATATGCCTCCTCGATCACGCTTTGATTGTGCTTTTTCTCTGTGAATCTACGTTACTGTTCCAAAAACTGTCTAAAAGCAAAGCCTTCAGTTTATTAGTACTGTAAACCTGACAGCACCTTTATGATTTGACAGTTTTATGAGGGATGCATTATTATAACAATGTAAAGTAAACATAGACTCAGGCAATCTTATTCTTTCAACAGTTTGAGTCAGCGGTGAGCGATAAAGCACGTAGGACTCATTCACACTTGCAGCAGCACTTTCTCTGAAAAGTGACCTGCAGGGATTGTATTTCAGAGATTGGTTGACAGGCAGCTCAAAGGTGATATGGCGCCTTCTCACTGCCTGATTTAACCCTGGGAAGCGGTTCCAGCGTGCTTGCAGCATGCCATTATTCACTCAAATAGGTTGCATTTTGTGGTTTTAATTGTGTATAACTTTTGCCACAGCATGTGTACCACCCCATTAGGCCGCCATTGTAGCTTAATGGGGGCAGTCTGGTAAAATCATGACTCAACCACCTATTTTTAGAGCAGTAGTAAATACCTGAGAAATAAATTCTAGCCTCCCGGCAAGGTAATGACATAATGTGCTAGTATGCATCACATACTAGCACATTATGAAAGTCTTACCAGTAAAACTAAGCCCTCCAGTGGCACACTGTCACTGCTGACAGGGATTCCATCTTCACCTGGTCTTCTTTCTGTGTTCATGGGCTCCAGACGTTTGAATGGCCAAGTCGCAACGACGTCACTCCTGTGCATAGGAGTCATGGTTGAAACACAGCGCTTTGTATTGACAGCACATTTTGTATGCCTTCAAATCACATCACGGTGCACATGTGTCGGTGACGTCACCGGCTGCAAAATATGTGAATATCTAATAAACGGTGCACATATAGGAGATATACATTTTACCTACAGGTAAGTTTTATTATAAGCTTACCTGTACATAAAAGTTGCAATACAGAGTTTACTACCGTTTTAAAACCCCGAACGCGGTTTATGCTGTGCATTCTGCAGTTGCTCTTTTGTCTGAACCCATTTTTCATCCATCACCATTGTTGTCTGGCTATAAGGCAGTCACCTTTTCATGGGAAGTGAAATCTATCATTGGGCAGCTCTTATGACACCATCAATGTGATCCAGTGGTCAGAAAGGGCAGTGGACATGGTATGCCTCTGATGGTTTCAGAACCCTGTGAGATGCCTATAATGGTGCTTAATCTCTTTCACGTAAGCAGAAATGCTGCTAATTGTAAATTAAGAAACTAAAAACTAAAGGTACAATTTTTTAAAGAATTACCTTGTCACATTAAAGTAGATGTAAACCCAATCACTAAAAATCTCATATAAGCATTAATAAAAGTGCAACAGGGGATGGCCAGGTAGCATCTGCCATAATGGATAAATATCAATAAATACTTACACATTATGGTACACTTACAGTACCTCTAGGTGTCTTCTCCTCCAGTGATGTGGGGTCTAAAACTAGTCTGGTATCTTCTTCCTTCACTGATTGAGCGGCCCCTGATCATGCCAGGAGCAGTCAGGGATTGCACATGTGCCCCAGTCAGCATACAGCTAACAAAAAATTGTCAGCAAACAGATAAGATGAGATTTTTGGCAAAAGACACTTGTAAATTCTGTTCAACCGGCTGTTTTCAACTTTTAGCTCTGTTCTATTGTAATTTCAGAAGTCATTTTCAATATTTTAAAGTTGAAGTTTAGGCAGATTAGGTAGACAATTGGTTTATAGTTGTCACCCCATAAGAGGAAGTGCCTGAACAAGTAGCTTTATGGCAGGATCATTAGGTATTATTATTTGAAAAGCTGCAGATTTAAACCTTAAAACTCAGGTATGGATATTTTTGCATAGTTATATTGGTTAAGCTTGGACCAATGTACAGCCTCAATTCCAAAAAAAGTTAAGATGATGTGTAACTCTACATATAAAACAGAATTCAATTATTTGCAAAAAACTCATAAACCCGAATTTTATTCACAATAGAAAGTAGAAAACATATCAAATGTTTAAACCAAGAAAATGTACCATTTTAGGAAAAACATATGGTCATTTTGAAACTGATGGCAGCAACACATCTCAAAATTTGGGACTGGCCAACAAAAGTAAGTTGTACTAACAAGGAAAATATAGAAGAACATTTTGCAACTAATTAGGTTAATTGGCAACAGGTCAATAACATGACTGAGTTTAAAGAGAACATCTTAGAGAGTCAGAGTGTCTCAGAAGTAAAGATGACAGAGGTTCATCAATCTGTGAAAAGCTGAGTCTAAAAATTGTTGAACAATTTCAGAAAAACATTCCTCAATGTAAAATTGCAAACATTTTAAATATATAGTCTACGCTATATAATATCATCAAAAGATTCTGAGAATCACCCTTCACACAGGGAATGGGGGGGGGGGGGGGGGGCAGTGAATTGAGAGAATTGGAAAATATTTTTTACCTTAAAGTGTTATTAAACCCCGGACCCTGCATTCACTATATCCAGTCTCCCGTAGTACACAGAACATGGAAATGTAATTATTTTAGTAAATATAAACTGCTAAATACCTTTTCTCATCAGCAGTTAAAGCAGTCTTGTGACTTCTATCAGTGTCCAGCCAAGCACTAGCTAAAGCTTGTAGGAGGAGCTTTCTTTCTGCTCTAGGAGGATGCAAATCCCCTGAACTTTGGGCAGTGCTGACTGGCCCTGTGCTGATCACATGCACTCTCCCAAGAAAAAAAAAACCTCTCTAGCCATACACACCAAACTGAGCATGTGCATGCCTACAGTTCAGTCTGAAGATAATTGGTGATTGCTTGAAAAAGGGGAGGAACAGAGAAAAAAGGATCAAACAGTCTTTTTACACAGTGCAGAGAATTAACCCCTTAGGTTCCACAGTGTGTATAACAAGCATGCTTTACTGCATATACAGACTGATTTTACTGTTGTGGGTTTAGTAACACTTTAATGCAAGGAATGCATTAAGGTAAAAATGTTTTTAGCTTTAGTATTACTTTAAAGATCTATCATGCAAAGAAGAAGTCATATCCGAACATGATCCAGAAACGCCTCCACCTCTGGGCCAAAGCTCATTTATTATGGTTGGTTGTAAAGTGGAAAACTGTTCTGTGATCAGATGAATTGAAATTTGACATTCTTTTGGCAACCATGGGTGATGCATCCTCCGGACTAAAGAAGAGAGGGACCTTCCAGTTTGTTATCAGTGCTCAGTTCAAAAGCCTCCATCTCTGATGGTATTTGGGGTGCATTAGTGTGTATAGAATGGGCAGCTTGCACATCTGGAGAGACACCATCAATACTGAAAGATATATCCAGGTTTTAGAGCAGCATATGTTCCCATTCAGGGAAGGCCTTGCATATTTCAGCAGGACAATACTAAACTGCATACTGCATCTATGAAAATAGCTTGGCTTTGTAGTAGAAATGTCCAGGTGCTTAACTGGCCTGCCAGCAGAAGGGCAGCCACTCGGCACAGGACTTGGAAGCTAGTGGCAATCATTGCAAAGTAGTGACAGAGATCCCCCTGCGCTAATATGGAACCTAATTTCTATATTCTGCCAACACCCTATCCTCTACCTATAAGTGGACAAATATAAGTGATAAAATATAATATTGCTATTGTTCTGTCACATGTTCTGTCCCCCTTTGTAATGTACAGCGCTGAGCGAACTATTGGCGCTTTATAAATACTGTATAATAATAATAATAGTGGTGTAGCGCTGATAACTAAATGCGAAAACTCCACAATAATAAGATAAAAAACATAAATCACATAAATGAATGAATATAAGTGATAGATCTTTCAAGATCTAGAAAAACAGTGTCTCAAACTGTGATATTATCAGTACACAAAGTGCATATGATGAAGCTGGTCCTATGCCCGGACTCTCATACAGTGACAATACCCAGTCCCACTTGGGACCAAACCCCAAAAGACTTGGTGCTATATACAGTGGATCCCAAAATAAGGGATATGATCACAAAGTGAATGATATATAAAGTGTATCTCATAATTGTGATATAAACCAAATAAAGTGACTAGTGAATAATGTTAAACACAATATATAAACATAAACTTCATAAACGCATAAAACGATAAAAATTGTTCAGCAAATTGCCAAGAATAGCAAAGAAGGCAATTACTGCCAAAATGTGCCTATATCTTCAAACCACGTGCTATAGCGCTGGTGCAGATGGTGAGCATATACAGTGGGGATCGAAAGTTTGGGCACCCCCACTAAAAATTTGTATTAATGTGCATAAATGTCAAGGTCCTACCTTTTCCCTGAGGTTATGTTACTCCATGTGCTGGCGTCCATCTTTTAATTCTGCTGTGCATGGTGGGAATCCTTTTATGCCTTCAGGTCTCTGTGGTCCATCCCCCAGAGGGGTGTGGCTGATGACATATAAGCCTGTGGCCCACACATGCTCTTTGCACTTGTGTCTTGTGTCTTTGTGTTGCTATTACTCTGTTCTGACTCTCGTGACTCTCCTGGTATCTGATCGGCTTGGGACTCAACTATTCTTTGTATTCTCCTTTGATCTGATCCTCTGTTGCTGAACCCGGCTCGTGACCTGTGATTCTCATCTGCTGTCCTGTACTGTTTTGTCCTGTTGTTGTTGACCCGGCTTGTCTGACTACTCTTTTGTCTCTTCCACCAGCTACACGCCATTGGCGGCGGCCATTACCGCAGCTGAGGTGTCTCGGGGGCCGCGACCTGGTTCCTGGCTGCGTCAAGTCCATCCCCACCATCAGGGGCCCTGGTGAAGGGCAGCCTGGGACTTAGACTCCGCGCCCTGAGGGACTTTGGTCTGTGGGTGGTGGTTGTCGTCAGCCAGTGCGTTACATTGTTAGGCCTGCCTGTCCGTTCCTCAGCTCCTGCCCTGACATTACACAAGTGCCATGAATCCTGACGGTGCAGGTACGCCTTCGCTCCCAATGCTAGTCGCCAGACTCGATCAACAGGATCACCTGTTGGATCAGTTCGCTCAGGCGTTGCAAACTCTGCTTGCACGCACTGCACACCTTGCTCCTGGTGCTATTAGGCTGGTAGTCACTCCGGTGGTCTCTCCCGCTGCTTCTCCGCTTGTTGCGCCCACCACCTTGACGGCTGCATCAGCGGCGCCCAGAAGTATGACTGGTTCTGCCCCTCTTCCACAGCGCTTTGGGGGTGAGCCGAGTCAGTGTCGAGGGTTCCTCAACCAGGTGGGTATTTATTTTGAATTAATACCTCACGCCTTTCCGTCTGAGAGGTCAAAGGTGGGGTTCCTAATTTCACTACTCTCAGACAAGGCCTTGGCCTGGGCAAAACCCTTATGGGAGAGGAACGACCCGGTGATTCAAGATTTTTCTGGTTTTGTCGATGCCTTCCATAGGGTATTCGACGTAACGGCTCGTTCCGCCTCGGCGGCCAAGCTGCTCATGACCATGCATCAGGGTTCACGGACCGTGGCCGAGTACACTATAGAGTTTCGTACCCTGGCGGCAGAGGTTGGTTGGAACAATGAGGCTCTGGTGGCTGCGTTTTCCCATGGCCTTTCTGACACATTGAAGGACGAGATTGCAGCTAAGGAACTGCCTGTGGTGTTGGAGGAGCTCATCTCTTTCCTGATCCTGATTGACACCAGGCTCAGGGAGAGGCCTTCACTCAAGGAACGCATGCGGAGGCCTTCCAATCGACTGGCACCTGCGTTTTCTGTCCCACCCGTTCCTCCCTCTCCTCCCACGCCTCCTGGGGATAGCTTGTCTGGTGGGGAACCCATGCAGCTGGGGTTTGCTCGCCTTTCCGAGGGAGAGCGGGCCGCTCGGCGTCGGGAGGGTCGCTGCCTGTACTGTGGCCTCGGTGGGCACTTTCGGCAGTCTTGTCCGGTCCGTCCGGGAAACGCTCGCACCTGAGATCATGTCGGGGACAGATTTTGGGTGGAGTTTCCTCGTCCCCGGCGTTCCGCAAGGATAAGCCACTGATCACCGTGGTCCTTTCTTGGACAGAGGGCTCGGTGACGGCCCAGGCGTTGGTAGACTCTGGGGCCGGTGGGTTGTTCTTGGACAGCTCATTTGCTGCACAGCACTCCATTCCCCTGCAGGCTCGTGCTACCCCATTGGTTCTCGAAGCAATAGATGGCAGGCCCCTGCAACCGCCGCAGGTTACCCACGAGACTCTGCCGATAGAGGTAGCCATTGGGGCTGTTCACAGGGAGTTGGCCTGTTTTCAGGTGATTTCTTCCCCACACTATTCGGTGGTTTTGGGGTATCCCTGGCTCCAGAGGCACAATCCAACCTTCAATTGGCAAACAGCCGACATTCTCTCATGGTCTCCACAGTGTGGGGCCGGGTGCATCCGGGGGCCGGTTAAGGTATTATGTGCCTCCTCGGACTCTGCGTTGCCCACCGACTATGGGGAGTACCGGGACGTGTTTGATAAGGTACGCGCTGGTACCTTACCGCCGCATCGTCCTTACGACTGCGCCATATCCTTGCAACCCGGGGCCACTCCTCCGCGTGGCAGGGTGTACCCTCTCTCGGTTGCGGAGAATAAGGCCATGGAGGAGTACGTTGTGGATGCGCTTTCCCGGGGGCACATTCGTAAGTCTACTTCCCCAGGAGGAGCGGGTTTTTTTTTCGTAAAGAAGAAGGGTGGGGAATTGAGGCCCTGCATCGATAGGGGTCTCAATCGGATTACCATTAAAAATGCATATCCAATTCCTTTGATTTCTGAGTTGTTCGACCACCTTAAGGGAGCAACAGTCTTTACCAAACTCGACCTTAGGGCGGCATACAACCTCGTACGGATCATAGAGGGGGATGAGTGGAAGACCGCGTTTAACACCAGAACCGGGCACTACGAATACCTGGTGATGCCCTTCGGATTGTGTAACGCGCCCGCGGTTTTTCAGGAACTCATAAACGATGTCCTTCGTGATTTGTTGCAGCAGTGCGTAGTGGTTTACCTGGATGACATCTTGGTTTACTCTACCTCCATGGAGTCCCATGTCTAGGATGTCAAGCAGGTGCTGCAACGATTGCGTGAGAACGGACTCTTTTGTAAACTCGAGAAGTGCGAGTTCCATCGATCCCAAGTTGCCTTTTTGGGCTACATAATTTCCGCGGAGGGATTTTCCATGGACCCTCAGAAGGTTGCGGCGGTTCTGCAGTGGCCTCGTCCCAATGGTCTTCGGCCCATTCAGCGCTTTCTGGGTTTTGCCAACTACTATCGGAAGTTCATCAGTAACTTCTCCACATTGGCAAAGCCTCTCTCTGACCTAACCAAGAAGGGGAGTAACCCTCACGAGTGGCCATCCGAGGCCATCATAGCTTTCGAGGCTCTGAAAGCCGCCTTTGCTTCGGCTCCGATTCTTTCGCATCCCAATCCTGGGTTGCCCTTCGTCCTCGAGGTTGATGCTTCCGAGACGGGAGTAGGAGCTCTCCTGTCTCAGCGTCGGTCGCCCGATGGACCCCTACTTCCCTGCGGGTTCTACTCCAGGAAGCATTCCTCTGCAGAGTGCAACTACCAGATTGGAGATCGGGAGTTGTTGGTCATCATTCTGGCTCTCAAGGAATGGAGGCACCTGCTCGAGGGTTCCGCGGTTCCGGTCCTCATTCTTACCGATCACAAGAACCTGACTTATCTTTCGGAGGCCAAGAGATTGACACCCCGCCAGGCCAGATGGGCTCTGTTCTTGTCACGCTTCAACTATGTGGTTTCATATTTGCCTGGTTCCAAGAATGTCAGGGCTGATGCGTTATCACGGCAATACTCTGAGTTGTCCAGGGAAGACTCTGAGCCAATCTCACTTATACCTCCAGATCAGATCCTGGCTGCCATTCGCACCAGTCTGACCTCTCCTCTTGGGGAGCAGATTTTGGCGGCTCAAACTGATGCTCCTCCCGGGAAGCCGGAGGGTAGATGTTTCGTACCCGAGGGATTGCGCACCCGCCTGCTGCGTACCTACCATAACGCCAAAACTGCCGGGCATCCAGGGAAGAACCAGCTGTGTTGGGTCGTCTCTCGCTTATTCTGGTGGCCAACCCTCCGTGCCGACATTGCCTCTTATGTAGCGGCATGTTCGATCTGTGCCCAGAATAAGTCTCCACGGCATCTCCCTTTGGGTCTTCTGCAACCCATTCCCAATGGGGAGCGTCCTTGGTCACATCTAGGGATGGACTTTATTGTAGACCTCCCGGTGTCTCGGGGTCATACGGTCATCCTCATGATCGTCGATCGGTTTTCCAAGATGTGCCATTGCATTCCACTCAGGAAATTACCCACAGTGCAAGAACTGGCCACGGTCTTTTCCAGGGAGATTTTTCGCCTGCATGGGTTACCTAAGGTGATTGTCTCGGACCGCAGGAGTCAGTTCGTGTCCAGATTCTGGCGCGCCTTCTGCTCCCAGTTGGGTATTAGTCTCTCCTTTTCTTCAGCCTACTGCCCGCAGTCCAATGGGGCTGCGGGGCGTTCCAATCAGGCCTTAGAACAATTCCTTCGGTGTTATATTTCAGACCATCAGGACGATTGGGCCGATCTCCTGCCTTGGGCAGAGTTTGCCAGGAACTCGGCGGTCAACTCCTCCTCCGGGATGTCTCCCTTCATGGCCAACTATGGGTTCCAACCCACGGTATTACCTGAGAGGTTCTCACCACAGGACATTCCGGTTGTGGAGAACCATCTTGCTGCCCTGCGTTCTTCATGGGGGCAGATCCAGAGGGCCTTGAGGGACTCAGCTCAGCGCCAGAAGTTCCAGGCTGATCGCAGACGGTTGCCCGCTCCTTCATACCAGGTCGGCGATCGGGTGTGGTTGTCTACTCGCAACCTCAATCTTGCCCACACCCAAACTAGCTCCCCGTTTTGTCGGTCCTTTCCGCATTCTCCGCAAAGTGAATCCGGTGGCCTATGCCCTTGCTCTTCCGTCTGGGATGCAGATCTCCAATATCTTTCATGTTTCCCTGTTGAAACCTCTGATCTGCAATCGCTTCACTACCTCTCTGCCTCGGCCCCGTCCTGTCCGGGTTGACGGTCATGAGGAGTATGAGGTGAGCCGGATCCTGGACTCTCGATTGGTGCGCGGTCGATTACAGTTCCTGGTTCATTGGCGCGGTTATGGTCCCGAGGAGCGTTCCTGGGTTCCTTCCGCGGATGTCCATGCTCCTGCCCTCCTCCGCGCTTTTCATACCCGCTTTCCTCAGAAACCTTTTGTTGAGCCGCGGAGGGGGAGGGGCTCTTGAGGAGGAGGTACTGTCAAGGTCCTACCTTTTCCCTGAGGTTATGTTACTCCATGTGCTGGCGTCCATCTTGGATTCTGCTGTGCATGGTGGGAATCCTTTTATGCCTTCAGGTCTCTGTGGTCCATCCCCCAGAGGGGTGTGGCTGATGACATATAAGCCTGTGGCCCGCACATGCTCTTTGCACTTGTGTCTTGTGTCTTTGTGTTGCTATTACTCTGTTCTGACTCTCGTGACTCTCCTGGTATCTGATTCGGCTTGTGACTCGACTATTCTTTGTATTCTCCTTTGATCTGATCCTCTGTTGCTGAACCCGGCTCGTGACCTGTGATTCTCATCTGCTGTCCTGTACTGTTTTGTCCTGTTGTTGTTGACCCGGCTTGTCTGACTACTCTTTTGTCTCTTCCACCAGCTACACGCCATTGGCGGCGGCCATTACCGCAGCTGAGGTGTCTCGAGGGCCGCGACCTGGTTCCTGGCTGCGTCAAGTCCATCCCCACCATCAGGGGCCCTGGTGAAGGGCAGCCTGGGACTTAGACTCTGCGCCCTGAGGGACTTCGGTCTGTGGGTGGTGGTTGTCGTCAGCCAGTGCGTTACATTGTTAGGCCTGCCTGTCCGTTCCTCAGCTCCTGCCCTGACAATAAAGAAGCCAAGGAAAGATGGAAAAATCTCCAAAAGGCATCAAATTACAGATTAGACATTCTTATAATATGTCAACAAAAGTTAGATTTTATTTCCATCATTTACACTTTCAAAATAACAGAAAACAAAAAAATGGCGTCTGCAAAAGTTTGGGCACCCTGCAGAGTTAATATCTTGTACTGCCCCCTTTGGCAAGTATCACAGCTTGTAAACGCTTTTTGTAGCCAGCCAAGAGTCTTTCAATTCTTGTTTGAGGTATCTTTGCCCATTCTTCCTTACAAAAGTCTTCCAGTTCTTTGAGATTGCTGGGCTGTCTGTCACGCACTGCTCTTTTAAGGTCTATCCATAGATTTTCAATTATGTTGAGGTCAGGAGATTGTGAAGGCCATGGCAAAACCTTCAGTTTACGCCTCTTGATGTAATCCCCCGTGGATTTCGAGGTGTGTTTAGGATCATTATCCATTTGTAGAAGCCATCCTCTCTTTAACTTCAGCTTTTTCACAGATGGCATCAAGTTACCATCCAAAATTTTCTGAAATTTTATTGAATCCATTTTTCCTTCTACTCATGAGATGTTCCCTGTGCCACTGGCTGCAACACAACCCCAAAGCATGATTGATCCAACCCCATGCTTAACAGTTGGACAGAGGTTCTTTTCATTAAATTCTGTGCCCCTTCTTCTCCAAACGTACCTTTGCTCATTCCAGCCAAAAAGTTCAATTTTAACCTCATCGGTCCACAGAACTTGTTTCCAAAATGCATCAGGCTTGTCTATATGTTCATTTGCAAAGTTCAAACAATGATTTTTGTGGTGAGGACGTAGAAGAGGTTTTCTTCTGATGACTCTTCCATGAAGACCATATTTGTACAAGTATCTCTTTATAGTGGAATAGTGTACCACAACTCCAGTGTCTGCCAGATCTTTCTGGAGGGATCGTGCAGTCAAACGTGGGTTTTGAATTGTTTTTCTCACAATCCTGCGAGCTGTTCTGTCTGATATTTTTCTTGGTCTTCCAGATCTTGCTTTAACTTCCACTGTTCCTGATGACTACCATTTCCTAATTACATTCCGAACAGAGGATATTGACATCTGAAAACACTTTGCTATCTTCTTATAGCCTTCTCCAACTTTGTGAGTGTCAACTATTTTCAGTTTTCTAGACAACTGCTTAGAAGAACCCATGGGGCTGATTGTTTGGGCAAGGTCAGATGAGTCTGGGCATTTAAAACCTTTGAGATTGACATCATCTGGTCTTCCCAGACGATGATTGAGAACAATCCATGACACTGGCAGGTCTCAGCTTTGCAAAGGGGGCAGTGCATGCTATAAATTTTGCAGGGTGCCCAAACTTTTGCAGACGCCATTTTTTTGTTTTCTGTTATTTTGAAAGTGTAAATGATGGAAATAAAATCTAACTTTTGTTGACATATTATAAGAATGTCTAATCTGTAATTTGATGCTTTTTGGAGATTTTTCCATCTTTCCTTGGCTTCTTTATGCACATTAATACAAATTTTTAGCTGGGGTGCCCAAACTTTCGATCCCCACTGTATCCTTAGATGGCAGGCATGCCCCCTCACCTCCTTGCTGCGACCCAAAAGGGTCAACACGCCTCTTGGATCACTCTGGATCCTACAGGTACCAACTCTCCAGGTCGCTCTGATTCCACTGAACCTCACTGGTAAATTAACACAGATCAAACAAGGCTTGTCACACCACTCAGTATGGGTGTACTGTGTAAACCCGGTGTAGCAAGATAGTGCTGTGCCGGAAGTGCGTCACCACGTCGTATCTACACGTTGCGTCACGTACACATGACTTCCTCAGGATAGTCACATGTACGTGTATATTTATATTCATTCAATTATGTTTTTAATCTTACTATTGTGGAGTTTGCACATTTAGTTATCAGCGCTACACCACTATTATATTTTATTATTTAATCATTGCAAAGTACACATTGTTGCATGGACCTAGAAGCTAGCAGAGATCACTGTAGTAGCAGTGACTACTACAGCGATTTTCAGCTTTCACAGGGATCAGCCAGGTATCACACATAAACAATTATATTGGTCAAAGCTATACCAATGCAACTACGGAAACATATCCATACCTAAAATTCAGCTTTAAATGTGCAGCTTTCAGTATAGTAATACCTGGTGATCCTGCCATAAAGGTGCTAGTTCAGGCAATTCTTGTGCCAGCTGTACTTTTTAATTTTCTAAGTGTCATATGTGCTTCTAGTGGAGAGTACAAGTGGCTGTGCTGACACACAGTGGGAAGGCATGATCTACCGTCATTATCAGGAAGCTGATCCTGAGCAATGGTGTGCAGCCAACGCTGGAGCAAGCTCATATGCACAGTGGGGTGGATTTACTATAGACAAGTGGACTGTGCACTTTTCAAGTGCAGTTGCACTCATTTTCCCCAGAGCTTAGTCATAGCTCCCAAGTGGCCCTGATTTTGAGGGACTGTCCCTGATTTGGAACAAAGTCCCTCTTTCCTTCTAATTTGTCCCTCATTTTGGTCTGATCTATATAGTTGTATATAAAATGCACTTTTTATCTTTCAAAAAGTGTTTCTCAGTGCTAAACTTATCATTCACTTTCTAAATAACTGCATTTGTAAATTTCAAATGCAAATATAAAGGAATTGCATTGTAAAAAAGCACTTGTGAGTTTAAAGTGTTACTAAAAACAGGGCCATTCATTCACTATATTTGGTCTCCCACAGTACACAGAACATGGAAATGCAATTATTTTAGTAAATATAAACTGCTAAATACCTTTTCTCATCAGACGTTGGAGCAGTATTGTGACTTCTATCAGTGTCCAGCAGAGCACTGGTTAAAGTTTGTAGGAGGAGTTTTCATTTTGCTCTAGGAGGATGCAGAACCCCTGACCTCTGTTTGGACAGTGCTGATTGGCCCTGTGCTGATCTCATACACTCTCCCAAGAAAAAAAAAGACCTCTCTAGCAATACACACCAAACTGAGCATGTGAACATGACTCCACATGATATGTCTTATCAGAACATAAGAGGGGGACTCTGGAAGAAGGGGAGGATCAGAAAAGTCAGGATCAAACAGCGTTTTTACACATTGCAGAGGATTAACCCCTTAGGTTCCAGTGAGTATACCAACTTTGCTAAGGAAATTGAGTGCAATTTCACTTGCAAAGTGGACAGTCTATTTGCCTTTAATAAATCCACCCCGGGAAGTGGCTGAATGAGAGCAACAGCACTGAGATGGGACAATAGATTAACCTCCCTAGCGGTCTGATTATGTCCATATTTCTGTGCTCAAAGCGGTACATTTTTTTGCATGGAAATATGTATTTTTTTATTGTAGGCCTGTAATTTTTAGGAATAACTCACTGAAATCTGTCCGAACAAGAGTCTAGTAAACATCCCGGGTATGTTAAAATTTGAAACATGAAATCAAAAATTATAATTTAATAAATAATCATAAAAAAAATATAATAATAATAAATTTAATTAAATAATATAATCAAACCAAAAACACTGAAATTTGAAATAGAGTGCCAAGTTCGCACATCACTGAGCAAAGTCGCAAAATCGTTTTCAGTGTCTGATGACGAATTTCTCCACGAATCATTATCACTCAATTCTGCAAGTAGTTTTAATTTACTATCACTGTTCTCTAGCTGGTCTAAAACCGCTTTTGACCTAAAGGGACGCTTTTTGGACGCCATGGACGTTTCTCAGTTTCCAAGCAGAAAGAACAGACAAAATGCAGGCAGGGCACAGGACAAAGCACTCGGGACAAAATGTATGCAAAATGGTTTGATACAGGAATGTTTTACTATGAGATTTTAGTGTATTGAGTGAATGTCACTTTTATAACTTTCAAATTTCCCGCCAGTTCCGTCCCTGTATGTCCCAACGCTCGCAGGGGACAGCACCTAGAAGACAGATGCTGGCATCCGCCAGAGGACATTACAGGGGACACTGCAGGGGGGACATCGTGGGAGTGCAGGACATGGTAAGTGAAGAAGAGATCCCGGAGCAACGCTGCAAGGTATTCACGAGTGTAGCTTGGGGTTACCAATTGTGGTAAAACTGTGAAACTTTACCCCGACCTACACTCGGGAATACCACCAGGGAGGTTAAAAAAAAAAAAATACTTGGACTGGCTTTTTTTTAAGTGAACCTGTGCCTGGATCACAAATCTGATTGCATAGATTTGCACATTTTATGGCTGGTAAAACAGTTCACATGTGTACCTATGTCCTGGAGTTTGGCTTCAGAAGTTGCTGGCCTCTTCTCATATTAAAACAAGCAAGAACTAAAATCCTGTTCTAGTATGTAAGTATTGCCGAGTATCAGTCATATGGTTTCCTCCAAAATAATCAGCTAATAGGCAATCAAGTATTATCTGGTACAGTGGGTTTGTAGTGTCTTGATAGTTCTTATTAAATATGGATTACACAAAGAAAACATACAAATCACATTTATTCTTGCTCTGAATTCAGTCCATGAAGTGATTATTAAAGCTAATAGTAAGCCTTTTAATCCATTAATTTATTTATGGAAGGTTAAATAAATATAAATGCAGCGCTTAAAACAGTGGTTCTCAACCTTTCTAATGCCGCGACCCCTTAATACAGTTCCTCATGTTGTGGTGACCCCCAACCATAAAATTATTTTCGTTGCTACTTCAGAACTGTAATTTTGCAGTGGGAGGAATAGTGCCCCATCATTGGTGTCAGTGGGAGGAATAGTGCCCCATCATTGGTATCAGTGGGAGGAATAGTGCCCCATCATTGGTGTCAGTGGGAGGAATAGTGCCCCATCATTGGTATCAGTGGGAGGAATAGTGCCCCATCATTGGTATCAGTGGGAGGAATAGTGCCCCATCATTGGTGTCAGTGGGAGGAATAGTGCCCCATCATTGGTATCAGTGGGAGGACTAGCGCCCCATCATTGGTATCAGTGGGAGGAATAGTGTCCCATCGTTGGTATCAGTGGGAGGAATAGTGTCCCGCCATTGGTATCAGTGGGAGGAATAGTGCCCCATCATTGGTATCAGTGGGAGGACTAGCGCCCCATCACTGATGTCAGTGGGAGGAATAGTGTCCCATCGTTGGTATCAGTGGGAGGAATAGTGCCCCATCGTTGGTGTCAGTGGGAGGAATAGTGCCCCATCATCGGTATCAGTGGGAGGAATAGTGCCCCATCATCGGTGTCAGTGGGAGGAATAGTGCCCCATCATCGGTGTCAGTGGGAGGAATAGTGCCCCATCATCGGTGTCAGTGGGAGGAATAGTGCCCCATCATCGGTGTCAGTGGGAGGAATAGTGCCCCATCATCGGTGTCAGTGGGAGGAATAGTGCTCCATCATTGGTGTCAGTGGAAGGAATAGTGTCCCATCATTGGTGTCAGTGGGAGGAATAGTGCTCCATCATTGGTGTCAGTGGGAGGAATAGTGTCCCATCATTGGTGTCAGTGGGAGGAATAGTGCCCCATCATTGGTGTCAGTGGGAGGAATAGTGCCCCATCATTGGTGTCAGTGGGAGGAATAGTGCCCCATCATTGGTATCAGTGGGAGGAATAGTGCCCCATTATTGGTGTCAGTGGGAGGAATAGTGCCCCATCATTGGTATCAGTGGGAGAAATAGTGCCCCATCATTGGCATCAGTGGGAGGAATAGTGCCCCATCATTGGCGTCAGTGGGAGGAATAGTGCCCCATCGTTGGTGTCAGTGGGGGGAGGAATAGTGCCTATCATTGGTGCCAGTGGGAGGAATAGTGCCCCATCGTTGGTGTCAGTGGGAGGAATAGTGCCGCATCGTTGGTGTCAGTGGGAGGAATAGTGCCCCATCGTTGGTGTCAGTGGGGGGAGGAATAGTGCCCCATCGTTGGTGTCAGTGGGGGGAGGAATAGTGCCCCATCGTTGGTGTCAGTGGGGGGAGGAATAGTGCCCCATCGTTGGTGTCAGTGGGGGGAGGAATAGTGCCCCATCGTTGGTGTCAGTGGGGGGAGGAATAGTGCCCCATCGTTGGTGTCAGTGGGGGGAGGAATAGTGCCCCATCGTTGGTGTCAGTGGGGGGAGGAATAGTGCCCCATCGTTGGTGTCAGTGGGGGGAGGAATAGTGCCCCATCGTTGGTGTCAGTGGGGGGAGGAATAGTGCCCCATCGTTGGTGTCAGTGGGGGGAGGAATAGTGCCCCATCGTTGGTGTCAGTGGGAGGAATAGTGCCCCATCGTTGGTGTCAGTGGGGGGAGGAATAGTGCCTATCATTGGTGCCAGTGGGAGGAATAGTGCCCCATCGTTGGTGTCAGTGGGAGGAATAGTGCCGCATCGTTGGTGTCAGTGGGAGGAATAGTGCCCCATCGTTGGTGTCAGTGGGAGGAATAGTGCCCCATCGTTGGTGTCAGTGGGGGGAGGAATAGTGCCTATCATTGGTGTCAGTGGGGGGAGGAATAGTGCCCCATCGTTGGTGTCAGTGGGGGGAGGAATAGTGCCCCATCGTTGGTGTCAGTGGGGGGAGGAATAGTGCCCCATCGTTGGTGTCAGTGGGGGGAGGAATAGTGCCCCATCGTTGGTGTCAGTGGGGGGAGGAATAGTGCCCCATCGTTGGTGTCAGTGGGGGGAGGAATAGTGCCCCATCGTTGGTGTCAGTGGGGGGAGGAATAGTGCCCCATCGTTGGTGTCAGTGGGGGGAGGAATAGTGCCCCATCGTTGGTGTCAGTGGGGGGAGGAATAGTGCCCCATCGTTGGTGTCAGTGGGGGGAGGAATAGTGCCCCATCGTTGGTGTCAGTGGGGGGAGGAATAGTGCCCCATCGTTGGTGTCAGTGGGGGGAGGAATAGTGCCCCATCGTTGGTGTCAGTGGGGGGAGGAATAGTGCCCCATCGTTGGTGTCAGTGGGGGGAGGAATAGTGCCCCATCGTTGGTGTCAGTGGGAGGAATAGTGCCCCATCGTTGGTGTCAGTGGGGGGAGGAATAGTGCCTATCATTGGTGCCAGTGGGAGGAATAGTGCCCCATCGTTGGTGTCAGTGGGAGGAATAGTGCCGCATCGTTGGTGTCAGTGGGAGGAATAGTGCCCCATCGTTGGTGTCAGTGGGAGGAATAGTGCCCCATCGTTGGTGTCAGTGGGGGGAGGAATAGTGCCTATCATTGGTGTCAGTGGGGGGAGGAATAGTGCCCCATCGTTGGTGTCAGTGGGGGGAGGAATAGTGCCCCATCGTTGGTGTCAGTGGGGGGAGGAATAGTGCCCCATCGTTGGTGTCAGTGGGGGGAGGAATAGTGCCCCATCGTTGGTGTCAGTGGGGGGAGGAATAGTGCCCCATCGTTGGTGTCAGTGGGGGGAGGAATAGTGCCCCATCGTTGGTGTCAGTGGGGGGAGGAATAGTGCCCCATCGTTGGTGTCAGTGGGGGGAGGAATAGTGCCCCATCGTTGGTGTCAGTGGGGGGAGGAATAGTGCCCCATCGTTGGTGTCAGTGGGGGGAGGAATAGTGCCCCATCGTTGGTGTCAGTGGGGGGAGGAATAGTGCCCCATCGTTGGTGTCAGTGGGGGGAGGAATAGTGCCCCATCGTTGGTGTCAGTGGGGGGAGGAATAGTGCCCCATCGTTGGTGTCAGTGGGGGGAGGAATAGTGCCCCATCGTTGGTGTCAGTGGGGGGAGGAATAGTGCCTATCATTGGTGGCAGTGGGGGGAGGAATAGTGCCCCATCGTTGGTGTCAGTGGGGGGAGGAATAGTGCCCCATCGTTGGTATTAGTGACACAAATGATGGGGCACTATTCCTCCCACTGACACCAATGATACTTACCTTGCTGACGCCTGCTCCAGCCTGGGCTCGCTCTCTCCCTCTCCCATCTACAGCCTGCAGAAGCAAAATTTGCATTTACCTGTCAGCTGTCTTCCTTCTCTGGCCGCTCTCCTCTTCACTCGGTCCTGCAGCTCCCTCGATCTTCTTCGATCTGCGCGCTCTGCCCCTCCTCTCCAAGCTCCACCTCCTCGCCGGTGATTGGCCGCCTGTGTGCCTCTCCTGAGCTACAGTTCCGGTGGCCAATCAGCGGCGAGGAGGCGGAGCTGTTGAGTGATCCCGGAGGTGTGGCCAGGTTACAGGGGCAGCATATCATCCCGCCCACAGATCGCGAGACAGAGCAGCGGTGTCTCGGTTCCTAAGACCATCGGAAATATGTGTTTTCCGATGGTCTTAGGCGACCCCTGGGAAATGGTTGTTCAACCCCCAAAGGGGTCGCGACCCCCAGGTTGAGAACCGCTGGCTTAAAATAACAATAATATATAATAATAATGTGGGCGCTGAAAAGCGCTAAAAGTTATTAAAATGCAAATGGTTAACCGTCATAAAATGACGCATGTGCCTGATAAAAGCAACAATAATAAAGTGACTGAAGTGTGTTATAAATACACAGGGTAAAAAAGTCCAGATTTCAAGGTGATCGGTGCTCCGTGCTGGTGATTTCTGTGATGTAGACCAGTAGTGTGAATGCACTCACCAGAAGCGCAAAAGGTATGTGCATATACATATAATATCCCAGTATGGTCATCAGGGTGTAGGCGAGGATGGTGAAATCATCTGGCGCAGCGTAAGCACACAAGGTAACTCCAATCTCACTCACAGGACACTCTCAGCTTGCAGGGACAGCTCCAGGTAAGCGTCAGACCACCGGATCAATTTCCACATAGAAATAGGGATTTCTCCACCTTGGGGGCTCGTATACACCAAGCCAGAGACAAATGAAGTACTAATAGTGTAATATTTTATTTGTTGAAAAGGATCAATAATTATAAAAACCAGCACTCAAATGAATAAAAGATTTAAAATGGCTGCCGGCCTTCCATTCGGCCGTCTGCAGCGTGACGTCACTATGGCAGGCTCCTCTCTGATGCGTTTCGTGCCCGAGCACGTTATCAAAGGAATGTGCCCGCCATACCGACATCCACGGCTTAAATAATCTTGTGCGCATGTGCGGACAGATGCCATATTAGCGTACCGCGCATGCGCGAGCGAGACGGACTGGCAGGAAGGACATTACGTCTGTACCTGCCGGATAAACAGAAGGAATATGACAAGGTTCAAGCGATTAACCAGTTTGTGGATGTAACGTAAGAAAATGTCAATTATTGAGTGGGATAATGAATCATTCAGTAGGATAATCAATTAAATAAGAGAAATCACATAATCCATGGCCGCCATCTTAGTGGAGACTAATTGAGGGCAAAAAAAGCCACCATTTTGCTGTGGACCCAAACAATAGGTGTCTATGAACAGCCATGACGGACTACAAGTCTCACCATATGAATGAGTGCAATTAATAATAATAACCAGATAAACCAAATATGTATGATAAAGATATCAAGACCCAACTGATTAATAAATGAACAAAATAAATAATCACTATAATGAAAATATAAAATCTATAACACAATAAAAGAGTGCTAAAAATGAACAATAGGAATAAGTAAGAACATACATTAGGCTCGAAAAAACACCCGAAGGTGATAAAACCATATAATTAAATAATCATAAAAGAAATAATGTTCACAGATTAATCTAATTGAGCCTTAAAAACTCATAAAATAATGCTAAAAATAGCTGGTGTAGGAAGACCAATATCCATAACAAATATATAAAAAATTTTCTTTAAAAGATTTTTTAAAAATCTTTCTGAAAACATAAAATATCTCTGAAAAATATGTCAAGGAGGGTATGGTGCGAGATCCCTGAGATGGGACGTACCACCTGAAATTGAGGATATTAATAATGAATCAGAATGGCATCTTTATTTCAATAATATGGGCCTTGATCTACTTAAATTTCTTATCCTCAGGAAAAATAAAAAGTTGGTTCATTTGGATAACGAAATTAATAAAACTAGAGAAAAATGAGTCCCATATATGGATAAAGAAGAATATAAAGCTGAATCAGACAGACTCAAACTTCTTTTAGATAAGACAGAGAAAGAACAAAAAATTAAAAAGAGAAAGAAATTTTCTAGAGACCTCAAGGACTATTATTATTATTATACAGTGTTTATAAAGCGCCAATGGTTTGCACAGCGCTGTACATTACAAAGGGGGACAGAACATGTGACAGAACAATACCAATTCAATGCAAAACATGAGGGGATCGAGGGCCCTGCTCTTTCGAGCTTACAATCTAGGAGGATAAAGAGAAGGAGGTTTTTAAATGGCAAATCTCCAAAAAAAAAGTGTTACAATCGTGACTTTATCACACACCAATCCAATACTGATGTCAGTGATAATTTATTTATTTCAGGTACTTATATAGTGCTGTCAATTTACGCACTGCTTAACACATACAGTCATGGCCGAAATTGTTGGCACCCTTGATATTTCTCCAGGAAATCATGTATTTCTCACGAAACGTATTGCATTAACACATGTTTTGCTATACACATGTTTATTCCCTTTGTGTGTATTGGGACAAAACAAAAAAAGGGAGGAAAGAAAGCAAATTCGACATAATGTCACACAAACCTCCAAAACTGGGCTGGACAAAAGTATTGGCACCCTTTCACAACTGCGGATAAATAAGAATGTTACAAGCATGTGATGCTCCTGTAAACTCACCTGGGGCAAGTAACAGGTGTGGGCAATATAGAAATCACACCTGAAAGCAGATAAAAAGGAGAGACGTTCACTTAACCTTTGCATTGTGTGTCTGTCTGTGCCACACTAAGCATGGACAACAGAAAGAGGAGACGAGAACTGTCTGAGGACCTGAGAACCAAAATTGTGGCAAAATATCAACAATCTCAAGGTTACAAGTCCATCTCCAGAGAACTAGATTTGCCTTTGTCCACAGTGCGCAACATTATCAAGAAGTTTGCAACCCATGGCACTGTAGCTAATCTCCCTGGTCGTGGACGGATGAGGAAAATTGATGAAAGATTGCAACGCAGAATAGTCCGGATGGTGGATAAGCAGCCCCAAACATGTTCCAAAGACATTCAAGCTGTCCTGCAGGCTCAGGGAGCATCAGTGTCAGCGCGAACTATCCGTCGACATTTAAATGAAATGAAACGCTATGGCAGGAGACCCAGGAGGACCCCACTGCTGACACAGAGACATAAAAAAGCAAGACTACAGTTTGCCAAAATGTACTTGAGTAAGCCAAAAGCCTTCTGGGAAAACGTCTTGTGGACAGATGAGACCAAGATAGAGCTTTTCGGTAAAGCACATCATTCTACTGTTTACCGAAAACGGAATGAGGCCTACAAAGAACAAAACACAGTACCTACGGTAAAATATGGTGGAGGTTCAATGATGTTTTGGGGTTGTTTTGCTGCCTCTGGCACTGGGTGCCTTGACTGTGTGCAAGGCATCATGAAATCTGAGGATTACCAAAGGATTTTGGGTCGCACTGTAGGGCCCAGTGTCAGAAAGCTGGGTTTGCGTCCAAGATCCTGGGTCTTCCAGCAGGACAATGACCCCAAACATACGTCAAAAAGCACTCAGAAATGGATGGCAAAGAAGCGCTGGAGAGTTCTGAAGTGGCCAGCAATGAGCCCAGATCTAAATCCCATTGAACACCTGTGGAGAGATCTTAAAATTGCTGTTGGGAAAAGGTGTCCTTCCAATAAGAGAGACCTGGAGCTGTTTGCAAAGGAAGAGTGGTCCAAAATTCCGGGTGAGAGGTGTCAGAAGCTTATTGATGGTTATAGGAAGCGACTGATTTCAGTTATGTTTTCCAAAGGGTGTGCAACCAAATATTAAGTTAAGGGTGCCAATACTTTTGTCCAGCCCATTTTTGGGGTTTTGTGTGACATTATGTCATATTTGCTTTTCTGCCTCTGTTTTATATTTGTTCCAATACATACAAAGGGAATAAACATGTGTATAGCAAAACATGTGTTAATGCAATACCTTTTTTGTGTGAAATACTTGATTTTCAGGAAAAATATCAAGGGTGCCAACAATTTCGGCCATGACTGTATATATATTGAACATTCACATCAGTCCCTAACCCTCAAGGGGTGTACAATCTAAGGTCCCTAACTCACATTCATACATACACATACTAGGGCCAATTTAGACAGGATCCAATTAGCCTACCAGCATGTTTTTGGAGTGTGGGAGGAAACCAGAGCACCCGGAGGAAACCCATGCAAGCATAGGGAGAACATGCAAACTCCATGCAGGAGGTGCCATGGTCGGGAATCAAACCCATGACCCATTTACTGCAAAGCAGACTTGCTAACCACTAAGCCACTGTGCCGCCCTTGCTAATATGGGTAATTATAGACAACAAGGACCACAAAGACTATACAATACCCCAAGAAGGGCTACCACCCCCCCCCCCACTCCCCCTCTCTGTTGGGGTCCCTCAAGGCTCTGTCTTCAGGCCCCTTCTCTTCTCCATCTACACCTCCTCCCTTGGCCAACTGATACATTCTCATGGCTTCAACTACCACCTCTATGCCGACGACACGCAAATCTATCTCTCGACCCCTCGCCTCACCCCTTCAGTCTCCGCCCGAATCACCAGCCTACTGAACGACATATCAGATTGTATGTCCCTCCACTTCCGTAAACTGAACCTCTCCAAAACCGAGCTTTTAGTCTTCCCCCCAGCCCGCGCACCCCCCCCACTGACTTCTCCATCACGTCCAACCATGCCACCATCAAGCCCACCCCGCAAGCCAGAGTACTTGGTGTCATACTAGACTCCAACCTATCCTTCCAGCCCCAAGTTCAATCGCTAACAAACTCATGCAGACTCCATCTCCGCAACATCGCCAAAATACGCCCATTCCTAACCCCTGAAACTACTAATCAGCTAATCCACTCCCTCATCATATTACGACTCGATTACTGCAACTGCCTCCTCACTGGCCTGCCTCACCGCTGGCTATCCCCACTTCAGTCGATCCTGAATACGGCGGCCAGACTCATCCACCTTACCAACCGCTCCATTTCCACCACCCCCCTCTGCCAATCCCTCCACTCGCTTCCGATTGCCCAATGGATCAAATTCAAACTGCTAACACTGACGTACAAAGCTGTCCATAATTCTGCCCCAAACTACATCACCGACCTAATATCCAAATACCACCCAAAACGCACTCTCCGCTCATCACAAGACATCTTTCTCTCTAGTTCCCTGATCTCCTCCTCCCATGCCCGCCTCCAGGACTTCTCCAGGGCATCACCCATCCTCTGGAACTCCCTATCCCAATCCATCAGACTATCACCCACTCTCCTCTCCTTTAGGCGCACCCTAAAGCCCACCTCTTCAGGGAAGCCTACCCCACCCTCTGCTAACTGCCGATCTCCTCCACTCTTCCTACCACTCCATCCCCCACAGCTTTTCCTCCCGTACCACTATCCCCTCCCTACTAGATTGTAAGCTCCAAGGAGCAGGGCCCTAGAACCCCTCGTGTTTCGCACTGTATTGTTATTGTACTGTCTCATGTATTGTCCCCCATTGTAATGTACAGCGCTGAGCGAACTGTTGGCGCTATATAAATACTGTATAATAATAATGGAAATATGCATCCTTGAGGTCCATTGACAGAAGCCAATCCCCTGGCTAAATGATTTTCAGAATTGTCTGGAGAGATTCCATTTTGAATCTGTCTTTCTTGATATACATGTTGAGCCTCCTGAGGTCTATCTCCGGTCTCCGGTTGCTGGGGTACTGCAACTATCACTTTCTGGTTGAGGAGGGTTTCTATGTATTTCCATAATTTTGTCGGGACAAAGATTCTGCGGGGATGCCTCAGGAACTTCCAAGCATGGCCGAATCAGATGGTGAAAATTACCCAAGGCTCCTTTACCTCTTGTGCCCACGGAACTTGAATAATCTGGCTCCCACGCAACAAGTGTGAGCCAGCAGATAGTCAAAAAGACTTCTGGGACTCCTGTCCCAGAGACTAAGTTGGTCTCTTAGACTTGCGGTTTGCAGCCATGTTAGACCATTGACGACAAAATTCTCTCCCTGGCCTGTAAGACTTAGCATCTCTACCTCTGGTCCTTGGTGAATTTTTGTATGCTGCACCTCTTCTGCGAAGCAGCCTCTGATCCTGGAGAATAAACATTGACTTCCCCCCTGTGGCTTTTATGATGGCAGTGTCTAATGTATTTACAACCAGGGACTGCCCTTCAAATGGTGTCTTACACCATCCTTGTTTGGAACCTGGGTTCGCCATCCGGGGCCTCAGCCATAGGGCTCTTCTGCTTGCTACTGCATTAAGCATGATCCTGGCCAACATCTTAATTAGGTCAATGGATGCCTCTGCCATAAAAGAAGCCGTTAGCTTAAAATTGGCAAAGGAGGCCAAGACCTCAGCTTTGCTCAGGTCACTTCCCACTGCCACTTCTGACTTTTGAACCCAGGACTCCATGGCCTTCAAAATAGCTGCCAAAGCCATAGAAGGTCTACATGCCCCACCAGCAAGTGTGTAAATCTTTTTAAGATCCACATCCACTCTTCTATCCAACACGTCCCTGAATGTCACTGCATCATCTAACAGAAGGGTTACGTGTCTAGTGAGGCGCATAAGTGCTGCGTCCACCACTGGATGCTCCTTCAAACTTTTAACACTTTCAGACTTGAAGGGGTATAGCTTTGCGAACCAATTCTTAAATGTGATTCTCATATCCGCTTGGTTCCACTCATCAATAATTATGTCCTGAATTTCTTCCATGAATGGGAAGTTCACCCCCTGCTTTTTCATGTTCATGAAAAACTTTTGTTCCTTTTGCGGTTCTTCCCCAGCATCTTCCATAACAGAGTCTGCCTTATCGCTTTCACGAAATTTTGGACCAAGACAAAATCAAAACGGTCATAACGGCCCTCAACCTCCTCCGAGGAAACAGCGTCTGAGGCCAAAGGTTCCTGGGCCTCTTGAATCACCCAACTAGCTGGCAGCATCTGCGGAGACAAGGAGCACGGGGTGAATGGAACTGGGGCGGCTGACTGCTGCAACTGAGATGCAACCGCCTTTAGCGTCTCCTCAAATGCCTGCTTCATTAGCGATACCATCTCCAACTTATTGGGTTCTTGGTGTTTGGTTGCTTCTTTGAAGCAAGTCTCACAAGCTGACTTGCCCGGCATGGCTCTTCTAAGGAATGCCCAGCATCCTCATGGTCTGGGTGGGTCATGATGCAATTCTCTGCCGTATCGTGATGAGGAGCACTGATCCCTAGAGGCTGAACGGGAACGCGAGGCCTCTGTCTGTTTCCGGGAATGTTGGTCCTCCCTTGCAGATGACCGTCTCCTACTCCTTTCTGAGCTTCTTCTTTCTGATCATTGGGAAAGATTATGACCAAGACCTGGAGCTGGGGCAGCACAGACAAAAAAAAGACAAAATTAGTAATTGTCTTGAAAAACAATAAAAAGAATATGTGCATCTGACGACGTCTCCCCTACCTTCTCTGGTCTTTAGAGGGGGTAGGAATGTTATCACTGCTGTAAAAAGACAAAACCAAGAGCATGAGACAGAGCAACACAGCAGATAGAACCACAGGAGCACAGTCTTGCAGGTGCAATGCATACCTAGAGGACAGAGAGGGAATAGCAGGCACAGGCAGGCTGCAGGAGCACACAGTCACATAGGAGCCAGAAGCATCTTTAAATTTTGTCTCCCGTAAGCCTGGCTCTGCGACCCTTCTCCTGATTGGCTGTGCGGTCCCGCACATGCTCAGAGCGGGCTGCAGCATGCATGCCACGCTGGCCCACACACACTGACTGAGCGGCGCTGGTAAAAAGCGAGGAGACCAGCACAGCTCCCCTTAGCAGTGTCCACAGCTCTATCCACCGCCATCATCCCCAGCAGCCACCATGGAAGGATTTTATCCCTGCCAGCAGCTGCCAAGGAACCCCCACTGGTCTAACACCCCATAACTGGCAGTACTTTACCACGTCCTGATGCCGCCCCGAGGACCAGCAGCGGGGCTCCATGGTCAAACTGCTGTTAGCAAAGGAGTACAGGGGCCGAGTCCAACCTTAAGATCGATTCTGGACAGCCAGCCATTAGACCAGCTAGGAGAGGAGACGCCACCTGTCCTTATTGCAGGAGGAAGAAAAAGGACCACCTAGGCTGGGGTGGGTCAAAAATGTATTGGGTTACATCCTGATCAGGCAGGGGGTGTGCGGGGCCCCACCTAGCTGTGCTGACATGGAGCCATCAGGAAATGCAGCTTCACTATGTGGATGAAAATATTGTTCTAGTCATCCATGCTGAGTACATTGTGTATGTACTGTGGGGGGAATTTTCTGAGCATGTCATGTTTAAACTTAAATTATTTTTGCTTTTACAAATTTTAATGTTGTGCGCCCAGCTTTACATACAGATTGTTGTTGACGTCCACCCCCACATATCAAATTAGGTGGACCTCCTATCCCTTCACCTGTTATTTAACCACTTGCCTACCAGGCACTTATACCCCCTTCCTGCCCAGGCCAGTTTTCAGCTTTCAGTGTTGTCACACTTTGAATGACAATTGCGCGGTCATGCAAAACTGCACCCAAACAAAATTTTTATCTTTTTTTGAGACAGATCGAGCTTTCTTTTGGTGGTATTTAATAACCACTGGGTTTTTTATTTTTTGCTAAACAAACTAAAAAAGACTGAAAATTTAAAAAAAAAAAAAAAATTTTTTCTCAATTTCTGTTATAAAATTATGTAAATAAGTTATTTTTCTCCTTCACTGATGTGCGCTAATGAGGCTGCAGTGATAGACACTGATAGGTGGCACTGATGAGGAGGCACTGATAGGTGGCACTGATGGGCATTGAAGGGCATCACTGGAGGACATTGACAGGCATCACCGATGGGCACTGAAAGGTAGCACTCATATATGGCAATGATAGGCGGCACTGATTGGAACTGTTAGGTGGCACTGATTGGAACTGTTAGGTGGCACTGATTGGAACTATTAGGTGGCACTGATTGGAACTGTTAGGTGGCACTGACAGGCACTGATAGGCGGTACCGACTGGCACTGATAGGCGGCACCGACTGGCACTGATAGGCGACACTGAAAGGCAGCGCTGATGGGCACTGATATGTGGCTTTCATGTGTAGTGATGGGCATTTGTATGTGGCATTGATGGGCACTGACAGATGGCCCATACTAAAGCGCATTAACGCCTGTCTAACGCCCATACTAAAGCTCATTAACGCCTGTCTAACGCCCATACTAAAGCGCATTAACGCCTGTCTAACGCCCATACTAAAGCTCATCTCCTGTCTAACGCCCATACTAAAGCTCATCTCCTGTCTAACGCCCATACTAAAGCTCATCTCCTGTCTAACACCCATACTAAAGCGCATTAACGCCTGTCTAACGTCCATACTAAAGCTCATTAACGCCTGTCTAACGCCCATACTAAAGCTCATCTCCTGTCTAACACCCATACTAAAGCGCATTAACACCTGTCTAACGCCCATACTAAAGCTCATCTCCTGTCTAACACCCATACTAAAGCGCATTAACGCCTGTCTAACGCCCATACTAAAGCGCATTAACGCCTGTCTAACGCCCATACTAAAGCGCATTAACGCCTGTCTAACGCCCATACTAAAGCGCATTAACGCCTGTCTAACGCCCATACTAAAGCTCATTAACGGCTGTCTAAAGCCCATATTAAAGCTCATTAACGCCCGTCTAACGCCCATATTAAAGCTCATTAACGCCTGTCTAACACCCATACTCAAGCTCATTAACGCCTGTCTAACGCCCATACTAAAGCGCATTAACGCCTGTCTAACGCCCATACTAAAGCTCATTAATGCCTGTCTAACGCCCATAGCAAAGCTCATTAACACCTGTCTAACGCCCATAGCAAAGCTCATTAACACCTGTCTAACGCCCATAGCAAAGCTCATTAACGCCTGTCTAACGCCCATAGCAAAGCTCATTAACGCCTGTCTAACGCCCATATTAAAGCTCATTAACACCCGTCTAACGCCCATACTAAAGCTCATTAACGCCTGTCTAACTCCCATCCTAAAGCTCATCTCCTGTCTAACGCCCATCCTAAAGCTCATTAACCACTTCCAGACCGGACACTTTTACCCCCTTCCTGACCAGGGCAATTTTCAGCTTTTAGCGCTATCACACTTTGAATGACAATTGCGCGGTCATGCAACACTGTACCCAAATGAATTTTTTACCATTTTTTTGAGATAGATAAAGCTTTATTTTGGTGGTATTTATTCACCACTGGGATTTGTATTTTTTTTGCTATGTAAATGAAATGTCCAAAAATTTTGAAAAAAAGTGTTTTTTTTATAAAATTTTGCAAATAAATAATATTTCATCATAAATCTTAGCCAAAATTTATTCCGTTATCTTTTTAGTAAAAAAAAAAAATCCAAATTAGTTTATAAGCAAAAATTATAATTTTTAAACATTTTGTTTTACATTTTTATTTTATTTTTTTATATTATTATTTTTTATTTTTATTTTTTACATACTGTCACCCTAGCAGTACAGTGTCACCATGGTGACACTGTACTACTTGTGAGGGGTGATGAAGATTTTTTTTTTTTTTTTTACACTGATTGCTTTTATACCCATATAGGATGTAAAAGCAATCATTTCTCTTTCTCTCTGTGTGCATTCTTGCACTCATTGAGAAGAACTGAGTGAGCTGTGATTGGTCACAGCTTGTCACATGGTACAAGGCTTTTGTGAATAGCCTTGTACCATGTGACCTCTGTGATCATTCACAGATTTCACACATAGTAAGCAATGATGTCAGAAGTGACATCTTGCTTACTACTTTGCATGTGATCACTGATTGGCCAATCAGTGATCACATGATCGGGACCTCGTACAGAGGTCCCGTCCGACGATTGGTGTTTCACTGTGTCCGGAGGACACAGCGGGCACCGGATCGCGGTGCTGCGCACTCCCAGGGAGCGCGCACAAGCAGGTTGCGGGGAGGCCGTTTATAGACGGCCACCCGACCCTGCAGTGCCACCGTCCGGCCGTTTATATACAACGGCCGGTCGGGAAGTGGTTAATGCCTGTCTAACGCTCATACTAATGCTATAGGAGTGTTTGTTAAGAGTTAGACATTCAGTCAAGTTTGAACAAGCCTTTAAATTTTTTTTCTCAAACCTATAACTGCTATATCTGCACCAGATGAAAGTGAAGGAAAGAAAGCCAAAAAAGAAAACTAATGCAGGCATCACCTCCAGGGGCAGACTGACCATTTGGAAACTCAGGCGCTGCCCGAGGGCTGGAGTCAGTAGAGGGCCCCATGAGATGCCCCTGGTACCTTTTCCATAGGCTTTTTTGAGTTTGGGCAAGGACACAGGGACCCCATGATCCCCTATTGTCCGGGGGCCCCATTAGTTGTCAGTCCGCCCCTGATCACCTCTAAGAATTGGTAAGATGCAGTAAATCTAATGTTTGCTTGTGTTTAATACAGCTTTATGTACAGCATAATTACATTTCCATTTTTTCTAAAGCCAAATAGTCTTATTGCCTTGCCCAGCAGCGTAAGAAAATGATACCTCCCACTTCTCTGTTCACTCTCGGCTTAAGGTTCCAGTGCCGCCATTTAATTTTTATGCTGTTGGTAGCTAGTGGCTTCTTCCTACTTTCGGGGCTAGCCCACCCGTGACGTCCATGGCAAATAATGTACATGTGGCCTTAGGCTAACTAGCATGGGGTATAAAGTGCCCAAGATTTTACAAGATCTTATATTTCATACCCTAGAGCTGCATGGAAGGCACTTGTGTTGTAGCTTTCTCAGGAAGCAGCTGGGAGGCACCGGCTATGTTACTGGTGTCTATAGAAATCCAAAAGGGGGAAAAATGTGTCACTTTTCATTAAAGCGGAGTTCCAGCCATTTTTGTGTTTATTAAGTCAGCAGGTACAAAAACAGGCTTTTAATAAACACACACTTATCTGTCCAAGGGTCCAGCAATGTGCTCACCTGCACCGCCCCTTCTTTCCTTCTGGCGCCAGCATCACAACTGTGGGCACCAGGCTGTGACAGCTTGTGGCTTCACAGCCGGGTGCCCACTGCACATGTGAGAGTCACGCTGCACATCCTGATTGGTCCGGCAGCCTTCTGGAACCTCTGAAAGTGCCCAGGAGACTGCAGTAGGGAGGAGGGGGATGAACTACTGGCTCATTTTGCTACGACGAACTAAGCGGAAGTGGGAGAGGGTACCTGTCAAAACCAGGTACCCGCTCCCCCCTCCCCCCAAAAGGTGCCAAATATGGCAGTGGAGGGGGGGAGGAGGCAAACAAGTGGAGTTTCCACTTTTAGGTGGAACTCCGCTTTAACAGGATTTTATTAAATAAAAGTGCAGGGTGTTTCTTGTTTGTCATACAGAACAGCATGCAGCTATGTGCTTACAATTTTGGGGAGGAATAGTAAAATATGCATCAGTCACTTCAGGGTCAAAAGTCCAATAAAAACAGCCTGTAAAAGAAGATGCTCTATACTTGTCTTTCCTGCAGTCCTGTGCTGATTCCTGGATGGCAGCGACTTCCGGATGTGTCAAATATCCCCTTATGTCCTGTACTATACTGTTAAAGTGTTTGTAAACCCTTACATATACCCAGTAAACTGACTGGCCTCAGGTGATACACAGATGAAACAAATCCTTCTACATAAGTTATACCTGTTTATCTGCAGTCTTTTTGTTCTACAGCCTCCTAAAGCACACATTTTCCACAGCAATTCTAAACTCCAGAAGGCAAGAGGCATGGATCTGATGTCACACACTGCAAAGCATAGAGTAGGGAGCTGACCTGAGTGTAGGGAAAGGACACCCCCACGGTCAACCCAGGTGCAACATTTTCAGGGGCGCAGGATGACAGAGAGCATGCTCACACAGTGTTAGGGTTGCCATCTCATCCCTTTAAAACCAAACACATATTAATGACACAGGTCCTGTGGCTGGTTAAGGCAGTAATTAGACTCACCTAGTGCCTTATCTGCATTAAAATAGCCCCAGAACCTGTGTCATTAATATGTGTTTGGGTTTAAAGGGATGAGGTGACAACCCTACATAGTGTGTGTCATCCAGGCAGAGTGAGCCTGCTCTCACAATCCAGCGTCAGCCATTGGTAGACTGAGAGAGCGGACTCACCATAGACGTGTGCAGGGGGTGCTTGAGTTCAACCCCATATCTGCATCGGGACTGGCAAGGTCTGCCTTTGAGTTTCTCCTCTGGCTACACTTGCTGCACACTGCTCACTGACTGTTTGTCCTCGCCGCACACTGCTCACTGACTGTTTGTCCTCGCCGCACACTGCTCACTGACTGGCTGTCCTTGCTGCACACTGCTCACTGACTGGCTGTCCTTGCTGCACACTGCTCACTGACTGTCCTCGCCGCACACTGCTCACTGACTGTCCTCGCCGCACACTGCTCACTGACTGTCCTCGCCGCACACTGCTCACTGACTGGCTGTCTTCGCCGCACACTGCTCACTGACTGGCTGTCCTCGCCGCACACTGCTCACTGACTGGCTGGTTGGTGTGTTTTTTTTTTTATCTTCAGCTTATTCAGCTAAGCTTTGAAAATGGAAGATTGAAGCTGGCTGGTTTCTATACACAGTGGCTCCAGTTTTGGTAAATTCCCCTTCATTGTCCGATTTAATACTTGTAGGTGATGTCACATACTAACCAGACAGGAAGTAAATGAAGATCTCCAATGGATACAGACAAAGCCTTCCCCTGCCTTACTAAAAAAAAGTTTTTCTTTTTATCTGTTTTGCTGTAGGTGAGTTCTCAACTCATCCTGTCTAGTGAATCATTATCGGGAGGACTGGAACTGAGGGAACATTTCTAGGGCTAAGCCGAGTTCTAACACTTTCCTACTCCATTCATTTTATGCCATAGTGGGGCTGCGATGTAGCACCTTGGTAAGTAAATAATACCTGTTACTGTCATTTTATGGAAAAAGTTTTATTGTATTTCTGAAGCACTTCTTGGATTCTTTTACATGTTTTAAATATGCTGTCCAATTGTTCCTCCTCATTGGCTGAGACAGCAGCAGGAGCCCATTTGCTCCCGAGCTGTCAATCACAGCCAGTGAGCCAATGAAGAGAGACCAGCACCTCAGGGACAAGCACGCATCAGTGCCTCCAGGGTGATCGGCATTCCCTGGGGGCACTACTCAGGAGTGAAGCCAGGAGTGCCGTCAGGGCCTTGAAAAGAAGAGGACCGGAGCTGCTTGGTGCAAAACCATTACACAGAGCAGGTAAGTACTGACATGTTTGTTATTGAAAAAAGAAATAACATTTAATCCTTTTGATTGCTAGGAATATGCTCACATACACAATTAACCTCAATTGCTAGTATAGTGTCTGAATGGATCAATATCTTTGATCAGATCAGAACTATACCAGTGTTCACAATAGTATAGTGTCCCCAAAAATGCAACTTTTAGCAGGATCAGCCACAACACCTGCCAGCTCCTGCATTTAGCCCCTGGGCTTAACACTGCCCCCTTCTCCTCCAGCAAGTGCAGTGTCAGTAGATCACTGTAACTTGATACATTGCACACAAAACTACAGGGTTAGCAAGATCAGGCCTGATCTCTGCCAGCACTAGCAGGTACATTTTTTTTGTAGCGGCTGAAGCAGTCCCTGACAGCCAGGTACTCGTTTTCCTGTGAGGCGCACTAGGTACCTATACATTTTAGTGGCCAAAATCTCCAACGAAAGGTACTCTGGTAAAGAGGCCTACAGAATTCTGAGTATGTCAGATGAGAGCAAAGGGGAAGCCTCACTGACAGAATCTGCCTCAAAATACGAACCTGTATAGAGCAGCGTCACCCTGACAGATAGCTCAGATGATGGAGTAGAGGTCCCTTCTAAGGTGAGGTGGTACAATTGCATGACGATTCTCATATGCAGCAGAGTGCCAGTAGTACTGCCACTCTACCTTTTGGTGAACTGGCGAGCACCAGTGGCCTAGTGCATCCTGGTCTTTTACATACCAGCACTGCAGTATCACTTGGTAACATGGCGAGTTCCATAAGTGTAGTACAAGCTGGGGCCTAACCCTCAACATGGGCATTACTAAAAAGAACGGGTTGTGGTTGTATTGGTCCACAGACCCAATTCATCATATGCCCGTGTTCTCTGCTGCCATGCTAAGGCATAGATATGAGAATATAATGAGATTTATGCATTTCAATGACAATACACTCTGTCGTCCTTGGGGTGACCCTGAATATGATGGGCTCCACAAAATTCAGCCCCTCGTAAATCACCTCAACCAAAAATTTGCAGATGTGTATACTTCCCAGTAATACATCTGCATTGATGAGTCCGTCATTAATTTTTCTGGCCACCTTGCATTCAAACAATTTCTCCTCAACAAGCGTGCCGGGTGTGGTCAGAATGTATAAGACCTGTGAGAGGGCAACAGGCTATATATGTAATTTTTGGATTTACAAGGGAAAAGCTAGTCACATGGAGCCCCCTGGATGCCCTGACTACATGGGGAGCAGTGGCAAGATTGTTTAGGACTTGGTGTCACCCTTTTTCCATATGGGGTATCGCTTATACATGGACAACTTTTATACAAGCATGCCACTATTTAGACATTTGTACAATCTTGGAATTAGCGCATGTGGCACTGTGCAACCTAATTACCGGTGCGTCCCCCAATGGCTTGTAAATATCTGTCTTAGAAAGGGGAAGAAAACCTGCTTGAAAAATGATGAATTGCTCACAGTGAAGTGGAAGAACAAGCGGAATGTTTTTGTCCTGTCTTCCATTCATGCAGCCACGACCATTAAAAAAAAAATAAAAAATACAAAAATAGTTGTTTTATTGAGTTACTGTTTTATTGTTAACCATGTTTTTTTCAGGAATGCCATTCAGCTGCAGCACTGATCTGTTTATTTTGACAGCAACAGGGTGTGCTCTCAGAATATACGTCAGTGTGTGCTGCACTGCTCGTTGAGATTTTTCACATCCAGTTAAAAAAGAACATGTATGCCCAAGTATGGGGGCCTGGGGTGGCCAGTGGGTGGATTGCTCCTATGCATCAGCATATATTTGATTAAAAAAAAATGTTGCCAGAGATTTCTTCATCCACATCGATCGATGTGAATAGAGGAATCTGTTCTTTTTTTTCCGTTCAGCCTACGGGCTGAACAAAAAGAGAAACATTTTTGTGTATACCCAACATTAGAAGTGGGTGGATGCAGGGCGGCATATTCTAATGGTGGGCATATCACACACTTTTTCTGGCAGAGGTTTCTTCTCTTTTTTTCATTCAGCCCACAGGCTGCAGAAAAAAACAACCCATAACCTATATTCCCAACAAGGGCCAGCGACGTACTGGTATATCACTGTACTTTGAGTGGTTATACCAGGATGATACCTGCAGCTGCAGGCATCATCCTGGTATCACTTTTTTCAGCCGGCGATCAGCTTTCATGTAAAAGCAATCCTAGTGGCTAATTAGCCACCAGATTTCTTTTACAAGCAACGGAGCAGATACCCTCCCCTGCTGCCTTCCACGGCTTTCTCAAGCAGTCCTGTGCCATCGGGGATCCTGAGAATGCAGCCTTTCTGCCAGCTGACCATACAGCTGAATGGAGACCAGAATGGCTCCAATCATCTCAATCGTGTACAAAACCGGAAGCTCCGAGCATTTCATTACTCCGGTTTTGCCTGATGTAAACAGCGCCATTTTAAAATTTGGAAAGCATTGGAGAGATCAGATGATTTAAGGGCAGAAGAGATATCTAAAGTCTAATAGACCCAAGATTTCCCAGAAAAGAATACCTGTCACTGCCTATTGCTATCACAGGGGATATTTACATTCCCTGTGATAACAATAAAAGTGATAAAAAAAAATCTAAGGGACAGTGTAAAAAAATAAAAATAAAATCTAAATAAATTTTAAAAAATTAAAGCACCTTCGTCCCTCCACTCGCAACTGTGTATGCAAGCGTAGGCCCCATGTAAACAGAGGTTGCACCATGCATGTGAGGCATCGCCATGAATGACAGATCGAGGGTAGTAATTCTAGCACTAGACCTCCTGTGTAAATCTAAAGAGGAAGGCTGTAAAGGCTTTTAAAGCATCACCTATTGATATTAAAAATGTATGTAGTTTGTCGTCGTTGCACAGGGCGTGCACAGTTATACAGCATGTCATGTTTGGTATCTATTTACTCGGCACAACATCATCTTTTATATTTTACCAAACAATCGCCAATATATTTTGTTTTTGTGCAATAAAATTAAAAAAAGTGTAAGTATTTAAAATATCGCTGTGCAACACCCACCATTTTATTCTCTATGGTGTTTGCATTAAAAAAATATAATGTTTGGGGGTTCAAAGTAATTTTCTAGCAAAAAAAATACAGATTTTTTAATGTGAACAAAAAGTGTCAGAAAAGGCTTGGTCTTCAAGTGGTTAATAGAGTGAGTGATGTGTGGCATAAGCTTCTAATGCTCTGCATAAATTGCCACGATAACAACCCCCACCCAATGACTCTATTTTGGAAAGTAGACACCCCAAACTATTTGCTTAGAGGTGTGAAATGAGGAATTTATGCACCATCAGGCTTTCAAAGAAGTCATTGGATGCAGGGCTCCTGTATGTGGCTAGGCTCCCAAAAAATCTTGCACATGTGGTACCCCCATACTAAGGAGAAGTAGCAGATTATATTTTGGGGTGTAATTCCAAATATACCCATGGCATGTGAGCAATATACCATTTAAATGACAACTATGTGTAAAAAATAAATAAATCATTTTCTTTGTCATTTTCCATAAACTTGTGTAAAAAATAAAAAATCTTCCATGGACTCAACATGCCTCTCGGCAAATAGCTTACGGTATCTACTTTCCGAAAAGGGTCATTTGGGGGTGTTTGTACTGCTTATTTTGGCACCTCAAGAAATGTGATGGGCAGTCAGAAAGAAAAGCTGTGTAAATTCCAATATCTATACCATAGTTTGTAAACGCTATAACTTTCACACAAACCAATTAATATACACCTGTTGGGATTTTGTTTACCAAAGACATGTAGCAAAATAAATTTTGGCCTAAATTTATGAAAAAAATTGAGTTTATTGGATTTTTTATAACAGAAATTAGAAAATATCAGGGTTTGTCAAAATTTTTGGTCTTTTTTCGTTTATAGCGCAAAAAAAAAAAGTGATCAAATACCAACAAAAGAAATCTCTATTTGTGGGGGAAAACGGACATGAATTTCATTTATGTACCATATTGCATGACCGCGCAATTGTCAGTTATACTAGCGCAGCTCCGTAGAGCAAAAAATGGACTAAATTCCAGTATCTTTACCATAATTTATAGATGCTATAACTTGCACATAAACCAAATAATATGCAGTTATTGGGATTTGTTTTACCAAAGACATATAGCAAAATACATTTTGGCCAAAATTTATGACAAAATTTGAGTTTATTAGATATTTTTTATAACAGAAATGAGAAAATATCATTTCGTTTTTTTTTTTAATTTGCAGACATTTTTTGTTTATAATGCAAAAAATAGAAAAACCCAGTGGTTATCAAATACCACCAAAAGAAAGCTCTATTTGGGTGGAAAAAAGGACATAAATTTCATTTGGGTATAGCATTGCATAACCGTGCAATTACCGAATTAAAAAAAAGGCCTGGTCAGGAAGGGGGGTAAATCTTCCAGAGGGCAAGTGGTTAATAGAAAAACAAAAGGCATACACCGGCAAACAGGAAGCAAGAAAACATGAAGATACAAGTGAACTACTACCATATAACCACAATGCCTAACTATAATACAATATATGAGGAACAGAGGTCACAGAGAATACTGAAGACGCAAGGAAGGGGGAAACAGGACTGCAATCAGGAACAAGGGGAACAGATATAATATAGCAGGGTAAAACCAAGACGTCATCTCCTGTGCTCAGAGACCCAAATCAGGAATTGGTGGATAGACCGACCTCCATGCAAACTCGTCCACCAAAGGATCAAAGGTTGTGCAGCCTTTAAGAAAGACTGGGGAAGCCTGAACTGTACTGCAAATAAGAGCAAAAGAAAGCGCACCAACCTTGCGCATTACCAAAGTGATAAAAATGGTTTTATTAAAATAAGATGTATACTCACAAACATAGCAGCTTAAAAGCATATGACATCCAAGAATGGATCACAAGAGCCAAAGTAGTGTTTGAATCCCACTTTGAAGGGAGACTCTATGTAATGGCTGTTGCGTTTCGAAGGGAGATCATCTTATTTTAATAAAACCATTTTTATCGCTAAGGTAATGCGCAAGGTTGGTGCGCTATCATTTGTTGTTATTTGCAGTATAAGATAGCAGGGTACAGTGCAGGGCAACAGCACAGCAAAGCAAAACACTGACTCGAAGTATACTAGCAGAGGACAGACTAAGGCTGGCCATACATTATACAATTATCTGCAGATTTTCTGCCCAATTTCCTTTAGATTTACCTTCAACTATGTAGTGCAAGGGCCTGCCTAATTGGATACAACTGAAAGTGTTGTTTAGGTTTGTCCTCCTATTATATGGTTTTTGGTAAATCTAAACCAAAAATCTGCAGATAATTGTATAATGTATGGCCAGCCTTAACACCGTCCCAGCAACCAGTATCAGGTGGAGACTGATTACTAGAAACTGATGGCTGCTGGAAGACACCTGCTGGTGGACACCAGAACTACAACCTCCCAGGAAGCACAGTGCCAGCAGCAGGTGAACCAGGTACTGAGAGAATTGTTAAAGTGGAGATCCAACCAAAGGGAAAGTTCCACTTTAAGTACTGGTCCCCTGCTCCCCTCGAGGAATTGGCACCTTTCAGGAGCGGCTACCCAATTTCCAGAAGCAGAAGTTGACCTTCCAGAAGAAAGACCCAAGCAAGAAGTGAACAGAAGAGGAGAAAACTTGGCAATAGCAATTCTTTTCAGGTTGGGGGGTGGGAAGAGTTGAAGACTATCTCAGTGTGGGGCTTTAACAAAAGTTTCTTACTGAAGCTGAAAAGGTAAGATACGTTTATATTTTCAAAGTCACATTTGTAGTATAACATTGTACTGTATTTTCTATTATAAGTTTTCTTCACACCTTCCTTACTTATTAATGGGGCCTTGCTAGTTTTTCTGGGGAAAAAAATGTACCTACCCCTGCTATAGAACAATAAAAATGTGCAATTATCAGACTGGCCACTAGATGTCATTGAAAATACGCTGCCAATATTTAATTCTTACACAGAGCCCAGTATTCATTAATGAATGGTGTTTGTAGTGCTAGGGATCCCATCCTATCACCCCTATGTGCACATAGTAACCCTTGTTTATAAAAGGGCATTGTGTTCCCATGGTCAGAATGTATTTCTCTGGGTATTTTAACTTTTTTTTTTCAAGCATCTCCTTTCATTTAAAAATCCTTTCAGCTAATCAGTACATATTACACTTTCTTTTTTTTTTTTAGTATGGAATGCTTCTGAACACCAAAATGCACCCATTCAAAGACAAATTAAACTGTGGTAAATCCAAAAGCACAAATCTAATATAGTGCAGCTAATCAATTCTTAAATGTGGTGGCTTCATTAGTTTCTATTTTTTAGACTTTTCTCCCTGTTATTTTCACCAGGTGATCCAGTTTGTAAGTTTGTTATTTTTCAACTTCATTCAACAAAACAAGCTGATTGACAAAAGTTACAGTTAGAGGGTTGAGACAAACCATTTACCACTGACAGCGGTGCTTATAGTGCAGCATTTATTAATTTATGTAAAACCTTTATCCCAAAGGAAAACAAAACCCTGTTGCTGTAACTGCTTAAAACGTGCTAGTTTGAGTTCAGCTTTGTTAGTCATGTCCATCTAAATCTGCTAGTGCATCTAACCCAGACTGACAGTGCTGCTGTCCAAGGGTGTCTCCATTGCTTCTCCATCCAGAGCGGAGACCCCCTAAAACCAGTGTAGTAGAAGTGTGATCACCAGATGAAAATAAAAAAGACACTGCAGCCATCATATTTAAGCATTGATAGACTGCAAGATGTATAATTTTTGTTTCTGGGCTTAGTGCCACTTTATGGCAGCAAAGGGCCTTGGGCAAGATAGCAGCTTTCATTCCCCTAGCCTTTTGATAGACATTGTTGAATATTGTAAAATTCACAGAGAAGGCACCCCATTTGCCTTGCTTTTAATGGCCTGTCCCCATCAGACACCAACCACCAACTAGTACATCTTCCCTTGTGGGATTGCAGGCAGGTGCATAGCTGTGACCAGTTTCCCTGCCACCCTGGTTTACTGCAGGAGCATGAAGGTTGTAGCTGGGCTCCCTAGACATCCAAGAGGCCATAGCCTCATGCCTAGACTGCCTTCGTGATTATGTGGGTCCGCTTCCATTAGACCGATCGAGGACATTTGTTATTGATGAGATGATGACAGATGGGGAACAATATTTGCACCATCTGAACCAAAACTGCCCTCATACCTGAGCAGTAAATTGAAATCTGGTTGCTTTGGATATCTGCAAATTTTGCATCATCATGGTTTTTTGTACTACTTTAGTAAAAAATGCTGTTAAATCGTAAAAAGGAAAAGTATTATTGTTATTATACAGGATTTATATAGCGCCAACAGTTTGCTACAATATAACGGGGGACAATACAGCAACAATACAGTTCAATACAAGAGGGATAGGAGGGCCCTGCTCCTTGGAGCTTACAATCTAGGAGTACATTCTATATTTTGTGTTAGGCACATACAATATGTTGTTATTATTGCAGTGTTTACTGCCAAGGTATTTTTCATGTGACTTTCACATTTTTTTATGATTGTTCTTCCATATTTTTAATTGCTATACGATGGCTGCTCTTTACGACTCCCTTTCTCAGTGTAAGTGTATGAGTCAGCCAATTTTTGAAGATTATATCAGGCATCTTATTAAACAAAGATGCTGGATGCCCTGACGATTTAATTACTTTCAAGTAAACTGAAAAGAATGAGATCGTTTCTCATGGCTAATGGCTGACTTCACTGTGCAGTGATGAAAGGCACACTTCAATTGGTTGTGGATAATGTATCAAGCAACAGTCCCACTACAAAGTTGCATGATACAATATCCATATTCTGCATTTTCTCCAATGCTCATAGATCTTGGGGCCAAGCACTGTTGTTTTGCATATGTGTGCTCATGTTGCAGTCAGTATATAGTATGCTTTTTATTTCCTTTACTTCTACTAGTTAAGCTTCTAGTAGGCTTATGCATTTGTTTTGCTTTAATTTGAACTTCAGACAGGCAGACACACATCATTCTGGTATGTAGGCATTAAAAAGTTCATTTCAAGTAGAACTAGCTTAAAATGAATATTGGGCCAGGTGAGATTCAAGTGCATAATTATATATTATTCATAAGCCATATGTGAGCTCTAAAATCAGCCCTCAATGACATCTATAGATACAGGTATTGTGGAGCACATCATCTTCACTGTTCACAAGAGAGACAGCTTCAGAGGTTAGTGAGGACTTGTTTTAAAACTCCTTTACCATGTATTAAGAATACATGAATACTTGAGTGTCCTGCACACAGATTCAGTTTAAATACCTGAGTCTTGACATCGACATCCAGTTCCAGCTCTGAAACTGGGAGAGGGAGGGGTAGCACTCTGATCCATAGTTCAGTTGCTTTGCACAGCACTCTGTGAACATACTTGCAGAGGAGAGATCACAGGAATCCTTCATTGTCCAGTCACAGGCTGGGGTCTTTGTAGGCTGCTGATTAGTCTACAGAGAGGTCCAGGACCTGGAGCTGTCCCACAGAACTTGCTGAACAGAATCACAAGACATTTGGCAGATAAAATATTTCCTATACTTGTATTTCAGCTGTGCATTTATCTTTTTTCTCTGACTCCAGATTTAAAGGCAACCCAGTGAAATAATTTTGATTTATTATTGTAAAGTCAACCTAAAATTAAAATAATTAATTTGCACCATGTTTTTGATGAACATTTTTCATATACACAGGGCTTTTTTTTATGTCAGAATTGGTTTAGAAACTCAAACACCCCCTCCCCCATCCCAACTTCTGCATTATATACTATTCACCACTGATCTCATTATGATGTGCTCCTCCCCATCAAGTAAATATTTCCCCAGTAAAAATGTTTTCCTTAAAAAAAACAAAAAAAAACCAATACATCATTATTCACCTTTGCACCCCTCATCCACAGCTCACCTGTGCACCTCCCATCCACAGCTCACCTGTGCACCTCCCATTGGCCAAAACTAACCTCTGCCCCCTTGTCCAAAGCTCACATCTGTACCTCCCGTCCTAAATTTCACATCTGCATCTCCATCCAAAACTCACCTCTACACCTCCCATCCACAACTCACCTAACTCACCTGTACACCCCTGTCCGCAGCTCATTTCTTCAGCCCCCATCCACAGCTAATCTCTGTGCTCCTGTCCACCGCTCATCTCTGCGCTCCTGTCCACCGCTCATCTCTGCGCTCCTGTCCACCGCTCATCTCTGCGCTCCTGTCCACCGCTCATCTCTGCGCTCCTGTCCACCGCTCATCTCTGTGCTCCTATCCACCGCTCATCTCTGCGCTCCTGTCCACCGCTCATCTCTGCGCTCCTGTCCACCGCTCATTTCTGCACCCCTCTTCTACAGCGCTCATTCAGAGCTCACTTTTGCACCCCTGTCCACAGTTCACCTCCACACACTTCCCTCCTTCCACAGCTCACATCTGCAGCCTTCTTCCACAGCTTATCCCCCCCCCATTTCCACCAATAGATAAGCTGTTCAGCCTTCTTTTGTGTGTACAAGTGACAGTAGTGAGCAGTGAGCACAGGGCCAGTGCTGCCAGTGGAGTGCAGTCTGCGTCTTTGCTGAATAAATGAAAGGAAATCTTCATCAGAGTAGAAGCTGCTTAAAGATTTTATTATAGTGTTTAGTGAAATGTTATCTATGTGAAATGACTGCAGAAGTCTTTTACTGAAGTAAGGAAAATCATAAGGATATGCAGCACTTTTAGGGCTCATTTACATGTATGGCTGGGGGGGGGGGGGTACAGTAAAAATAGGTGGTGGGTTTCCTCTGGCTACTCCGGTTACCTCTCACACTTCAAAGACATGCTGGCAGATAAATTGGCTCCTGTTTTAATTGGTCCTAGCATGCGCATGTATGAATGTGAGATAGGGACCTTAGACTGTAAGCTCCTTGACGACAAGGACTGATGTGAATTTATATTGCTGCATAATTTGTCTGCACTTTATACATTTCTGTGATAAATACAGTGAAGGAAATAAGTATTTGATCCCCTGCTGATTTTGAATGTTTGCCCACTCACAAAGAAATGATCAGTCTAAAAATCTAATGCTAGGTGTATTGTAACACTGAGAGACAGAATAGCAACAAAAAATTCCAAAGAAATGCATGTCTAACAAATTCTGCACTGATTTGCATGTTCATGAGGGAAATAAGTATTTGATCCCCTATCATTTAACAGGATTTCTGGCTACCAGGTGTCTTTCATACAGGTAACAAGCTGAGATTAGAAGCAGTCTCTAAAATGGAGTGCTGCTAATCTCATTTTGTTACCTGTATAAAAGACACCTGTCCACAGGAGCAATCAAACAATCAGATTCCAAACTCTCCACCATGGCAAAGGCCGAAGAGCTGTCCAAGGATGTCAGGGACAGGATTGTAGACCTACACAAGGCTGGACTGGGCTACCAAACTATCGCCAAGCAGCTTGGTGAGAAGGTGACAACAGTTGGTGCAATCATTCGCAAATGGAAGAAACACAAAACAACTGTCAGTCTCCCTAGGTCTGGTGCACCATACAAGATCTCACCTCGTGGAGTGTCAATGATCATAAGAACAGTGAGGATTCATCCCAGAACTACACATGAGGATCTTGTCAATGATCTCTAGGCAGCTGGAACCACGGTCGCCAAGAAAACAATTGGTAGCACACTACACCGACAAGGATTGAAATCCTGCAGTGCCCGCAAGGTCCCTCTGCTCAAGAAAGCACATGTCCAGGCCCATCCGAAGTTTGCCACTGAGCATGTGAATGATGCAGAGGAGGACTGGTTGACAGTGTTGTGGTCAGATGAGACCAAAATCGAGCTCTTTGGCATCAACTCAACTCACCGTATTTGGAGGAGGAGGAATGCTGCCTATGACCCCAAGAACACCATCCCAACTGTCAAACATGGTGGTGGAGACATTCTGCTTTGGGGGTGTTTTTCTGCTAAAGGGACAGGACAACTGCACCGCATGAAAGGGACGATGGACGGGGCAATGTACCGTCAAATCTTGGGTGAGAACCTTCTTCCCTCAGCCAGGGCATTGAAAATGGGTCGTGGATGGGTGTTCCAGCAAGGCAATTAGCCAAAACACACAGCCAAGGCAACAAAGGAGTGGCTCAAGAAGAAGCACATTAAGGTCCTGGAGTGACCTAGCCAGTCTCCAGATCTTAATCCGATTGAAAATCTGTGGAGGGAGCTCAAAGTTTGAGTTGCCAAACGTCAGCCACCAAACCTTAATGACTTGGAGAGGATCTGCCAAGAGGAGTGGGCCAAAATCCCTCCTGAGATGTGTGCAAACCTGGTGGCCAACTACAGGAAACGTCTGACCTCTGTGATTGCCAGCAAGGGATTTGCCACCAAGCACTAAGTCATGTTTTGTGAAGGGGATCAAATACTTATTTCCCTCATAAACATTCAAATCAGTGCATCATTTGTTAGACATGCATTTCTGTTGAATTTTTTGTTGCTATTGTGTCTCTCAGTGTTACAATACACCTACCATTCAATTTTTAGACTGATCATTTCTTTGTGAGTGAGCAAACATTCAAAATCAGCAGGGGATCAAATACTCCTTCACCGTATATACATATATATTTTTTGCTTTTCAACCATACATTTTCTGATGAAGCTCTTTCTTCACAGAAAGCTGTATAATAAAAATATCTATGTTTAAACTTCAATATTATCAGATAAAAATATAATGTAAGAGCGTGCAATTATGTAAGGGGACGTGAAACTACAACTAAAACTGTGTCTCTGTATGAAAGGTCACTTTAGAGGGTTTGCGGTCTGTCCTATTTTAGTAAGCGCTCTGACCGTTGATCCCAGTACTATTCCTGCAATGTGCATTTGATACATGCTTGGTGTATGCAGCCAGATCCGAGACCCTTAGGATGGCAGGAAGACCGTCTGCATGCAGGGACGGACGGACGGGGGTCTGAGATTTGCACAGTCACATATAGATCTTTGTCACCAAAGCATGCTCAGCAATGAAGGGGATAGCAGGGGTTTGGGTATAAGTGCTGGGATGTAAGAAATTGGGTCACTGTGTCTGCTTAGCTGCAAAAAGGTTATCAGGACATTGACATTTAGCACAGAAAACCTTCCCAGCTCTCTGCTCCGTCAGCAGATTAGGTTCCTTCTCCCTGGTTGTGGGGGAGGGAGACCCAGGCATTGGAAAGGTCAGAGTCTGCTCACACATGGGGCAAGTCACACAGCTGTTAGGGCTCAGGCTGATCTTAGAGGACACCTTTAAGGCACATCAATGCAGCAAACCGCTGTAGAATACGCTCAGGTGGCCTCTCTAAATGTTCACACAATGGAGATCCATGGAGAGCAGGGTTTCTATAACATGTTGTGTTACTACTGAGCTAAAACGTGTCATCCAAATACTTCATTTAAAGGGGTTTTAATATTCAGAGAGAAAAGAAAAACTTCATGACTAGACGCCCCTCCTCCTGGAAAGTCCATTGAGCAGCTCCAAGACTATGACTGCTTATAGAGCACCTATCACATTCTAATGGGCAGCTTGTGTTGTACAGATAAAACCTGCAGCTTACTGATTGGCTGTGATATTAAGACAGCTCATTGTCAGTGGGAAGATCTCGCCACTCAGCAGCAAGGTGGGGGGACGTATGGGGACAGGTCTTCCACCTTCTTTGTGGAAGTAGAAAATCTATTTAACCACTTCAAGTCCGGACACTTTCACCCCCTTCCAGTCCAGGCCAATTTTCAGCTTTCAGTGCTATCACACTTTGAATGACAATTGTGCAGTCATGCAACACTGTACCCATATGAATTTTTTAGCATTATTTTGAGACAGATAAAACTTTATTTTGGTGGTATTTATTCACCACTGTGATTTTTTTTTTTTTGCTATATAAATCAAAAAGTCCAAAAATGTTGAAAAAAGCGTTTTTCTTATAAAATTTTGCAAATAAATAATCTTCATAAATCTTGGCCAATATGTATACAATTATCTTTTTAGTAAAAAAAAAATAACCCAAATGAGTTTATAACCAAAAATTATAATTTAAAAAAAATTTTTTTACATTATTATTATTTATGTTTTTGGGTTTTTTTTTAACATACTGTCACCCTAGCAGTACAGTGTCACCATAGTGAAATTTATTTTACATTTTAATTTTATTTTTTTATATTATTATTTATGTTTTTGGGTTTTTTTTAAACATACTGTCACCCTAGCAGTACAGTGCCACCATAGTGACACTGTACTACTTGTGGGGGGTGATGAAGATTTTTTTTTTTTACACTGATTGCTTTTACACCCATACAGGCTGTAAAAGCAATAATTTCTCCTTCTCTCTGGCTGCATTCTTGCAGCCATTGAGAAATACTGTGAGAGTGATTGGTCACAGCTTGTCACATGGTACAAGGCTGTTGTGCATAGCCTTGTACCATGTGACCTCTGTGATCATTCACAGATTTCACACATAGTAAGCAATGATGTCAGAATTTACATCTTGCTTACTACTATTCATGTGATCACTGATTGGCTAATCAGTGATCACATGATCAGAACCTCACACAGAGGTCCTGTACAACGATCGGTGTCCCAGGGAGCATGCACAAGCAGGGGAAGCAGGGAGGACGTTTATAAACGGCCACCCACCCCTGCACTGCTCCCATTTGGCCGTTTATATACATGGGCTGGACAGGAAGTAGTTAAAGACTCCAGTTTAAAAGGATATGCATAATATGGGTTTAATTCTGAAGACTAGGTATGGCTATTTCTGCAGAGTTACATTGGTCCAACATGGACCAATATAAGTAAGTAACTGTCATACCTGTGGAAGCTGGAAAGTGATCACCACTAGCTTCTGGATCCTGTGCTGAGCAGCTGCCTTGCTCCATGGTGAACACAGAAGGTCACTGGTTCGGCACAGGTGCCATTCAGTGAACACTTTTTACATTTTTCTCAATAAATGTAAAGTGTTCTCTGTTTGGATGAGGTGGAGAAGCAGGGAGGTAACATCACATTCTCAACCTTGTCCATTCAGAGAATGCTTTGCATCATTGCATCACAAAAATGCAAAGCGTTCTTTGAATGGCCAAGCAAGCAACATTCTGTGTTCACTAAGCAGCAAGGTGGCCGCTTGGCACAGACCTTGAAGCTAGTGGAGATCACTGTAATAGCAGTGCCTACTACAGTGATTTCCAGCTTTCATGGGGATTATCCCAAGCTGGACCAATGTAACTATGCAAAAATAGGCATGTCTCAAATTCTGTTTTAAAAAAGGAGCTGGCAAAATAACTAAATGTAGCCATTCAACACTTACCTGCTCCCTTTGTAATGAGAAATTAGTTGATATTGAACCTGGGACAAGTTTGTTAGCACAAAAGATGAAAAAGCCAAAGTATGTCCCTCACCATGAGCTGCAAACTACTGCATCAATATAGGTTGCAGGTCCTTCATGCACTCCCTTCTGCTTAAGTACCCAAGGCAGCTGCCTTGTCTGCCTACTTCTTAGCCTAGCCATGGTTCATATGCAGACCTATGTCTTATTACCCTGGTAAATTTGGACCACCTGGTTTGGAGTCTTTCAAATTCCTACTATGAGAACAATAGAGAAGAACATTTACTTGATGGGACAGTAATAATTTCACCGCCCTCTTTAGTCTGTCATAAAACATGAAGTGAATCTTGTTCATGAAGGGCAAATCAATAGGCGCCCTTCAATGCAGACTATCATTTGCACATATACTTACATCCCCCCTCCCCCCATTGCTGTGTTCAGACACTGGGAATGAAGGAAAGTAATGTATCTGCCATGAGTTTCCCTAGTCTTAGCTTTCACAGGGTTATGGACTGCCTGAATGACAATGCTTGAGCCCAGCATTGTTGTCAAATGGAGAGAGTCACATGCTCATCCATACCCAGAAGTACCAGGTATTTTGATTCTCAGAGCAGAAAGATAAGTGAAGCAAGGTTTTTCTTTGCCCTAAATAGGCTGAGCTTTAAATTTCAGGTAATACTAAAGTTGGAGACATGGAGTGAGGGATTTAACATGTCTGCGTCGTATATACACCGATCTGCCAAAACGTTATGGCCACTGACAGGTTAAGTGAATTACATTGATTATCTTGTTACAGTGGTGTCTGAAAGGCTGTGGGATTTATTAGGCAGCAAGTAGACATGTTGTCCCTGAAGTGCTAATAGAAAAAATGGGCATTGCAGTTTGTTGTGTATGAGGATGTGTTGCTGCAGACCAGTCGGGGTGCCCATACTGGCCCGTGTCCACAGTAAAAAGCGCCTACAATGGGCAGTTGAGCATCAGAACTGGACCACGGAGCAATGGAAGAAGGTGGCCTGGTCCGAAGAATCACATTTTCTTTTATATCACGTGGATGGCCGGGTGTGTGTGTCACTACATGGGGAACAGATGGCGGCAGGGTGCAATACAGGAAGAAGGCAAGCTGGTGGAGGCAGTGTGATGCTTTAGACAATGTTCTGCTGGGATACCTTGGATCCTGCCATTCATGGGGATGTTATTTGACACGTACCACCTACTTACACATTGTTGGTGAGCAAGTACACTTCTTTAAGAAAACAGTATTCCCTGCTTGACAGTGCCCTTCACATTCAAAGAATCATTTGCATTCTGCATAGACTGGCATTTAGTTATAAGACTAGAGTGTAGCCTTTTTTCTATTTTTTGTAAAATTGATTTTTGTTTTCTGGGAGCCCAATGCCTCTAAGGTCCCATGCAGACTATGGGTTTAGCCCCAGTGCATGAGCCTCCCGTGTTTAGGTGCGGGCGGAAGGCATGGGTGCTCCATCAGGCCCCACTGCCAGCTACCTGGCCTCACCTTGTAAAACAATACATTTGGTTTATAAATAGAAATGAAAGGCTAAACATTTGTGTGTGTGTGTGTATGTGTATATATATATATTAAAATATCTTTTTTTCTTTAAGTGATTTACATAACCCCTCTCCTCCGCTCCATAAAGGGCTTAGAGAACTTGGAGACAAGAAACAGCAATACACTGGTCTTCCCAGTGAATGGCTGTTCATGGGGGTGTGTCAGTACACGTTTGATCAATAGAGTATAGGCAGACTGTTCTCCCAGCACAGCTGAAAAACTGACTAAGCTGAGATGGATGTGTTCTCTTGCTTAGTGTGGTCAGTTTGAGATAATAAAGTAGAGGGACTGGCAGGAACACCAGTGATTTCATACAAAGGAAGCAATACAAAGATAACAGGATACTTTTTAACACAAGTACGTGGTACAACAGGCACGTATCAGGAATATGAAATGTTGAGGTAACATATTCTTTAAACTCCGAGAGGGTGAAAGCTGCTGTGGCTGGACGGAGCATTGAGTGGTACTCACATTTGAGGCAGTATGCGCCTGAGAACAAATGTCCGAAACAGAGACTTATTGTGCATATGGTCCTAAATTTTAGTAATACTACTTAGTACATTGTCCAGTTTTTTTCAGCTTTCAGTATCAGCTTTCAGCCTCTCATAGAGTTAGGCTGCTGGCAGCTGAGCTGGACAGTGTGCCTGTGCCTTCTGCCCACACCTAAACTTTGGAGCCTCATGCATAGGGCTAAACACACAATCTGCATGAGGCCTGAGTCAGCATGTGTATAATCATTCTAAAAACATGGGAACGTGTATGTAACCTCTCCTACGGTGTGTGACAGCTGCGGTCTGAACTAGGGATGACCTGGGTTCGGTCCAAATGTCATTGACCTAAAATGGCCATATGGTAATATAAGGTCAATTACATCATGAGCATTCCCCCTCCATTGTGTACATGCAGCTGCAGGGCAGGGAATGCCTTGGGCGCAGCCAATTGGACCAGCAGGGATATGATCACGTGACAGCTTCCCGCACTGCATGGGTTAAAGGCTCGTTTTTATCTAGGGGTTCATAACGCTGAGATATACTTGCCTAATCCACCGATCCTCTGAGCACAAGACTGGTCCTGCCCCCCCCCCGTGCGCACTAAGCGGTATTGTTAATGGGCTGTTCCTGACATCATCACGCCTATAGACCATCTCTGGATTTAAAGATGGTAGGAACAGTCCACTGCTGGATGTGGGGGGGCTTGGTTTTCTGGAAGATCGGAGGATGGGGAAAGTATAGCTTTTCCCTGAGCCCCTGGACAAAACGAGCAGTTAACCCATGCAGTGTGCGCAGAGACCCACTGCAAGGGAAAATAAAAAATTTGACTGGAGTTCTGCTTTAATAGATAAACTGTACAGCAAAATCAGTTGGGCCTCACACATCTAGGCTAAAGACCATTATAAAGTAAGGGAGACCCCATGGATATATTAGTGAATGCCTGATAGTGTTTGCACACCTTTGGACAGCTCACGTGCTCATTAGGGATTTGGCCACTTGTGGTTCTCAATGAGTCAACACTGCGGTGTCACTTGGGAGACAATGGCCTGTTGTCAGAAAACTCAATGTAGCTGGACTGGTACATTTACATTGTCACGCACTGCCTAGGACAGATTACAAATGAGCTTCTGGTCAGGGCCAAGAGTATTTGTAACTGCCAAACAGGATCTGCCTGAAAAAGTAAGCAGAGTGGAGACAAACAACACAAACCGGTGTATTAAACATAATACACTGCTGATTATTCTAGATTACCCCATACTGATTGTACACGGTCTGCTTATAGATCATACAGTAACTGACCTCTCTCTTCCATGGAGCAGTTAAAGTGGATGGAATCCCTAACACTGGACTATAGGTGCAAAAAAAAACCTGTTGATCCTGTCAGTCAATGAGAGCCTATGCCTCGGGGATAAAGACAAAGGAATGCTTTACTGTAGGAATGGTGTTATTTGGATGGTGAGCTCTTTTGGATTTCTCTTTCTGCCAGACATATCATTTAGTGTTGAGGCCAATCATTCAATTTTAGTCCCATCTGACCAGAACACCTTTTTCCATTTGGCCCCAGAATCTTCAAGGTGCGTTTTGGCAAAGCTGCAGTGGTGACTGCATGTGGTCTTTCTTGAGAAGTGGCTTTTTTTCTTGCAACCCTCCCATGTAAGCCACATTTGTGGAGAATTTGTGATATTGTTTTCACATGCACACAATGACCACTCTGTCATAACTTCCTGCAACTGCTTCAGAGTTGCTGTAAGTCTCTTGGTGGCTTCTCTGACCAGTTTCCTCCTGGCTCATTAGAGTGACACCTTGATCCAGGGGAGGGTGTGTGTTGTACCAAATACTTCACTGTGCTTCTAGGCATTGATAAAGCCTTTGAATTTTTTTGTATCCATCTCCTGACTTGTGCCCATCCACAACATTGTCCCAGAGATCTTTTGACAGTGCCTTGCCACCCATAGTTGATTGTTTGCTTCAATTTCACTATCAGTGACTGAAATGCTCCAGGAAAGCTAATTTCATGCTGAGCTAATTAAAATGACCACAGCTTATGACAGTTGAAAGTCAAATGGCTTTGTGTGCCATTGACAAGGTGATTAGTTACACCTGATTGAGTTTACAAGTCATTTTTAGGCAGGGGGGGGGGGGGTTTAGAACTCAGTGATTCTGTTATTGAATTGTTTATATTTTTTCTGACATATTGGTGTTATTTCTTTCACTTGGATGTTATAAGTTGCACTGAGTAAATACAGCTGGATAAAACAAAAAATGCATCTCTTCATTTCATGTTGCAAAGCAAAAAATTCGATTTTTTTTTTTAAAGGGGAGTGGTTCTTTTCTATAGTTGTAACATGGTGAAAATAAGACCCCCTACCCAAACGTGCCCTATACCCCCACCGTGACAGCATGCAAGGGTTATTTTCTTGCAACAGAGATCTTTGAATAAAAAAATATAAAATGCAGCGCTATACAATATTACTGAATAAAGTGACAATGGTGATATATTCAAGGAGCTAGCGCTAAAGTGAATACTATTGCATGGGTGTCCTACAGAATATCAGCAAGTGACTGTTAATTGCAGATAAATATAAATATAAAGTGACAATGGTGAACAGTCCAATATAAATTAAATGGATGAGATCATTCGGATAAAAACATCCCAGAAATCTGCGTGATAAGCGGGTGAAAAGTGATTCTGTGGTAGATAATGCTATATTAATGCACTCACCAGAAGCGCATATTAAATGCACATAGAAAAATATCCAGCTCCTCCACAGGTAGGGAAACCTTCCTTCAGGAAAATCATGGTATGGAGACAAGGAAACACCACTGACTTCTGACAGCTATGACAGGGATGACTCCGACACCATCACTGGCCTCTTACTGTATTACAGGGATGGCTCAGGACACTTTACCATGGATAGAGCCAGCAGGAATATTGCAATCCACCTTGGGGAAAATAGCTCGAAAAACGAGCCACAACAGGAGCGCTTATGGTGTAGCAAAACTTATTAAATGAAAAGATCATCCACGTGGATACAGAGAACTGGTAGCATAATAGTTAAAATGGCCGCCGGACCTTCATGAGGATGTGGCGGCGTGACGTCAGTACAGCAGGTTCCTCCCTGGAGATCTGTGAATGAATGAGCTACAAGTCTTGTTTGCCACCACTTGTAGTTCGCAATGGAACAGTGCAGTGATCACCGCACAGTCCACTGACACTTTTTCTCTAGAGGTACAGACATACAGTGAGGAACAGAAGTATTTGAACACCCTGCAATTTTGCAAGTTCTCCCACTTAGAAATCATGGAGGGGTCTGAAATTCACATTGTAGGTGCATTCCCACTCGGAGAGACAGAATTAAAAAAAAAATTCAGGAAATCACATTGTATGATTTTTAAAGAATTTATTTGTCTTGCACTGCTGAACATAAGTATTTGAACACCTGAGAAAATCAGTGTTAATATCAGTGGCTAGGCCACTCCAGCACCTTGATATGCTTCTTTCGGAGCCACTCCTTGGTTATCCTCGCTGTGTGCTTCGGGTCGTTGTCATGTTGGAAGACCCAGCCATGACCCATCTTCAATGCTCTGACTGAGGGAAGGAGGTTGTTGCTCAAAATCTCACAATAAATGGCCCCATTCATCCTCTCCTTAATACAGTGCAGTCGTTCTGTCCCCTTCGCAGAAAGCACCCCCAAAGCATGATGTTACCACCCCCATGCTTCGCAGTAGGGATGTGGTTCTTGGGATGCAACTCATCCTTCTTTTTCCTCCAAACATGACGAGTGAAGTTTAGACCAAAAAGTTCTACTTTGGTCTCATCTGACCACCATGACTTTCTCCCATGCCTCCTCTGATCATCCAGATGGTCATTGGCAAACTTCAGACGGGGCCTGGACATGTGATGACTTGAGCAGGGGAACCTTCCGTGCAATACATGATTTGAAACCATGACGGTGTAGTGTTCTACCGACAGTGACCTTTGAAACTGTGGTCCCTGCTCTCTTCATGTCCATTGACCAGCTCCTCCCTTGTAGTTCTGGGCTGATTCCTCACCTTTCTTATCATCAGTGATACCCCACGAGGTGAGTTCTTGCATGGAGCCCCAGTCCGAGGGAGACTGACAGTCATCTTAGCCTCTTCCATTTTCTAACAATTTCTCCAAGAGTTGATCTATTTTCACCAAGCTGCTTGGCAATTGCCCTGTAGCCCTTTCCAGCCTTGTGGAGGTCCACAATTTTGTCTCTGGTGTCTTTTGACAGCTCTTTGGTCTTGCCATGGTAGTAGTTGGCGTCTGACTGACTGTGGGGTGGACAGGTGTCTTTAAAGAGCTCAGACAGGTGCTACTAAGTTAGATTAATGAGTGGAGTAGAGGTGGACTTTTTAAAGGCACAGTAACAGGTCTTTGAGAGCCAGAATTCTTGCTGTTTCTTAGGTGTTCAAATACTTATGTTCAGCAGTGCAAGACAAATAAATTCTTTAAAAATCATACAATGTGATTTCCTGAATATTTTTTTTTAATTCTGTCTCTCAGAGTGGGAATGCACCTACAATGTGAATTTCAGACCCCTCCATGATTTCTAAGTGGGAGAACTTGCAAAATCTCAGGGTGTTCAAATACTTCTGTTCCTCACTGTACAGGGGTTAGATAAAAATATAGAAACACTACATGATTTGCAGGTGTGAAGTGTCGATATGTTTCGCATTGAAAGCACAAGCGATGTAACCTTCTTTTGCTTCCGCATTGTGATGAGACACCTAGCTAACAGGCTCCCTTTCGCCATTCACTGCATGCGCTGCTAATACTAAGGAGTCATGTCAGAGCTTACTGAGCTTCAAAGAGGGCAAATTGTTGGTACCCGCTTAGCTGGTACCTCTGTGGTTTAAGTTGCCAATTTATTTGCTGTGTTGCATGGTACAGTATCAAAAGTCTTGATGGCATATACAGTTTCCGGGAAAATGTTGTCTGATAAGCATAAATGCAGTCGACATGGTCAACTGACTGAAAGAGACAAAAGGACATTGCGCAGGATCGTGACCTGGAATAAGAAAACAAATGCTGCAAAAGTGACTGCAGAGCTCAATCTCAGTCTTCAAGGGACTACGTTGGACTGAGAGAGGTATGGAGAATGCCATTGATGATCTCTTTTTGAACATGATAGCTGCTTGGCCATCAAAGTTACTGACCTAGTACAAGCATGCTGTTAGTGAAGCCATGTCTGCACACTTAGTCCAGGCCAGTGATTTCAGTCAGAGGATCAGTATAGTAATCAGGCAACCTACATCTCACTATGATGTCAGCAAAAGAAACCTACATATTTTTCTGGGCTTACATTAAAGCAGATCTAATACTTATAACAGGATATTTTTTTATACAGTATGCTATACATAACATATTCGAACACGTACAACACAAACTGAAGGTGCATTCTGCTTACTCTGTGGTACAACTCTATATATCCTTCTGCAGTTTTCCATCTGCTGGTATTTGCCATTATCAAAGATGATAAAATTAGTCATGAATGCCCAAAAGAGATTGAACAGCCCATTTACTGCCACAGGACATGCTCAGTCATTGAGATTTTACCAACCCTGATTGGGCAGAATTTTTCCAGTATACAGAAGTTTCCTGTCTGGCTATGAACTGTCACATTCAATTTAGGATTTGATGTCTAGGAATTTAGGATTTCGTTTCTAGAAATGTAGGATTTCTTCTCTAGGAATATAAGACTTCTTTATTAATTTAAAATTTCTTCTCTAGAAAAAATATGGATATCTCCTCTAGGAATTTACGATTTCTTCTCTACAAATTTAGGATCTCTTCTCTACGAACTCAGGATTTCTCCTCTAAGAATTTAGGATTTGTTCTCTTGGAATTTAGAATTTCTCCTCCAGGAATTTAGGATTTGTTCTCTAGGATTTGAGGATTTTTTTCTCTAGGAATTTAGTATTTTTCTCTAGGAGAATAGGATTTCTTCTATAGGAATTTAGGATTTCTTCTCTAGGAATAGAAGTCTTCTTCTTTATAAATTTAAAATTTCTTCTCTAGAAATATAGGATATCTCCACTAGGAATTTAGGATTTCTTCTCTACGAACTCAGGATTTCTCCTCTAGGAATTTAGAACTCTTCTAATTCTGCTACTGAGTTTTTACACAAGACTAGTAAAACAGTCAGTTTTCTATACATTTTTTAGCCCACCACTTTTAAGAAGGTTTGATGTTTTTTTCCTGCTTCTAAACTTCCCTCAATGTTAGTCCATGCACACATAGGCATTTACAGGCATTTAGAGACAGAACCCCCCTCCCCCCATGCCAGCGAATTCAGGAGCAGTAGCATTTTGACAGAAAAAGATGCTTGACACTCCTAAACATGTTTATAAAAATGTGACTTTAGGCGCATTTGTGATGCTGCTTTTCTCCTGCCAGGAGAAAGGCGTTAAGGAGTGCTATGCAAATGTCCAGTGTGTATTAGGCCACAATTGTACATGCATTCATTCACTGGGCCCTGTGGTTTAATTATTTTCCATTGAGAATAATATGAATGTTTCTGCTTTTTAATATATAACGAAACACTGGTCACAGTTCCAGGAAATGCCGTGTGAAAAGGACTTATCTGAGTAACCTCTTCCCTACATTCAGCTCCCTGCTAGTAATTGCTTTGGCTACAAACAGAAACAGTTTACTCTACCTGGACTTTCTGATAGTAAGCATTGTCATTGTCTGATAATGGGATTCAAAGGGTATGTTCTACAAACCAGTGACTGAATTACGCTGCCCATACATTTGTTTTTTTTTTCATTCAACCAGCAAACTGACCTGTTTCCCCCCATTCCCACAATCGAGGTGAATGGGGGGATCCCTCCAATGGAGCTATTGTATTTTGACAGTAGGAAAACTTCCCCGCCGTCAGAATACAAAAAAACAGTGCTGCAGGCTGTAGGCTGCAGCACTGATCAAGCAGCTAAAATTCAATGGGATGGTAGGTCAACTTCTTTTCAACCACATTAGTCATACATGGATTAAATTTGGCTGGTCACTGCTGAAACAGCCACATTTTTATCCGTGATGGGTAACATACTGGCCATGTACAGTGAGGAACAGAAGTATTTGAACACCCTGCGATTTTGCAAGTTCTCCCACTTAGAAATCATGGGGGGATCTGAAATTCACATTGTAGGTGCATTCCCACTCTGAGAGACAGACATTTAAAAAAAATCAGGAAATCACATTGTATGATTTTTAAAGAATTTGTCTTGCACTGCTGAACATAAGTATTTGAACACCTAAGAAACAGCAAGAATTCTGGCTCTCAAAGACCTGTTACTGTGCCTTTAAAAAGTCCACCTCTACTCCACTCATTAATCTAACTTAGTAGCACCTGTCTGAGCTCTTTAAAGACACCTGTCCACCCCACAGTCAGTCAGACGCCAACTACTACCATGGGCAAGACCAAAGAGCTGTCAAAAGACACCAGAGACAAAATTGTGGACCTCCACAAGGCTGGAAAGGGCTACAGGGCAATTTCCAAGCAGCTTGGTGAAAATAGATCAACTGTTGGAGCAATTGTTAGAAAATGGAAGAGGTTAAAGACGACTGTCAGTCTCCCTCGGACTGGGGCTCCATGCAAGATCTCACCTTGTGGGGTATCACTGATGATAAGAAAGGTGAGGAATCAACCCAGAACTACAAGGGAGGAGCTGGTCAATGACATGAAGAGAGCAGGGACCACAGTTTCAAAGGTCACTGTCGGTAGAACACTACACCGTCATGGTTTCAAATCATGTATTGCACGGAAGGTTCCCCTGCTCAAGTCATCACATGTCCAGGCCCGTCTGAAGTTTGCCAATGATCATCTGGATGATCCAAAGGAGGCATGGGAGAAAGTCATGTGGCCAGATGAGACCAAAGTAGAACTTTTTGGTCTAAACTTCACTTATCGTGTTTGGAGGAAAAAGAAGGATGAGTTGCATCCCAAGGACACCATCCCTACTGTGAAGCATGGGGGTGGTAACATCATGCTTTGTGGGTGCCTTTCTGTGAAGGGGACAGGACAACTGCACTGTATTAAGGAGAGGATGAATGGGGCCATTTATTGTGAGATTTTGAGCAACAACCTCCTTCCCTCAGTCAGAGCATTGAAGATGGGTCATGGCTGGGTCTTCCAACATGACAACGACCCGAAGCACACAGCCAGGATAACCAAGGAGTGGCTCCGTAAGAAGCATATCAAGGTTTTGGAGTGGCCTAGCCAGTCTCCAGACCTAAATCCAATAAAACATCTTTGGAGGGACCTGAAACCCCGTGTTGCTCAGCGACAGCCCCAAAACCTGACAGATCTAGAGGAGATCTGTGTGGAGGAGTGGGCCAATATCCCTGTTGCAGTGTGTGCAAACCTGGTCAAGAACTACAGGAAATGTTTGACCTCTGTAATTGCAAACAAATGCTTCTGTACCAAATATTAAAACTGATTTTCTCAGGTGTTCAAATACTTATGTTCAGCAGTGCAAGACAAATACATTCTTTAAAAATCATACAATGTGATTTCCTGAAATTTTTAAATTCTGTCTCTCAGAGTGGGAATGCACCTACAATGTGAATTTCAGACCCCTCCATGATTTCTAAGTGGGAGAACTTGCATAATCGCAGGGTGTTCAAATACTTCTGTTCCTCACTGTATATGTCCTGATATACACAGAGGTGGAAGCACTTATCCATACCACACTATTATTTGTTATAAAGGATAATGACCATGTAGAAAAAAAAAAACTTGGTTGCTGAGCTAGTACATAATAAACTGACAGCAAATGGTGCATTTTTTAGGATAAAACATAAGCTGACAATACACTAAAGAAAGTTGGCCAGTTCAGCATAGACTGGACAAAATCAGTGCGTGGCAGTCCCCATTTTACGGATGTTGATCATTTGATCGATTTCTGTTGAAGAGACATGTTGGAAAATTTCTCTCTATCAGCGGCTGCAGCCAATCGGCTGGGGGAGAGGTCAGTGTCAGGGTAGCCATTATTCATTGCAAGTCAGCCCAGCTCCTCCAGAACAGTGAAGAATTTAAACACTGAACCAAAAAATATTTTGTATATTATATTTATTAGGATTTCATTAACCTAATTCAAAAACTACAGCTTTTAAAGAATGATAGTACTTACTTTAAAGTGGTTGTAAAGGCTTAAAGTATTACTAAACCCACAACCGTAAAATCAGTCTGTATATGCAGTAAAGCACGCTTGTTATACTCACTGTGCAACCTAAGGGGTTAATCCTCTGCATTGTGTAAAAAGGATGTTTGATCATTTCTTATCTGCCCCTCTTTTTGTTCAAATGCCTGTGCTGACAAGACAGACTGAACCGTTCCCTTCTACACATGCTCAGTTTAGTGTGTATTGCTAGAGAGGGTTTTTTTTTCTTGGGAGAGTGCATGTGATCAGCACAGGGCTAATCAGCACTGCCCAGACAGAGATCAGGGGATTTCTATCCTCCTAGAGAAAACCCCTTCTACAATCTTTAACCGCATGCCGCCCAGCCACTGTACATATACGGTGGCAGGGCAGCACTCACAGGCAAAACCACGTTTTAAGACGTGTGATTTGTAACACAAATAGGGGGCGCGCGCGAGGCGCGCCGCCACCCTATTTGTCCCGCGGTTCTCTGCCGCAGATGTCAGTCGCCGGGTCACAGCCGCTCCTTAGCGGCTATGTCCCGGCGATCGGCGGCAAACAGTGACAGAGAGCACAGCTGCAGTAGCTGTGCTGTCTGTCACTTCCCTGACAGCTCGAGGATGAGCTGATCGAGAAAGAACAGTTTTTCTTTCTCGATCAGCCTTGTCCCGTCCAGTACACACCCCCGCCCCCTAGTAAAACACTCCCCTCACTCATATAACCCTTCCCTGCTAAATAAAGTTAACCCCTTCCTCCCCATTGCCATTAGTACAGTGTCAGTTTTTTTGTTTTGCACTGATCACTGTATTAGTGTTTTTGGGGATGTCAGTGACCCCAAGTCAGTACCCCCCAATGTCAAAATGTCCGCTGCAGTCCTGCAGTTCCGCCATAAGTCGCTGGTCGCTGCCATAAGTCCATGATCACCGCCATAATTCGCTGATCGCTGCCATTATTGGTATAAAAAAAAACCTAAAAATCCCAGTATCTTTCCCGCCATTTGTAAACGCTATAACTTTCACGCAAACCAATTAATTTATTTATTGGGTTTTTTTTTAGCAAAGACATGTCGCAGAATACATTTTGGCAGAAATTTATGACTAAATTTGATTTTTGCATTTTTTTTTTACTGGACATGTTTTATAGCAAAAAGTCCAAAATATTGTTTTTATTCCTCAAAATTGTCAGACTTTTTTTTTATAGCGCAAAAAATAAAAACCGCACAGGCGATCAAATACCACTGAAAGAAAGCTCAATTTGTGGGAAAAAAAGGATGTAAATTTCATTTATGTACCATATTGCATGACCGCGCAATTGTCCGTTAAACTAGCGCAGCGCTGTATAGCAGAAAAATGGCGTAAATTGCAGTATCTATATCATAGTTTGTAGACGCTATAACTTCCACACAAAGCAATCAATATACACTTATTGGGATTTTTTTGGGATTTTTTTTACCAAAAACATGGAGAATACATTTTGGCCTAAATCTATAACCAACTTTGAGTTTACTATATATTTTTTATAGCTAAAAATAAAAAATATTGTTTTTCTTCAAAATTTTTGGCATTTTTTTGTTTATAGCGTGAAAAATAAAAACCACACAGATGATCAAATACCACCAAAAGAAAGCTCTATTTGTGTGAAAAAAAGGACGTAAATTTCGTTTGGGTGCAGCATTGCATGACCGCGCAATTATCAGTAGAATTAGTGCAGGGCCGAGTAGCAAAAAGAGGCCTGGTCATTAAGGGGGGTAAATCCTCTGGAGCTCAAGTGGTTAACCAGTGCTCTGCTGAAGTCACAAGACTGCTCTAACTGCTGATGAGAAAAGTTATTTAGCAGTTTATATTTACTAAAATAATTGTACTGTGGGAGACCAGATATAGTGAATGCAGGGTCCTGGGTTTAGTAACACTTTAATATTCTATGCATGAAGGTAAAACCTTTTCTGTGCAGCATCACCCTTGAGCCGCCCCTACTCACGTAAGTCCCCTCTCAATCCAGTGATATGCACGGGAATCTCGACTATCCTGGGACTCCTTTCTCTCATTGGCCGTTGGCTCCTGCTGCTGTCAATCACAACTAGTGAGCTAATGAGAAGAGCGCGGGGGTGGGGCTCAGCCACAGCTCCATGTGTGAATGGACACATGGAGCAACGTGTGCCCCCATAGCAAGCTGTTTGCTGTGGGGGCAACCGACACGAGGGAGGGGCCAAGAGTGCCGGCAGTGGAACCAAGAAGAGGAGGATCCAGGCTGCTGTGTGCAAAACCACTGCACAGAGCAAGTAAGTATAACAGGTTTGTTATTTATAAAAAATTAAGCCTTTAGTATCACTTTAAGAGGGGCAGGTTCGACTGGTGTTGGCAGTTATAAAACATGCATGGGACAGGGACTTGGAACAGTCCAAGCAGGTTTGTCCTGCACTTTTATTCAGCAAGGCAGCAAACACAATGCAGGAGTCCATATCATAAACAACCAAAACATCTCATCTGAGCTACTAACTAAACTCAAGTCAGTTTCTGGCTAACAGGATTGATTCCCCATAACAAATACACAGCATTTGTACCTTTATTAGTGTTCTGTCAGCATTCAGCTTTTTCAATCAGCAGAAGGTTCCCTCATCAGAGAGTGCCAGAGAGGGAACCCCCCTTTGACCCTCAGTCAGCTTGTATGTATAAAGGGATAGCTGAGACTAGTTAGTGTAGTCTGATTAACAGGTAACGTGGACCTAGGAATGGAGGTTTTATCCCACCCAAAGCTGCACAAAACTTATGAAGAGTAAAAAAACAAATTTCAGTTAAACTAAAAACCATTATAATTTCTATTTAAATTCTCTCATGTGACTTTGTGTGAAAGTCTGACCATTCAAATTCAAGCGCAACTCTCAGGAGATGTAAAAGACACAGCTGCTGCTCTGCAAGCACAGTAAGAATTTGAATTTGAGTTGTCACTCTCTTGCATTCCCTGTACAGCAGAGCTTCGACTAGGGGAGGAAAAGCAGCACAAAAAGCCAATTATATTTCCTGCAGTGCAAAAAAGCATGCTGGCAGAAGGAGAGAGCAGAAAGATGGAGAGGTGGGCTCATCAGGATGCTGCTTCTCCTTCACTGACCATTTGCATGATGGGAATGGGGAGCAGCTCTATGTTGCTGAGCAAAACCAGATCTCCTTCTCTACCAGACAGGCATGTGCTGTGTGGCAGAGCTGAATAAATTTCATAGCAGGATGGACAGAAATACAAATCCTTTGATTGGTTACACAACCGGTATCTATTCCATCTGTGTATTTAACTTTTTTGCTTGGAGTTCAGCTCTAATACTCATGTTAGTTCGAGGATGGTTACCTTCACCGCCCTGGAAATACTGTGGACACACTATAATCTCTGTACTTTCATGAAAGGTTTTCCAAGGTAAGCAGGTGGGGGCAAAAACAATTTCTGTACTTGATAACAGTGCACACCAAGGCTTAATTATCAAGGAATGAAAAAGTGCAGTAATTATAGGTGAAGTGCAATAACCCACAGCAATCAAATTCTCCTTTATCCTTCATAACTACAGTTAATTGATATCTTATTGGTAACTCTGAATCATACAGTTTTGTCCTGTAATAAGCCTGACTAGTCCCTGTAATAATGAACCAAATGTTGTAGAATAGATTATGGCAAGTACCGGTCCTATTATTTGCTTTATTCCGGTCTTCAACAAATACAGCCAAGAAACTTTTTTTGTTTCTAAGATTGTCACAGTACACAAAAAAAAAGCAATATCTTTCTGCCTTGAAAACATTCTTCCTTGTGTACATAAAACAAGAAAAGAATGTGTATGGTAAATGGTAATCTGATTTAACTATTTTCATCTCTTTCAGTCTAGCTCAGCTGGATCCTGCCTTTGCTACCACCTGCTCACACTTCATTTATTCACCGACATGTATTATATAATTTCGAAATCTGTAATTCCCAGGTACACCTCCAGCATTTCAGCCTCTTCAATGATCCCTCTGTTGGAGAACATTTCATAGGGAATGATCTCCCTGCGGTGCCTTATTGCAGCACAGCACTTATTCAATCAGAGGAAAATGTATAGAATTCTCAGCACTAACACCAGGTGCTCTGCTATGATATACACAGTTACAAGGTTTACTGCACAAGCCCACACTTTCCAACTTGGCAAGCCAGTAATGGAAGCCTGCAAACTTCTACTGTATAGCTTACTTTGCAGAAAAACACTTGATCAAAGCTTTGAGGGGTTTTAGGGAAGGGTCAGCCTTTCCCAACCTTTTGAACACAGAGGAAACCTTGAAATAACTTTTTGGGTCTCAGGCAGGGGCAAATTTGCCACAAGGCAAATAAGGCATTTAACCGAATAAATATATACCCTCCTCCTTTACACCCCTCAAAAAGTCATACTTCCTCCATAGAAAGTGCAATACTATATATAACCTTTTTGTGATATATTACAATAAATAAAATAAACTAAATTAAAACAAAGTGTTCAAATAAAAATCACAAAAGTCCAAAAAACCAAAAGTGTCCAAAACAAATGTCCAAAAAAAGTCCAAACAATGTCCAAAAAAGTCCCAAATTTTCAAACTTTTTCATCAAATAAAAGGATTGACTTCTATTTCATCCAGTAAGAACCTCAAAATAAAAACATACAAAATCTAGTGCATTACCATAGTAAACTAAAGTAATCACCCAGTGCAACTCTCAATATAGTGCAAAAATTATATATATATTTATATAATAAATGAATAAATTATTCAAATCAAAAAATCCTTTCTTATAGTGCGCATAATCACACAAATCAACTGTGAACACTCAGTGGTCACTACAACTCTATGCACACCATCAACCAGCACACAATAGTACTAAATACTATTACCCTCTGTGAGTATTGAAAAGCTTTAACAATACTATGGATCAGAAATTCTCCATACTCTCTTCAATGGCATTTTTCCAAGGTCCTCAGAAAGATAAGAATGGTCTCAGGACTGATATTCAAAGCATAGGGATAGATTTAATAATCACTTACATTTAAAACATAGACATTTCAGCTCCAGACATGGCTCTAGGCAAGTTCCACCAAACAATGTACCTTTTGTGATTTTTATTTGAACACTTTATGTTTTAATTTAGTTTATTTTATTTATTGTAATATATCACAAAAAGGTTATACAGTTGCAAGAAAACGTATGTGAACTCCTTGGGATTACGTGGAGTTTTGCATGAATTGGGCATAAAATGTGCTCTGAACGTCATCTAAGTCACAACAATAGAAGAACACAGTCTGTTGAACATAATACTACACAAACATTAGATGTTGCCATGGTTTAATTGCACATAACACGTAAACATTCACAGTGCAGGGAGGAAAAAGTATGTGAACCTTTGGACTTAATAACTGGTTGACCCTCCTTTGGCAGCAATAACCTCAACCAAACGTTTCCTGTAGTTGCAGATCAGACCTGCACAACGATCTGGAGTAATTTTGGACCTCTCCTCTTCACAAAACTGTTTCAGTGTAGCAATATTCTTGGGATGTCTGGTGTGAATCACTCTCTTAAGGTCATGCCACAGCATTTCAATCGGGTTGAGGTCAGGACTCTGACTGGGCCACTCCAGAAGGCGTATTCTGTGCTGTTGCAGCCATTGTTTAGTTGAATTACTTGTATGCTTTGGGTCATTGTCCTGTTGTATCACCCATCCTCTGCGGAGCTTCAGTTGGTGGACAGATGGTTGTACATTTTCCTGCAAAATGTCTTGATAAACTCTGGAATTCATTTTCCCATCAATGACAACAATCCGTCCAGGCCCTGAGGCAGCAAAGCAGCCCCAAACCATGATGCTTCCTCCGCCATGTTTTACAGTGGGGATGAGGTTTTGATGTTGGTGTGCTGTGCCTTTTTTTCTCCACACACAGTGTTGTGTGTTCTTCCCAAACAACTCAATCTTGGTTTCATCTGTCCACAGTATATTTTGCCAGTAGTGCTGTGGAACATCCAGGTGCTCTTTTGCAAACTTCAAACATGCTGCAATATTCTTTATGGACAGCAATGGCTTCCTCCGTGTCCTCCCATGTACTCCATTCTTGTTTAATGTTTTCCTTATTGTAGATCTGTCAACAAAAATGTTAGCATGTGCCAGAGATTTCTGTAGGTCTTTAGCTGACACTCTGGGATTCTTCTTTACCTCATGCAGCATTCTGCGCTGTTGTCTTGCAGTCATTTTTACAGGAAGACCACGCCTAGGGAGAGTAGCAACAGTGCGAAACTTTCTCCATTTGTAGACAGTCTGTCTTACCGTGGACACATAAACATCAAGGCTTTTGGAGATACTTTTGTAACCCTTTCCAGCTTCATGCAAGTCAACAATTCTTGATCGTAGATTTTCTGAGAGCTCTTTTCTGCGAGGCATGGTTCACATCAGACAGTGCTTCTTGAAACCAGTAAACCCAAAACAGGTGTGTGTTTTTTAAGGGCAGGACAGCTGTCAGCAACACATCCAATATCATCACACTGATTGGAGTCAAGGTTGGCTCACTCCTGGCTCCAATTAGCTCTGGGAGAAGTCATTAAGCTAGGGCCTCACATACTTTTTCCTCCCTGCACTGTGAATGTTTACATGTTATGTGCAATTAAACCATGGCAGCATCTAATGTTTGTGTAGTATTATGTTCAGCAGACTGTGTTCTTCTATTGTTGTGACTTAGATGACGTTCAGAGCACATTTTATGCCCAATTCATGCAAAACTCCACGTAATCCCAAGGGGTTCACATACTTTTTCTTGCAACTGTATATAGTATAAAATAAGGCATTTGCCTGGGGCGGCATTTTTCAGGGGGGCAGCACCGCCCCCGGAAGAAGAGACACTTGTGGCATGGGGACCAGGTGGGATCTGAGAGAGGCCGTGGGCCGCTTGATGGTGTATGCAGAGCCTGACTCTCGTTCCTGGGGGTGCCCAGAGCTGTGAAGGTATGTATCTTTCTCTCTTTCCATGATGTGTGTTAGCGAAAGACTCTCTCGGGGGGGTTGTTGGTCAATGTCAGGCTCTCTCCATGAAGGGGGGGCGTCCAATTTTTGCGTTGCCTAGGGCAGCACAAAGCCTAAATACACCACTGGTCTCAGGGAACCCCTGCTAAAAATGACTTTATCTACAAATCATGATACATTAGTGAGATGGTAAGTGGGAAGAATGGTACTTACACTTGTGATCATTGGAAAGAATTACCCCTTTATAGATAGATAACAATATCAGTGATGTTAGTGGGAACCCCTAGCAACTGCAGGAGGAACCCTGGTTGAGAAATCCTGCTCTAGATCCAAAGAGATGGTGTGGCTTTCAGGCCAATTCCATATGTGCATAGAATGTATGGGTAGGGTTCCCTTAACTAATGCAGTGCAGGGACAAGAGATGGGCAGGAGGGACAGCCACCCAGACACAGTAGTGGAATGGGTGGCACCTCCTCACGCCATGCAAATCTGTGACTAGCAGCCAGTGGGCCGCAGCTTCATGTCTTCGTTAACAGCCAGTACTGTCATACTGTGCTCCAACCTGTGCACTCTCCACCCCATCTGCTCAAAGCTAACACAGAACCAAACTGCATGTGCAACTGCCATTTATCTGCTAGAAAGCAAACAATTGGCCATGCATGTGCAGTGCACACTCCATACGAACTATAGACAGCCGTCCAATGGTGGCAGAGAATGGACACATGGTGGTACACCCATTCTAAAACGTGTTAGGAGAGGGCGAGTTTATATACACTGAATATTATTTGCAGCCACTCGGTGATCCCTGGAGCTGCAGTTGAAGCCCCCCTATATTCGGGAAGCTGACCACCACTGTGATGTCTGCCGACATCCTCGTTGTGCACAGGACTGCTAAAGATACTGCTGCTGAACGTTAATAAATCAATGAAAAATGATAACATGAAATGTACACAGGAGGTTTTATTTACAAGTGTTCATTTTAATCAAACATCTTTCTATTCATGCACAGTGAACATCCTGGATGGGTTTAGGACATTAAGACAATACATTAAGCAGGAACAATGCACTGGGTGTCATTTACAAAACCTGAGGCAAAGAATAAAGACAATCAAGCTTTTCATAGCAGCTTACCATGGAAAATGACAGCTGGAATCTGATTATTATGGGTCATGCGTCCACTTCCTCTGCACTAGTACGTTTTATTAATGAGCCCAGCAGAGTTTTAATATTATAGAAGAAATTGGTAAATGGCTGAATTTTATACCTGACTGAAGACGGTGGTATTCCAGGACAAACAGAGGAACTAGAATGTTAAAATAAGGTGGCCTGCATTAATTCAGGCATGACGATAATCAAAGTTTCCATCTCACATACTTTTAGTTGTTTTTTTCCCCCATCTTCCTAGCAGAGCTGCCTATGCCAATAGGATGTTAGAATTTTATTGTGGTTTTATATCTGGTGAATTGGAATGACCAGGAACTAAAATGGGAACCATGAATGATATATAATCTTTTTTAAAACAAGGTAAAAAATTCCCTTCAGGCAAATACTTTAAAATATCTAAATCACCCCCAGAAACAGTTCAACCTGGTAAACCCTGGGCATTAGCACCGAATACAACTAATCTCTATAAATCCAGCCAGTGGGATCTTTACAGTCACAGTGTATGTTCTTGTTTCTCTAGATGTCTGCATAGAGCGTATAGCTACATCCACAGACACGTGTATCCAAACATATGTCCAACAACTTGAGTTTCTTCTTTTTTTTTGCTGAAAGGCGCAGGAGGTGAAGAGGATGAAGGTCAGAGTTCACTGGACCAGCTTACATGTGCTCAGGGTGATTCTGGAGGCATGTAATAAACTCTGTTACAGGTTTTCCTTCATAGCAGATCAGATATACAGCAGTGAAGAGAGGAAATCTGCAAAAGACAATGAAGGAGTATTGTCAGCATGGCCATGGGGCTGGTCAGTAATACTGGATAGTTAGACTTGAGGACCAGACAGGTTTAAAATGGAAATTGTACCTTCAAAACCCATTAGCTGTTTGAGACAGTCAGTGACAGAAAGCAGCCTTATAAATATAACCTCTAAAGCCGATCAATACATATATTGAAATTTGGCCAGCCAAATTTCAATCCATGTATGGGAAGGAAGGTTGTACAGAAGTTGACCTACCAAATATGTGAATGGGAGTAGCAGGTCAGTGTTTTTTTCATTCAACATGCTGGTTAACTAAAAAAAAAAAAAAAATAGGTCCATCTATGGGCTACCATCAAGTTGGTCATAGACGGCTGGCAGATTTCTGCATCAGACCTTGACTAAAGCCATGAATCACTGACCCTCGCCACAGAAGTCTTTAAATCATGATTGTACCTTTGCATGCTTTATGAAAAACTGACTACTATTCAACAAGATAACCTACCGAAATGTCAGAAAATTAGGGAGCCCTGGGTCTTGCACTTTCTGCCCTTATTTCATTAAACCTTCTTATCAATCTAAAGTCTCTTATGCACTTGGTCCTTATTTCTACCCCACCATTTCCCACCCACTGCTTTCTTTTCCTCTTTTCCTTTTTTCCTAAATCCCCCTTCCACTCCTCTCTCCCTCTTACTCCTTTTTCCACCTCTTGCCCTCTTTTCCTCCCTCACTTACTCTTGCCCTCTAATGCTAAACCCCAGTCCTCCAATTGTCCCGTCATTCATTACCATATGACTATCTGCAGATAATGGTTGGAGTGGAGCTCCTACACCAACCTTTTACCTCTTATACTCTACCTCTCTCATAATATCCTCCCTATACTACACAACTCATACCACAAGGTTTCAGCCTTACCACTCTATCTGAGACACCTACACTCGGCTTCCTTACACATTAGTCCTTAACCTGGTGCCACCCATGTAACGCATATGTGCAGCAGCAAAGAAAGTGGGCTTTAAAGGATAAGTTCACCTTCTGATAAAAAAAATAAACGCAAATTTTTTTGCAAGTAAAATAATGTGCATTTATTATTTTTTGCTTCAGGAGCCTGTAATGCATTGCCCCAGCGATCAGCACATTGCTGGTGCAATGCAGGTCTCCTGCAGATCTGTCAGTATATCTGCTTGCCCGTACGGGATGTACGGACAAGCAGATATACTGACAGGAAGATTCAATGAACTACCATGATGCTCCAAAGTGCCTTGGTAGTTCATTGCTAACTACAAGCCTTAGCGGCTGCTGGGATTTGTGGTTGTGGTTTCTCATTCACAGAGGAGGACGGAGCCCTGCATGGCCAGGTTTTTTTTTAATTTGACAGCTAGCAGGGGGGAGAAGAACCCTGCTAGCTGTCAATGCGGGGGATCGGCGGGGAGTGGGGGTCGATATTTTCATAACACGGTAAACCCTGAATATGGGCGTAACATGTAACATGTTATAAAAGGTGAACTTATCCTTTAATGCCCAAAAGTTGCATATATGCAACCATGGGTGGCAGAGCACACTCACTGCACATACTAAGTGCAGTGACAGATCTGTCAAAGACAGCTCTTGGTCTTTAGTAATGATCCAGAGTTGACTTCCAATCATGTGACCATTGTGACAGACAATCACAGAGGTCACGTGATAGGGCAAACCTTCCTGCCTCTCAGGACTCTGAAGCGGGGCAGGAAGCTGTTTGTACTTTATTATAAACTCATTTTGTAAATTATTTACTGCTTTTAAGCTTTTTAGAAAAAAAACAATAAAAATGATTGGAATAGAAATATTTCACTATTTACACTCAGCTTTTCTGCCATTTACATTGTGACTCCAGGTAAGGGGGTAAAAACAAGGACAACATATGCCCCACCTACCTGTTTGATCTCGCCTGCATCACATACACTATGCTATATGGCCAAAAGCTTGTGAATATTTGATCATGTGTTGGACATCCCATTCCAAAACTATGGACAAATGTAGTTGTACCCATCCCCCTTTTGTAGCTATACCAACCTCCACTCTTCTAGGAAGGCTTTCCACATGACTATGGAGTGTACTTACGAAAATGTGTGCCCATTTAGCCAGAAAAGCATTAGTGAGGTCAGATATTGGGTTTGGACAAGAGTAGCTGATTCACAATGGGCTTTCTAATTTATTCCAAAGGTACTTCATTAAGGTCAGGACTCTTTGCAGGCGACTTGATACCAAACTCATCAAACCATGTCTTTATGGACCTAGCTTTCTGCATGGGGGAATGGTCATACTGGAGTAGAAAAGAGCCTTCTCCATACTGTTTTCAGGTTGGAATCACATAAGTGTCCAAAATGTCTCTGTACATTGTATCCTTCACTGGAAACACTGAGGCATCCAGCTGCTTTTAGCCATATACATATGTATGACGCAGGGGCGGACTGACAACTCATGGGGCCCCCGGGCAATAGGGGATCATGGGGCCCCTGTGTCCTTGCCCAAACTCAAAAAAGCCTATGAAAAAGGTACCAGGAGCATCTCATGGGGCCCCCTACTGACCCCGGGCCCTCGGGCAGTGCCCGAGTTTCCAAATGGTCAGTCCGCCCCTGGATGACGGTCAACTGTTCACAACCTTTTGACCATGTAGCATACATGGCATTGAAAGGGGAAAAAAAAGTCATCTTATGTATATTTGTTCCATCTGATGGCTCCAGTCATAGCCCCTGTGTGGGTGGATAAGGTGCTTCTTGTATTACTATTCTGTTACTTTTCAATAAAATTATTGCACAAGAAAGGAAAAAAAACACAATAATCTCTTTAATAGTCTCTTCAAGTTATTTGAAGTAGCCACCACAATCATTTCCTAACTGGTAACATACATAATTATTATCGAGGTCTAAAGCTGGCCATACACACCTTGATTCACAGGAATTTCAGTCAATGGGTGGCCCTGCAGACACCACTCAGCTCAACAAAGTTCAATTGAGAAATTGAAGGATCCAGGTGGAAAAAAGTTGGCCAAACAGTGACTGCATCCAAGCCTACGAAAAAGGTACCAGGGTCATCTCATGGGGCCCCCTACTGACCCTGGGCCCTTCGGGCAATGCCTGAGTTTCCAAATGGTCAGTCCGCCCCTGGTATGACGGTCAGCTGCAGTCACTATTTGGGTATTCTGAGAGTTGCATATGCCAGCTATAGGCATACAATATCCAGCAGGGAATATTCCTCCACTGCCACTCTTTGTAGATGGAGGAATCAGTAGACATCTTCAGTTCGCTGGGCTGAACATGAGAAACCTTTACATGTAGTCAGCTTTAGACTACAAGCCAGCAATACAGTACCTGATGGAAAATCCCACTTATTCTGGCTGTTCCAGAACTCTGTTTCCCAGCTGGGAAAACACAATGCTCAGAGACTCCCATGTGACAAGAGCATGGATACATGCTCTGTAAAGGCTGCTTATGTCAGCTTTGAATTAATCATGACACATCATTAGATTTTCTATTTAGATTCATCCGTGTTAATAGGTCTACACTGGTAAGGAGACATCCAATGACAGGAACAGTCTACAGTGCAGAACTAGCAATGATACACTGACAGTCACATTGATAGAATCCCAGCAGCAAATTAACACCCATTGCAACCTTAGGAATTGTCTGTGGAAGATATGAATCCTACTACCCGCTGTCACCAAATTTATTACCAGCCGGCAGAGCTCTCCACATCCCCGAGAGGAAAACAAGAGCCTGCTGTGCCAGTTATTGATGTGGTAACCATAGGGGAGATGGTGACTGACAGCTGCTGCTTTTACTTTTCATTCTGTGTGTGCTCTATTTCAGAAAGTCTGCACATTCAATAGTTCTTATTAATACATTAAGCTGCTGATCTACAGCCGACTTTTTATAGATGTACTCGAAAGAAACTGATTTTCAATAAAAGGTACACAACCTGGCTCATTTAATAAAGCAGTCTTCTAAGCCTGGGTTCACATATGTGCCGTGTGGTACATCGCACTTGATTCGCACAGGAACCGCACCGTATTCCTGTGCGGATCACATGCGAATTGTGTGCGGTGCGATGTGATCCATACATTTTGTATGGCTCTAATCGCACCACACCCACACCAAAAAGGTGCAGGACCCTTTCTTTGTGTCCGCACTAGAATAGGATCGCATGGGTATTCACACCTATGTGATCTGATTCTGCACATTGCACTGATTTCGGGATGTTGTTAACATACACACCCGCAGCGGTTCGCCTGAACAGGGTGTGATTGTGATGCGGTGCAGAATTCGCAGAGAAAAAGCTGCGAATTCTGCACCGCATCAGTGTGAACCCAGGCTAAAGGGCAACAATCAAGTGAAAGCTGCATTAACCCATGGTATCCAGATTTGTGTTTACCATTTGATCAGTTATGATCGATTTATGTTTTTTTTGTTTTTTTCTTGGGTTTCCATATCAATATTTCATAATTACCATCACTTGCAGTCAGTAGACAGCAAATGTGAGGCTGCTGTTCTACGTTTTCTTAAACCTAGTTTACTGCTATGCAGTGAATAGCCTCTTCTTTGACTGGATCTAAGTAGCAACATATCAGAATGGGCAAAAATAGCGAAGGGACATATCCACTGTGAACATGGATCACTTTGATATTTCCTCTGCAGTGGAAAATATTAGAAAGCCCAGAATGGTTTGCAACTTTCAGAAGTTTATTTGTAACGATTGGATATCAATAGTCTCTAAATTAAAATAAATAAAAGGAAATAGACAAAATACATTAAAGTGAATGTGAAGGCACAATTTTTATTTTTAAAAAAATAAAAAACATCATTCTTACCTGCTCTGTGTAATGGTTTTACACAGAGCAGCTCCGATCCTCCTCTTCTCAGGTCCCCTGCCGGCGTTCCTAGCTCCTCTCCCTGCCGAGTGCCCTCCAAGCTGCTTGATATGGGGACACTTGTCCATGCTTGCTTCCGAGCCAGCTCTGTGTGTCCATACACAAAGCACACATAGAGCAGCTCGCACCCCCTCCCCTCCTCACTGGCTGTGATTGACAGCAGCAGAAGCCAATGGCTCCCATTCCTGCCTCTCTGTCCAATGAGAAGAGAGATGAGAAAGCCGCTGCTCTTGTGCACATCACTGCATCAGGAAGGTCTCAGGTAAGTATTTGGGGGGGGGGGGGCTGAGGGAGGGGAACTATATGCAGGTTTTTTTTATACCTTAATGCATAGAATGCTTTAAGGTGAAAAACCTTCTGCCTTTAGAACCACTTTAAGCCTTCCTAATGTGGCTCGAATTTCAGCTAATTTCTGCTGAATTGTCTGAAATTTGAGCTGTGGGTGGCCCTGTCAGCACCATTGGGCTCAGCAAAATTCAATTTTTCTATTGACTTTTGCAGAAGGAGGCAGGTAGAAAATTGGCGGCCAATTAGCTGCAGTAACTGTTCAGGTATTCGGACAGCCTCGGGTCTCGGCACACAATAGCCAGCAGGGAAGATTCCCTCATTCACACTGTTTAGTGTGGATGGAGGAATTTTTTAGATTTCTCTCCTTTGATCAATCTTCAAATTACTTTTTTGTCAGGAGCCGGGTGGAAAAGTATTGGCCAGTGACTGCAACCAATCAGATGCATTCACTTTTTGGGTATTCTGACAGCCTTGGGTGTTGGATTACGATAGCCGGCAGGAGAATTTTCTTCATCTTTGCTGTTTATCGTGGATGGCAGAAATCTGATTTCTCTCCTTCATTCCACAGATGAATCTATACGCTATTTACTTCACTAGTAAATTACAGGTCTGCTTTAACGTGACTGGAAAAAGAAGCAAAGGAAGTCAATTCTCAGTAAACAAAGACAGGATTAATCTCCTCTATATCAGCAGGATACTCACTTCTCCACCATGTTTTTACTCTTGAGGATGTGATTGAGCTCCGCTGAGGTTTGTGGTCCCTGCAGTTTCTGTCCATTCAGCATCTCATTCTCTAGCTGCTCTATGGACTGCAATACAAATGTCATTAGTTAGTGACTGTGAGCGGTACACAGAGTACAACAACATCTGACGGAAGACAAAATATTTCAATTTAATGAAGGAAGAAAAAAGGCTAAATGCTGAAGCTGCAAAGACAACTCTCATTACAAGTTGACGTTCTGCCTTCATCTGTTTTTTTTCTCTATCCTATTTTTGATACATTAATATATACGGAAGGATCATTTCCATCTCTCGGCTGAGCATTTCCAAAACGAGTACAGTCCTTATTTGTCAAGACTGGGGGGAAGAACTGACACTCTATGCTTCCCCAACAACCAATACAATTTTCCCTTTCAGTCTCCCGGTACAGAATAGGAGAAGGACAACAAAACTCCGTTACCAATGGACACCACAGACTAGACTTTCTCAACCTTTTTAACATGGAGGAACCCTACAAATAACTTTCCAGTCTCAGCAAACCCCTGATAATAATGACTCTGTCTATAACTCATGGTACTTTAGTGGTTTAGTTACTGGGAAGGATGCTCCTTACATTTGTAGTCATTGGGAAGAATCCCTGCCCTTTCACTATGATTGGTTTTACGTGCACTTTTGGGGCTTAAAAAGCAGAGGAAAAATGCATGAAAAAGATATCCCTTTAAATCCTATGGAACTCTTCACACCAGTTTGCTGCAGTTATATGTCGTTTTTGAAAGCCCCGCATGCTGCATTCTTGGTGCATGTTTAAAAAGTGCACTAAAAACACACCTCCCGATTGAAATGAATGGAAAATGCATAAAAAAATGCACCAAGGTAAGGTTTTTGGTGTGCTTTTTGAGTTATATGTCCATGTTTCACAGGTAAATAATTGGAGACATGCAACCAGAAAACGCACCAAAAATGCATCAAAAACACTCCACAAATGCATATGCCCCAGACACTCATTCTGAGACATTCACTCTCTGACAGCTTGAAAAATGAGGTTTCACAGGTCCCCAGCCTGGACCGGCTGTCAGCTGAAAACGGGTCATAGGAGTGCAGAACGTACTGCTCTCCTGTAATCCATAGGAGAAGTACAGCCAAGAGAGCTTTGGCTGTACTTCTCCTTTAACAAAACTAATGCTGAAGCCACATCTAAGGACTGGCGAGCTGCAATAAATTACATTTTTGCTCTTGGGTTTAGGTATGCGTTAACATACAATACAAGCAAGCTGTTGGTTGCACTAGATGGTCTTGTGGTTTTTTTTCTATTTCAATATTTTTATTGAGAAAGTTTTGTTTTAAGAATACAACAAGCTCAAAATACACCCACGCAGGGGCAGAGCAGAACAATAACACAAACAGATATATCCTGCTGACTTGTATTAGCCAAATAACAGAATGTCCATTGACATCAAGGAGGGATGGCAAAAAGCCGAACCAAACAATAGTAGCAGCAATCCATCATATTACCGGAAAAAGGAAAAGAAAAAAAAAAGTTAGAAAGAAGGAAAAAGAAAACATAAAAACATAGAAAAAAATAAGAAAAAAAGAAAGAATCAGAAATAAAGCATGGAGGAAAAGAAGACTAGAATAATCACAGATCCAGGGCTAGCACAGGCAATGACTATAAGAGGCCATAATTAGTAGGAGGCAGGGATGGCAGGGAATAAACGTATCCAAGGTTCCCAAACCTTAAGGAATCTCAGATAAGAATCATGAAGAACGATAGACATCTGTTAATTGATTGGCCGAAATAAATAGGTAGGATGCCAATTTCTGCTGAGACCTAGACAGACCCAAAATTGGGCAATGCAGGAGGGACACCCTTGCATCCCTACAGACCGTAATATGAAGTAATGTTTGCAGCAAATCAAAAACCCTAGACCAGAAGCCTATCAATTGCAGGCACGACCACCAAATGTGCAAGACGTCCCCACGTAGACCACAGTTCCGGAAACACCTATTTCCACCAATCGGATTAAAGTGAGCATTCCGAGCCGGGACACAGTACACTGCAGGAGAACTTTGTAGGCTGCCACAAGAGTGATGGTATTGAAGGAACATTTCACCACCATCCCCCAGGCCCTACACCAATCTTCCACCGCAATCGAGAAACCCAGATCTCGCTCCCATTGAGAGACATAAGACAGGGGTGGTGAGGAGGACCTACTGTTAAGAGAGGCATAAATTACAGAAATGAGACCAGGGGACCCTGGGGAATGCTGACAAGCGTGCTCAAAGGGCATTTTGCGGTAAGGACATGTAGAGGTACGACGGAGAGACAGGACCCAGTGGCGCAATTGCAAATACCGATAATATTCCCGTAGCGGGACCCCCCCGTGATTCTCGAAGAGACTCCCATGATGAAAACGTACGAGCGCTCAGAAAATCATGTACAATAACAAAGCCATGGGATGTCCACCAAGAGAAAGAAGGGGGAAATTCTAGGCCTGGTGGAAATAAAGGATTAGGCGTAATTGGCAAAAGAGGTAGAAACGATGATATCAAATTACCCGAATATTTAACAGAATCCCAGGTTCGTAAACTATGAAGCATGATAGGGCTCAAATCCGGAGGGCTCAACTTAGGTAGGAGCCAAAGCAATGTAGTTAAGGAAAGCGGAGCACAGTTGGGTAATTCCAAGGAGTACCCATAATGGGATATCTGTCGTGGCATGAAGCATAGACAACTGGGAAATCTGAGCCGCCAAGTAGTATCTAGAAACATGTGGAACTCCCAAACCTCCCTGCAATCTATGAGTATAAAGAGTGGCTCTAGGCACTCTGGTGTGGGTTTTTTTTTCAACCAAACTATGTGAGTATGTAACTATGTAAGATATCTACATCCAGATGTACATTTCCATGACTTTGTAACTTTTATAACTCCATAAGAGAGCTGTCATCCACTTGCTCAGCGGAGAGATTGAACGCTAAGCAAGCGGATCTGCTAAATGGGTCTGCCCCGTGTGAAAGGACCCTAACCCCAGCTCTAGATAACAGTTAACTGTTGGCAGCCAATGGGCCATGTAGTCTGACAGCAGAGGATCTCAGCTGTCAGAATACAATGTCTCAGCTGGGAGGATTATCCTATCCACCTTGATTATGTGGATGGAGGAATCTGTTTTTTGTTTGCTTGTACTATAATACTGCACAATGTTGTAAATTTAACAGGTTTTCCGGCATTGAGGGCTGGGGGTGCTCAGTCAGCTTACAGGAGGAATATTAGAAGACAGAGTGGACAATGAGATGGTTCTCTTTCATCACCCAGTGATCAGGAAAGGTGACACAGGAAGCTAGAAAGCTACAAGAGGAAGCATTAGCATCAACCTCACTGGCTATGCAGAGTGGGAAGTGGGTGAGACCAGATGTACAAAATTAGTTCATAGTTTGTTTTTACCTTTATGCATTCTCTGCATGTAAAAAAATGTGCATTTATTATTTGCTGCAGGGATGTAAGAGCAAGCAGATATGGTAACAGGAAGATTCATTGAACCACCACAATTCTCCACAGCACAATGGTAGTTCATTGAGACCTACAAGCTGACAACTGCTAAGGCTGTCGGGACTTGGAGTTTCTCAATCAGAGTGACGCAGGCAAGCGGAGCCCTGCACGGCCGCATTTTTTAAAATTTGACAGCTAGCGGGGGGGTTGGTTGGAGAGAAGATCTCCTGCTAGCTGTCAAAGCAGGGGATTGATGGGGAGCGAGGGCCTTTGCTTTTATAACATGTTACACCCTGAATATGGGTGTAGCATGTTATGAAAGGTCAACTTAGGGTAAAAAACCTTCTGTGTGCAGGTCCCCCAAGCCCCCCCATTACTTACCTGAGCCTCATCTCAATCCAGCACTGTGCACGGGAGCCTCGACTCTCCAGGGTCTCTCCCTCCTCATTGGCTGAGACAGCCAATGGCCCCCGCTGCTGTTAATCACAGCAAGTGAGGAGGGAGCAGGGGGAGGGGCCAAAGCATGCTATATTGGTATCATAGACACACAGAGGCGGCTCGGGAGCGAGGACGCACAAGTGCCCCTAGAGCAAGCAGCTTGCTCTGGGGGCATTCAGTATTGGGGAGGGGCCAGAACCACCGGGGAGGGAAACCCGTGCAGAGGAGGATTTAAAATAAAAAAAACAAAAAAACAAACATATACTTACCTGCTCTGTGTAATGGTTTTGCACAAAGCAGGTAAGTATATGTTTGTTTTGTAAAGTGGACCTTTAGTATCACTTTAAAGCAGCTCCGTCGCTAGAATAAAACTGGGTATACGGCTAAACTTTTTTTTTTCACAGGTTGAATGATAAAAAAAAAAAGGACAGATATAAAATATATATAAACACAAGTAATGTTGATGCAGGGATTCACCACTGTTCTATTGTGTTCCTCTGGGAGAACTCACTCCCCCCCTAACAAGAATACACAGATAAACACTTGCAGCATTCAGATTTTGTTGTCTGTGTCACCCTAAAACAGAATTTTTTTTCTGAGCACAAATATGATATTTTCAAGAAGGCGATATAAAGGGCACATTAGAGTCCACATTGCTGTGCTTGAGTTGAACAGTACAGGCATCTGGCCTCCCACAGCAAATGAAGCCATATAACCGAGATAAAGACAGTAGAAGTGAACAGAACATTGCTTAAACTTTCCCCTCTATATCTAGACAAGAGTCATGATTTCACAACAATACAAAGAACTGCCTGCGGTTGCCGTCTGACAGCATTACAGAGTGCATGTCGTAATAAATTAGCACCAATAAGCCTGATGAAGGGAACATATTGCAAAATTCTAACCCAATACCAGTGGAGAGATTTATAGATTTATTCTGTACAGTATTCCAGAGAGCACAGGGTGTGTACACAGTGCAACTACCTAATGCAGCCAATCAGATGTTAAATCAGTTAAAGTATACTGAGATCTAAAGCCTAAGTTTAGTTACATTTTTTTTTTAATCAAGTGATTATTTTAATTAAGGGACGATGCTTACATTCAATGAGAAGTGTCCTTTGTGCTCGTGGCTGCTCTCTTAGTTAAAATTATTATTATTATTATACAGGATTTATATTGCGCCAACAGTTTGCTCAGAGCTTTACAATATAAAGGGAGACATTATTATTATTATACAGGATTTATATTGCGCCAACAGTTTGCTCAGAGCTTTACAATATAAGGGAGACAATACAGCAATGATACAGTTCAATACAAGAGCTTACAATCTAAGAGGGAGGGGCTAGTGGTACAAAAGGTAGTAACTGTGGGGGATGAATTGGTAGGAGGAATAGAAGATTTCATTATTAGCGAAAGGCAGGATAGGCTTCCCTGAAGAGATAGGTTTTCAGAGATCACCTAAAAGTGAGCAGAGTAGGCAATAGTCTGATAAATTGGGGCAGAGAGTTCCAGAGGATGGGTGAAGCTCTGGAGAAGTCCTGGAGACGAGCATGGGAGGAGGAGACAAGGGAGCTAGAGAGCAGGAGGTCGTGCGAGGAGTGGAGAGTACGGTTTGAGTGATATTTGGAGAAATCTTCTGTCCCCACCCCCCAATACCCCTACAGCAGTAATCTCGCAGTGCTGCAGGGGTTAATACAAGCCGCTAGACCTGTCATAGATACTCCTCAAGAGTGCTAACTATAGCCCTTTGATTGGTTGCCAACAAGTGCTGTACTGTAATCTTTGCATTGCCTTGCTGAAGAGGAACTTTTGATGTGGATAATTCAACAAAAATAACAAGTTTATTATTAACGCAAAGAGTAATATGTAAAGCTCAGTAATCCATAAGAACCAATCAGGAATGCTCTCATTGTGCTCAGTACTCTAAAGTGCTGAAATCTGACGTACACCATCCCTTTAGTAGTAGTATTGCTGTGTGTGTCACAGAAAGGACTCGTCTATACCATTTTATACTATAACAACACAGCACAATTTAATGGCGTGTAGACAGCTTGTGAAAAGTGTTGAAGCGTCTTGCAGCCTTTTAGATTCCTATGCCATTGCTTTAATTGTGTAAAAAAAAAAAAATTAATACCAAACATGCCTGTGTATATTTAGCATCAGAAAATATTACTTTTTTTTTTTTGCACCTTTTTTTTATAAATCATCTCTTTATAGGCCCCAGGATTAAGGGACACACTCTATGGGGGTTCTTTATTTATTAAGATGGTGGTAAAAGCAACAAAGGGCCATTTACCATAGCAACTGCAGGATTAAATTTTACTGCTGGTGTGAAAGAAATTTTAAACTCTACATATTGGTATTTCATTTTGTATGTTTAGTCGACTGCAACCAATGTCCTTGGCATTATACTAACTCTTCTGCCACGTACTCACTTTCCTAGGGCGCTGATAAGAAACTAGCCCAACTACAATTGTAATATTGATGTAACAAACCATAAATAGATAGGCGCTTGCTCAATACAATAAATATCATATACTTGAAAAGTGCTCTCCCAACACCATGTGAATAGTTAACTAATACAGGGTATAGTGAAGATTCTTTATACGTAGATGAATGGAAGTCCCATATAAGGGTATCACATAATTCAAAAAAATTTTCTCCACCAAGTGTGAGTAACAGATGAATTTCTCACTCACCAGAAGGTGTTGACCCCCCATTGGGTGGTCAAATACGCTATTTAATCAAGTAATATGTAGATTCCTAACTGCAGGCTCTCATGGGATGAATCTCCTGGCTCCCTTATTATTATTGGCTCTCCAAAAAACAGAAGGTATTGACCCCCGTATAGGTGGGTGGTCACAGAACGCTGGGCAATCTAATGATGTGTAGATTCCCAACTGTAGGCTCTCACCAGATAAATCTCCAAGCACCCCTTATATGAATGGTTCTCCAGAAAGATATGTATATGTAACAAAGTCTGCTTACTTTATTCATTTTTAGGAATTACAAATGTTGGTGGAGCACAAAGGCAATGCCACATTTTTTTTAGCAAAGGACAGGGGTAGGCATCTTTGGAGATGTCCTACCTGATAGGATCTACCAAAATACACTTCTTTCTGGCACCTAGGACACTTGGGCATGTTGATTCTGATGATGTAGGGAACTGAAACCTATTATTAACCTAATATTGATGTGTATTCCAAGTAAGCATGGTTATAAAAAGAAACCTAGAATAAGCAGAAAAGGTATTTGGAAAGATGCTGTGTGTATCTTTTTTTGTCTATTCCCTACTACAGTAGTAATTATTCATTTGAAATCACTGATCAATATTAACATAGCAGTGACTTATCTATAAAATTTCCAAGATACCAATTAATGAAATCTAAAAAATTAATTCTCTCGTCAGCTTGATTGCTTTTCTTGGATTTATGATGATGGAGTTAGTCAGCTTTTGATATGCAAACCAGTTCTGTTGTCCATTTCTCCAGAAACATTTTACAATGTGTAAACAGCAGTCTACCGCAAGACAATGCTGGAAAAATAATTTCCCATGTTCCTACCTTTCCAGTGCGTGCAAAGGCTTCACCAATTTTTCTGTTCCTGCCGCCATAACATGTTGTGATGAGATCAGCAACGCCGCAGCTCTCCAGGAAGGTGGCAGACGTTACCGGTGGGGCACAAAATAGTTTGGCAAAGGCAATCATCTCCATCAATCCGAGCCTGATGACGGCAGCCTTTGTGTTATCTCCAAATCCAAGACCATCGCAGAAACCAGCTCCCACAGCGACAATGTTCTGAAATGGAAAGATAGTAATTCCATTACTTTTAATTTATTTTCTTTATTTATAATGTCTACTAGACACAGATCTATTGCTAAACTTCAGACAGATATATAAAAGGCAGCTGTGAAGAGAGCCAGCACACCAGAAAGTAGATTCTGAAGCAAATAAAGTTACACCAACGTTTTGAGAGCATGGTAGCCCTCTTTTTGGGACTTTTAAGGATTCAGGGTTTTAAAAAAAAAAAAAAAAAAAGCAAACATGTCATACTTACCTGCTCTGTGCAATGGTTTTGCACAGAGCAGCCCCAATTCTCCTCCTTTCCTCAGGTCCCCTGTCGGTGCTCCTGGCTCCCCCCCACCTTCAAGTACATCCCCAGCCATACATCCATAGACACAGACAGCGGGGCTTTGCTCAGCTCGTCCTAGGATTTGATTATGTACCTAGTGATTTTGTGCACTGTGCTGGATGGAAATCAGGTTCAGATAAATATAAGGGGGGATCCTAGACACAGTAGGTATTTTTACCTTAATGCAGACAATGCATTACGGTAAAAAAAAAAACCTTGAGGCTTTAAAACCACTTTCAGTAAATCCTGCTTTAGAATCTCCTTCTCAGTGTTCTGGTTTTCTGATCATTGCTGAATTTTGGATGGTATCACCATAAAGCCATGCACCCTCCCTTTACAAGGGTTACCTATGGATATCAGCGCTATATGGTTTGATGAATTGTTAAAGGAGGGGAGATGTAATCCTGCAGGAGCTTGTAGACCCCTGGAGCCCAACCTGCAGCCTGAGGGCCACACTTGGCCCTTTGGTATATGATGTGCAGCCCTCAGATCTCAGAAGTCTGTAGTGGGAACACTGACTAGGACAGGGGTAGGCAACCTGCGGCTCTCCAGCTGTTGCAGGACTACAAGTTCCATCATGCCTCTCTGCAAGTCATAGCTGTAACTGTCAGTTCTGTAATGTTTCAATGCCTCATGGGAAATGTAGTTCCCCAACAGCTAGAGAGCTGCAGGTTGCCTACCCCTGGACTAGGATAATAGCACTGAATAGCTTCGTATAACATATTCCCAGTTTCATACTGTCTTCTGCAGCATATCCCCAGCCAAAAATGTAGCATGTCCACATGCTACATGTCTCAAATCATCATTTCCTCTAGTACAGTGGTTCTCAACCTTTCTAATGCCGCGACCCCTTAATACAGTTCCTCATGTTGTGGTGACCTCCAACCATAAAATTATTTTCGTTGCTACTTCATAACTGTAATTTTGCAGTGGGAGGAATAGTGCCACATCATTGGTGTCAGTGGGATGAATAGTGTCCCATCATTGGTGTCAGTGGGAGGAATAGTGTCCCATCATTGGTATCAGTGGGAGGAATAGTGCCCCATCGTTGGTATCAGTGGGAGGAATAGTGTCCCATCGTTGGTGTCAGTGGGAGGAATAGTGCCCCATCGTTGGTATCAGTGGGAGGAATAGTGCCCCATCGTTGGTATCAGTGGGAGGAATAGTGCCCCATCGTTGGTATCAGTGGGAGGAATAGTGCCCCATCGTTGGTGTCAGTGGGAGGAATAGTGTCCCATCGTTGGTGTCAGTGGGAGGAATAGTGTCCCATCGTTGGTGTCAGTGGGAGGAATAGTGCCCCATCGTTGGTATCAGTGGGAGGAATAGTGCCCCATCGTTGGTATCAGTGGGAGGAATAGTGCCCCATCGTTGGTATCAGTGGGAGGAATAGTGCCCCATCGTTGGTATCAGTGGGAGGAATAGTGCCCCATCGTTGGTATCAGTGGGAGGAATAGTGCCCCATCGTTGGTGTCAGTGGGAGGAATAGTGCCCCATCGTTGGTGTCAGTGGGAGGAATAGTGCCCCATCATTGGTGTCAGTGGGAGGAATAGTGCCCCATCATTGGTGTCAGTGGAAGGAATAGTGCCCCATCATTGGTGTCAGTGGGAGGAATAGTGCCCCATCATTGGTGTCAGTGGGAGGAATAGTGCCCCATCATTGGTGTCAGTGAGAGGAATAGTGCCCCATCATTGGTGTCAGTGGGAGGAATAGTGCCCCATCATTGGTGTCAGTGAGAGGAATAGTGTCCCATCATTGGTGTCAGTGGGAGGAATAGTGTCCCATCATTGGTGTCAGTGGGAGGAATAGTGCCCCATCATTGGTGTCAGTGGGAGGAATAGTGCCCCATCATTGGTGTCAGCGGGAGGAATAGTGCCCCATCATTGGTGTCAGTGGGAGGAATAGTGCCCCATCATTGGTGTCAGTGGGAGGAATAGTGCCCCATCATTGGTGTCAGTGGGAGGAATAGAGCCCCATCATTGGTGTCAGTGGGAGGAATAGTGCCCCATCATTGGTGTCAGTGAGAGGAATAGTGCCCCATCATTGGTGTCAGTGGGAGGAATAGTGCCCCATCATTGGTGTCAGTGAGAGGAATAGTGTCCCATCATTGGTGTCAGTGGGAGGAATAGTGTCCCATCATTGGTGTCAGTGGGAGGAATAGTGCCCCATCATTGGTGTCAGTGGGAGGAATAGTGCCCCATCATTGGTATCAGTGGGAGGAATAGTGCCCCATCATTGGTGTCAGCGGGAGGAATAGTACCCCATCATTGGTGTCAGTGGGAGGAATAGTGCCCCATCATTGGTGTCAGCGGGAGGAATAGTGCCCCATCATTGGTATCAGTGGGAGGAATAGTGCCCCATCATTGGTATCAGTGGGAGGAATAGTGCCCCATCATTGGTGTCAGTGTGGTGGAGGGGGGAATAGTGCCCCATCATTGGGGTCGGGGGGGGAATAGTGCCCCATCATTGGTGTCAGTGGGGGGGGAAATAGTGTCACATCATTGGTGTCGGTGGGGGGAGGAACAGTGCCCCGTTCTTGGTGTCAGTGGGGGGAGGAACAGTGCCCCATCGTTGGTGTCAGTGGGGGGAGGAATAGTGCCCCATCATTGGTGTCAGTGGGGGGAGGAATAGTGCCCCATCGTTGGTGTCAGTGGGGGGAGGAATAGTGCCCCATCGTTGGTGTCAGTGGGGGGAGGAATAGTGCCCCATCGTTGGTGTCAGTGGGGGGAGGAATAGTGCCCCATCGTTGGTGTCAGTGGGGGGAGGAATAGTGCCTCATCGTTGGTGTCAGTGGGGGGAGGAATAGTGCCTCATTGTTGGTGTCAGTGGGGGAGGAATAGTGTCCCATCGTTGGTGTCAGTGGGGGGAGGAATAGTGCCCCATCGTTGGTGTCAGTGGGGGGAGGAATAGTGCCCCATCGTTTGTGTCAGTGGGAGGTGGAATAGTGCCCCATCGTTGGTGTCAGTGGGGGGAGGAATAGTGCCCCATCGTTGGTGTCAGTGGGGGGAATAGTGCCCCATCATTGGTATCAGTGGGAGGAATAGTGCCCCATCATTGGTGTCAGTGGGAGGAATAGTGCCCCATCATTGGTGTCAGTGGGAGGAATAGTGCCCCATCATTGGTGTCAGTGGGAGGAATAGTGCCCCATCATTGGTGTCAGTGGGAGGAATAGTGCCCCATCGTTGGTGTCAGTGGGAGGAATAGTGCCCCATCATTGGTGTCAGTGGGTGGAATAGTGCCCCATCGTTGGTGTATGTGTGGGAGAAATAGTGCCCCATCGTTGGTATTAGTGACACAAATGATGGGACACTATTCCTCCCACTGACACCAATGATACTTACCTTGCTGACCCCTGCTCCAGCCTGGGCTCGCTCTCTCCCTCTCCCATCTACAGCCTGCATACCTGGCTGCAGCAGCAAAATTTGCACTTACCTGTCAGCTGTCTTCCTTCTCTGGCCGCTCTCCTCTTCACTTGCTCCGGCAGCTCCCTCGATCTTCTTTGATCTACGCGCTGCCGCTCGGCTCCTCCTCTCCAAGCTCCACCTCCTCGCCGGTGATTGGCCGCCTGTGTGCCTCTCCTGAGCTACAGTTCCGGTGGCCAATCAGCGGCGAGGAGGCGGAGCTGTTGAGTGATCCCGGAGGTGTGGCCAGGTGACAGGGGCAGCATATCATCCCGCCCACACATCGCCTGAGACAGAGGAGCGGTGTCTCGGTTCCTAAGACCATCGGAAATATGTGTTTTCCGATGGTCTTAGGCGACCCCTGTGAAATGGTCGTTCGACCCCCAGGTTGAGAACCGCTGCTCTAGTAGGTCTGCAGTTTCTGACAGTCCTCTCAAGCATTACATATACTGAACATTATGTGCCACCTTTTGTGGATGTCAAGGGTTGCATTTGAGGCCCCCTTTAGCTTATTAGTTGACAACCACTGATGTAGACGGAGAAGGGTCAATGCTTAGCTAAGCAGTGCTCAACTGCTTTACATAGTGCTGTCCATGAACATGCTTACAGGAGGTAAGAGCAAACAGATGACCTAGGATTCTGCTGCTTCTTCAGGGTCTAGTCATAAGGTGGGGGTATGTCCTGGACCAGGCTCTATTGCTTTACTACATGCCTGGGGCTTCATGGTTTGGCTTTGCTGTCTGCCATGGATGTGTGTATCACAAGACTGCCTGTAGAACACCATGAACACTTCGGCAAGTAAAAAGGTTCACGTGTGTATTTAGCGGTTTGCCCAGAGTTCGGCTTTAACGTGACAGCCTGATTATGTTTAAGAAAATCTGGCAGTTTGCAGATGGTAGACCGTAGAACAAATCATGGGTTGGCAGTTGTCTAACTTGGCTCAGTATTTGGGTTCAGCTGATGAGCGTTGTTTCAGTAATACACACATGAATGGCCCTATAGCCTCCAACTGTGTCTATGATGATTGAACATAGAACACAGTGCATATAGAAAAAGTCTTATTGTGCACATGATCAGATCCTTGCATCCCCATGAATGAAGATGTGCACCGTCTACCGACCTACATTCTGAGCATTACAGCTTGTATATACCATGTCTCAGGTTTGGCAACGCCAATAGGAAGATGCATCTGGAAAGCTTCATCTATTCTGCTTGTGAGTACCTGCCAGATTTTGTAATTACATGATTACAAAAATTATATATACTGAGTACACAAAAAAGCGTGAGCATTGTAAAATAATTTACATGTGGAGTCAATACAACAGAACATAAATGTAATCTTTATATTGTGCATGGAAGGAGAAGATCAAGCAAAATACAAATCAGGCCTCACATATGTAAATTGAATAGCAATGTAGCTATGTATAAATTGGAAGAAAAGGCTGTAAGAAGCAATTCAACCTCTTTCAGGCCTTGCTTCTGTGTGTTTCAGACAAACTAGCACATCACCCAAATGCAGCTCCAATCAGCAATGAACTCTCTTTGCTGCAAGAAGCTCATTCATAAAATGTAACCCCTAATGTGCAACTACAATTGGATGTGACAGTCATTGTTTTCTGACTGTTGCTGTCTTTAATAAAGTTTATTATGTGATTCAAATTGTCAGTGACCATAGAAAACTGATAAAAACATTAAGTGGCGCTGACCTCTACATTTGTAATAAAACCGTAGGATAAAATATGGCCCTCATGCAGTGATTATGTGGCTATGTGCACAGAATAATGACTATATTTTCAGAAGCTTTCTCTGAGCACCAAAATCAAAGAAACTTTACCTATTATTACTATTATGTACTGGGCATGTCACAGTCGCATAATAATTTAATCCAGCAAACTGTACGTTCCCTGCAGTTTCATTGCTGGATATATACAAATAGCTTGTTTTCTGTCCAAAGACAAAACATAATAATTGTGTTGTCTTCAAATGATCATGTAGCAGCTGTAACTGCCGGGAAGTACCCAACTGGGGTGGAACTTGTCACAGGGGCACGCTATTCCTTCCTATCGCTTGCTAGTCTGTAATTGTGTGGAATTATACTTTAGAATGAAAACATTCCAGGCAGGCATTTTCTGTGTATTATCTGTGAATTCTAATGCTTTTTATTTGAAATTTCTAACAGTTTTCCCTACTGATAATTCTTGTAGCAGGGGAATGTCTGTGGCCACTGTGTACCTAAACCCCCCAAATACACTATATTGCCAAAAGTATTGGTCGGCCTGCCTTTACACGCACATGAAATTTAATGGCATCCCAGTCTTAGTCCGTAGGGTTCAGTATTGAGTTGGCCCACCATTTGCAGCTATAACAGCTTCAACTCTTCTGGGAGTCCACAAGGTTTAGGAGTGTGTCTATGGGAATGTTTGATCATTCTTCCAGAAGCGTATTTGTGAGGTCAGGCACTGATGTCGGACAAGAAGGCCTGGCTTGCTGTAATTCATCCCAAGGGTGTTCTATCAGGTTGAGGTCAGGTGCAGGACAGTCAAGTTCCTCCACCCCAAACTAACTCATCCATGTCTTTATGGACCTTGCTTTGTGCACTGGTGCGCAGTCATGTTGGAACAGGAAGGGGCCATCCCCAAACTGTTCCCACAAAGTTGGGAGCATGAAATTGTCCAAAATATCTTGGTATACTGACGCCTTAAGAGTTCCCTTTACTGAAACTAGGGGGCCATGCCCAACCCCTGAAACACAACCCCACCCCATAATCCCCCCTCCACCAAACTTTACACTTGGCACAATGCAGTCAGACAAGTACCGTTCTCCTGGCAACTGCCAAACCCAGACACATCCATCGGATTTCCAGACAGAGAAGCGCGATTGGTCACTCCAGAGAACACATCTCCACTGCTCTAGGGTCCAGTGGCGGCGTGCTTTACACAACTGCATCTAATACTTTGCATTGCACTTGGTGATGTGGAGGCAGCGGCTCGGTCATGGAATCCCATTCCATGAAGCTCTCTATGCACTATTATTGTGCTAATCTGAAGGCCACAAAAAGTTTGGACATCTTTAGCTATTGACTCTGCAGTGAGTTGGCGACTTCTGCGCACTGTGTGCTTCAGCATGCGCTGACCCCACTCTGTCATTTTACATGGCCTACCACTTCATAGCTGAGTTGCTGTTGTTCCCAGTTGCTTCCACTTTGTTATAATGCCACTAACAGTTGACCGTGGAATATTTAGTAGCAAGGAAATTTCACTAATGGACTTATTGCACAGGTGGCAACCTATCATGGTACCACAATATTCCCTGAGAACTAGTCTGCATGCCTAGGTGCTTGCTTTTATACACCTGTGGCCATGAAGGTGATTGGAACACCTGAATCCAATGATTTGGACGGGGTCCCAATACTTTTGGCAATATAATATATCATCCATAGGAACATTACATTTAACCTGGCCATACACACATCGATTTTTTTCCATTCAGCCTGCAGATTGAACCAAAACATTTTACAGAATCCTCTATCCATACTAATGTTGCAGATGGATGAATCTTCTGCTGCAGCTGTTGTATTTAGACAGCCAGTCCTGCCAGCTGTCAAAATACCCAAACAGAGACTTCTTCTGATTGGATGCTGGAGCTGTTTGACCATCGGTTTTCTACCTGGCTATTTTGATTTTTTTCAGTCGTGGGATGTCGGGAAGGAGGCAGCCAACAGGGCCACCCACTGAATGAATATTAGCTTTTCATCATGAACCGGCCAAAATTCACCCTTTTTGTGGCAGCTCTACATAGTAATGCTTAACTAAAGTCCTGATGTCAAAAACTGCAAGGAGGTAGGTTCTTTATTGCAGAAAAGACATGTAATGTCTCTTCTGCAATAAAATACACCTACCTGCCTTCTCATTGTCTTCTGTGGAATGTAAACTGAGCTGTGCTTGCACAGCTCAGTTTACATCACCAAAACTGTGTGCCGGGATGGCTGACGGAGTGACGTCATCCCGGGCCAGATAATGAAGGTGGCTGAAGACCAGCACCCAGCAGAAGATGCTGGTACTGTTGGGACTGTTTTAGGAAAGGTAAGTTTAGCTCCACTTAAGCAGTATGTGTAAAGCCCCATACACACAATGAGAACATCGGTTGAATGATCGTCCCTTTTTTTTGCATGCTACTCTGATATTGAAAGTGAAGAGATTACTAAAATTACGAAAATTCTTGTACGGCAGAATAAGAATTCAGAAGTGATGTCATGTATTGTATTGTATTTTCAGACGAAAACTGTACTGATTAAATAAAAATTGCACAAGAAAAATGTTCATGTTTGTCTGTTCTAATCATTTCAGTTGAAAGCTGTGTACTATCAATCAGATTATCGTACGATAGCTTCAAAAGCTGTATTTTTCATACGATTTTCTGATCATGTGTTCTAGGCTTCAGGCTGGCCACCGCTTGAAGTCCATCTGATTTCTGCTGAATCATCTGAAAGCTGAGCTTTGGGTGGCCCTGCTGGCACCACCAGACTTGACAAATATCAATCTGGACATTAGAATCAGCTAGGTGGAAAATTCTTGGTCAAACAGTGACTGCTACCAATCAGATGCAGTCACTTCTAGGTATTCTGACAGCTTCGGATGTTGTGGCTGTTGGAATACATTAGTCATCAGAGGAGATTTCTCCTTCCATGCTGGGGGATTCAAGTGAACCCCACAGGGCTGAACAAGAGAAATCTATGTGTGTATGGAGAACCTTACCCTTCCTCCGCCAGATCAATACCCTTCATTACCACACTGCAGGGAGACTCCTTTGCAGGAGCCAATTCCTTAACGAAAATTTGAAGCCAATTAAATGTAAAGAATAAATATAGAGGTGACCAGGGCGGACTGACAACTCATGGGGCCCCCGGGCAATAGGGGATCATGGGGCCCCTGTGTCCTTGCCCTAACTCAAAAAAGCCTATGAAAAAGGTACCAGTTGCATCTCATGGGGCCCCCTACTGACCCCAGGTCCTCGGGCAGTGCCCGAGTTTCCAAATGGTCAGTCTGCCCCTGGGGGTGACAACTTCTGAATAATAACTAGTCCAGCCGCATTATTAGCATTTTCTATATGAACACAGTTTACCTACATAGTAGGTTTACAGTAGCTATACTAGTTGCAGGGGATGTAGATAAGGAGCTTAAAAGAGAAGTATGGCCAAAGCTGTTTTTTTTGGCTGTACTTTTCCTGTAGGTTACAGGAGTGCAGTTCATTCCTAAGACCTGTTTCTAGCCATCAGCAAGCTAAAACCCTCTGTTGGCTGACATCACTCAGCCGGTCCAGGCTCTGGAAATATCCTGACTTTACAGTCGGGATCCACCCAGAACCCTGGACCGGCACCTGGATCAGCCTTTCAGCAAGCCCCTGAGACCCTGAGCAAGCTGCTCCTGCCCCCTCCACAGTCCAGTGCCCCAGTAAGCGCTGGAGGGGCAGAGCAGAGAGTCGGTGACTGATGGACACGCTCTCTGCTCACTGAAGGCTGAGAACTGAGCGTTCAGCAGTTTTTGATTACTTGATTCTCGGTATTAGAGTTGGTGGGAGACAAATACAGCATGAGACTGATGCTGCCTAGGCGAGTATATATGTTTTTTATTCAGGCACTATTAAAGCATATCTAAACCCATGAATAAAAAAACTGATAGTATTGCAGCTTACCTATCCTTGATGTGGCAGTTGCATTCTTTTCCATTTGTTCACAATTTTTTTCAATTATTTTAACCTGGAGATCCTGCCTTTAACTTACTTCCTGTCTTAGGGTGACAACTGTCCTGAGCAGTTGTCCCACCCTAGGACTGGGAGTGTGCTAGGACTACAAAACATCTCCCTCTCTTATCCACAACAGGGAGAGGTGTTTTGTCTTCCATGGAGATACCAGAAAACAATGCTAACTGATAACAGTTCAGAGACAGAGAGTACAGGAAGTTATCAGATTTCTGGCTACATGAACAGCTATTTTTTTTCCCTTGTTGATTAGATATAATAAAATACTTTCAATGGGATATTTAATAGACTAAAAGGGTGCAAATAATAGAGTTTATATACCCTTTCAGCTCTGACATTTTCCTGCATTCGGGTTATTTCGCCTTTTTCATGTACAATGTTTATTGTCAATTGTTTACTTTTAATTATCACAAACTAATCTCAAGGGTGTTGCACTGCAGAAAACAGTGGGCAGTGAATAGGCACCATAAAAGATTGCCCAAACTCTTATCTGTTCTGCTGACCCAAATTAGTTCCACATAACTGATTCAATCACTGAGCTCCTATTTAGTGCCCCTGTTACACTTATACAGCTGTTAACTGTCTTCTCCAATTCATTGCTCAGCAGAGCGGAATGTTCTGACATTATGTTAATAAACTTGTTTTCAGCTTTTCAGCTACATCTCCAGTCCAGCAGATGGATGCTACAGAAATAATCATCAGGCCAAGTATTTTTTTTCCCTCAACAATAAAAACATTTTGTGATACTTTTAATTCCATATAATGATAGCGATAAAAAATGTTCCAGGCCGGCAAGCTTTTGCTAGAATATTGAGCTGTTATATTGTGTGATTTCACTCCAAGGAAAGATAAGAAGCCTAATTTCTGGTGCAGTCAACGGTGACATATGTCCATGCAAGGCACCCCTCCACCTATAAATGAATGGCATTTTATGGCTGGAGTGGAATAAGATCAAAATTTAATTCTATTATGAATTTCTAAAGAAAAAAAAATGGATTTTCAAATGTGACTAATATAAATCTGCCTTATTTTGCATATATTATAAGAAGAACCAATCCACTGGAAGAGATAATTATGCTTGGTAAAGTTGAAGAGACATAAGAGGAAGACCAAGGCAAGAAGATGGAAGCATACAGTCACACAGAGAATGAACATGCCATTGGTAAGACCTAAGACACAAAGAGAAGACAGACCAGACCATTTTAGAGAATAGGGATGAGCTCAGGTGGGTTTGGACACCGCACTGAGCTATCAAAGTGGAAAGCCAATCATAGTAGGTGGAGGGATTCCTCGCTACACAGCCACACATATGCAAAGAGCAGGGGCGGTCTGACCATTCATCCACTCGGGCACTGCTCGAGGGCCCAGGGTCAGTAGGGGGCCCCATGAGATGCCCCTAGTACCTTTCATAGGCTTTATTTGGGTGTGGTTTGAGTGTGGGTGAGGACACAGGGGCCCCATGATCCCCTATTGCCCGGGGGCCCCAAGAGTTGTCAGTCCGCCCCTGGCAAAGAGCATGTAGTGGTGTGAACGTGGGACCAGGAATGGCTTAGCTCCCTATGACTGGCTGTCCACTTTGACAGCATCCCTGGTGGAGCAACACTTTCCATGTTCCCATTTCCATAGCAATACAAAAATGTTAAATGGCTGCTTACTTTTTTAGTTGAACCCTGATAGAGTCACGTGACGCAACGCGTCGATACGTCATTTCCGGTATGTGGTGACGCACTTCCGGCAGCAGCCATCTTGCTACACCCAGTATACCATGCAGTACACCCATAGTATGTGGTGAAAGGCGATTGTTACTGGGGATACATGTGAGTGCTTTACCAACTTTTATCTGCAATTTAAATAAAAAGATACTGCACCATGGAAGGTTTTTTGCTTTATACCCTATATATGTTACCTTGAGTGGAGGAGGAGTGAATAAGGTGCGCTGAGCAGAGGTCTTTTTCCTATCCCATGGTCCCTGTGATGAGGAGTGGAGAGGATCTGTTACTGTTTATTATAGCCCTGTGGCCCTGTGGGGGTCAATGTGTGGAGGTGAGCAGGCATTGCTGCCATTTGAGGATTTCTGTTCATTTTTCACTGGAGTAAAGATCACATCAGCACAGATTCACTTGCATGGACTTTATGTTCTCAATTAACACATATATAATTTGATTAGTTTGACGTTTGTATATACACAGTGTGTTTTTAGAGATAGTGATAAATAGCACGGGAATTTTTTCTTCTTAAAGAATCACTTCACAATTATCTGTAGTTTGTCACATATTTAAGGTCATGTTTCACTTATACTTGTGGAAAGAGATATTTGTTTGTAATGATTTGTCACTGAGCACTATTGTGTGTGCACGGCTAGTAATATATAATATTTATCTGTATTTAATAGATACGATTTTTTAGTTGCTTTGTTCTGAAAACTCCGAAAACTGAAGTTTTTCCCTTCTATGTAATGTTAAAAGAGAAGTTCGTAATCACAAAAAAACAAACATTTATACTCACCTAGGTGGATCTAGGTAAGTATAAATGCTGCATCTATCCCCCGCCACCTCTACACCGAGAATTGAGCGATCAAAGACTGCCAATCACTCCATCCTCAGTCTTCAGTGAGCCGGGGGCTGATGGCTATCAGTCACCGGCTCTCTGCTCTGCTCCCCCAGCGCTCACAAGGGTTATAATCCTTCCTTACTCTACCCAACATGAAAAATAAGTTTTGCCTTTAGGAAACTTTAACAAATGCACAAAGCAGAATGGCCTTGTTAACCATAATCAAAACATTTTACACTTTGGGCTGATGGCCTTGGAATATACTGTATTTAGACTGTTTATAACCTTGACATGCATCAGTTAAAGCTGAGTCCAATACAGAATTCAGTTATGTCCTCATGCTCCATCACTTAAAATCTCTTCACAAGCTCAGAGGTAAAAAGTATACAGTCACGCTTGTGCATTTTTAAATTTTATTTCAGTCTGTATACTAAAGTTTTCCAAGTAAAACAGCAGCATATACAAAACATGTCCAGGTAAGGTTCAGAAATAAACAATAGTGAACATTACATATGTAAACGTAAATGCATACATCCATATCAACAGTAGCAATGAATGTACAGAGATCCTCTGAACAAGAGGCAAGTCCCCAAAACGCATTAGCCTATTGGAGGTCCTGTGTTTCTGTGCGGATTACCACATCAGGCAGACCGGACATTGCTGTTCTGTATGATGAGCCTTTTTACCATTGTTGTTTGTGAGTATATCACGATCTGTGACTTTCAATCAATAAATGTAATTCAGGTAATGCACCAGGCCGATGCACCCTCTGTTTGTTTTCTTCAAAATGTATGCCATCCAAGGGTCTCATGTCTTATGAAATTTAAATCACTGGAAAGGGTGCAAGTGAGTTTCTCATTAATCATTATCCAGTTTAACTTGTTTTTGACATAATCCACGTTGACCACCATTTGCTTCCACCAACACACTATCGCGATCCTGGCTGCTCGAAGTATGTATAAGATCAACTGTTTAGGCCATTTTGGAATGTCAGAATCCAGTTTCTGAAAAAGGGCTATCTCAGGGGTTCTAGCCAAACTTACGTCTGTGATTCAGTGTATTGAATGGAAAAGGTTTATCCAAAACCTGGTTACCCTACAGCAGGGGTCTCCAAACTATGGCCCTCCAGCTGTTGAAGTACTACAAGTCCCATCATGCTTCTACATCTGAGAGTCTTGCATGTGGCTGTCAGAGTCCTACAAGGCCTCATGGGACTTGCGGTTCCTCAACACTTGGAGGACCATAGTTTGGAGACCCCTGCCCTAGAGTATTGCCACCACACGATACATCGTACCCATTGCATCTGCTTTATCATGTGTTTTTTGGTGCATTTTTAAATGCTCTCCATTAAAGTAAAAAAATGCACTATGTTGCACCAAATGAAGCATCTGAACCATTTTCCAAGTTACAGAAAAACGAGTTGCAATTGTATGGGGAGTTCTTCCCCATAGAAATAATGAGATTCCTCTTGTCATGGCTTGTCGTGCGGAATCCGAAACAGAACAAATTGGTGTGAACTGGGACTAAAGCTGTGTACATGCGCCCAAAAAAGGTTTCAGACAAAGCGCTGGAGAGTACTGAACTGGCCAGCAATGAGTCCAGATCTCAATCCCATAGAGCACCTGTGGAGAGATCTCAAAACAGCAGTTGGGAAAAGGAACCCTTCCAATCTGAGAGACTTGGAGCAGTTGGCGAAAGAAGAGTGCTCCAAAATTCCAGTAGAGAGAAACTTGATGGTTACAGGAAGAGACTTATTCCAGTTATTTTTTTCAAGGGGTGTGCTACCAAATATTAACTTGAGGATGCCAAATAATTTTGTCCAGTCCATTTTTGGGGTTTTGCGTGGAATGTGTCAGATTTGACTTTTTGTTTCTCTACTTTTTTTGAGTCATACCAACACAAAAGAAATAAACATGAGAATGCCTAAACATTTGTAATTGCACCAATTTTCTGGCCGAAGTGGTGCATTATCTGACAGAAATGCAGGGGTGCCAATAATTTTGGCCATGACTGTATATAGAGATCTGTAAATAGCTACTAGAGGAATCAAACACTCACTCAGCAGTCACTTGCCTTCTCTCCCTAACCACTTCCCGTCTGGCCCGTGTATATAAACAGCTGGACGGGAGCAGCGCAGGGGCGGGTTTAGCCTGTGCGTGCTCCCTGGGAGCTCGTGGCACCACGATCCGGTGCCCGCTGTGTCCTCCGGACACAGTGGAACACCGATCGCTGTACGGGACCTCTGTGTGAGGTCCTGATCATGTGATCACTGATTGGCCAATCAGTGATCACATGAATAGTAATAAGCAAGATGTCAAGTCTGACATTATTGCTTACTACTAGTGAAATCTGTGAATGATCACAGAGGTCACATGGTACAGTGCTATTCACAACAGCTTTGTACCATGTGACAAGCTGTGACCAATCACAGCTCTCACAGTATTTCTCAATGGTTGCAAGAATGCAGCCAGAGAGAAAGAGAAATTATTGCTTTTATAGCCTTCATGGATGTAAAAGCAATCAGTGTAAAAAAAAATCTTCACCACCCCCCACAAGTAGTACAGTGTCACTATGGTGACACTGTACTGCTAGGGTGACAGTAGGTTTAAAAATAAATAAATAAATAATAAAAATGTAAAAAAATAAAATAAAAATGTTTTTGAAAAATTAAAATTTTGGTTATAAGCTAATTCGGGTTATTTCTTTTTACTAAAAAGATAGATGAATACATTTTGGCCAAGATTTATGAAGAAAGATTATTTAATTGCAAAATTTTATAAGAAAAAACACTTTTTTTCAAAATTTTTGGACTTTTACATTTATATAGCAAAAAAAACCTAAAAATCCCAGTGGTGAATAAATACCACCAAAATAAAGTTTTATCTGTCTCAAAAAATGCTAAAAAATTCATATGGGTACAGTGTTGCATGACCGCGCAATTGTCATTCAAAGTGTGATAGCGCTGAAAGCTGAAAATTGGCCTGGACAGGAAGGGGGTAAAGGTGTCTGGACTGAAAGTGGTTAAAGTGATATTAAACCGTCTGTTTTTGTTGAACTACTTTCAGAGGCTGATTTCATCCATTCAGTAATCAAGAAGTGAGCGAGCGCTTAAAACATAAATAGCAGCTAAACACCAAAGGTACCATATAAAACCTTCAAATAAATCATAAAAAGCAAGGGTGCAGCGCTAAAACATCTGATAAAATCTTATGATGACTCACATGAAAATAAACATGCTTGATCCAAAATATGTCATAAATAAAATATGATAAAAATGGTAATATGTCCAGTGACCCCCTATGACTACGTGCAATCGCACAAAACGCGTCAGAGAGGGACTACAGCGCTGTAACGTCACGCCGCCGGCGCCTAGGAGGGCCCCGGCGGCCATCCTCATCTTCACACATGGTCAGTGGTTTTGTCCCTATTGTTTATATGGCACATATGACATAAACGCTTCATGTCAAAAGGATATCACACTATTTGGCCTCCTCTGTTTTTTTTTGGTGCTCCTTGTGAGCTGTGTACATCTACAGAGCAGCTTCTCCTAGTGTGTCAGTGTGTACCAGACAGTGAAGGATACCAGATCGGACCAGACCTGACCCGCATAAGGATTTCCAGTGTGCTGAGGATATCATCTGTCTATGCACATTTTGATTGCGTATCTCGTAAGTGCGCAATCTTTCCACGGTATTTTCACATCACCATATCGTTGGATATTTTCACTGGATTCTGAGGATCATCAGAGATCTCATATGCACCTTCATTGCAAACTATGTTGGGTTGATGTGTCTGGCACTATTCACTTTATTGGTCACTTTTTAGTGGCAATTTATTTGCACATTGTAACTGGACCTATTACCATTTTTATCATATTTTATTTATGACATATTTTGGATCAAGCATGTTTATTTTCATGTGAGTCATCATAAGATTTTATCAGTTATTTTAGCGCTGCACCCTTGCTTTTTATGATTTCATCAATTACTGAGTATGTGGTTTGGCTATCCTTTCATCCTTGCCTATGTTCCAGTTTGAATTGTACCATGGTCCAGGCATCCTGTTTCAGCTTGGCTCCTTTCTCGTGCAGCATGCCATGGAGCCACCCTTGCATGCAGGGAGTTGTGTCTCCATACACTGTGTACATTATTTGAAACACACAGCCCCACAGCCCAGGGCGGCAAGGTGCTCGCCTGCTCCTCCCTCCTCTTCCCCCTCCCTTCCAACTTACGGACTGTAGACTACACTGTCCACAGTTAGCTCTTTCCTGTGAAGACCATAGGGAAGCAGCACTGAGTGAAGAAGCCAGCCACATTAAAAGGTGGGAAAGAAGGAAAGAAAACTGCTCGATTTCCATCCCTCCTGCACTATTGCATTCTGCTGACAGGGACCCTTCCCTGCCAGCAGAACACAATTATTAGAGCCAGGTATAGCCAGTGGTATTAATCGTTCAGGAAAAAACAGACAGAGTTGATCAGTAAATCGACTTGTGTACAACCAGGGTGCTCACACATGGATCGAAATTTGGCTGGTCCCTGCTGAACTGGGTGAATTTCGATCCATGTATGGCTGGCTTTTTGCTTCAAGCAGATTCTGAATATGGCTGTCTTCATATATAAAAACACACAATACATATTTACATAATGATAATATCTCATGTAGATAATTAAAAAAATAACTGAAAAGACTACATTCATACATTCCTTTAAAGTGTTACTAAACCCACAACAGTACAATCAGTCTGTATATGCAGTAAAGCATGCTTGTTATACTCACTGTGGAACGTAAGGGGTTAATCCTCTGCATTGTGTAAAAATGCGGTTTGATCCTGTCTTCTCTGATCCTCCCCTTCTTCCAGTGCCCCCCTCTTATCTCCTGATCAGACTTCTTGGGAGAGTGCATGTGATCAGCACAGGGTGAATCAGCGCTGTTCAGACAGAGGTCTGGGGACCTGCATCCTCCTAGAGCAGAGGGAAAACTCCTCCTACAAGCTTTAACTAGTGCTCTGCTGGACACTGATAGGAGTCACAAGACTGCTCTAACTGCTGATGGGAAATGGTATTTAGCAGTTTATATTTACTAAAATAATTGCATTTCCATGTTGTGTGTACTGTGGGAGACCAGATATAGTGAATGCAGGGTCCTGGGTTTAGTAACACTTTAAGGGAAACCCATAATATGAGATTTATGGAAGGTGTCATTGTTGACCTCTCCTGAAAATGCTATTTGCTTGCCTATCCTGCTTATCCTCACTTTTACTTCCTATGCTTTTATATCTAAAATACATTAAAAGCACTGTAGTTTCCCTTTATGTTACAGGTAGTTGCAGGTGCCATTCCAGCATATCCAGCCAATAAAGAAAAGAACCCCCCCATCACTATGGACTGTGAGCTGTTTTTATCTTGTGTGCAGAATTATAATCCTCTTATAGTTTAAGTCTGAATGACACTCCTTGCTAAATGTAATCTGCAACCCAAGCACAAATATCCATTACTGAACTGTGATCAAACATAAACCAACAACATTTTATCTGTAATCTCGATAGATCTCTTCATACCAAATGACTGTGCCCAAAGAACAAAACAGCCAGGGGTTAGGAAATTCTGTGGCATTATTTGTTTAAACGTTAACAAAATAATGAGCTATTCAAAAAGGCAACAGTTGAGGGAATAGGAGAAGTGACAAAAACAAAGACAAAGCCAACAATGTGACTTTGCATAATGGATGGTAAACATCCCTGTGTTCCCCTAAACTGGGACTGTCAAAACTTTGACCAATGCTCAGAGAATCAGGTTTTAAGGCTGTCTTGTCCTGTTTTTAGACCTGAGTTTTAAAACCTAAACTGCCAGAAAGATACTGTGATTGCAGGATGCAGAGATCACCTACAGTTGAAGCATATCTATGCTCAAGATGTAAAATCGCATACTAATTGTCACATTGAATTTCAATTATTTCTAGCCTACTTCTAATGCTCTGAAGTTTGTAAACTTATTTAGTGTAGATCCCAAACATATTCTTTGACATTTACAGTTGTGTTCAAAAGCTCAGAAATTATGAATTCTAAATATACCCAAAATCTACGATTAGAAAAACAAATAAATACATACATCAGCTGGACACCGTACCGATACCAGGCACCTCATACACAGTTTTAAAATAAAATGCAGCGCTCTAGCAAACACAATGAATTAATCATGGTGATAATAATGTATGAAAATTAATAACACCTAAAAGTGTCCATAAATTATATATTCATATAGTGGAATCAAAATAGAGCAGTCCCCAAACTGGTGAGATCAGAAGACTTCCAAAAAGACAGACAATTTGACATCATCCACTCACATGCAAGGCTTACCAGAAGGCATGTGTAACGGAACCAACCCAGACCGCACGTAAGTACTTCCGTTAGAATACCGCTTCCCCGTCTGAACACCGACAACAGACACCACAGCCGACCATACAAAACTAGACGACACCAGTCTGTCTGAACATGGAACTCCTTATTTGAACACAGATACAAGATATATACACTCAGGGGACAATCCCCCCTCCCTGCATAATGACACAGGGCAGGGCAATCTACATTTAGTAACAAGAGACACACAGTTATTCAAACTTCACACCAGCAGACAGTCCCATCAGGAGGGAGGGCTGCTGGAGACACCCCCCCCACTAAGCTAATACACATAAACACATACATCCCATAATAGTTTGCTCCCAAGCCAGACAAACAATAGAACAATGGGATGCAGCCACATAACATTAAACAATCAACAACCCCCACCTATCTCCTAAACATGTCTACACAGTCTGAGACAAAGCCCACACAATATTAGGACAGATCACCCTGTACCCCTAACAGGCACAGGGTGATTTACACATAAGAGGGATATGGGGAGCTGAGACAGGGGTCTCCCCACCTCTCCAAAGTGAGCTGGGTTCCATTGGCCCCCCACCCAAAGTGACTCCCGTCACAGCATGTGACCCCTACTAAGAGTGGTCAATATGCGCTTTGTGGGATATCATTGGTAACATCAAGGGAAATATACGATACACCCAAGGAAATGATAAATGATCTTCCAATAGATCCAACCGTTTCCAGATACGTTATTGGACTAAGAACTCGTGGCGCAATACATGCAACAAAAGATGTATCTACATAGTGTAAAACCATCAAAGATACAAAGTTTATTGAATAAATTGCACTCAGATGGTGAAAGGCACAGTTCAGTATGTACAAACATAAGAACAGGTCATTCCAGCATCCAAGATGGCCACTGGCCAGTTGCACATGCATGGTAGCGAGTGTGCATACCTCCGCCCTACACATTTCGTCATATATGACAAGCCTTGCATGTGAGTGGATGATGTCACACTGGCTGTCTTTGGAAGTCTTCTGATCTCACCACAGTTTTGGGACTGCTCTATTTTGATTCCACCATATGAATATATAATTTATGGACACTTTGTGATTAAGTTTTACTAATTTTCACACATTATTATCACCATAATTAATTCATTTTGTTTGATATATTTGAGCACTGCACTTTATTTGAATACCAGAAATTATGAAATGTTGGCATTTATACTGAAAATATGGCTGATCGTGTCAAACAACTGTCTTTTATTGAAGGATAGTGATCATATGGAGTCACTTATTAGCACATAGTTGTTTGGCTCCTTTTTAACCACCTCCCACCCGCCATATAGTCCAATGACGGGCGCAAGGTGGTTCTCTCGTTCTGTCCCTCGGACACAGCGGATCACCGATCCACAGAAAGAGCCGAAGATGTCGGCTCGGTCATGAGATCAGCTGTGTCCAATCACAGCTGATCACATGTAAACAGGGAGATGCCGGTTATCGGCATTTCTCTCCTCACGAGCTGTCATGCTGACAGCTCGAGAGGAGAGCCAGTAATCGGCATTCCGCAGAGGGGAAATGTACACTGATTATCAGGGCATTGATGATCAGTGTGCCCTGATGATCAGTGTGGCCCCAGAAGTGCCACCTGTCAGTGTCCATCAGTGCCAGCTGTCAGTGCTGAACAGTGCCAGTGCCCATCAGTGCCACATCAATGCCACATATCAGTGCCCATCTGAGCTGCCTTTCAGTGTCACCCATCAGTGCCACCTATCAATGCCAATCAGTGCCACCTATCAGTGCTGCATTCCTCTGCACAAAAGTTGCGCATGGAATGTTCTTCAACTTTCCAGCATTACAATGACCCTAAGCACAAGGCCAAGTTGAACCTCCAGTGGTTACAGCAGAAAAAGGTGAAGGTTCTGGAGTGGCCATCACAGTCTCCTCAACTTAATATCATCAAGCCACTCTAAAAGGCATGAAAGCTGCGCATGGGACACTCTTGGACTTTCCAGTATGACAATGACCCTAAGTATAAGCCTCCAGTGGTTACAGCAGAAAAGGTCAAGGTTCTGGAGGGGCCATCATAGTCTCCTGTTCTTAATATCATTGGGGTACTCTGGGAGATCTCAAACGTGTGGTTAACACAAGATGACCAAAGACTTTGCATTGTCTGAAGGCATTTGCCAAGATGAACAGGCAGCTATATCACCTGCAAGAATTTGGAGCCTCATAGACAACTATTACAAGAGACTGCTCGCTGTCATTGATGCTATAGTGGGCAATACACAGTATTAAAAACTAAGGGTATGCAGACTTCTGAACGGGGGTCATTTCATTTGTTTACTTGTTGCCATGTTTTGTTCTCTGATTGTACCATTCTGTTATGAGGTACAGCTGAAAATGCAACCAATAAGAAATAAAAGAAATGTGTTTTACTTGCCCAATCATGTTATCTTTCAAAATAGTACATACTGTATATTACCAATTCTCCAAGGGGATGTAAACTTTTGAGCACAACTATATTCACTCTGTCCTATGAATAGGCAATACTGTGTCACACATTTCACAAAGCCTGCCCTCTGAACTACAGAGGTGTTGAGAGGAGGAGTTTCAGGAGGCAGAGCCAATACAGGAATCACAGCTTGCAGGCAACAAGGTACCATGGGATATGTAGTCCTTAGAAATTGACCGTAAACAGCAGACATGAAAGTATAAAGAATCCAGGAAATTGTGGAAAGAGATGACCAGCAGATAGACAGAACTTGCAAAGATTTATTACATTAGTTTATATTAGATTGTCTAAAAAAACTATTGCTTGTACTGCTATTTACAATGCTGATATTATAAAATAAAAGTGTATGCTGTGACCATAGACCTCCTTTAACCATGAACAGTCATACAATGAATACTGGAATATGCAACAAACTAGAGATCACAGTAGGTGTATTTATTAGAAAATAATTACAAGAGCCCACAATCAATTAAAAACCGCCCATGTGGCCAAATCTACTCCTAAGTAGCACAGTGTCCCTGTTGAAATCACATCTGATACATAGGCATTATCCATTGATCATAAAATATCCTTGTCATTGAAGTCAACAGCCAGCTCCCGGTTTGAAAGTGAAAGTGATGCGGCAGCTCCATAGCTGGCAATCACTTTCACAGAGTCGGCAGGGCGGTGCCCCCCCCTCCCGTCGGCACCGCCCCCGCCCCCCCCCCCCTTCACTCACCTCCTGTGGTTCACAGGCTCTCATGCTCTTACCGGAGGCCAGGAACACAACCACTGGCTGGGGGGAGAGAGCAATGCACATGCAAACAATGAAGCTGTTTCAGATGCACCATTTCCTGGCCATATGACGTCCTATCAGAACGAGAGAACCACCTTGCGCCCGTCATTGGACTATAGGGCGGGCGGAAGGTGGTTAAAGAAGCACACGTGTCATTATATCACTTACTTTAAGAGCTCCACAAATCTCCACTGTGTCGGCTTCCTCCACCACTGTGATACGGAAATTTGCTGTTTGGAACAAATCCTTCAAGATCTTTCCTTGCTCCTTATTTTTGCAGCCTGGTGAAAAACATTGTACATATGACCTTAAGGTATATATTTATTTTATGTCTTGGACTCATCCAATAACTCATTTTATAGCAGCTTACCGATTGTTGTCTCACAAAACTTTCCATCTGCAACTTCATTGGCAATGTTGGCACCCATCAACACGGTCATGGGGATGTTCAACCTCTCCCGAATGATATCTGATATGAGTCGGAGACCTTCTGGCCCCTCATCTACACCCTGGGAGGAATTAATAGATACTGTTATAACCCAGTAATAGACAATCCAACACCTATGCGGAACAAGTAACGCAGCAATATGTTGCTGAATCTGTTGATATCATTGCCATATTTACATCTGATCATGAAAGTTGGGCAGGCCTAGATTAGAAGCTCTAGTATTATGAAGACCGGCTGGTGTGTAAGAGAGCATCTATGGTTTGGCCTGATCCTTTTCTGAGTTTCTTAGCTTTATATGACTATATATAAGTAGGCAATCAAGCCGCGGTTAGTTGTACATAATTGTTATTTGCATACTAAACTTGAATTCTTGAAATTGGACAAAACTTTTCATGTATTCTGGTGTTGGTATGTAGCGCACCCCTGCAAGAGCTGCTGGGGAATTGAGTCCTATTTACCCCCTTAGAGCACACACAGACAGGCTCACAGCATTTTTGGCACTCTTCGACGTGCTCCAGAGAACAGTCTAGGGGTTTCTTTTCAGGTTTTATTGGGACAAATGAACTTGGCTAGGGATTGGGAGCATGGTATAACCCCAGGAATGTAAACTATACAACTTGAGGACTGCTTCACGTCTGGCTGCACTGCACAAACTGTTAGCTGCACTTGCACAAAGAAATGTCCCACTGGATTTCTAGGTTGACTGTGACCTGTACTCCTTCCAGAGTTTTAAAGCTACACACTCCTTTAGCAGTGGGGTTCTCACCTAGCCACAGTATCATCAGTTGCCTCCTGCCAATATCTACCAGGTTCTTCCTAATGAGGGAGATGTAGACTCACACTACAACAGGAAAGCTTGGGGTCTCTCCCACAATTTCCTCCTGGCACTCTCCTGAGAGCTTCCCACCCACGCTTAGTACAGGACTTGGAAATAGAACCCCCCCCCCAGCTGAGCCTAGCTGGGACCTCGGTGTCTTCAGGCTTGCTCCCTCCCAGAATTCTGCCCCAGGGGGCAGGGCCTCTGCACAGGGGTCTCCTCCTGAAGAACTGGACCCAGGAATACTGCTCCTGCTGCTCAGGCCTCAGACTATTTATGGGATCTCCCACAACTGCTGAGCACATCTCCCCAGGGAATGGCTGGAGTCCCATAAATATTCAGGCTGCAGACTCTGTCTTTCATCCCACTATGTTCTAGATTTCTCTAGAAGACAGAGGGAAGTAACAGAACAGCAGCCAGGGAAACACTGTGCAGCACTAATCAATCCACCCGTGTTCCACTGATCACAGAAGAGCTAAACTAAATTTACCTAACAGCCTACTCTACACTAGTAGCGTGCTACAGGTATTTCAGCATTTTCTATTTGGGTGGTGTGCACTGCCTCAACTGAACTGTACAAAACTGGATATCAGACTTGATGGTGTGTTATGTTCAGAAACACTCCAGGCTACATTCACACTTGAGTATCTGCCAGTTTCTTCACACAAATTTTTTTGCGTGTTTGTACATATGTTTGTTACATGTTTCAGGCTTAAGTGGTTTTGTTTTAGCCGGTGGAAAGATAGTCAATAGGAGGAGGAGATGGCTGTAAAGTGTGAAGTCATGTGAAAAATATGTGTTTCACGCATTTTTCAGGTGCTCCCACTAAAGTCTTTTGGGGCTAAGACTGTATGATCATGTTCCAAAGAAGCTCCTGAACATTTTTGAGCGATAATCGGTAGCACGTTAATGGACGCAATAAAATATCATTAAAATCTGAGTGTCAAGCAATGAAGCACTTCTGAAAAAATGCTTCAAATCACTCAGGAGTTAATGGGGGTGGGGGGTCAGGTTTTTTTTTTTTACATATATAATAGAACCTCAGCATGCTGTTCCTTCCTGAACTTTATAGCATGGTCAACTATAAACAGAAAAGGTAAATCTAGGGCTGGAACGGGAGCGAGGAAGATTGCTGGTTGCAGCAGGAGAGAGGAATAGGGTAAGTATTCCTCTACATAACACCCCCCAACTAAACAAGTTATAATTCATGAATTTCCAGGCCTCATTCACAAAAGTGTACTTAAGCGTATACCCATGTGAGGGCTGCGTTTTGCCTACACAGGATGTACAGGCGTTCTGTGCATCCCTGTGCGTGAAGTTCCATTCGGGACAACTGGGGTGATGCAGCAGCTGTACAGACACCTGTCCCAGTTTGGCATCCATGTGGATTCGTGTTCCTGAACGCGGAGTGTGAGTTCAGGAACACGCACCCCAAATGGATGTCCAGGTGGGAACAGAAACTGCTCCCATACAGCCGCTGCATCCCAATTAACATGAATGGGACTGTGTTCATGTGGATTCATGGAACACCAGTGTACAGGCAAAACATGACCCTCACATGGGTATAGGATTACATACACCTATGTGAAGGAGGTCACAAGGCCATAGTAGGGGAGGGGGCTTGGGGGGGTACCCTAATTAAAAATGTATATTGCTGATCAGAATTCATCTTTAAAATGGAAAAGAGAAATACATTTACTTTTGTAACCAACCTCTTTTTTCAGAATGCTAGTCTGCCAACCTTATCTCTGTCTTCACGTCTTAATATGTCAAATAACTAGAACAAATACGGGGCTGCACGGCTGGCGCCAGCAAAAGACTCCTTAGGGTGCCAGGATGTGGCGGGGAATAAAATCCGATACCCAACAAAGTGCACCTTTGCCTGTCTAAACATCCCCACAACAGGCCTGTGTGGCTGGGAAGTTGCAGCTTCTGACCTGCATGCTTGTTATAAGTCACTGAGCTGGAACAGATGCTACAAAAGTCCATAGCTGTCCTATTTTGAAGAATCCTCAGCCAAGGCCAGATCCTAACCTTCTAAAGAAGGGGGGCCCCTATGGCCCCGGGAACATGTTGGCTTAGTTTGTTGAGTGCAAAAAAATGTATTCAGGACTTTTACCAGTGGAGTGGCACTCTTATTCTTTAATCCTCTTCCATGATTTCAGGGACCACTCTTAAGGGTGAGCTGTTAATCTCCACGCACCTTCCACCATAAATCGCAACATATCAAGCAGTCTATCACTCCATACTTTTACTATTATCCTGTCCCAATTACAACTGTGCCCCCCCAAAGTTCTTGTAAGAGTGTCATACGGACAGGAAGTGAGGAGAAAATTTTCTCAATGGGGTCACAGACAGAAACTCTTAACTCTTCTCCATTGAGTTAGGCTTTAAAGTGTTACTAAACCCAGGACCCTGCATTCACTATATCTGGTTTCCCAGGCCCTGCATTCACTATATCTGGTTTCCCAGGCCCTGCATCCACTATATCTGGTTTCCCAGGCCCTGCATCCACTATATCTGATCTCCCACAGTACACAGAACATGGAAATACAATTATTTTGGTAAATATAAACTACTAAATACCTTTTCTCATCAGCAGTATATAGTGACTTCTATCAGTGTCCAGCAAAGCACTGGTTAAAGCTTGTAGGAAGAGTTTTCATTCTCCCCTGATTGTCCAATGAGGCTTCATGACCCCTGATCTCTGCCTGGACAGTGCTGATTGGCCATGTGCTGATCACATGCACTCTCCCAAGAAAAAAAAAACCTCTCTAGCAATACACACCAAACTGACCATGTGCAGCTTGCCCCCAAGGCTCTGTTCTATCAGCAGATGGATTGGGGACAGTAGAAGAAGGGGAGGAGCAGAGAAGACAGGGTCAAACAGCATTTTTACACAATGCCGAGGATTAACCCCTTAGGTTCCACAGTGAGTATAACAACCATGTTTCACTGCATATACAGACTGATTTTACTGTTGTGGGTTTAGCAACACTTTAGGTCTGCTTGCTTGCTGTTGATGGCTGCAATTTGTACACTGCTGTTTGCCTAATGAAATAATCCTACTGAGGTGTTGCAGGATTGTGAAGTGAATGTGACTCTGTTGGGGTCTTCAGCTGGAAAACATCTTTGAATAAAACTAAACCTGAAAGAAAAGTTTTCAAATGCTGTATAGACAGTGCACTCTCCAGCCACTCAATAACATTCCATGATATAATGATAGCACACAGATCAGAGGAACATCACTCTCACCTTTATGAGAGACACGCCAAACGCTCCTTTCTTTACATGAGATTTCAGCTGATCACATAATTTCCCAATGAACTGATGAGGGACGACAAAGATGAAGATATCGGCCCCGGCCGCTGCATCCAGCAAATCCGGCACAGCCACCTGACAAAAGAAACATATCAAATAATGACTAGGGGCAACAGCTGGAATCACAAAATAAAACTAAAATGTAACCTACCATTCAATGCATGAAAAGCAAATTTACAGAACCCCCCGAAACTTTAAAAATGATGTTTGTGCCCCCCCCCCTCTTCCATTACATCTTCCTTACTGATAAGTCATACTAAAACAGGCAGAGAAAGCTCCTTCTGCAGCATGTTCCCATTGCTGGCTATTGAAGTCTGACAGCTGGTGCTGCCAGCCGTCCGAATGCCCAAACAGTGACCGTCTGGTAAGTTGCATTCAGGGTTTGGCCAACAGTTTACTGTCCACTCCTTCAATCTGCAGACTGAAGATTGTCGAAACAGGTGCAGACAAGGCCAACCACTGATCGAATTTCAGCAGATTCAGATTCAGGAAACTAATGAAATTTCTTCTGTATACAGCCAGATTTAGTTCTCCCGTGGTTCCCTAAGGAACTACAAGTCCCAGCATCCACTGATAACCTCTAATGCACCCCATCCTGTTCACCTCTGGTCTTGAGCACAAATTAATAAGGGTTTAGGACCGTGATGGTCAACTTTAAATAATAGGGAGCCCCAATTGCGGCCACTGACACTTCCCAGGGGGCCCCAAATAGTGGTGCATTGAGGTACCTTGAGTTGAGTTTGGAAGGTCATTCAAAGCAAATGGGTAGTAATGCCTAAAAAGATCCATCCTGCTGCACCACAATGCACACTGAAGAGAACGTTGTAGCCATTGATGTCAGTGACCACAATAATAATCCTCAGCATTGGTGGCGTGGTATTACCCACCTCCCTCTTACCCCCCAACATTGGTGCCTAATAGCAGAAACCTAACCCCCTCTCCTCCATTAGTGTTTTTAATACACGCCCCTCCTACCTAATGCACTGCTTGTCAGTGCAGTGGTTTTAACTCCCCACCCCATCCCTCCCCTGTGGCATTGGTGGTTAGTGTAGTGTTTCTTACCCCCCCCCCTTCACCTTGGTGATTGGAGATAGTTTTTTTTTTTAACCCACTCATATTACTGCCAGGATTTTTTGCACCACTCTCTTCCCCTAGTGGTGGTTAGTGGCAGTGTTTTTTCCCTCCTCCACCTCCCTTTCCCCCTGTATTGGTGGTCACTACATTGTGTTCTTTTGACCTCCCTCCTTTTGTGCATTGGCAGCTAAATGTAACCTTACCTCTTCACTTGCTGCTGCCATCTATATCTATAGTGCTGGGCAGAGATGGCGGACCTAGCCCAGGGCACATTAAGCCGCACACAAGAAGCCAGCAAGCCGCGTGTTGGGCATTACGGCTTTATGGAGTATTACATGCACTGAAAGTTTATTTTTCATTGTTTTCTCATCAGAACTGTTTGGCCTGGCCTGCTCTCTCACTGATTCTGAGTGTCAGCAAAAAATAGAGTCCCTCAAGAGTTGGTTCTGGCCAGCTCAGTGGATTGCTTTAAAAAAGGCCTGGATTGTTTCTTAGATACACAGAATATAACTGGATACTAACATTTATAGGTAAACGTGATCCAGGGAATATCCGATTAGGATCCGAATAGCCTCTCAGGGGATCAGGAAGGAATATTTTCCCCTGCAGGTGCAAATTGGATCATGCTTTGCTGGGTTTTTTTGCCTTCCTCTGGATCAACTGTGGGTGTACGATTATAACTTTTTTTTTTTTATATGGTTGAACTGGATGAGTTTTTGTCTTTTTTCAGCCAGACTAACTATGTAACTATGTAATGTGAATGGGGTCTGATTCTCAACCAGTCAAGGACAGAAGCAGTAAACAGCAGGACAGAGACATGATTATTTCATAAAACACAGCACCTATTGTTTGGGTAAAAAGTAACAATCCTTGAACTCCAGCCAAAATTTCCTGTATCTAAAGCTATTTTTTTTATCCATTTTGGATAGAAGAGGGGAGGATTATAACAGCTGTCAGGTTGTTGTTTTTTCTTTTTTTTTTTTACTAACAGTGGGGTGGGTTTACTAAAGGCAAATAGAATGTGCACTCTGCAGAGCTCAGTAGTTAACATGAAGCTTCACGTTGCAAACAATACCCAATCTCATGTAAGGAAAATGAAAAAAAAAAAAACAGCATTCTGCTTGCATATGATTGGATGATGGAAGTCAGCAGAGATTCCCCTCATTTACTAGTGAAATAAAATAAAAACCTTTGTGCAATCACCTATAATAAATAAATGATAAAACTCCTAAATGGAACTAAAAACTTATCAAAATAGTTTCTGCCATGTCCGAATATGATCGCACCACACAATTTTATCAATAAACAATATATATCAATATAAATAAGCGCTACATTCAAAAGATCACAGTCCTTATATCTAATAAGTTCTTCTAAAGGCGGGAATACACGATTAGAAAATCGACCGACTGGTCATCCAACAACTGAGAGGCGTTTGTTCGTTGTTTGAAATCGTGGCCCACATTAACCAATCTAAAAAATCGTTCGTCGGGCAATACGTAGTGTTGACGTCTTCCATACAAGTGGAAGTGATGCAGTGTGCATGTGACCTTGTAGCCACGCCCTTCCGGCCAGAACGAGCGATATACACAATTACCAGCAATGAGTATAATATAGTTTATTACATGACCTATATACATAAATAGTGATACATAAAATATAATCTGCAGAATTCTGGTTTCATTGTCTCATTAGGCCAATCTACTTTTAACATTTGGATTTTTCATTTGTGTTTACGAAGATTCCTTGGACATAAACATCCGGGTCATCTTCTGTTTCCACTCATGCGAGATAGTGCTTGATAGATATTTTTTGTACGACTGTCATACTAACGCATAGAAAATTGGTCGTTCGTATGCGAAAGGACAAAATATTTCTTTGTTGTGCAACCAAATTTTTTCGTTCACAATATTGTTATTGGTTAAAATATCCTTCACGTCAACGAAGAGAAAATCGTTTGATCAGGGGTTCCGCAAATTTTTTTGCACAATTTTCTTATCGTGTGTACGGGGCATTATTATTATTATTATACAGTATTTATATAGCGCCAAAGGGTATGCTCAGCGCTGTACAGTAGCAAGCGGGACAGAACATGAGACAAGACAGTAACAGTACAATACACGAGGGGTTCGAGGGCCCTGCTCTTTCAAGTTTACAATCTAGGAGGGAGGGGAAGGTGGTACAGGAGGAGATGGCTGTGGGGGATGGAGTGGTGGGTGGAGTGGAGGAGGTTAGTTGTTAGGTGAGGTTGGGGTAGGCCTCCCTGAAGAGGAGGGTTTTCAGGGTGCGCCTGAAGGTGAGGAGGGTAGGTGACATTCTGATGGATTGGGGTAGGGAGTTCCATTAGTATCCAAACAGTTTATTAGTCCCATCCAAGTGCACAAAACAGGTAAATGTGATATCACCGCCTTGTGCGATACCGCCACCTTCAACCTCTCACCTTATTAATAACCTCTACTAGTAACTTCGGTCTAATTGTGCCTTTAACCCTTTGTTCCCTGGGTTATGGGGATAGTCCTCCCGAGGGGTCGCACTATTCGCTGGTTCAAACCATTCACTCCATGGAACCCTGGTTAAGAAATGCTGGTTTAAACATATGTGTTCTATTTTCTATTGTGAATATGAGATTTGCAAATTGCTGCATTCTGTTTTTCTGTAGATTTTACACAGCGTCCCAACTTTTTTGAAATTGGGGTTATATCTCAACTACCTGCATGGAGTTTGCATATTCTCCCTGTGCCTGCGTGGGTTTCCTCCGGGTTCTCCAGTTTCCTCCCACACTCCAAAGACATGCCAATAGGTTAATTGGTTCCTGTCTAAATTGGCCCAAGCACCTTGAGGGGAGGGACTGATATGAATGTACGATATATATGTAAAGCATTGCATTAATTAATGGTGCTATATAAGTACCTGTAATAAATAAACAAATAAACACACATACAGTTGTGCTCAAAAGTTTGTATACCCTGGCAGAAATCATGACATTTTGGCATTGATATTGAAAATATGACTGACCATGCCAAAAAATGCGCTTTTATTGAAGGATGATGATCATATGAAGCCATTTATTATGAAATAGTTGTTTGGCTCCTTTTTAAATCATAATGATAACAGAAATCACCCAAATGGCCTTGATCAAAAGTTTACATACCCTGGAATGTTTGGCCTTGGTACAGACACACAAGGTGACACACACGGGTTAAAATGCCAATTAGAGGTTAATTTTCAATATCTGTGGCTTTTTAAATTGCAATTAATGTCAGTGTATAAATAGTCAATGAATTTGTTAGCTCTCACCTGGATGCACTGAGCAGGCTAGATACTGAGCCATGGGGAGCAGAAAAGAACTTTCATATGACATGTGTAAAAAGGTAAAGGAACTTAATAAAAATGGAAAAGGATATAAAAAGATATCCAAAGCCTTAAATATGCCAATCAGTACTGTTTAGTCACTGAAGAATTATCTTGATCTCTTGATACTAAGCCAAGGCCAGGTAGACCGAAAAAGATTGCCACAACTGCCAGAAGAATTGTTTTGGATACAAAGAAAAACCTACAGGTAACCTCAGGAGAAATACAAGTTGCTCTGGAAAAAGACGGCGTGGTTGTTTCAAGGAGCATAATACGTCGATACTTGAACAAAATGAGCTTCATGGTTGAGTTGCCAGAAAGAAACCTTTACTGCGCCATTGACACAAAAAGCCTGGTTACAACATGTTTGACAACACCTTAACACACCTCACAGCTTCCGGCATACTATCATATTGAGTGACAAGACCAAAATAGAGCTTTAAGGTCAAAACTAAGTGCCAAAATAAGAGCTATGTTTGGAGTGCCAAGAAAACAATCTCCACTGTGAAGCATGGTGGTGGCTTACTGATGTATTTTGAGTGTGTGAGCTCTAAAGGCATGGGGAATCTTGTGAAAATTGATAGCAAGATGAATGTGGCATGTTAACAGAAAATACTGGCAGACAATTTGCATTCTTCTGCATGAAAGCGGCGCATGGGGTGCCCTTGGACTGTCCAGCATGACAATGACCCTAAGCACAAGGCCAAGCAGAAAAAAGCAAAGGTTGTGGAGTGGCCATCACAGTCTCCTAACCTTAATATCATCAAGCCACTCTGGGGAGATCACAAACGTGCTCTTCATGCAAGATGACCAAAGAGTTTGCTTGACCTGGAGGCATTTTGCCAAGACGAATGGGCAGCTATATCACCTGCAAGAATTCTCATTGCCTCATAGACAACTATTACAAAAGACTACTCACTGTCATTGATGCTATAGGGGCAATGCACAGTATTAAGAACTAAGGGTATGCAGACTTTTGAACAGGTAGCATTTTATTTGATACTTGTTGCCATGTTTTGTTTTATGATTATGCCATTCTGTTAGGACCTACAGTTCAATATGAATCCCATAAGACATAAAAGAAATGTTTTGCCTGCTCACCCAGGTTTTCTTTCAAAATGGTACAAACTGTATATTGCCAATCCTCCAAGGGTATGCAAACGTTTGAGCACAATTTTGTGTGTGTGTATATATATATATACACACACACATATATATATATATATATATATATATATTGTGGGAACTCGCTTCAAGTGGTAGAGCTTCTTCAAAGCACACGGCAACTCACTTATTTTTTAAGGGCCTTTTTGCCCACTTTTCCTTAAAGAATGTCCCGTAACATAAGAGGTTCCCACGCAGGGGTATCCACCATCACACAAATTAAATAATACTCAGCCTTCTGGCTCTCTCAGGGATACCACTCTATGTCTGTCTCCTGCAGACTCTTCCCAAATTATGGCCACTAGCACACAGCTAGTCTGGCTTCCACCTGCCTCCAAGGCAGAGACCTCCCGTCTGCCAGGCTGGAGCCCTCCTGACTCCGTTTGCCGGGGTGGAGCTCAGAATCATGGCCTGGCCTCCACAAAAAGGCCTGCACACACCTGTGCAATCAGCACGCTGGCTGCTCCCAAAATATGGGCCCAGGATTGGAGATTTCATCCCTCCCAAATCTCTAAGAAATCTCCAGGCTACAGGTCCCAAAACAGGCTTTACAAACCAAAGAGGAAACTGATAAACCAGTTTCCTCTGCATTATGAGATCTGCCTGGAGCCCCTCAACCTGTATAGTTGAGAATCCTGGGTGTCCATCATGATTTCCACCGTGGCAGGATACCGTACTGCCACAATATATATATATATATATATATATATATATATATATATATATATATATACACACACACATATATATATATATATAGACAGAGTAGCAACAAAAAATTCAATAGAAATGCATGTCTAACAAATTATGCACTGATTTGAATGTTCATGAGGGAAATAAGTAATTGATCCCCTTCACAAAACATGACTTAGTACTTGGTGGAAAATCCCTTGTTGGCAATCACAGAGGTCAGACATTTCCTGTAGTTGGGCACCAGGTTTGCACACATCTCATGAGGGATTTTGGCCCACTCCTCTTGGCAGATCCTCTCATTAATAAACACAAACAAACAAGCGAGTGCTAAAACACAAGCTGCTATAGCACCAAAAAGGCAACCAAAAACCTCCAAAAACCATGTAATAAATAGGGGCAGTGCTAAATGAAATTGAAACACTTATAAAATACTGGTATCATTCAAGAAAAAATGCGCAATTGAAAAAGTGCACATAAAGTGCTGATAATAAAACAATATTATATGAGTAGTAAATCAATGTCCAAATTGAGTGACAATGAAGTGCTATTATGGTAAAGTGCTGATAGTCTTTCACTATCAAAACTAGTAACACAAAAATGACAAATCAATGTCCATAAAGGTGACAAATAAGTGGAGGTCCAGGTAAGTATGATCCCAAATCGGTGTTCCACGTGCTAAAATCAATAATTCGGTGATGTGCCAGGAATGTGGTAAAATTAAGCACTCACCAGATGCATAATTAAAGTTTGGTGGCTGATGTTTGGCAACTTGAACTTTCAGCTCCCTCCACAGATTTTCAATTGGATTAAGGTCTGGAGACTGGCTAGGTCACTCCAGGACCTTAATGTGCTTCTTCTTGAGCCACTCCTTTGTTGCCTTGGCCATGTGTTTTGGGTCATCAAAATCAGCAGGGGATCAAATGTATACACACACGAATGCCCCCATTTGCTTTGGGCCTCTGACAACTTATTTTTCTTCCTTTATATGGGTTTTTTCAGAGACATTCATCTCTAGCTCCTGATGAAGTGGATTAATTCCAAGAAATGTGTTGAGCTTTGCAGAATTTAAGAGCTTTGCAGAATTGACTGTGATTTTAGACATTAGGTCGATGAAAATATCATGTTTTAATTGAATTTTGTATGAATAAACTGTTTTTAAAAAAAGACAAATATAGATTTTTTTGTGCCTACAACACCCCATCGTGTCAAATGTTGAGTTGAGTTTTAATAGGGATGTGGCACAGTTTTGGCCCATTCATATTTAATGATATATATAACTTCTGGCTGGAGAGTTCCTCTTTGTCAGGATGCACTTGGTCTCTTAGTTCTGCCATACATGTACACTGAGGCCTGTTGAAACCTCGGTGTACATGTATGACTAAAGCCAATGAGGGAATGTTCCAGTGAACACATTTTAATGGGAACACATAGGTAGACATGTTCTTCCATAGGGACCATCTTCCCTCAGAGAGGTGCTGCACCTTCCCCTCGCAGGTCACTACTGACAAATGACGGCACACTTTTATCTTCATTGATCTTTCATGCATTCATTCCCCTAGTGTGTTGGACGATTTCACCCGAGCAGCCTTCTGATTGATAAGTAGGCTTTATGTATGCGGGGCAAGGGTCGTGTTGCATTATTGAGCAATCAAATAGCCTTGTTGGTTTTGATAATTTCTCAGAGCGGCTCGAAATGAGGCTCTCGGTCAAAATGTGGCTCCTCGCTCCTCGTCAAGAGACGATTATGTAACCCAGTGAGACGGTGCATGGCATCTGTGTAAACAGTTCTGGAGATATTCATGGAGCAAGAGGAACCAGGGAAAGTAAAATGTTCTCACGTAATACATTACATTATCTGCCAACCGCTGGAGACTTTTATACATCATGTAAATGAGGTGGAGGATGGAGAAGGCTATTATTCTGCAGGAGGTATTATTACATTATATCTGCATTAGACTCCCACCTGTATGTTCCCAGCCAGCTTGTAATGACTACTGTAATACCTAATGGTTCTGCCACCTACAGACCTAAGGTTAATGTGAAGGCTTTCCCTATATACAGCCTACATGCATATCTTTTAAGCACAACAGGATCTGTATTTGAATTTTTTATCTATAGAAAAGAATGATGTACCTCTTATAAATAATACATGCATAGCAGCGATCAGCTATTATGATAAATACAGCATTGTATTCACATTACATTAGCGCAGTGGAGCAACAAACCCAAAAGTGAATTCTGCATTTTCTTTGCAAACCTGTCATTTCCTAAATGTGAATTTAATGGCAAGCAAAATGACGATACTATGCATGCCTTTAAAATAAACCTTCTACAAAGAGAAATATGAAGGCTACCATTGCTGTCTTTCTGAAAATGTTTGTTGCCTCCCAATCTGGATTTATTACTTTTTAAAACATTGATCTGGAATAATTGTGCAAATCAGGAAAGTCCCAAAATGAAGCTTCTAACCTGCATACTGGGTACAAGCCAATAATGCACAGGACTTAAGCAAATAGATCAGTGTAACAGCCAGGGAGTTAGCATTTTCAAAAGGGAAAGTCATCAGTGGCAACCTCCATAGATTTGCACTTCAGATTTCCTTTAGTGATCTTCATGAATGCCCCAAAAGCTCCAGAATGCATGATGCTCTATTATTCAAATCTAAAATCCTGCTAAGAATTGGCTTGCCCCCTCTCTCCTACCGCACCTCACCTCTGGCCCTCATTGTGATGGGTGGCCTTACACATAACATGGGTGTGCAGGAGTACATCAAAGGCTATATGAAGCCAAATTTATTTATTTATTTTTACTTTTGGATAGAATGTAAAACTGTTTACATAGTTAGTCTGGTTGAAAAAAGACAAAAGTCCATCCAGTTCAACTATTAAAAAAAAAAAAAAAGTTCTAATCCTACACCCACAGTTCATCCAGAGGAAGGCAAAAAAAACCCAGCAAAGCACAATCCAATTCCTTCCTGATCTCCTGAGAGGCAATCGGATATTTCCTGGATCAACTTTACCTATAAATGTTAGTAACCAGTTATATTCTGTGTATCTAAGGAAGAATCCAGGACTTTTTAAAGCAATCCACTGAACTGGCCAGAACCAACTCTTGAGGGAGTCTATCCCACATTTTCACAGCTCTCACTGTGAAGAAACCTTTCCATATTTGGAGATAGAAACAATTGAGTACTGTCCGTGATACTTTTTTTATTTGCACTAACAAACAATATTGAAGACAAGCTTTCGGGGAGTATCCCCTTCTTCAGGTCCAAGCAGTACTGATCACAAAGGTTTAGCAGAATGTTAGAAGAAATGTAGGGGATAGAAAAAAAGGTTCTTAAAAGAAATTTCAAATCCATTCAGGAAAGAAAAACTTTTGAACTAAGAATGATAATTCTATTTGAAGAGATAACGGCCTGAATTTGGACATGGGATTCCTCACTCATTATCCAACAGTTTTATGACTATCACCTCAAGCATGACTGCCTCTGTGAGTGTTGTCCCCCCAACCCCCAGACTTTGCATTTGCTGTGTCTTATCTCTGTTCTTTTTTTTCCCATCCCCTACATTTCTTCTAACATTCTGCTAAACCTTTGTGATCAGTACTGCTTGGACCTGAAGAAGAGGACACTCACCGAAAGCTTGTCCTCAAAATTGTTTGTTAGTGCAAATAAAAAAAGTATCACGGACAGTACTCAAATGTTCCTGTCGCAAATGCACTAATACAGCTACAATCATCTTGTTAGGGATCCGGGTATGAACAGAAATGTGTGGACGGACACAGGGAAGAAGCAGGATTCAAGAACACAGGCGTAGTCAGGCTGGAGAGGTGGAATGGTCAGGCAGGCCGTAAGGTACTGTCAGGTGCCACCTGGCAGTGTCTCTAGCAGCCCACAGCACGGATTTCCCCAGGGTGCGGGGTCTAAGTACCAGCCTGCTATTCACCAGGGCCCCTGATGGTGGGGATGGACTTGGTGCAGACTGGAACCAGGTCGCGACCCCTGAGTGTGTCCGGCTGTGGTAGAGAGTACTGGCAGGGGAGTGCTGATGGGAAGAGGCAGGCAGACTTTCCAAAGGTGATCTGTGCGGGATGGATGGATCATCAGGTGAAGTAAGCGTAGTCAGACAGGCTGGGTCGGTATCATGCGGGCAGCGTGGTACAGGAGGAGCAAGCAGAGAATGGTCGGGGTCACAAGCCAGGTTCAGCAGGTAGCGGGCAGCGCGGTACCGAGGATCAGGCAGAAGGATGGTCAGGCAAGCCAGGGGTTCAACAGGAGAAGTCAGCAGAGGTCAGGATCAGGCAGGGTCGGCAACAAATCAGATCATCAGCAGAACAGGAACACAGGATACCAGGTAGAGGGACTCATGGGAAACATACACCAAGGCCCAGATCACAGGCCTGGTCATTCCTTATATGCACCTCCTGCAATCAGCCTCAGGTGTTTTGGCTGATTGCAGGAATGAGCCTCTGGTTGCTGAGAGCACCCGCTGGCCAGCCCTGGAACTGCAACCCACAAGGCAGGTGAGTCCCACCACTATTGGCGAGTCCATTTCTGAGAGAGGGTGTGTTGCACTTGTCTGCTGAGCTCCAGAAAGGCCCGAGAAGCCTGGGGCTAAAGTGCCCTGCCCAGCCCAGGCAGGATGGCGGATCCTGGGCCTGGGTCCAGCGAGGAGAAGGCCCTGGAGGGGCCTAGTACCGGCCTCTCTTTTTCACCAGTAGAGGACCTGGGAATGGCCCCTAGGAAGGGGGAAGTTTATTCTGCCTACCAGGACCGTGTGGCCGCTCGGGCCAGGTTAGTAGAGAAGGAGGAAGCCAAGCTCCAGAAGCTGACTCTGGAGCTAAAGAAGCTCCGGTCATCCTACGACCGTGTATGGTCTACAAAGCGGCAGGCCATAAAACCGGACCTGGAGGCGCTGGAACTTCATGTGTCACAGCAGGGGAGGTATGTGGCGGCGCTGCAGCGCAAGAGCGGCGTCCTAAGTGAGAAGTATCTGAGTGAAGCGAGATTTAAGGCTGCAAGAAGCCGCAGTGTTGCGGTGATGCGGGGTCCGGTGGAGGAGGCCTCCTCGGTGGAGGAATTGTCGGGGGAGTTGCTGGTGGAAGGTGAGCAGGGGCAGGCTGAGCCCGCAGCACCCTCAGAGGAAATGACGCCTAAAATGGAGGACAGCGTGGTCGCAGGATCATCAGAGTCCCTCCTCCCTGGGCAGCTGCCTGTGGATTGGGGGACCCAGGTGGAGGAGGCGGAGATGGCGGGCGGATTGCAGTTCCTGGCAGAGGCGGTTGCAGAGCTGCGTGGAGCCGACTTCAGGTTTACGTCCGAGGACTCAGAGGAAGAAGCTGAAAGTGATGTCATCCCCCGCAAGCCGGCTAAGCCGGTGGTGAAAGAGCATGCTGCCTTTGTCATGCTGCAACACATCCCCAAGGACGTGTTGGCAAAGGCAGGGGAGCCACTGGAAGGGGAGAAGTAGAAGGACTCTGCTGAGTGTGTTGGTGAGATGGTTCTGGACACTGGGGTAGCGGGTATAATGCCTGCAAAATTGTCTGAGGTGCAGGTTAGCCCTACAGTCCTGGCTAAGGGTGTTTCCCCTCCGGTGGTGATCCCACTAGGCCCCGCCCCTTTGGAGGGCATGGTGGCCTCTGGTGTGCAACCAGCAGGTCCCCCGGTTTCTCCTCGGGGGGCTCCAGGTTCTCAGGTCCAGGCTCCTGCGGGTCAGGCTCAGGTGGGTTCTCCTGCTGGTATGGGTGGTCCCCAGCCCCGGGCTCCCCCAGGTCATGGCTCATCAGCGTCTGCCCCTTCAGTTGCTGCTGCTGGTGTGGCGGCTTTCCCTGGTCATGCCCCCTTGGTGTTGAGCGCCCCTGGGGCTAGATCGGGGCTCAGTTACTCTGCTGCAGTTAGGGGAGGTCAGGGGTCAGTGGGATCGGCCCAGGCAAGGGCAGGTAACCTACCCACTTCGGCCGCAAGGCGAAATGTTGTTCAGCTGAAATGGTCAGGGGAGGGCCCCCCCCTTAGCAGGAGAGCCCCCCCCCTTAGCAGGAGAGAGGTCATAGACCGCATATTAGAAATGGGCTTCCGTGCCGCGGATATTTTCGCGTTTATTGCTCCAGTTGGTACTGGAGAATATGACGTGTCCTTCATGCGGCCGGAATTGTTGGACCACTTTTGGCAGAGGTATGAGGCCACCTTTGTCACCAGCCCTAGGTGGGTGGGCCTAACCCCGAGGCTCGTCTCTCGCCAGTCCCTGATTAAAAAAATAACGGTGCTGGTGAGAAACGAATCAATCCCAGCATCAGATATTGTGGTCTGGCTAAGCAGATATGGGGATGTGATGGGGCCCCTTGGGAAGATCAAGGATGAGAGGGGAATATGGACAGGTGGGTGGATGACCACCGTCCGCTTAAAGGTGTTGGAAATGTGCTCCAGCACATTCCCTCTTCCGCTTTTCTAGGGAAGGACCGCCTGATAATTTTTTATGCGGGTCAGCCGAGGGTCTGCCACCGGTGTGGGGGCAAGGGGCATTTTGCGGCCACCTGCCCCGTCATTAGATGTTCCCTGTGTCAGGAAATAGGACACCTGGTCAGGGACTGCAATGTCATCCGATGCAATCTCTGCGGGGAGCTCGGGCATTCATACAACCAGTGCCCGAAGGCCCTCCACAACCTTCCGGTGGGGGAGCTTGAAGCAGAGTTGGATCAGATAGATGCTGAAAAGGCGGAGGCGGCATTGGAGAGAGCGGCTTCGGTTGCTGTGGCGGCCCTTGTGAGGGAAGGGGAGGTTTCTGTGGCCCCTCCTGTCTCTGTCCCCCCTGTTTCATCTACCCCTTTGAAGTCCCCCGTTGTTCCCTCTTGTGTGCCGGTTCCTCCTCCCAGGAGTAAGAAACAGCCGAGGGAGGCTGCTAAAGAGGCCGGGATGGTTGAGGCTAGGTCTAGTCCCTCAGTGTCTGCTCCCCCCGTGCTCTTGCCGCTGCGGGGGAGTGGGAAGCCCGGTAGGGGGTCCCGGGAGTCCCAAGGTTCTGCTCCGGTAGGGGCTCAGGTGGAGGAGGGGTGGTCCCTGGTGGGTAGGCGGAGTAAGCCAGTTTTGTCCTCAGCGGGGTCGGTGTCCTCTTTAGAGGTGGGGGATGTGGCCCTGGGGAATAGGTTTGGGGCTTTGTCGGGGGAGGGGTCAGGTGATCCCGCTTCCCCGATGGAGGACGAGGATGCTGGGGGGTCTCTTAAGAGAGTGAGGGACCCTGCAAAGAAAGTCAAGAGGAGGATTAAGAAACGTCCCTCTCAATTATCTTAATGGCAGTTCCCGCTCCGATAAAGGTGGCAACTATTAATGTTGCCAGCCTGAAGTCTGTAAGTGCTAGAGAAACAGCCTTATTTTTGATCAGTGGGATGGAAGCTGATATTTTCTTTTTGCAGGAGACCAGGTTGCCCACCTTGGCTGATGTTCATCTGGCCAAGCGTGAGTGGAGGCGTGGGCCCTCCTACTGGTCTCTTGCGGCTGAGCCTTACAGCGGAGTCGCGGTGCTTTTTAGCGGCATGGTAACGTGTCGGCGGATAATTGAGGTAGAGATCGGAAGATGTCTGATTCTGGATGTTCTCGTAAGGGGGCATGAGCTCCGTCTCATTAATATCTATGGCCCACAGTCCAAGTGGGACAGGAAGAACCTCTTTGCAAGGATTAAACCTTACCTCTTTACATCCCGGCTGGTAGTTTTTGGAGGTGATTTTAACACCATTACTAGGCCCAAGGACAGGAGAGGCTTCACTGACAGGCTGGGATATGATAGCAATTTTCTAAATGCTATAGTCGGGGAGACAGGTCCGGTTGACGCTTGGATTCAAAGTGTCCCAGACGGCACGGGTTTCACCTATAGGAGAGGTAATAGCCAGAGTAGGATAGACAGGTTTTTTTTGAAGGAGAACTCTGCCTTCTTGGCACCTGAGTGTCGGGTGGTGGAGTTTTCCGATCACCTTATGCTATCTGTCACCTTGAATATTTCAGACACACCGCTGAGAGGAAAGGGCATCTGGAGGATGAATTTGTCTCTGCTGGAGGACGAGGAGGTGAGACGATCTTTCGAGGAGTTCTTTCAGGCGCAGGAGACGGTGCTGGATTTCTGCGGCAGTAAGTCTGAGTGGTGGGAGCTCACCAAAGTGCGGATCAGCAGGTTTTTCAAGGCCGTTGGTAAGAGACGGCAGTTTAAACAGTATAACACCTACCAGCGGTTGCGGAGGAAGCTCGACCGCCTTGTTTCTAGCGGTGGAGATTCGGGGGCAATCTCGGAGGTGAAGCTTCTCCTTAGGAAACTCCAGTATGATCGGCATGCCTCTTTGGTTCTGGAGAGGGATTATGGGAAATACCACTCACCCGACCCTTTCCAGAATTGCAAACAGAGTGCAGCAGTTAAGACGATCTCTGCTCTGAGGGATAGTACAGGGTCCCTGACTAAATCCAGGTCAGGGATTTTGGAGGTCTCCAGGTCCTTTTATGCCGATTTACTGAGTGAGAAGCACCTTGACCGGACAGGGATGTCGAGCTTTTTGGAATCCACGCCTGGTCTGGACAGTGATGTCCCTTTGGCGAGTTTGACTGGGGAGATTACTGCAGAAGAGGTGTCCAGAGCGATTGATAGTCTGGCCATTAAAAAGACTCCTGGGCCAGACGGTCTGACAGCCAAATTTTTTAAGACTTTTAAATCCCGCCTGGCACCTCGTCTCGCGGAAGTGTATAACAGCTGTCTGGATGAGGGATCTCTCCCTCCTTCCATGAGACAGTCTGCAGTTATTCTCCTGTCAAAGGGTAAGGATCCTTCGGCTATTGAGAACTGGCGCCCCATCAGCCTCCTCAATGTCGATAGAAAGGTTCTGGCGAAGATCTTGTTTTGGCGCTTGTCGTCAGTGGCAGACAGTTTGCTTTCTCGTCAGCAGCATTGCTCGGTCCGGGGCAGGAGTACCTTTACAGCGGTGTTAGCTGTCCGGGAGGCTCTGGAGCGATGTAAGGCTGAAGGATGGGGAAAGTACTTGCTGGCGGTGGATCAGGCAAAGGCTTTTGATCGAGTTGATCACAAGTACCTCTGGCATCTCCTGGACCGGTATGGTTTGGAGGGGAGGTTCATCGGCTGGTTGAAGACATTGTACCAAGGGGCGGAGAGCTTCATGTTGGTGAATGGTTGGGTTGGGCAGCCCTTTGAGGTTGGATCTGGGGTGCGCCAGGGGTGCTCGCTGAGTCCCTTGCTCTATGCCTTTGCCATTGACCCCTTCGTCAGGAGGCTAGATGGCGGGGCGGTGAGTGGGGTGGCGGTGGGTGCCACTGGAGATCCGCCTTTGAGACTTGTGGCTTATGCTGATGACGTTTCTGTTTTCATTTCTGGACCAGAGGAGGCGCAGGAGGTGGTTTCAGTAATGGATCAGTATGCCGAGGCATCAGGTTCCAAGGTCAATCAGGACAAATGTGAAGTTCTCTGGATGGGTAGGGAGGGTGAGAGCTTCTCACTCCCGGACACCTTCCCGGTGCCTCAGCCGAACATCAAAGTGTTGGGCATCAATTTTGGCTCTGCTGATTACAGCAAGCAAAATTGGGAATCCAAGCTGTCAGATGCCGAGGTCAAAGTGAGATGCTGGAAGGGGTGGTGGCTCTCCTTGAGGGAAAGGGTTGATTTGATCAAGACTTTCCTGCTTCCAGTCTTTTTGTACGTCAGATTCATTTGCCTCTTGCCAGAATCGCTCTATACGAGGATCTATAGCTGTTTCTTCCAGATGTTATGGGGGAATCGGCTGAACCTCGTCAAGAGGGACGTGACTTACTCATCCAGGCGGGAGGGTGGCCTAGGTATGGTCAACCCGGTGGTCTTTTTCTCTCTGATGTTCTTGAAACATAACTTAGGAAACATGCTGGCAGAGAGACTGCCTGCATGGGTAGGACTGTTCCGGATCTGGTTTGGACCCTTTCTGCACAGTTGGGAGAGTGGCGGGCCAGTGAGAAGCCTGCGGGTCAAGCATGGTAAGCTCCCGGCTTATGTGGCCCCGTGCCTGAAGTTACTGCGGCGGTGGCATGTGACTGCGGAGGAGGTCCGGTCCCTCCCCATGAGGCTCCTGGGTGAGAGGATTGTGGCATCTGCTTTCCATGCGCCGCTGGCCTTGATAGATTGCCCGGGCCATGTTATGAGGGAGGGTTTGCGGTTGATAAATCTGGAGCGGATCCCCCTGAAGTTGCGGGACCAGGCCTGGCTCGCCTTCCACAGCAGGCTCTACGTGAGGGGTAACCTGAAGTACCGTCCTCAGGATGACCGTGGTTGTCCGAGGTCGGAGTGTGGGGGTGAAGTGGAGACTATGGACCACTTCTTGCTTCAGTGCCCCTTTAACGTGGAGGTGTATAAACAGGTGGGAGGGGCTCTGGGTGTTCCTTTCCTCCATCGCATGTCGTATGCGGAGTGGGTGTATGGAGCATTCGAGTGTCGCATGGGTTTTGATTTGGACACCTTGTTTTTAGTCAGCTTAGTTGTCCGTTATTACACTTGGATGGCACGGTGTCAGGTCTCCATTCGGCAGAAGGTCCTCCCTGTTCAGGTGGTGGCGAGTGACATCCTTGGTGAGGTGGGGAAAATTCGGGGTCTTGAGAAAGACAGGCTGCAGCGTAAGGCTTGGATGGAGGCGTGGAGGAACATCAAGCCTGTTGCTGCGGTCTGTTGATCTCGGGTGATGGGAACTGTCCCTGTTTTCTGCCTCTTGCACTCCCTAGCTTTTGCGTTTCGGTCTTTTTGGTAGCCTTTTGCATGGTAGGTTGTAGGGGTCAGATGTGGAAGATCTGCGGGTTCCTTAGCCCTCCCCCGTGGTGTACATAAGAGTGAGGTTGGTCTGCGTATAGTTAGGCCATATAGACCGTAAGCAGTGGATATATATGGAAATTGCATATGGTTCAGTTTCATGTTTGGAGCCATAAAGGCCCTTCTATAATTCTTTTTTGTCTTGACCATAGAGGCCTTGTATATATATGGTATATAGTTTTTTTTTTTTCCTCCAGGTTATGGACTTTTATGTTCTTTGTTTATTATTTCTCCCACAGGGGTCGTTGGGACTTTTTCAGTTTCTTTGTTTAGTTTTGTATTTATTTATTGTATTTTTGTACTTTTTTACTTTTATATATAAGTTAAGGATGGAAATGTATGATCATAATACATTTAAATAAAAATCTCCATTCCTGACACATCTCAAGCATATTTGGAGATGAAATTTATTTTCCTCCAGACGTAAAGAGTGCCCCCTTGTCCTCTGTGATGACCTCAGGGTGAATAATCTACACCGAGTTCCCTATATGAACCACTGATGTATTTACGCCATGTCCATGCGGTTTGTGAGGATAATTGAGGCAGTAATGAGGCTGGAGTACTGTGCTGGCCAGAATGTCCTGACCTCTGGAAGCATCTGCCTCCAGCATGGCCATAACTGACCCCTGTCAGGTTTTATTGCTGTGTCCCTGCTGGAGAGATTCACTCTCTCTATTTGATTTGTTGACATTTGTTGCAAGGACAAAAAGGGAGGGAAAATCGCCATGGTGTCACCATTACAGATATAGATGACAATTTGTTTTATTTATTTATTTCAGGTACTTATATAGCGCCATCAATTTACGCAGCACTTTACATATATATTGTACATTCACATCAGTCCCTAACCCTCAAGGGGCGTACAATCTAAGGTCCCTAACTCACATTCATACATATACCTACTAGGGACAATTTAGACAGGATGCAATTAACTTACCAGCATGTCCTTGGAGTGTGGGAGGAAACCGGAGTACTCGGAGGAAACCCACGCAGGCACAGGGAGAATATGCAAACTCCAGGCAGGTGGTACCATGGTTGGGATTCGAACCAGTGACCCTATTATTGCCAGGCGGAAGTGCTAACCATTTAGCCACTGTGCTGCCCTAGATAGAATTCTATTCTATCACTTGTTCAGGTGACAACTACCTAAGAGGAGATTTCCCTCACTTTGTAGAGATTTCTTCTCATTTCCTGTTGTAAAGGGTTTAGGAACACAGATGGGAAACAAGATTTGACAGGGCTTTTAACCATTCCATACTCTATCCAAAATGAAAAAGTTCTATGAGAATCTTTATCCACTTGCCCTCCTGAGGATTTACCCCCTTTCCTGACCAGGCCATTTTTTGTGTTATGGCGCTGCGTTACTTTAACTGACAATTGCGCGGTCATGCAGCGTTGCACCTAAATGAAATTTACATCCTTTTTTCCCCATGAATAGAGCTTTCTTTCAGTCATAATTTGATCGTCTGTGCGAAAAAAAAAAATGTTTTACTTTTTGCTATTAACCATTAGCCGCCCGGCCAATGGCCGTTTGGCGGCTTCAGATGTGCCTCTTCATTCCGGGTGCACGCCATTTGGCGTGCTCCCGCACATGCGCCGTTTGCGGTAATGCAGAGCGGCGCAGCAGCGGGATCTGTCACGGGCCGTGACCAATCACAGCAGGTCACATGACAGTTGTATACAATGGATGGCTTCATTCATGATGCCATCCATTGTATACCAGTGCCTAGCTGTGAATGGTCACAGCTAATCACATGCACATGTCATGTGATTAGCTGTGACCAAATCACAGCTAAGCACAAAAAAAAAAAAAAAAGCTGAATGAATCGATTTCATTCAGGTAAATGCTTGCTTATAGCAAAGTAATTCTTTGCTATAAGCAAATTGTGTAAAAAAAAAATACTGATCACTTCCCCAAAGTAGTACAGTGTTACTATGGTAACATTGTACTACTTTGGTCATAGTAAAATATGAAAAAAAAATCTTAAATTTTTTTTTAAAAAATGTAATAAAAAATTAAATATAATAAAAAAAAAAAAATATATATATATATATATTTTTCATACTGTCACCAGTCAGTGTCCCTGTTAACCACCATGCCAGTTATATGATGACTGTACTGCACTGGTGACAGTATGTAAAAAAAAAAATAGTGAAAATAATTTTTTAAATTTTTTCATTTTCCGAAAAATTATGACATAAAAATACAACTTCAAAAAACTCGCCATGCCTCTTATGAAGTACGTCGGACTGTCTACTCTGCAAAAAGGGGTCATTTGGGGGATATCTGTACTGTTCTGACATTCTTGGAGCTCAAGAAATTAGATTGGCTGTGAGTACTTCAGGATTGATCAATATTCAGATCTATACCATAGTTTGTGAACTCTATAACTTTCCTACAAACTAAAAAATACATCCTAATTTGGGTTATTTTCACCAAAGACATGTAGCAGAATACATCTCGGCCTAAATTTATGAAGAACAATTATTTATTTGTAAACTTTTATAACAGAAACAAAGAAAAATGTGATTTTTTTTTCAAAATTTTTGGTCTTTTTTTGTTAATTTAGCAAAAAATAAAAACCCCAGTGGTGATTAAATACCACCAAAAGAAAGCTCTAGTTGTGTGAAGAAAATGATAAAATTTTAGTTTGGGTACAGTGTTGTATGACCGCGCAATTGTCATTCAAAGTATGAGAGCGCTGAAACCTGAAAAATGGCCTGGGCAGGAAGGTGTAAAATTGCACGGTATTGAAATGGTTAAACATGTCCAGTAAAAAAAAATCAAATTTCGTCACAAATTTTGGCCAAAATGTATTCTGCTACATGTCTTTGCTAAAAAAAATCCCAATACATGTAAATTAATTGGTTGACATGAAACATTATGTTATTGACTGCATATGTACCTCATCCCTTATATACAATTCAAAGAAAAACAAAGCATGATGGGACTTTACTGGTGCAATCAGTGGACAAACTTGTTCACATCTTAAAGAAGCTAACAAGTGAAACGCGTCGACTTTTGGAGGATTCATGTGCCATAGAACAATATGCTGTTATGATTTGGGCTTTTTAGCCAAGTATTGTTTTTACACAATGTCATTGTATGATGTATTTCAATAAACATGTAAATGTATGAACACAAGTTTATCCACTGATTGTACCAGTAAAGTCCCATCATGGTTTACGTGAAAGTTATAGCCTTTACAAATGGCGGTATATTTACTGGGCTTTTTATTTTAACTAGTAATGGCAGCGATCAGCGACCTATAGTGGGACTGTGGAGTACATTCTGACACTGGGGGGATCTGACTTGGTGTCACTGACATCCCCAGTGACACCAATACAGTGATCAGTGCTGATAAAAAGCACTGACACTGTACTAATGGCACTGGGCAGGAAGGGGTTAACATGTGGGACAATCAAAGGGTTAACTGTGTGCTAAGTGTGCTGTGTTAGTGTTTCACTGTAAGCACACTGCTTTGCATGGCTCTGCTATGTACAGCTATGTAAAGCAGTGTGCAGTAACTGATGGGAAAGAACTGTTTTGTTTACAAACAGTTCTCCCCTCCCCATTGGAGATGCTCGGCAATCACCGGGTGCCAGCCAGTAATCAACGGCCAGGACCCGGTGATTGACAGCTACGGCCGCAAATGGCGGCTTGGGTAGGGCTCGCGTGCACCCCTACCAAGAAATGCGAAATCACGTATATGTATGTGATTTAGCGCACAGCTGCCGCCCTGTAGCTGTATTTCTGCTATGGGGCAGCGCTAAAGCGGTTATAGTCCCTGCTAAGGTAAACAAAGGCTCTGATGGATGTGAGGAATTGAAATGCAGCTAGTTCAACAGGAAATTAACGAATTTCGATCCATCTGTAGGCAGGCTGGTTGTATTAAAGTCAATTCAGTGATCGATCGACTTCTGTATAACCAGCCTGTAGGGTTTTTCACCCAATCACTGCCGGTGGATATAGCCGACAGCAGTGATTCTTGTATTCTGCTGGTGGTAAAGACTCCCCACACTCCCTTCTAGCAGAACACAATAGCGCCGCGGGAGGGATTGAGGAGTCAAGCAATTTTCTTTCCTTCAACCCGTGATTGAAGGAAAGAAAACTGCATAATCTATGGCTTGCCACCCTGGGTTTGGTACTCTTTTAAAGTGGTTGTAAACCTTAGACATGAAATTAAAAAGCATATCCCTCTATAGTGTGTATTTGTCGCAATTAGAAGCACTAACACCTCGGTCACATCGGGTGTGACTTGCAAATCGTATGCCAAGTTGCACGTATTGTCCGCTATTAGAACGGTCATATTGGTGCGGTTGCGACTTGGCACTGCGCCGATTTCTAAAGTAGTGCATGCACTACTTTTGGTGCAATTTGCATAGACATCTGTGTCACATGTCTTGAAAATCGCACCTCAAATCAGCATGTCACCCGACTTTGAAATCGTGCGACTTCACTGTAAGTCGCACGATTTAAAAATCGGGTGTTAGTGTCATTTCTGTCTGCTGCCTTGTTCTTCTGTCATCAACATGAATCACTTCTGAATTGTTTTCCTGACATCAAGAGAAAATTAATGACAGGGAAGGGACCTCTAGTAAAGCGCAGTAAAGTCCCATGGGAGAATATTGGATTGTTTGATTCAGTAGGATCATAACAGTGCAAGGTTATCCTTCATATTAGATGGCAGGCTGAGTCACATGAACCCAGTTCCTGAGGATACCTACAATACAGAAGAAAACGGCCCACGTACCACATTGGCAGGCAGCTTGTGTCCAGGCAAGTATTTGACATTTTCATGATCTGTGTTGATGATCTCTGTCAGTTTTTTCCCTCCTATTAATTCTTCAAACACCCACATGTTCACCACATTATCAAACTGAGGCAGCTTGGCAGCATTTTCGCCCACTATTTTTGCAATGGCGGATCCCCTGTGCAGAGAAATGTGTACATTAGAATTCAGCATTAATTAGATGAAATCATCGCATGGTGAATTATTGTACAGGCAGAAATCTTAAACTGGCAATGGATTATGTTTAGCTAGTAGACTTGAAAAACGGTTCTCTCTAAAATTTGACAAAGCACATTTATTTACTGCAAAGGCCAATGGGCAACATATACATAGTAACAATTATACTGAAGATCAGGGTTTCCCAATCTGCGGTTCAGCCTGGATGCTTAGAGCAGTGTTTCTCAACCTTTTTTCAGTCAAGGAACCCTTTAAAATTATGGACAGTCTTGAGGCACACTTTAAAATTATGGACAGTCTTGAGGCACCCTTTAAAATTACGGACAGTCCCGATGCACCCTTTAAAATTATGGACAGTCTTGAGTCACCCTTTAAAATTATGGATAGTCTTGAGACACCCTTTAAAATTATGGACAGTCCCGATTTGCCCTTTAAAATTATGGACAGTCTTGAGTCACCCTTCATAATTTTAAAGGGTGTCTCAAGACTATCCATAATTTTAAAGGGTGACTCAAGACTGTCCATAATTTTAAAGGGCAAATCGGGACTGTCCATAATTTTAAAGGGTGTCTCAAGACTATCCATAATTTTAAAGGGTGACTCAAGACTGTCCATAATTTTAAAGGGTGCCTCGGGACTGTCCATAATTTTAAAGAGTGCATCGGGACTGTGCATAATTTTAAAGGGTGCCTTGGGACTGTCCATAATTTTAAAGGGTGACTCAAGACTGTCCATAATTTTAAAGGGTGAATCGGGACTGTCCATAATTTTAAAGGGTGTCTCAAGACTATCCATAATTTTAGACAGTCCCGATTCACCCTTTAAAATTATGGACAGTCTTGAGTCACCCTTTAAAATTATGGACAGTCCCGAGGCACTCTTTACAATTATGGACAATCCTGATTCACCCTTTAAAATTATGGACAGTCCCGGGGAACCCTTTAAAATTATGGACAGTCCCGGGGAACCCTTTAAAATTATGGACAGTCCCGATGCACTCTTTAAAATTATGGACAGTCCCGAGGCATCCCATTCTATTCTAATAGTTTTATATAACACAGCAACATCCACATATGTAGAATACCCAATGGTAGAGGTGATTTATTCTTCCAAAGCAAAGTTTGCACACTGGTACTAACTAGTATTCCAATGTTTCTTTTCTCCATCACTGAGCTAATGTGACCCCAGCACTGACGGAAAGGGGCAGGGGAGGGTCAAACAAGGATGCTGTGCAGACAATCGACATCCTCCTTATCAACCGATAACATCATTGGTTGTCAGGACACTGGTGGGTAGAAGGTCGTAATGGTGCACAATGAAAACCCGTGGCTTTGTGTAACTAAAAGGAAAGCTTGTTCCACCCAATGGCTTGTACACAAGTTTTGGCAATATTTTGACATGAAGAAACCTCAAGGCACCCCAAGGTGCCTGGTCACCCTGGTTGAAAAAGGCTGGCTTAGAGGCATACGAAAAAAATCTATAATTAATGGTGGATAGCTGAATAATGTGACTGTGAACAAGCAAAGGGGTTGATTTATTAAAGGCAAATAGACTGTACACTTCGTAAGTGAAGTTGCCCTCATTTTCTCCAGAGCTTAGTAAATGTGGTGAGGTTCTACTGGTTTCCATGATCCAATCATGTGCAAGCAAAAATGCTGTTTATGTTTTATTTTCTTTATACCTGACTGGGTATTCTTACAAAGTGAAGCTTTATCACATTTACTAAGCTCTGGGGAAAATGAGGGCAACTGCACTTGCGAAGTGCTCAGCCTATTTGTGTTTATTAAATTCACTCCAAGGTGTTGCTTTGCAGCTAAACACTGGCAGCGGTAGTGAAGGCCCCAGGGGTTAGGAGTAAGAGGAGGGGAGTGATCTGATGTCACCATCCACCTGCGTAAGGAGTACCTTTGCTCGGGCATGGGAAAATTAAAAAAGTCAGCAGCTATAAAAGTCAAGGGAGAAACAGGAGGAGAGGCCATCCTTGCCTAGACAAGTACCACCAAAATAGGTGCTCTCTTCCTGAGGAAAAAAACACTGCAATAATGTTACAAGCAAAGGAATGGGGGGTGGTTATGGGAACTTTTATTGTTAGGTGAAGGTCCTCTTTAGATTCCAGCCACCAACAGCAGCCCATGCACTCTGCAGGAGGTGCCTTGTCTTCTTGTCCACCTGGGGTCTGTGCAGCAGTGGAGGGGGGCACTTTGCTAAGTAATCTGCCATAATGTGAAAATATTATAGTACATTATGGCAAAAAGTTCTTGGAAGCCCAACTTTGTTTATCTAGTCTGGCAGTTTAGTTCCTCTTTAAGTCCTCATGCACACTGGATGTTTTTACAGCGGCTGTTTTTGGCTTTTGATGTTTTTTCCTACAGCCAGTAAACCCCCCAGCATGTTATCCTATGTGTCCATTCACACATAGGCTTTAATCAGCGGTTTTTGGCAGGGGCATTTTTTGGCTAGAAAAAAACCCCCAGAACTAGTGGGTTTCTAGATGAGTTTTTTAGCTGTAAAACGCTCTAACGCTGAAAAACAAAGCAAAAAACCCACTAAGAAACGTAAACACAAAAAACACAAAAAAGTGGTAAAACGCTGCTAAACGCTAACGCAAAAATGCTAAAAAACTATACATTTTTAACATGACTTTACACAGCTAATGTTACCAGCGTTATTAAAACGCCCCGAGTGCATGGAGCCCAGTACTGCGTCCCAGAGGCAAGGGCAACACTATCTATATTACATGATATGCTGATTTTGAAAAGAACATGTGACTGATGTTTAATCTACGCAGATATGTTCTGTACTGATAGGACTCTTTGTTTTCTACTCTTGACAAAAACTGAACAGCATTTATTAGCTAGCTGGTCGGTTTACCTGTACCCTTACTATATTGTAATTATGTTATTATATTTAAAGTATATGTTAAGGCAAAATAAAATAAAATATGCAATACATCTCTGCAATACATGCATATTTTCCCAGATTTTATTCCTTTAGGGCCAGTTCACACCAGAACATGGAGCAGGAAAGGCATGTTCTGTGCACGTTTCTCAAATGATACTCAAACGCACTGCCCTTGTGATGTTAATGGCACCCCTGACACAGATCACAAATGCAGTGCGTGTGCTGGCACCAAATTACATGGTTTTACAGTGCCATGCAATTTGGTGTGGCGTGATTTTAAAAGTAGTGCATGCACTACATTTTCTGCATTCCAATGCAATTTGCAGCCTATTTAAATGAATGAGCTGCAAAGTCACACCACACGGGAATCGCAAGGAAAGGCGGCATGCATTCCTGTGAGATCACAGTGTGAACTGGCCGCTAAAGACCCTGAAAGCACAGAAAGATACCTGTTCTACCACAGCACTCAGCTTCAGTTCCTGTTGTGGGCTGATGACACACAATATTTTTGTGAACTGAATGGTGTCAGCCAGGGGATCATGGGGTCCCTGTGTCCTTGCCCAAACTCAAAAAAGCCTATGAAAAAGGTACCAGGGGCATTTCATGGGGCCCCCTACTGACCCCGGGCCCTCTGGCAGTGCCTGAGTTTCCAAATGGTCAGTCCGCCCCTGGTGTCAGCCCTGCTCGTTGCGTTTTGCTAAATTACTCAGCCACTACCGCTTTCCTATATTCACGACATAAAGGCTAATCAATCTGTAGTCCAAGATAATAACCGGGAGGGCTGTTTTAGATAACACAGAAAGCGTGCACATGATAAATCTGAATTTCTCACATGATCAACATTTTTTTTTCCTTTTTGCACTAATCAAAAGATATAACAAAATGTTTTCAATCGTATAGTTAACAGACCCAAAGAGAGCAAATATGAGAAGTTCATTGTTAGACATTACATACACTTGTAAGAAAAGCTGTACTAAGAGGAATATGTAGGGCTGCCATTGTTGACCTCATTGCCTACCATACTAGTTACAATCTGATCAAACAATATTTTTAAAATCTGCCAACAACTATATAGTACAATGGCCTGCCTTATTTGATACGAATAGATTGAATGTTTAAGGTAGGTCCGTTCATGACACCGTTTTGGTAACTGGAAAGGAAATTGTACAATCAGATTTTGAGAATAAAAGCCATCTTTAAATTACATGGAAGAAGTATGTAAATCAAGAGTTCAAGCTTCTCTCTGACATTGTTTGTTGCATACTTACTCTGGGTCAGACTATGAACTGAAGCCGGAGACTGCCAGAAAAAAAAAAATGGCATTTTCATGGGTTTGCAATTGCAGCCTCAGTATTCCTCTCAGCACAGTTTGCTTTTGACTTGTTATACTTGCCATTGAATGTCACAGATGCCCAGCCACTTCAAACTGCATACAAAAGCCTTCCATGTAAGAGTCTTCCATAGGGTGCAATACAGTAGAGTTGACCATCTATATTGCACAGAAGAAACACGAGCACTGGCTGGAGTGCTTTATCCATAAATAATACTTTTCTCCAATCCCATTGCTGACATCATCAACAGATCCTATTAACTTGTGCTAAGAGGGCCTACTTCACCTTTACTCAGGATGAACGAAATTATTGATATGGAGAAGGGATTTGTGTCTCCTAAATCCAGCGTTGAGCTGCAGTGAGTCCAGGGTGCTAAGATAACCCCAAACTCCTTAGGCCAAATGAAACACCAAAGGTAGCCTTCACTGTGCAATTTGCAAAGATTATGAATAAGATTGGAGGTGATGTAGTGTAAAATTAGAGACAATACTTGATATAACTCCACCACAAAGATATATAGCATATGCAAAAAATGGACTCTATGTTCCTGCCAAAGTTCTACACTCCAAGGAAAACATGGGTTAGCAAGCTACTAAAAACGGTCACAGTTGAGGGCTGCATAGGTCTCAATATGATACCCTTGAGAGGTTGCCAGCTGAGCTGGTAAGACAAAATATCTTTTGACCAGTACAGGGCACTTCATAATCTCTCATGTACAATATACTGAAGGACTCTGTCTAGGCCAGTAATGGCGAACCTTTTAGAGACAGAGTGCCCAAACTGTAACCAAAAACCCACTTATTTATTGCAAAGTGCCAAAACTGCAATTAAACCTGAATACTGAGGTTTTACGTTAGAAAAAACAACCCATTATATTAACATCTTTTGTCTTAAAAGAAAAGCACAATAACAGAGCTTCCACTGACCACCAGCACAAGGGGGCAAAGTTCCACTGACCACAAGCACAAGGGGGCAAAGTTCCACTGACCACCAGCACAAGGGAGCAAAGTTCCACTGGCCACCAGCACAAGGGGGCAAAGTTCCACTGACCACCAGCACAAGGGGGCAAAGTTCCACTGACCACCAGCACAAGGAGGCAAAGTGCCACTGACCACCAGCACAAGGGGGCAAAGTTCCACTGACCACCAGCACAAGGGGCAAAGTTCCACTGGCCACCAGCACAAGGGGGCAAAGTTCAACTGACCACCAGCTCAAGGGGGCAATGTTCCACTGACCGCCTGCACAAGGGGCAAAGTTCCATTGACAACCAGCACAAGGGGGCAAAGATCCACTGACCACCAGCACAAGGGGGCAAAGTGCCACTGACCACCAACACAAGAGGGCAAAGTTCCACTGACCACCAGCACAAGAGAGCAAAGTTCCACTGGCCACCAGCACAGGGGGCAAAGTTCCACTGACCACAAGCACAAGGGGGCAAAGTTCCACTGACCACCAGCACAAGGAGGCAAAGTGCCACTGACCACCAGCACAAGGGGCAAAGTTCCACTGGCCACCAGCACAAGGGGGCAAAGTTCCACTGACCACAAGCACAAGGGGGCAAAGTTCCACTGACCACCAGCACAAGGGAGCAAAGTTCCACTGGCCACCAGCACAAGGGGGCAAAGTTCCACTGACCACCAGCACAAGGGGGCAAAGTTCCACTGACCACCAGCACAAGGAGGCAAAGTGCCACTGACCACCAGCACAAGGGGGCAAAGTTCCACTGACCACCAGCACAAGGGGCAAAGTTCCACTGGCCACCAGCACAAGGGGGCAAAGTTCAACTGACCACCAGCTCAAGGGGGCAATGTTCCACTGACCGCCTTCACAAGGGGCAAAGTTCCATTGACCACCAGCACAAGGGGGCAAAGATCCACTGACCACCAGCACAAGGGGGCAAAGTGCCACTGACCACCAACACAAGAGGGCAAAGTTCCACTGACCACCAGCACAAGGGAGCAAAGTTCCACTGGCCACCAGCACAGGGGGCAAAGTTCCACTGACCACAAGCACAAGGGGGCAAAGTTCCACTGACCACCAGCACAAGGAGGCAAAGTGCCACTGACCACCAGCACAAGGGGGCAAAGTTCCACTGACCACCAGCACAAGGGGCAAAGTTCCACTGGCCACCAGCACAAGGAGGCAAAGTTCCACTGACCACCAGCACAAGGTGGCAAAGTTCCACTGACCACCAGCACAAGGGGGCAAAGTTCCACTGACCACCAGCACAAGTAGGCAAAGTTCCACTGACCACTAGCACAAGATAAAATCTTGTGTTAATAAAAATGAATGTATTAAAACTCACAGCCAGTCCAATATATAGATTCTTGGCAGCACACTGACCGGCCATGCGAAAGCTCGGACGAGTCGCGGCTAATGAGTTGCGGCTCGTGACATCATCGCCTGGTGCCACTTCTCCTTTCCAAGCATTCACATTGGCCCCTATGTGAGCTGTTATCCAATGCTTGGCTGCTGGGGCGACTTTGCTCACGTGCCGACAGAGAGGGCTCTGCATGCCCACTGCGGCACACGTGCTATAGGTTCGCCACCACTGGTCTAGGCCAGTATTTACCAAAGTCCCAATAGTTACTTATCTTTTCTAGATATCCACATAGCTAACTGAACTGTATTGCTCATAAGTTATTAGCTGCACCATTGGAGTAGCTTTAATACAGGTTTGAAAAATATGACTTTTCACGATGCCCATTAATGATCTGGCTATCAGTCAGATGGCTTTAGACCTACCCTTACAATAATTGGGGCAATTTCTTTGATGATGGACACTTTCGAAATAACATTTACACTGGCACTAAAAAATCAGTGTGGCTAATAATATAATAAAATGGCAATACCTGTGAGTATACGTTTATGTCATGCATCTTGGGCAGCACAGTGGCTAGATGGTTAGCACTTCTGCCTAGCAGCGCTAGGGTTGTTGGCTTAAATCCCAACCACGGCACTACCTGTGTGGAGTTTGCATATTCGCCCTGTCTCTGCATGGGATTCCTCCATGTACTCTGATTTCCTCCCATAGTCCTAAGACACGCTGGAAGGTTCATTGTCTCCTGACTAAATTGGCCCAGTTATCTGTATGAATGTGAGTTAAGAGCCTTAGATTGTACACTCCTTTAGGATTAGGGACTGATAAGAATGTACAGTATATTTAAAGCACTGTGTAAATTGACAGCGCTATCGGAGTACCTGTAATAAATAAATAAACTGCTTCTATCGCTTTAGATCAGTCTTTCTCAGCTAGAGTTCCTTAGGAGCTGGGGTTGGCAACCCATTGGTTGCAGGCAGGTGTCTGGTAGATCACATCCCTTTCTTGCCAAACCCCAGACTGCTCATTTACTGGAACCGATTCCCTGTAGTTCCCCCCTGCAGCACCTAGTTTCTCCTCCTCTCCCTCCTGCCCTCTTTCAGCTGCTGGGGGAACTAAAGGGTATCTGTTCCAGTAAATGCTACCCCTCCTGTCCAGGTTCCCCTTCCTTCTGCTGCCTGGGCCCCCTTTGTGCTCCCCTGATCCCCCCCCCCCACCCTTGGAGAGCTTCCAGTTTTCCCTCTGGCAAGCTGCTGCATGGGATTGTTTCAGGATGGAGAGCAAGGGAAAGGGCCGGTAAATATGTCATGCCCCCGACTTCTTCCTTTCCTGAATGAACACAGTCAGTGATTGGTACCGATCACTCAATGTGTTCATTCATAACCACGGCAAAGTAAACTGTGTTTACTATGCTAGTTTGTGAATGAACAGGGAGACTGTGCAGAGCTCTCCCTGTTAATTAATTCTGTGCAGCTGAGGCTACAGAGATGGAAACTAAGAACACAGTCCTCAATCTCTTTTCTCTGTTTCAAAAGTGAGAAATCAGGGGTCTGTTTAGACCCCTAATATTTCACCATAATCCCCCAACAGGGCTGTTAAAAATAATAAAAATAAAAAACTAGAGACGCCATCCACTGCCCTACTGACACAAATTTCTGGCCTACTGATACCATCCACTGCTCCATTGACATCATCCACTGCTCTACTGACACCACCAACCTGCCCACTGCCCACTGACAACATCCCCTGCTCTACTAACACTATCCTCTGTCCTTCTGACACTGTCCGCTGCTCTACTGACTGACAATGTTCAGTATTTATAGCATTCTCCCTCTATTTAACCACCCCTCTAGCTAAAAAATTCCCCCTAACACCAACCACCCCAACCTTCGACCTCTATGGTTCACAACAGTTTCATACCCACCACCATAAAATGGAACGCATCTTGCGCAAACATTGGGGAATCCTCATGGAGGACCCTAACCTTAGGACATCCATTCCACATACTCTCAAATTTTCCTACAGAAGGGCTCGCAACATGGAAAGCAAATTGGCCCCCAGCAAACTAAAAACAGCAAAAATACCCACCAACTCCATGCCCACTTGCTTATCCATCAAAGGCATGTATCAGTGCAGAAAACCAAAATGCCTTACCTGTAAACACGTCCTACATGGACAAAAACTATTTTCTACCCAAGGCAAAACTTACAACTTAGAAGAATTCTACAATTGTTCCTTATTTATTGCATATCCTGTCCTTGTGAACTCCTTTATGTTGGTTGTACCATCCGTACACTTCACCAAAGATCCAGAGAACATAGACGCTCAGTAGATGATGGCAAGAACAAACTGAGCATCCCAAAACATTTTTCTGAATTTCACTCCCAATCCTCAGACTACATGAGAGTATGGGTAATAGGAACCATCCCCAGGGGTCCCTCCCAGGCAGAACGCTTCAAACGCCTCTGCCAAAGACAGACCTTATGGGTCTATACTCTAAATATCCTGGCACCGGGAGGCTGGAATTGTCCATGATACTAGAATACCTATCATTATATCCCCCCCCCCCATCACTCACCCACCTACTCTTCCACACATTATAAATCCCTACACACATAATAATAATAATGTCATTGTTCCCTTCCTATGCATTATCCACACCTGCTATAACTCACTCCCAGGTCCATGTCTACTTCCATTCTTTTCTCTCTACTTTCACATTCTCTATATTCCCTTATTTATTTTTTATTTTTTTAAATTATATATATATATATTTTTATTTATATGTTTATCACTTATATTATTGCCCACATTCTATAAGTCTTACCATGATTGTTTTTTAATTCTTGCAGGACCTTTAAGGTCTGTCATGTTTATAATACTGCCTCTCAGCTTCTTTTGTAAGTATCACCAGCATATCCTTTTATGTATACATTGTTTATTGCTGCCGCATGTTACAAACTTTCCATCGCCCCACATCCAGCGCCCTTAGTGTGAACCACTCCATCTCATCTGCAGCGTGGCCTGATCTGCCTAATCGTCCAACCCACCTGCATTGCCCATATTAACCTCCACTAAGATGGCCGCCGGATTGGCCTGACAAAAGAGCGCGCATGCTCCGAACGCACGCCATCTTGGAAACCTGGTCCATGTGGTGACGCCATCTGAGTTCCTTGCCGATAATGGCCGTTATTAGACTGGGGTAGGCTGGCAAGTTGAACTGGATAGCCCTACTTTTTACTTTTTCACGTAGTGACGCCTTCCATGTTCACTGTTTAAAAAGCCAGTTATAGACCTGGGTAGGTGACCAGTCTTTTGTACATCTGAGTGAGCCTCCCAGCGCCTCTCTGCTACTCCTCGAGCCCTGAACACCACCGGAGCAGCAGGGATGCACCTAGAGTGCCGTAAAGGACTATCTGCTCCACCGGACAACCATTCCTCATGACATGCCTATTATTATCTTCTCTTGTGAGTACATTTTATTATTAAATTTGCCTGTTTTTAATACCATCTACACTTAAGAGTGGCGCCATTGTCTCTCTTTTCTACCTGCATATAGGAGTATCTACAAGCTCTTACAGCCGGCTGCCTCCTCCTACAAGCCCACATACCCATAACCCTTCCATTAAGGATGGACTTGGATGACATTCTCACATGGACCTTCTACTAATATAACCACCCATGGTCCACCCCCTATTGGGTAGATGATCTAGCGCTCCCTATCAATCTCTATACATTTATATTTTTCCTGCTCAAGGTCCTGATGACAGATAGGAGCATTATCCATGAGGCTATGAGGACATCTCAATGAACATATCCAGGCTGGATTAGCTTTCCTTGGATGGTGTATACCCTTAGTGGTATTAAAGTGCTGTTTCTTTTGCCATCTGGTAAGGGTATTCAGTCATTACACTATAGAAGTGTGCACTACTACCAGCACTTTGATTTTTTGATTTGATCACCAGAGTGTTTCACTAGCACGTTTTTTCACATCGAGCACTTGATTCACATATATGGTCACGTTTGATGTGGAGTGACACATATGTTGTATATGATTGTACATTATTGTTTTAAGGATAATACACTATTTCCTTTTTCTTTTTTTTGAGGATCACTTTTGGAATTTTGGAGTCTTTTTGGGAAAGTGTCTGCAGAAAGTACTTGGATTTGCATCTTTAGTGTGTGACTTTAATATTTTTGGACACTTGGTATTTTGGACACTGCGTTTGTAATATTTATTTTTGGACACTGCATTTATATTATTATATGTACTTGATTCAATTGATTTATACCTTGGCATTTTGGACACTGCGTTTATATTATTAATTTTTGGACACTGCGTTTATATTATTATATGTACTTGATTCAATTGATTTATACCTTCATGCATAGTTTATTTAGTTCAGCACTTGTTTGCTTTGGCTATAGGGTGAGCATATTGAGGTATTATCATATATTTTTCCAGTGACATTTGTTTTATTAGATTTTTCTAAGTTTTCTTGCTATTTTCATAGACCTGGCTAGTTAATTTTTTTTTTTAAATTGACACCGCACCCTAGTGATCTTTGATCTGTTTCAAGTTGTACAGGTAGATCTCTAACTCTCAAAGGTTGCCTAAGCCTGATCTACAGGTTGCTGGGGGTTCCTTGAAAAATGTGCAACTCCTGCCTCTCAGATGAGTAACTACCGACAATGATCTTTTCTGCTTTCTGTAAGGGGGGATTCTTCCCAGTGATCATCACACTAATAATGTACAGTGATCTGTAGATATAGTATTTATAAATATATTAACTATATTTATTACCAGGGGTTTCCTGAACCCAGAACGTTGTTCAAAAGGTTTCTCCATGTGAACAAGGTTGAAAAAGGCTGCTTTACATAATATACAACAAGACTGAACAGTTCTAGCTTTCACAGTGTATAGCCAAGTGTGCTAAAGGTCAGATCACCTGCACCAGAACAAGCTGAGCAGCCAAATCATATGAATGTATTGTATACAGTATATACACAGGTATGTTTAAACAGTCCTGCTGGTGAACAATGCATAAACTAAAGAAGACAAATACAAGATAAAATATCTTTGATCACATTTTCTAATAGAAATGTATTCGCCCCTTCCAAACCATTGACACCACAAAGCTTCTAATTCACTCCGTGGTCATCTCTCGCCTCGGCTACTGAAACTCCCTCCTCATTGGATTACCTTTACATAGGCTATCCCCCCTCCAGTCCATCATGACTGCTGCTGCCAGACTCATCCACCTTACCAACCGTTCAATGTCTGCTGCTCTTCTCTGCCAGTCCCTCCACTGGCTTCCGCTCACCCAACAAAGTAAATTCAAAATACTAACAACTAAAGCTGTCCACAACTGCCCCCGGCTACATCACCAACCTGGTCTCAAAATACCAACCAAGCTTTTCTCTTAGTTCCTTCCAAGACCTCCCACTCTGTAGCTCCCTTGTCACCTCCTCCAATGTTCGCCTCTAGGACTTCTCCAGAACCTCTCCCAACTTATGGAGTGCACTACCTCCGACTGTCCAACTATCTTCTACTCTTTCTGCTTTTAGATCAGTGGTACTCAACCTTCCTAATGCCGCGACCCTTTAATACAGTTCCTCATGTTGTGGTGACCCCCAACCATAAAATTATTTATCCAGTAATTATAATTCATGAAGTGTCGTTTTACCTCCAATACTGCTGCTTTCAACACAGTAGCTGCTTTTAACAGAGTAGCTGCTTTCAACACAACAGCTGCTTTCTACACAGTAGCTTCTCTTTACACATCGGAAATATGTGTTTTCCGATGGTCTTAGGCGACCCCTGTGAAAGGGTTGTTCGACCCCCAAAGGGGTCATGACCCACAGGTTGAGAACCACTGTTTTAGATGATCCCTGAAAACCCTTCTCTTCAGAGCGCCTATCCTGCCCCCACCTAAACAACTGTACTTTTATTTTCTCCATCAGATCACTCCCCCACAGTTATGACCTTTTATGTCTCTTGACCTTCATTCCTAGATTGTAAGCTCTAATGAGCAGAGGCCGTTTTTTCCTACTGTATTAAATTGTATTGTAACTGTACTGTCTGCCCTCAGGTTGTAAAGTGCTGCACAAATCTTGGTGCGATATAAATCCTGTATAATTAAAATAATGATCCAAGATAAATACAAAATGAGGTCCCTCTTTTGCTGACCTGTAGAGGCATGGACTCCACTAGTCCTCTGAAGGTATGCTGTGGTACCTAACACCAAGTCATCTGCAGCAGACCCCTTAAGTCCTGTATGTTGTGGGGTGGGCCTCGTTGGATCAGACTTGTTTTTCCAGCACATTCCACAGCTGCTCGATTGGTTTGAGATCTGGAGAATTTGAAGGCCAACTCAACACCTTGAACTCGTACTCCTTAAACCATTCTTGAACCAATTTTAAAGTGTGGCAGGGTGCATTGTCCTGCTGAAAGAAGCCACTGCCATCAAGGGATCCCTTTCCATGAAGGGGTGTGCTTGGTCACTAAAAATGTTTATGTAGGTGGCACATGTCAAGTAACATCCCCATGAATGGTAAGGTTTCCCAGCACAACATTGCCCAAAGCATCACACTGCTTCTGCCGGCTTGTCTTCTTCCAATACTGCATCCTGGTGCCATCTCTCCCCCAGGTAAGAGGCAAAATCACCCAGCCATCCACATAATGTAAAAGAAAACATGATTCATCAGACCAGGCCACCCTCTTCCATTGCTCTATAGTACAGTACTGATGCTCACCTGCCCATTGTAGTAGCTTTTGGCTGTGGGCCAGCATGGGCACCCTGACAGCTCTGCAGCCCCATACACAACAAACTATGATGCCCAATTTTTCTGCTTTAAACACATCAACTTCATGGACAACATGTTTACTTTCTACCTAATATATCCCACTGACTTTCAGATGCCATTGTCACAAGACAATCAATGTAATTCACTTAAAGTATAACTAAAGGCAAAGGATGTCTTAAGTTTTGGATAGAGTGGAGATGGATTAGAACACCTGTCAGTTTTTATTGCTGTCTGTGCCCCTGTTAGGGAGATTCACCCTATTTGTCTTGTTTACTATTATTATTGAAAGTAAACATAAAAGAAAATCCCACAATTTTGGGCTGTCCCCAAAAACATAACAGAGCGGAAATCTTCTATTGGGACACTAGCTCTGGGGGTTCCAAAGAAATGTCCTTAATTTGCAGGGATTTCCTCTCACTTTCTGTTTTGGCTATTGGACAGGAAGTGAAGGATAATCTCCGCAATGGGACATAGATGGTGAAAAAAATCTGACAGGGATTATCTATCTATCTATCTATCTATCTATCTATCTATCTATCCAGTCGTATCCGACCCTTGGCGATTGCATGGACATCACTCGTAAGTGACTTTTTCAATGAATTCTCTTAGCAATTATTTTTACAGGGTATGTTGCCAGGTCTTTCCCCAACCCCTACCATGCAGGAGATCCCACATTGCCAGGGATGAAACTAGGACAATTTAGACAGGACCCAATTAACCTACCAGCATGTCTTTGGAGTATGGGAGGAAACCGGAGCACCCAGAGGAAACCCACGCAAGCACAGGGATAACATGCAAAGGACAGGGGTTATAACTCTCCCTTATCCAAAATGAAATAAAAACTTTTGCCCATAGTTCTACTTTAACCAGTCAGTGATCATAAAGTTGTTCAGAATATATATATCAAGACAAGTTATGATAGGTCTGGGTCCAGTATGGACTCCAATCCTCCCTTAAATCAGAGACAATATTTACCAATTAATGTTAATCTACAGTTTGCCAGTTTAGCATTCTCCTGTTGAATGAAACAAAGGAAGCGTGCACTGGGCAGTGTATGGCAGCCACAGCTGAATGAACGGAGTCCATTTAGGCTTCATTCAAACAGGCGTATTATTATTATACAGGATTTATATAGCGCCAACAGTTTGCTCAGCGCTTTACAATATAACGGGAGACAATACAGCAACAATACAGTTCAATACAAGAGGGATAGGAGGGCCCTGCTCCTTGGAGCTTACAATCTAGGAGGGAGGCGTACTAAAATGTACATCCATGTGAAGGCCATATTTGCCCGCCAAGGGATTCACAGGTGTTCCATACATCCTCATGCAGGCAGCCCCATTCATGTCAATTGGGAAGCAGTGACTGCGCAAACACAGCCACTGTTCCCAATCTGATATCCCTGTGGGTGCGTGTGGGTACGTGTCCCAGATCGCAGGCAGTGTAAGTTGGGGAATGCACCCGCATGGATGTTAAACTCACATGAATGGGACTGCCTGCACAAGAATGCATGGAACTTGTGCATCCCATGCATGCAAACACGCACTCACATGGATTTAGACTTTACTTTGTTATGTCATTGTGAATGACGCCTTGACTACTTACCAACCGCATAACCTAGTTATATGGCGGCAGAGTGGCACTCTTGTGCTGGATCACAGACCTAGTACGTGATCCGGCACTTTCGGGTAAGGGGCACATGTGACCGCTGCCGGCGACCCGGCTGTGCTTTGATTAGACACAGCACAAGCCGACCAGCCAATGGATGACCGCCAGCACCCGCTGATCAGCGAGGAGAAAGATAGAACAGAGCTCTGCCTATGTAAAGAAGGCAGAGCTCTGTCCTGTCAGTGGGGACCTGCTGAATTTTGTTTCCCTGTAAAACAGAAAATAAAATCCAGCACATCCCTTAGTGAAAGCACCTGAATGTACATACAAAAACACTGGTTAGGCACACATTTAACCCTTTGATTGCCCTAGATGTTTAACCCCTTTCCAGCCAGTGTCATTAGTACAGTGGTAGTGCATATTTTTATCACTGATCACTGTATTGGTGTCACTGGTTCCCACAGAGTGTATGTTAGCATCAGATTGTCCGCCACAATATCACAGTCCCGCTATATTGTTGCTGTTACTAGTATAAAAAAAAAGAAACATTCCACTATATAGACCATAGTTTGTAGACGCTATAACAATCGCGTAAACCAATCAATATGCGCTTATTGGGAATTTTTTTACCAAAAAAAGGTAGCAGAATACATATCGGCATACATTAATGAAGACATTTTTTTTACTGGATATGTTCTATCTATCCCTTCAGTCGTATCCGACCCTTGGCGATTGCATGGACCGTCACTCGTAAGCGACTTCTTCCATGAATTCTCTTAGCAGTTATTTTACAGGGTAGGTTGTCAGGTCTTTCCCCAACCCCTACCATGCAGGAGATCCCGCATGGCCAGGGATGAAACTAGGACAATTTTAGACAGGAGCCAGTTAACCTACCAGCACGTCTTTGGAATGTGGGAGGAAACCGGAGTACCCAGAGGAAACCCACACGAACACAGGGAAAACATGCAAACTCCATGCAGGAGGTGCCATGGTTGGGAAACAAACCCATGACCCAATTACTGCAAGGCAGAAGTTCTAACCACTAAGCCACTGTGCCGCCTTGGATGTGTTCTATAGCAGAAAGTAAAAAATATTGTTTGGTTTTCAAAATTTTCATTCTTTTTTCGTTTATATTGGAAAAAAATAAAAAAACCCAGTGGCAAGAAAATATCACCAAAAGAAAGCTCTCTTTGTGGAATGAAAATGATATAAATTTCATTTGTGTACAGCTTTGCATGACCGCGCAATTGTCAGTTAAAGTAAAGTAGGGCCAAAAACCAAAAAAATGGCCTGGTCATGAAGGGGGTAAAACTTCCGGAGGAGTGGAGGAAAAGTTTATGTAGGCTTTGACGATAGAAACCACTCATATTCTCAGTTTCATTTTCTACCTTACATTAGAAATCACTGCTGGACTGGGTGGCTGCTGTGAACAATACCTCCACTAAATTTCATGAATGGGCCCTTCATGTATAATTCTTTTCCCGGAAACAATCTATTTATTCTATTTGTGTCCAGGCATCTGCTGGTGGAATGGTGTAATGGCCACAAAATCACATGTTTGGCAGTGGAACAAGTATCCTACAGTAGGATAAACCCACAACGCTGTTGGCAGAACTGTGACATTAAGTAACTGCCCAGTCTATTCTTGTAATGGTTACCAAACTCCCAGACTCACTGTCCATTGTTTTTTTTCAACACATTCATCTTTGCAAAGAGGAAGGACTTTGAAGCTAAAGTTTAATCTGCTTATTATTTGCATCTCCCTCAATCAACATGCTATTTACATTTATAAATAAAACTCTTTGTTTTGACCTATACCATGTTTTTTGAACGTGTCCCCAAGATCAAACATTTTTGGCACTCAGTAGTGCGCTATTCCACCACACACTTGATAAACTACCTACCTGTGCCTTTAAGGAGAGGTGGGCTCCCTCAGGTTCAACTGCCCTTGATCTATCCATTAAATGCATGTGCCTCTACTATGAGGGCTCTCACAATTTGTAGAGTTAGGAACACAGAATATCAGGGTGATGTGGCTCACGTATGTATTTGCAAATGTGTGCTAACTAAACCCATTTTTATAAACGCACATTGTTAGACAGGTTAATTTGGTTGTTGGCTAGCTGGCTGGCAAGTTGAACTGGGTATTTTCTTTCCTTTTTTTGATATGCGATGCCTGTCCATGGTTCTTGTTGTAAAATCCAGTTATAAACTGGGGCAGTGCCCACCTTTTTGTATACCTACCCGTTACCCCCTGAGTGGGCCCTTTTTGGTCTAATCAATATCCCAGGTATCAAAATATTGAGAGGCTGTAAAAAACCTACTGTCCCTTGTGGTATGGAAAGCTATTCTTTATCAGTTACCAAGAACCCCCCCCCCCCAACACTTGTCTGTCCATAACTAAATTATCTTATTTTTGGAATGGGTGGAGGCCTCCTTTATGTAAGGTTTGGGAATCTTTTATTTAAACCTAGCCTGTAGGTACTAAACAATGTATAGTACAATGTTTCCAATACACCCAGTGGTCCTAAAATAGATTATTAACCAATGACCCTCCAAATGACGTCTTATCCTCTGCTTAACCTGTAATATGGTTTGTAAACTATTGACTGATTGTTTTATAAAAGGCTGGATTCTTTCCTGGATACACAAAATATAACTGAATACTAATATTTATAGATAAAGTTGGTCACAGGTATATCCGATTTGCGTCTTGTGGGATCAAGAAGGAATTTTTTTCACTTGCTGGCACAAATTAGATCATGCTTTATTGGGTTTCAGTGCCTTCCTCTGGATCACCTGTGGGTATTGGATTGTGAACACAGGATTGTATAGCTTCTATTTGTTGAATTGGATGTACTTGTGTCCTCCCTTTTTTTTTTTTTTTCTTTTTTCAACCAGACTAACTATGTAACTATGACCCAGGCCTCCCCATTTTCCTCTACCTCTTAACTACTAGGCTGACCACCATCCATCCAAGCGCTTCTTATGATTCAACCCTGGACCCAGTTTGTCAGCAAGCTGTACTAAAAAAATGTAGATTATCTTGTTTTATTGGCCAAATGTTGTTGCCACTCTTATTGCCAGTTTTGTTTTAGCAACATGTCTTATTTTAAACCCAGTGATGTCACATTCCCTATGTAATACAGGCTTCAGTACTCCTCTCAACAGCTCTAACCCTGATGCACACAGTGTACCAGAGTTATGCAAATATTAAAATGCCTTGATGGTTGGATGTCAGCCTGGAGGAGTGGGCGTTCTGAGGCAGACAACACTTGCATGCAGACCGCCGTAGGTAACACTTGTGATGCTACTCCTCTAAAAAACCAGACTGATATGTCCTGTATAGAGAAGCTTAGACTAATGATTGATAATCAATTGATCTTGTCACTAAAGTCCTAAGTCCGAGAACAAACCTCGACAAAACTGGAAGACTAATCACCATCAACAAATTATCAAACAGGTTCTTTCTGCTTGTGCCGCAAGACTTCTGGTGGCCATGAAGGTTTTATCACATATTTAATAGAGAAGATGTCTCACCAAGAGTGAGTTGGTTGTGGTATCAGCTCATCTTCATCCCATCTGAACCTGTTGCAGTGCCAACGTGTGATTTAATTGATACTATGTATAATCATGACCATCCAAAAAGAGAGATTTTCCCACAAGTTGCAAATTCTATCCATACAATAATTTTTAAAAGTCAAATGTGCTTCATCATTCCCCAAAGAAAAGCCCAACATGACCAGATCCATGTATCTGGTAGCTGATCAGGTGTATCATCGTGTGTGGCATCCTTACTGAAGAATTCACCACAAGCTAACATGCACAATAGAATAGAGACACACACCCATCATCACAACTATAATTGTGCCTCATCTGTAGCTAAAGATCCCTTAAATTTATAGTGCAGCCATTTAAGTATATTAATGGAACTAGATTCTCTTCACTTGGTCTGCTCAGACCCTACAAGGCACTGGCCAAAAGCTTCATTAGGGTCCAACACCCTTGTGAAAGTCTGATGCTACTGCATATAATACAAACCTAGTTTTGGATAGTGAAGATTTGGAACCTCTATGTCCCTGTCTGAGACATTTCTCCTTACTCTCTGTCTGGAAACATAACACAAAGTAAGAGAAGGCTTCCCTAAGCGAGGGGAGGTTGCACCTTTGACAGCTGTCAGCAGAACAGGTGTCTCCATCTGGAGATTCCCCTCTATAACAGTTTAGCTCTCCTCTCATAGTCAGAGCAGAAGGTGAAGCAAGATGAACCCTTCCCATGTTAATGTAATGTTCACATTATCAGTTTTCCAGAATGTTTAAGTTTATTGTACGAATTTCAAAAAAAAAGGTGCAATGTGCTCAGATGTTCTTCAATTCATAACCACCAGCTCCAATGCTAAAAGTAGTTGAGAACATTTTGGTTTCTTTAAGCAGACTAGGATCATCTCATATAAAATGGAAAAGAAACTTTGTCAGGGGAGGAAGTCTGTTGTTTTTTGTGTTGATAAAGTGTTAAACTCCTTCAGCTACTCTTAGCATGCAAAGGGCACGTGTAAAAGGATAGCCTGTCTGAGGACGGAATTTGCTCTGTCAAGCACATTTACGATGGTACAGAGGTTATGAGCTGGGGTGATATCCTTGAGATAAAATTCAGTGGCCTGTGGACATGTGTGTACTATGATAGCCATAAACATTGATAGAGAATATCCAGATCAATAATAAAACACATCTCTGGAGAACTTTGATCTAATGATGTCATCAATGAAGATCAGGGACACTCACTGCCACTATCTGCAGCATAGGGACACTGAAGGCAATAAAGGAGCTTGCAGATTGAGACCAGTTTATTATGAAAATTAAAGGAGACCTGTCACGGGGATAAACAGGAGAGCGGAATAGCTGTCTACTTCTGAAAATACCAATTGTCCCCATGACATGTTGACCCTCTTACATAAGGACGTCTGACTTTCCTGATCCGAATACTTGTTCAGGGTAAGCTGCTCAAAGTACAGATGCCATAGGGTCAGCATATTACATGCTTTGTATCTAGAGATAAATCAGGCTGTACAATCCACTAGTCCAGGGGTGGGCAACTGTGGCCCTCCAGCTGTTGGTGAACTACAAGTCCCATCATGCCTCTGCCTTTGGGAGTCATGCTTGTAACTGTCAGTTTTGCAATGCCTCATGGGACTTGTAGTTCTACAACAGCTGGAGGGCCACAGTTGCCCGCCCCTGCACTAGTTAATAGTATGAAGAGAAAAAGAAATGCTGACGTTTGCTGGACCTACAGGGAGTCTTGTGACCTCCCTCAGCAGAACCTGCATCCCACTGATGGAGTTAAGAAATAGTCAGTATAGCCCCCAACTGCCCCTTTTTGTGAACCAAATCCCTCAGTCCCTTTTTCCTTTGTCCCTCTAATATATAGACCTTTGTTAGCTATGTACTAACTACCAAAAGTGTTATACCGTAATAAAAATTGGATTAAACTTCCATATTATTGCATTTGGCAATTTGTAAAGCCAGTATAAAGATAAAAATGTTTTTGAAAAAGCTTTACCAATTATATTTGTGCATTCTTCCATGCTAAAGCTGACCATAGACCATTCGAATCTTGGCTGGTTCAGCAGAGATTCGAACCATCAATGGACAGGCTGGATGTACCCAAGTTGATCGATCGATACAACCAGCTCGTCGGGTTTTACATGCAAATATTGATTGTGGCCACTAGCAGCAGTCACTGGGTCCTCCCAGCAGAGGAGGCTCCCCTTGCCGGTTAGAACACAATGGCTCCATGGAAGGGATTCCCCCATCATCACTGACTGTGTTGATGGGGGAATCAAGTGATTTTCTTTCCTGGTTACAGAAAAGAAAATCGCTCCACCCATGGCCGGCTTAAGATTTCTTACATATTAGAGGACAGGTTAAACAGCAGCCAATTGTCCTACTGGGAATGGTGGAGGTAACACATGCAAGCACAGGAAGAACATGCAAACTCCATGCAAGTAGTGTTCTAATTGGTATTTGAACTGAGGACCTCAGTGCTGCAAGACAGGAGTGCTAACCACTAAGCAACTGTGATACCCTATGAATGATGAGTACCAATTGATCTCTGTGGGGTTAGTCCAATTTTTCTCCCAAAGGCCTTATATTTAAAGGCCATGGTCAGGCTTATTTAACAAGGAGGTCTCAGGAACAAGGCTTTCCCTAAAAACAGGATGACTCAAATAAGAGGTAGGCGACTGTAAAATGCAAATGATCGTGCGCAAAATGTAAAGTATCTCCTAAAATCAACAATCATTCTGATGTATGTGCTAGTAGTGATGTAGCAGATTTTACATAGATGTCACATTGATAAATCTCCCATCCACAGAGAATTCACCTTCATCATACTGGAAAATAACTTTGTTCTACATTTATCCATCATCAGCCATTTGTTACCAAATCTGTGGTATTGTGGTCAGACTGGATAGGAAAAGACCCTGCTTATGGGCGGGAAAGGGTCCTTGCACACAGCAGTGATGTATGAATGAAAGTATCTGTACTTAACAGAAGCGGCTTGATATTATCCCATGTGTCCATATACATTAGTATGCTTAAAGGCATATTTTACGCTCAGCGTTTTACAGGTAGAACAGAAACCATTCTGGTTTGTGTATTTTGATTGGAGTTTTCGAGTAGAAAAAAAAGCTAAGTGCCTAAACATGTACAAAAGTGTTTTCTACCAGCGTGTTTTTGTGCCAAGGTAACTGGCATTTTTTAAAGCCCAGTATGCATGGAGCCTAAAGCTGACCTGCAAATTACAACAACTGATTTCTTTCCAGTCTCTTGCCTTCAGATCTGCACAACCTGTTTTTTTTTTTTTTCCAGATTTTTCCTCATGGCTCAAAGGAAACCAGAACGCATAAATGATTAGAAAGTGAGATTGGTTAGGTGGCGAACTGATTGTTTACATAACTTCAGAGCATGAAAAAGGAAACTAGATCATAAATATTCCTTTAGTACAACGATTCGGTGAGTGAACAGAACCTCGTGGAAGGACAGCACAGCATGGATTTTATTGTGGGTGGATTATGTCCCGCTGCCACTGAATGAACAATAAACAAAGGCAGTTCTGTCATCTGCACCAAATCACATGCACTTCCATGGGATACATAGCATTTCTACTGCTCAGGGACAGCCCCTGCACCTTCTACCAGATCAGGACTGGTGACCAACAGGTACCCTTGTATATAACATCTACATAGGGGTCTTATTATCACAAGGCTCCCTATGTAGTAATCAGCAGATAGCACTGTATATAACATCTACATAGGGGTATTATTATCACAGGGCTCCCTATGTAGTAATCAGCAGATAGCACTGTATATAACATCTACATAGGGGTATTATTATCACAAGGCTCCCTATGTAGTAATCAGCAGATAGCACTGTATATAACATCTACATAGGGGTATTATTATCACAGGGCTCCCTATGTAGTAATCAGCAGATAGCACTGTATAGAAGATCTACAAGTTATTAGAGGGCTCCTTGTGTAGCAGTCAGCAGGTAGCACTGTATATAAGATCTACATAGGGGTATTATCACAGGGCTCCCTATGTAGTGGTCAGCAGATAGCACTGTATATAAGATCTACATAGGGGTATTATTATCACAGGGTCCCTATGTAGTAATCAGCAGATAGCACTGTATATAAGTTCTAGATAGGGGTATTATTACCACAGGGTCCCTTTGTAGTGGTCAGCAGATAGCACTGTATATAAGATCTACATAGGGGTATTATTATCACTGGGTCCCTATGTAGCAATGAGCAGATAGCACTGTATATAACATCTACATAGGGGTATTATTATCACTGGGTCCCTATGTAGCAATGAGCAGATAGCACTGTATATAAGATCTACATAGGGGTATTATTATCACTGGGTCCTTATGTAGCAATGAGCAGATAGCACTGTATATAACATCTACATAGGGGTATTATTATCACTGGGTCCTTATGTAGCAATGAGCAGATAGCACTGTATATAACATCTACATAGGGGTATTATCACAGGGCTCCCTTTTCTAGTGGTCAGCAGATAGCACTGCATATAAGATCTACAAGTTATTAGAGGTCTCCCTGTGTAGCAGTCAGCAGGTAGCACTGTATATACTAAGATCTGCCCAGTTATCAGCAGCCTCCATATGGATGTATATCTATGGCATACACTGTATACTGACCAGTTGCCAGAGCCCACGATGCAGACCTTCAGAGACATGGCTGTGCTGAGCTGTCCTGGGATGTCCCTTGTCGGTGTGTACCTCCAGATCGGACGAGTCCTCTAATACTCCCACACGCAGCACAACTTCTGTTATTTAAACATGCTGACAGTCTTGTGAAACTCGGGCCGCGCCCCCGGCTTCTGATTGGCGGAGAGGTGACGGCTTGCCCCTCTTCTGTCACTTGGCCAGGGAGCTGCCCCCCCGGGTGTGGTGGAGTTGTACCAGGATGTGCACTTGGCAGGGCAGGGACTGTCCACAAGGCTGGGACTGGATAGGCTGGGAGTGTCATCTGATCACTGCATTAAAGGGACAATGAGCCAAATCTCCATTCTTCACAAATAATCCATAGACACCCCTTACTTGATGGCCCTCTGTTCTGTTCTGTTCTTGTTTTTTTTCATGAAATGATTATTGCGATAGTTCTGTGGCTCCATGTGCTCCTGAACCTCTCCTTTCCCCGTCACTTCTGTTTGCAGCAAACCGTGCACATGAGTAGCAGTCCCTCCATAGTCTATTATAGGAGTGAGCCAGAGAGGGGGGCTACATACAGTGGGGCCATGGAGAACAAACATAGTCCCCCTCTAATGCTGCATTCACACCTGAGTGATCAGGGAGCGTCACTTTTTTTTTTTTTTTGCATGTTGGGCAAAAAAAAAAATGTAGAGCACTCCAGCGCTGCTCCTGTGTCATTTTTTGGAGCTAACTTTGCTGCGTTTCCCTTTGTTTTGTCATACAACAAAACGCCTGTTTTTTTTTTTTTTTGGCCTGTCTTTAACCCGTTCACGCTGGCGCCTCCCGGCCCGTTAAGGGATTTCTGACGCCAGGAGACCAGGCAGGTTTTAAGGTCATGTGACCACGGCGGTCACATGATCGAAAGGTCCCAATCACAAGAAGCGATCAGGACCTGTCTGTGGGACACCGATATGCAGGGCGCGCACTCTCAGCACATGTTTGTGTACAAATGGTACGCAAATATGCGGGCGCTCGGCTTCAAGGCCCAGCCACGGAGAGGCCACATATTTTTGTACACTCGGTGTGAAGGGGCTAAATAAGTTCATCTTTCATAACATGTTACACTCATATTCAGGGTGTAACATGCCACGATCTGACTGCCCCCCCCCCCCCATTCCCACTTTGAGAGCTAGTGTGGGAAATTCTCCTCCCCACTGCTAGCTGTAACATAAAAAAAGTGGCTCCGCCCGACCGCATCGCTCATTCACAGCATTCTGTGAATAAGAGACTACAAGTCCCAGCAGCCTTAGCAGATGTCGGCTTGTAGTTCTCAATGAAGTACAATGGTGCTGTGGAGCGCAGTGTTAGTTCATTGATTCTTCCTGCCAGTATATCTGCATGTCTGTACATCTCGTACGGCAAGCAGATATTCCGACAGATCTGTAGGAGACCTGCAATGCATGAACGATCTGCTGATCACTGGTGCAATGCTTCACAGGCTCCTGCAGACAAAAATAATAAATGTACATTTTTACCTGCAAAAAAGTGCATTTATTATTTTTAACTAAGAGGTGAACTTATCCTTAAGGCTCCGTTCACACCAATGCGTTTTTTAGTGCTTTTTGCAGAAACGCACTACAGTCCATTTAACATGGTTTCCTATGGAACATGTTCACATCGATGCTTTTTTGAGCTGCTGTGTTTTTGTAAAGGGTCAGGGACTTTTTTAAAAGCAAAAAGCAGCTTTTTTTTTTTTTTCCTACAATAGTTCAATGGACAAGCTACTGAAATGCATGGTAGTGGGTTTTTGTCGTGTTTTTCCTGCGTTTTGCATTTTCATTCTGCCCAGCAACAAAAAAATTCCACTTTAACAAAAAAAGCTGAACAAAATGCAAAATGCGGTAAAAATGTGTAGAAATTGTAAAACAAACTGCAAAAAGCACTGGAGAAAGCATCAACGCAAAATGCATATATGTGAACCAAGCCTTCAAGTGGCTGAAGGTTTTTTTTTTTTTTTTTTTTTTTTAATGCATGAAGGTTAAACACTTTCAGGTTGCAGCTCCCCCCTCAGCCCCCCCTCATACTCGCCTGATCCAGCACTGTGCACATTTGATTGCTCTCCCAAGTCTCTCTCTCTCCTCATTGGCTGAGACATAGCAGTTCCAGCTGCCATCAACCACAGCCAATGAGGAGGGAGAGGGGGGCAGGACTGAGACACGCTCTGTGTGTTACATAGACACACAGAACCGGCTCGGGAGGGAGCACGCAAAAGTGCCCCAGAGCAAGCAGCTTGCTCTGGGGGCACTCGGCAAGGGGGAGGGGAAAGAAGGGTCAAAGCAGCCAGTGAGGAAGGAACGGGGGCAGGGCCACACCACGCTGTGTGTGTGTGTCTATGGACACAGAGTTGGCTAGGGAGCAAGCCAGCACAAGTGTCTCAATAGCAAGAGGCTTGCTATGGTGGGCATTCAGCAGGAGGGAGGAGCCAGGAGCACAGGCAGGGGACCTAATAAGAAGAGGATCAGGGCTGCTCTGTGCAAAACCATTACACAGAGCAAATGAGTATGATGCGTTTATTATAAATAGAAAAAAAAATCAATCCTTTAGAACCATATTAAGAATGAATACCACTTTTACCATTTCTGCACATGTTTCTGCTACACTCAGAAGTGAACAGATTCTATCAGGAAGCCAGATCACAGCAACAAGGTAAACATTAAAAAGTACTTTTCTGAGTTAAAGCAGTATTAAACCCAAAAGCAAACCTCTATTATATTGCAGCTTACCAATTCTTAGATGTGGTGGCTGCATTCGTTTTCTATTTTAGGCTTTTTCTTCTAATTTCATCTGGTGATTCAGCCAGTTAGGCTGTTGTTTTTCAACAGAACAATCCGTCCTGCAGATGTAGCAGTTAGAGAGTTAAAGCAAACCATTTACCATTGGCAGCGACCTTAAAACCTTTAATCCCAACTGCTTGTGTAACTGCAGTGTTAGTCGGAGTTTGGCTTCAATTTGTTAGTGTATCTAAATCTGCTAGTCCATCTAACACTCCCCTCCCCCCAGACTTGCAATGTTGCTGTCCCAAGATGCCCCTGTACGCCTTCATCCAAAGTGAGAGCATTCTAATACAGGAGGTGTGTTAATAGCCATATCACCAGGTGAAAACTTAGGGGGGAAAAAAGCCTAAAAAAAGAAAAGTAATGCAACCACCACATCTAATAATTTCTAAGCTACAATATATTACATATTGGTTTTGGGTTTAATGTTTTAAAGGGTCAGTTCAACCTTTAGAAAAAATAACAAATGCATATATTTTTTCAGGAAGCTTGGAGCCCGCAGAGCATTGCACCTGCGATCAGTGGAATGTGGGTGCAATGTCAGGCTCCTGCACACACTGCCTAGAGCTCTCTGCCCGAACCTCTGTACAGACAGCCAGTTCCTGAGCTGCAGGCAGTGTGAATGGACTACGAGAGTGCTGATCAGAGCATACCCAATTCATTGCCAGTAAAAGTCTGCTGCAGTGCAGGATGGGACTTGTAGTTTTAATCGTTCACAGATTCCTGTAAATGAAGTGGCTGTGTGTAACCCTGCACAGCCACACCACTGGGAGGGGAGCTCTGGCGGCAGGAGGCGGATGCATGGAAGCAGGCCATAAATATGGGTGTAACAAGCTCCTCGGGCGAGGTTCACACTTGCTCAAGTTGTGGATGATGCATTTCCTGTGCGTTTTGCTCACACGTGTTTTTGACAAGTTTTTAATGGATTTTGAATGCTTTGGCATGTGCTTAATGGTGCTAGGGGGAGGTGTAGGTTGACATGCTGGAAACGCACCGAAAAGGCAAGTATACGCAAAACGCAATCTGTTGTGGAAAAACAGTCCCCGATCCTTTCAAACATCCGCAATGGTTCAAAATGCCCAGATGTGACCTAGATCCCTAGGAAATCCTGTTAAATGGACTGTAGTGTTTCTGCAAACTGGAAAACGCACTGAAATCTCATGAGTATGAACCTAGGATAAAGGTTAACATCCCTTAAAGTGAAGGTAAACCAATCATTTTTATTTTTTCAGGTTATACTCACCTGCTCTGTGCAATAGTTTTTGTAAACAGCAGTCCTGATCCACCTCTTGGGTCCCCCGCCAGCACTCCTGGCTCCTCCCCCGCCCCCCCACCAAATGCCTACCATAGCAAGCCTCTTGATACAGGGACACTGATGTGAGCTTGCTTCTGAGCTCTGTGTCCATAGACATGACTCTGCCCCACCCCCCTCCTGCAATTGACAGCAGTGGGAGCGAATAGCTCCCCACTGCTGTCTCTGAGCCAATAAGGAAAAATAGAGCGGAGAGAGCCTCTGCTTTCATGCACATTCCTGGATTTTGATTGGGCTCAGGTAAGTACACAAAAATTTAAAGGAATACTTTGTAATCAGAGTGTAGCATCAATCAATTAAACTCCTGGGATATTGATCTGGTCAGTTAAGTAGCAGAGGGGTTGTTAATTTCATTAACACCAAAGCAGCTGCAACTGATTAACAGGTGCACTAGATGGGCTACAATGAAACCACACCCAAAACAGGAATGGTTTTACAGGTGGACGCCACTGACATTTTTTCCCTACTCCTCTATTCTTACTGTTTTTCACTAGTTTTGCATTTGGCTAGGGTCAGTGTCACTACTGGTAGCATGAGGCGATACCTGGACCCTACAGAGGTTGCACGGGCAGTCCAACTCCTCCAGGATAGCACATCAATACGTGCCATTGCCAGAAGGTTTGCTGTGTCTCCCAGCACAGTCTCAAGAGCATGGAGGAGATTCCAGGAGACAGGCAGTTACTCTAGATGAGCTGGACAGGGTTGTAGAAGGTCCTTAACCCATCAGTAGGACCGGTATCTGCTCCTTTGTGCAAGAAGGAACAGGATGAGCACTGCCAGAGCCCCACAAAAATACCTCCAGCAGGCCACTGGAGTGAATGTCTCTGACCAAACAATCAGAAACAGACTTCATGAGGGTGGCCTGAGGGCCCGATATCCTCTAGTGGGCCCTTTGCTCACTACACGGCACCATAGAGCTTGATTGGTGTTTGCCATTGAACACCAGAATTGGCAGATCCACCACTGGCACCCTGTGCTTTTCACAGATGAGAGCAGGTTCCCCCTGAGCACATGTGACAGACGTGAAAGGGTCTGGAGAAGCCATGGAGAATGTTATGCTGCCTGTAACGTTGTTCAGCATGACCGTTTTGGTGGTGGGTCAGTGATGGTCTAGGGAGCCATATCCATGGAGGGATGGACAGACCTTTACAGGCTAGACAATGGCACCCTGACTGCCATTAGGTATCGGGATGAAATCCTTGGACCCATTGTCAGACCCTACGCTGGTGCAGTGGGTCCTGGGTTCCTCCTGGTGCATGACAATGCCCGGCCTCAGGTGGCGAGAGAATGCAGGCAGTTCCTGGAGGATGAAGAAATTGATACCATTGAATGGCCCCCACGCTTGCCTGACCTAAATCCAATAAAACACCTCTGGGATATCATGTTTCGGTCCATCCGACGCTGCCAGGTTGCACCTCAGACTGTCCAGGAGCTCAGTGATGCCCTGGTCCGGATGTGGGACGTTGTCAGACATGCATACAAGCACGTGGGGGCCATACAAACTACTGAGTACTATTTTAACTTGCTGCAATGAAATTTCAGCAAAATGGACTAGCCTGCTACATCATTTTTTCACTTTGATTTTTGGGGTGTCTTTGAATTCAGTCCTCTTTAGGTTGATAATTTTTGTTTCCATCAAACGATGGGGCATCCTTACATTCCTAACACATTACCCAGTCCATATCAGTATAGATATCCAGCATGAGATTTTCCCCATTGAGATCTGATGTGTTTTTCAAAGTGTTCCTTTAATTTTTTTTGAACAGTGTATTAACCTAGGTTCACATCTGTGGCCCATGTGGCTGCAGTTTGCATGTGCATGACAGCCAATTCATTTGAAGGGGTGACCGTGCCTTGTGAAATGCAGGGGAAAAGTCCCTGAACTATTTTGAAATTGCAACCCGCAAGGCTGTACAGTGCCGTTTGCAGTGCGGGAGGCACTGTATCTGTGCAAACCCTGGACACATGGGCCAGGGAACCTAACCTAATACTCACCTAAGTCCGATCTCGATCCAGCAATGTGCATGAAAGCAGAGGCTCTCTATTCTCTATCTCTCCACTATTTATCCGCTGTTCACTGAAAATGGATCAAAGGAGTACCACAGGGGAAGCACAGTCAAAAGAGCTGTAGCTATACTTGTTAAAGCTGGCCATACATAATTCAGTCTTTTTGTTCAGCCAAAGGGCTAAATGGAAAAAAAAAACTGAAATGACTACACCATCACCACTGTGTCATTATTTTCTGACAGTGGGACTCCTCCGCCATCAGACACTGGCTGCATGCACTGGTTGACGCATACATATCCTATAAGCTAGTTCATGAAAAGCTGATAGATTGGCCATAGATGGAGTGAAATTTGCCACTTCCTGCTGAATTTTGATCCATGTATGGCCAATTTAGGAGAATATTTTTTTCCATTTTGGAGAGATTTCCTCTTACATCCTGCCATGTCTATGGGACAGGGATTGAAAGGTAATCTCAACAGTCAACAGATATGAACGGGGAAAAAATACTGACATAGGTTTTAACCATTCCCTGTTCTACGCAAACACAAAGTTTGGCTTTAGATATGCTTTAAACATCGGTTGTGATGCTGCAGGTGTTCCAAGCTGACTCTAACACTGAGAACTGAGCGATTGATCTCATGACCACTGATTGCTCAGTTCTTGGTCTTCTTGAAGCAGAGAGTGGTGATTGTCATTCACCACTCTCTGCTCTGCCACTCCAGTGCTGTTTGGCTAATCAGACAGCTGGATGAATCTTGACAATATGATCAGGATTCTTCCAGAGCAAGTAAGTGCACCCCTGTGACCAACAAGAGAAGCATGACCAAAAAAGCTTTGACCATACTTCTCTTTTAACTGAAAAATATCTGCTCATACACCTGCATTGCCCCCCCATCTCCTCAGTTACCTTCCAAAGTGTCCCAGTAGCTTCCAACAAAAGGCACTAATATGCAAATACTGACTTACTGCTAAGAAGTCAGCACTTGGCCCTGTCTCCTCCTACCTACCAATTGCCCAATAAAAATTCCCATCACATTGATGTTGTGGGAGAAGGTTAGGGACAGGACAGGGGTTTTAGACTTCCCAGGGCTCTCTATTATTGGCCCATGCATATAGATGCGTTGTGCCCAGTAATCGTGCCGTGTGTTCACATTGAAGAAAAAATGTTCTATGCAGCTGAACAATTTTATGGATATTGAGTGTCTAAACACATGTAACTATTCTTTACGGACTGTTACTTTTTTTTTTTTTTTTTTAAATGCAGGTTCAGGTTTTTTTTAATACCAGCAAGATCCTGTGCAGATATGATCCCTAGTGGCCACAAAATAGAAGTTACATTACAAGCTGAGCAAAACTACAATCCAGTATGGGGGGGGGGGGAGAAATCTGTCAAAGTGTTACTAAACCCATGACCCTGCATTCACTATATCTGGTCTCCCACAGTACACAGACATGCAATTATTTTAGTAAATATAAACTGCTAAATATCTTTTCTCATCAGCAGTATATAGCAGCCTTATGACTTCTATCAATGTCCAGCTGAGCACTGGTTTATCTTGTAGGAGTTTTCAGTATCTCTAACTGTCCTATGAGGCAGCATGGCCCCTGACCCTCTGTCTGGACAGTGCTGATCACATGCACCTTCCCCACAAAAAAAAAACTCTAGCCATACACACTAAACAGAGTATGTGCCTCCTAGGGCTCTGTACGATCAACTGATGGATTGGGTGCTGTGGAAGAAGGAGAGGATCAGAGAAGACCGGATCAAACATCCTTTTTACACAATGCAGAGGATGAACCCCCTAGATTCCACAGTGTGTATAACCAGCATGCTTTGCTGCATATACAGACTGATTTTACTGTTGTGGGTTTAGTAACACTTTAGGTAATTCTAAATTGTTTTTCTGTGCCTGGTCACTCATCAACTTGCCATATTGAAGTAGGTTTGAGCATGGGTTCACATATATGTGGTGTGGTATATTGCATGTGATTCGCACAGGAACCGCGCTGCATTCCAGTGCAAATCACATACCACTTGTGTGCGGTGCGATTTGAGCCATACATTCTGTATGGCTCTAAATGCACCGCACCCGCACCAAAAAGGTTCAGGACCCTTTTTTGGGTCCGCACTAGAAATGGATCGCATAGGTATTCACACCTAGGCGATCCGATTCTGCACATCGCACCACATTTTGCAGACCACTTTCGGGGTGTTAACATACACACCTGCAGCGGTTCGCATGAACTGGGTGCGATTCTGATGCGGTGCGGAATTTGCACAGAAAACGCTGCGAATTCCGCACTGCATCAGTGTGAACCAGGGCTGAAACTTACAAAGGTCAGTTGTGATTTATTGGGATGATTGCTGTACATACTATAAGTGAGTTGTGCTAGAAATCAATCTGGAAGCAGAGGAAGGGAACGTCTCCATACATAGTGTGAGCTCTCCTTCTTCTTTTCTTTTTTTCTTTTTTTTTTTTAACACCTTTTTCTGAAGTCTTCAGGCCGTTGCTGCACAGGGTCCTCCTTGATTTTCCAAACCTCTCCCAGGGGTTGGCAGTCCTGGATGATGGAGAGAGTGATGCTGGCGCCATTCTTGCATTATACTGTGAACGACGGTAACATTCTGCACGCACAGTATCTTCTCCGTCTTCTTGGTGGAGTGGCATGGGGCAGTCAATCCAGAAGACAATAAACTGTGACCGCTTCAAAACGAAGGCAAGTATTGCCGTCTGAACTTATCTATACCAAACTAATAAACCAAAAATATACAAATATTCAAAATCTTGCCTGGAGTTGGGCTTTAAGGCCAGATGATCAGTAATAGTTAGGCCCCTTTCACACAGGTGTTCCGTATGTGTTTATAATCTGTCCGTTTATGGATAAAAAACGGACACCTATGTATTTCTATGGACTAGCGGATGTAGATGGATGATCATCTGGTTACATCCGTTAACGAAAGAAATCCCTATTTTTCCTCCGTTTTTAAAAAAAAATGGATGGAGAAACGGATGAAAAACATGACTAAACTGATGAAAAAAACGAAATGCCCACGTGAAAGGGGCCTTAGGAGAGCGGCATTTTCAGGAACACAACAAAGAATGCTGATGCATTTCTGTTGCCACATGACCATTAGCCCATATTTATGTCCCTGCTTCTGTCAGCTTTACACTAAAGGAGAACTGGTTTGGAATGCAGACTCCGAAATGGGTTGGGAAATGTGTCTCAGTAGGTTAGAGGGACGAGGTGACCGAGACACTCACTCATTAAATTACCATAGTGTGACAAATACTGAATAGGCAGCTAAGCCTGGCTGGCTAAATGACTACAAATTCAGTCAAATGAGTTGTAATTTCCTGCACATGAATCCATTGCATTGACTGGTATTGTACTGAATGTCCAGATTTCAGCCTAACTTCAGGCAAAATTCTATCAGTTTAGATAGTGAAGGGTGACAATCCCGACCATCCTTTTTTTATATGGATTTGGCCTAATTTCTCCCCACTCGCTATTTGTGGTGTCAGACAGAGCAGGAAGTAAGGGGACACAGGCAGCAATAAAAGTAATGTAAAAAGTAATTGTGCAGCACTAGAAAAAATCAAAGGTTTATGCAATTAAATATTATAATGTCCTGATAAGAATAAAAAGGAAGGGGGGATAAAAGTTCAAATGAATAGAATCCAGATATAAATGGAAATGGTCAAAGCCCAGGTGACTTAATCCCAGTTGTGCATAATTCAGAAGTCCGGAGAGGTGTGAGATATAGATAAAATGCGCACTCACCAGATGCGCAGTGTAATATTAAATGGTGGTCTGCCAGGAATGGTGGTATGCTGAAGGTCCATAAGGACCTGGAAGGCCTATCGTTAGCGGCATAGGGTCACTCTGTTCAAGAATTGGGGAGTATATTGATTACCATTTACAACCCCTAGTTTGTACTACACCATCATATTTAAAAGAAGCCAAACAAGTATTGAATGACACTAAAACTCTAAGTTGGAACCCAGAACAGTTGACTTTTCTTGTAACTGCAGACGTCGCATCCCTGTACAGTAACATAGATCACAATGATGGAATGCAGGCGGTAGAATATTATCTGAACGAGGCACATCACATCCCCATGGCAAAAAGGGTTTTATTTTGGAACTATTAGATTTTGCCATGCATAAAAACTATTTTTGGTTTAATAAGACATATTTGCAAATAAAAGGGGTTGCGATGGGAGCCAAGTTTGCTCCCAGCCTGGCTAATCTCTTTATGGCCAGGTGGGATGAGGACATAATTTATGCTCGTGAATGGCCAGAATTTATTTTTTACAAACGCTATATTGACCATGTCCTCCTTCTTTGGCAAGGAGAAGAGGATGCCTTAATTTTTTCAGGACCCTCAATAATAATAATCTTAACCTCAAACTTACATACACATACAGTACCAAGGAGAGAAACTTCCTGGATGTTACACTAATCAATGATGGAGGACATATAATCTCGGAAGCTTTCTTCAAAAATACTGGTAGAAATAGTTACATTCCAACAGATAGTTACCATCACCCTTCTTGGCTTGCCAATATCCCTAAGGGTCAATTCATGAGGGTGAGAAGGAATTGCACTAAAATAGAAACCTAGCACACTAAAGCCACACTATTGAAACAGATTTGCTGATAAAGGCTATGACAAAGCCAAATTAGACTTGGAAATGAATTTAGCAGCTGGCCTTAACAGAGATTCCATGTTGTCCAACTCCACTGTTCAGAAAAACAATACATCTTGTCCATTTTATAACATCTTTTTCGGTACAATATAAAACGGTTAGTAGAATTATTGACATAAAATTGGAACATTTTACGTGGAGACCCTGTTCTATCCAAAGTGCTACCCAAAATTCTTTCGAAAGGCACCCACTTCTAGGAACAGAATCTCTCCAAATATTGTGGACCCCCCCTCTTAAATCCACATTTTTTAATTCTATGAAAGGTTTTTACCCATGTAAGAAGTGTGTGATCTGTCAGCAGAGTAAAAACCCCCTTCAGAGAATTGAATCCTTCACATCCACCTCTACAGGAAAGACCTACGATATATCTGCATTTATAACATGTAACAGCCGTTATGCCATGTCTCTACTTGAGTGCCCTTGTCACAAACCATATGTAGGCCACACCACCAGAAGGCTCAGGGACAGGTTTTGTGAGCATATTTACAATATCAAGAGAGGCTTCAAGGAGCACTCATTATCCAAACATTATAGATATCACCATAGCAGGGACCTATCCACTTTACAATTCACTGGTATAGATTATTCAGAACCATTGGCGGGGGTCCAATAAAAGTAGACTTGTCTCACAGGCAGAAACTACCCTATTTTTCGCTCCATAAGACACACTTTTTTCCCCCCAAAAAAGGGGGGAAAACTCTGCCTGGAGTTTGCATGTTCTCTCTGTGCCTGCGTGGGTTTCCTCTGGGTACTCTGGTTTCCTCCCACATGCCAAAGACATGCTGTAGGTTAATTGGATCCTGTCTAAATTGGCCCTAGTATGTGTATGTATGAATGTGAGTTGGTGACCTTAAATTGTATGCTCCTTGAGGTAGGGACTGATGTGAATGTACAATACAGTGGTGTCCCGAGGCAGGTGCGGTCTGCACCAGCTGATACCGGACCCTCTCCCCAAAAAGATAAGTTGTAAAGCAAGCCAACAATCGTCGGCTTGCTTTACAACTTACCTTTTCTTGGAGTGGGTCTGGTGTCACCCTGTATAGGTTGCATGCGGACGATCCTGCGGGGTGACACCAGTGTATCGGCAAGATGTCTCCCATGTAGATGTCCCCCTGAAGCAACTGCGCATGTCCCGGTTTCAGGCACGATCAATCGATTATAGAACTACTGCTATCATCGATTGATCGCACCTGAAATCGGAACAAGTTGTCCCGGACCAGCTCCAAGGAAAGATAAGTTGTAAAGAAAGCAGATTCCCCCAGGATGGATCGGATCTGCAGATTGAGCATAACTGATTGGAGTCCGATCAGTTATGCTCAATCCTCAGATCCAATTCATTCTGCGGGGATCGTCGGAGGGGGGGATCACCAAGTGTTACCGCACTGGGTGACACCAACCCTAGGGATGCCTCTGGTACAATATATATGTAAAGTGCTGCATAAATTGATGGCGCTATACAAGTACCTGTAATAAATAAATTCACACTATATATTGACAGACATTTTACTGCATGGTAAAAATGTCTGTCACTGCAGGGACACACCGAAAACAATTGTTTCCTATGTATCCCATTCATACTGCAATGCAGCCTAGTGCTTTGATAAAATGCAGACATGCTGCATTTTATTGTAACGCACCGGCCGGTATCACATGGCAATGTCAGGCAGCGCCACACATCTCGCCGCCTGACATTACCTTTTTTGAGGAGGGAAGGTGACAGGCTGATGGATTGGGGTAGAGAGTTCCAGAGGATGGGGGAAGTCCTGCAGTCGGGCGTGGGAGGTGGAGACCAGGGAGCTAGAAAGTAGGAGGTCTTGTGAGGAGCGAAGATTATGGGTAGGGTGGTATTTGGGTATCAGGTCGGTGAGGTAGTTTGGGGCAGCGTTATGAATGGCTTTGTATGTCAGTGTTAGTAGTTTGAATTTAATGCGTTGGGCAATCAGACGCCAGTGGAGGGATTGGCAGAAAGGGGTGGAGAATACGGAGCACTTAGTAAGGTGGATGAGTCTGGCTGCTGAGTTCAGGATAGACTGAAGCGGGGATAGTCTGTGATGAGGTAGGCCAGTGAGGAGGGAGTTGCAGTAGTCGAGTCGTGAAATAATGAGGGAGTGAACGAGTTGTTTAGTAGTGTCTGGGGTTAGGAACGTACGTATTTTGGAGATGTTGCAGAGATGGAGCCTGCATGAGTTGATGATTCTTTACTCTAGGTTGTCAGCTGTCAATCATGGGAAAATTGAATGAACATCAGATGTTTGACCAGGAGGAGGAAGTTAAAACCACAGGCTCTAGAGTCTACAGGAATAAGGACTTTTCAGTTAAACCGAAGTTCTACCCAAAAGGGGAATTCTGCTTTGATTAGTACCCCTGCTCCCCATTAAAGATTGGCACCTTTGGGGAGCAGGTACCCGAAATTGAAAGGTTCCCACTTCTGCGGAAGGTATCCTCCTACCCTCCCTCCCTGTAATCTTGTGGGACACATGACTGGTCCCAGAAGACAACGGGGCCATTCAGGAACCGCAGCACTACTCGCGTATGTGCAGTGGGCACCCAGCTGTGATGCTGCAAGCTGTCACAGCCGGGTGCCCACACTGAAGATGCCAGCGCCTGGAATACAGGACGGCTGGTGAAATGGCCTGCTGTGGGGGCAACGAGGGACAGGTAAGTGGCTGTTTTTTAAAAAGTCAGCAGCTACAGTTTTTGTAGCTCCTGACTTTTTTTTTTTTTTTTTTACAGAGTGAGTGGAACTCTGCGTTAAGTATACCTAAAGTCAAACTTTTAGCTTTAAATTCTGTAAAGAACAGCCAGCGCTCTTTTGGCTGCACTTCTGCTATACATCACAGGAGTGCAGTTTGTTCTGCAGTTCAGGCTGAAGCCTGCTGTGGTCTGACGTCACTCAGGCGGTCCAGGCTGGGGAAAGATCCCAACTCCAAAGTTGGGATCCAACCCAGAGTTTGAAGCGGCACCTGCCTCAGCCTCTCATTGAATCGCTGAGAGCCTGAACCAGCAACTACCTCCACAGCCCAGCACTCCGGTGAGCGCTGGGGTGGGCAGAGCAGAGACGGCGATGACTGACAGTCCTGCTCTCTGCTCAGAGCGGCTGTGAGAACTCAGTGGTCATGTGATCGCTGAGTTCTCACCCTTAGAGCTGGCAGGGGACAGATGCAGTATTGGCCCAATGCTGCATTCACCTAGGTAAGTATGAGGTTAAAAAAAAATCCAGACTTCTCTTATAGCTACTTGCCCCATATGACATTTTTATTTTTTTCGCACAAATAGAGCTTTCTTTTGGTGGTATTTACTCACCACTGGGTTTATTTTTTGCACTATAAAAAAGTGAAAAAAAGTTTTGTTTCTATTATGCTTGAGGTGATTGTAGCCGTATTAGTGCACTTGCGACAGAAACAATTGAGTACTGATGTGATACTTTTTTTTATTTGCACTAACATATAAAAATTATGTTAGAAACAAAAAAAATTGAGTACTGACGTGAAACTTTTTTTATTTGCACTATTATAAAATTTTGCAAACAGGTAATTTTTTCTCCTTCATTGATGAGGCTGCACTGATCGGTTACCCTCGTGGGCATTGATGAGGAGGCACTGACTGATAGTACTTACTGGAAGCACTGATCGGTTACCCTCGTGGGCATTGATGAGGAGGCACTGACTGATCGTACTTACTGGAAGCACTGATTATCAGTGCAGATCTCCTGTCACATTTGCCAGTTATCGGCAGTACTTTCCTCATGCTGTGACAGTGTGAGGAAAGTGCTGCTGATAACCGCCAACTGTATTTACAGTGTGATCTGCTGTGTCATTGGACACAGCTGATCACGTGGTAAAAGGCTGCTGTGATTGGCCTTTTACCTAATCAAGTGATCAGGTGTGGCTGTAGGACACAGTGATCACCAACAGCACTGGAGGCGCGTTCAGGAGGATGTCCATGGACTCCCTCCCAGAACTGGACAACCGTGCTGTAGCTGTCTTTCGGCTGTAGCGTGGTTAGGAAGCGGTTGAGTGGAAGCTCTTCATGTATTTTTTTTTTTTTTTTAATTGCTTTGTCCCAGTGGGGAGACTTCCCTTCACTTCCTGTACCACTAACACAACACAAGCGAAAAGGTCTCTGAAGTGAAGCCTCTCAGCTGTCACTACAACAGGTGTCCCCACTGGGAACTGTAAGTTTGGTTTTCCCATCACTTTCTGTCCCAATGACAATGGTCACAACAAATGGAGGGTGAACTTCCACAGCAAGTATACAGCCCAAAGTAGAAACCTGACCGGGGTTTCAGCATTTCCACATTGTATTCAAACACTTATAGGCCTCGTGCACCCAGACATTTATTAGTCTCACTTCTGTGGCCTCAAACCTGAAATCCCTGGAACTTTCCCCCCGCCCAAGAAGCTGTAGTGCCAAGTGAACAGTTGTGTGCAACTTACCTGTATAAATGGAATCACCTGCTTTTACATGAGTATAGCAACATGCAGATCTCCACTCGTATTGTCAGCTGTATGTGGTACCTGCAGTTCCTTGAGGATGGGAAAGTGATGGGGTTTTTACACCAGAGACAGGAGCTAACAAATGTCTGTACCAGCACAGTGCATCGTCTGTCGTCCTGCATCTACCATTAGTAAATTTTGTTCCTGGTTCTTTCCCTCTGCCAAGCGAAAACGTCAAACATCTTGATATGCTGAAGGTCAAAGGTAGGCTTTCGGGTGAAAGTGTATACACCTTTGTTGTAGGGAAGGGTTAAAGCCAGTAAATTTTTGTGCTGTGCATTCCATTAAATTAATTCCTCATCCCAGAAAATAATAGGAGATAGACTTTACAAAAAAAAGGCAAATTCCCCCATAGTTGTCACCAGAACAGGTATATCCAATGGAACATTTACTGCCACTTGTTTTGTTCACAAACTAACATTTTGGATTTCCTATAATTTTCCCTCTTATTGACAATGGGACAAACAGACAAAGCGACTCTACCCAATACAGACAGCAGGAAAAATGTACTTTTCATTTTCTACTCTATCCAAAACTACACTTGGCTATACATGAACTTTAATAAAAACTGTCAGTGTGTACATTTTTGTCTGTCAAAACTTTACTGTGCTGAAATGAAGGTTAACACGGCCAACATTAATTTAGTGAGAAGTTGCTTTTATTAAAACTTGGCAATGACTACAAGATACAAAACAATATTTTGGTCCATCAAAACCATAATCCATTTAAAAATAAAAAAGGCTACATATTTCATGAGAATAGAGGTGCTCGCTGGCACATTCAGTGAGAGATTGGAGAGCTTCTAAGGATAACACCCCAGAAAGCAAAGCAGCATATCAAGAGCCCATTCTGCAGACTGCAAATGCTGTATAAATATTTATTGTACACTCTGCTGCATAAACCAGAGTCCTTCATTGAAATCTACTGACCACTTTCCCCATCCATAACCGTGTAACCTTTTCCAATTTGAAAAAAAAAAAATTATGTTCTAATACATTTTGCAACCTGTGATAGACGGCACAGGGCTCTGGAATCCTTTACATGGCAGTCCTGAAATCAAATTTATCAGTGCTTCTAATATATCTTTATTTGGAAGGCTAGCTAGGTGAACCAACTACTTACAGAAATTCAAGGATCTTTTGTAGGACTGAATGCTCAGCCATCAATCCACTAGACTGGACACTGGTGATCTCACAGAGGCATCAATTACAGGGACCTTTAGTTAAATGAGAAGGCTACAAACAGACTGTCGTGAGTGTGTCTGCCTCTTTCTGAAGACCTATGCTCACTGCATGTTAAACAGACCATAACTGCCATCCAAACAAATTTAGCAGTAGGAAGAAAAAGTTGAAGAAGAAAAAAAAAAAACGCAATACTCTCCACGGTGGCAGCTTCCAGGGTGGATGAGTGAAATCGCCATGTCTTAACCAACGCTTCCTGGGATAGCTGGACACTCAAAATAATGTGAGAATGCACCCAAGTCCATAGCATGCATGTGTCCTCGCAGTATTCCATGCAGCCAGGAGGCAGCAATGTCATCTGCCCCTCCCAGCACACAACATCCTGGCGGCTAGTTTTGTTTTTTTTTCCTATTTCTTGTGAAATCTTTGTTGATAAAGTTGTATTTATTGCTACTTTGTTTGGGCAGCAGGGCCTGTCATTAAATATCTACTTTTAAAGTGTAAGTCTGGCTGTACAGAAAATCTGTAAGGTAACCTAACACTGGACACCCCCCCCCCCCCGGTGATCCTCCGCTGTCAGACATGCTGCTTCACCAGTCCAGGGACTTCAAATCCTCGTGGCTTAATTTCCACACCATACTGCTTAGCCAGCAGTATGGACCAGAGGGATTCTAATTGGTCAACACTGTCACACAGACAGTATTGACTGATCAGAAACTGTCCAGCCCATCCCGTCAGCACGGCAAGGAGAGGAAAGAAAGCCAAGGGGATTTCAAATCCCCCGGACCGGTAAAGCAACATGCTGGTGTATGACAGCGAAGGATCGCAGGACTGGAGGGGGTCCAGTGTTGGGTCACCTTACAGAATTCTGTAAATGTGAACTTAGACTTTAAATGAAGACCATTTCTGATGCTGAGTGAAGCAGCTGTCAATCATGACAGCAACTGACAGAACATCACTGCTTTGCAAGCAATAAAACAAAAATCCATGCAATGGACTCTGGAAAACCAACAAAGGACTCACATCAATCCATGCAATAAGCCAGCATAGGAAACATAACCTCAGGTCATAAAAACAGACTGCACTCAGTAAACTGGATATACAGTATTGCAGTTGAAAAATATCAGTGATGTCACAACCAGCTTCAAAAATTGGTCTTCAAAGTTTGAGAATCGGCATGCACAGCCTCCAAATAGTTTGTATGTAGCCTTAGGGTGCACAGTGAAGATACATCAACCAATCAGAAATCATTTTTCAGTAAACTGATGAATTCTGATTAGATATGTTTGATACGTTAGCAAGCAACTGCTTCACCTACCAAGGCAAGGTCAAAGTGTCACTAGTGAATTGACTGGCTGCATTTTCATTATTCTGAAATATACTGACCACCTCTGTGTGATCAATACAATCTAAACGATGTTACAGTAAACCTACATGGATAGACAATACTATTTTAAGTATGTCAATCAATTTGGAGCTCAAAGAGTAGGTGAACTAAGCATGGCCAAACACCTTGCACATGCAAGTTAAACATAACCAGCATCAACGCCTCATTCACACTGACACGGTTGTGTTTACATGTTTTAAAAACGCAGGAGAAGTGATCTGAGAAGTATACACAACTTTATTGCTTCACATATCACTTTTTCCTGCTTTAAAGACTCATTCACCATGGCACTGGTAAACCTGTATTTAGAGGACATTTCCAAACACACAAATGCATGCAATGACTTTGCAATGGTACCATTCCCACTGCATTTACGTGCAGCCAGTTTAGCTGCATTAAGAGAGAATAGATTTTTATGCTTCCAGAATCCGATTAGACACACTAAACATGTCTGAACCTGTTGTACAGCAGGAACATGTAAGGGCCCGGTCACACTAGCACGCGATGGGGGAAACCCACGTTCCCCATGCAGTTTTCCACACCGCATTCCAATCCCACTGCCCTTGTGATCTGCAGTGGGTGTTAATACAAAGTTAACATCACCCCAAAAGCAGTGTTTGCCCACACCAGATCACATGGTACATAAATACCATGCAAGCCGGTTGCAGTGTGTTTCAAAAAGTAGTGCATGCATTGCTTTTGGTGCAGTACTGCGTGATTTCAGCCCATACAAAATAAGGGGATGAAATCGCACTGCATGCAGTTCCTAGTATGAATGGGCACTAAATGCAGGAACAGGTGATCTGGGAGGCATAAATGTTGTCTATACTTGCCAGAAAATTTCTCCTGCTCTTAGAAAAGCTAAACATTGCAGTGTGAACAAGGCTTATGCAGACAATTTGGTCATGTTTACATGTGAAGATTGTAATCAGATCGCAGATGCACAGAATATGTCTAAACACAGTATAGTGTGAACTACATTCTTGACAATCCATACGTTTAAAAGGAGTTTAGAAATACCCTCTAACTGCATAGAAATGCAGGTGTGAATGAAATAGTAAGGCCTTATGTACATTAACACTTCTTTGTTTAGCTTTTCTACACACAGAAGAAATATTCCAGGAAGCATTAAAAAAAAAAAATTTTTTTATGCCTCCCAGATCCATTTTTCTTGCATTTAGATGGCAGTGCTTTAGCCACCTTTACATGCGTTTATTCACGTTTGAGTGTCTAATTGGATCCTTGACACATATTTATAGTTTCTTTAAACACAGGTGAATGAGCAGTGTGAATAGCACCATTGAAAAATCATTAGATGCATTAATAAATGTCCTTGCACAGGTTTGACAGTGTCAGTGTGAATGAAGCCTAATACAAAAAAACAAACAAACAAAAAACACAACAAAATGACACTTAAGGTGGGAAAGAAACTGAAAGTAATTGATCCTTCAACTTTAATAGTTTAACCCTCAAAATATCTGGTGGCGGCCTATGTTTTTCATTTCATCTGGGACCAGTATAAATATTAGTGTGTCCTTATTCCACTTGTCAGTCATTTGGTGGCAGAGGCCTCAGTTCTGATATACTTGACAGCAGCATCCTAAAGCCTCAAAAAGATGTTGAAAATTTGGCCAAGAGAAGCACTCAGTTCCATACATCCATAGGCAGCTTCTCATGTGCCAGCGTCTCTTTATGTATTTCTGATCCCTAGGGCTTGCTCCAATTCCTGGCGTCTTTGCTGTACCTATATACACAAAGCACGACAAAAGCAAGCCTTAAGTAATACGCACAAACAGCATGAAATACCTTCTGCATGCAAGGAAAACAAGTGTGTACCTTGGAGTAAAAGTATCGACAAACCGCTTCCTGAGCCCAGGGCTGGAAATAGAATTCTGCTCTGCGCTCCTCTTCTGGATTTCCAACAACATCCGTCATGGTCTATGGACAAAGCAGATCGTTGAGGGTTTAGAAAGCTGAATAAAAACACGACACACCACGCGAACAAATGGCTTCAAAATCGCGTACCTTGAGGTCACGGCACTGAGACTGTAGCCAGTCATTGATAAAACCTTGAGGGTCACGAGCAAAGCTTAACATGAACTCCCTCTGAATCTTCAGCTGATTAATTGTTTCAATCGTCTCATGAATCTAAACAAGAGAACATATGTTAAGAACCAAGACTGCATATTGATGGCCATTTGCATAAAGCTCCAAGGAGTAAGTGATTGAACAGATACCTCAACAGCTGTTTGACTTCACCAAACCACCAGGGCAGCTTATCCAACAGAGTAAATCATCATTAAAGTCACTGCTGATGTTAGAAATGAAATCAAACAGTCACTTATTTCTAGAACACAGATGTAGAGTCGGGGCAGTCACACAGGTTAAAGTGAAGCACTACTTTGCTGCTACTGGGAGTTTAATGTGTTATGAACACAGAAGACGAAAAGCAAACAGACCTGGTAAGATGTTGGTTAGGTAACATAAAAGTGCACCTGGGAGCAGGCTACTAAAGAGCATGAAATGAGGGACTGGAAAATGCCGTTTACAAAATGCATAATCTTCAGAAGAACGCACACACGTTTTAAAAAGCTGTACAGAACAATCAATTAGCTGAGGCTGAGAAAACGTCTTCATACACTAATAAAGCCTCCAGGGTGCACATGCTAAATAAATATTCCAGGAGAGAACAGGAGAGCAAGATCAGCGCTTCCTCACATGAACCAATTACATGTCCTTAAGCCAAACTGAAGCCTCACACCTTTACTCTTTTTCTTGTCCTGGACCACTGCATGCTGATTTTCCCTCGGAAGTACCTCAAAACACCCTTTTCATTTAATGGAAATGTACTTCCTGCCCTTCCTTTACTGTGCTCTGTGCTGGTCTAGAGGAGTAACAGCCTCACCATAGATGAAAGTTATTGTAAACCTTGGTTTTTTAAAACATGTTATACTTACCTGCCCTGTGTAATGGTTTTGCACAGAGCTGCCCCGATCCTCCTCTTCTGGTGTTCCCTGCCAGTGCTGTGGACTCCACCTTCCTGCTAACTGCCCCCCATAGCAAGCTGCTTGCTATGGGGGGCACTCGTGTGCTCGCCTCCCTCCTGAGCCAGATCTGTGTGACACACAGAACGGGGCTTGGCACCGTCTCCAGCCACTAGCTCTGATTGACAGCAGTGGGAACCAATGGCTGCCGCTGTGAGCCAATGAGGACCGAGCGAGCAGAGAGCCTCGGCTCTTGTACACATTGCTGGATCAGGATCGGAGTCAGGTATTAATTTAGGGGGGATGCAGGGGAAGCTGCATGCAGGTGGTTTTATACCTTACTGCAGAGAAAGCAGTAAAGGTAAAAACAAAACAAACAAAACCTTCTTCCTTTACAACCAGTTTAACGGGTGCACTGGGCAAGTGGGTCAAACTTCACTTCCCGCTGGACAGAGCAGTCACACTACTATTCCAAGGAAAATTGAAGTAAGAAAATTAAGGGTTTTTTTTAGTACAATGTTGATCTGACAACCTCTAACCCAGGGTGGATAAAAATCAATGATTTTTTTAAAAAAAAATCAGATTTTTTTTATTTAAATCGGATTTTTTTATTATTTAATCGGATTTTTTTAAATAAAATGCTTTTTGAGGAAAATATATTACCATCCAAAGGTTGTTCCATCATGAAATAAAGATTCGTTTTTTAATTATGTAGAATAAGGCTGTATATGTTTAATTTTTTTGGTAAATAAATTCCATGAATCCATTCACAATGTCATGCTCTTCCAGAGGTTTTTGTAAGATTATTGGGCAGTTTCTCTGCCTACAAGATGTTATCACAGATGCTCGGTTTACTTTTGCAGTTCTCAAAACTGAATTTGACTCAGCGGAGATCACATGCCTCTTCTTCACAGCAAAAATGTTATAACATGAACAGAGTTAAGAAAAAGACCTTCATCCTAACTTCTACAAACCTATGAATACAGAATCAACCCCTTCAGTGCTACGTTTCAAGAAGTTCAGTGAATAGAATAGAAACAATATTTTTCTGACTGTTTGGAGTGGAATAGATCTGCACAAGAAGAAAGTGAAACTAAGTGTGAGGAGGAAGGGGCTGACAGTCTAAGCTTCTTAAAATATATATATTTTGTTTAGCCAAATTATTTAACAAACATGGATGTTTAAGCAAATAACATATGCTGGAATGTTATTGTTTCAGTTGAATAAATCTATTTAAATTATTATTAAGCTAATGATTATTTTTCTCCTTCCTAAGTACAAAAGAAAAGTTGTCCAAATATGAATGATTAACCTATTAAACTGGGGATAAAAAACTAATATAAAAAGTTATTCTAAAAATCTTCATCTACTTGCATATTAAAGTTATACCAGCAAGAATTAGTCTTTATGTAGAAAACTAGGATTTAAATCAAGCCTTACTGACTAGTGATTTAAATCAGTTTGATTTAAATCAAATCCACCCTGCTCTAACCTCATTATTTGTGGAAAACAAGCATGCAGCTAGTGAAGGCAGAGGAAAGTCAGAATCCCCAGATCTGTACACTTGTTCTGGATTGGTGACCAAAAAATGTTGAAGCCTTTGGATCATCATTACAGAACACGACGCAGCATTAGGATGAGAATTCAACAGTAGGAACCCAGAATTTTCTCAGTAGTCTTCTCTCACACAATGGGGGTGATTTACTAAAACTGGAGAGAGCAAAATCTAGTGCAGCTCTGCAGAGAAACCAATCAACTTCTAGGTTTTTTTTTGGTCAAAGCTTGGCTACTATGCAAAGCTGCACCAGATTTTGCCCTCTAGTTTTCATCAACCAACCCCCTAGTGTCAGATCAGGGTTCAGGTACCTCAGTGATCTTATTCACAAACTAATGGTTTTACGTCAAATTTATTTTAGTTTGCCATTCAGCAAAAACAGAATCCTGTGCTCTGTGTGTTGTCTAGAAATAAAAATATGAAATATCTATTCTCAATATTTCATGTTTATGTGACTAAAAAAGTGAACATTTTTAAAAAATGTGTTCTAATTCCGAACATTAAAATGATATACAAAAAATTAACTGAAAGACTGTCAAACAGGACAAAATGCAAATTAAGAGCTTAGTTTTGAATAGAGCTACAGTCTAATAAAATAGATTGTAAGCTCTAAAGAGCAGGGCCCTCCTATCCCTCTTGTATTGAACTGTATTGTGTCCCTTTATACTGTAAAGCGCTGAGCAAACTATTGGCACTATAGAAATTCTGAATAATAATAATAATAAACAAAAAGCAGTTCAGACTAAAGCCTGGTACACACTATTAGTTTTTGTTATCCCTCAACCCTGCGGGCTGAAAAAAAAAAATCCAAAAAACTAAAACAAAAAAACCACACTGACAGATCTCTGTAGTAACACAAGCAATGTTAGTACAGGGTTCTCCCCGCTGTACTATTGTGTTCTGACAGGGGGACCGTCCCCCACCAGGATACACGGATCAGCGCTCACAGCCATTGGTTACAAGATGCCAGTTGGCTGCTGGTTTTCCAGCTTGTCCAGTTGCAGGAAGCCAGATGGACTGTTGAACCAGCTGATACTCAGCCTTTGAGTACCCAGCTTTACAGACTGTTTTGACTATGTTAGCTTGATAAAGTTCTTTGGAAAACACAATTTGATTGAAGTGTGAAAGGAAATCACCTAGTGCGATCCCATTTATTTGCTGGTGACATAAGACTCTACAACAATGTTCCAGCCAAAATATTTCATTTTATAAAGGACAGAACACAAACATATCCCTTACATAGGTTAAAGCTGGCCATACACTGATCATTGCCCCTGCATTTGCAGTTTAGCATTTGATTGACCTCTATTGAATGGACATGCTGAAAAACTTTTGTCAATCAGCTGCAACCGCCGATCAGTGTAACGACAGTGGTGGGTCCCGCTGTCAGAATAACATCAAACCAAACAGTTTGTGTGGATTGAGAAAACTGTTAAAGTGGAACTGCACTGCATCAGACTACCAAACCAAAAGTGCTATAGAATTCATTTTTAATATTTGAAACAAACTCCTCCAACCATCCAGGTCCCCATGCTTTATTTTGCTGAGAAATCATTTTGAAAAACACCTCCTGGCATTTCTGGCAGTGGCCATCTTGAGTAAAGGCAGAGGATTCATGAAGCAGTTACTTCCCGGAATCCATCAGTCCTTAGCTCAGGCATTGGCTGATCTGAGAACCCACCCTCCCTCTCTTCCTGAAGACTCCTGGGATGTATGACATCGTTTGCCTAGGCATGGAAACCAGGAAATCATGAAGGAATGCAAAGGAAAAAAAACTAAATATGATATACTTTCCTATTTACTAATGCTAGCAGCATAAGGGTCAGAAATAGTCCATGTTGGTTGAGAGAATGACGTTCCACCTAATTTTACTTCAGTGTTTGCTGAACGAAAAAAATAAAACCACCCCAAAAAATATCTATAGACAACTTAAGTCTGGCTTAGTGCTTAGCACTTCTGTTATGCAGTCCTCTGAATTCCAGCAAGGATGCGACCTGCATGGAGTTTGCATGCATGTTCTCCCTGTTCTTGCTTGGGTGTCCGCTACACTCCAAAGACATGCTGGTAGGTTAGTTGGCTCCTGACTACATTGGCCCTAGTATGTGTCTGTATGAATATGAAGTAGGGATCTTACACTGTAAGCTTCTTGAGGGCAGGGACTGATGTGAATCAATGCACAGTATGTAAAGAGCTGAGTAAACTGTCAGCGCTATATAGAGGTCTGTAATAAACAAACGTGGTAACTTCCTAGTACATATGCTGCTCACTTATAGGAGACTTGCTGGAAGTTTGAATAATACTCATCATAGGGAACAGGCTTGCTTTGTTGAACTTCCCAATGATGGTTTAGTGCAAGGCCGGTTGTGTACTGACTGGCTTCCTGCTCAAACCATGGCCACAGCCAGGAGATAGCTGAATACAACTTGTTATACTGTTTAAAAGAGATTTTATAAATGTAGTTTTGATTTTAGCTTCTTTCATCAATATTGCGAATCAGTAATGACTGCTGTTCAGGAGCAGGGCTTTCTTTCTGCCGGAACGCGGCGGTACTGCGTTCCGCCACCTTTTTCTTCTTGTCCCCGCTCACCGACTGCCTCTGCAGAGCTGACAAGCTATGCAGAGCAGCGAAAGTGACAGGTGCCGGACGCGGCTTGTTTATGTCATGCTTGCGCGTGCCCGGCACCTGTCACTGCCGCTGCTCACAGCCGGTGAGCGGGGACATGCACGCTTCACCCCCCCCCCCTCTACCGCCAGCGTGTAAACATCGGGGGCGCGGACGATGGGCGAGGACACTATGCACGCTTCACCGCCCCCCCCCGCCGGCGTGTAAACATCGGGGGCGGCGCGGCGACATCAACGGCAGTGACAGCGTGGACGCAGGGGCCGTACAGCTTGGAGTAGGTAAGCTGCGCTCGGCTCCCTGTCACTGACTGCAGTATCATGTATTGCTCTAAATTTTTACTCTCTCCCCAGCCTGTGCCCACCTAAACTATCCCAACCACCTGTGCCCACCTAAACTATCTGAGCCCACCTAAACTATCCTCACCCACCTGAGCCCACCTAAACTATTTCAGAACGCAATTGCTCAGCGCTCAGCGGCGCCGATCGAGAGCGCCCCTCCTGTGCATGAGGAACAGGAAAGATAAATTCAGTGATGGACGGTATTTTTTGGAGGAAAAGGTGGCAACCCTAGGGGAGCCTGTAGGAGCAGGCACATCTACCAGACAGGGTACACATGCATGCTAGACTGATTTTATATCTATGCTGGACGTTTACAAACGGCCTGCCATGATTTTATATCTATGCATGTGTTCCTGGTGTCAGTACGGTACTGATTTTATATCTATGCGTGTGTTTCTGGTGTCAGTACGGTACTGATTTTATATCTATGCATGTGTTTCTGGTGTCAGTACGGTACTGATTTTATATCTATGCGTGTGTTTCTGGTGTCAGTACGGTACTGATTTTATATCTATGCATGTGTTTCTGGTGTCAGTACATTAGTCATTTTATATCTATGCATGTGTTTCTGGTGTCAGTACGGTACTGATTTTATATCTATGCGTGTGTTTCTGGTGTCAGTACGGTATTCATTTTATATCTATGCATGTGTTTCTGGTGTCAGTACATTAGTCATTTTATATCTATGCATGTGTTTCTGGTGTCAGTACATTAGTCATTTTATATCTATGCATGTGTTTCATGCAGATCATGCAAGAGGCAGCCGGGGGTCCGATGACATCATTTCCCTTATATGGTATGTACGGGAAATGATGTCATCGGAAGCCCCTCCCAAATTTTACTTGCATTCCTGTTCTCTAAAGGGGTGGTCCTAGGGTTTGATGGGGGCGTGGCCAGGTTTGGGTGGGGGAGTTCCACCACCTTTCCTCTGAGAAAAAAAGCCCTGTTCAGGAGTAACAACATGTGAACTCCAAATGGAATATGGATCTAACCAGAAACAATTCTGCATGCTGCCTATGTTTTTTAGTTTTCCTACATTACCTCTCAAGTGGAATGCATGCAGGCAGCATGTTCGTTTGCATTTCTGAATATAGTCCTCACTTTGGCAGGGCATATACCAACATTGGAACGATACAGATTAGCAGATCCCAGCACATGGATGACATGCAAATTTGTGAAGCGTTCCATATTTTATTTCACTGGTACCTTACACCTGAAACTCTAAATGGAATTAATCCAATTATACCTCTCACTTGGAGATGTAATGAACCCTACACCCCAAGATACACCTTTCGGAACACACTAAAACCCTCTTAGAATCACTATTCGACCCTTCATTATATTTAGATCCAGTACACTACCTCCTGGGGTTGCCCAAGCTGCATACAGCCAAATCTGCTACCAAGCTCTTTACAAATGTATTCACAATGCTTATAACATGGAATATTTGACAGCTCGGCTCAACAACTCTCCATAAATGTAATAAAATATGGTGCGTCTGGCATCTTATAGACTCGCTCTAACCTTATATATCCCCCTTTCCCCCCATTCCTGCCTTCCTCACCTCTCCCCCTCTTTTTCTGTTATCTATCTTACCTCTCTTATTCTACTATTCCTTTAAGTTGTAATTATACCATTTTTGTTACAGCGGATATCAGTTATTTTCCTACACTTGTGCTCCAGCTTTGGAGAATATGCTTCCTATCTTGCTCTATGTAACCTCAGGATAATACCATTACGACTATTGAGAGATATTTAACCAAAATGCTATTCAATTAGTAATACTTCAGTGTATTCCTGTCAATGTACCAAATTTTTACCTTTGGCATTCCTTGCTAATTGGCTAGCGATGCTAGCCATAACTACTACTCGATTGCTGGAATGTTCGTTTATTGCACATCTACATCTGCTGTAACCATTTACATTTATATGATTTTTTTACATCTTAATAGAAAGTTAAATAAATTTAAGAATAGAGAAAAGCAAGAGCTACCCAAGGCCCTGCATTTGAGTTCTTAACCACCTTAATACCGGGCACTTTTCCTGCCCAGGCCAATTTTCAGCTTTCAGCGCTCTCACACCTTGAATGACAATTGCGCGGTCATGCAATGCGGTACCCAAACTAAAATTATATCATTTTGTGCACACAACTAGAGCTTGCTTTTGGTGGCATTTAATCACCACTGGGGATTTTTTTTGTTTGTTATAAAATTTTGGAAAATAATTGTTCTTCATAAATTTAGGCCAAGATGTATTCTGCTACATTTCTTTGGTGAAAATAACCCAAATCAGTATTTATTATTTAGTCTGTAGGAAAGTTATAGAGTTCACAAACTATGGGATATATCTGAAAATTGACCAATTCTGAAATACTGACAGCCAATCTAATTTCTTGAGGCCCAAAAATGTCAGGACTGTACAGATATCCCCCAAATTACCCCTTTTTGCAAAGTAGACAGTCCGACGTATTTAGTAAGAGGCATGGAGAGTTTTTTGAAGTTGTATTTTTGTCATTTGTTTGGAAAATGAAGTTAAAAAAAAAAAAAAAGTAATTTTTTTTTTTTAATTTACATACTGTCACCAGTGCAGTAGTGTCATCATATAACTGGTGTGGCGGTGATCAGGGACACCGACTAGTGACAGTACGAAAAAAAATACATTTTTAAATTTTATTATTTATTACCTTTTCTTTTTAAGATTTTTCATAATACACTGCAACAAGAGTAGTATGTTACCATAGTAATGTTGTACTACTTTGGGGAAGTGATCAATATATATATATTTTTTTTCCTTACACATTAGGATTGCTTATAGCAATGCATTTCTTTGCTATAAGCAATCATTTAACTAAATAAAATGGATTAATTCAGGTTTTTTGTTGTGATTAGCCACAGATAATCACATGACACAGATGGGGCTGTGATTGTCCCCAGTCACAGCCAGGGACTAATCTCGCCACATAAGGCGTGATCCGGGAAGGACATCATGTGATGTCCACCCTGATCGGCGAAGGTCACGCTCGGCCGTCATTCTGCTATTGGCCGGGAGGAACAGGTTAATCCTGGAGACCAAACAGTATATGATGACCCAAATTCATACTGAGCACCATTTAACCTATTTCAGCAGCTGGTTTCAATTCCATTTTTTTAATATGACGAGTACAATCCTGCCTGCCCCTCACCATGGTTGGGCTCTGGTTGAGCAGAACTTGGCACAGTTGAGTCTATTTGACTGCAAGCTTGTTACATTTAAACGATAAGTTCACCTTTTCTAAGATGTTACACCCATATTCAGGGTGTAACATGTAACTTGTTAGTGCTGCAGCTGCCCCTGCGATCCACTGTGACAGCTGACCGGGAATAATCTCACAGTATCTTCTGCCACAATTCAAAAAAGATGTGACCCTACGGGGCTCCGCTCACCCAGCCATGTCACTCATTCACAGTATTCTGTGAAAGGGAAATTACAATTACCGTCAGCTTTTGCAGCTGCTAGGTTGTAGTTCTCAATGAACTACCACGGCGCTGTTGAGTATTCTAGGTAGTTCATTGATGGTTCCTGTTATGTGACTGCCTGTCTGTATGAGCCTTTAGGCAGACAGATTACACTGACAGTCTGTAAGAGCCATGCATTGCACCTGCGATCTGCTGATTGTAGGTGCAATTCTTTACAGGATACTAAAAAGAAAACAATAAATGCATTTTTTTTTTACCTGCAAAAAGATATGCAAACATTATTATTTTTTTTTTTTTTTTAAAGGTGAACTTATCCTTTAACCACTTCAATACTGGATACTTTTACCCCCTTCCTGCTCAGGTCAATTTTCAGTGTTGTCGCACTTTGAATGACAATTATGCAGTCATACAACACTGTACCCATAAAAAATGTGTATCATTTTTTTTCCACAAATTGAGCTTTCTTTTGGTGGTATTTAATCACCACTGAGTTTCTTTTTTGAAAAAAAAAAAAAAAAAGAACATTGTGTTTTTTTCGCTTCAGTTATAAACTTTTGCAAATAAATAACATTTCTTCATAAATTTAGGTCAAAATGTATTCTGCTAAATTTCTTTGGTGAAAATACCCCAAATTAGTGTATATTATTTGTCTGTAGGAAAGTTATAGAGTCCACAAACCATGGTATAAAAATCTGAAAATCGATCAATCCTGCAACGGCCGGGATAGTGATTGATAATTGGCTGTGTCCCGTGGACACAGTCGGTGACAGATTGCGTAGCTGCGTGCCCCGTGAGTGGCTCCTTCTGACAGGATGTTATATAATGCCCACTCAGAAGGAGGAGTGTCCCTACCGGCAGTCAATCTATAGACTGGGCGGGAAGGTGTTAACCTAGTTTATAAATCTCAGGTGCTTTTGATAAACAAACCCACTTCGTTTACCTTGTTGTCTAGAGCTGCAATTTCTTGTTGACTGGAAGTGGAAAGCAGGAAAGAGTTCATCTGAGTCTTGAGGGTGTCATCCACTTCAACATCAATATCATAACATGCCGTCTTCTTCTGGTCATTAGGATCCACACTGTCAATACAAAATCTATAAATATAACAAAACTTGGTGGACCAAGACAAAATAACATAATCACTAAGATTATACTTACCTAATGACATGATTGATTATGATGGGCTCTGGAGGCATGAGAAGGGCATGTAGTCTTTGTGGAAGCTCGGAAAACTTCATCCTCTGAGATTCAAAGATCTGTGGTGACAAACCGTAGAATAGAGAGAAAATCAGAAACACCTGTAACCAGTCAGTAGGAGACTGTGTGGAGGAATCATATTTACCTGTTGGAGGTACTTGTCACAGATTATGAACTCCCGCTCATGAGGGTCCTGAAGTTTGTGAGTTTTAATGTACTGCCATAAGGCTTGAATGATGACTGGACGAGTCTGTGTGTGGATTCCGAGAAGACGAGCCAAGCGGGGATCAAGCTTAAACTGAGGTGGCTGGGGAAAGGAAATGCTTTATAAATTTGATGGTAAAAGGATTCCAGATAAAACATTTGTCTAAACATTTGTCATTTGTCTTGTATGTCTAGGTTACAAAATACACTGCAAGGGAAGAAAAACAAAGCAAAAGCAGATTTCTGATTCCATTAGCCCACAAGATAAAATGTGATTGTTTTGATAGGCAAATGCGCCACTTTCTCCAGCTGTCCTCTTAAAATCAGCAGCACAATGTGAATGAAATTACAAGCATGTTTCTGATTACATATATACCTGATAATCAAGCATCAGCAGCACTGTGCAGCGTACATTGACATCTCCTGGACGTTTGACCTGAAACCCATCTGTCTCCTGAGTGGTTGGTGTTCTGTGCCACTGGAATACAAATGAGTGAGAACGTCACATCTGATCTTCAAGTCAGGTTTCAATTCCTGTCTGTAATCCACATTGAGCAGATTTTCCCCACTCCTGGCTCTGAGACCTAAACAAGCTAGGTTAACTGGCACTGGACATGAAGGCACAAACAGCAATAAAAGCATTATCAAGGACTCCTACCTTTTCCCCAACGGGGTGACAATACTGACAGCCCTGCAGTGAAATGACTACAGCACGGTCAGCATGTGCAGCCACTAAGACTACAGCCCTGAATGGATACACATGACAAAGAGAAGGGTTATCGGCACTGTTACTGCTGGTAACTCTCCTCCTCCCACTGGCAGTTAGTGCACGACAAAGCCTAGAGTTACAACGAGCCTCTCCACTGATTGTTTGTAGGCGCTTGGCAGATGGGAGCTGTAATCCATAACAGGGGCGGACTGACAACTTAAGGGGCCCCTGGGAAATAGGGGATCATGGGGCCCCTGTGTCCTTGCCCAAACTCAAAAAAGCCTATGAAAAAGGTACCAGGGGAATCTCATGGGGCCCCCTACTGACCCCGGGCCCTCGGGCAGTGCCCGAGTTTCCAAATGGTCAGTCAGCCCCTAGTCCATAAGATAACCCTGCATTTGAAGGAAATGACATAAGGCACCCTCTTTGATTCCTCCTCCAAGCTCCAGCGCTCTGAAGAGATCTGTAACCTCTAAAGACATTACAAGGGCAAAGAAAAGTATTTCTGCATGCTTATATTAAAAAACCTAGCAAGAATAAACAGAGGGGCCATGCTTAAAAAAAACCCCAAAACAATGGAATGTGTAAACCTAGACAGACTTGTGTTTTATTCTAAAACAAGTCTAAGTATTACAAAACATATGGGAGCATTTAGAAAAGATTTGCTTTAAAAAGCACATGTAATAAAAGTAAATTGCTGTTGTAAAGGAAATGTATACAATTTATTTTACCCAATATGGAGGTTAAGTTGGGTAGAACCTTAAAAATATGCACATGAAATAGACTACCCAAGGGGACAAGTTCCAACGTTTCCCCGTGTACTTTCCAGGTTATATGTAGGGACTTTGTGATATAAAATAGTCAACATACCACAAATCACGTGCTGAAATACACCAAGCACTGGCACAAAGATAGAAAAAAAAAAGGCAATCTACAAACATCAGTTGGCTCTCTCAACAATGGTGACAAATATCCTTTATTCGAAAAATCACTACAAATGCAGACATTCTAACATCACAAAAATCACTCCATTACATAGGTATAATGAAAATGTTTCAAATCACAATCTGATACTTTGTCAAGTCTAAGTACAGTGCATATGAAATGACAGATTTTTCTCTGCTACGATTATGATTGTATATGCCTTTTGGAATACCAGGGATTGGACATTACAAAAATACTCTGGATGCCATTAGTGATTTTATGGGCTCTGTGATATCTTGAGAGACAGATTTAAAAGTGCCTTCATACCGATACAATGACTGGCCACTGATACAGCCTATAATATAAAACAGAATCCCAGCATTGTACACAAACGTTTTATGACCCAAAGGAACACGTGCAGAGAACCAAACACTATTATCTGAACATTAGACTCATCACAAAATATTTCACTTTCAATTTCATCTCCAAGTATGCCATTTCTACAAGTGATTTATGTGATGCACACAGGTGCTGCCCTGTCTGAACGCTTGCGTCTTTCTGCAGTTGTGATTGTCTGTATTTTTACCTGGCTTACAGGCCGCCACGCTGGGATAAATACATACCGACATCAAAAGGAACACTGTCCTCTAGTGGCTAACAATCATACAGGCAGGAAATAATCTAACCGAAAGGACACAAGAAATTGTAACGGAAAAGAACAGGAGACAAGCCAAACTGATCGCTTATGTAACATATCCGTTTCTAAATAGCTGGTAACAGAGGAATGACCTCTGCATAATGCATTGGCATTAAACAGAGAGTGATGTGTACAGGTGAAAGATATAAACACCACAATAAAGTAAGATTCCAAAGTGGAGCTCCAAAAGGATGTGCTTTACATTGGACATACCTCCACCAAATGATTATCTGGCCCGTACAGATCCTTGTCTAACTCAATGACCAAAGACTTAAAAAATGATGAGAATTTTCTCTTCTGTTTGGAAACATCATATTTGGATAAAGTTGTCTGCAAAATAAAATAATACGTAGTTCAAAAACCTGATATTACATACGTTTTGATACAGAGTCAATGTTTTGTCTAAAAAAAACCACCCTAACGGTCTTGGTTCTAATTATCATTATACAGGATTTATATAGCACCAACAGTTTGCTCAGCACTTTACAATATTAAAAAAAAAAACACCCTAACGGTCTTGGTTCTAATGCGGACGTATTTCACAGTTCAGATTCCTTGTCATGTGTTGTGAGTCCTTTGTAGCACAGCAGGTAAACCAAATTATTGTGGTCTCTTATGGACACAGAAGCAGCTAAAAGTGTCCCTACTAGCACAGCAATTAACTGGATAGGCTTCCGGCTGGTTGCTTGATGAAAATACAGACAGTGTCATTATGGCAGTTAGCAGGACTGATTTGAAAAACAAAATAACAATAGTAAGTAGATGTTATCCTGTTTAAAGGGCTTCTCTTCCTTTCTTGAGCAATAGCTAGACACAAGTGTACTGAGGACAAGGTTCTTTTTCTAACTTGGGAACTACAGTGGTCCTCCAAACACTTTACCAGCAAAGCTGGGATTGTCATAGTTTTAGGTTATTGTACATCATAACAATGCAGTTTCATTGGATGTTTAGAAAAGAGGAATTAAATGTAATTACATAATTGAAAAGTTTCGTTAGGATTAGTTTTGAATAAAGGATCATCGATTGTTCCGTTATCTACTTAAAGGATAAGTTCACCTTTGGGACTGTTACATTTTCCACCTGGTTGTAGGGTGGAACACATAACATATTTCCACACCTGCAGCCTCTCCCCTGACCGCTCTTCTCATTGTGACATCGAACAGGGGATCCTCTCTCCACACATGCGGTCACATTTTTTAAAAGAACGCAGTCGTGCAGGGCAGACCACACAACACCATCATTTATTTATTCACAGTTCTGTGAATGAATTAACTACATCTACAGTCGGCCTTAGCAGCGTGAAGACTGAGATTGAGCTCTGCAGTCACTTTTGCAGCAGTTATTTTCTTATTCCGGGTCACAATCCTGCGCAATGTCCTTTTGTCTCTTTCAGTCAGTAGACCATGTCGACCGTGCTTATGCTTATCAGATGATGGTTTCCTGGAAACTGTATATGCCGTCATAAACTTTGATACTGTACCTCACAACACAGCAAATAAATTGGCAATTTCAGTCACAGAGGCACAACAGCAATTTGCCTTCTTTGAAGCTCAGCAAGATCTGACATGACTCCGTATTACTAGCAGCACATGCAGTGAACGGCAAAAGTGAGGCTTCCCACCGGTTAGCCAGGAGTCTCATCACACAGCAGAAGCAAAAGAATGTTACATCACTTTTGCTTTCAAACGCAAAAGATGTCGCCATTTTCATACCTGCAAATCATGTATTTTTCCCATTTTTTTGTCTAACCACTGTAAGTCAAAAAGTCAAAACCAGCAGCTTTAACTTCTCTATAGTTAACAATTGCTCTGCTGGTAAGGAGAGAGGTTAGGCACGTCAGATGAATTCAGTCACTCAGTTTGGGATCAAAAGGGCATGACACAATGACAACATGGCTGTGCTAGATCTCCACTTTGAAGGCGGACCTCTAAAAGGCCAAAACACCTGCAGTACCTTTCCACTGAATGCAGTGTTCTATTGTACTCAAACCACACAGTGCATTGTGCCCTCTTCAGTCTCTGTTCAAGCAGCTGGCCTAAATAATGTACATGCATTGTCCACTTTGCATGATCCTCAGGCAAAGGGATTCTCAGGAGAGTTATGCCTACATTGTTGGACATTGTCCTGTCATTAGAAGGGACTCCAGCTCACCCCCCCCCCCTCTCTCTCTCTCTCTCTCTCTCTCTATATATAGACTTGATGACTGACTGGGTGCTCTACTACGAGTTAGTGAACTCCCCTTTCTGATTCTGCTGCATTCTCTATGCCACCAATAATGGGAAAGTATGGCAAATATGACTTTACTTTTCCAATATACATCATCATGCCATGTAATGAAGCCAGTGTGAGTACTTAAAGCAGAGTTCCACTCACCCTGTCAAGAAAATAAGTCAGCAGCTACAAAAACTGTAGCTGCTGACTTTTAAAAACCAGCCACTTACCTGTCCCTCGGTCCTGTGGTGTGTCCTCCGCAGCCCGTTTCACCGGCCGTCCTGTATTCCAGGAGCCCAGCATCTTCAATGTGGGCACTGCGCATGCACAAGTACTGCTGCGCTTCATGGTCCTGTAGTCTTCTGGGACCTGTCACGTGTCCCAAAAGACTACAGGGAAGGAGGACACCTTCCGCTTACCTAGGCGATCAGACCAGAAGTGGAAGTGGGTACCTGTCAAATTCGAGTACCCGCTCCCCCACCCGCCCCCCAAAGGTGCCAATCCTTAATGGGGAGCGGGGGAGCAGTCCTTAAAGCGGAACTTCCACTTTTGGGTGGAGCTCCGCTTTAAAGTATGACTAAAAGGTAAAACTTTTTTTGTTTTGAACAGAGTGGAGAGGGATTGTAACACTTGTCAGTTTTAATGGCTGTCTGTGTTCCCATTAGGCAGATTCCTCTAATTTTCCTGTTTAACATTATCAATGAAAGTAAAAGAAAAATCGTAAATTTTGGGTTGTCCGCAGGACAGTAATAGAGGGGAAATCTTCTGGTTCTGGTGACAACCAGGGATTCACTCACTTCAGAGGTATTTCACTTCTGTTTGGGCTATGGGACATGAAAGTAAATGGACACAGGTTGCAAAAAAAAAAAAAAAACTGACAGTGGTTATAGCCCCCTCCCTTACTCTATACAAGTAAAGTTTGGCATTTACAGTCAGGTCCATAAATATTGGGACATCGACACAACTCTAACATTTTTGGCTCTATACACCACCACAAGGGATTTGAAATGAAACGAACAAGATGTGCTTTAACTGCAGACTGTCAGCTTTAATTTGAGGGTATTTACATCCAAATCAGGTGAACGGTGTAGGAATTACAACAGTTTGCATATGTGCCTCCCACTTGTTAAGGGACCAAAAGTAATGGGACGATTGGCTTCTCAGCTGTTCCATGGCCAGGTGCGTGTTATTCCCTCATTATCCCAATTACAATGAGCAGATAAAAGGTCCAGAGTTCATTTCAAGTGTGCTATTTGCATTTGGAATCTGTTGCTGTCAACTCTCAAGATGAGATCCAAAGAGCTGTCACTATCAGTGAAGCAAACCATCATTAGGCTGAAAAAACAAAACAAACCCATCAGAGAGATAGCAAAAACATTAGGCGTGGCCAAAACAACTGTTTGGAACATTCTTAAAAAGAAGGAACGCACCGGTGAGCTCAGCAACACCAAAAGACCCGGAAGACCACGGAAGACAACTGTGGTGGATGACCGAAGAATTCTTTCCCTGGTGAAGAAAACACCCTTCACAACAGTTGGCCAGATCAAGAACACTCTCCAGGAGGTAGGTGTATGTGTGTCAAAGTCAACAATCAAGAGAAGACTTCACCAGAGTGAATACAGAGGGTTCACCACAAGATGTAAACCATTGGTGAGCCTCAAAAACAGGAAGGCCTGATTAGAGTTTGCCAAACGACATGTAAAAAAGCCTTCACAGTTCTGGAACAACATCCTATGGACAGATGAGACCAAGATCAACTTGTACCAGAGTGATGGGAAGAGAAGAGTATGGAGAAGGAAAGGAACTGCTCATGATCCTAAGCATACCACCTCATCAGTGAAGCATGGTGGTGGTAGTGTCATGGCGTGGGCATGTATGGCTGCCAATGGAACTGGTTCTCTTGTATTTATTGATGATGTGACTGCTGACAAAAGCAGCAGGATGAATTCTGAAGTGTTTCGGGCAATATTATCTGCTCATATTCAGCCAAATGCTTCAGAACTCATTGGACGCCGCTTCACAGTGCAGATGGACAATGACCCAAAGCATACTGCAAAAGCAACCAAAGGGTTTTTAAGGGAAAGAAGTGGAATGTTATGCAATGGCCAAGTCAATCACCTGACCTGAATCCGATTGAGCATGCATTTCACTTGCTGAAGACAAAACTGAGGAAAAATGCCCCAAGAACAAGCAGGAACTGAAGACAGTTGCAGTAGAGGCCTGGCAGAGCATCACCAGGGATGAAACCCAGCATCTGGTGATGTCTATGCGTTCCAGACTTCAGGCTGTAAATGACTGCAAAGGATTTGCAACCAAGTATTAAAAAGTGAAAGTTTGATTTATGATTATTATTCTGTCCCATTACTTTTGGTCCCTTAACAAGTGGGAGGCACATATGCAAACTGTTGTAATTCCTACACCGTTCACCTGATTTGGATGTAAATACCCTTGAATTAAAGCTGACAGTCTGCAGTTAAAGCACATCTTGTTTGTTTCATTTCAAATCCATTGTGGTGGTGTATAGAGCCAAAAATGTTAGAATTGTGTCGATGTCCCAATATTTATGGACCTGACTGTAGCTCTACTTTAAGAGCAAGATGACTTCTTTTCAGAAGAAGGTCAGGGGATGTAGCTTTCATATTGTCTTAGGAAAGGTTTACTTTAACTGCAGGGAACTATAAAGGAAGGAGGCATCCCTGTGGTAATCTAATTCAGAAATGTGCCAAAAAAATAAGCAGTGCCTGGAAATAATCTGAGCAGAAAAGGCAGGGGAAAAATTACAGCACAATAGGTTTAGGTCGTTATTTTTATATTTGATATAGGAAAATATCATTTAAAAAAGGATAAAACACACAGCATATAGAACAAACAGGTTTTGTTACTCACATCCTCAAGAAGGCGGCCTTCCACACGTAGCTCCCAAGAAGCCACTGTACCTTCACCATCCTCAATATCTGACTTTGCTGGGTTAAATGTGTTAGAAATGAAGATGCGGAGTTTCCTTTTTTGCTAGAGAGAAGAAGAAAAAAAAAAATAAGACAAAATAAAGTGCTGTTTGGAATAAACCTGTGTAAAGAGTAAAGTCTAGAACTTCAGCTTACTTTGATCGGTCTTTTCAAGGCCTCTTGAATATCAAGCCGTTTTCTCATAATTGTCTGGTCCAATTTCCTCTCAAAAGCCAATAAATCCATGTAAGCCTGAGATTCAGGTACCAGCTCCCGAATCTGTGCAGAAAGTCAAAGTAATTACAATGTGTGCAACTTCTAAAACACGTTTTATTGGTAGTCCATCATTTCGTCAACACTCACCCTCTGAGGTAGAATCTTATCAGCCATCTTCTTCTTTTTAGCACTTTAAAATTGAAAAAGAAATGAGATCAGCCAAGATCACGGCCTTCCCTCCAGCACAGTGTACAAACATTCAGATATTCATAAGTGATGGCACAATAACTCAGCACTACCTCTGAGGCCTAAACAGAGAATTGGTTTTTGTTCCACTTGGGCACACAAATGTTTAACAAACTCTGTGACAGACAACAGTCAACCTTAGCTTATAACATTTAAATTAATGGGCACAAAGGAAGCTGATGAAATACCAACAGGCATAACCCTTATAAAAGAAAAACACAAGTTAGACCCATTGGCAGATATGCTGCAATGCTGATAATGTTCTCTGTCAGTTGTCCTTTACACACTGCAGGATTCAATGTCCTTAACAACAAGTGTGGATGTCCAAGATAAAGATGAATGAGGAAAAAAAAAGCTTTGGGGTTCAATGAACCACTTGCCATCCTGAGAATTTACCCCCCTTCCTGACCAGGCCATTTTGTGTGTTACGGCGCTGCGTTACGTTAACTGACAATTGCGCGGTCATGCAACGCTGCACCCAAATGAAATTTATGTCCTTTTTTTCCCCACAAATTGAGCTTTCTTTTGGTGGTATTTGATCGCCTGTGCAGGTTTTATTTTTTGCGTTATATATAACAAAAAAAAAAAAAAAAAAAAAAGACCGACAATTTTGAGAAAAAAAAAAAATGATATTTTTTACTTTTTGCTATTAAACAGGTCCAGTAAAAAAAATGTTTAAAAAAATCTAATTTTGTCATAAATTTAGGCCAAAATATATTCTGCTGCATGTCTTTGCTAAAAAAAAAAAAAATCCCAATACGTGTAAATGAATTGTTTTACGTGAAAATTATAGCATTTACAAATGGCGGTATATATACTGGAATTTGTTTTAACATTTTTTATTTTTACTAGTACTGGCGGCGATCAGTGACTTATAGCGGGACTGCGGTGGGCATTCTGACACTGGGGGGAACTGGCTTGGTGTCATTGACATCCCCACTGACACCAATACAGTGAAAAAAAAAAAAAAAAACTCCTGCACTGGGCAGGAAGGAGTTAACATGAGGGGCAATCAAAGGGTTAACTGTGTGCTGTTTTACTTGTGTCTGTGTCCTTCACTGTAATCACACTGCTTTGGATGGATGTGCACAGCACAGCCGTGCAAAGCATTGATTACAGTTTACTGTTGCAATGTGATTACACACTACAGTGTGACTATTGTTTACATACAGTTCTCCTCCCCGGAGATGCTCGGCAATCACAGGGCGCCGGCGATTAATCACCGGCTGGGACCCAGTGATTGACAGCTGCGGCCGCGAATGGCGGCGTGGGTAGGGCGCATGCCTCCTACCTGGAAATTAAAAGTCACGTATATATACACGTGATTTTGCACACCCGTGCCGCCCTGTAGCAGTATATCTGCTATAAGGCGGTTAGGAAGCGGTTAATGAATGCGGTTTTGCCACTTGGTGGTAAATGGCCCTTTTAGAGATATTGCATTTGCTATTGGACAAGGCATATTGATAATCATAAGTAAATGGGAAATTGTGAAGTTTTCATGTAATGCCTTACACAAATACGCCAAGTCACAAGCATTATATACACTGAGCAGCCATACCTTTACGACCACCCATATAATTCCGCATAAGTCACCCTATTGCCGCCAAAACTGCCCTGACCTATTGACACCACTAGACCTCTACATGTACATTGTGGTATCCGGCACCAAGCTGTCAGTAGCAGATCCTTTAAGCCCTGTAAATGGTCAGGTGGGGGACTCTATGGATCGGTTTGAGATCTGGAAAATTTAGAGGCCAAGTCAACACCTCAAACTCATCGTCGTGTTTCTCAAACCATTCTTAAACCGTTTTTGCAGTGTGGCATATTATTCTGCTAAAAGAGGCCATTGCCATCAGGGAAGACAGTCTCCACGAAGCCGTGTTCTAGGTCAACAACAATGCTTAGGTAGGTGCTACGTGTCAAAATAACATCCACATGAATGATGGAACACAAGGTTTCCCAGCAAAGCGTTGCCCAAAGCATCACCCTGCCTCCAATGGCTTGCCTTCTTCCTATACTGCATTCCTGGTGCAATCTCTTCCTCAGGTAAGTGATGAACACACACCCAGCCATCCATATGATGTAAAAGAAAATGGGATTTATCAGACCAGGCCACTTTCTCACATTGATCTGTGGTGCAGCTCAGATGCTCATGTGGCCACTGTAGGTGCTTTTGGCCGTGGACACTGTTCAGCAAGGGCACCCTAACCAGTCTGCAACTATGTAATCCCATACACAAGTTGATGACCATTTTTTCTGCTTTTAACACATCAACTTCAGTAACAATATGTTTACTTGCTGCCTATTTTATCCCACAGAATTTCAGATGCCATTGTAATAAAATAATGTTATGCACTTAAGCTGTCAGCGGTCATGAAGTTATGGCTGATTGGTGTATTTGATATGACACTGACACATTCTTAGGGCACTAAAAACAAATGTATGTTCACTAGTTACCTGTGGTTCCTATTTTGAGCTGCCTGTTGTTGCTGAACTTGCTGTATTTGTTGGGGTGCAGGGCGTTTCCGGGACTGGTCCATGCCTGACTGAGCCATCCCTGGTCGAGCAGCTGGGCTTCCACCATAACCTGGAGGTCCCATGGCTGGTCCCTGAGGGGTCATCCGACTGCCTGGAAGCATCCCAGGTCGCTGTATCGAACAAACATATAATATAATGTGAGCTCTAAATTATAATAATCAACAACCACAGCTCCCAACATAAATGGAGAACTACTAAATTCAGAAGTCTATAAATCTACTGCCTAGCACAGGGGTATGCACACTCTGAGAGGCAGAGATCTACCTGGACAACATGGAACAGATCAGAGACCATCGTGGTGCGGTGCCCTTTTTTTTTTAAAGAAAAATAACCAATCAAACCCCAATAAAACGATGGCATGAAGAACACTGTGTTACAGAAGTATCCTCTGTCCCCTTCACATCCCCCCCACAGTACTTCCCTCTGCACCCCTTCAAGAAATTACTCTCCACAGTGGTGTTCTTTGCCCCACCCACAGTAAGGATTGCTGCCATCAACGCCCCCCCCCCCCCCCAGAAATTTCCTCTGCAATCACCCCACCCCCACAGTAGTGTCTTTTGCCCCCCTTCACCCCCCCCCCCCCCCACCTCAATTATGTACTCTGCCCCTGTGTGAATGCATCAATGCAGTGCATGTTAGCTCAGCTTGCAGAGTTTACCAAAAATGTAAATATTGCAGAATATACAGCCTCATACTACATAACTAAGCTCCATTTCATGCTGAATAAACTAAATTATTAATGTATTCTTAAATAGAAAACTATCTTTAGATAGATTTTTTACTCCAAAAGCATTTTATTAAAACAAATTTGATAAAAAAAATCTGATTTAAATTAAAAAAAAAAAAAAAATCAATTTTTTTTAAAAAATTCTAAAGTCATCGATTTTTATCCACCCTGGCTCTGAAATAAAGTCCCTACCTGGAGTGTCTTCTTGGTGTATAAATATGCAACTGATGTGGTATGGGAAACAGTGATTCCTGTCAGTTTCCTGCACCACATAGCAATCGCTGTTTTCATGCCATCTGCTGCCGGTGATGACACCCCAGTAGCAGGTTGCAAAATGCAGTGCATTTCCCTAAATCGGATCGCATGGGTATGAACACCCATGTGGTCTGATTAGAGTGTGGCAAAAAAGAAAAAAAATGTTGCCTGCACCTTTTTCATGCAGATGTGGTACGACTTGAGCCATACAAAATGAATAGCCTCAAATTGCACAGAGAGATTCCTGTGGGAATAACATGTGGTTCTAGTGTAAAACGGGGGCAAAACAAGCTTCTGTCCCAATCATGCCGACAACACACAAATCTATCTCTCAACCGAATCACAAACCTACTAAACGACATATCAGACTGGATGTCACTCCACTTCCTTAAGCTGAACCTCTCCAAAACCGAGCTCCTAGTCTTCCCCCCAGCCCGCGCACCCCCCCCACTGACTTCTCCATCACAACAACGCCACCATCAAACCCGCCCTGCAGGCCAGAGTACTTGGTGTCATTCTGGACTCCAACCTACCCTTCCAGCCCCAAGTCCAATCTTTAACAAACTCATGCAGACTCCACCTCCGCAACATCGCCAAAATCCACACGTTCCTAACCCCAGAAACCACGAAACAGCTCATCCACTCCCTCATCATATCACGACTGGACTACTGCAACTCCCTCCTCACTGGCCTGCCTCGCCGCTGGCTATCCCCGCTTCAGTCGATCCTGAATACGGCAGCCAGACTCATTCACATTACCAACCGCTCCGTTTCCGCCACCCCCCTCTGCCAATCCCTCCACTGGCTTCCGATTGCGCAACGGATCAAATTCAAAATCCTATCACCGATGTACAAAACTGTCCACCATACTGCCCCGAACTACATCACTGACCTAATATCCAAGTACCGCCCAGCACGCACACTCCGCTCCTCACAAGACCTCCTTCTCTCTAGTTCCCTGGTCTCCTCCTCCCATGCCCGCCTCCAGGACTTCTCCAGGGTGTCACCCATCCTCTGGAACTCCCTACCCCAATCCATCAGACTATCACCTACTCTCCTCTCATTTAGGCGCACCCTGAAAACCCATCTCTTCAGGGAAGCCTACCCCACCCTCTGCTAATTGCCGACCTCCTCCACTCTTCCTACCACTCCATCCCCCACAGCTATCTCCTACTGTGCCACCATCCCCTCCCTCCTAGATTGTAAGCTCCAAAGAAGAGCAGGGCCCTCGAACCCCTCGTGCATCACATTGTATTGGTATTGTTCTGTCTCATGTTCTGTCCCCCATTGTAATGTACAGCGCTGAGCAAACCGTTGGCGCTTTATAAATACTGTATAATAATAATAATGTATCTTCAGATCATGTCATGTTTAAGCACTGCAAAAACTATGGGGGCGTCCTTCACTCCTACAAATTCAGCTTGGTTGGCCGCCACATCGTTTTCAGTGTCTGATGACAAATTTCCCCACGAATCATTATCACTCAATTCTGCAAGTGGTTCTGATTTACTATCGCTGTTCTCTAGCTGGTCTAAAACCGCTTTTGACATAAAGGAACGCTTTTTGGACGCCATGGACATTTCTCAGTTTCCAGGCAGAAAGAACAGTAAAAATGCAGGCAGGGCACAGGACAAAGCACTCGGGACAAAATGTATGTGAAATGGTTTGATACAGTAATGTTTTACTATGTGAGTTTAGTGTATTTTGTGAATGTCACTTTTTGACATTTTTAAATTTCCCTCCATTCCGTCCCGGTACGTCCCGACGCTCGCAGGGAACGGAACCCAGAAGACAGATGCCGGCATCGGCCGGAGGACATTGCCAGGGACGCTGCAGGAGGGACATCGCGGGAGCAAAGGACAAGGTAAGTGCAGAAGAGATCCCGGAGCAGCACTGCAGGGTATTCCCGAGTATAGCTCGGGGTTACCGCTTTTGGTGCTGAAACTTTACCCCGAGATACACTCGGGAATACCGCCAGGGAGGTTAAGAGCTCCAGCAAAGCACACTGACTCAGGAAGGAGCATGAGCTACTTGGAGCCAGACAGATAATATAAATCCTGTATAATAATAATAATAATATCTAATGAATGCAATAAGCTTTCTGGGTTTAAGGCATTAGAAGCTGCAAAACTCAAAAGCAGGAACAAAAAAAGAAGACTTAATAGATTTTTATTTCAAAAAGTAGTGTACACAGATATCCTCAAATCTCTGCTGTCTTGCAATGCAAAGAAATGAATGCTTCAAATTTGCACACTGGAGGACTAGACAGATATACTGGATGTGCAGTTGGGCTCTGGATTTACGCAGTAGCTGGGGCTCTGGATTTACGCAGTAGCTGGGGCCCTGGATTTACGCAGTAGCTGGGGCCCTGGATTTACGCAGTAGCTGGGGCCCTGGATTTACGCAGTAGCTGGGGCCCTGGATTTACGCAGTAGTTACAAGCTGTCCAAACTGAACTAAAAAAAATATTTTTTTTCTATGGGGGAGGGGGGTTGGAGGCTGACCTACCTTTCCCTCCACAACCTTCTCACACATGCGCAGTGGGAAGCCGGCTTTGAAACCACAAGGAGTCACAGTCAGATATCCACTTTTAACATGCTGCTGCCAAGGACCCCAAGACTGGTGCAGAAATAGCCCAGGTGAGGAAGGCGCTAGATCCTTGGACAAGCGAGTATCCTTTTATTAAATTAACTTTAATTTTTGCATAACTGGCTAAATCTCCCCCTTAAGTCTAAGGCTACAATGGTGATTAAATCTATTTTTTAATGAGAGATTTAACTACTCACTGGCAGCCATTTTATTTGCAGTACAATCAAGAGGCGTTGTCACCTTTCTTAAAGCAGAGCTCCACCCAAAAGGGGAAGTTCCGCTTTAAGGACTTAAGGACTGCTCCCCATTAAGGATTGGCATCTTTGGGGGGTGGGAGGGGGACCAAATTTGACAGGTACCCACTCCCGGTCCGATAGCCTAGGAGTCCTCCCTCCCTCCCTGTAGTCTTTTGGGACACGTGACAGGTCCCAGAAGACTACAGGACCATTCATGAAGCGCAGCACTACTCGCACATGCACAGTGGGTACCCGGCTGTGAAGCCGCAAGCTATCACAGCCAGGTGCCCACACTGAAGATGCCAGCCTCCTGGAATACAGGACGGCCGGTGAAATGGGCTGCGGGGGACACACCACAGGACAGGTAAGTGGCTGTTTTTTTTAAAAGTCAGCAGCTACAGTTTTTGTAGCTGCTGACTTTTATTTTTGACAGGGTGAGTGGAACTCCGCTTTAAGCTGGTAAGCAGTGAAGGGGGAAACAGACTTCGCAACTTACAGGGCAAGGGACTGGGACCACCTTACGGAGGAGGCCCTTGTTCGCCGTTCCAGATGAACCAGGTTCATTAAGATGACACAGGTGAGGTCCACGTTGCAGAAGGGCCTTCTTGAAAGGGTAACATACCACAAGCACTTTTGATTTTCTCCAAATTTATCAAGGTATGTGGGATAAGGAAACAACCTTGACGGACCTATCCGGTTAGTGCATAACACAGGAGACAGGCACACTGTTGTAAATTTGTAATATCTCTTGCACTGAGGATAATGGAGCGCCTATGCTTTTGGGTCTGACAACACTCAGGAGATCAGCCATTTGTAAAGTGGTTGAATAGTGTTCAGTCCAAAATAGAAAGCAGTTACTGTACATAATGAGGAAAATAGCAGTATCAATAGGTAACTTACTCATAGTAACTTTAACGGTAACTCCCCTTTTCTAGGAAAGAAATATTTTGAATTAAAAAAAATATAGCATATACAACTGTGACACAAACCATATTGTAATTCATTATTGAAAATATTTCCTTTTCTGACTGCAGTGCTGTAATTGCAATGCAACCTGGATGTTCCGTACACTGTTGGTGTACAGAACGCACTCAAAGATGTGATTTCTTGTTTGAGTGATTGGCTCGTGAATTTTCCCAGAAGTCTGCACTAAGATACAAGCCAGATTTGGGGCATCCTATGCAACAAAAATTTCAGATGCTCCTAAAGGGTTAATCACTGCCAAAGGGATGCAGACCCTGTCACTTTCCTCATTAGAACACTGCAAGTACATCAGTTGAAAAAATAAAAGTCACTTGCATGTAGAAACTGTCCTGCACAAGACATTAACAAAGAGCTATGCGTTCACAGCAGAAACAGATAGGACCCTGCAGTGTACATAGATCACCCAGAGGGAAATGTTTTTTTTCTTTCCCTCACAAAAGTGGAGTTACTCTTTAAAAAAAAAGCAGCATATTGTGAATGGCCATATCCTAAAGGATTAGTGTACCTTTACCAAGAAAACTACCTATACAGATAAGGGATGCCTGTAGATAAAAAAACTATGCAGCTTTGACCAAAGTTGAATAATGTCCTTGTGATAGGTGTAGGCCATTTATTATTATTATACAGGGTTTATATAGCACCAACAGCTTACGCAGCGCTTTACTGCAAAAGGGTAGACAGTACAATTACAATACGAATCAATACAGGAGGATTCAGAGGGCCCTGTTCATTAGAGGGAGGGTCGAGAGATACAAAAGGTCATAACCGTGGGGGATGGGCTGATGGACAAAATACATGTACAGTTGTTAGGTGCTGGTAGGATAGGCCTCTCTGAAGAGATGAGTTTTCAGGGATCGTCTAAAAGTGGACAGAGATGGAGATTAGTCGGAAACATTGGGGAAGGGAGTTCCAGAGGATGGGAGCGGCTCTGGAGAAGGCGAAACATGGGAGGCGGTGACAAGGGAACTAGAAAGCAGGAGGAATGAAGTGAACAATTTGGTTGGTATTTTGAGACTAGGTTAGTGATGTAACTAGGGGCTAAATAGTGGATGGCTTTAGAGGTTGTTGTAAGTATCCTGAATTTTATTCGTTGGGTGAGGGAAGCCAGTGGAGGGACTGGCAAACAGGAGTGGCAGATACTGTACGGTTGGTAAGGTGAAGGAGTCTGGAAGCAGCAATCATGATGGACTGGAGGTGGGATAGCCTGTGTAAAGGTAGATCAGAGAGGAGGGAGTTGCAGTAGTTTAGACAGGAGATGACCAGGGAGTGAGAAGCTTTGTGGTGTCATTGGTTAGGAAGGGGCGTATCTTGGAGATGTTGAGGGGGCATGTTTTGGACAGTGATTGGATTTATATACTTCCCAAAGCCTAGCTGAAAAATTTGGCACTTTGGTTTTGATATTGGGCACTTTTGGTTTTTAGTTTCTGTTATAAAATTTTGTAAACAAGTAATTTTTCTCCTTCACTGATGTGCGCTAATGAGGCTGCAGTGATGAGCACTGATTGGCAGCACTGATATGTGGCATTGATGGGCACTGAAAGGCAGCATTAATGGGGCTACACTGATCATCAGGGCCCAGATGTCCCCTCTGAGAAATGCCGCTTACAGGCTCTCCTCACGTGCTGTCAGTGTGAGGAGAGGACTGCCCATGACTGGCATTTCCTATTTACATGCGATCAGCTGTGATTGGACACAGCTGATCACATGATAGAGCCTGTGTCATCTGCTCTTTACTGTGATCAGTGATCCACTGTGTCCCAGGGACACAGCGCACTCCCGGGGGCGTGCATGCGCTGCTAGAGTGAGTGGATGTCATGTTCTGTCCCCCTTTGTAATGTACAGCGCTGAGCGAACTATTGGCGCTTTATAAATACTGTATAATAATAATAATAATAATAATACGACGTCCTCCCGGAACGAGAGAGCTGCCGCCCGCCTGTCATTTCCCTATATGGCCAGGGAGAGGTCTATTTCCCTATATGGCCACTTCTGGAGAGAACCAGAAGTGATTCTAAAGGCTTATTTATTTAATAACAAACATGTCTATACTTACCTGCTGCGTGCAGTGGTTTTGCACTTAGCAGCCAAGATCCTCCTCTTCTCAGATCCCCCACCGGCGCTCCTGGCCCCTCCCTCCTGTTGGGTGCCCCCATGGCAAGCAGCTTGCTACGAGGGCACCCGAGCATGCACACTCCCCAGCCGCTACTCTGTGTGTCTATTTACACAAGGAGCCGCGGCTCGGCCCTTCCCCCTCTCTTCAGAGTGGCTCACTGGCTGTGATTGACAGGCTGGGATAGCAGACATTGCAGTGCACATCGCTGGATCGAGAGGGGGCTTAGGTGAATATTGCGGGGGCTGCTGCACAGAAGTTTTTTACCTTCATGCATAGACTGCATGAAGGTAAAAAACCTTGAACCTTTACAACAACTTTAAATATGCTGTAAATGATGAACCTTCTTTGAAGTTTCTAAAAAGAGGGGTATAGGTTTCTGGCTATTATGTAAACATGTTACACTAACTTAACATATCAGTCTGATTAAAAGAAAAGGGGACATTGCACCCCAATACTCATTATCCACTGATAGCAGGTGCAATGCTCTGCAGACTCCTGTGCAAGAAACAAATGTACTTATTTTGCAGAAAAGTAATGTTTGCCTTTTAGGGCCCATAGGAATAAAGTAGGGACGCATTCTCTGCTCTCCTATAACTGACAGCAAGCATGGGGATGCGTGTAGGGAGGTTTCTCGCACCGCTCTTGTGTGAACTCGGGCTATGACAAGCCTGGGCTCACACAGGAGCAGTAGGGGAAACCAAAAGAGATTTGGACAGGAATCGCATGCAAATCTTTGCAGTTCACCAGAAAATACTCTGCAATTACCTACAGCACCCTGGTAGTTCATTGAGAACTGCAAGAGGAAAGCTGCAAAGGCAATTGGGACTTGTAGTTTCCCATTCACAAAACTCTGTGAATGAATGATGCATCGGGGTGGGTGGAGCCTTGCACAGCTGCAGTTTATTTATTTCAGGTAGTTATATAGCGAAGTCAATTTATGCAGCGCTTTACATATATATTGTACATTCACATCAGTCCCTAACCCTCAAGGGGTGTACAATCTAAGGTCCCTAACTCACATTCATACATACACATACTAGGGCCAATTAAGTCAGTACCCAATTTACCTACCAGCACGTCCTTGGATTGCGGGAGGAAACCCGCACAGGGATAACATGCAAACTCCAGGTAGGTGGTGCCGTGGCTGGGATTTGAACCAACAACCCTAGTACTGCCATACCATTTAGCCATACTGACGGATGGCGGGGGGGGAGAAGATCCCCTGCTTGCTGTCACTAAAGGCAGAGAAGCGGGCAGCAGCGGCTGCAGGAGTGGGAACATATTACATGTTCCACCCTAAGAACGGGGGCGGGATACATTTCCTGCTAAGGTAATACACATCTCTGAAGCCTGATACACACAATGAGAATATCGGATAAATGCTCATCCTTTTTTATTTTACATGCTAGTCTTATATTGAAAATGAAGAGGTTACTAAACATGTAGCAAGCATATGGCGCCACTGAAACCTGGACAGGATACAATCACCCCGCCGACAAGGAAGAGGGGAGCGGCGTCCATGCTCTCTCCCAGAAGAGGTTACTAAAGTTATGAAAGTTCTAAGCAGAATACAACTTCAGAGGTGATGTGATGGATTGTATTGTAATGTATTCCTTTATTTCTGAGCATACATGTTCTTGATCACTCTTTGATCACTTTTTCAGATGAATGCTGCACTGAATAAAACGAAAATCATTTGTTCTACTGATTAGATTATCAGATGATAGCACATGATCGCTGTGTACCAGGCTTTACTGACCGTGTGTGTCTGTGGGGGGGGGGGGGGGGGGGGGGGGGGGTTAGTGCAGGAGACACAGTAGGATTATCTTACTGACTCCCACTGTGAAGGGGGGTACATCTCATACTGACTCCCACTGTGAAGGGGGGTACATCTCCTACTGACTCCCACTGTGAAGGGGGGTACATCTCCTACTGACTCCCACTGTGAAGGGGGGTACATCTCCTACTGACTCCCACTGTGAAGGGGGGTACATCTCCTACTGACTCCCACTGTGAAAGGGTATGCACATCTACTGGCCACCAATGTAAAGGGGAAGGGCGCATCTCCTACTGACCACCAATGTAAAGGGGGAGGGCGCATCTCCTACTGACCACCAATGTAAAGGGGGAGGGCGCATCTCCTACTGACCACCAATGTAAAGGGGGAGGGCGCATCTCCTACTGACCACCAATGTAAAGGGGGAGGGCGCATCTCCTACTGACCACCAATGTAAAGGGGGAGGGCGCATCTCCTACTGACCACCAATGTAAAGGAGGAGGATGGGCGCATCTCCTACTGACCACCAATGTAAAGGAGGAGGATGGGCGCATCTCCTACTGACCACCAATGTAAAGGAGGAGGATGGGCGCATCTCCTACTGACCACCAATGTAAAGGAGGAGGATGGGCGCATCTCCTACTGACCACCAATGTAAAGGAGGAGGATGGGCGCATCTCCTACTGACCACCAATGTAAAGGAGGAGGATGGGAGCATCTCCTACTGACCACCAATGTAAAGGAGGAGGATGGGCGCATCTCCTACTGACCACCAATGTAAAGGAGGAGGATGGGCGCATCTCCTACTGACCACCAATGTAAAGGAGGAGGATGGGCGCATCTCCTACTGACCACCAATGTAAAGGGGGAGGGGGTCATCTCCTACTGACCACCAATGTAAAGGGGAGGGGGTCATCTCCTACTGACCACCAATGTAAAGGGGGAGGGGGTCATCTCCTACTGGCCACCAATGTGAAGGGGGAGGGGGTCATCTCCTACTGGCCACCAATGTAAAGGGGGAGGGGGTCATCTCCTACTGGCCACCAATGTAAAGGGGGAGGGGGTCATCTCCTACTGGCCACCAATGTAAAGGGGGAGGGGGTCATCTCCTACTGGCCACCAATGTAAAGGGGGAGGGGGTCATCTCCTACTGGCCACCAATGTAAAGGGGGAGGGGGTCATCTCCTACTGGCCACCAATGTAAAGGGGGAGGGGGTCATCTCCTACTGGCCACCAATGTAAAGGGGGAGGGGGTCATCTCCTACTGGCCACCAATGTAAAGGGGGAGGGGGTCATCTCCTACTGGCCACCAATGTAAAGGGGGAGGGGGTCATCTCCTACTGGCCTCCAATGTAAAGGGGGAGGGGTCATCTCCTACTGGCCACCAATGTAAAGGGGGAGGGGTCATCTCCTTCTGGTCACCAATGTAAAGGGGGAGGGGGTCATCTCCTTCTGGTCACCAATGTAAAGGGGGAGGGGGTCATCTCCTACTGGCCACCAATGTAAAGGGGGAGGGGGTCATCTCCTACTGGCCACCAATGTAAAGGGGGAGGGGGTCATCTCCTACTGGCCACCAATGTAAAGGGGGAGGGGGTCATCTCCTACTGGCCACCAATGTAAAGGGGGAGGGGGTCATCTCCTACTGGCCACCAATGTAAAGGGGGAGGGGGTCATCTCCTACTGGCCACCAATGTAAAGGGGGAGGGGGTCATCTCCTACTGGCCACCAATGTAAAGGGGGAGGGGGTCATCTCCTACTGGCCACCAATGTAAAGGGGGAGGGGGTCATCTCCTACTGGCCTCCAATGTAAAGGGGGAGGGGATCATCTCCTTCTGGTCACCAATGTAAAGGGGGAGGGGGTCATCTCCTACTGGCCACCAATGTAAAGGGGGAGGGGTCATCTCCTACTGGCCACCAATGTAAAGGGGGAGGGGATCATCTCCTTCTGGTCACCAATGTAAAGGGGGAGGGGATCATCTCCTTCTGGTCACCAATGTAAGCAGGGAGGGCACATCTCCTACTGGCCACCAATGTGAAGCGATACTTGTCCTTTGTTGGCCAGTGTCAGAGGGCACTTTTATACAGAGCAGACAAGGTAAGAAGGTTCTCCATGGTCCCCGGATGGAAGTGGCTTTCCCTGACCACTGCGAGTTGCTACATTTGTTTTCTGCCCATTAATATTGGATGATTGATGATTAATAATGGCAATGTATTTAGCATAAGTGGTGGTAAAGTGTAACGCCAGGTTTCCAGAACATACTAGCCCAAGCCCTAGTGTACCCCAGGCCGTATTATTACTATGAGGTGATCGGTAACCCCCATGTATGGTGTGATCAGACCTTCATGTGTATACTGATCAGCACAACCCAGGGGTCCCCCGACAGCCAGACCTCATCTCCAAGGCTCCTCCATGAGTGGGGGGGGAGGAGTATTGGCCATTCTAGGATCAGCTCCATGTCCAGGGTGATTGGGAGCTCCCAGCACTGGTGGTCAGAGAAGTGATGGGAAGGGGTTTACTACACAGATATGGGGGAGGGGTGCAGGGCCTCATGGGGAGGGGTAGATAAGTACCCAGTAATTGGGTATGGTACATAGATATGGGGGAGGGGAAGAATGCTCAATAATGGGGACTGCAACAGAGGGGATGCAGTGCCTGGTGATGAGGGGGAGGGGATGCAGTGCCTGGTGATGAGGGGGAGGGGTGCAGTGGCCAGGGGTGCAGAACCCGGTGATGAGGGGGGGGGGGGTGCAGAACCCGGTAATGAGGGGGGGGGGGGGTGCAGTGCCTGGTAATGAGGGGGAGGGGTGCAGTGCCTGGTAATGAGGGGGGGGGGGGTGCAGCCCCGGTGATGAGGGGGGGGGGGTGCAGAACCCGGTAATGAGGGGGCGGGGTGCAGTGCCTGGTAATGAGGGGGAGGGGTGCAGCCCCGGTGGCGAGTTCAATGCCCGGGGGTGTGCAGTGCCTGGTGACGAGGCAGACGGGTGCAGTGCCTGCTGACTAGGGGTGCAGTGCCTGGTATGGGGGGGGGTTAGATAAGTCTCTGTTACAGGCCAGATCTCTCCTCTCTTACCGGATAAGCGGCTCCCGGCATCGGTGACCGGTACATGCCTTGTCCCGGGGCGGGCCCCATCCTCACAGCAGGTCCGGGCGTCCCGGGGCCCATCGCAGCGGCCGCCGGCCCGGATCCCCCGGGGGTCACCGATTGGAAGCCAGCCCGCGCCGCCATCGCTCCGCAACAATGGGGCCGGAAGCGGAAGTCGTGTGTCACACCAGGGGGGCTCCGGCACACTCACAGAACAGCGCTGCTTGCTACACCGGCGGCATGAATGAAAGAGCGGAAGTGCCTGACCGCCATCTTAGATTTGGGCAAGCTCAGACCGCTGGGAGCCGCTTCGAAACGTTTAGTCACCTAAGCAGCCATTTTGGTTAGGGGCAAAGGGCTAGCATGATTGGTAGATGTCAACCAGGGCATATCCATGGCCGCCCCAGAGCGTGTTATAAATTCCCCGCTTAAAATCATAAGCCACTTAGGTTTATAGTGGATTTTGTGGGGTCGGAAGGTTTGACACCACTTCTGCTCCACTATAGTTATACATACGGTCAGCCCTCACGGTAAATGGCTGCCGCTGGTGCCCACCGAGCCGTCACTTCCGGTCGGTAAAAGCGGAGCGCTTCTCCATTTGTGTAACGAAGTTTGATTATAATCAGGGAGAAAATTGGTGTCCTATGAGGAAAACATGGAGATTCAGAGCGGCGCTCTCTTCTGGCTGGAGGTCACTACTGCATGACTCATTCTTCCTCCCTTCATCCACACAGCTCAAAGGAGGCATTTCCCGCCAAATTCATGTGACCTCAGTGTGTAGGACTATACGGGATATAACACACTGGGCTTTATTTACTAAAGCTGGAGAGCGCAAAATCCGACTCACTTCTGTATAGAAACCAATCAGCTTCTATCCTCAGCGTGTTCAGTTAGGTTTTGGCAATAAAACCTAGAAGCTGACAGGTTTCTATGCAGACGTAAGCTGGATTTTGCACGCTCCAGTGTTGGTAAATAACGCTCAGTGTGCTCGGCGTCCTAATGTCTCCCTGAGATAGCCCTCAGGAAACGCGTGACCGCAGTGGTACAGTGACATGAAACAATCTCCCTATTGTCTAAGAATAAGCCGTACACTGTCACTGCTTCATGGTCTGCAATCTATTCATGAAGTCATTTCTTATAGCAATTTTCTTCCTCCTTGTAACTCCCTCTGTGAGCTCCCAAACCTCACATTTTCCCACCCATTTCCTTTGTTTTGAACAAGCAGCGCATATTAGTGCTCTGACGCCTTTAGGGCTCGTTCACACTTGACTTTATTTCTAACTCTTGCCAAACGAGTCTATAGCTTTTGACAGGCATTAGACAAGTGTTTGGGAAGCGTTTTTAACACGCCTCAAACGCTCCCCGAACGCCCTATGTGCAGTTTTGAGGAGGTTGATAGGCGTTTGCCAAGCGTTAAAACTGCACCGCAAACACCTATAATGAAGTTAAATGGTATCACCACCTTGCATCCGCGTCACAAACGCATGCCAGGCGTTTGAGGAGTGGCACCATAGACTTGAATGGGAGGCTTCAATTCCTCCTGACTGGACATGAGGCGTCAGTTTTGCCATGACGCTAACGCTTCAGTGTGAACAGCACCCTGTGCTGCCATGTGCAGAATTTTCATAGGCGTTTGAGAAGCAATAAAAACACTTCCCAAATGCCTGTCTGAGGCTTGCTGACAAAGCTAGTGTGAACATAGCCTTAGACAGCAGCATTGTCAGTCTGGTGGGAGGGGAGTGTTAGACGAACTAGCAGATTTAGATACACTAACCAACTAAAGCCAAACTCCAGCTAAGCAGTTACAACAACAGTCCTTTTTTTTTTTTCTTTTGGGATAAAAGTTTTACATGAATACATAACATCTGACCTTTTTAAGCACACGTTAGTGGTAAATGGTTTGTCTAAACCCTCTACTTGCCACTTTTTCTGGACAGCTTGGTCTGTTAGGAAGTTGAAGAAAAACAGACTTACCAGCTAGATCACCAGGAGAAAATAAAGGGTAAAAAAGGAAGCGAAGGCAGCCACCACATCTCATGATCTCACCGGCCCCTTTATTAGGCACAACTGTTCAATTGCATGGTAGCACAATTTGCTAATCAGCCAATCACATGGCAGCAACTTAATGCATTTAGGCATCTAGAGGTGGTGAAGACGACTTGCTGAATGGGGAACAAAGGGGATTTAGGTGCCTTTGAACATGGCATGGTTGTTGCTGCCAGATGGGCTGGTCTGAGTATTTAAAAAACTACTGATCTATTGGGATTTTGATGCACAACCATCTCTAGGGTTTACAGCAGTGGTTCTTAACCTTGTTGGAGGTACTGAACCCCACCAGTTTCATATGCGCATTCACCGAACCCTTCTTAATTGGAAAAATAAAATATGATTTTTAAAATTCAAAGCATAGGTATATATTTATACATAGGTGCACAAAATGAACAAAACCATTAAGAACAAAACCATTAAAACATGATTTTCACACAAAAACAAAATAATGAATATTTACTGCACGAATCATATGAGTCGGGTGTGGGTCTTCACCTCCGCCGAACCCGCGAGACTGACTTGCCGAACCCCTGGGGTTCGATCGAACCCAGGTTAAGAACCACTGGTTTACAGGGGATGGTCCGAAAAAGAGAAAATATCCAGTGAGCGGCAGTTGTGTGGAGGAAAATGCCTTGTTTAGGTCAGAGGAGATCGGGCAGACAGGCTCAAGATGATAGAGAAGGCAACAGTAACTCAAATAACCACTCGGTACAACCAAGGTTGGCAGAATACCATCTCTGAATGCACAACACGTCCAACTTTGAAGCAGATGGGCTACAGCAGCAGAAGACCACACCTGGTACCACTCCTGTCAGATAAAAGCAGAAAACTGAAGCTACAATTTGCACCAAAATTGGACAATAGAAGATTGGAGAAACGTTGCCATATCTGATGAGTCTCGATTTCAGCTGTAACATTCAGATGGCAGAGTCAGAATTTGGTGTAAACATGAAAGCATGGATCTATCCTGCCTTGTATCAACAGTTCAGGCTGGTGGTGGTGTAATGGTGTGGGGGAGATTTCCTTGGCACACTTTGGGCCCCTTACTACCAACTGAGCATCGTTTAAACGCCACGGCCTACCTGAGTATTGTTACTGACAATGTCCATCCCTTTATGACTCCAGTGACCCCATCTTCTGATGGCTCCTTCCAGCAGGATAATGCACCATGTCACAAAGCTCACATCATCTCAAACTGGTTTCTTGAACATGGTAATGAGTTCACTGTACTCCAATGGCTTCCACAGTCACCAGATCTCAATCCAATACAGCACCTTTGGGATGTGGTGGAATTGGAGATTCGCATCATGGATGTGCAGCCACCAAATCTGCAGCAAATGCATGATGATATCATGTCAGTATGGACCAAAATCTCTGGGGAATGTTTCCAACACCTTGTTGAATCTCTGCCATGAAGAATTAAGGCAGTTTTGGAGGCAAAAGAGGTCCAACCCCGCACTAGCAAGGTGGACCTAATAAAGTGGCCGGTGAGTGTATACATTTTTGTTTTTGGGTTTAATGCTCTATGGGCCCATATCCATGGGATAGTGCTGTGTCATACAGGTTTTACATGCTCATACAAGTCTATGCAGATCAGAAGGTCAAATACAGCTGTTAATTAATTCCGAATGACACGAGGGAGAGAGTAAGCTCCACACAGCTCATTAGTGTATTCAGCATTCTAAAACAAACTTAAAAATGAATGATTTGGCCTGGTGTGCCTAAGGACATTGAACCAATGGCAGAAGCCTGCTATCCTGAGGCATTACTTTTCCAATGACACAGTACTTGAATTATCATGGCACAGGTTAGCCATTAAGATTTTCTTTTATTTGAAAGGAACACCTTCTTGCTGATAGTGGACTGTTTGTCAAATGATCTGGAAATCCTCAAGCCAATAGATGAATCATCTAAACATTTTTACATTACCATTGCCAAGTACAAGTTTTTACTTGCTTGCTATGGAATTCTGAAATAGACCTAGGTAGCATGCGTTTCATAAGAACAGGATTTCCAAGTGCATCTCAGCAGGAAATTTGACTGGTTCACTCTAGCCCTAGATACCTTCAGTCCAATGGATACCATAAGAGTTTTCTGCCCGCTCAAGGTACAGGCAAGAGATCCTAAGTGGGCCGCAAGGAAGGTGACTACAGGCCACACGTTTGTCACCCCTGTTCTAAAGTCTGCTAGATCTCTCCACCATGTGTTGCTGTGAGGGACATTTAAACTCTGTTCTTATTTGAAGTCTTCATTCATAGAAGGATCACTCCATGACTTCATTGTTTGCAAACAGTCTTTAGGTACCCCTGGGGATTAGATGACAGTTTCCTAGCCAGATGACTCTTTAATGTCTATATGGCAGCCCCAAGGGTCCTGAATGAGAAAGAGAATGGAAAGGCTAGAAAGCTTTTCCTGATTGTTGTTTATCTTGATCTGCACATACCTTCTCTTCCCTCCTTTATTTCATTGAGAAGGGCAGAGGCTGGCCCAAGATAAGATTTTGAAATGAATGAATCATGCATGTCCCACCATTTGCATTAATGATTATGACAAGGTTGCTAAACTAGGGTTTCATGGAACCCTAGGGTAGCTGCAGAGGTTGCTAAGGGTTCCTTGAACAATGAGCAATTTCTGCCTCTCAGACAAATTCTCCCTGGCACCATTGATCTTTTTAGCTATCTGTAAGTGTGGAATCCTTCCTAATGTCCACAAGAATTCTTCTCACTGACCATCACACAAATGTATTGTGAGTTGTAGATATAGTACTTTTTAGCAGGGGTTCCCTGAGACTGAACATTATTTCAAGGGTTCCTCTGTGTTGAAAAGGCTGAAAAATGTTGATCTACTCTAACCTGTTGCAAACAGTCTTTGGGTACCCTTGGGGATTAGATGACCGCTTCTTAGCAAGGCCACTGTAATGTCTATATTGCAGCCCCAAGGTTCCTAAATGACAAAGGGAATGGAAAGGCTAGAAAACTTTTCCTGATTGTCATTACCTCTGATTTGCATGTACCTTCTCTTCCCTCCTTGATTTATACAATTGTATTCATAAACAAAGTGTCTCAGTGCTGCCAACTAATGCAAAACAGTTGACAAAAATTCCATCCTGGCCCTTGACTTAGTTTAATCGAATTCAATCAAAATTGAGTCTAAATTGATTGGAAGAGAAGATATGGCTATTAAATTGATCGCTGTAGAAATAGGAATAGATAGCCTGGCCACCACATACCTCACCTGGTCCGAGTGGCTAGCAGATAAAAGCGACCTCAGGTCGATTTATCCAGGCCACCCACTCAACACGTTTCACCCTGCCCTGGAGCTTAATCATGGAGGTAACCTTGGAGACTGAGGGTTAGAGTTAGAAAAATCAATTGAAATGCTAAGTAGCAAAGCGGCTTAGTGGTTAGCACTTCTGCTTTGCAGCATGAAGGTTACCAGTGTGGATCCCATCCATGACATACCTGCAAGAAGTTTGTGTGTTCTCCCTGTGTTTGTGTGGGCTTCCTCCCACACTCCAAACATATGCTGTATGATAATTGGCCTTGTGTGTCTAAGGACACTGAACAAATGGTGAAGTTTGCTAGCCTGATTCTTACTGTAGCACCCTCCTAGTCAGCTAGGGAGAGCTAGGCTCCAACTGTTATCTAGGAAGGCTGAGTAGCAGCCTGAGTGTGATAACTAGCAGGGATCAAATTGCGGTCAGAGCTGAGAGGCTCTGGAGCTCTCTGCGATTTCCCCTTGCTCTAGAACTTTCAAGAAAGATCTAGAAGCAGTGGGCGGTGGTGAGGAGTGGCTGGTCTGTACTCTTAGAGTATCCCAGCAAATCCCCAACAGGAGGCTTGACAAGGGGCCAGGACAGCCTTTAAGGGTAACTGAGCCTGCTCAGCAGCAGGAGAGTTGGAGGAGAGTTCGAGTGGAAGATGAGAAAGTGAGGCTGAAGAGAAGGAGCCTGGGAGGGAGCCCAGATGGAGAGGGGCTCACCTTCAGACTGGGACCTTGGAAGGAGGAAAGCTTGGGACTTCACAGGCCCCCAAAGAGAGGACCACCTGTGAGGCACGGAAGGAGTGGCCCAGCTAGAAGACCTGGTAGCAGCCACCAACCCACCAGCAACACAGGAGAAGGACAAAGTGAGTATACCTGCACCCCCTGTACCAGATACGGGAAAGAGCACTCTGGTGGGAGATCAGATTAGTGACTACCTGGGACTGTCTTACTTTAAAGTGGCAGGCACTGGATCCCCTGCTCAGGGACTCACCCATATCAGCTGGATTAGGAAAATCCAGGGTTTGGGGTGGTACAACCGGAGACGCTGGCTAGCTCTTTAAGAGTTTTGCTGTAAAAAACTTGTATATAGTTCCAGGAAGTTGTCCTCAATTTCAGAGTTTGATTGGTCATCCCGTACACCCCTTACCCTATCCAAGTTCTAATTCCCTCAATAAAATTAAAAAAACAAGCTCAAGGACTGGTTACTGTCTCCTAGATGCAAGTCAATGTGAGAATGCATGTTGCCTGGCTGTGCGGAACTATGGGGGGACCCAGGTCTCTAGTGATTCCTAAGAGGGTAGTGCTGCATGCTCTCCTAGCTAACAGTTGGAGTCTAGCTCACCCTAGCTGACTAGGAGGGTGTTACATTACTTTTCCCATGACCTATCTGAACTACTATAAGACAAGTAGCTATATTTAATATTTTAAAAAATATTTTTAAATTTAAATATTTTTTTAATTCAGAGGCACACCTTCTTGCTGATAGTAGTTTGAAAACAGATCTGAAAATTCAGCAGATTCATTCTATAAACCTTTTTATATTTTCATTGACAAGTTGAAGATTGTTTTGCTTGGTGTGGAATTCTGAAAAGGCCCTTTTAGGTACTTTTACTTCCCAGTAGAGAGAATTTGATAAGTTCACTCCAGCCTTAGATACTCACAGTCCAACAAATAAGCTAAGAGTTTTCCACCCGCTCAGGATGCAAGCAAGAGATTCTTTTTGGGCAGGTCCTTTGATCAGGGCAGGTCATTTTCTCTCATTGATCCTTACTGGGAAAGTGCCCACACCAAAAACTTGTGGGATAATTGGTTTCTGTTTAATTTGGCCCTTGTGGGTGTATGGATGCATGTGAGATAGGAATATTACATTTTAAGCTCCACTAGGGCAGGGACTAATGTGAACATACAATATACTACATTTATAGTATTTACCCCTGTAGGAACTACTGTAGGTCCCCTGCTTGATGTGCTTATGACTCTAAAACTAGCACGATGCACGCTGATACATCTGGGCTGATGGGGAATAGTTATTGCAAATAGATACTGTATATAATGCCCCAACAGTTTAAAGGAAAGAAACAACAATTGTTCATCAAATATGTGAAACAATAGCAACTAAGTTATATAGTCGGTGACAACAAGTAGAAAATAACAGTTCCAGAACCCTATACTGGGGGAAGCCCTGCCTAAAGGGGGTGGTACCACAGTAGTAATTTGACCGTTTATATTAAAACCCTTTTTTATGTCGCTGGCCAGTCTGTTGGGGTCCAAACTGATGTTGGAGCACTCTGAAATGTTCCTCCATACACTGATAAAGAGCGCTGTGGCTCATATGGGAGATGCAGGTGTAGCCCACATGAGCTTGACAGTGGCCTCCCACCGACTCCTGTGATGACATCTAATGAGCTCTCTCCATTCCCCCATGGTGACACAAATGCAACCACTCTCCCGACAGTAAGGCAGCGGACTCAGTCAACTTCATTGACAATCTCCGGTATCAGAGAGTGTCTTCCCCAGCGCCTCTCTACATCCCATATGCGGCGATCAGCCTTTCCACAGTGCCCAGAGACAAACGCACACACTTTCTTAATGTCCTTGTTTCTCCCTCTGCCCAAGAACAAGCCTCCACCTCTTCCTCTCTGCACAGAGCTCTAACAACTCTGGGATATGTAGTCCTTTTTTGCTTAGTCCATATGGAACTATCTCTCCCACAATCCTCCTTTCCTACCAGCATTCATGGTGGTTCAAGCAGTCCACATCCCCTTTTCTCTGTGTGGTGGGCAGACCTAGCAGGCCACACAAGTTCCATAATCCCAGTCTCCAGTTGCAGCTGTGCCTGTGGTTGATAGCAGCAGCAACTCTTCTCCCCGTTAGCTCTGCACGTGTATATTGCTGCATGAATCGTCAGCACTGTATAAATACCTGTAATAAACAAATAGGGTCATAAGCGATTCAGAGCTAATATCCTGCATCTTCACAATCTTGTTAACTAAAAGTCTCCTATTCATTGATTTTTTTTTTTTTTGTTAGCAAAGCAAAATGACAGCATCTGCACGTCTTTCATCTTTGAGGCATCAGCAACAAAAATATTTCTTTGGCAGTGAGATGATGTGGAGCGCTTCTGTTAGTCAGTCAAAACACTTCGAGAATGGTGGGAGGATGAACAATTCTGCTCATTTCTGTGGCACTTAGTAGTGGGATGTGTGCTGTGCGCTATCAGATTCTGGCTGACAGTAATGACCAAACTGAAGGTGGCCGGACACAACTTCCACCTCATCACATGAGCTGCCCCAACACATTTCTAGAGCAGCCCTTCACTTATATTCGTTATAGCCAAAGAAAAACAGGAAAGAAAAGAATTTTGGCCTAATTAAAGTAAGGGCTCATGTACACTGCAGCTGATAAACTCACGTTTAGGAGCTGTTCAGCGGTTTTTTTTTCAGCAGCCCCTGAACTCACGCTAATGTTTTCCTATGTGTCCACGTACACATCTTCGTTTACAGGCAGTTGAGTTTACAGTCGTTTTTTTGAAAGCAGAAAACTTGCTTTTAGTAATATATTTTATCAGCGTTTCAAACTCAAAACACTTGTAAATGCGTGTAAACGCAGCTAACCGCTTTTATAGGCGTTTGCGGTTGAAAATGTTTTTTTAACTCTTCCATTCCCAGATGCTGTCCAGAGCTTTTTTTCATGAAAAATGCATGCAAAGTGTTTTCCCGGTACTCAAATGGACCTGGTACACCATACTTTGAGGTTTTGCATGAAAAAAATATGTTAGACACTGCTGCAATAATCTCTGCACAGAAATGAGCAGAAACACATCCAAACACCACAAAGAAAAAGACAGCTAATCTCAACAAATACTGCTCTCTCTGCTTCTGCTCTCTCTATTTCTCTCCAAATGTCTGAAATAGTTAATTCTTTACTGTTTTTCAGTGGTTTCTGGGCATTTTGGAAGGTCTCCTGAGGTTATCTTAAAAAAACGCTTCTAAACGCAAACGCTCATAAACGAGGTATGCAAACACGGCTAAACAGACGTTTTTTAATCTACGTTTTCCAGCAGTCAGCTTCCATCATTCAGAAGTGTCCCTTGTACATAGAGCCTTAAAGTTATTGTTTTAAATGATTAATTCAGCTTTATTAAAAAACTGCCAATTCAGGTATGGGAAAAATGAGCAGCTGTGACCAAAGTTGGATAAGACTCTTGCTGTAGGTGTAGGCCATGTGTGTAAATACCTCCTAAACCTTGTCGAAAATATCTCCCGGAGATGGCTTCATCCCGTCCTGCCTTATTGCTAGGATGTTAGTAAGAGACTCCCAGCTGATTTAAACCACATGCATATTTTTCTCTTCTGTCGGAGTAGATCTGAGCTCAGCGATACTAAGACAGAGGAGATCGTGGATCATACATGTGTGGGGGTTTGAAAGCTTGCTCCTGTGATGGTGGGGGTGAGCAGTAATAGCTGGGAGTGTCTTAGCAACATTTTATTATTATTATTATTATTATTAGACTTGTACAGAACGAAAAAATTTGTTTAGTCTCGAATTATTAACCACTTGCCCTCCTGAGGATTTACCACTCTTCCTAACCAGGCCTTTTTTTGTGATACGGCACTGCGTTACTTTAACTGACAATTGCGCGGTCATGCAACGCTGCACCCAAATGAAATATACGTCCTTTTTTCCCCACAAATTGAGCTTTCTTTCGGTGGTATTTGATTACCCCTGCATTTTTTATTTTTTGTGCTATAAAAAAAAGACAGACAATTTTGAGAAAAAATAAATATTTTTGACTTTTTGCTATTAAACATGTCCAGTAAAAAAATAAAATGTTGTTATAAATTTACGGCAAAATGTATTCTGCTACATGTCTTTGCTAAAAAAAAATCCCAATATGTGTAAATTAATTGGTTTATATGAACGTTATAGCGTTTACAAATGGCAGTGTGTATACTGGGATTTTTGTTTTAATTTTTACTAGTAATGGCGGCGATCAGCGACTTATAGTAGGACTGCGGCAGACATTCTGACACTGGGGGGAACTGAGTTTGTGTCACTGACATCCCCAGTGACACCAATACAGTGATCAGTGCTAAAAAAGCACTGACATTGTACTAATGGCACTGGGCAGGAAGGGTTAACATGAGGGGTGATCAAAGGGTTAACTGTCTGCTGGGAGTGTTTTACTATGGGGCCGTGTCAGTGTGCTTCACTGTAATCGCACTTCTCTGGATCTCTGTACTGTGCACAGCCATCCAGAGCAGTGTGCCCGAGCTGACAGGGAGGAGGACTGTTAGTAAACAAAACAGTCCTCCTCCCTTGGAGATCTTCGGAAATCACCAGACGCTGGCGAGTAATTGCCAGTGAGGACCTGGTGATTGACAGCTGCGGCTGCGAATGGCGGCATGGGTAGGGTGCGCACACCCCTTACCTGGAAATGCAAACATGTGTATATATACAGTTGTGTTTAAAATAATAGCAGTGTGTTGAAAAAAGTGAATAAAGCTCAAAATCCTTCTAATAGCTTTTATTTCCATACACACAAATGCATTGGGAACAATACACATTATATTCCAAATCAAAACATGAAGAAAAATATATAAAATTTGTGTTGTTACTCTAAACAAAATTGAAGAAAAGTGAATATTAGACTGTTCAAAAAAATAGCAGTGTTTGTATTCTTCTTTACAAACTCAAACATTCACTATATAAACTGAAAAATGTTTGAAGATTTTGCTTTCCTTTGAATCACTTAATGAATATTTAGTTGTATAAGCACTGTTTCTGAGAACTGCTGTACATCTGTGTTGCATGGAGTCACCCAACTTCTGGCACCTGTGAACAGGTATTCCAGACCAGGAAGATTGGACTACATTCCACAGTTCTTCTCTATTTCTTGGTTTTGCCTCAGAAACTGCATTTTTGATGTCACCCCACAAGTTTTCTATTGGATTAAGATCCGGGGATTGAGCTGGCCACTCCATAACATCAATCTTGTTGGTCTGGAACCAAGATGTTGCACGTTTACTGGTGTGTTTGGGGTCATTGTCTTGTTGGAACACCCATTTCAAGGGCAATTCCTCTTCAGCATAAGGCAGCATGACCTCTTCAAGTATTCTGATGTATTCAAACTGATCCATGATCCCTGGTATGCGATAAATAGGCCCAACACCGTAGTATGAGAAACATCCCCATATCATGATGCTTGCGCAACCATGCTTCACTGTCTTCACAGTGTACTGTGGCTTGAATTCAGTGTTTGGGGGTCGTCTGACAAACTGTCTCCAGCCACTAGACCCAAAAAGAACAATCTTACTTTCATCAGTCCACAAAATGTTGCGCCATTTCTCTTTAGGTCAGTCAATGTGCTCTTTGGCAGATTGTAACCTCTTTTAGCACATGTCTTTTTTTCAACAGTGGGACTTTGTGGGGGCTTCTTGCAGATAGCTTGGCTTCACATAGGCGTCTTCTAATTGTAACAGTACTCACAGGTAACTTTACACCTTCTTTGATCTTCCTGGAGCTGATTGTTGGCTGAGTCCTTGCCATTTTGGCTATTCTATCCATTCGAATGGTAGTTTTTCGCTTTCTTCCACGTCTTTCAGGTTTTGGTTGCCATTTTAAAGCATTTTCGATCATTTTAGCTGAGCAGCCTATCATTTTCTGCACTTCTTTATATGTTTTCCCCTCTCCAATCAACTTTTTAATCAAGGTACGCTGTTCTTCTGAACAATGTCTGGAACGACCCATTTTCCTCAGAATTTCAGAGAGAAATGCACTGTAACCAGCATGTACAACATTTGCTGCCTTCCTTCCTTAAATAAGGGCAATAATTGCCACCTGTTTTTCAAAGAATGAATGACCTCACTAATAGAACTCCACACTGCTATTATTTTGAACATGCCCCTTTCAATTAGTGATTCACTTACACAGAATCAGCAGCATGCATGTCATGACTGTTGGGTCTGTTGGATTTCTATTACTCTACTACACCTGCTAGTAAATTATTTGCCATGTAGAAATATCATTTCTACCAAAAACAGTGATTGATCAGGTTAGTGATGTCTGATTGCTATTATTTTGAACACAACTGTACGTGATTTTGCGCACCCATGCCGCCCTGTAGCAGGATTTCTGCTATAGGGCAGACGGAAAGCGGTTAATTCAACCTTTTTCAACCAGGGTGCCCAGGCACCCTGGGGTTCCCTTTAGGTCCCTTCAGGGGTGCCTTGGCAAAATGCTTAAAAGTTGCCCAAAAAATGTATACCAGCCAGCAGGTGGATTAAACTTTGAGTTACACAAAGTCCCAGTTTTTCATTGTGGACCATTACAACCTTCCAGCTACTGGCGTCCTAACAACCAATGGTTCATAAGGAGGATGGTGGGTGCCATACAGCATTCTTGTTTGCCCCTCCCTGCCCCTTTTTGTCAGCACTGGGGTCATATTGCTTGCGTTAGGGAGAGAAACATTGCAGTACTAGTCAGTAGCAGTGTGCAAAGTTGTATTTGCTTTGGAAAAATAAATCATGGTGGGTGTTCTATATGTATGGTTATTGCTGTGTTATGTAAAACTATTTAGTTTTTTACATTTTAGAATAGCGTGCCTCGAAATGGTGCAGAATTTAAAAAGGTGCCCTGACTGACAAAAGGTTGAGAACCACTGTTAACTAACTAATTTCCTTTAGCTAAATTTGTTAAATTTGTTTTCAGAATTCATTCAGTTTTGTTTAATTTATTCGTTTTCGAAGTCATTTTCAATTCGAATGCAGCTGCTGAATTTTTCACATCTAAGAATTACAATATGTTTACATTTCATATTTGTTGAATTCATATAGTTACATAGTTAGTCTGGGTGAAAAAAAGACAAAAGTCCATCCATTTCAACCATTAAAAAAAAAAAAAAAGTTATAATCCTATACCCACAGTTGGTCCAGAAGAAGGCAAAAAAACCCAGCAAAGTATGATCCAATTTGCTCCTGCAGGGGAGGAAAAAAGTCCTTCTTGATCCCCCGAGAGGCAATTGGATATTCCCGGGATCAACTTTACCTATAAATGTGTATCTAGGAAAGACTCCAGGCCTTTATTAATGCAATCCACTGAGCTGACCAGAACCAACTCTTGAGGGAATCTATTCCACATTTTTACAGCTCTTATTGTGAAGAAACCTTTCCGTGTTTGGAGATTAAATTTCTTTTCCTCCAAACGTAAAGAGTGCCCCCTTGTCCTCTGTGATGATCTCAGGGTGAATAGCTCTACACCGAGTTCACTAAATGAACCACTGATGTATTTATACATGGAGATCATATCCCCCTTAATCTCCTCTTCACAAGAGAGAATAAATTCAGTTCCTCATAGCTGAGCTCCTCCATGCCTCTTATCAGTTTGGTTGCCTTACTCTGTACTTTCTCCAGTTCCCCAATGTTCTTTTTGTGAATTGGTGCCCAAAATTTAACTGCGTATTCCAGATGAGGTTTAATGATTTGTACTGGAGTAGTATGATATCTCTCTCTGAAGTCTATACCTCTTTTAATACAAGAGAGGATTTTGCTTGCTTTAGAAGCCGCAGTTTGGCATTGCAATCCATTATTAAGATTGTGATCTACCAGAACTTCCAGATCCTTCTCCACCATTGATTCCCCCAGTTGTACTCCAATACAATGCGATACACGAGGGGTTCGAGGGCCCTGCTCCTTCGAGCTTACAATCTAGGAGGGAGGGGATAGTGGTACAGGAGGAGATAGCTGTGGGGGATGGAGTAGTAGGAAGAGTGGAGGAGGTCGGCAAATTAGCAGGGGGTGGGGTAGGCTTCCCTGAAGAGGTGGGTTTTCAGAGTGCGCCTAAAGGAAAGGAGAGTAGGTGATAGACTGATGGGTTGGGGTAGGGAGTTCCAGAGGATGGGAGACATCCTGGAGGCGGGCATGGGAGGAGGAGACCAGGGAACTAGAGAGAAGGAGGTCTTGTGAGGAGCGGAGTGTGCGTGTTGGGTGGTACTTGGATATTAGGTCAGTGATGTAACTTGGGGCAGTATGGTGGACAGCTTTGTACGTCAGTGTTAGGATTTTGAATTTGATCCGTTGCGCAATCAGAAGCCAGTGGAGGGATTGGCAGAGGGGGTTGGCAGAAATGGAGCGGTTGGTAAGGTGAATGAGTCTGGCTGCCGTATTCAGGATCGAGTGGGGATAGCCTGTGGCGAGGCAGGCCAGTGAGGAGGGAGTTGCAGTAATCGAGTTGTGATATGATGAGGTGGATGAGTGGATGAGCTGTTTATTGGTTTCTGGGGTTAGGAACGTGCAGATTTTTGCGATGATGTGGAGGTGGAGTCTGCATGAGTTAGTTAGTGATTGGACTTGGGGCTGGAAGGATAGGTTGGAGTCCAGAATGACACCAAGTACTCTGGCCTGGGGGGCGGGCCTGATAGTGGCATTGTTGGACGTGATGGAGAAGTCACTGGGGGGTGGTGTGCAGGCTGGGGGGAAGACTAGGAGCTCGGTTTTGGAGAGGTTCTGTTTAAGGAAGTGGAGCGACATCCAGTCTGATATGTCGTTTAGTAGGTTTGTGATTCGGGCGGAGACTGAGTGGGTGAGGCGAGGGGTTAAGAGATAGATTTGTGTATCGTCGGCATAGAGGTGGTAGTTGAAGCCGTGAGAGTGTATGAGCTGGCCAAGGGAGGAGGTGTAGATGGAGAAGAGAACGGAGGACAGAGCCTTGAGGGACCCCAACAGAGAGGGGGAGTGAGGGGGAGGTGGTAGCATTATAGGTAACGCTGAAAGAGCGTTGTGATAGGTAGGATGAGAGCCAGGAGAGAGCGGAATCTCTGAGGCCGAAGGAGTGTAGTTTTTTGAGGAGGAGGGGGTGGTCGACTGTGTAGAAGGAAATGGAAAGGTCGAGGAGTAGGAGCACTGAATAGTGGCCATTAGCTTTGGTGGTTAGAAGGTCGTTGGAGAGTTTTTGAGTAAGGCAGTTTTGGTGGAGTGTAGTGTAGGAGTGTGGAGTGTAGGTGGAGTGTAGGAGTGTATGTATGATGCATGCATATTCTTAGCCCCCAAGTGCATAACCTTACATTTATCAACATTAAACCTCATTTGCCACATAGTTGCCCAATTAAACAGTGCATTGAGGTCGGCTTGTAAGTTGGAGACATCCTGTAAGGACGTTATTCCACTGCATAGCTTGGTGTCATCTGCAAAGACTGAAATGGTATTTTTAATCCCAGACCCTATATCGTTTATAAATATATTAAAAAGTAAGGGTCCCAACACTGAACCTTGGGGTACACCACCGACAACCCTAGACCATTCAGAGTATGAATCATTAAGCACTACTCTCTGAATACGATCTTTTAGCCAGTTTTCTATCCATTTACATACAGATTTTTCCAAGCCTGTAGACTTTACCTTATACATTAGCCGTGTGTGGGGAACTGTGTCAAATGCTTTTGCAAAATCTAAGTATACCACATCCACTGCCACCCCTCTGTCCAAGTATGCCTCGTCCACCGCCACCCCTCTGTCTAAGTATGCCACGTTCACCACCACCCCTCTGTCCAAGGTTTTGCTCACCTCCTCATAAAAAGAAATCAGATTTGTTTGACAATCTTTGTCTTTCATGAATCCATGCTGTATATTGCTTAAAATATTTTTTTCCGGCAGGAACTCATCTATGTGGTCTTTTATTAAACTTTCCAGTATCTTCCCAACTATAGAAGTTAAACTAACAGGTCTATAATTACTTGGTAAAGATTTTGACCCCTTTTTAAATATTTGTACCACATTGGCCTTACACCAATCCTGTAGTACTATTCCAGCCATTAAAGAGTCCCTTAAAATTAGAAACAATGGCTTTGAAATGACAGAGCTCAATTCTTTAAGGACCCGTGGGTGTATGCCATCCAGTCCAGGTGCTTTATTCACCTTTATTTTGTCTAAATATTTCTGGATCATATCAATTGTGAGCCAACGTGGATCATCTGGAGCTGTGTCAATACCATGCCCATTATGAACAAGAGCTCCCCCATGCTCCTTTGTACACACAGAGCTGAAGAAGGTATTAAATAAATTTGCCTTCTCTTTGTCCCCAGTCACCCACTCTAGATTATTTTGTAAAGGGCCTCTATGCTCGTACCGGACCTTTTTACTGTTAATATATTTTAAGAATTTTTGGGGGGTTGGTCCTGCTATCTTTTGCAATCTGTCGTTCATTTAAAATTTTTGCAGCCTTTGCAAACTTTGCTTTTTCAGAAGAATTTAATTTAGTTATTTCAGTGGATTTGTTTACATTTGTTACTATTGTGATTCGGAATTCGGATACATCCAAATTTCCAAATACTGAAAAATGTATTCAAATTTCGATCTGGAACAAAACTAAAATGCACATGTATAATTATTATACAGGATTTATATAGTGCCAACCAGGGCCAGGACAAGGGGTGGGCCAGAGGGGTGGCTGCCCTGGGTGCAATGGTATACTGTAGATATTATTATTATACAGTATTTATAAAGCGCCAATAGTTCGCTCAGCGCTGTACATTACAAAGGGGGACAGAACATGTGACAGAACAACAACAATACAATGCAAAACATGAGGGGATCGAGGGCCCTGCTCTTTCGAGCTTACAATCTAGGAAGGAGGGGATGGTGGCACAGGAGGAGATAGCTCTGGGGGATGGGGTGGTAGGAAGAGTGGAGGAAGTTGGCAAGTTAGCAGGGGGTGGGGTAGGCTTCCCTGAAGAGGTGGGTTTTCAGGATGCGTCTAAAGTAGAGGAGAGTAGGTGATGGGTTGGGGCAGGGAGTTCCAGAGGATGGGTGACACCCTGGAGAAGTCCTGGAGGCGGGCATGGGAGGAGGAGACCAGGGAACTAGAGAGAAGGAGGTCTTGTGAGGAGCGGAGTGTGCGTGTCGGGTGGTACTTGGATATTAGGTCAGTGATGTAGTTCGGGGCAGTATGGTGGACGGCTTTGTACGTCAGTGTTAGGATTTTGAATTTGATCCGTTGCGCAATCGGAAGCCAGTGGAGGGATTGGCAGAGGGGGGTGGCGGAAATGGAGCGGTTGGAAAGGTGAATGAGTCTGGCAGCTGTATTCAGGATTGACTGAAGCGGGGATAGCCAGCGGCGAGGCAGGCCAGTGAGGAGGGAGTTGCAGTAGTCGAGTCGTGATATGATGAGAGAGTGGATGAGCTGTTTAATGGTTTCTGGGGTTAGGAACGTGCGTATTTTGGCGATGTTGCGGAGGTGGAGTCTGCATGAGCTTGTTAAAGATTGGACTTGGGGCTGGAAGGATAGGTTGGAGTCCAGAATGACACCAAGTACTCTGGCCTGCGGGGCGGGTTTGATGGTGGCGTTGTTGGATGTGATGGAGAAGTCAATGGGGGGTGGTGTCCGGGCTGGGGGGAAGACAAGAAACTCGGTTTTGGAGAGGTTCAGTTTAAGGAAGTGGAGCGACATCCAGTCTGATATGTTGCTCAGTAGGTGTGTAATTCGGGCGGAGACTGAGGAGGTGAGGTGGGGGGATGAGAGATAGATTTGTGTGTTGTCGGCATAGAGGTGGTAGTTGAAGCCGTGAGAGTGTATGAGTTGGCCAAGGGAGGAGGTGTAGATGGAGAAGAGAAGGGGCCCGAGGACGGAGCCTTGAGGGACCCCAACAGAGAGGGGGAGTGAGGGGGAGGTGGTAGCATTATAGGTAATGCTGAAAGAGCGTTGTGACAGGTAGGATGAGAGCCAGGAGAGAGCAGAATCTCTGAGGCCAAGGGAGTGTAGTTTTTTGAGGAGGAGGGGGTGGTCGACTGTGTCGAAGGCCGCAGAGAGGTTAAGGAGTAGGAGCACTGAATAGTGGCCATTAGCTTTGGTGGTTAGCAGGTCGTTGGAGAGTTTAAGTAAGGCAGTTTCGGTGGAGTGTAGGGGACGGAAGCCGGACTGTAGGGGATCGAGGAGGTTGTTGTCGTTGAGGTGAGAGCTTAGGTGGGTGTAGACTAGGCGCTCAAGAAGTTTGGATGTAAATGGGAGCAGGGAGATGGGTCTGAGGTTGTTCGGGTCATTGGGGTCCAGGGAGGGCTTTTTAAGTATGGGGGTGATGTGTGCATGTTTCAGAGGGGAGGGGAAAGTGCCGGAGGAGAGGGAGAGATTAGGATGGAGGGGGAGGGAGGTTGTAGGAGTTGTGAGGGGATAGGGTCGAGGGGGCAGGCGGGGAGTCGGGCATCAGAGAGGATCTTGGAGACTTCCTCGATGGTAGTAAGGTCAAAGATGTGGAGTGTTGGGGGGGCTTCAGTATGAGGAATGTAGAGTGGGGTGGAAGTGGAGGTCAGAGCAGTGGTGGGGCCGTGGGAGAGGGGTGATGAGGGGGTAGCTGAGTGAGGGGGAACGGGGTTGGAGGGAGTTTGAGCAGCGACGAAGTCCCTGTGGGTTATGTTGAGGGAGAAGGGGGATGAGGGGGTAGCTGTGTGAGAGGGGATGGGTTGAGAGGGCGTGTGAGTTGCGGCGATGTCCTTGCAAATTGTGTCAAAGGGGGAATCACTACTCCTGCCAGCCCAAAGCTGGGAGCAGGGGCGGACTGACAACTCATCGGGCCCCCGGGCAATAGGGGATCATGGGGCCCCTGTGTCCTTGCCCAAACTCAAAAAAGTCTATGAAAAAGGTACCAGGGGCATCTCATGGGGCCCCCTACTGACCACGGGCCCTCGGCAAGTGCCCGAGTTTCCATATGGTCAGTCTGCCCCTGGCTGGGAGAGACAAGGAAAGGAGGAGAGAGCTGGGAGGCAATACAGGCTGTGCTCGTTCCTCCCAGCCTCCTTCCTGCTACTGCAGCTCTCCTGTATTCAGAAGATGTTTAGCAGTTAGCATCTGTGCCTTGTTTGCTGAATCACCTTGTCCCAGCACTGGCACCAACAGTTTGCGCAGTGTTTTACAATATAAAGGAAGAGAGTACAGTTACAATACAATAAGGGTAATATTATAAGGGTAATAATACAAGAGGGATAAGAAGGCCCTGCTCATAGGAACTTACAATCTAATACGGTGGGGCAAGTGGTACAAAAGGTAATAACTGTGGGGGATGAGCTGATGGAGAAAATAAAAGATCCAGTTGTTAATTGGAGGTGATAGGCTTCCCTAAAGTAAAGGGTTTTCAGGAATTGCCTGGGGTAGAGTTAGTTGAACAGATTGAGGAAGAGAGTTCCATAGAGAGAGTTCCAGAGAATGGGAGGGGCTCTGGAGAAGTCCTGGAGATAAGCATGGGAGGAGGAGACAAGAGAGATAGAAAGCAGAAGGTCTTGGGATGAGTGGGGAGGACAGTTTGTCCTAGCTACAAAGCAGGATGGGATGATTCCTAAAAGTGGACTAAAAAGCAGAAGTGGAGCATTTTTTTTCGACATTGCACATCATAATGCACTGTAGATCTTGAAGCCTGATTTACATTAGTGTGATGATTTTTGAATGTGATTTGAGATGCAATTATGCACTGCGAGTGCTTTGCAATTTTGCACAAGTACTGTGCAATTGTCATGCGATTTTTATTGCTGTGCTTTTTCGGGTGTGATTTGTTTTTTTTTGGTTTAGTTGCCATAGCAGGCTACTCCTACTTTTGTTGGGGTAAACACGGCAAAGTCACATCATACTGTAAATGCCTCTACATGCATTTCTGATGCATTTTCATTGAAGTCTATGGCCCACAAAATAGCACAGTATCGCACCAAAGTAGCACAGGACCTTTCCCTATAGTTGCAATGCAGCTGCATTGCATTGATGTGAATGTCAACCATTGAAAACAATGTTATTTCCATTGTTATGCGATTCAGTGTGACTCAATTTGCATCATCAAAAATCGTACTGGTGTGCACCAGTCCTTGCTGTGCATTGTGATGCACTGGAACACATGTCCATCCGAGCTGCATTGCCTTAGCAATGTCTGGATGCCATCAGAAGTTTTTTTTGCCATATTATTGCAACACACTTGAATGCAAACATGCTTCTGTCCTGAGTGATTTTTAAGGAAAGTTTAATTTTTTCCCCCTGAAATTGTATCATGGTATATAGCAAGCTCAGATGCAAATAGAACTTAGTGAACTTTTAAGACATCCTGTCTCAGCGACACATTTATTTGTGTCCCCAGATGCTTCCTCCTCAAGGCTTACAAATTACCAAACCAGCTAAACATACACGATTTTGTTCCAATTTTTGGTTTTTATTTAAAGAGTAATTTTTCATTTCAGTCACTAATCAATGTGCTGTTGGAAGGAATATGGGAACACTTTATCACATTCTCTGGCCTAACTATAAATAGATGAAATTTCAATTTTACAACCGCTGGGACAAGAATTTTTTCCATTTAACTACACAAATATATGGTGAATGTAAAACTGTCCGTAACAAAAACCAAACTGCAAACATTAAAAAACATTTTGTCTAAAGCAAGAAACTGTTTATAATCTTCACATCCTTGGCAGCCTCCTCCTGCATCTTAGGGATTGTTCACGCCATGTGACCTGTGTTAACCTGTGCAGATCAATGCAGGCTCAATGCAAGGACACTTAGAGGTGTTTAAAAAAAATAAAGAGCTATTTGTCCTGTGAAACTGTATGCACATTCGTTCTGTGAAAATCAAATGTTTCCTGGATATTTTCTCTCCAGAGTGAATCAGGACAATACCACATTATGGCCACTAGATGGTGCTAATGATCACAGGAAATAAATACTAATTTACTATTATTATAAATCCATTAACCACTTGCCCGCCAGAGGATTTACCTTCCTGACCAACCCAATTTTTGCGATACAGCGCTGCGTTACTTTAACTGAAAATTGCGCGGTCGTGCACCCAAATTAAATTTACGTCCTTTTTTTTCCAAAAAATAGAGATTTCTTTTGGTGGTATTTGATCGCCTGTGCGTTTTTTAGTTTTTGTGCTATAAACAAAAAAAGCGGACAATTTTGAGAAAAAAAACAATATTTTTTACTTTTTGCAATTAAACATGTCCTTTAAAAAATTTTTTAAAAATTCAAATTTCATCATAAATGTAGGACAAAATGTATTCTGCTACATGTCTTTGCTGAAAAAAATCCCAATAAGTGTATATTAATTGATTTACGTGAAAGCTATAGCGTTTACAAATGGTGGTATATATACTGGATTTTTTTCTTTTTCACTAGTAATGGCGCCGACCAGTGACTTATAGCAGGACTGCGGCGGGCATTCTGACACTGGGGGGGAACGGACTTGGTGTCATTGACATCCCCAGTGACACCAATACAGTGATCAGTGCTAATAAAAATGGCACTGCGCAGGAAGGGGTTAACATCTGGGGCGATCAAAGGGTTAACTGTGTGCTGTTTCACTATGTTGGTGGTGTGTGTTTCACTGCAAGCACAGTTCTTTGTATGCAGGGTGCTGCAGGAGCTGACAGGGGAGAGATCTTTGTTTATACACAGGTTTCTCCCCGTTGGAGATACTCGGCAATCACTGGGTGCCGGCAAGTAATCACTGGCTGCCCCCTACCCAGAAGTGCAAAATCACGTATATATATACATGATTTTGCACACCTGCGCAGCCCTGTAGCAGTATTTTTGTTATATGGCGGCGTGGAACCGGTTAAACAAAAAGTGGATCAACATTAATCCATGTGTATACAGTATAAAAAACAAAATTGATTACAATGTAAAAGTATATACGAGGGACCTCTCATTTTACAGGTATAAAAAGAGATGCTAGCGTGGCGGTGCTATACGCTGTAGTAAGTGGCAAATGTGTTTTATTACTGATAGGTGGCGCACATTTCGTGGGTCAGTCCAGAGACCGTTAATAAAGATGGCAGACAAACAGTGTTAGTGTGTGTCATGCGGTGATGAAGTTTCTTGTGAACGAAGTGGTAAAACCCGCAGATGTCTACAGAAGACTTCAAGCACAGTGCGATGATGAGATGCTCAGCCACAGTAAGACATTTGAATGGTGGAAACGTTTCAAAGATGGCTGTATATCCGCCAGTGACGATCTCGGTTGTGGTGGTTCCCAGCCCACAGAAGTCATTCATGTGAACATTCAGTACGCGGAAATCCTGATCCTGCATAATCCGCGCATAACCTGTTGTGAAATTGCACAAGAGATAAATCTTTCTGTGGGCATGGTGAACACAATCCTTCATGAACATTTGAATTTTCGCAAAGTTAGCGCTCGCTGGGTACCAAGACAGCTTTCCGCTTTTGATGGCTTCTGAGTGATGTGCATATGTGTCTGCGGAAAAAACTGCCTGCTTTGATCACTAAGTACGTTCTGTTTCTCCAGGACAACGCACGAGCTGATACTGCTCACCGCACTATGTGCACATTACAGCAACTCGGCTGGGAGGTATTGTCACATCCACCTTACATCCTGGACCTCGCTATAAGTGATTTCCACCTATTTGGACCCCTAAAAGAGTTCCTCAGAGGTCAGCATTTCAGCACTGATGATGAAGTGAAGCTAGCTGTCCCAGGATGGTTCAGGTGTACTGACAAATCTTTCTATGTCGAAGCTTTCCAGGCATTAAATAAACACCGGGATAAGTGTATAAATGTAGCAGATGAGTATGTCACAAATAAAGGCAGTTTTCACTCCTTGAAATTTCTTCTTTTATTATATAAATGCAAAAGCCCCAGTTTGACTGGAATGCCCCTCGTATAAAGCTCCACGAAAAAACTCATCAGTGGTCCACCAAGTGAGTTCAAGTGCTTTTAGTGACAAGCAAATATATAAAGTGCTTCCCGTGTTCAGGTGCTGCTCCCCCCATGCACAGCCTCAAATCCAGATCTCATATAAGAGATCAATTTATGCTTGTGTATATCACTGAGGGTCCAAACAGCCAGCTCCAGAACGATACCACCAATGGATGTTGCCCACAGGGACTTATTATCAATCTTTAACTATCACACCATCCTCCAGTATAACCGGTTAAAGCAATCTTTACACATCACAGTGCCCTCAGGCGGTACCCAAGTAAAAACAAATGAGAAGCCTCATAGTGTAGTAAGCTAAAATAACCATTTATTAAAAGGAGGATACACTCACATTACAGTAGAAACAGCAAAGCGAATTCAGTATACACAGCCCACCCACGGGACCAGCCGGTGTGCGTGATGGCATCACATAGCAGCTCTGCCCAATGCATTTCCCCTGAACAAGCATCTTTAGGAAAGGTTAATGTCCTGTATTTAGATATTTGTAAGTGCTGCAGTCCCAGAGTTCACTGATCATGACATTAATTCCTATTTTTTCCAATTTATAATGATTGTCAGCTCCATCTAAAGGCCAAAATGCGTCATTTTCTAAAACCACTGTATTAGGAATGAATAACATTCAACCCGGAGAGAAACTAGCCTAGCAACATTTGATTTGCACAGAACTAATGTACATACAGTTTCACAGAACAAATACACCTGCATTTTTTAATAAATACACCCCTGTATGTCCTTGCATTGAGTCTGAAGTTATGTGTGCAGATTAACACAGGTCAAAACACGTGGTGGGACATTCAATTTTGCTCCCCTTTAAACAGAACAAATGTACATGCAGTTTCACAGGACAAATAGTTCAGTAAATACTTTCTAAATACAGTATATCCAATGGAAAACAATTGTTTGCTTCATGCTCTGTTCACACCTTAATGCTGTGCTGATCTGGGTAGTGGTGCATTGTGTAAAAATGCAGACATTCATTTGTCTGCAAAAACAAAAACCTGTGTATATACACTATATTGCCAAAAGTATTGGGACACCCCTCCAAATTATTGGATTCAGGTGTTCCAATCACCTCCATGGCCATAGGTGTATAAAATCAAGCACCTAGGCATCCAGACTGCTTCTACAAACATTTGTGAAAGAGTAGGTCGCTCTCAGGAGATCAGTGAATTCAGGCATGGTACCGTGATAGGTCACCACCTGTGCAATAAGTCCATAAGTGAAATTTCCTTGCTACTAAATATTCCACAGTCAGCTGTTAGTGGTATTATAACAAAGTGGAAGCAACTGGGAACAGCAGCAACTCAGCCACAAAGTGGTAGGCCACGTAAAATGACAGAGCGGGGTCAGCGCATTCTGAAGCACACAGTGAGCAGAAGTCGCCAGCTATCTGCAGAGTCAATAGCTAAAGACCTCCAAACTTTGTGTGGCCTTCAGATTAGCACAGCAACAGTGTGTAGAGAGCTCATGGCATGGGTTATCATGGCCGAGCAACTGCATCCAAGCCTTACATCACCAAGTGCAATGCAAAGTGTCGGATGCCGTGGTGTAAAGCACGCCATCGCTTGACTCTAGAGCAGTGGAGATGTGTTCTCTGGAGTGACGAATCGCGCTTCTCTGTGTGGCAATCCAATGGATGTGTCTGGATTTGGCGGTTGCCAGAAGAACGGTACTTGCCTGACTGCATTGTGCCAAGTGTAAAGTTTGGTGGAGGGGGGATTATGGTGTGGGGTTGTCTTTCAGGGGTTGGGCTTGGTCCCTTAGTTCCAGTAAAAAGAACTCTTAAGGTGTCAGCATACTAAGACATTTTGGACAATTTCATGCTCCCAACTTTGTGGGAACAGTTTGGGGATGGCCCCTTCCTGTTCCAACATGACTGCACACCAATGCACAAAGCAAGGTCCATAAAGACATGAATAAGTGAGTTTGGGGTGGAGGACCTTGACTGGCCTGCACAGAGTCCTGATCTCAACCCGATAGAACACCTTTGGGATGAATTAGAGCGGAGACTGTGAGCCAGGCCTTCTCATCTGACATCAGTGCCTGACCTCACAAATGCGCTTCTGGAAGAATGGTCAAACATTCCCATAGACACACTCCTAGACCTTGTGGACAGCCTTCCCAGAAGAGTTGAAGCTGTTATAGCTGCAAAGGGTGGGCCAACTCAATATTGAACCACACGGACTAAGACTGGGATGCCACTAATGTTCATGTGTGTGTAAAGGCAGGCGTCCTAATACTTTTGGCAATATAGTGTATATTTTGAGTACTTTGTTTATATAACCCTATTTGCAGTTATATTGTATTCAGTTTATTTTATATGTCTAATAGATGAAATTCATCAGTATATGGCAGTTTATTCTTTGAAGGAGTCTGATGTCCTGTCCTTAAGAAGTGGCATAAAACCGCGAAAAGCATTGACAGACATTTTCTAATAGATTCCTGCCATTATTGCTTCCAATTTTCATACTTATATGTAATGTTTTTAATTGATGTCTATTATTAAAGATGATATTTTTTCTATTTAAAGTATCCATTATGGTCTCTAGTATAATACTGTTGGGTAAACCTTAAACACCCTGATTATTTTTTATTTATTGATTCTATAAAAATGCAGACATGCTTCCTTTTTCACACCTTAGCTTATGTCAGTGCATCTCAATGTACCATGGTGGTGTGGTGCATAGAGATGAACCAAATGTCATTTTGTGACATTTCAATAAAGTTAAAAAAAGATACAGAGTGTCTTGCATTGTAATGGAAGGCACTACCCTCCACCCATCTCTACACAGCAGACAGCAATATGCACACTAAAAAAGGCTTGCACCTTATGATGACAATACAAGCATTGAGAATTCATTCATTTCTTTTCTGATCAAACTCTTCCACCAGGAATAATTGATTTATAGTTGATAACCCATTCAGGATTGGATTTTGATCAATAGGTAAGATACAATTGTAACCTATGATTATTAATTACTGATCACATCTGTGTTTCTACCCAGTAATTTCATAATCTGATTGATCAAAATATGATTGTATTCATGAACAAAGTATCTCAGTGTTGCTGATCGATGGAAAATAATCGATAATTTTCTGTCCTGACCTGTAAATCGCATATAAGTCAATTGGAAGGAAATAGCTATTTGATTGTTGTGGATTTGAATGTTATGGTCAAATCACACATCGGTTGGATAATAAAACTGTAGCATGTGTGGCCACCATTAGGTTTGCTAGGAATCGTGGCCAATTAGCAGACAAAGTATTAGCCCTTTGTGTAAAATGCGGGGAGATGCACACACTGTATATGATTCATTTTATTCCTATTTAACTGATAAAAATATTCCCATGGTTTGTGCTGGCGGAGGGATGTAGAGGCGTGAGTGGCAGTTATCTGCATCTGACTCATATTTTGTTCAAAAGAGAAAAACGATCAATCATATTGTCTTCAGTTTAATTGCTTAAGTGTCTTTTACACAGCTGACAGTTTAACTCTCGATACAATCGTCCATAATTTGCACAAGTGATTTCAGCACTATCACACGGTCAGGGTGATTCTGTAAGGGTCTGTTTACAGTATTTTTGCAATTTTCATGCGATTCTGTTTGTCGCATACACAGCAATTCACTTGAATAGGCTGCCCTATGTGCTTTTGCTGCCCAAAAAGAAGCTCTTACTCCTTTTCGAGTGATAAGCTTCACTTGATTTATGAAGGAGCGGTTTGCCGTGATTGCTGCGCTATCCTGTCATGCAGAAACATGTTTGGGGTGCCATTGAGTCTGGGTTCACACTAATGTGGTGCGGGACACCACGTGTAATTCACTCAGGAATCTCACCCCATTCTTGTGCGAATTACATGCCATATCTGTGCGGTGCAATTTGAGCCATACATTTTATATGGCTCAAATCGCATTGCATCCGCACAAAATAGTGCAGGACCCTTTATTTTACCCGCACCTGAATCCCATCGCATGGGTGTTCTCACCCATTCAATGGGATTTGTGGCAATCATGTTTTGAGATCTGTTTCAGGATGTCATTGATTTAACATTGACACCAACACCAGATCGCATGAACACAATGTGATTGCAATGCAGTGTGGGAAACGCACAAGTTTCGCAGCGTTTCCTGCACTGCTTTAGTGTGAACCCACTGAAGGATAATGGCATCCAAACGCGTGCAGTGCTTTGTGCTACTATTGGCACCTGATTTTGGATGGTGGGCAGAATCATAACAATTCCGCCCTTGATCCCAAATCGTGAGATGTGAACGGGGCCTTAGTCCTTGTTCACACGGGTGGCAGCCCTTGACAGGAGCAGCCCCTCACTCTGGTTGACAGGCACTGTCACTAAGGAGGAACAAGAGGGGGTCAGTTATCCCAGCCAAAAACAGAATGAAGTTCAGCCGGTTCAGCAGAAACCAGATGAATTTCAATCCATCTATAGCCAGGCTGGTTGTACTGAAGTTGATTTATCGATTGATTTCAGTACAACCAGTTTTTTTCATATGATCCCTACTGCCGGCTATAGCGGGCAGCAGTGATCCTTGGATTCTGACAAGGAAGGAGGACTTCTCACTGTCAGAGTACAATAGCGCATCATGAGGAATTCCCCCATCAACAATGACTGTGTTGATGGGGGAATCAAGCTATTTTCTTTCCTTCAACCCTGGTTGAAGGAAAGAAAATTGCAGAATGTATGCCCTGCTTCAGGAGCTATGAGCAAAATCAACAAACAAATGCATGCCACGTATGATCCATTTCAAAATTCAAGATCTGCATCCCAGATTTAAACACATACACTTGTCAGAGGCAAATGAAAACACTTGTATATACCAACCTTGTGCTTAATATTTTAGTATAAAAATATATATTGCCTGACAAGAAGATCAGAGGAATGCTTTAGATGTGCATAAAAGAAATGAAAATGAACCTCAACACTGGGTAGGTCATTGGTACAAATGTATTTGATGTCTTTCATGTATTAAATGCAGCAAAAAAAATGTCAGTTTACGTGCATCCTGATTTATGTATATTACTTGAAGAGTCAAAACCATTTTATTTTGATATATACGGCTATAACTTTGTGACATAGAAGAATGGGCTTCTGAATATCATACACCTTCACTTCCCTTGTACAGGAAGTTATATGTCAGAGCATGATTGTATCTAGTTGTACAGAGAAGACATGAGAGCAGCAATTGTTGCGCAAGTTGACAACACACCGAATATAAACGTGAATAGACCCATTAGTTGTCCTTGAGTTGTATAAATAGGAAAATGTAGTGCTATCATAAAATGTCCTTGAACGTGACATTATAGCACAGTGCTTATAGTTTGAAAGTACTGTATAAGAGTAGAGACAATAACACGTCCCCTTCTCTTTTTACCGCTGACTTCTTAACAAAATAAAATAAAAGATTCTGGCCATGATAAAAGTTTCAGCGAAGGAACAATAAATCTGTTAGGGCTCAGACAAAGGAATGAGACAGGCTACCCTCAGGGGTGACAGTGTGTGTTGCTATGGCTGTTTTAGCGATTTTTTTTGGGGGGCATAAATATACAAAATACTATATTTTAGATATCATTTATTGTTTTTAGAAGGAGGTCCTCCTCTATTCATATGCTAATTAACTTGCTTGACTGGTTTTATGGAGACTAGTAAAACAGGAAATGATGTTGACAGGAAATGAGGGAGGGAAAAAAGGACTTGAACACAGCCATGTGCTAAACAAAGGAATCAATAGTCTTTGAGGACATCAGAAGGAAGGAGACATGGGAAAGAGGACCTCTCCACCTAACTTCACCTGGGAATGAGGCTAGCACCTGATTTCCTTCATTCTCTCGTAGAGTAGAGCCTGGAGTCCTGGTTGTCTACGGAGATCATGAAGCCACTATAAACCAAGCTAACTGATTTTTTAATATATACATATTGTACATAGACCATTGTTCATGTTTATTTGCTTGGAAGGTTAGGTAGCATGTGCATGTATTGCATGTATATCTGTAATACTTTGTAAGTCTCATATTCTTTTCCTATAGTTGTAAGTAGTTTATATGTACAGAATTCTTATTAGGAAAATCACATATTATACTACAGAGGTTTATGTTTCCTTGCTTTTACAGCAAAGGGACCTTAAAAGATACAAAGCAAAACAGTTTCATCGCAATCCAAATAACAGGCCACATATTGTCAGGTGCCCAAGTTCTACTTTTTACTGTTATGCTAATTTCTGGCTGGTGCTGCAAGGAGTTAGGAGTTTCTGCTTAGCCATTTCTTCCCCTGTATATATGTCACTTCTCCTTTGTGAGGGCACAGTTACCAGGGAAGGCAGTCTAGAAGGAGTCCGGCCATGGGAGTGGTTATGAGAGGACCAGTATCACGATGTGATCTATTCTGCTTCATTGGACCTCCCTTCACCCTTCAGCAGGACTCGACTTCCACATGTATGGACTGATATTCAGAAAGAGACATGAGGTGGATTTACTCCAGAGCTTAGTAAATGAGTTAAAGCTTCACTTTGCAAGGAATACCCAATCATTTTGCTTGCTCTTAATTGGATGATGGAAGTCAACAGAGCTTCCCTTCATTTACTATACTCTGGAGCAACTGCACTTGCACTTGCCTTTTGTAAACCAACCCCTATGCTTTAAAACAAAGTATAGGCAACTCTAGAAGAGGGCGTAGAGCACAGCCAACTGTAAAAAAACAAAACAAGAAAAACATTTGCACAGCCAGGAAAAGACTATGGGGTTGATTTACTAAAGGCAAATAGACTGTGCAATTTGCTAATGCAGTTGTTTCTGAGCTTAGTAAATGAGCTAAAGCTTCACTTTGCAAAGAATACCCAATTACGTGTGTAGCGCTACAAGGGGCGGACTGACAACCCATGGGGCCCCCGGGTAATAGGGGACCATGGAGCCCCTGTGTCCTTGCCCACACTCAAACTACACCCAAAAAAGTCTATGAAAAAGGTACCAGGGGCATCTCATGGGGGCCCCCTTCTGACCCCGGGCCCTCAGGCAGTGTCCGAGTTCCCAAATGGTCAGTCCGCCCCTGAGCGCTACCCTCATGAGGGCTGCTCTGCTGTAGGTACCCCTAAGCACTGCACAACCAGGCAACACAATTTTTCTTCCACACTTTGCACTCAGAGTCAGTGAACAGTCCATGAGCTTGGTTTTGTTATTTTATTAGGGGAAATAACTTGGATAGGGCAATAAGGTTTGAGGGATGCCCAGTTTGGCTTAAATCAATGAAGTGGAGGGGGGAGCAACTTCCTTCCTATGTACTGAAACAGATCCCAGACTGATCTTTTTCCTTAAAAGCTGTCCGTTTTTGTAGATCAATAGCAACAGCCCTCTATGGGCGAGGAACTCACAGCCGCTCAAAAATCAGCTTAACGTGTTGTAACTACATGTAGAGGTACCTCGTCTCCCCTGTAGAACTGCTCCCACCTCCACAGCCTGCAGACACTACCAGCCCTCCTGGCTGCTCGGAAGATCTCCCAGGACAAGGATAAAGAATTGAGCACAACGCTGTCCTTTGAAAGCTTGCTACATGTGGCAGTCTCTCCACTTGTGAATCCCAGGGTGTGCTGATGTACTCACTCTGTCCTCCTTGCCCCCACTGTTCCAAGGTCTTGATCCCATTCATGCCGCACTGCTGAATGTATCCTCCTGAGCCAGCCCAATCCCATCCTGGAGGCCGCCACCCCCCCCGAGACCTAAGGGACCCCTCTCTGGAACCAACAGTCTCCTCAGCACTCCATCTTCCACCCGAATCCTCTGTTAGTCTGACTCTCCCATATTTATGGGCCAGTCCCTCACTCTACCAGGGTCTCCAAACCTGGGATTGGCCAGACTTCCATTAAACTGAATTCTGGAAAGTTCTATGATTCTCCAGGGTCAGGAGGAGGCGATAGAGTCACAACCTGTTAAGTCATCTAGCTGACCTGCTGTAACCTGATCTCAATCACAGACTCATACAGTCACCATGAGTCACACGCAATGATTTTACCTGCAATACACTAGACTATTCTAGTAGCACACTAGAGGGTGCTACACATGCATGGAAAATATAAAAAACAGCAATTTTACTTGCATGTGATTGGATAATAGAAGTCATCAGAGCTCCCCCTTATTTACTAAGCTTTGGAGCAACTGCTCTTACAGAGTTCAATTGCACTTTGCAAAGTGCATAGTCTATTTGCCTTTAATAAATCAAACTATATGCTGTGTGAAAGATGTTCTGTTATGTAATGTAAGCTACCTCACATGTCAAATCGGTAGTAAACTCTTAAAAAAAAAGAAAAAAAGTTTCCTGCTTCAAGAGAATATCATAATGTGCTAGTATGCATACACTATGGAAGACACACCTTGAAACGTAGCCCCCCAGTGGCGAGCTGTCACTGCTGACAGGGCTACCTTCTCCATCTGGCCTTCCTTCCTGCTTCGTGTGCTGCGCCGCTTGAATAGAGTCTCGGCTACGGCGCACAGCTCTGAAGGCACAGTACGGGTATGCCGTTCCTTCAGAGAACATGTGCCGGTGATGTCACCAGCTGCTGCTCGCTACAGGAGATATTAATTTTACCTACAGGTAAGCTTACCTATAGGTCAAAATCAACATTGTGACTTTACCACTTTAAGTGTTATGAAACAGTAAAGATAATTTATGAGCAAAAAGAAGAGTTGCCTGGTCTGAATTTCTTATGTATTGAACTAAGCGTATTATTACTTTGTGTATATTCATGGTGTATTCAGAAGAACCAAGAGTTGGGATCAATCCATGTTGTCCCTCTGGGTTAAGGAGAAGAGTATTCATGTAGTACAAATGGTCACCAAGTTAACCCTCAAAGTTATAAGCAACTGTGTGTGCAAAGAGAAACAAAAGGAGTAGCATTCAGCTAGCATTGAAAGTGGTAATAGTGGCAGGTGACGGAGAACCCAGTAGTGAGGAAACAGGTGGTACTTTATGTTCTCCATTTAGTGACTGGGTCTCTATCTTGGAACCTGTTGCAGTACAGGACCTGCCTAGGACCGAGCCTGTGGTCACGTAATATACACCCTGTTCCAAATTATTATGCAAATTATATTTTTCTCATTTACCTAAATAATTGATGTAAATAACAGTTAGCATAATTCTCATGTTATCAACTATTAAGAGTACAATTCAAATTTTATTGAACAAACCTCCTAATGATAACAGGATTTTTTTAAACATAAAACACTTACAATGCACTGTTCCAAATTATTACGCACAGTAAGTTTCAAAACACTTTATAGGTTGTAAAGAACTGAAAATTGTCATTTGTTGTGTTTGAAGCATATTTACTGAAATCAAAAGCTATTTCAATCAAACTTTTAACAACAGTTTAACTTTTTAAACATTTTAACAGGTCACGTTACATTGTAACATAGGACCGTTTATTTGATAGCAGCTTCACAAGTCTTGCATCCATTGAACTTGTGAGTTTTTGGACAGTTTCTGCTTGAATTTGTTTGCAAGATGTCAGAATAGCCTCCCATAGCTGCTGTGTGGATGTAAACTGCCTCCCACCCTCATAGATCTTTTGCTTGAGGATGCTCCAAAGGTTCTCAATAGGATTGAGGTCAGGGGAGGATGGCGGCCACACCATGAACTTCTCTACTTTTATCCCCATAGCAGCCATTGATGCAGAAGTATTTTTGCAGCATGAGATGGTGCATTGTCATGCATGAAGATGATTTTATTACAGAAAGCATAGTTCTTCCTTCTGTACCAGGGAAGAAAGTGGTCAGTCATAAACTCCACATACTTTACAGAGGTCATCTTTACACCTTCGGGGACCCTAAAGGGGCCGACCAGCTCTGTTCCCATGATTCTGGCCCAAAACATGACTCCACCACCGCCTTGCTGACGTCGCAGCCTTGTTGGAACAGGGTGGCCGTCCACCAACCATCCACTACTCCATCCATCTGGACCATTCAGGGTTGCACGGCACTCATGAGTGAACAGGACTGTTTGAAAATTAGTCTTCATGTATTTTTATGCCCAATGCAGCCCTTTCTGCTTGTGAGCACTGGTTAGTGGTGGCCGAATAGAAGGTTTATGCACAGTTGCAAGACTCTGGAGGACTCTACACCTTGATGTCCATGGGACTCCAGAGGCACCAGCAGCTTCAAATATCTGTTTGCTGCTATGTAATGGTATTTTAGCAGCTGCTCTCTTGATCCAATGCATGAATCTGGCAGAAATCTTCCTCAATGTGCCTTTATCTGCACAAACTTGTTTGTGCTCTGAATAAGCCACAAATCTCTTAATAGTGCGATGATCACGCTTAAGTTTTCGTGAAATATCTAATGTTTTCATACCTCGTCCAAGGCATTGAACTATTTCACTCTTTTCGGCAGCAGAGAGATCCTTTTTCTTCCCCATATTGCTTGAAAATGGTGCTCTGCTTAATAATGTGGAACACCCTCCTTTAGTAGTTTTTCCTTAAATTGGGCTCACCTGCCAATCTAATTATCACAGGTGTCCGAGAATGTTTTCAGTGATCAAAAGAGCCCTGACACACAATGCCATCCATGAGTTAAACTGAAAAACAAAATATTTAATCTTTGTGACACTTAAATAGAATTTGCATAATAATTTGAAACAGGGTGTAAGGCCTTGCTGACTGAACTATGGTGGTTTCCATGTTTGTATGAGGGCAGAGTATATTATAAAGGTGTACAGTGAAGATGTGAGACAAGCTGTGAAGTTGACTAAGTATTACTTTCTCAATATGCTATATAGTCTTTTGTTGGAGATGGTAGTACAGACCTAGCTACTGATTAAAGAGAAAACGCGGTCTTTTTGTAAGTGCATGTGGGGCTCTAGGTGCCCACACAAAGTAAGTGACATACAGAAAGTGTGCAATTTAAATGGCTTGCAGTTCTCCAGTGTCCCGTTATTGACACAATGGGGTTGATTTAGTAAAGGTAAATAGGCTGCAAGCGCAGTTGCTTAAGATCCGAGGGAAATCTCTGAAATGAGGCGAAGCTCTGCTGATTTCTTTCATCCAATCATGTGCAAGCAAAAATGCTGTTTTTTATTTTCCTTGCATGTTCCCCTCAGATCTAGAGCAACTACACTGTCATGGCACTTGCAGTGCACAACCTATTTACTTTTAGTAAATCAACTCGAATATGAGTACCCTAGTTAACCGGATGTGGACAAGGATCAAGGGACCAGATTTACATAGGGAAAGAACAGGTTTGTTTTAAAACAAAAAGCAAAACCACATACACAACAAAAATATACATATTTTTTATATTAATGAATTTGGTACCTCTGAGAAATACAATTAAATAGTGTTATCAATAACAAATTAAACCATGGTCCTCAAATGTCTTCCTGAAAATCCTCAAATTCTGCAGGACCCAAGATTGAAGTTTAGTGGCTACATCTGTCACACTGTACAAGGCTTCCAGATAAGATGATGGAATTATTCAATGTCTCGTCTCTACAGTTTCCTCTCTGTGATTTAACTGGAAATTAGTGACAGTGACAAGCCATGCTTGGACGGTAACGTGATGCTAACATTATCTCTTTCTGTCTGCACAGATTACAGATTATTCTGTCTATTCACTGGTCCCTCTGAAATATTTCAGCATTCAGAATAGCAAAACTGGATTTAAACAGAGATGTATTTTAGACAAAACATAGAGCGTGTAATAGGCATAACTATAGCCAAAGCAGACCATATGGCTGCTATTGAGCCCAGTACCACAGGGTGTCCTGCATTGTGTAGCTACATAATGCATAATAATTTACGCTGGGAGCAACAGTGTTTGGCAAATAAGTTTGAATACAAATGATGCATAATTAGTTTGGGAATCTCATATCACAAGACAGATTGCTGTAGGGAGGGAAATTAGAAAATGCCCTTAAATACAGGTGCGGATTGAGTACTTTTGGCATGGAAGGTAAACACTACCAACTGGCCCTTTCATGGTAGGGACGTAGAGTGTGCTGCGGTTACTGCTGGCCATGATGAAGGGTGGATATTTTAAATGGTGGAAAACTACTTTCTTTTAGTCACTGTGGTTGCAGGTCTGAACAGGGAGCACATAGCTATATATTGCCCAGCAGTTGTCACAGAAGAAGGGTACCACTCTGATAGAAGTCCAGAGGATGAAGGGGGTTTCTCCACTCAGGCCACCAGCACAACATGTATTAGTTATACAGGCTAAGGGGGTATACTGTAAGCCAACTTCCCCCCCCAGTCCTCAACGTCCTAAATGGTCTTGTTATGGAGACACAAGAATTTATCAATAAAGGAGGAGACCGCTCTTACACAGTTCCAGGGGGGAAGAGGGTTTCTCCACTCGGCCACCAGCCCAACACGTATTTTTTAAACAGCCCAAGGGTGTATATGCCACCTTGCCTGCAGTCCTCAACTGCCTAAATGGTTTTGCTATGGAGATCCAGGAATTATCAATAAAGGAGGAGACCCTCTGATAGAGGTCCAGGGGGAAGAGGATTTCTCCACTCAGGGCCACCAACCTAACATGTATTATTTACAGAGGCCAAGGGGACATATGCCACCCTGCCCCCCAGTCCTCAACTGCCTAAATGGTCTTGCTAAGGAGACCCATCATGTATAGTTAGGCCATTAGAGAGTGTGTGCTCTAGTTTGTTATCAAATAAGGAAGAAGCCTTTCTTCATATGTACAGTCTTTCTGCCTTAATTAATCAGGAGAGAAATGTGCAATGTAAATGATCACATCACATCCGTTTAGCAGTCATACTTTAGCTTCTAACTTTGGGCTCAGTTTCCCAGTGACCCCCTTCTGCCTTAACTTTTCAGAATGTCTACAGACCAGTCACACAATGTGCTCAGTTCTTCCTTTCTCAACCTTCTCCAGCACTGGACATCCTGGATAATGCAGAGAGCAGTGCTGATGTGATGATGTCAGTGCTGGTCTCTGCATCTTTACATTGTGAATGAAGAGTGAATCCTCAGGAGTCAGCCCATGACACCCCGCACTCAGTCTCAGCTTCTGATTAAGAACATTGTGTGGAAGAATTCTTTGGTAACACCTCTATATCAGTGTTTGCTTAAGAGAGTAGACCAAAGGATTAAAGGGATAAGTATGCACAACCCAATTAAATAGTGTACAAATAAAAAGTGCGCTAATTATTCACAAAACATGCAAGGATAAATAATAAAAATAAATGAATTCATAAATATAAACATAAGTCCACCCACCATAACAGTGATAGTCCAATATCAACTTAATGTCAATCTTGAAAACAAACACCCATGTGCAAATCCGACACCAGATGAAATGAATACACTCACCAGAGCTATATGCTGATTATATTATAAACCAGCATGATAGCATTTTGCTCTGGAAGCGATGATCTGCAGGATATCCCAGTAGAGGAACAGCAACCAATAGTGATCCAATCAGCACATATGGAACAGCTAGGCAGCACATATGGAACAGCTAAGCAGCAAATGATCTTCCAATAACATGGGCAAAGCTTGAGGAATAAGAAGAGATATGATGGTGCAGTACGTTTAAAACCAGTAAAATTTTATTAATAAAGTATTGAACTCACAAAGAAGGTGTCTAGCCGACACCAGCAATGACAGCCTCTAAAATGCCACATCCACAAGGGAAAAACCAAGGGACGAACCTCCTGCACTGCGATCAACACAGCCGACAGCTGGGAGGAACGTTCCAACGTCACGTCCACGTCGGATTTGCACATGGGTGTTTGTTTTCAAGATTGACATTAAGTTGATATTGGATTATCACTGTTATGGTGGCTGGACTTATGTTTATATTTATAAATTCATTTATTTTTATTATTTATCCTTGCATGTTTTGTGAATAATTAGCGCACTTTTTATTTGTACACTATTTTACCTTTTTTGGTTAGAGGTGCTGCTTATTATTTGATTTATTTTGCATTTTCTGTGGCGCTTCTTATATCTGCTACAACCCAATTAAAGCATGAAAGCAGAAACACTAGTACAACAGAAACAGTCAATTAACAATGTTTAACAGATTATACCATTATGTGAAATAAGCTTTACCATTTAAATGCAACACTGGCAGTAAGAGGGGGAGAGAAAGCTTGTTGGCTTGTCAGCTCCCTCTAAGCCACCAGCATTACAAGGGGCATGCAGAAAATCCTATATAAATGTATACTCCTGTATAAATATATGCAGGTACCCTTGTTTGAGTAACAATGGCCTTAGAAAGGAAGATGTGTTATAACTAGAAACTGCAGCTTGAGTCCTGTGATACTAAAAGTTCCCAATATGGTGGTATCCACTGTCTTCTGCTAGCAGTAGCGGGGCCCGTAAATATTACTGAATACTAGTAATTCTAGGAAGTTAAACAGATAAGCTGCGGTACTGCTCAAAGCAAAGGTGTCCTGGTAACTGAAGTGTAAAGATGTCTACATACAGTGTCTCTAGAGTGATGACAGAAAGAGGTTGGGCATCAACCCTCTCACCAATCCTGTCAGTAGCACAGCCTCCTGTGCAGAGTAACTGCCTGACAGTCTGTCAGTATAGCGAACAACGTTGGCTGCCTGAGCCCTGACAGTGGCAGTCCCAGTGAAGAGAAGAACTGATGCGATCCTGGTGTGGTGATCGGCATCCTAGTCCCATGGACGAAGATCCGCAGTCTCTCTTTTGAGGAGAATGGCAGTCTCCCCACTTCCAGCTCTGAAATCCATTCCGAGAGCACAAGCCCGCCACTTACAGTAGAATATATTGGCTCTCCCAGAATCCCTCTGGTTCTCCAGCTCTCTGGTATGTGTAGTTCAGTCAGCACTCAGGAAAAGAGTTTGCATTGGCTGTAGGACTACAGGTCCCAAGATCAACTGCTGTCCAAGAGAATTGGCTCTACTCTGCTAACAGGAAGTGATGTAGCTGTCCCAGTACTGGGCACTAGGGGGAAAAAGGCTCAATCATAGTCCTGCCTGTAAGTGTCCCTGAAGTGAATAGTCACATAGCTGGCGCTTGACTACACTGTTTATTCAGCAGCATCACTGCTGATTGCACTGGCTGGCAATGCAATAACTGAAGTGGTATTAAATTCAAAAACCAAAAAATGTATTATTGCAAAAAAAAAAAAAGAAAACGAATATGGTGGCGGCTCCCTATTCACCATAAAGAAAACTAAAAAGATATTTGGAACCGGGTAAACTTATTCTAACAATATTAAATGTGCAGATGCCCCTTAAAGAGCAAAAACACTAACACGTGACCTCAATATCAATACAGATAAGTTGCTTGCTTAATCCATTATGATATCCAAAGCAAAAAAAACATCAATCAAATGTTAAACAGTCATTTTAAAGAAAACTTTAAAAAGTCCAATGATGTGCATTTCCCCACACCACACTATGATATATGGATCCTTCAATTTAATACTTGATCAAAACAAAGCTCCCGGCTTCTTCACCACTTGTGTTCATAGAAAAAGTGCACACTCACTGTAACGATTATGCGCAATAGAGACATGGAAGCTGTACGCGACAGTCATCTTGTTATGGTCTCAGCCATTTTGTTTTTCATGAAAAATCATCTTTCACCCCTCCTCCCTCCTCTTAAAATGGAATTTGTAGCTGTAAGTTGTAACAGACTTCAAAAGAGCCTCTTATTGTAAATAAAACACAAATAGATGCAGCTCCAGAGCTGTAAACCTCTAATTAGTCTTGACAGGATGTCTATTTTGCAAAGACACTTGCCCTATCGTAAAACAATAACTCAGTCAGCCATCACACATGACCTGTTAGGCCATTAGAGCTAGAAATGCAGAGCGTGCCATAAAATGACTATTCCACATATAACAATTCATGAAATTCAACAGGAACTGGGCTCCTTAGTCTTAGGTATATATTCGGATAGATAATTTCATGTCGAGAAAGCAGTCTCTTCTCTCCTGAGTGACAAAGGTACGCTGTGTTTGGTATCCCTGGGTTTGAAATATAAAATATAATTCTGAATATTAATCTGCCAGTTGCTAGAATACCACCTGCATGTATTGGAGGTTATTAATATTAGTATGAAATTGTTGTTGGGACTTGGTCATAAACTTGGTGACCTCCTAGCACCCATCCCCTAAACCGGGTAATTGGTCAGCTGTTCTCAGGTGACACCCCTTTAGTATCCTAGAAAAGGACTGACAGGCCTGGTGAAGGGAGCTCTCGTTTAACATCAATCCAGAAACTTCTTAACAGACTTGAGAGCCAAGGCAACATTCTTGCTCGGACAATTGGACTCTGCTAAACCAGGACTTTACAAGTATTCTGCCTTTTTAACTCCTTTCTTTTATTTCTTTGTTGCCTTATTGTTCTCTTTATATCTTTGTAACATATTTTTCTGTAAATATTTGAATTGCACCATTTTGACCTTTTTAATAATAAACCCTATTTTGAAAAGTGTTGAAACTGTCTCTAAAGCTTTTAATGCAAACTAAAGAATCCCTGTCTCTTGAAGAGTGCTACTGTATGTAATAATCCTCTGAATATCCCTGTCTGGGGTGACAGTGTGTGTTGCAGACACTTATGCTAATATCATAGTGTTATTGCTAGGATTTGTGAGTTTCCTCCTTCTCTGTAAAAAGGTGGTGGTGGCAGTGTGAAGGGTTAATTGCGTAATCAACCTAACACAGTAACAATCTCTGTCAGGCTGCTGGCATATAGATTGTGGTCCCGCGAGCTGGAAAATCTTTGTGCAGGGTGCAGCTGAGAATGGCATGGTTACACAAGTGACAGCGCAGTGCGAGATCGGCTGGTCCTTTGTCACAAGTTGGTGAGAAGGGAAGAGGTCAGGTGCTGCATTCCATCACACTCACCAAAGGATACCCCTTTTTACAGGTAGGTCAAACAGCGCTATGTCAAGGGTTCTTTCTCTTTGGGATGATCCCCAAATGCTCCTTCATTAAGTTGGCTCACTCAGACATACTCAGTAATAAAGCAGGAGACAGCCATTTAAAAAGCATCTTAGTGTAGTATTTATTGCAAATGAATAGTCAGATAAAACATATAAGAATAACACTCATGTTACAGTGCCTATAATACTGGCACCAGTGTATACAACCTGTGTCTGAATTGTCTCATCGCATCGTTGGCCACTGTGCGTTCCAAGCCTCCGTGTCCTAGGCCGGACATGACGTCATACAGGATACGGAAGTATCGGCCCTTGCACTTCAAGTCTTCCTGAAGACTCTGCTCTGGTAAAACGTACGTTGAAGCACAAGGACCACTACGTCTGTGGGAGATCACGTAATATGTGAGTTTTATTCTTACACTTTTTATCTGATCATTCATTTGCAATAAATACTGCACTAAAATGCAAAAAAATGGATGTCTCCTGCTTTACCACTGAGTTTGTATGAGTGAGCCAACTTAAAGTGTTACTAAACCCACAACAGTAAAATAAGTCTGTATATGCAGTAAAACATGCTTGTTATACTCACTGTGGAACCTAAGGGGTTCATCCTCTGCATTGTGTAAAAAGGCTGTTTGATCCTGTCTTCTCTGTTCCTTCCCTTCTTCCACTGTCTCCAATCCATCTGCTAATAGTACAGAGCTCTAGAAGACACTCTGCACATGCTCAGTTTATTGTGTATTGCTAGAGTTTTCTTTTCTCTGGGAGAGTGCATGTGATCAGCACAGGGCCAATCAGCACTGTCCAGACAGAGGGTCAGGGGTATGCAGCCTCATAGGACACTCAGAGGAGAATGAAAACTCCTCCTACAAGATTAACCAGTGCTCTGCCGGACACTGATAGAAGTCACAAGACTGCTGTATACTTTTGATAAGAAAAGCATTTTACATTTACGAAAAAAATTGCATTTCCATGTTGTGTGTACTGTGGGAGATCAGATATAGTGAATGCAGGGTCCTAGGTTTAGTAACATTTTATTGAAGGAGGATCTGGGGATCATCTTAACAAGAAAAAACCCGTAGGAGACATAGCATTGTTTGACCTACCTGTAAAAAGGGGTCATAATCCTCTGGTGAGTGTGCACTCTTTCTATGAGCACAAGTGGTGAAGAAGCTTGGAAGCTTTGTTGTGATCAAATATTCATTTGAAGGATCCATAGTACAGTGTGGTGTGGGGAAATGCACATCATTGGACTTTTTAAGTCTTCTTTCAAGCTGACTGGTCAACATTTGATTGATGTTTTTTTGCTTTGTATATTACAATGGATTAAGCAAGCGCCTTATCTTTATTTGTATTGAGGTAAAAAATATAATATATTGCAGCTTACCTTCATTAGATGTGGTTGCTGAATTAGGTTTCTTTTTTTCAGTCCTCTTCCCTTTCAGCTGGTGATCTGGCCAGTAACACACCTTCTGTATTAGAGTGCCCCCACTCTGGATGAGTGAGCACAAGGGGTACATTTGGACAGCAGCATTATCAGGCCTAAGGGGGGGGGGGGAGTGTAGATGCACTAGCAGATTTAAATACACTAACAAATTGAAGCCAAGCACCAGCTCATGCTTTATAAGCAGTTACACCAAACAGTTTATTCCTCCTGGGATAAAGGTTTTAGGCTCCATGTACATGGGACACTTCTGAACGATGGAAACTGACTGCTGGAAAACGTAGGTTAAAAAACATCTGTTTAGTCACGTTTGCATACCTAGATAACCTCAGGAGACCTTCCAAAATGCCCAGAATGCACTGAAAAACTGTTAAAAATGAACTATTTCAGACATTTTGAGAGAAATAGAGCAGAAGCAGAGAGAGCAGTATTTGTTGAGATTAGCTGTCTCTTTGGTTTTTTTGTGGTGTTTGGATGTGTTTCTGCTTATTTCTGTGCAGAAATTATTGCAGCAGTGTCTAAAATATTTTCTTTCATGCGAAACCTCAAAGTATGGTGTACCAGGTCCATTTGAGTACCGGGAAAACACTTTACATGTATTTTTCATGATGAAAAAAGGCTCTGGACAGCATCTGGAAATGGAAGAGTTGAAAAAAATTTCCAACCGCAAACGCTTATAAACCCAATTAGCCACGTTTACAGGCGTTTACAAGCGTTTGGCATTTGAAACGCTGATAAAATCTACTCCTGAATGCAAGTTTGGTGCGTTCAAAAAAACGACTGTAAACTCAACTGCCTGTAAACAACTGCAAATGACATAGCGTACATGGACACATAGGAAAACATTAGGGAGAGTTCAAAGGATGCTGAAAAAATGCAGAAAAGCTCCTAAATGTGAGTTTATCAGCTGCAGTTTAGTGGAGCCTTATATGAAGAAAAAACAGCTGATCATTGTAAGCACCCCTGTCAGTGTTAAGTGGTTTGCCTCATCCCTGTAACTGATACATCTGCAAGAGAGCTTGTTCTTAGTTGCCAGATCACCAGATGAAAATAAAGAAGGAAAGCCTAAAAAAAAAGGAAACAAATGCAGCCATTAAATCTAAGAACTGGTAAGCTGAAATATAATAAATGTTTGCTTTTGGGTTTATTACCATAAGGTCAGTTGTTTCATGGTGCACCTAAAGGACAATACTAGCTGATAAAAAAGCAAATATGTTGTTCTGTCCCATCTAAATGTATTTTCTGTTCCATTGAACTGTATCAGGTTGCTGTAGTTGTAGTATGCTGACATCTATTCTCTCCTTCCCTCCTGTTTCACGTGAGTTAATGTCTAGCTAGACCCTCCCTGCTTCTTCCATGTTCCCAGTGTTAGTTTTCACAGAGACAGGGCCTGGGAAAGTCACAGTTTTTTTATGCTTCAAAAAATTGGAAAAACATCCTTTATACTGTTCTTATCTGAAATAAAATTGCATTGGGTTCAACTTCTGTGTGTATAGAAGAGTTAAGCTGTCTTGAATTATACCAAGTCAGCAGGTGACCATATTGTCCAGACAGATTGGGTCTAAATTGATATGTCAATGCATAAAGTGGCATTTGAAGCTGAACATGTGTGAAGAGCGTATCTATTGAGAGTAAAGAGAGGGTATTTATTTTCTGTACCCATGATATATTGTGGGCTTGATTTACTAAAGCTAGACATTGCCGGGGACACTGCAGGAGGGACATTGCGGGAGCGCAGGACAAGGTAAGAGAAGAACAGATCCCAGAGCAATGCTGCAGGGTATTCCTGAGTGTAGCTCGGGGTAAAGTTTCAGCACCACAAGCGGTAACCCTGAGCTACACTCGGGATTACCCTGCAGTATTGCTCCGGGATCTGTTCTTCTCTTACCTTGTCCTGTGCTCCCGTGATGTCCCTCCTGCAGTGTCCCCAGCAAAGTCCTCCGGCGGATGCCGGCATCTGTCTTCTGGGTTCTGTTCCCTGCGACGTTGGGACGTACGGGGGATGTAACCGGCGGGAAATTTAAAAATTACAAAAAGTGACATTCACTAAATACACTAAAAATCTCATAGTAAAACATTACTGTATCAAACCATTTCACATACATTTTGTCCCGAGTGCTTTGTCCTGTGCCCTGCCTGCATTTTTACTGTTCTTTCTGCCTGGAAACTGAAAAAAGTCCATGGCGTCCAAAAAGCGTCCCTTTAGGTCAAAAGCGGTTTTAGACCAGCTAGAGAACAGCGATAGTAAATCAGAACCACTTGCAGAATTGAGTGATAATGATTCGTGGGGAAATTCGTCATCAGACACTGAAAACAATTTTGCGACTTTGCTCAGTGATGTGCAAACTTGGCACTCTATTTCAAATTTCAGTGTTTTTGGTTTGATTATATTATTGAATTAAATGTATTATTATATTATTATTTTTTATGATTATTAAATTATAATTCATGATTCTGTGTTTCAAATTTTACCATACCCGGGATGTTTACTAGACTCTTGTTCGGACAGATTTCAGTGAGTTATTCCTAAAAATTACAGGCCTACAATAAAAAAAATATTTCCATGCAAAATATGTACCGCTTTGAGCACAGAAATATGGACATAATCAGACTGCTAGGGAGGTTAATTGAACAAGCTGAGATTAGCAGCTGATTTGCCACCATGCACAGTTGCATCAGACTTTGCACTCTCCAATTTTAGTAAAACAATAAAGCTGAACTTTCGGCACATATGAAATGATCCAAATTGACAACCCTGTAACTTGCATTTTTGGAAGGGGGAAACAAATGGCAACACGTACAATTATTTTTATATGGCAATTTGGATAAAGTTCCAGATCATGTGAACAAAGTCCTACCAGAAGGAAAACAACCTCTTACTCCATGATCATGCTGTTGAAATGGAAATTGTTTTAACTTCTCGAGATTCTGGCAATTGGGGAGCTGCTGTGAAGAGGTGCAGAGTTCTGTAAAAATGATGGGTGCAAAGGTGATTATTTACTAAAACTGGAGAGTGTAAAATCTGGTGCAGTTCTGCATAGAAACCAATCAGCTTCCAGGTTTTATTGCCAAAGCTTAATTGAACAAGTTGAAGTTAGAAGCTGATTGGCTGCCATACACAGCTGACCCAGATTCTCAGTACTCCAGTTTTAGTAAATCTCCCCCACTGTCCTGGGTAAGGGAATACGAAAGTTGCCTAGGGAGGCACTGATTAATCTAAAACCATCAGAATGTACAAATTCACAATTTTGTCTTCTGATGTTTCTGTTCACAACGGCAAAACAAACTCTGGCAAAAGGAGTAATGGCCACCCTCTCCCACAATTGAGCAAGTAAAGTATAAGATGACATGGTTCTTAAAGGATAAGTTCACCTTTCATAACATGTTACCGCCATATTCAGGGTTATGAAAGGACCGGCCCCACTCCTCTCCGCTTTGCTAGTGGGGGATCATTTCCTACCCCTAAAGATGAAAAAAAAAAACATGTCTGTGGGGGGCTCTGCTTTCCCGGCCGCGTCACTCGTTCATAATATTCTGTGAATGAGAAAACGACAAGTTCCGACAGCCTTAGTGGCAGGGCCAGATCTAGTCTATCTGCTGTGGGGGTGCAGTAAAAAATGTCAGGGGGGCAGAGGATAGGGTCAGCAGTTTGTAGGGCAGTGTACAGGTGGTTATCAAAGCAATGGCGGCGGCAGGGCAGTATGCAGTGGGTTAGCAGGGCAGAGGATGAGATGTAGGGCAGGATAGGGTTCAGTAGGGCAGGGTACAGGGGGTTAGCAGGTAAGAGGACAGGGAAAGGCAGAAAGGAAGGACAGGGCCACATCTGGATTGCTATTACAGCTACACTGCCATTCTAATCAGGGAATTTCATAGGTTAGAACTGTAATGTAGCAGCCAGCTATGCTATGTGTAGATGGAGGCTGTATCTGTAAAGGTTTTTTAGTGCTTACGGTGAAGACGACAAACTACGCCCCCCTCCCATGTGTGAGCATCATGTCTCAGCATAAAAACAAAAGGCACTTATCAGCACGCTCACCCCCTAAGCAAAAATTCCCTCTGCAAGCTATAATTCTCCCTAAACAAAAGTGCAAAAATTCCTCCTCCCACTCTACATCCCCCCACTATCAGCACAAATATTTGCACCCCAATCCCACCTCTTAGCTCAAGTCCCCCCAATTTCCCACCAGCACTAATCTACCCCACCCAAAAAAATCACCCCGCACACACATCCTCTTTCCCCTCAAATTTCCCATCCTAGCACAAATCCTTACCGCAAAGCCCTCATCCCAGCACAAACACCCCCCCCCCAAATTCACCCTCTTAGCTCAAATCCCCCCTCTTAGCCCAAATTCTCCACCCCTTCCTATCTCAACTCCCCCATTCCCCCTCTTAGACCAATTGCCCCTCATACCCTCTCCCAGCAAAAAATCCTCACCCCCAAATCAGTCGCTCTCACAACACAAGTCCTCTCTCAAAATCCCCCCTCCCAGAAAAAATCCTCTCCCACAAATCCCCTCTCCTTGCATAAATCCCTCCAATCCTCCCTCCTAGCACAAATTCCCCCCCCCCCCCCAGCAGAAACCAACCTCCCCAATACCAACTTCTAGCACGAATTCCCCCTCCAAGCTCAAATACCTCTCTTAGCCCAAATCCCCCAATCTCCCCTTCTAGCATAAATCCCCCCCCCCACATTGTATACAATTCCCCTGACATGAGGTCGACCCCCCAACCCTCCATGAGCTGTGAAGAGGTATGAGCCATGTTGTGCTCTCCCATCCTGTCATAAGAGCGCTCCTCTATTCCTCTATAAAGCAGATGAGAATGGATCGCTCTTACATTGGATCGTTCATACACTCTTTCCTTACCTGCAAACTATCTCCCAGCAGTAGAACATGGGGGTAGGGGGCGGGTACAGTTAGTGTACAGCCCGAGGTATGAGCGATCCTTCTCATCTGCTGTATAGAGGAGTGGTCTTATGACAGGATGGGAGAGCACAGCACGGCTTGCACCTCCTCCCTGCTCTCTGCCGCTGACATTTGTTCTGTCACCTTCACTACACTGTACCATGCTGTCCTTCGCTTTTCCTGGCCCTGAGTACGGGGATGGGGGAGAGGGGCTCATTAGCCAGCACAATGTCTGAAAGAAAGCCAGCCTGGGGGGGCACAACTGAATTCTGGGGGGGTGCGCAGCCCACCCCAGCACCCACCTAGATCCGACCATGCTTAGTGGCTGTCGGCTTGTAGTTCTCAATGACCTACCACGTCACTGTGAGCGCTGTGGTAATTTATTGACTCTTTCTGTCAGAGGAAGAGCATCGTCTTGCTACTATGGGATGTACGGGCAAGCAGATACACTGACAGGTCTGCAGGAGATCTACTGATTGCTGGTGCAAGGCTTTCCAGGCTCCTGCAACAAAAAATAATAAATGCAAATGTTTTTACCTGCAAAAAAATGTGTAGTTTTTATTTTTTTGTCAAAAGGTGAACTTTTAATCCAGGGGTCTCCAAACTGTGGCCTGAGGGCCAAATGTGGCCATTTGCAAGCCTTTATCTAGCTCTGGGAAACTATTCCTCCCAATGATATGAGGTACTATTCCTCCCACTGACACCAACAATGGGACACTATTTCTTACACTGATACCAATGATGGGGCATTATTCCTCCCATTAATACCAATGATGAGTATTAATGGGAGGAATAGTACCCCATGTTCATTTTCACTGATGCTGGACCCAGGACATTCTCTACCCCCAATAGTCACAATCTGGCCCTCCTAAAGTTTGAAGGACAGTAAACCGGCCCTTTGTTTGAAAAGTTTGGAAACCCCTGCTTTATTCCATAAAAAAATGTCTGTGATTCTAAAGGGCTCAAAAGTTATAAAATTGGAATCTGTCTGGATCCTATAGTTTGAACACTCTCTAGGTATTTTGACCTGTCCGTGTTGGCCTTGTGACTGAACCATCCCCACAATCGACCCACTCTGTGTCAACTGGCAGTATGCATTTGTCCCCTGGTTTAACCCTTATCCTTGTTATCCCTGTTAATATCCCTCCCCGTCTGAATCTTTCCCTTTTTCCCATTTTGATTATTCTCTCACTCTGCTGACCTCTTTTTAACGCCATCTACAATCTTTTTCTTAATGGCCCCCATTCTGTAGGTACATAATCTCTACCTCACCACCAGGAGTGCATGAAGTGCTGATCACAGCACCACTTTACATCAAGTGATCATTTCCCCATACAGCTTCCTTTCTCTTGAATACTGAAGAAGGTCTGTATTGGTCAGGCTCAGCTACAGTTGGGAAAAGCTATGTATTTATGTAATACTCACCCAACTGAGTTGTATAGGTTTTATGGAGAACTATGGTTGCTTTCCTTAAAGTGTTACTAAACCCACAAAAGTAAAATCAGTCTGTATATGCAGTAAAGCATGCTTGTTGTACTCACTGTGGAACCTAAGGGGCTAATCCTCTGCACTGCATGAAAACGCTGTTTGATCTTGACTTCTCTGATCCTCCCCTTCTTCAGTGCCCCCCTCTTATCTCCTGATAAGACATATCATGTGGAGTCACTCTGCACATGCTCAATTTGGTGTGTATTGCTAGAGAGGTTTTTTTTTTCATGGGAGAGTGCATGTGATCAGCACAGGGCCAATCAACATTGTCCAGACAGAGGTCAGGGGTTCTGCATCCTACTAGAGCAAAATTTAAACTTCTCCTACAAGCTTTAACCAGCGTTCTGCTGGACACTGCTAGAAGTCACAAGACTGCTGTAACTGCTGATGAGAAAAGGTATTTAACAGTTTAAATGTACTAAAATAATTGCACTTCCATATTCTGTGTACTGTGGGAGACCAGATATAGTGAATTCAGGGTCCTGGGTTTAGTAACACTTTAATTTTCTGGCAATATATACTGTTCAACCTAATTTGACTGCCACCGGACATTTTTGAAGTTGCTATAATAAACACTCCCAGTTTGTCATGCCCATAATTCTTCTTTGTTAGGCTCAGTTCACACTAGCCTGCTCCAAAGTTGCAAGATTTTCAGTTCAACTTTGGAGTCCAAAATTGATACGACTTTGAAACCACTTTGAAGCGCCTTTGATAAGACGTTTATACTCTCTGGCATTGAAGCCCTGTCAAAGTTGGATCAAAGTAGTGCAGGAACCTTTTCTGTTGTCACAGCAACTTCAGTAGTGTCCATTGGAACGGCTCTCATAGAGATACATGGCATTTCACATGTACTGCAACTTTGGGTCTCAAAAGTCAGAGGAGTGTGAACAGAGCCTTAAGGAAATAATCTGCTAATACAGGAGGAGATTTCCACTGCTTGAGCCATTGGGGTCTATTCACTAAGAGATAAATACCACATGAATTTTTGAGTTAAAATAACTCCTGTGGTATTTATCTCAAAAGTAGTCAATTCACTACAAAACATATGTTATTTACCCAACGCGTTTAACCACTTCCTGTCCGGCCCATGTGCATAAATGGCCGAATGGGAGCAGTGCAGGAACGCGTGGCACCGCATACCGGTACCCACTTTGTCCAGAGGACACAGCGGAACACTGATCGCTGTACGGGACCTCTGTGTGAAGTCCCGATCATGTGATCACTGATTGGCTTGGCCAATCAGTGATCACATAAATAGTAGTAAGCAGGATGTCACTTCTGACATCATTGCTTACTATGTGTGAAATCTGTGAATGATCACAGAGGTCACAAGGTACAAGGCTATTCACAACAACCTTGTACCATGTGACAAGCTGTGACCAATTACAGCTCACACAGTATTTCTCAATGGCTACAAGAATGCAGCCAGAGAGAAGGAGAAATGATTGCTTTTACAGCCTTTATGGGTTTAAAAGGAATCAGTGTAAAAAAAGAAAACAAAATCTTCATCAACCCCCACTATGGTGACACTCTACTGCTAGGGTGGCAGTATGTTAAAAAAAAAACATAAATAATAAAAAAAATAAAAAAAAATGTTTTTGAAAAATTATAATTTTTGGTTATAACCTAATTTGGGTTATTATTTTTTTTTTTTTACTAAAAAGATAACTGAATACATTTTGGCCAAGATTTATGAAGAAAGATTATTTATTTGAAAAATGTTATAAGAAAAACACTTTCTTTCAAAATTTTTGGACTTTCTCATTTATATAACAATAAAATAAAAATCTCAGAGGTGAATAAATACCACCAAGATAAAGTTTTATCTGTCTCCCAAAAAAAATTCATATTGGTACAGTGTTGCATGACTGTGCAATCGTCATTCAAAGTGTGTAGCACTGAAAGCTGAAAATTTGCCTGGACAGGAAGGGGGTGAAAGTGTCCGGACTTGAAGTGGTTATGTTTTGCAATATTTATCACTTAAATTTAGTGTTTTTTTTGGTGTTTTTTTTCTCACATGCTAACACTGCACCAGAGGAAGAAATAAACGCACAAAGAAATATTATGAAACTGTAAAAACAGTTTAGCGTGCTTTCATTCACAGAAAGATTTCCCTCTGGTGAAAAGGTACAATTTATTCTCATTTCTGAGCTCAGGGCAGAACATTTCCACTGTTACATTGTATACATTTCACTTACTGGCCAGTTCCCCTCATTTATTATTTTGGACATATTGACTGCCTACTGCCAGGTGATAAATAATGAATGTTTGTGTTCTATCTCTGTTTTTTCCTCACATTTGATATTTTACTTTGATGAATTTACTCTTTTATTATCTCATCTGATACTTCTGAAAATGGTCACTTGGCCTTCATATTGCATGCAAAACATTTAGTGAATTGACCCCATGGTGCGCTATTTCTTCTTCTATACCTGGTCTATACTATCCACATTTGCTAAAACAATAAATGACACAAAACACAGTACTATTACCACTATTAGTATTATTCTAACAGTGGCCTTCTTACTCTCACTATGTGAACTAACCAGGTTTGGTGAGAGCAAGTTCTTAAAAGAGAAGTATGTCCATTTTTTCCTGCATGTTAGTCTCATATCAAAAGTGAAGAGGTTACTAAAGTTAAGAAAATCTTTTAACGACAGAATAAAACGTCTGAAGAATGTAATGTATTTGTATATCATACGGTGTCCGATATTGTACGACAAAAATTTTTGTGCTTGTCCCTTCTATCTTTTTGGACAATTGCTGATCAGATTATCATACAATTGCTTTAAAAGCAGCATTTTCCATAGCATATTCTGATTGTGTACAGGTGCACTAAAATTCGCAATAAAATTCACACCAAAGCCGCCGACCTCATAGAAGAAAGGGTTAGCTGCACTTTAGCAATAGTGCAATGGGGCAGTGTGAAGCTGCCTTTAATTAAATGGCATAGTTTGCTACAGCAAAGCGTATCCTAAACAGTTGCTATTTGTTTTGAAAAAAATACTTCAACCTTTTCATTCATCCCTTGTTGCATCTCAGAGCTGCTGGCTTCATGCAACCTCTTTGAAGCCATTTCTGTCTACATGTATACACTCCAGTGAAGGGTGCATAGCAGGGTGGACTGACCATTTGGAAACTCGGGCACTGCCCGAGGGCCTGGGGTCAGTAGGGGCCCCATGAGATGCAACTGGTACCTTTTTCATAGGCTTTTTTGAGTTTGGGCAAGGACACAGGGGCCCCATGATCCCCTATTGCCCGGGGGCCCCATGAGTTGTCAGTCCGCCCCTGCTGCATAGTATTTCTTAAGGCAGCTTTCCTGCTGATAATAGTAGGCCATTCTTGCATTATGTGTTGAAATGGCCACTTCTGTGCTCTTCTCTATCAAAAGCCCATGTGACAATGCAGGAGCGCAGTTCAGAGACTGAAAGAAAGTGCTGCTATCCCTATAACAAGTCCAGAACAAGGACCTTTAAGGTGGAATTAAACCTAATAAGTAAAAGAAATGCTGACATTTATTTATTTCAGGTATTTATACAGCACTGTCAATTTACGCAGTGCTTTACATATATTGTACATTCACATCAGCCCCTAACCCTCAAGGAGTTTACAATCTAAGGTCCCTAATTTTCATTCATACATACACATACTAGGGACAATTTAGACAGGAGCCAATTAACCTACCAGCATGTCTTTGGAGTGTGGGAGGAAACTGGAGGACCCTGAGGAAACCCACGCAGGCACAGGGAGAACATGCAAACTTCAGACAGGTGGTGCTGTGGTTGGGATTTGAACCAACAACCCTAGTACTGCCAGGCAGAAGTGCTAACCATTTAGCCACTGTGCTGCCCACATGTAGGATTCTTATTACAGAAGAGACCCTGTCAGGGTCATAAACCCTTCTCCCTGCCTGTCAGCGTTCACATATACTGAGTGGCGCATGCACAACTCAGCATACATTTATGACACTTCTCTGTGTCGTGATGATGTGACTCCCATGCACATGTGCGGGATTGACGTCATCATGTCCCAGCCAAATAAGCAGCCAAAAAATCTCAACACAGAAGGAAGACCCAGAGAAGATGGACCCATGACGGACTGCAGCTCTTCAAGGGAACTCTTGCCAGGTAAGTCTTACATAATGTGCTAATATGCTGTACATACCTTTTTTTTGTGTAATTCCACTTTAAAAACTGTCATCAATTTTTGTTTTAATGAAAGCTGCAGATTTAAAAAATATTCAAAATACATTTTGAAATTACATTAACATTAAAAAACTTAATGAGATTTTAGGGGTTGAGTCTACATAAATGCTAAATTGTTTGAAATGCTTGTTAAATTTTTTTTTATAATATATACACTTTAAAAAACTTTTCCCTGATGAAAAATTTGCAATATAACTTTTTACTGAGTTACTCTTTTTGTGGGAATATAAACTTTTGTTTGAACGTGAAGAGAAAGTTAAAAAAAAGCCTATAAATAACTTGTCTACTTTTCTTCTTTATGATAAAAAATCTAATAGCTTAAAAAGGTACGCAACTGCCATATAGTTTTACAAAAACAGAACGCAGCAAAAATTGCAGGTAAAGTGAATCAAGACATATCAAATGTGAGATCATATTGTTCATAAATAAAAGACAAACACTATTTTGGAAAAATATACTCCATACCTCCAGCTGTTTGTTCTCAGAAGGCTGTCAAAGCTTAAAAGAGAAGTAAGAAATGGAAGGGTAAACCAAGGACACTACACTGTAGATACTGCTTATGGCAGCCTTTATCAGCCAGAGTTCCTGCAGAAATTGCTAGGGTTTCCTTAGGCAGTGGTGGATTATACTCCCACCTGATGGTGCCTGCATATTTCTGGCACCAATACCACTTGGCATGCAACCAATGGATCTCCTCCTCTCTTTTGTTACTTGAGTAACCACTGGCACCAATGATCATGTTAGCTGCCTCCAAGGAAGGGCAATGCTCCCACTGGCCACCAACGTAAGGAGCATTCTTCCCACTAACCACCAGTGTAAGGGCCAGTCTTCCTACAGACCACCAATGTAAAGGGTATTCTTCACAATAACCACCAATATAACGGGCATTCTTCCCACTGACCACCAATGTAACGGGTACTCTTCCCACTGACCACCAATGTAAGGGGCACTCTTCCCACTGACCACCAAAGTAAGGAGCATTCTTTCCAATGACCATCAATTTAAAGAACATTCGTTCCAAAGACCACCAGTGCAATAAAACTTCATCTAAACAATGTGGTGTGGCTTATGTACCATAATTTGTAAAGAAAATTATTTTTACCAGGGGTTCCCTGAGACCTGAACTTTATTGCAAGGGTCCCTCCATGGTAAAAAGGTTAAGGAAGCCTAGCCTAGAGTATATGTTATTAAATAGTCTATTGTTTTATTTATAATATGTAGTACTACCCCGCAGGGGTCGCTTGATAATGCTTGTCCCCAGTAGTTGCCCTGACCTTGCAAGCCTCCAAACATCTCTGACACTCTGTGTTCAGGGGAGGACTGACCATTTGGAAACTTGGGCACTGCCCGAGGGCCCGGGGTCAGTAGGGGGCCCCATGAGATGCCCCTGGTACCTTTTTCATAGGCTTTTTGAGTTTGGGCAAGGACACAGGGGCCCCATGATCCCCTATTGCCCGGGGGCCCCATGAGTTGTCAGTCCGCCCCTGGTTCAGACATATTTAAACAGTATAGAATATTAATGTAAGAGACACAATTATTTAGTAACACAACTATATTAGATTTGTTCAAAAGAGTAGAATACAGGAATGAGGGGTTTAGGATATACCACCCCAGTTAATGCATAAAAGCAGAACACTGGTTGAATAGAAATAATCAATTAGCAACATTTAACTCCCTATACAGTCATGGGTAGTAAGCTTCAATTATTTAATTGCAACACCAGCAGCAAGAGGGGGAAGAAAAGGCTTGTTCACTTATCAGCTCCCTCTGTTCCACCAGCCCCACAACAGGACATGCAGAGAATTATGTAAATGTATACTCTGGCACAAATAGATATATCAGTACCGTACGTTGAATAACAATAATCTTAGAAGAGAAAGGGTCCCTTTAACTAATGATTACGGCTTGAGTCCAGTGACTATCTTCTGCTTGCAATGGTGGGGCCCATAAGCATTAAGGTAATTCAATAAAGTTAAACAGATGAGCCATGGTACTGCTCAAAGCAAAGATTTCCTGATACTGAGGTGTTAATGTGTCTGCATGCAGTGTCTCTAGAGTGATGATAGGGGCATCTGCCCACTCACCGATTGTGTGGACAGCACACCCTCTTAGGAACAAGAGTTCTTGCTCAGGCTCTTGGCTATTTTCAGGGATGTGTAGAGTTACCGCCTGACGGCCTCTCAGTTCAGCGAGCAGAGATGTCTGTGTGAAGACCAGACAGTGACCGTCCCAATGCAGGGAAAATTATGTGATCCCAGAGTGGTGATTGGTGTCACCGTTGTGGTGAACTGATGTGCACTACAGTAGGCCAGCAATCTGTCTCTGTAGGAGAATGGCAGTCCCCTTAATCTCAGATCAAACCACACATATGTGTCCATGGGTAGCCAAATTTTTTGTGCTGACACTGTACTCTACCAGCACTGTGACTGAGCTGTCAAAGACAGGGGGACTGACTCCCAATCATGTGACCAATGTGAGAGCCAGTTACAGTGGCCACAGGATAAACCAATCCTATAGGCAGACCCTATTAATCACTTGCCGTCCGCCTGCTGTTTATAAACGGCAGGGCGGTGGCACTCCAGGGGCGGGTTGGCGTTCATAAACGGCACCCGCCATTTCTAGCACCCAGGGAGCGCGCAGCACCGCGATCTGGTGCCCGCTGTGTCCTCCAGACACAGTGAAACACGGATCGTCAAACGGGACCTCTGTACGAGGTCTCGATCATGTGATCGCTGATTGGCCAATCAGTGATCACATGCAAAGTAGTAAGCAAGATGTCACTTGCGACATTATTGCTTACTACGTGTGAAATCTATGAATGATCACAGAGGTCACATGGTACAAGGCTATTCACAACAGCCTTGTACCATGTGTCAAGCTGTGACCAATCACAGCTCACTCAGTAGTTCTCAATGGCTGCAAGAATGTAGACAGAGAGAAAGAGAAATGATTGCTTTTCCATCCTTTATGGGTGTAAAAGCAATCACTATAAAAAAAAAAAAAATCTTCATCACCCCCCACAAGTAGTACAGTGTCACCATGGTGACACTGTACTGCTAAGGTGACAGTATGTAAAACAAAACAAAAAAACCCATAAATAATATAAAAGAATAAAATAAAAATGTAAAAAAAATGTTTAAAAATTATAATTTTTGGTTATAAACTAATTTGGCTTATTTTGTTTTTTACTAAAAAGATAACGGAATACATTTCGGCCAAGATTTTTGATGAAAGATTATTTATTTACAAAATTTTATAAGAAAAACACTTTTTTTCAAAATATTTTGATTTTTTCATTTACATAGCAAAAAAAATAAAAATCCCAGTGGTGAATAAATACCACTAAAACAAAGCTTTATCTGTCTCAAAAAAATGGTAAAAAATTCATATGGGTACAGTGTTGCATGACCGCGCAATTGTCATTCAAAGTATGATAGCGCTGAAAGCTAAAAATTGCCCTGGACAGGAAGTGGTTAAAGGGATACCAGGGCTGGGCAGGAAAGGGTTAAATAGAAACATCATGAAGACATATACATTTATTGCACAGATGTAAATCAAAAAGCAAGGTGTCGCGCTCCACTACCAATAATGATGATATGAAATATATAAACATTCATAGATAAGAATATATGAAAATATATATATATGAATTAAATAAAATTCAGTGAATTTATTTATTTCAGGTACTTATATAGCGCCGTCAATTTACGCAGCGCTTTAAATATATTTTGTACATTCACATCAGTCCCTAACCCTCAAGGGGCATACAGTCTAAGGTCCCTAAGTCACATTCATACACATTCTAGGTCCAATGTGTGGGAGGAAACTGGAGTACCCAGAGGAAACCCACGCAAGCAGAACATGCAAACACCAGGCAGGTGGTGCTGTGGCTGAGATTTGAACCAGCGACCCTAGAACTGCCAGGTGGAAGTGCTAACCATTTAGCCACTGGGCTGCCCATTAATAAGTCTAATATTAATTCAGCAGCGTGATATTGCAATCATGCTGGTGCTGCATGCATGTCTTTGAATAATCCATGATTTTGATGTGTCTGCTAATGGTGTAATACAAGATAAACAACATGTAGTCCACCAATCTTCAATTGTGTGCTCCATCACCAGTTGTGCTCTCACCTGACGTATATGACCAAACTGTTAAGTGAGGTCATAAAAGCTTGTGTCCCTTTAATTGGACTCAAAGATGAACAGATGAATGTATCCCTGTTTCCTAGATGGATGGATGGATAAATGGAGTTTTTCCCTTTTCCCAGCAGAGGGTCTCACCGCTTCGTAGGGAGCTTTTTCCTGGAGGCGGATGGATGAATGGAGTTATCCTTCTTCCCACTAGGGGGTCTCTTCACTCCGTTCAGATTTTTTTCTCCATGTGCATATGTACCTTGTAATTTAAAAATAGAATATAGTGCCTTATCTTCTTTTTAAAATACATATTAACCAAATGTAGTGCACTCACATGAATCGCTTTTTGTACAAAAATACAGGATCCTCAATGTGTTTGCCACACTCCAATATACTTGCTGTGTAATTGCCTTTAAGGTTTTAATATATATTATTTTGCACTATTGCACAGTGAATTCAACCTCTTTATTTTATTATCAAACTCATATCTGTATTAGGATCACACTCCATCAATCTAAAATACAGATTAGCATCCAATTAATTTTAATCAGTAGCAATATGGCAGCAGTGGTAGTAGATATAGTCACCCGCCTATGGGCAGAATGCTGACACTAATATTTATTACAATACTTGAATATTAAGCGGTACATATTATCATAGGATTGGGTATTAAAATATAGGAGTATTATTGATGTTATGTATATTGCTTACCTATTATTTTGCACATTTGCACCTTGAATTATAAATATTTTTATTCTTGGATATGTGTATTTGAAACCTAATATTTTGAATTTTAATATTTTAACTTGAAATTTATCTTTGTATGTGTGCCCCACACACACACAGCATATAACGCTCAGATAGCTGTTTTTTTCCCCATAAGAGCCTTGGTAATCAGATGATGCTTACTTTTGGGACTATGTACCCATATAGGGTTAATGTATCCAGTAACTATATTAAAGTTTAAATAAAAATTGTTATTATAGCAGTAATGATATATCATCCAACATAGGAACATTTGGTAATACAGCAAGGGAGTGAAGTGAAAATAACAATGCAGCTGGATCCATTACGCATTCCTAATGGATCTGTCACACTGCTTGCTAATCACAAAAAATCCGATCACTAAAAGATGAATCGGGCCCCAAAATCATGGCCGCCGCCATGTGGACCACTAGAAAATGGCATCCGTAGTACCTATATAAGTCAATGAGCGCCGTGTCATCCAATCATTTCCCCCTGATGAAGCTATGTGACCCGGTGGCGTAACGCGTAGGGGAGGGGCTCTGACGTCACGGCAGTTAAAGGCAACTACACAGCAAGTATATGGGAGTGTGGCAAACACATTGAGGATCCTGTATTTTTGTACAAAAAGCGATTTTAATCTAAATTTCATGTGAGTGCACTACATTTGTTTAATGAATATTTTAAAAAGAAGATAAGGCACTATATTCTATTAAATTACATGGTACATATGCACATGGAGAAAAAAAATCTAAAGGGAGTAAAGAGACCCCCTTGTGGGAAGAGGGATAACTCCATCCATCCATCCGCCTCCAGGAAAAAGCTCCCTAGGAAGCAGCGAGACCTCCTGCTGGGAAAAGGGAACAACTCCATTCATCCATCTATCCATCTAGGAAACGGGGATACATTCATCTGTTCATCTTTGAGTCCAATTAAAGGGATACAAGCTTTTATGACCCCACTTAACGGTTTGGTCATATACGTCAGGTGAGAGCACAACTGGTGAAGGAGCACATCATTTAAGATAGGTGGACTACACGTTATGGATCTTGTATTACACCATTAGAAGACACATCAAAATCACGGATTATTCAAAGACATGCATGCAGCACCAGCATGATTGCAATATCTCGATGCTGAATTAATGTTGGACATATTGACTAAATTTAATTTAATTTAATTCAATTCATATATATATTTTTTCATATATTCTTATCTATGAATGTTTATATATTTCATATCATCATTATTGGTAGTGGAGCGCGACACCTTGCTTTTTGATTTATTTATAGTGACACACTAGTATGAGTATGTGTATAGTATAGGCAACCCACTCATTTATTTAATATTCACACACCAGCTTATTTGATTTTATTTAATTTATTGCATTTATTTCACCCATCTTTATTCAATTTTATTTCCATTTCTTATTAAACACTTGGTGAAATTTCATTAACCAATTGGTTTTTTATATATCCACTTAATTTATTTTTTACTTATAGTATACTCCATAGTAGCTCATAAGAATCATATTTATCATTTAATTTATTGCACAGATGTGCTCCATATGTTGTTTTTTTTTTGCCCTGACATACACTTTAAATTAATCCAAGAAATAGGTAGATACTTTTTAAGCACTCTTAAAGCGGAGTTAAACTCTATGAAAGGTAACTATTTTTAAACCTTTTGCTGCTAGCATTAGTAAATAGATAGGAATGTATGTTATATTTACTTAATTTAAGCCTTTTTTTTACATTTCTTCAGTTGTTTCCTGGTTTCTGGCATAGGCCACAATGATGTCATACACCCCAAGAGTCTTCATGGCATTTGTTTTCCTCTGGAGGATTGGGGGGGCTAAGCACAACCTTATGCCTGGAATCCTGAGATAAGGACAGATCAACTTTAGGAAATAAATGCTATATGAATCCATTGCCCTTACTCAAGATGGCCATGGAAAGAAATGCTGGGGGTGGGGTTCAATGTGATTTCTCAACAAAATAAAGCATGGGATTGGTTATCCTGTAGGGATAACCATAAACGCTTTACCAAGATATAGGCCTCATGGGTTCACTACACATTAGGGATAGACGATACACAATCTAGCCTCAGATGGATATCCGACATAAGAGTTTGGGATTTTCTTAAAGCGGAGCTCCACCCTGTTTAACAACCATGGCTCTACTGGTAGCTGATGCCTGTGCAATAGCTTTTTTTAACTTTGTTTTGTTTAGTTACCTTTGTTATTTAAATTCACTCTACTTCCATGTACGTCATCTCTGGTCTCCCGTTGACTCCTGGGATATCTGTATCATCAATCCCAGGAGTCAACAGCATCCTCGACTTCTGTCATTGCATTATCTCAAAACCGAAAATGACACAATGTCAGGCTACTTTCCCTGACCGCACTTATCTTCCTTCCGGGTTGTATTGATTGACAGGTTGCCATAACAAGGGGGAGGGAACTTCCACTGACACCGCCATTGCTATGCCAAAATTCAATCATGCTGGGTAGCCAGGTGCACCAAATCCTGAAAACAAATACAAGCAGGCTTCAGATGCCCAAAGTTGCAATGGCCACTGCCTGCATGCTTGGGGCACTGTGAGTAATCGCAGATTTATAAGCAAGATGAATGATTATACTTGTGTAGCACTCTCTAGAGTTCTAATAGAATAGTGTAGTGTATGATAGGTAATATCTTTATGTGACTCATTGTAGTTCTGTGGGTCATGTGATTAAGGTTGGGTTATTGCAGGTCAGCTGGAAGACTGTACAGGTTGTAGCTCCATTGCCTCCTCCTGACCCTGGAGGACCATAGAACCTTCCAGAGGTCAGTAAGAAGGAGGTGTGGAGACCTAATCTTCATATTCATGGGGGTCCGGCCAATCCTAGGTTTAGAGGCCCTGCTAGAGTGGGGGACTGGCCTATAAATATGGTAGAGACAGGTTGACAGGGGAGTCAGGCAGACGTTGGAGTGCTGAGGAGACTTTTGGATGTCTAAGAGGGGTCCCCTAGGTCTGGGTGGGTAGGGAACTAGCTCAGGAGGATACATTCTGCAGAGAGGTGCAGTTGGGATCAGGCCTGGGGCAGCAAGGAGCAAAGAGGACAGTGTGAGTACAGCAGCACATGTTGGGATCTACAAGGGGAAAGATTACCAAACATAGCAAGATTTCCAAGGACAGCATCGAGTTACATCGTTTATCCTCGATTTAGGAGATCTTCCGAGAAGCCAGGAGGGCTGGTGGTGCTTGCAGGCTGGGGAGCTGGGAGCAGCTCTGTAGGGGGGAGAGAAGATGTCCCTGCATGTAACTATGAGAAGTGAATTGATTTTTGAGGGGCTGCTAGTTCCTCGCTCGTAAAAGGCAGCTGCAACTGATCCGCAATGATTGATAGCTTTATAGGAAAGAACAGTCCAGGATCTGATTTGTACATACGAGAGAAGTGGCCCCCTTCCATTGTTTCAAGCCAAATTGGGCATCCCATGTTCTCTATTACCCTATCCAAGGTGATATCCCCTAATAAAATTACAAAACCAAGTTCATGGACTGGTCACTCTCTTTGGATGCAAGTCTGTGTGAGGGGTGCCTGTTGCCTGGCTCTGCGGAGGGAAGCTTGGAGATGCCTACAACACAGCAGCCCTCATGAGGGTATCGTACAACAGTATCCACTTTAGATTGTATTAGCAAAAAGAATCACAAGGGTGTTTTTAAAAAAAAATATAGACAAGGAGACTAGAACTCCACTGTAATCTCACTTTTTTTTCTTGTTTTTTCCTTTCCCTTTTCTGCATTTTGAAATACTAGACCTTTAGGGATTGGTTGCTAGTAGGGATGCACCGATACAATTTTTTTATCGGTGAGTGTGAGTGCTGATACTTTTGGTCAAGTACTCATCGAGTACTGATACTTTGCGGTGCGATTTGCGCTAATGAACGTAAATTGCTCCGCAAAGAATAGCATGCAATTTAAACAGGAATGTGATTCCTGACCAAATTGTATGTGGTTTCTCCACTGCTCCTGTGTGAACCCAGGCTTGTCATAGCCCGAATTCACACAGGAGCGGTGCGGGAAACCTCCCTGCATGCATTAACGCAAATCGCACCGCAAAGTATTGGTTAAGGTATTGGAAGTATTTTCACGAGTACGAGTACTCATGAAAATACACGGCATATACCAGTACCAGTATTGGTGCATCCCTAGTTTCTGGTGCGACTGAAATGAGTTAATGGGTCTGCGTCCTACCAAGATTTTTTAGGTTCACCATACATCTCTTTGATGTAACTTGTTTGTCAACCTAACCGATATTTACAGATTGAACTTCCGATTTTCTTATGAATACTGTTTATAGTAACACTGGCTAGCTGAGGTGCTGATAATATATGTCACAGTCTACTCTTACTCTCTATATCATAACCTTGTATGTTCAGTGTTCATATATGTTCGTTTCCCAGCCCCTTTTTTTTATCATTTTTCAATGTGGCTGTCTCTTTCAGTCACACATTATGATGTGATAAAATGTGGTATGACAAACATCTTGCCCGCAGCATCCATGGATGGATGGGGTGAGTTTGCTTTGAATAGTAAAAATGAATTAAATAGCATTTTCAGTTTGTTGCGGTCAGATGACATGTAGTTCCCTTTCAAGCTGGCCACACACAGAGTTTGTTGGGAACCATCCAAAATTCACTCAGTGGGTAATCATATCATCCAACTCCCAACAGGCATCCATCAAATGAAAAATTGAAGGAGCTGGAGGGAAAATTGTCGGTGAACACATCGGATGCAGTCCCCCCGACTGAATCTAGGGGGGCGCTTGGGTGGACTGCTCCCCCCCCCAGGATTTAGTTGCAACCCCTGCCTACTGCCCTATCACTGGCCCTGGCAGCCCTTGTTCTGGTATTTTGACAGCTGGCAGGTCTGAGGGTCAAAAGCCAAGAGCCTCAGCAGGAAATCTATATCTGTATGACCTCTATCAAGGATGGTGCCCAGATCTGGGATTTAAATGCATGTATTTAACAGTGTACAGGACCTGTGCTACCGCTAGGCAAATTAGGCAGCCGCCTAGGGTGCACTGCCACCTAGGGGCGCCGCCACGGCCAGTGCCACATTCTTCTCCTGTCACCTCCTCATCCTGGGTGAATATTCGGGATCGAGTAGTCAAAAATGTGTTAGAACCCCCCCATACATTGAAAAACACTTTAAGTTTCTTTAATGGAACTGGGTTTTATAAATGCGGTCGGTGCTATAGTTGTAGAAAAACACACTCTAATCCAAGATGTAGACAGTCATTTACGAATCCGAGGAATGGAAAACAATATAAGATCGATCAATTCATCTCTTGTGATAGTAGAGGTGTAGTGTATGCCCTAAAATGTCCATGTAATTATTTATACATAGGCCGTACAAAGAGAAGTCTTAAAGAACGTATACAAGAACATGTACATAATATCGATATAGGGTTTAAATATCATCATTTATCAGTACATTTCAAAATTCATCACAATCAAGATATAGAGAAAATAGAATTCTGGGGTATCACTAAACACAATTCGCATTGGAGGGGAGATAATTTAGTACGTGAAATAAGTAAAAAGGAATCATTTTGGATCTATGAGTTAGGTAGTTTGGCGCCAGGAGGTTTAAATAAAGAATTTGATTTATCATGCTTTATTAGTGACACTTAGATAACGGTAATATATATCAGGCCTGTATCAGCCCACATCGTTTTCTATAGTTCTTGAATTCTGTATAGTTAGATAACGGAATTATATATCAGGCCTGTATCAGCCCACATAGTTTTCTATAGTTCTTGGGATTCTGTATAGTTCTGGCGGAAAGTGTGATGGGGGTACATTGGAATTTGTGGTAGGCCGGTACTCTATTCTTGTTAGCCCCTGCCACATATCTCCAACATATTGGGCTTATATAGCCAGTTTGCTATTTAGTAGATTATTAGATCAAAATAGGGCACATTTAATAATAGTGCAAGGTTGGTTAATTAGATACATCAATATATCATTGGCACATTTACACATTATATTGCTAGATAAGTGTATATATATTCATTATATATTTTTTAAAAAAAATTTTAAAACATTTTTTATATTAATAATTTTTTTAGTATATTTTTTATTAAAGATTGTTTTCATAATTTTAATACATATTTTTTACAAATATTCTTTATTTTTTATTTATTATTTTTTATTTTTTGTTTTTATTATGGATTAAATTTTGTATTAATTAATTTATTTTATAATTATGTCTATTATAATAAGTTTGTAATATGTCAATATATAATGTTTGTGTATCATACAAATATTGTATATGGGGAGGCTAGTATTATTGCATATTTATTTTAAAACTTGTTTATGGATTTAGAAAGATTGATTGTATCCACGCTGACTACGGAATCATGCTACTTTATATCCCTCCGAGATGACTAATGCAGTATTTATAACATATGTAGCAATAGGAGATATTGTCAATAGAACATATTTGCCTCCAGTAAAATGGCTGCCCCCTGTAGATAGTCAAAAAAATGGCGGAGCCGTGCTTTATAAGCCGGCAATGGGAGAGTGACGGACCTATCAAATCCCCCTGATGAAGCCACGTGACCAGTGGCGTAACGCGTAGGGGTGGGACTGTAACGTCACTCAGAGGGAGTCAGTTCGTTTGCCGGACCACGGGTACATGCCTCTGACAGTCAGCGGAGGACTCGGTTCATACTGTGATACGGATTTTGAATACAACACATGTGAGTGTTATACTTGGAGTCAATAAAGCCAATCTTTATAAAGGATAAAACACCATGTTGAGATCTTTTTCCTAGGTGGAGAGCCGTATGGAGATGAGAGTATAGAGGAGTTGTATCCTCTGGAGACGGGATCAATCCCACAGCATATGCTAATAGCGGCGGATATCCATTGTTCCAAAGGAGGGAGTCCTAGTCAAGTAGGTTCCATAGGAGGAGAACCAAAAGCGCATATAGCCTAATTATAGGCAGAGAAGGAGGTGAGCGTACATCTGCACTAATGGGAGGATTCACAATCAGTCACGGATTCACATGCAATATGGATTGAAGATTAATTAACAGCACAAAGTCACTTTTATTATATGGGACACTGTTTTCACATATGCATTTATTAATTTATGCACATTGATCATTTGTATAATTTTTTATAAGTGTAGTTATATTTATTTTTCAATCACAGGTATTATTTTAGTATAATCACGGAGGTTTCTTTTAATATTAATTCAGTATATTTTTCATGTCATTTGATCTACTATATATATATTTTTTATTTTTTCTGCATATGGTTCTTAGGACATAGATAAAGTGATTCCATATATTAATTGGAGTGTTTTGGGAGCGCAACATTATAGGATTTTATTCGCATTTTTTTCACATTGGTAGTTATGTGTTAGATGTTTGCGATCCGACTATATAGAGGACATATATTTTATGTTGTATATTAAGGAGACCTTTTTTCGTTTTCTGGCTCGCAAGACACTTTAAATATGTATGTTACCTCTAGAGCAGCCATCTCTCCCCTGCACACATTGGTGTACCTGCACACAGCAGAAGTGAGCTGAAATCCTGGTAGCAGACAAGGTCTTTCACTGGACAATGGTGACCGCTGTTCACTGCAGCTGAAATCAGCCCAAAACCCCAAGTGCCGCCTGTCATCACCCACCAGCATGGAGCATGGGGTGGAGGCGTTGGTGTGGAGGTGTTGGTGTGGCCGGTCTGCAGGAGTGTACCAGAGGAAGAGAAGGAATGTCCACTACTTGGGACGGAGCTGCAAGCCAAGATGAAGTTCAGGCATGGGGTGGAGAGGCAGCTGGAGGTGGAGAGGTAGCTGTGCCTGGTGGGGCCCCTCTCCTACTCCATCACCGACCTACAGTGCAAGAACCCAAGGCTGCAGGATCAGGTGGACAAACTCAACTGCCAGGTGGAACCATGGAAGTACTGAGCCGGGCGGTGGGACTTATTGGGGATGAACAGACCAGACATGCACTGCTTGCTGTGTCTGGCAAGGCAGCTCAGGTCAGTTCAATGAGGGGGCAACACACTTCAAAGGAGGTATAGTCTATGGGGAGCAGTGTATACAGACAGGGGGTGTAGGGTTAAAGGGGGGCAGTGTATACAGGAAGGGGGGGTGTAGGGTTAAAGGGGGCAGTGTGTACAGGACATGCACTGCTTGCTGTGTCTGGCAAGGCAGCTCAGGTCAGTTCAATGAGGGAGCAACACACTTCAAAGGAGGTATAGTCTATGGGGAGCAGTGTATACAGGCAGGGGGGTGTAGGGTTAAAGGGGGGCAGTGTGTACAGGAGGGGGGGTGTAGGGTTAAAGGGGGCAGTGTGTACAGGAAGGGGGTGTAGGGTTAAAGGGGGGCAGTACATTCTGGAAAGGGGTGTAGGGTTAAAGGGCACAGTGTGTGCAGGAAGGGGGGGTGTAAGGTTAAAGGGGGGCAGTGTGTACAGGAGGGGGGGTGTACGGTTAAAGGGGGGCAGTGTGTACAGAAAAGGGGGTGTAGGGTTAAAGGGGGGCAGTGTGTACAGGAAGGGGGTGTAGGGTTAAAGGGGGCAGTGTGTACAGGAAGGGGGGGTGTAAGGTTAAAGGGGGGCAGTGTGTACAGGAGGGGGGTGTACGGTTAAAGGGGGGAAGTGTGTACAGGAAGGGGGGTGTAAGGTTAAAGGGGGGCAGTGTGTACAGGGAGGGGGTTGTAGGGTTAAAGGGCACAGTGTGTGCAGGAAGGGGGGCAGTGTATACAGGAAGGGGGTGTAGAGTTAAAGGGGGGCAGTGTATACAGGAAGGTGGTGTAGAGTTAAAGGGGGGCAGTGTATACAGGAAGGGGGTGTAGAGTTAAAGGGGGGCAGTGTATACAGGAAGGGGGTGTAGAGTTAAAGGGGGGCAGTGTATACAGGAAGGTGGTGTAGGGTTATTATGGGGCGGTGTGTAGAGGACAGGGGGTGTAGGGTTAAAAGGGCACAGTGTGTGCAGGAAGGGGGGCAGTGTGTACAGGAAGGGGGTATAGGGTTAAAGGGGGCAGTGTGTACAGGAAGGGGGTGTACGGTTAAAGGGGGGCAGTGTGTACAAGAAGGGGGGTGTACAGTTAAAGGGGGGCAGTGTGTACAGGAAGGAGGGGTGTAGTGTTAAAGGGGGGCAGTGTGTGTAGGAAGGGGGTGTAGGGTTAAAGGGTAGTGTATACAGGAAGGGGGTTGTAGGGTTGAAGGAAGGCAGTGTGTACAGGGAGGGGGGTGTAGGGTTAAAGGGCACAGTGTGTGTAGGAAGGAGGGCAGTGTGTGCAGGAAGGGGGTTGTAGGGTTATTATGGGGCAGTGTGTAGAGGAAAGGGGTTGTAGGGTTAAAAGGGCACAGTGTGTGCATGAAGGGGGGCAGTGTGTGCAGGAAGGGGGGTGTAGCGTTATAGAGGTGCAGTATTTTCAGGGGAAATAGGGGGAGCAGTGTGTGCAGGAAGAAGGTCAGTGTATACAGGAAGAGGGGTGTAGAGTTAAAGGGGGGTAGTATGTGCAGGAAAGGGGCAGTGTGTACAGTTTTTTTTTTATTTTTTTTGGGGGGGGGGGTGCAATAGCTGGTCTTGCCTAGGGCACAAAATAGTCTAGCACCAGCCCTGACAGTGTAGGAGTATGAAATATCTCCGAGACTCACATGTGCAGCCTTCTCTGACCTTACCAGTTGACTGCAACCATATCAGTGAACAATGTACAATATAAAATAGGTAATTGTGACATGAAAGGAAATCGTTTTCTGTTTTTCATTGTTATGTAACACTGCATTTGAATACATCACTGACATATGATTCATATTTAAATAGTGGAAAATGTTTTTCTTCTGCAGAGCTCATCAATGTTTAGAGCCGTACAAAACATCCCTGTGTGTTACAATGAACTTGTGCGCTTGTATCCTATTGAGACGTACACCTACGTACATTACAGCTGAAGAGCAAATGCCACAGTTGCTATGTATTGTGAGTATAGTATTGAACAGAATAGCTTGCCATTTTTGGTCAAAACCGTGCTTCCAAATGTAAAATAATGCGTGTAGGCGATGAGACTTCCATGACACAGTATTACAGGGAAGAAAATGGGAAACTACGCAATATAAAATCCACCTGAAACAGATATCTGGGCAATTAAAGTGGTTGTAAAGGCAGTTTTTTTTATACCTTCATGTGTGGAATGCATAAAACCTTTTGCATGCAGCTCCCCCCCAGCCCCCCTTAATACTCATCTGATCCCAATGTCAATCCAGTGATGTGCATGAGAGCCGAGGCTATCCATCTCCTCATTGGCTCAGACACATCTACCAGAGCCATTGGCTCCCGCTGCTGTCAATCACAGCCAGTGAGGAGGGAATGGGGGCAGGGCTAAGCCGCTGTCTGTGCAAGAAGCCAGGGTCTCCCAGACACACATAAACCTCAGTACAATCATTTATAACCCCCTGACGCTAGCGCCTCCCAGCCCTTTAGGGGGTTTTAGATGCCGGGAGACCGGGCAGGGTTTCTGATCATGTGACCACCGTGACTGGCAGTAACAGCAGACACATAATTGGAAAGCTTCCGATCACAAGTAGAGATTAGGAGCTTTCCTTTAGTCGCCAATAAGTGTGCCAGGCACGCTCTAGACACAGGTCTCCTGTCTATCTTTAGGTACACATATATGGTCTCTCAGCGCTAAGGCCCACCCGCAGAGAGACCACATATGTGCATGCTGCTGGTGCCAAGGAGTTAAAGTGTGTCCAGCCAAGATTTGTTTTGGATAGATAGGGGTAAAATTAGAACTCCTGTCAAGTTGTTATTGCTCGCCAGGGCTTTGTTAGAAAGATTTTCCTCTCACTTCCTCTCCTGCTGACAACTTTTTAAAGGACAGGAAGTGAAAGAAAATCTTTCATATATTTATTGCTGTCTGTCTCCTTGTTGCAGATTTTCCCCATTGCTTCCTGTTTAGTGAAACTGTTGTCATCAGGACAGGAAGTGAGGGTAGTGAGGCCCCTTTTTAACCAAATATACCACAAAGCTCCTAATTCACTCCCTGGTTATCTCTTGCCTGAACTACTGCAACTCCTTCCTCATTGGCTTACCTTTACATAGGCTATCCCCCCTCCCCTGCTGCCAGGCTCATCCACCTTACCAACCAATCCCTCTACTGGCTTCCCTCACCTAACAAATAAAATTCAAAATACTAGCAACATCTTACAATGCCATCCACAACTCTGCCCCCAGCTACATAACCAACCTGGGCTCAAAATATCAACCAAACCTCTCTTCGATCCTTCCAAAACCTTCTGCTCTCTAGTTCCCGTGTCCCATCTCCTCCCCTGCTCGCCATGCTTCTCCCATCCTATGGAACTCCCTACCCCAATCTGTAAAGCTATCTCCTAATCTATCCACCTTTTAGACAATCCCTGAAAACCGTTCTTTAAAGTAATACCTCATCTGGAATTTTGGGCACCAATTCACAAAAAGAACATTGGGGAACTGGAGAAAGTGCAGAGAAGGGCAACCAAACTGATACGAGGCATGGAGGAGCTCAGCTATGAGGAAAGATTAGAGGAACTGAATTTATTCTCTCTTGAGAAGAGGAGATTAAGGGGGGATATGATCAACATGTATAAATACATCAGTGGTTCATATAGTGAACTTGGTGTAGGGCTATGCACCCTGAGGTCATCACAGAGGACAAGGGGGCACTCTTTACATCTGGAGGAAAAGAAACTGAATCTCCAAACACGGAAAGGTTTCTTCACAGTGAGAGCTGTGAAAGTGTGGAATAGACTCCATCAAGAGTTGGTTCTGGCCAGCTCAGTGGAATGCTTTAAAAAAGGCCTGGATTTTTTCCTAGATACACAGAATATAACTGGATACTAACATTTATAGGTAAAGTTGATCCAGAGAATATCCGATTTCCTCTCAGGGAATCAGGAAGGAATATTTTCCCCTACAGGAGCAAATTAGATCATGCTTTGCTGGGTTTTTTTTGCCTTCCCCTGGATCAACTGTGGGTATAGGATTATAACTTTTGGTTTTTTTTTTAATAGTTGAACTGGATGGACTTTTGTCTTTTTTCAGTCAGACTAACTATGTAAAGAAGCCTATCCTGCTTCTAACTAGTAAACTGCCTTTTATTTCCTCCATCAGCTCATCCACCACAGCTATTACCTTTTGTATCGCTCAACCATTCCTCGTAGATTGTAAGCTCTAAGGAGCAGGGCCCTCTGTTTCTTCTTGTACCAAATTGTATTGTAACTGTAATGTCTACCTTCATTATGTAAAGCACTGCACAAACTGTTGGCGCTATATAAATCCTGAATAATAATAATAAAAAATATATCTCTCTATTAGAGTCCTAGATAGCAGTAAAAACCCAGCAGGACTTTTATTTAGAGTTGCCATCTCATCCCTTTAAAACTGAACACATATTAATTACACAGATTCTGTGGCTGATGAAGGTGGTAAATAAACTAACTTAGTGCCTTATCTGCATTAAATTAACCTCAGAACCTATGTAATTAATATGTGTTCGGGTTTAAAGGGATGAGTTGGCTACTCTAGTTCTATTCTTTCCTCACTCTAAAACGAGAAAAAAATGTCTCCACCTAAAATGAGACAAATTGCTATAATAAGATATGGCTAGAAATCTGTACCAGGTAAAAAAAACAGTTCCATGTACAATATGTGCTTGTAAGAAGGTCTAAATGTTAAAAGTTTTTCTCCTGTTATGTTCTTGCTTTGAAAGCAAATCATGTCAACTCTAATCAAGTGCACTAAGTAGCTTTTTCCAGGATTCCTGCTCTTTCTCAGAAAGTTACTGCCCCCTGCAGGTCATCCCATAGAAATATGGGCTCGTCAGGGAATCCTGGGGGATAACTGTCAAGATATAACCTTGGCTCTGCCAGTTGGCCTGCTTGTGGGATCCCAGTCAGGGGTCCAAGGGTTCTGGATCTACATGGACTTATGCTAACATCTGCTGGACATGCTGCGGTAGACATGTGCATTTTGTTTTGTACCGAATCGATTTTTGTATGTAAATTTGATTTTTGGAGATTCGGGTGTATAAGAATCTCTGAATGGACATAATAACAAATGTCAAGGACTCAAAAAAAAGTTATAACAAAATTAACGAATGCATTTGTTTCATTCAGATGATGTCACATCATATGACAGTAGTTCGGGCCCATGCAGAATTGAATTCAGTTTTCAAATTTGTTCAATAATTCAGATTAGAGTAAATTTGTGATTTAAATTAAATTTGTAATTGTCAGTGTCTTTGGCCCCTGTGGGACCAACTCCTTTTGCTAGACTTCTTGCAGAGATGGACCTGTGATTAAACAGTATTCTTGCTATTCAGCCTCCCATATTGATCACTCCAGGACTGATCTTGGTTTGGGCAATGAGGAAATGCTTCCTCTAATCTCATTAGCTCAGTATGAACTTCAGGTCATATCCAATCATTCTCCATTTTGGGTCTGGATTACCATGTTAGGCCCCAATAAATTCTCCTATTGGAAGCTTAACATAGTTATATAGTTAGTCTGGCTGAAAAAAGTACATCCTGTTCAACCATAAAAAAACAAATTTATAATCCTACACCCACAGTTGATCCAAAGGAAAGCAAAAAAAAAACTCAGCAAAGCATGATCCAATTTGCTCCTGAAATAATCCTGAAAAAAATCCTTCCTGATCCCCGGAGAGGCAATCGGATATTCCCTGGATCAACTTTAACTTTAAATGTTAGTATCCAGTTATGTTCCGTGTATCTAGGAAAGAAACCAGGCCTTTTTTAACCCTTTTTGATATTCCTTTTTCCAGACCTGGATGTGGTTCCTGACTCTTTAGCCCAGTTTCTTTCCCACAATGTAGATACTGTTGAACCTGGCCTTTCTATGGGACGCCCTTAAGGCGTTCTTACTGGGTCAATGTATAGCTATAGTATCCTTTATTAAAACCAAATCCAAATTCTGGGAGCTATTGGTCTTATAAGAGGCCACAAGGGCTGGAGCTGCCTTTATTGATAACCCTAATGACCAGACCAAACAGTCCTGGTTGGAAGCACAGACTATGGCTAAACAGGTTTCTTTAATGAAGGCAGAGAATAAACTTTTCTTCCTTCAACAGAGGTATTTTGAGGAAAGGGAAAATACTGACCATGTGATTGCTATGATGGCTAAGGCTCAAACTAGTTCACCCAATATCGTGGCTATTGTTTCGCCTTTGGGTCACATGGTAACATCTCATGTAGGCCTCTTGGAGACTTTTAGCGACTTTTATGCCAACTTGCACTCCTCCATGGCTTCCCTTATGTTACCTGAAATTTGGTAATTGCTCTCAGAACGTCCACTGCCTCAACTTGACCAATCTTATAGAAAGTGGCTGAATGCTCCTCTTACTGTGAATGAGCTGTCGAATGCCCTAGCTCTCTCCCCTTCATGGAAATCCCCAGGGCAAATGGACTGCTTGTGGAGCTGCACAAGCAGTACATTCTTATAGTAAAAATGATATTTAACCACTTGCTGCCCAGCCTATAGTCACAAAACGGCCGGGCAAACACCTCGTCCCTCCGGGAGGGCGTCACATGACGTCCTTCCCAGATCACACTTTGCGCATGCCCGCAGGGCCACGCTGTAGCGACATCTTTCACCGGCCGTGTACCTTGGACACGGCTGATGACAGATATGTGTACCAGCCCCGTTGCCAGTACAATGTGACCTGCTGTGACCAAATAACAGCAGGTCACAGGACAGTTATATACAATGGATCACTTTATTTCATGCCATCCATTGTATACAAGTGTGTCTAGCTGTGAATGGTCACAGCGATCACATGCACAGGCTGCGCCTGTGTCCTGTGATAAGCCATGGCCAATCACAGCTAATCACAACAAAAAAAACCCTAAATGAATTGATTTCATTCAGTTAAATGCTTGCTTATAGCAAAAAAAATCTTTGCTATAAGCAATCAAATTGTGTAAAAAAAAAAAATACTGATCCGTTCCTCAAAGTAGTACAGTGTTACTATGGTAACAATATACTACTTTGGTCATAGTGTAATATGAAAAAAAAATCTTAAAAAAAGAAAAAAATGTAATAAAAAATAACCACACCACACCAGTTATATTCTACGCTGTATTGCACTGGTGACAGTATGTAAAAAAATTTTTTTTGAAAATAATTATTTTAAATTCTTCATTTTCCAAAAAATTATGACAAAAAAAATTACAACTTCAAAAAGCTCGCCATACCTCTTATGAAATACGTCAGACTGTCTACTTTGCAAAAAGGGGTCATTTGGGGGATATCTGTACTGTTCTGACATTTTTGGGTTTCAAGAAATTAGATTGGCTGTCAGTACTTCAGGATTGATCGATTGTCAGTTTGGGAACACTATAACTTTCCTACAGAATAAATAAATACTGATTTGGGTTATTATCACCAAAGAAATGTAGCAGAATACATATTTGGCCTAAATTTATGAAGAACAATTATTTCTTTGCACTTTTATAACAGAAACAAAGAAAAACACGTTTTTGTTTTCAAAATTTCCAGTCTTTTTTGTCAATTTAGCAAAAAATAAAAACCCCAGTGGTGATTAAATACCACCAAAAGAAAGCTCTAGTTGTGTGAACAAAATGATAAAATTTTAGTATGGGTACAGTGTTTGTGGGTACTGCGCAATTGTCATTTAAAGTGTGAGAGCGCTGAAACCTGAAAATTGACATGGGCAGGAAGGGGATAAAAGTGCCCGGTATTGAAGTAGTTAATGATGCCTTGGAGGTGGGACGCCTTCCTCCTTCAATGAATGAGGCTGTGATAATCCTCCTACTTCAACTTGGTAAGGACAGTCTTTTCCTTGACTCCTACAGACTGATCTCCCTACTAACAATTGATGTGAGGCTTTTAGCTCGGGTACAGGTACGACATGTCTGGCTAAAGTTATTTATAAACCTATTCACAGGGACAAATCTGGCTTTATTCCAGCAAGGTCTACTGCTTTGAACATCAGATGGTTATTTCTGAATCTTCAGATACTGGTAGATAATCCAGATAATAGGGCAATAATATCCCTTGATGCGGTCAAGGCCTTCAATGGTGTTGAATGCCCTATTAGTGGGAGGCGTTGGGTTTTTTGGCCTGGGGAAAGTGTTGGCCAATGGCAAGACTCAGAATAAATGGAGACCTTACGGATTCTTTCCTACTCCACAGGCTCACACGGCAGGAATCCCCATTGTCACCACCTGTTTGCGCTGGTACTGGAACCCCTTGGGGCTGCTACAAGGGCCTCCCCAGGTATCACAAGGGTTTATCCAAGAACAGGCATCATTATATGCTGACAACACCCTCCTTTACCCGTGAGATATCAGCTCCTCTCTCACTAGTGTAATGTCCCTTATAGAATGCTTTGGAACTTTATTGGGCTTTTCCATCAACTGGAGCAAGTTGGTTCTCCTTCCTCTGGAAACACCTCCTCGGCAATTACCTGACTGTTCCCTCAAATTGGTCCTCTCCTTTAAATATTCAGGGGTTCATGTTACAACTAACCCCTCTAAATATCTAGAACTAAATCTACTTCCATTGCTTATACAGCTCCAACTCAAATGTACCACGTGGTGTAAAATCCCGTTGTCAGTGATAGGCAGAGTAAACCTGATCAAAATGGTGTGAGCTCCCTAAATTATTATTATTAAGGTTCTCCATACCTTGTCATTGGTATGGAGAAAGAAGCCAGCGAGGATCCGTTTGTCAGCTCTCCAATATATCATGGATCAGGGAAACTTGGCGGTCCCTAACCCACCACATGATTTCATGGCCTCCCTGCTCCAACACTTAGGGGAATGGGGACTCCCTGCCCATTCAGGCCCGATCAGTAGATTGTTACTTCAACGGGTTCCTGATTGTGTGGCCCTGTCCCAGCTGGAGGCTGGATTCTCTAATGTCTCTATCGAAGGCCCTACTTTAAACTTGTTGAACAAATTGTGGTCCACAGTAAAAAGCCTATTGGGGTTGGTGAGCTTCTTGAAGGATATGCTGATATGGCCAGGGCCGGAGCTTCCACTAGGCAATCTAGGCAGCCGCCTAGGGTGCACTGCCACCCAAGGGCGCCTGGCGCAGCACAGGCAAGTACTCCCCCTGTGTGGCATTGGACCTCTTGTATGAATTCTTCATTTCTCTGCAGAATCCCCCTCTTCTCATAAACAGGGAATGATGAAGTTATAGAGAGAAAACAGGTGGCGCACACACCTAGTGCATTATCCAAGGTATATTGTAGGAGTGAAAGAATAATAAAAACATACTCACAGACGAAGCATGTATCTAAAAATGAGTATGTTTTTATTATTTTTTTATTATTCTTTCACTCCTACAATAAACCTTGGATAATGCACTAGGTGTGTGCGCCACCTGTTTTCTCTCTATCCAGTGGCTGATTTCCCTGTCTGAGGAGGGCTGCACCCCTGAAGCATTTCCTTTGGTTGTCGCTGTCCTGGTACCCTTGGCTTCCCTTTTGGCTGTGCATATCCTGAGGCGCTGGAGAGTACATACGATAATGATGAGATTATGTTGGTATCTTTTCTCTGCACAATAGTCTCACAGCCTGTCCACGCACATGACCATTTAGTACATTTACAGGTGAAACTTGAAAAATTAGAATATCGTGCAAAAGTTCATTTATTTCAGTAATGCAACTTAAAAGGTGAAACTAATATATGAGATAGACTCATTACATGCAAATCAAGATAGTTAAAGCCGTGATTTGTCATAATTGTGATGATTATGGCTTACAGCTCATGAAAACCCCAAATCCACAATCTTAGAAAATTAGAATATTGTGAAAAGGTGCAATATTTTCTGCTCAAAGTGTCCCACTCTAATCAGCTAATTAAGCCATAACACCTGCAAAGGGTTCCTGAGCCTTTAAATGGTCTCTCAGTCTGGTTCAGTAGGAATCACAATCATGGGAAAGACTGCTGACCTGACAGTTGTGCAGAAAACCATCATTGACACCCTCCATAAGGAGGGAAAGCCTCAAAAGGTAATTGCAAAAGAAGTTGGATGTTCCCAAAGTGCTGTATCAAAGCACATTAATAGAAAGTTATGTGGAAGGGAAAAATGTGGAAGAAAAAGGTGCACAAGCAGCAGAGATGACCGCAGCCTGAAGAGGATTGTCAAGAAAAGGCCATTCAAAAGTGTTGGTGACTTTCACAAGGAGTGGACTGAGGCTGGAGTGCATCAAGAGCCACCACACACAGATCCTGGACATGGGCTTCAAATGTCGTAGTCCTCTTGTCAAGCCGCTCCTGAACAACAAACAACTTACCTGACCTGACTGGAGAAGGGCAGGGGAGGGTCAAACTTGGATGCTATGCAGGCAGTTGACATCCTCCCTATCAAATGATGATGTCATTAGTTGTCAGGACGCCGACACTAGAAGGTCATAATGGTGCGCAATGAAAACCTGTGGTTTTGTGTAACTAAAAGGCAGACTTGTTCCATCGCTGGCTTGTATACAAATTTTGGGCAATTTTTAGACATTTTGCCAAGGCACCCCTGAAGAAACCTCAAGGCACCCCAGGGTGCCTGGCCACCCTGGTTGAGAAAGGCTGATCCATGGGGTGGACAAAACATAAGTGACCAAAGGAGGTGCAGAATTGAAAACTGGCTCTATTTATTGCTGACCTGTGTACACACTTTTAATAATAGCATATTTTGGTTGGACTTACCAAGGGAATCAGAAGGTAATACTAAAGAGATTGACGATACTTCCCTCTACTGGCCATATATTGGATCTGCAGGAACCATAATAGTTACATGATCACAGCATATGCTTTCATATTACAGTATATCAGCATTGTAATAACAATACAAACAATAGTTATATTTGACAATCCAATATAAGTTTACTTGAAAAATCTTCTTTTGTGTTGTGAGTGCTGCCTGTCTGATGGTCATATTTCATTTAACATTTTGACCACAGAGATGCTTAACCTCCCTGGAGGTTTTCCCGAGTGTAGCTCGGGGGAAAAGTTTCAGCACCACAAGCGGTAACCCCGAGCTACACTTGGGAATACCCTGCAGTGCTGCTCCGGGATCTCATCTGCACATACAGTGGGGATCGAAAGTTTGGGCACCCCAGCTAAAAATTTGTATTAATGTGCATAAAGAAGCCAAGGAAAGATGGAAAAATCTCCAAAAGGCATCAAATTACAGATTAGGCATTCTTATAATATGTCAACAAAAGTTAGATTTTATTTCCATCATTTACACTTTCAAAATAACAGAAAACAAAAAAATGGCGTCTGCAAAAGTTTGGGCACCCTGCAGAATTTATAGCATGCACTACCCCCTTTGCAAAGCTGAGACCTGCCAGTGTCATGGATTGTTCTCAATCATCGTCTGGGAAGACCAGGTGATGTCAATCTCAAAGGTTTTAAATGCCCAGACTCATCTGACCTTGCCCCAACAATCAGCACCATGGGTTCTTCTAAGCAGTTGTCTAGAAAACTGAAACTGAAAATAGTTGACGCTCACAAAGCTGGAGAAGGCTATAAGAAGATAGCAAAGCGTTTTCAGATGTCAATATCCTCTGTTTGGAATGTAATTAAGAAATGGCAGTCATCAGGAACAGTGGAAGTTAAAGCAAGATCTGGAAGACCAAGAAAAATATCAGACAGAACAGCTCGCAGGATTGTGAGAAAAACAATTCAAAACCTACGTTTGACTGCACGATCCCTCCAGAAAGATCTGGCAGACACTGGAGTTGTGGTACACTATTCCACTATAAAGAGATACTTGTACAAATATGGTCTTCATGGAAGAGTCATCAGAAGAAAACCTCTTCTAAGTTCTCACTACAAAAATCATCGTTTGAACTTTGCAAATGAACATATAGACAAGCCTATTGCATTTTGGAAACAAGTTCTGTGGACCGATGAGGTTAAAATTGAACTTTTTGGCCGGAATGAGCAAAGGTACGTTTGGAGAAGAAGGGGCACAGAATTTAATGAAAAGAACCTCTGTCCAACTGTTAAGCATGGGGTTGGATCAATCATGCTTTGGGGTTGTGTTGCAGCCAGTGGCACAGGGAACATCTCACGAGTAGAAGGAAAAATGGATTCAATAAAATTTCAGCAAATTTTGGATGGTAACTTGATGCCATCTGTGAAAAAGCTGAAGTTAAAGAGAGGATGGCTTCTACAAATGGATAATGATCCTAAACACACCTCTAAATCCACGGGGGATTACATCAAGAGGCGTAAACTGAAGGTTTTGCCATGGCCTTCACAATCTCCTGACCTCAACATAATTGAAAATCTATGGATAGACCTTAAAAGAGCAGTGCGTCACAGACAGCCCAGAAATCTCAAAGAACTGGAAGACTTTTGTAAGGAAGAATGGGCAAAGATACCTCAAAGAAGAATTGAAAGACTCTTGGCTGGCTACAAAAAGCGTTTACAAGCTGTGATACTTGCCAAAGGGGGCAGTACAAGATATTAACTCTGCAGGGTGCCCAAACTTTTGCAGACGCCATTTTTTTATTTTCTGGTATTTTGAAAGTGTAAATGATGGAAATAAAATCTAACTTTTGTTGACATATTATAAGAATGTCTAATCTGTAATTTGATGCCTTTTGGAGATTTTTCCATCTTTCCTTGGCTTCTTTATGCACATTAATACACATTTTTAGCTGGGGTGCCCAAACTTTCGATCCCCACTGTACCTTGTCCTGCACTCCCGCAATGTCCCCCCTGCAGCGTCCCTGGCAATGTCCTCCGGCCAATGCCGGCATCTGTCTTCCGGGTTCCGTTCCCTGCGACGTCGGGATGTACGGGGACAGAACTGGTGGTAAATTTAAAAATGTTAAAAAGAGACATTCACTAAATACACTAAAATCACATACAGGTAAAACTCGAAAAATTAGAATATCGTGCAAAAGTTCATTTATTTCAGTAATGCAACTTAAAAGGTGAAACTAATATATGAGATAGACTCATTACATGCAAATCAAGATAGTTAAAGCCGTGATTTGTCATAATTGTGATGATTATGGCTTACAGCTCATGAAAACCCCAAATCCACAATCTTAGAAAATTAGAATATTGTGAAAAGGTGCAATATTCTCGGCTCAAAGTGTCCCACTCTAATCAGATAATTAAGCCATAACACCTGCAAAGGGTTCCTGAGCCTTTAAATGGTCTCTCAGTCTGGTTCAGTAGGAATCACAATCATGGGAAAGACTGCTGACCTGACAGTTGTGCAGAAAACCATCATTGACACCCTCCATAAGGAGGGAAAGCCTCAAAAGGTAATTGCAAAAGAAGTTGGATGTTCCCAAAGTGCTGTATCAAAGCACATTAATAGAAAGTTATGTGGAAGGGAAAAATGTGGAAGAAAAAGGTGCACAAGCAGCAGGGATGACCGCAGCCTGGTGAGGATTGTCAGGAAAAGGCCATTCAAAAGTGTTGGGGACTTTCACAAGGAGTGGACTGAGGCTAGAGTGCATCAAGAGCCACCACACACAGATCCTGGACATGGGCTTCAAATGTCGTAGTCCTCTTGTCAAGCCGCTCCTGAACAACAAACAACTTACCTGACTAAAGAAAAACCGACCTGGTCTGTTGCTCAGTGGTCCAAAGTCCTCTTTTCTGATGAGAGCAACTTTTGCATCTCTTTTGGAAACCAAGGACCCAGAGTATGGAGGAAGAATGGAGAGGCACACACTGCAAGATGCTTGAAGTCCAGTGTTAAGTTTCCACAGTCTGTGTTGATTTGGGTAGCCATGACATCTGCTGGTGTTTTTCCACTGTGCTTCATTAAGTCCAGGGTCAACGCCGCCGTCTACCACGAGATTTTGGAGCACTTCATGCTTCCTTCCGCAGACGAGGTTTTTGGGGATGTTGACTTCATTTTCCAGCAGGACTTGGCACCTGCCCACACTGCCAAAGGCACCAAAACCTGGTTCAATGACCGTGGGATTACTGTGCTTGATTGGCCAGCAAACTCGCCTGACCTGAACATCGTAGAGAATCTATGGGACATTGCCAAGAGAAAGATGAGAGACATGAGACCGAACAATGCAGAAGAGCAGAAAGCCGCTATTAAAGCATCCTGGTCTTCCATAACACCTCAGCAGTGCCACAGGCTGATAGCTTCCATGCCACACCGCATTGAGGCAGTAATTGCTGCAAAAGGGGCCCAAACCAAGTACTGAGTACATATGCATGCTTATACTTTTCAGAGGTCCGATATTGTTCTATGTACAATCCTTGTTTTATTGATTGCATGTAATATTCTAATTTTCTGAGATTGTGGATTTGGGGTTTTCATGAGCTGTAAGCCATAATCATCACAAATTATGACAAATCACGGCTTAAACTATCTTGCTTTGCATGTAATGAGTCTATCTCCTATATTAGTTTCACCTTTTAAGTTGCATTACTGAAATAAATGAACTTTTGCATGATATTCTAATTTTTTGAGTTTCACCTGTATACTCACCGGCCACTTTATTAGGTACACCTGTTCAATTGCTTGGTAACACAAATTGCTAATCAGCCAATCACATGGCAGCAACTCAATGCATTTAGGCATCTAGATGTGGTGAAGACGACTTGCTGAAGTGCTTCACGCCGAGCATCAGAATGGGGAAGAAAGAGGATTTAAGTGACTTTGAACATGGTTTGGTTGTTGGTGCCAGACGGGATGGTCTGAGTATTTAAAAAACTGCTGATCTACTGGGATTTTCCCGCACAACCACCTTTAATGTTTACAGAGAATGATCCAAAAAAAAAGAAAATATCCAGTGAGTGGCAGTTGTGTAGGCGAAAATTTGGTTAATATATACTTTTTTTATTATTGGTGCTGGTGGCATCTTATGGCACTTATTTTTGCAAATTAAAAGAAATTTAGCAGTTTCATAGTGTGTTGATTTAATGTTTTGTACTGTTTTATAACATTTTTCTTCTTTTTGGGGGGGGGGGGAGTCGCCGCAAATAGCTGGTCTTGCCTAGGGTGCAAAATAGTCTTGCACCGGCCCTGAATTTGGCATAACCCTTTATATGCTGAGTTGTACAAGCTTAAGGGGTTTCAGAAGTGGGAGACTGCAAGTATTCAATATTTGTCTCAATTATACCATCAAAATATGTTGAAATCTTTTACCAATGGACAGGAGGAACCGTAGGTTTCAATATTGAGTTGGCCCACCCTTTGCAGCTATAACAGCTTCAACTCTTCTGGGAAGGCTATCCACAAGGTTTAGGAGTGTGTCTATGGCAGGGGTGGGCAAACTTTTTGACTTGAGGGCCGCAATGGGTTCATATATTGGACCCGGGGGCCGGACCAAGAGTAGATGAATGATGTGTATGTGTCATCCATAGTAAGTATAGTAATATTCCCCCATGGTAAGCATAGTAATTAATCCCCCATATAGTAATTCATCCCCCATAGTAATTCATCCCCCATATAGTAATTCATCCCCCATATAGTAATTCATCCCCCATAGTAATTCATCCCCCATATAGTAATTCATCTCCCATAGTAATTCATCCCCCATATAGTAATTCATCCCCCATATAGTAATTCATCCCCCATATAGTAATTCATCCCCCATATAGTAATTCATCCCCCATAGTAATTCATCCCCCATGTAGTAATTCATCCCCCCTATAGTAATTCATCCCCCCTATAGTAATTCATTCCCCATATTATTTCATCCCCCATAGTACTATTCCCCCCCAAGTAGTAAGCCAAGTCCCCCTGTGTCAATTCACTTACCTTTGCTCCGCGCGTTCCTCTCGCCGTGTTCCTGCGCCGTTCCGGGCTTCAGGGTGGACTGTGAGAGGAGCCTAGCTCCCCTCACATTCGTCACGCTGCCCCACCTACACACATCCTGACACGCTCCGCGGGCCGGATTAAAAGGTCCGCCGGGCCGTATTCGGCCCGCGGGCCGTAGTTTGCCCATTGCTGGTCTATGGGAATGTTTGACCATTCTTCCAGAAGTGCACTTGTGAGGTTAGACGAGAAGGCCTGGCTCACAGTCTCTGCTCTAATTCATCACAAATGTGTTATCGGGTTGAGGTCAGGACTCCGTGCAGGCCAGTCAAGTTCCTCCACCTCAAACTCACTCATCCATGTCTTTATGGATCTTGCTTTGTGCACTGGTGTGCAGTCATGTTGGAACAGGTAGGAGCCATCTCCAAACTGTTCCCACAAAGTTGGGAGCATAAAATTGTCTAAAATGTCTTGGTATGCTGAAGCCTTAAGAGTTCCCTTCACTGGAACTGAGGGGCCAAGCCCAACCTCTGAAAAACAACCCCGCACCATAATCCCTCCTCTCCCAAACTTTACACTTGGCACAACGCAGTCAGGCAAGTACCGTTCTCCTGGTAACCGCCAAACCCAGACATGTCCATCGGATTGCCAGACAGAGAAGTGTTATTTGTCACTCTAGCGAACACATCTCCACTGCTCTAGAGTTCAGTAGTGGCCTGCCTTACACCACTGCATCCGATGCTTTGCATTGAACTTGGTGATGTAAGGCTTGGATGCAGCTGCTCGGTCATGGAAACCCATTCCATGAAGCTCTCTACCCACTGTTGTGCTAATCTGAAGGCCACATGAAGTTTGGAGGTCTTTAGAACTGTACGCTTCAGCATGTGCTGACCCCGCTCTTCATTTTACGTTGCCTACCACTTCGAGGCTGAGTTGCTGTTGTTCCCACTCTGTTATAATACCACTAACAGCTGACCGTGGAATATTTAATAGCAAGGAAATTTCACGGATGGACTTACTGCACAGATGGCAACCTACCACGATACTGCTTGAATTCACTGAGCTCCTGAGAGTGACCCATTCTTTCACAAATGTTTGTAGAAGCAGTCTGCATGCCTAGGTGCTTGATTTTATACACCTGTGGACATGGAGGTGATTGGAACACCTGAATCCAATGATTTGGAAGGGTATCCCAATACTTTTGGCAATATAGTCTAGGAACAAAAAAGGTATGATCTCTAGGATCTATTCAACATTAAATTCAACCATGGCAGTTGCCATGTAGAAATAGATGGGAACAGGACTTGGAGAGGAAAGGAGTGGGAGATGTATTTGTAATCAATACCTTTAAGCTCAGTTTCGCCATCATACAAGTTATCGCAATTATTTTTGCTGCACAAGGCCTATCTTACCCCAATTCAATTGTATAGATTTGGTGGATGTAATTCCCCTTTGTGCCCAAAATGCTGTAGGGATGTGGAAGACCTTTTGCACCTATTGTGGAGGTGTCCGAAATTGTTTTAGTACTGGAATGAAGTTACCAATACTATCTCTGCAGTGTTTCAATCTAAAGTTCCAATAGACCCTGTAGTATGCCTATTAAGAGCGGTTGATAAAGAAATATTTCCTTCTCCCCTCCACATAACAATTATCCTGCTTCTCTACATAGTCTGCAAAAAATTGCTCCATTTTATATAATATTATAACCTGAGGCACAGAATGTGATGATCTTTTTGTAGTTATCTAATATGGCCCTTTATGGGGACAATTTCAGCTGACCTACTCTTATATAGTAGCAACAATGCACTGAGGTTAGCCCATTGGCTGTCTTCTTAGAGTCGTTCTGATACCACGAAAATGGTTTCTAGCTTTTATATTTTTTTTCTTTTTGTTACCTAAGTGCCACCATCATTATTAGCAGAGTTATACAGACTGGCTGTTTTATTATCCATGCTGTATTTTTGTGATTCTGTTCTGCTGACTGTCATTGTTTTATGGAGCTGTCAGGCTTGATCATGCTTCCCTTTTTCTTGACTGGATTGTATTTTTTATGCAATTCTCTGTACTCTGCTTGTGGTGGCTCAATAATAGTTTTTTTAATTAAAAAAAAAAGTGTAATTGTCACAGTCAGTTAGTTTAGTTCCACAATCTAATGCAATTTTTGAAAAGATTGGGGAAGCCGAAATTTGCAAATGTTCCATTGCATTGGAAAATATTGAATCTTTCCAAAAAATTTCGATATATGCATATCGAACCCACACAAAATATATAGCAATCTTATGAACAAAAATTCTATATTTTACAAATCCACCTGAACCAACGAATATACAAAACAAATGGCGAAGATACAAAAACGAACACTGATAACAAATCGGTTCAACGTTACAAACAACATCAACAAATATGACGAAACAAAACTTTTCAATGACCGAATGCATCCGAAATAAAACAAATGTTTCCCATGTCCACTTTTTTCATACTTTCTCCCTTGTGGATTACTGCTTGTTGCCTTGGTATGGATTATTTTTATGAACTGTGCTGCTAAATCACCTCTTAGTACCCTCTTGGGCACTAAGAGAGCTCTGTACAGGAATGTGTCTGAAGATGTTGTTTGAGAACTGTTACTGTGTTACCCTGGACTACTTCAATAATGCTTCCTTTGTTGTTTATCTACTTTGCCTGGTCTGAAGACTCTCAAGGGGGACATGCATGGCGTATCAAAGAACAGGGCTTACATCAGGGGACCATAGATGTAGCACCTTCCTAGACAGGTACTAGGTTTAGATAGATAGATTTAGTTGTGTTTTTGTTAGGTAAATTTAGTTGCCGCTCTGTAGTCAGAGTGTCTGTAATGATTTGTTAGGTAAAATCATAGTTAGCTCACTGTACTTGGTTAGCTGTGATCATTTAGTAAGGTCTTCTCAGTGTGTTCAGCTGCTGCCAATCTGATAGCTCCCTCTGCATCCAGAGAGCTTGAGAAGTTTCTGGATGATAGGTTTGGAGCTATGCAGGTGGCAGCATGAATATTGATACAGCCCAGCCTATCCCAAAGAGAGGCTCTGATGGAATGCTGGGTAACTGTGAATATTCTGTGAGCACACTGGGCTCTGGGTCTTTCCTGTATAGCATTGTTCCAGCATGGGAGTGGGCACATTGCCCTCCCAGGCAAATATTGCCACGCGGCCTCAGGTGAGTGACCTGAGGGCCTAATTGCTGAGACCTTAGTTTTACTGTCAGGAAAGGCCTGCCCATAGTGCAGGTGAAGTTCCACAGCGCACAATTATGTGCATACGCAGAGTCCTTACGAGCCAAACAGATGTGCAGGCACTTGGACATAGGCGCGCACGCATGCGCATGCACACTCGCGCATACGGGCGCGCGCCTGTTACTAATGCTGGCACCAAAAAGGGCTATTTAAACTGGCTGCAGTAGTTGTCCTATTGCCGTATGGTCTTTTCCCTGCTCGTGTTCCCTGATTCCTGTGATTGTCTCCTGATACCAAACCAGCCTGTTCCTGATCTCCGCTTGATTGCTTCCTGCCCTGACCTCTGGCTTGTTTTGGTTTATTCTTCTGTCTCCTCTCCTGTCTGATTGATCTTCCATTGCTGACCTGGCCTGTGAGCTGACTACTTTTCCTCCTGCCGCTGTAAGCCTAATCTGCCTGACCGATACCGAACCCGGCTCGTCTGACCCTGCATCCTCAGCACACAGCTCTCAAGTATCCATCCATCCAGAATGGCTACATCAGAACCCTGCTCCCTGCCTACAACTCATCAGCTGTTACTGGACTGATCACAGGCACTCATACCCCACCGTGCCCCTGCGACCGCTGTCTCACCATCAGCGGTCCTTGAGCCGGAGTTGTGCGGGAGGCCTCCCTCTTCACGTCAGGCTCACTATCCAGGTACGTGACATTTACTAAGCTGACTGAGGGTCCATCTGCTGAAGATATGGTATGGCATCCATCTGCTCTTGGGAGTACAGAGACCCCTAAAGGATCTTAGAGACTATGTGCTACTTAACCCCATCTGGTGCTGGGGAGTCACTTGCAAGTTTAGCAAAAAGGGGACGCGAGCTGGTGTTCTGAAGAGCTTTGCCCATTTAATCCTCCACTTCAAAGGACTCTGATCTAGCTTGCTACTACTTTTACTACTGCTGCATTAAAGCTGAAGTCTACCATTTGATTCAAGCATGTACTTCGTCTTAGCTCACCCTAAAGAATACTTAAAGTCCTCATCTGTACATAGTTCCTGAATCCGGAGTATCCCATCTAATTATTCCCTATCCCTATCCCAGTTCTCAAAAAATAAAAACAACAAAAAAAACACCCCTAGACTGATCCTTGGAGAATTGATTGAATGAGCTCAAGTGCCTGGCTGAAGGGCAAACTATCTGGGGAGAACATGGGCAATATTCCTGCAGCTCCTACAGGGGTAGCGCTACATAGGTTAGAGAATATACTGTAGAGAGGAGTCCAGCATGTAGGATGCTATCTAGTGTAGGGTATATTGTCATTGCTAAGGACAACTGTGTATGTATCATTTGCTGAATGCAGCCAACCAGCCAGGGAATGGGTGACAGGCAAGGGTGATGGCCACTCTAGTAGTGAAAGGGTGTAATGCTTGGCCCTTTCACTAGCAACTGGCTCCCCACATACTGGGACCAACTTAGGGACTTAGGCAGGAGTCACGAAAGAGAGTCACGAAAGAGAGAGAGAAAGAGAAAGAGATGTAGTGAGGCCTCAGGAGGAGAACAAGCATATAGTTACATTAAAAGTTAGTTTCCTGTATACAGTAGCAACAGCCAGGACATAAATTGCTGTGTTGGTGGAGACCTGTGCAGGCTCTGTGGTACCAGTACCCAAATTATGCTTTCCTGGGGAAATAGTATAAAGGCATATGAAATAAAAAATGAATATGTGTATATATATATATATATATATATATATATATATATATATATATATATATATATATATATTTACAACAAAGTATTTTTCTCTGTTGAAGGTCTTTAAAGATGTATTTTTCCTCAACACATTAAAAACAAACATTTAGGTCACATGAACAGAAAATATATAACACAGGTTCTATTTTTTTAAGACAGATATGTGGTGTGATAATGCATCCCCTGAAACTGTGCAGTCTGCAATGTAGTGAACATTTTCCCTTTTTGTTGCCCTAGAAAATGATTTCACTGAACTACAGTGCCATAATTCCATGATCCCCTCTCTTGACAAAATCTAAAGTAAACCAGTCATTATCTTATATTGCATAAACTAATGATTTAAATGAAATGCAGGTACATAAAGATTCCTGTACATACCTGCATCTTCCTTCCTGACAGCACAGATATCCAGGGCACTCATTTCTGAAAATCTGTAAACTGATCGCGAAAAGTCAAGGCTCAGCCAGCCTGCTCCAAACACCTCCTTCCTTTTGCTGTAGGAAAGACCATTATGGATGTGTGGAAGAATGAAGATGGTAGGCTCAGGAAGAAAAGCCAAGATATGGTTTGCACCTCCAGGTACTCTCATTTATACCACAATTTTAGACAGTAGTACAGCTAACAGGACTTGATGTTTCAATTCCTATGGTAAGTTGGCAGTTTCCGCATTTACACTTGATGTTGAGATTGGTGTAGTGAAAAGGGGGAGGGTATGTACATCATTGGTGTCAACAATTGGATACCCTCTGTCTTTGATGTGTTCTTAATTAGCCTGTTATGTCTCCAGAAGGTACACAGCAGTGATACCTGGCATCTCAGGTACAACCTCTCAGTTCCATACCCTTCTGTCTAATCTTGCAGTTTTTGTCTTTCCTTTTAATCCAAATCCAATTTTCAGCATTTTTTCTGCTTGTTGGAGGGAGCGACCCCCTCCCTTCTATTGTATTTAGAATACTGGTTGTAGATATAGTAACAAAGTCTTCTACTTCTACAGGGAAAATTTTGATCTGTCACCTGTTCTGAGTGCCTTCTGTTGGCAATTCCTAGTAGTGGCTCTTTTTTCTCTTATAAGCTTCCTGAACACCTTCTCCCTGCGGTGATTATCAGTTCCACAACATATGTTAGCTTGGTTGATGTGGACGACAAGACTTTGCATGGCTGGAGTGTTATAGCAACAAAGCCCGGGGGGAAGCCAAGTTTTTTTCCAAGTCCACATCCATTTTTGAATCCCAAGCTATCTGCAGGATACTTGTCTCTTATGATCTCATTTGGTGTTCTGGATGTTGGGCTGATGGTATTAATTAGAGATGAGCGAAGTATTCAAAAATTTGATTCGGCGAATTCGAGGAATAAATTCGATTCGAGGCGAATATATTCGCTGCGAATTTAACTTTAAAAAGGGTGTTTCTAGGCTTCAGAGAGCCTTTATATTAGTGCAGAACACTGTACCTTTAATTTAAATGCCCTTGGAGTCTGCTGGGGAAGAGAAATAATACTGTCAGTCAGTATGACATGCAGATGAGTGCCGTCGATCTTAGAATCACCGCACACTTCACTCATTTGAGCAGTCACGGGGCCAAAACCAGAGTGTGGAGCCACAGTGTGGCGGTGGAGGCAGCAGCAATGGGAGGCCATACAGCACCCTATGACAAAATGGAACCCACCAGCAGTGTGAGGAGACCTGAAAGTGGCACATGGCAGAGTGTGGCGATGGAGACAGCAGCAATGGGAGGCCGTACAGGGACCCATGAGACACTCTGGACCTGGCAGCAGCATGAGGAGGCGGTACAGGGGCCCATGACAGATTACGGGCCTGGCAGCAGCATGAGGAGTCGGTACGGGGGCCCATGGCAGATTACGGGCCTGGCAGCAGCAATGGGAGGCCCGTAATCTGCCAGCACCCTATGACAAAATGGAACCCACCAGCAGTGTGAGGAGACCTGAAAGTGGCACATGGCAGAGTGTGGCGATGGAGACAGCAGCAATGGGAGGCCGTACAGGGACCCATGAGACACTCTGGACCTGGCAGCAGCATGAGGAGGCGGTACGGGGGCCCATGGCAGATTACGGGCCTGGCAGCAGCAATGGGAGGCCCGTAATCTGCCAGCACCCTATGACAAAATGGAACCCACCAGCAGTGTGAGGAGACCTGAAAGTGGCACATGGCAGAGTGTGGCGATGGAGACAGCAGCAATGGGAGGCCGTACAGGGACCCATGAGAGACTCTGGACCTGGCAGCAGCATGAGGAGGCGGTACAGGGGCCCATGACAGAATACGGGCCTGGCAGCAGCATGAGGAGTCGGTACGGGGGCCCATGGCAGATTACGGGCCTGGCAGCAGCAATGGGAGGCCCGTAATCTGCCAGCACCCTATGACAAAATGGAACCCACCAGCAGTGTGAGGAGACCTGAAAGTGGCACATGGCAGAGTGTGGCGATGGAGACAGCAGCAATGGGAGGCCGTACAGGGACCCATGAGACACTCTGGACCTGGCAGCAGCATGAGGAGGCGGTACGGGGGCCCATGGCAGATTACGGGCCTGGCAGCAGCAATGGGAGGCCCGTAATCTGCCAGCACCCTATGACAAAATGGAACCCACCAGCAGTGTGAGGAGACCTAAAAGTGGCACATGGCAGAGTGTGGCGATGGAGACAGCAGCAATGGGAGGCCGTACAGGGACCCATGAGAGACTCTGGACCTGGCAGCAGCATGAGGAGGCGGTACGGGGGCCCATGGCAGATTACGGGCCTGGCAGCAGCAATGGGAGGCCCGTAATCTGCCAGCACCCTATGACAAAATGGAACCCACCAGCAGTGTGAGGAGACCTGAAAGTGGCAAATGGCAGAGTGTGGCAATGGAGACAGCAGCAATGGGAGGCCGTACAGGGACCCATGAGACACTCTGGACCTGGCAGCAGCATGAGGAGGCGGTACAGGGGCCCATGGCAGATTACGGGCCTGGCAGCAGCAATGGGAGGCCCGTAATCTGCCAGCACCCTATGACAAAATGGAACCCACCAGCAGTGTGAGGAGACCTGAAAGTGGCACATGGCAGAGTGTGGCGATGGAGACAGCAGCAATGGGAGGCCGTACAGGGACCCATGACACACTCTGGACCTGGCAGCAGCATGAGGAGGCGGTACAGGGGCCCATGGCAGATTACGGGCCTGGCAGCAGCAATGGGAGGCCAGTAATCTGCCAGCACCCTATGACAAAATGGAACCCACCAGCAGTGTGAGGAGACCTGAAAGTGGCAAATGGCAGAGTGTGGCGATGGAGACAGCAGCAATGGGAGGCCGTACAGGGACCCATGAGACACTCTGGACCTGGCAGCAGCATGAGGAGGCGGTACAGGGGCCCATGGCAGATTACGGGCCTGGCAGCAGCAATGGGAGGCCCGTAATCTGCCAGCACCCTATGACAAAATGGAACCCACCAGCAGTGTGAGGAGACCTGAAAGTGGCACATGGCAGAGTTTGGCGATGGAGACAGCAGCAATGGGAGGCCGTACAGGGACCCATGACACACTCTGGACCTGGCAGCAGCAAGAGGAGGCGGTACAGGGGCCCATGGCAGAGTGGCGAAGCGTAAGCAGCTTAAATTGAAGGCCATACAGAGGCCTATGTTAAAAATAATAACATGTTTGGGGCATGATTCATGGCGGATTTAGTCAGTTGTGTCAGGAACTGGTGGTTTGAAATCCAGACTAATCCACGCCTGATTCATTTTCACAAACGTGAGTCTCTCCACACTTTGGGTGGACAGTCGTGTCCTCCGCGGAGTTACAATACCTCCTGCCGCACTAAACACGCGCTCCGATGCCACGCTACTGGCCGGGCATGACAGCCTTTCAAGGGCAAATTCAGCTAGTTGGGGCCAAAGGTCAAGTTTCGTTGCCCAGTAGTCAAGGGGATTGTCTACCTCGGTTAGCAGGGTGCTGTCCAAGTAGGCCCAAGCCTGTTGTTTGAGGTCCTGCTCCAGGTCCACCTGATGCTGCTGCTGCTGCGGCTGGTTAGTAGTTTCCTCACTGCGCTGGTGAAGAAAGCTACTCATCATCGACTGCAGACTGAGGCAGCCGCTGCTGGTGGAGCTGCCACTGCTCCTACCACCCCACCCCTCCCCTGCTGCCATGGCAACGGAACGCGAGCGCACAGGGCCCACAGTGTCTGAGGATGGACGTTGGCGCAGAAAGGTAGAGACCAACTGACTACATAGGTGGTTTTTATAGTACGTTATTTTAGCCTCCCTCTCAGCAGGTGTGAAAAAGGCCACCATTTTTGAACGGTAGCGAGGGTCCAACAAGGTGGACAGCCAAAAGTCATCCCTCTGTCTGATGGTTATTATTCGGCTGTCGCTACGCAAGCAACCAAGCATGCTAAGGGCCATTTGTGCCAAGGAATGCGAGGGACTCCCTGCCTCCATCTCCACAGCATAATGCCACGGTGCGTCTGGGTCCTCTGTCTCCTCCTCCTCTACCAGATGCTCCTGCTCCTCCACTCCTGTCCGCTGAGTGGAAAAACCACCCATTTCACTCAATAATTCCTGAGCACCAATGTCCTCCTCTACCTCCTCCTCTTCTTCCTGTCCTGCCCCCACAGGGGCCATGTGGCGTTGAGATCTGTGCGCCACGTCTACCGCACCCTGACCAGCCATTGTTAACAGCATTTGTTCCAGGACGTGCAACAGAGGAATGACGTCGTTCATCCCATGGTCCTGCCGACTCACGAATAGCGTGGCCTCCTCAAAGGGCCTGAGCAAGCGGCAGGTGTCACGCATGAGCTGCCAATGGCTGACATCTAAGTTACACAGGGAAGTACCTTTTATCCGCTTGTAACATCAGGAAATCGGTGATGGCCTTTCGCTGTTCGTAAAGGCGGTTAACATATGTAGGGTTGAATTCCACCTTGTTGCAACGTCACAGCATGAGGAGTCGGTACGGGGGCCCATGGCAGATTACGGGCCTGGCAGCAGCAATGGGAGGCCCGTAATCTGCCAGCACCCTATGACAAAATGGAACCCACCAGCAGTGTGAGGAGACCTGAAAGTGGCACATGGCAGAGTGTGGCGATGGAGACAGCAGCAATGGGAGGCCGTACAGGGACCCATGAGACACTCTGGACCTGGCAGCAGCATGAGGAGGCGGTACGGGGGCCCATGGCAGATTACGGGCCTGGCAGCAGCAATGGGAGGCCCGTAATCTGCCAGCACCCTATGACAAAATGGAACCCACCAGCAGTGTGAGGAGACCTGAAAGTGGCACATGGCAGAGTGTGGCGATGGAGACAGCAGCAATGGGAGGCCGTACAGGGACCCATGACAGATTACGGGCCTGGCAGCAGCATGAGGAGGCGGTACAGGGGCCCATGACAGATTACGGGCCTGGCAGCAGCAATGGGAGGCCCGTAATCTGCCAGCACCCTATGACAAAATGGAACCCACCAGCAGTGTGAGGAGACCTGAAAGTGGCACATGGCAGAGTGTGGCGATGGAGACAGCAGCAATGGGAGGCCGTACAGGGACCCATGAGACACTCTGGACCTGGCAGCAGCATGAGGAGTCGGTACGGGGGCCCATGGCAGATTACGGGCCTGGCAGCAGCAATGGGAGGCCCGTAATCTGCCAGCACCCTATGACAAAATGGAACCCACCAGCAGTGTGAGGAGACCTGAAAGTGGCACATGGCAGAGTGTGGCGATGGAGACAGCAGTAATGGGAGGCCGTACAGGGACCCATGAGACACTCTGGACCTGGCAGCAGCATGAGGAGTCGGTACGGGGGCCCATGGCAGATTACGGGCCTGGCAGCAGCAATGGGAGGCCTGTAATCTGCCAGCACCCTATGACAAAATGGAACCCACCAGCAGTGTGAGGAGACCTGAAAGTGGCACATGGCAGAGTGTGGCGATGGAGACAGCAGCAATGGGAGGCCGTACAGGGACCCATGACAGATTACGGGCCTGGCAGCAGCATGAGGAGGCGGTACGGGGGCCCATGGCAGATTACGGGCCTGGCAGCAGCAATGGGAAGCCCGTAATCTGCCAGCACCCTATGACAAAATGGAAACCAACAGCAGTGTGAGGAGACCTGAAAGTGGCACATGGCAGAGTGTGGCGATGGAGACAGCAGCAATGGGAGGCCGTACAGGGACCCATGAGACACTCTGGACCTGGCAGCAGCATGAGGAGTCGGTACGGGGGCCCATGGCAGATTACGGGCCTGGCAGCAGCAATGGGAGGCCCGTAATCTGCCAGCACCCTATGACAAAATGGAACCCACCAGCAGTGTGAGGAGACCTGAAAGTGGCACATGGCAGAGTGTGGCGATGGAGACAGCAGCAATGGGAGGCCGTACAGGGACCCATGACAGATTACGGGCCTGGCAGCAGCATGAGGAGGCGGTACAGGGGCCCATGACAGATTACGGGCCTGGCAGCAGCAATGGGAGGCCCGTAATCTGCCAGCACCCTATGACAAAATGGAACCCACCAGCAGTGTGAGGAGACCTGAAAGTGGCACATGGCAGAGTGTGGCGATGGAGACAGCTGCAATGGGAGGCCGTACAGGGACCCATGAGACACTCTGGACCTGGCAGCAGCATGAGGAGGCGGCACGGGGGCCCATGGCAGATTACGGGCCTGGCAGCAGCAATGGGAGGCCCGTAATCTGCCAGCACCCTATGACAAAATGGAAACCACCAGCAGTGTGAGGAGACCTGAAAGTGGCACATGGCAGAGTGTGGCGATGGAGACAGCAGCAATGGGAGGCCGTACAGGGACCCATGACAGATTACGGGCCTGGCAGCAGCATGAGGAGGCGGTACAGGGGCCCATGACAGATTACGGGCCTGGCAGCAGCAATGGGAGGCCCGTAATCTGCCAGCACCCTATGACAAAATGGAACCCACCAGCAGTGTGAGGAGACCTGAAAGTGGCACATGGCAGAGTGTGGCGATGGAGACAGCAGCAATGGGAGGCCGTACAGGGACCCATGAGACACTCTGGACCTGGCAGCAGCATGAGGAGTCGGTACGGGGGCCCATGGCAGATTACGGGCCTGGCAGCAGCAATGGGAGGCCCGTAATCTGCCAGCACCCTATGACAAAATGGAACCCACCAGCAGTGTGAGGAGACCTGAAAGTGGCACATGGCAGAGTGTGGCGATGGAGACAGCAGCAATGGGAGGCCGTACAGGGACCCATGACAGATTACGGGCCTGGCAGCAGCATGAGGAGGCGGTACGGGGGCCCATGGCAGATTACGGGCCTGGCAGCAGCAATGGGAGGCCCGTAATCTGCCAGCACCCTATGACAAAATGGAAACCAACAGCAGTGTGAGGAGACCTGAAAGTGGCACATGGCAGAGTGTGGCGATGGAGACAGCAGCAATGGGAGGCCGTACAGGGACCCATGACAGATTACGGGCCTGGCAGCAGCATGAGGAGGCGGTACAGGGGCCATGACAGATTACGGGCCTGGCAGCAGCAATGGGAGGCCCATAATCTACCAGCACCCTATGACAAAATGGAAACCACCAGCAGTGTGAGGAGACCTGAAAGTGGCACATGGCAGAGTGTGGCGATGGAGACAGCAGCAATGGGAGGCCGTACAGGGACCCATGAGACACTCTGGACCTGGCAGCAGCATGAGGAGTCGGTACGGGGGCCCATGGCAGATTACGGGCCTGGCAGCAGCAATGGGAGGCCCGTAATCTGCCAGCACCCTATGACAAAATGGAACCCACCAGCAGTGTGAGGAGACCTGAAAGTGGCACATGGCAGAGTTTGGCGATGGAGACAGCAGCAATGGGAGGCCGTACAGGGACCCATGATAGATTACGGGCCTGGCAGCAGCATGAGGAGGCGGTACAGGGGCCCATGACAGATTACGGGCCTGGCAGCAGCAATGGGAGGCCCGTAATCTGCCAGCACGCTATGACAAAATGGAACCCACCAGTAGTGTGAGGAGACCTGAAAGTGGCACATGGCAGAGTGTGGCGATGGAGACATGGGCCCCCTGGCCACGCTTGACTTTCTGGCCACATAGTCGACATACGGCTACGTTTCCTTCCTCGGGCGGCTTGACGAAAAATTGCCACACCGCCGAGTAGGAAACTTTGCCCCCGCTACTCCTCACTGGCTGACTGCTACTTCCTCCGTGCACACTGGCACCACTACTGGCCGTGGTGGTAGGCTGCAGTGGAGCTGGTGCTCTACTCCGTGGCCGTTTGCCTCCACTGACACTGCTGTGACCCTGCTGCCTCCTGGGCAACCCACCGACTGTTTTGCTCGCTGCCAAGCTGGCACCCTCTTCTCCTGATGATGCGGAAGCAATAGCCTGATGACGACGAGGCTGCCAAGTGCGATCAGCCTCATCATCATCAATTAGGGTCTCCGCCTCACTACTAGCCCCCTCGGCTGCGTGTGGGTCAGGAGACAGACCTGTCTCTAGACCGGCTACCGAGCCACTCTCCTCGCCAGTACTTCTTCGCCTGGCTGCTGAAGAGGCGGATGTCTCCCCCCGTTCCTGACCGCCCTCTGTTAGCTCTTCCTCACTGTACAGTGGGGCTGAGCCCACAGCATGCGATACTTCGCTTGGTGAGGGAACACCAAAGGACAGGGGCAGGTAGAGGACACGTGATCTCAGTGGGCTTGCTCCCGGGCCATGCCAACTAACGGTTGTGTCTGACGTACCCACCGACCGTTGGCTGTAGGTGTCAGAGGTGACCTGGGAAGAGGAAGACGACTGAGCCAACCAATCGATGACGGCAGGGTTGTCGGTGGAGACACGACCGCTGGATGACACCGGGAGCACTGGCCTCTGGCTGCGACTAGTGCTGCCTCAACCCCTTCCTCTGCTGCCACGTCTGCTCGCTCCTGAAACATTGCCTCCTCTGCCACTCCTCTGCGTGTTGTCTGACATACTCTTTAATTCAATGATTCTGTGTCCCTGAGTAACGATTCTGTATCCCTGAGTAACAATTCTGTGTCTGTCTCTGAGTAACAATTCTGTGTCCCTCAGTAACAATTCTGTGTCCCTCAGTAACAATTCTGTGTCTGTTCCTGAGTAACAATTCTGTGTCCCTCAGTAACAATTCTGTGTCCCTCAGTAACAATTCTGTGTCTGTCCCTGAGTAACAATTCTGTGTCCCTGAGTAACAGTTCTGTGTCCCTGAGTAACAATTCTGTGTCCCTGAGTAACAGTTCTGTGTCCCTGAGTAACAGTTCTGTGTCCCTGAGTAACAATTCTGTGTCCCTCAGTAACAATTCTGTGTCCCTGAGTAACAATTCTGTGTCCCTCAGTAACAATTCTGTGTCCCTCAGTAACAATTCTGTGTCTGTCCCTGAGTAAAAATTCTGTGTCCCTCAGTAACAATTCTGTGTCCCTCCGTAACAATTCTGTGTCTATCCCTGAGTAACAATTCTGTGTCCCTGAGTAACAGTTCTGTGTCCCTGAGTAACAATTCTGTGTCCCTCAGTAACAATTCTGTGTCCCTCAGTAACAATTCTGTGTCCCTCAGTAACAATTCTGTGTCTGTCCCTGAGTAACAATTCTGTGTCCCTAAGTAACAGTTCTGTGTCCCTGAGTAACAATTCTGTGTCCCTGAGTAACAATTCTGTGTCCCTGAGTAACAATTCTGTGTCTGTCCCTGAGTAACAATTCTGTGTCCCTCAGTAACAATTCTGTGTCCCTCAGTAACAATTCTGTGTCTGTCCCTGAGTAACAATTCTGTGTCCCTGAGTAACAGTTCTGTGTCCCTGAGTAACAATTCTGTGTCCCTGAGTAACAGTTCTGTGTCCCTGAGTAACAATTCTGTGTCCCTGAGTAACAATTCTGTGTCCCTCAGTAACAATTCTGTGTCCCTCAGTAACAATTCTGTGTCCCTCAGTAACAATTCTGTGTCTGTCCCTGAGTAACAATTCTGTGTCCCTCAGTAACAATTCTGTGTCCCTCAGTAACAATTCTGTGTCCCTCAGTAACAATTCTGTGTCTGTCCCTGAGTAACAATTCTGTGTCCCTGAGTAACAGTTCTGTGTCCCTGAGTAACAGTTCTGTGTCCCTGAGTAACAATTCTGTGTCCCAGAGTAACAATTCTGTGTCCCTCAGTACCAATTCTGTGTCCCTCAGTAACAATTCTGTGTCTGTCCCTGAGTAACAATTCTGTGTCCCTGAGTAACAATTCTGTGTCCCTCAGTAACAATTCTGTGTCTGTCCCTGAGTAACAGTTCTGTGTCCCTGAGTAACAATTCTGTGTCCCTGAGTAACAGTTCTGTGTCCCTGAGTAACAATTCTGTGTCCCTGAGTAACAATTCTGTGTCCCTCAGTAACAATTCTGTGTCCCTCAGTAACAATTCTGTGTCCCTCAGTAAAAATTTTGTGTCCCTCAGTAACAATTCTGTGTTTGTCCCTGAGTAACAATTCTTTGTCCCTGAGTAACAATTCTGTGTCCCCGAGTAACAGTTCTGTGTCCCTGAGTAACAATTCTGTGTCCCTTAGTAACAATTCTGTGTCCCTGAGTAACAATTCTGTGTCTGTCCCTGAGTAACAATTCTGTGTCCCTCAGTAACAATTCTGTGTCCCTCAGTAACAATTCTGTGTCTGTCCCTGAGTAACAATTCTGTGTCCCTGAGTAACAGTTCTGTGTCCCTGAGTAATAATTCTGTGTCCCTGAGTAACAATTCTGTGTCCCTCAGTAACAATTCTGTGTCTGTCCCTGAGTAACAATTCTGTGTCCCTCAGTAACAATTCTGTGTCCCTCAGTAACAATTCTGTGTCTGTCCCTGAGTAACAATTCTGTGTCCCTGAGTAACAGTTCTGTGTCCCTGAGTAACAATTCTGTGTCCCTGAGTAACAATTCTGTGTCCCTCAGTAACAATTCTGTGTCTGTCCCTGAGTAACAATTCTGTGTCCCTCAGTAACAATTCTGTGTCCCTCAGTAACAATTCTGTGTCCCTCAGTAACAATTCTGTGTCCCTCAGTAACAATTCTGTGTCTGTCCCTGAGTAACAGTTCTGTGTCCCTGAGTAACAGTTCTGTTTCCCTGAGTAACAGTTCTGTGTCCCTCAGTAACAATTCTGTGTCTGTCCCTGAGTAACAATTCTGTGTCCCTCAGTAACAATTCTGTGTCCCTCAGTAACAATTCTGTGTCTGTCCCTGAGTAACAGTTCTGTGTCCCTGAGTAACAGTTCTGTGTCCCTGAGTAACAATTCTGTGTCCCTCAGTAACAATTCTGTGTCCCTCAGTAACAAATCTGTGTCCCTCAGTAACAATTCTGTGTCCCTCAGTAACAATTCTGTGTCTGTCCCTGAGTAACAATTCTGTGTCCCTGAGTAACAGTTCTGTGTCCCTGAGTAACAATTCTGTGTCCCTGAGTAACAATTCTGTGTCCCTAAGTAACGATTCTGTGTCCCTAAAGTATCTGTGGCCCTAACTCTGTCCCTAATACAGAGAGGTCTGTCTCTTTTGAATGACCGGAGGCAAATGGAGAATTGTAAGATGGCCGCAATTTATAGCTCCACCATTACACAGTGCTGGCTGGCTGGCTGCTGATTGGCTAATGCGATCACATGTCATGAATGAATGCATTATGGGTCAGCGCGCCTTGTCTGCGCGCCTTCCCAGAGATCCCCGCTCCGTCGCCACACATGTCGCCGCCATTTTTGGAAAAATTTTGATTCGCGCATCCGAAGTCTGCTAATTTTTCCTAATATTCGAAACGAATTCCACTTCGCCAAGTTCGATTCGCTCATCTCTAGTATTAATCATTGACATTAACTGTTTATGTTTGTGGGGGAAAATTTATGGTGGTTTGCCTCTATTCCAAGATTAATGCCAGTTGTTTGAGAAACTGGTTATACCGCCAAGTGTTACACTCCTGGGTCAGGCTCACAGAGCACCCTATTAAAATATGCCTTCGCATTGCAGGTGTTTGACAGAGAGAGCAAGCAGAATCTTGTTTCCATCACTGCTCCATGTTTTAGGACATGGGTAGGAGGTAATAAGTGGTTCTGATTACAAAACTTAGCTCAGATTCCTTCATCTACTATGCCACACCGGCTGAATTTTCTCTATTTCAGGCTCTACCACTTAGTCCTTAGACCCTGCTTGGCCATTGAGATGGCCTTGATGTGTTGCTTTTCCTCCTGTCTTCTCACCTCCCCCACCACAAGCCACCTCTTCTGCATTGATGTTGCCTTGTGACACTGAGCAGCTTTTGGGACAGAACTGAGACTTGCTTTTCCACATTGAACTTGGCCAACTCTTTTTGAAGAAAGGACTTAGCACTTTGAATGGTTTCAGATGGAGTTCACTTTCTCTCTGTTGCCACATGGGGGCCACTGTCATTCCATATGTGTGGGTACCATTTTAAAGATTATATCAATTCATTTCATAGTACTTTCTTTAGTATCTTACTTTTATTAAATGGCTATCTTACCACAACTCATATTGAGAAGATGGCTCTATGTTCTCTAAAGTACTGTACACTAGCCTGTTAACATTATGGAGTACACTGTACAAGCTTCATTCAGCTACGTTCCTCACTGTGCTTTCAATTTTACTCTGAAGGCTTGGAGAGCATAATGCTTCCTTAAAAGCGAATGTTCATGAGAACTGGAAATCGCATTTGTGGCAGCATATCAGTCAGAAGAGTACTTTATTCATAAATTCTCTAGGTTTTATCTGAACTTTGAGTTCCAGAGTTCTAATGCAGAATTATCTTCCTGTAAAATCTGGTAATATGGAATAACTATTGTATAAAAATACAGTAAGATCTGGAGACTGAGGGGCTGATTTACCATATGCAAATACATTGTTTGCTTTGCAAGGGAAGTTGCATTTTGCAATGGATTTTGCCTCAGAGCTTAGTGAATGTGGTAAAAATTAATTATGTAAAAAATACCCAATCTTGTACAAAGAAAATAAAAAGCAGTATTTTTGCTTGCTTTTGATTGGGGGATTGGAAGTCAGCAGAGCTTCATCTCAATATTTTTGCTGTGGGGCAAATGAATTTGTAAAGTGCAAGTGCACTCCTCTGCAAAGTGAAATCTATTTGCCTTTAGTAAATCAACCTCTCAGAGTGTGGTCTTACTTAAGAGAAGGGGGTTCAACTTTTTCCATGTGTAGCCACCCTGCCCTAAGCAAGCGTGACTCTTTGAATGTAGTGCTGCATGGTTGTAATCATTCTAAGTTGAACTTTTGGTTTAGTTTGGCATTCACTTGGTATTCCCTAAGACCAGTGACATTACCCCAGAAGGGATCCATGGCCACAGTGAAAATAGTCATGACAATGATGGGCGCCAGTCACTTTAGTCTTTTTCAAGTTTTATTGCTTTGACTCACATGGAGAGATGGTTTTGGTATAAGTCTCCATTAGTAGCAGTGTGAGCAAACATATTGAAAGGCAAAACATATCAGAAGAGAGTTCAGGAACTTAATATGTACAGCCTTGAGAAAATTAGAGAAAGGGGAGACATAACTGAAATCTTTAAATACATTAAGGGTGTGAATAAGGCTCGAGAGGGCAGTATTTTTATTCTGAAGCTAGGATGAAGAATAAAGAGAAATGACCTCAAACTAACAGGAGGAAAGTTCAAAACTAATCCAAGAAAGTATTATTCTACAGATAGAGTTGTTGATACTTGGAATAGACTTCAATCAGAGGAAGTGAGTCAGCCAATGGTAAATGAGTTCAAACATGTTTGGGGTAAATAATGTATGATGTATACCAAGACAATAAAATGGACCACTTTGTCTTTTTTCTACCATAACTCACTCTATAAATATTTGGGGTGGCCTTATGAGCTAACTCTTGTCTCCTAGTGTTTGTCCAGAGAGGATGTGTTCTACTATGTTTCTTAAGCTGACATTACATTAAACTATTTTCTTTCCTGCAACCATGGAGTTGATGTGAGAATCCCTCTCACAGAGCATTTGTATTCTGACAGCGGGAGGTTTCCCATCCATCAGAATACAATGATCAAGACCAGCAGCTGTAGACACTGGCAGTGATCGAATAAAATAAACCTAACAGGCTTGTTGTACTAAAGTTAATTGATGGATCAACTTCAGTACAACCAGCCTGCCCAGAGATGGAAAGAAATTTAGTCGATCACTGCTGAACCTGCTGCCTGGGGAGGATGTGCCGAGCTAAAAAAGAGTCCTTTGCCTGGAGGCCTGATGTATTTGTTCACTGCCTCACTGGAAGGTATATCCAGCAGGAGTGGAGCAGAAGGATGGCTGCCTGTCAGTAAAATCCTAAGGGCCCTTTTACACAGGTGGAGCGATTGAGTCTGCCTATTCATCTTACAGGCGGACCCAAAAGGACCACCCATTCTTCTCTATGGGAAGGAGGATGTAAATGGGCATGTGTCTGTTTATACCCGCCTGCATCCAATCCAATCTGTTAAAAACAGATGGATGGGGATCTGTTCTCCATCTGTCTAGCGGATTGGATCGGAAGACAGTTAGAAGTAAAGGGACAGATTGTCTGTTTACATCCGACGACCCCATAGAGAACAGCGGGCTGTGTACGTGTCTTCTCTGCACAAGCGGAGTGGACACGGAACTGTCATCCGTCTGCTCAGCAGAGTCCGCCCGTGTGAAAGGGCCTAAGGGGGTACTTTGCTGCTGATAGTGCACTTGAGGGCCGAGTCAAAGCTGTTCAGATTCCAGATACACAACAGAACAGAACTGCTGGTCACAGCTTAAAGGCCCATTATCTCTGTACTGACTATGACTATAAGTCTGGAGTCACTTTTTCACTTCTTTCCTAGGTAACCTATGATCTAACTCTCTCTCCCTGAAGTTGGTGATAATAAAAATCCTTCAACCAAAGAATGTCATAGTGGAAGTCAGTTAAATGGTCACCGCTGGTGAGTCGGTGACAGTTTTGGGATAGCTGTTGCACAGTTCACCACAACAGAGTCTAGGAGGGTTCTTTAAAGTAAGAGACTCCTTAAGGGGTAAGTGCTACATATGAAACTGGAAGGTTGCTTTAATTTTCCTAAGTAGTCCAATATGGTTATTGCCACCAATGTCTATGCATATCAGAAGTATGCGTCTATAACCAATCAATAGAGCAGTAAATGATTACTACTCAGTTCCTACCATACTGTTCAGCTCAGGATGGCGTTCTCAGCACTGCTGTCATTTGAAACCTTTTCAACCTTGATATTTATATTGATTGAGGCCTTTTCAATTTCCTCTTGATCAATCAAATTATATACAAACCGTTTTTTAAACCATCTTCTTTTAAGGGTTCACACAGCGCAGAATTGCAGTCCTCCTTCCTACTTAAATAACACAAGCAATAAACATCATGCAAAGCTTAATAAATTGACAAACAAGCCTTGCCTTTGTAGCTGCTGGGCCATGGGGCTCTTATTACATCTGCCTCATCCTAATGGAAGACTCATTGACTTTCTGCCCCAGGAGACCAATTCTACAAACTGAGTATTGAATCAGTTCTGTTATGCAGCTCTGCCAGAAAGATTCATCTTAACCCCTTGAATACAAAGGTCGACATGACTGACAGCAGAGGGTCAGTAATGTTGTGTCTTAGTTTCTTAGATTATTATTGCATGTGCTGCAAAACATGGGTGGGCCATGCTCAGAGGACAGCTTTGCAAAAATCCAGTAATAAGGTTTGGATCACTAAGTGTGGGAATAAACCTAAAAGGACTTCTGTTGTTAATGGAGAAAACTAGGCGTAGCTCTATTTTGCTTTTGGAACTGGTATTTCTGACTTTCAGCTGAGTCTCCAATTTATTTGGGGAGAAAGCTCTAATTGTGAATAAATTGAAAATCTGGTGGCAAGGCTTTGGTAGGCCCAAGAACAGCCTAAAGCCCAACTCTCTCATACCTTCTGCCCAATATTTTTTTCTCATTTCCTTTTTCTTCTTTTCCTTCGTTTCCTTCTTCTGATTTCCTCCCCCCTACCCAATCTACCTCCCTACCTTCTCATTTAGGACTACTTTCCCCATACAAGTCAACAGGAATGTAAAAGAATGTCAGAAGGAATCAACCGGAGGCCAAATGCACCTGTCAATGAACTGTGAATGCTTTCAGAAGCAAATATTCTCCAGTGCAAGTAGAATGCGCCTAAATGCACAGTGCATTTGCCCTTCCACACAAACCCATTGACATACAGTAGTTCATAATTTATCATCCACTCCTTCCCTACTCACAAAGTGCAAATTTTAAACAGTTATTCTCAACAGTGTTATGGGATCGTAAAGTTTGAATCCATGTAACATTCTTGTACATTTTATTTCTGTATGATGTTCTTACTTTATAATCACATACCCAACTTTTATTATTTGAAAGCTCTTTTATACACAGTATGCATATTATTTTTACTTTTTACTTTAATATGGTACAAAAAAGCATATACTTTGTACCATACTGAAAATTTAAAAAAAATTTAGAAAAATGAAAAATCTGGTGGCAGGAGTAGCAGCAGTCTGTGAATGCAGATACCTATACGTGGGGAACGAGAGCAAAATCCAAGTGCAAGTTCACCTTTTCAGAAAAACAGGAACAGATCAGAGCAATTCTGATTGGTCAGTGCAAGCAGAGCATTGCTCTGAACCGTTCTGCAAGTGCTGTAGAAACAAGACAAAAATGGGGATTTCAAATCCCCAGAACGCTGCACTAGCTACGGAGGCACTGATAGCTCATCATCCATGGGGGTATCAGCGGGAGGCGGGGGATGGAGGGGAGGGTGTATGGCATTAGCTCACCTTTTTATTTTTTCTAAAAAGGTAAACAAACCCTTTACAGGCGGAGCATAGCCAAAGCTGTTTTGGCTGTACTTCTCCTGGGGATCGCAGGAGTGCAGTTTATTCTGCACTCCTGTGACTCGTTTTCAGCCAACAGTGGGTTGAATCCTGCTGTCGGCTGACATCAGGGAGCCGGTCCAGGCACCCAGAACCCTGAACCAGCATCTGGATCAGCCTCTCAGCAATTGGCTGAGAGCCTGAGCAAGCCGCTCCCGCCCCCTTTGCAACCCAGCACTCCAGTGAGCACTGGAGTGGCAGAGCTGGGAGGAGGAGCCCAGAGTGCCAGCAGGGGACCCGAGGAGAGGAAGTTTGGGGCTGCTTTTTGCAATTCAAGTAAGTATAACATATTTATTATTTTATTAAAAAATTAGCTTACATTCACTTTAATAGCTCTAAGAAGTAAGAAAATTTAACAAATATCTACCAAAAACTGAAGTATCTGTCATTGCTTGATTTGGTTAATAGAAAGGGGTAGCAAATCTAGCATTGCTTTTGACCATCAAACTTTTATCAATTACAGACGGAAAACAGGTTTTGTTCATCTCTGCTTATATTTGTTGAGAGGTAAAGGTGAAGGAACCAATTCAAGAAACCAGAGATAGCTCTTTCTCTACCTTCTCTGACTATTGGTCAGGCTTCTTCTACCTTTGGTCATGTCCTTTTTGAAAGGCAACTTTAGGAAAGGGTTTTTTTCATGGCATGCCCCTATCTTTAGATCACAAGTCAAAATTATTATACTGTAGTTCACTGCATGCAAGCTGATTTTGTTGTTATTTGGGAATAGAGATCACACATTTTAGAAAAAATGTGAGCACCACAAAGCACGGTATATACTCTATGTTTTGCCATTCATTCTGAATGCAGATTGATGCACAGCTACATTGTAAACAATCATTATTATAACTATCACAATTATTTTAAATATTTAAAAACAAACTCATGGGTATTTTCAGTGAATTCAAGCCCAAATCCAGCTTTTTTTAAATTCCTTTTTAACACCCGTTATCAAAAGAAAAAGAAAAAAAGTCAGCTTTCACTGCAATGCTCATCTTCTCCCCAGCACTATCCACTGGAAAAAGTCCACTGAATGCAAGAGGTGCTACCCCACTTCAAGATTGAATGACAACCAGCACATGCAAACGTACACTTGGCTCCACATTAGACGTTTATTCCATTTATTTCCACCTGTTAATCTTGCTATTAATGAGTTACCTGTCCTTGGGTGATAGAGTTCACTCACCATACTGTATCTATGAAGGATAAGAATAGTCACCCTAGGATAGGAAGTGTTATAGGACTACACAACACCTCCCCTCTCCTATATTCCATAACGTAGCAAGAGGTATTCTCTAACTCACAGAGAAAGCTGGGAATGATATTAACTGGTAACAGTGCAGTACAGACAGAGAATGCAGGATAGAAGATATCAGCGCAATAGATTTGTGGTTGATCAAGGTCTTATTTTGTACTTGTGGCATTTTAAAAAAATGAAACATAAGGAAATGTGCATGTATTGTAAAGCATATGTGGAATGCATGTACTAAATAGGTTATTGTTTTCCCCAAATGTACATTTTAAAGGTTAGGGTATTGAGACACATTGGGGGTTATTTACTAAAACTGCATGGTGCAAAATCTAGTGCAGCTCTCCATAGAAACCAATCAGCTTCCAAGTTTTATTGGCAAATCTTAGTTGAACAACTGACGTTAGAAGCTGATTGGCTACCATGCACAGCTGAACCAGATTCTGTGTGCACCAGTATTAGTAAATCTCCCCCAATGAATGTGAGTTAATTGTGATTTTGATATGCAAAAGCAAAGCAGAAACTGATCTCAAACGAACTGTGTCCAAAAACATTATCCCTTATTATATATATATATATATATATATATATATATATATATATATATATATATTTAAAACTATTCTATTATCCTTTTTAAGAAACACCAAAAAAAACTCAAACGCTTTTTCCATATTAATATTGCTCTTTATATCATTTTTGAGGAGTATACATTACTTCGCCATTTTGTGCTCTGTATGTAATGTACATATACCTGTGTAGTTATAATATTCTTCACAGGGAAACACGGAACAGCGCCCTTAAACCCATCCCAAGATTATATACACTGAATTTTATACATATATATACATATACACTGATTTTTTTCTATTCATATATTTATAGGTGATGGAAAAATATAAAAAAAGAATTATAAAATAATAAACTAAAAACAGACTCCTCTTTAAATTACCCCAAGTAGCACACTCTCACATGCATATACACATACATATTCACATTTACACAGTATTTCCAGAAAATGTTTTTGATAGGCCACATGAAAAATTGAGTATTTCTGTGTGATTACATTGGATGATACACATGTATATGTCTGAGGTGTCCATTTGTAGGTAACTCACTGCCTATTTTCTGGGTTGTATTATTCTATTGTATAATGTGAACTTCGAGTTCAGTATCTGGATAATACTGTCCTCCTTCTTGTACCAGCAACGGGAGAGGTAGAGAAAACAAGCTTACCTTTACCTATTTTCTGTTCTAAGACAATGACCACCAACAGCCAATCAAAATTTATCTTTCAGTGATCAATCGGTTTAATATGGGTCACTGCCCTAATTCGAGTCAGCATATAAAAGGATCATTAGCATAAGGACAGTTGAAAACCAACCCTTTTCTATGTTTTATGAAAGCACAAGTTTTGAAAAGAATTGTGAAAATCTCAAACATTTTACATTTTGGCTGTTGTGTATTATGAATTATTAGCACTTCTAAAAAATATACTTTTTTGGAAATAAAATCCAAATTTAGCAGAAACTGGCTAGTTTTCAGTCTGAATGAGTTTTGTAAATGTCGACCTTTTGCCAGGAGGCTTCTTACCATGACATATATGAGACTCTTACCCAAAAATGTATACTGCTATAGGTCAGTTCACATACGCTGTCCATACACTGGGTGCTGGTCCAGCCTGCCACTGACCCATCAAGAGAACGGGTCAAGAGGACGTTTAGTGCCTTTCCCTGTATCTATAAGAAGGGTTTTCAGTTGAGGACCATAAGGTGATGCCCTTAAAACAGGAGTCTTGCCTACAGGTGGATGACTGCATCCCAAAAAGAACTGAACTCCTTTAGTGTAAGAAATCCATGGAACAATACAGCATGGCAGGAGAGATGAGACTGCCAACGAATTTCACGAAACACGTTGGCAGTCTCATCTCACCTGCTGGGCTGCATTGTTCCATGGATTTATTGCAATAAAGGAGTACAGTTTACAGGAGTGCAGTCATCCACCTGTAGGCAAGACTCTATTTTAAAGGCATCACCTTATGGTCCACAACTGAAAAACCTTCTTGTAGATACAGAGAAAGCAGTGCAGGCACTAAACTACCACTATAATTTCTTATTGCCGGCAAAAGAGGTAGCTAGTCCTATCACTAAAGAGGGAAGATACACTAAAATCAACCATTCAGAGTTGCGTTAATTATAATTACTGTCTATTAATTATGGAATAAAATTTCAATGGTTGATTGGATATGGCGTGGATATGACACAGTGTGTACAACTGCCACACTGTACAACTGTAAGGTTGCTACACCATAGTAATATCAGAGTCCCACTTTAGTGGTAAACCAGAAAATAAATGGTGAATGAATTCAAGAAAAGGCCACAGATTTAATTAGGGGATCCAGATATCATGTTCTATCACTCTTCTTACTTTAGTGGAAGTATTCTTACTTCCACTATGGAACAAATGTGGAATGTAACATAACATGGAGAAATGAAAAAGGCAATCCCAGATGGTGGTTCTTGCCCTTAACAAAACATATTTTAAAAGAACATGCTGTATGTTGATTGCTTTTCTGGGGGTTTGTGGATTTTAGTGATGCCTTGTTTACTATGTAAGCAGCTACACCCACCTACCACTTTATTAGGTACACCGGTTCAATTGCTTGATAGCAAAAATTGCTAATCAGCCAATCACATGGCAGCAACTCAATGCATTTAGGCCTCTAGACATAGTGAAGACACCTTGCTAAAGTTCAAACCGAGCATCAGAATGGGGAAGAAAGGGGATTTAAGTGACTTTGACTATGGCATGGTTGTTGGTGCCAGACGGGCTGGTCTGAGTATTTCAAAAAATGCTGATCTACTGGGAATAAAGAGAAAATATCCAGTATGCGGCAGTTGTGTGGGCGAAAATGCCTTCTTGATGTCAGAGGTCAGAGGAGAATGGGCAGACTGGTTGCTGTGACATTCAGATGGTAGGGTCAGAATTTGACGTAAACAACATGAAAGCATGGATCAATCCTGCCTTGTATTAGTGCAGTGTTTCTCAACTCCAGTCCTCATGGACCCCCAACAGGTCATGTTTTCAGGATTTCCATTATTTTGCACAGGTGATTTGATCAGTTTCACTGCCTTAGTAATTACCACAGCTGTTTCATCTGAGGGAAATCCTGAAAACATGACCTGTTGGGGGTCCATGAGGACTGGAGTTGAGAAACACTGTATTAGTGGTTCAGGCTGGTGGTGGTGATGTAATGGTGTGAAGGATATTTTCTTGGCACTAGCAAGGTGTACCAAATAAACTGGCCAGTGAGTGTATATCTTTAAAAACAGTTTTGTACCCTCCAGGCAGGCTGGCAAGGAGAAGGGTCTTTATCATTAAGGGTGTAATTTTATATTGTATCTGCATGCCTCCTTCTCTCTCCCTTCTAGAAAGTCTAAGTGACCTCTTCTCCATCCTTATATCCCAAAAATGTATGTCCTGTGTTTCTAATGTAGAGATAGTAAACTGATAAATTAAATAAACATATCCTTAAAGTGACGTTGTTTCTGGGATGAAATAAATTCCACAAAGAAGGAATTACAACAGAATAAGGTTTAAATGCAGAGCAATGGCCTCCTCACTTCCAACACAATTCTGGACCCTGTGTCACTATGAAGTACAGTAGGTTTGTAGAGGTCAGCAAAAAAAACCCCATAGCGTGGGTTGAGGGATGGAAGCATCCAATATTCTTGAAAGTTTTGAATGTGAAGACTCTTCAGATGGTCATAGTTTTTGAACAAAGCGAAGATCAGAACAGGTGTCGGGAATATGAACCCTCTGCCTTGGCAGCCCCTGCTTTTGTGACATTATTTTAACCCTAATGCAGGTATGTAATCACAAGAACACCAATGTGCACATAGTGAGCGTACTAAATTGTTATATGAAGATACAGCTTCATCAGGCAGCAGTGTAGGTGCCCATCAGGTAGAGGTGAATAAGGGTCCATGGAGACGCCGAAACATAATCTTCATGTGAAAAATAAATATGCTCACTAAGAGCAACTTAATGTGCTCGTGATCACAACCTGCATTTGATGGATATGATAGTGCCACCTGTCATCTTATCAATTTAGCACTGTCTGGAGTGCACCTGAATACATATGACAATTTTAATTGCTCAGTGACAAGTTGATTTATGCAAAAGTATATTCTATTCTCTATTGTTACTGTCTCTATATAATTACCAAATACAATTAAGACTAAGTAGTATTAGAATGTAATTGTGAATGTTGTGTGGTAGACTGTAGCTGCACGGGGGTAAGAAAAATGCAATAAACATCTAGTACATGTTAACCTATCATGCCTGGAGCTCCCTGTTAACCGTCTCACTCAGTCTGAGATCTTCTGAAACCGTTATTTAGCTTTCATCTTCATGATAGGACACATAAAGGCATGATATAGTTTAAACCAAACTGTAGTCATTGCAGACATGGCACCAGACCAAACAGAAGTAATCTGTGGCTCCTTAGCTGTTGATCCTTGACAAGATTGTCAATTCTATGGAAAGCCACAGATTTCTTTGTTGATTGAGAATTGTTATTCCCACCCACAGACATTTGATAGTGGAAATACTCATCAATTGGATATATGAACAATATGCATGTATGTGTACCTATGAGGATTGTTTGGTTTCTTATTTTCTTATGGGGTGAGGAGATACCAGTGATGACAATGGTAGAAAGAAAGGCAAACTGAAGGTTCCTGGTCACAAGAGAAGTCCCAGGGTTCTGGATAATCATTTCTGAGTCCACTGAACTCCAGCAGTCAAAGATTTCAGCAGCTGGCCCGCCTTTCTCATCTCTAGCGTGGTCAGTGCCTCTTCACATTATGGTCACAGTGATCAGTCCTTCAAACGTCAAAGTTCATCTTTCTGGGTTCCATAATGTCTGGACTCCCACATGGATACACACTGACTTCTCATAGTACAATCAATGTGACCATGGATAGTAAACATATAGAAGGTTATGTAGGCTCCCATCTTTAAGAGTCTTTTAAAGTACTGAAGTAATACTTTTTTGTAGCACCCCGAGGTCAGGCTCAAAGGCCACCATGCACAGCAGTCTTCTACTCAGTCCTTCAACTTAGAACTGGAATGATTTCTCATGAACTTAACAGCACTCCTTAACTCCAATCATTCAACTTGTGATGTTTAATAATCTAGAAACTCCCTGAGCTGACAGCTCACACCCACAGAGAACTGACACTGATGACCAAGTTCTGTGAAGAGTGAGCTTCTCAGATCAGGACCTTATAGAAAAATATATGTTTTACAACTTCCGGAAATTGAGAGCAAGACAAGAGAGCACGAAAATCCCATACAGCCTGGACAATCACAAAAAAAAAGTAAGTTTTGACTGTAAGAGGCATTGACATGAGCCAATAGGCTAGCATGATAGTAATATTACATGAATAAAGTCACATTGTTCTTACATTATTTGGGGTCATTAAACCTAATGTCGAATAGGACATATCTTCCATAGATAGTGCAGCCACATACAACAAAAGGCATAGACTTTTGCTCATCATACAGAGAGCAAATAATGAGAACTAAAAAAGATAACTTATCTGTTCTATCTTTATATCAGAAAGCAGTACATTCCCCCGTTTTATGCTTGGCAAGCAAACCTTGAGAACTGATTATACTAGAAAATTGTTTGCCACAAAGGAAATAACAGGATAATATTCCCGAAATGTATATGTATTTCCCTTCTTCTTTAATAGGAAAAAGCTGATGGAATTAAAGAGGTCAAACTGTAGATGTCTTCACTTAGCATCAACAGAAGATGACAGAGGTCAGAAAAATATCAAATGCACTGACAGGAACAATACATTAATATCAATAAGCGGAAGAGAGGTGCTGTGTTATATATATACATTTCATTAATGCAAGTGCACCATCTGGGAGATGAAGGATTATTTTATCATAAAATAACCCTGTGCTCATCAAATTTTGATTTCTTACGTCAATAGAGCTGCATTTCCGCTCTTTCATATATATATATATATATATATATATATATATATATATATATAATTTTTTTTAAATGCATTAGTTGCACTTAAGGATATTTCTTTTCTTACATACCATTTTATGCTATGAACTTGAATGTTTATTATCGTACTGTCTAAAATCGTCACCTTGGGGCTATTTATATGTCACTGCAATTATCAGATAATGAAAGAAACTTGTAAGTATGTGTTTTGATTTCTTTTTTCCGCTTTCCAGATTAACTAGGGATGTCACTTGTCTCAAAACACTGTAATCATGGTGATATAGTTGGGCAAGATTAAACAAGGGGATGTTTTCATTACATTTGACTTCATTTTCAAAAACTCATTTAACTTGTACAGCATTGAAAACCCCATTGAGGAAGAATGAAATCTGTAGTTTGATATAGTTTAACTATATTTGTTTTAGTTGACCCAGGAGTAGAAATGTTCTCCACGTCCCCACACCCTGTGCGTTTGTTCAAGGGTTTATAGCTTTAGCTTTGACCGGCACTTGAAATTATTTTTCTTGTTGGGTTATAACGCTGCTTATGAGGCTCTTATTATAACAGTATTTGATTAAATGTTTTGGTGACATTTCATTCTTTTCTATTTCAGATAGAAGCCTTATGACTCATTTGGGTAACGTTCGATCATTGTTCTTGGACTTGTTCTTGTTGTTTTTGGACTACAGTATCCTGTTATTTCACCCTAACCCGTGTCTGATTTAGGGATCAGGGTATTCAAGAACTTGATTATAGGGATGGCAATTGTTGATTGGATCCTGAAATATAGTACAAGGTTTGAGTATTACTTAGTATATCCATTCTTTGAGTCATGAAAGTGATTCCAGTCCTTCAGGCCAATATGGAGCAAGGTGGACTGCTGTGTATCAAGCTATACTCTCCCTTTCATACTCTTGGGGCAGGTTTAAGTTCTCTTTACAGTATTTTTTGTCTTTGAATTGGGATAATGCCAGTTTTTGGTTATGTAGATTTTCGCCCAGGCTCTTGTGCTCTCATCTCCGCTTCTCATTTAGGCTTGTCTCCTCACGAAGATGATTTTGCTCTCTTGGCTGTTTCAGTATGTGGTCTCAGCATGTGAAGTCTTCAAATGCACCACGTACTGCGTGGTGGGGGAGAATGTTCGCTGTGTAGCTCATGCCTGCTGGGTGCCCTCTCACGCCCTCACACGGAGCCTGTAATGAGAACAGCATATTCATTATAAGTGGCAACAGCTGAGGAAGCATGTACAACACTTCTAGATAAATTGGAAAATCAGTATCACATACAAGCCAAAATAACTTAATATAAATTCCATAATAACTTTCTTTGAATTGCAGTTTTGTATTTCTGAAAGAGAACCTATACTGGCAGGAATGAAATCGCTAGCTGCTTGGCTGTCTCTGATGTCAATGTTTCATGAGACCTGGACCAAATATGCAGACCAGGAAAGTCAAAGTGATGTTTAAACTCCTAAAGCTGGCCATACACTAGTGGGACTTTGTGCAAACATTTTCATTTAAGAACATTTGTTTAATGTTCTAACCATTAGTGGGATCAAATTGATTTTCATTTTTGATTGTGGTGACAAGAAAATTCTGAGAAACAGATGGAAAATGTTTCCTAAACAAATGCATTTCTAATAATGAATGTGGTTTTCATTCAGTAAAACCCATTCGTTCCAAAATCAAATGTTTAAAGCAACAAACTTTTGAACACAGTAAAGACATGTCAAATCAGCAAATGTACTAAGAATGTTTGTATGAATTTTCTTACAAATGGTTGTACAGACGTTTGTTTGAAAATCTATTAGTGTTTGGGCAGCTTTGTATGCATACTTGTTTGTAGAACCTGATTGTAATGTGTTTGGCTAGGAAAACACCAGCCTGTAATGTTGTAACACCTCTACAGCCTTCCTGCAACTTCACATACAGTTAAAGCCAAACTATCTATATTGCATGTCTATATTGGTCCAGCTTGGCACAATGTAAGTTTGCATATCTCATACCTTATGGGCCACTGGGCTACTGGCGCTGCTACAGTGAAAGCCCAGATCTACATTGTGCTGCCCGGTTTCTGTGCAAGTAGCTTCCTCTCAGCCCATTGACCACAGGGGTCTCTTGCTTGGAATTGCTGCCGTTTATAAAATGCCTTGTATTTTTTTCCATGAACACAAGACATTCTCTGACTGGGCAAGCTGGAGAGAAGTGGCAGTGATGTCACAATCTCCACCTCATCCAATCAGAGGATGGCTTGTATTCATTGAAAAAAATACAAGGCATTATAGGAATGGAGGGATGCCGAATAAGTGTCACCCTGTGGTCAGTGTGCAAAGGGGAAGCTGCTTGTACAAAACCCAAGCAGGACCTGGAAGATAGTGGCTATCACTGCAGTAGTGTAGCTACTACAAAGATTTTCAGCTTCCCCAGTGACCCATCAAGTATATAGCTGGCCATACACTGATCAATATTTGGCTGGTCCCAGCTGCTGTGTCCCAGTGGGCGAACTTGCAACCTTGCAACCAGGCCCTAGTGTTCTGCCACTATGGGGGGGTTGGAAGCAGTATTTCCAGTAAAAAAAAGGCCCACTAAAACTACAGCAGAGAAAGTGCCCATTAAAACTACACTTGTTCCTGAATTTTCTCCCCCTCCCCGAGCTCCCTCCTTCCACACCTGACCAGTGGGGCTGCCTCTTGGCCACAGCCAAGCTCAGCTGATTACTAATCAGCCAACTCCTGAAACAACAAATTTGCAGTGTGCATGCGCAGTTTTGGAGCCGGCTGATTAGTAATTGGCTGAGCTCGACTCAGGCCCAATCTTAGCTTGTGAGGGAAGGGGGGGCGCTGCTCCGGTGCACAAGGAGGGGGCGAGGGGAGGTACAGAAAGCTTGGGGTCAAGTGTGTGCAGTGACGTTATAGTGCTTGGTGCTTTTCCTTTTGAAAGCGACTGCAAGGAGGGGGCATGGAGAGGAGTAACAAAGCCTGCAGGCAATTACAGGAGGCTAGTGTGTGACAGCTCCAGGCCACACAGAGTCTGTGAGCCTTCTAAGGTAAAGGGGAACACTGATATAAAGCCCCTCCCGCATATCAGTGTCCACACTCCCCTTAGTGTATTCACTCTGAAGACTCTGGCGTAAAGGGGAAATCTGATGTAAGAGGTTCTCTGGTCACCAGGGCCCTCTTTACATCAGAGTTCCCAGCACTCTCCCTTACATCAGAGTCAGCAGAGTTCACCCTTGCAGTGCAAGGGGAAACTTTGCAGACTCAGAGGTAAGGAAGAACTCTGCAAACTCTGATGTAAGGGGGAGTTCTCTCATGTACTGTAAAGGGGAACTCAGTGGTAAAGGGTGCTCTGGGAACACTGGGAACTCTGATGTAAGGGGGATTCTAGTGTAAAGGCAGGAAGGGGGCCTGCTGCAGGACCATAATAAAGAAGCCCGCAATGAGAGTAAAGGGCCCCGGGTTTGGAGGTAAGAGCCTCAAACTTGGGTCAGTGGGGCTCTTAATGTTTTTTTGCATTGGAGCCATGAAGGTTCTAGTTGCACCTCTGCTGTGTCGTTTCCCTGCTCGAAAGAAGTCAATTATTTAATCGAAGGGGCATGCTGGAAAATTTGATGATCAGTGGCTGCAGCTGCTGATCAGTGTACATTGACATTGGGTAGGGACCAATGTCCTGGTGTGGAAGGGGAATATAATTTAAATGTTAACCGCGCTCTAATATCCACAAAACGAATAAATCAAAAGTGCTATGTGCTTATAAATAAATTTAAATTAAATAAACATTTAAATTAATTTCTTAAAAATGCACATCAGAAGAGTGTGGGCTTATAAACCAGCGATCTAGTACTTATACCTTCATAATATACCTCAGTGGCTCGCAAGCTAATTTGTTTGGAAGGGGAATATGTTAGTTCTTTTTTGTTCAGCCTGCTGGAGACAGAGAGGGTGGTCTGTGACATCTAGGTATAGTGGAATAAAGAAGACGTAGACTAAAGAAAACTAAGGATGGCCATACATTATACAATTTTCTTGAGAATTTAGCTTTAGATTTACCAAAATCCATATAATAGGAGGTCAAACCTAAACAACACTTTCAATTGTATCCAATTACGCAGGCCCTTGCACTACATAGTTGAAGGTAAATCTAAAGGAAATTGGACAGAAAATTGTATAATGAATGGCCAGCCTTATTTTATCACAGTTCCAATGTTCACTTGATAGCATTAGTAGCTCACTGAGTGCTTTCACTTGTTGCCATAAATTGCTCTGTAACTGCCACCACTGCAAAGGTTGCTTACAGATAATTTTGGTTGTTGTAGCTTGTCATCATTTTGCAAGCACGCAAGGTCTAGGCTTGACATTTTGCTATCTATTAAATCTATGAAGTCTCATTTAATTGTCAATTTTATTGTGGTTATTTGCACTAAAATTAATTTAGGTATTTTTAACTAAAAATAAACAGTTCCACAAATATGTGATATAAAAACACCAACTGCCATCATTTCATATCTACAGGTGCTCTGCATTCAGAAAATACATATGGCTTTGGGGGTTTCAAGTCAATTTTTGAGCGAAAAATTACCAATTTTAGCACGTTTGTGAAAGATGCAAACAATGGGTTCTGCAATAAAAGGGAAGACAGAGTGGGCAGAGTAATGCCCATTATTCCTTTACGTGGTCAGAGCCAACTGTACATCCAGGACTGCTGATTTATTATATGTACACTGCCTAAAATATACAGCCATTTATCCAGTCTAAATACAGCTCCTCCGGCCTGTTAGCCCTCGAGGGTACAAGGAACTGACACCAAGGCTGAATAATAACATTATGTGGAAAGTACATCTCACACAGCAACTGTTTTAGCCTTTGTGCAAACATTCAGTCAGAAAGGCAATAATCTAGTTTGGTTTGTGGGTGACTAGGTCACCTTTATTTAAAATTATACTTACCTTCAGAGTCGTACTGCAAAGATTTGTACATGGGTGGATTTCTCACCAAGAACAATGTTTAGCAAGAGATATGCCTATCTTGGTGTCTGTCAAAGGCTTGTTGAGATGTTTATCACTGACATACTGTACTTAACATAACTGTCCCTTTTCCATGGCAAAAAAAACCAAAACAAATAAAGCCTTATCATGTAATAATAATAATTTTTATTTTATATAGCGCCTTTAACCACTTGCCCTCCAGAGGATTTACCCCACTACCTGACCAGGCCATTTTTTGCGATACAGTGCTGCGTTACTTTAACCAACAATTGCGCGGTCATGCAACACTGCAACCAAATTAAATTTAAGTCTTTTTTTCCCCCACAAATAGAGCTTTCTTTCAGTGGTATTTGATCGCCTTTGTGGGTTTTATTTTTTTGCGCTATAGAAAAAAAAATAGATTGACAATTTCCAGTAAAAAAATGTAAACAATCAAATTTTGGCAAAAATGTAGGCCAAAATGTATTCTGCTACATGTCTTTGCTAAAAAAAAATCCCAATACGTGTAAAATACTTTATGTGAAAGTTATAGCGTCTACAAATGGCGGTATAGATACTGGATTTTCTTTTTTACTAGTAATGGCGATCAACGACTTATAGCGGGACTGCAGGACTGCGGTGGGCATTCTGACACTGGGGGGAACTGACTTGGTGTCACCGACATCCCCAGTGACACCAATACAGTGATCAATGCTAACAAAAAGCACTGACACTGTACTAATGGCTCTGGGCATGAAGGGGTTAACATCTGGGGCGATCAAGGGATTAACTGTGTGCTCTTTGCTATGGCGGTGTGCTTGCTTCACTGTAAGCACGCTGCTTTGTATGGTTCTGCTATGCAGAGCGATACAAAGCAGTGTGCAGGAGCTGACAGGGGAGAGATCTGTATTGTTTACATACAGGTCTCTCCCCCGTCGGAGATACTCTGCAATCACCAGGTGCCGGTGAGTAATCACTGGCCGGGACCCGGTGATTGACAGCCGAGGCCATGAATGTCAGCGCGGGTACAGTGCACCCCCTACCCGGAACTGCAAAATCACATATATATATATATATATATATATATATTTGCTATAGGTCGGCACAGAACTGGTTAAAGGTAGCTTCTCAGAGACAACACAAGAAATACACAGGATAAAATAAGGGAAAAAGGGACAAATACGTAAAAGCTTGTCTAAAGAAAAAAGGTTTTCAGATTTAAATCGAATGAGTTTGGAGAAGATGACTCTGATGTTCTTTGGAAGTGAATTCCAAAGGTTTGGAGCATAGCAGGAGAAGGATCTGTCTCCCATTGAGTGTAGGGGAGTAGGGGACACACAGAAGGCCAGAATTTGAGGAACAAAGGTTTTGAGGGTGGGGGAGTAAGCTGCTAAGAGTTCAGAGAGATAACGGGGTGCTTAGCCATGAAGAGCCTGATAGGTGAACAAGAGAATCTTAAAGAGCATGTGAAACCTGACGGGTAGCCATCATGTAAAGGCAAACATACCTCCGAGGCCCTGATGATGTTCATCTATCAGTAGGAAAATGCAATAGCACCATTTCATTGCTGGCCTGTTGCTGATGTTTGTACCTGTTATCTATGTTCTTGCACCTAAATACAACTGGATATGTTTATAGAGTGAACACAATTGGCAATGCTCTCAAAGCAGGTTCTGTACTGTCAACTGCACCTTAGCAGGGCCAGGACAAGGAGGGGGTGTCAGGAGGGGCAGCTGCCCCAGGTGAAGCACTGTCATCCGGGAGGGGGGCATACTTCTGCCTGTACACCCCTTGATGCACATATGCACACATGCAAAAGTGTGGTGTGCATTTGTATTCAGCCCCCTTTACTCTGATACTCCTGACTAAAATCTAGAGTAACCAATTGCTTTCAGAAGTCACCTAATTCAGGGGTTAAAATTTCGAGTCCAGACCTATTAGTGGGTCAGAATACTTACTCTCCACCAGTTGCCCCACCCAACCTTGCCCAGGTCCGCCCCCAACCCCACCCCTGGCCCACCTCCCCTAACCACACCCCCTTACAGCTAATGAAATTACATTTTTCTTTAGAATAAGTCCAAAATATAAAACTGTATACAGTAATGTATATCCCAGCTCCCCTGTACTCCATTATAGTGATATCACATGTATACAGTATGTATATCCCAGCTCCCCTGTACTCCATTATAGTGATATGACATGTACACAGTAATGTATATCCCATCTCCCCTGTACTCCATTATAGTGATGACATGTATACAGTATGTATATCCCAGCTCCCCTGTACTCCATTATAGTGATAGGACATGTATACAGTATGTATATCCCAGCTCCCCTGTACTCCATTATAGTGATATGACATGTATACAGTAATGTATATCCCAGCTCCCCTGTACTCCATTATAGTGATATGACATGTATACAGTATGTATATCCCAGCTCCCCTGTACTCCATTATAGTGATAGGACATGTATACAGTATGTATATCCCAGCTCCCCTGTACTCCATTATAGTGATATGACATGTATACAGTAATGTATATCCCAGCTCCCCTGTACTCCATTATAGTGATAGGACATGTATACAGTAATGTATATCCCAGCTCCCCTGTACTCCATTATAGTGATATGACATGTATACAGTAATGTATATCCCAGCTCCCCTGTACTCCATTATAGTGGTATGACATGTATACAGTATGTATATCCCAGCTCCCCTGTACTCCATTATAGTGATATGACATGTATACAGTAATGTATATCCCAGCTCCCCTGTACTCCATTATAGTGATATGACATGTATACAGTATGTATATCCCAGCTCCCCTGTACTCCATTATAGTGATATGACATGTATACAGTAATGTATATCCCAGCTCCCCTGTACTCCATTATAGTGATATGACATGTTGTAAACAGTATTTACTGTCCCCCTGATTCCCCTGCGGCAGTGGAGAGGGTGTCTCCTCTCAGCGTAGGAGAGCGGACCTCTCCTGCACCTGTCCCCTCGGCGGTGCCGCAGTAGCCGGAAACCGGAGGTTGTAAACCGGAACTTGGCTTCACAATGAGGCTTGGAGCGCAGGTGCAGTCGCTCCATGCTTCATCTGTGCTCACCGCTCGCAGCCACTCGCCACAGAGGAATTCTCCTCACATTTGGCAAGCGGGCGAGCGGCTTTTTTCAAGCCCCGACCTAATTATTAAATTTTGAAAATGTGGAAAATTTCAAGGAGTATAAATACTTTTTCAAGGCACTGTATAAAATACAAAATTTAATGCAGCTCTGTAATCATTAATACATTCTTAAAGTGGAACTAAAGTCTTGCTGTCAAAAGCTGCGAGCAGACAGTCTCTTTAACAGCTTGCTGCCCAGTTACAGTAGATTTACTGTGACTGGGCAGCAGTTGCAGGCTCAGCAACATAAATAAACGCTGTGAGCCTATTTCCGGATCTGGGGCATGCATGAGCGCGCGCTACTGACCTGCGTCGTGGTTGGACACAGTGGGATTTTGGCAGCAGGTCCTGGACGATGATTTATGGCTGAGACCTGCTGATCGGCTGTGTCCAATCACAGCACAACCAACACAGGGCTCTATACACAGAGCAGCCACATCTATTAGTAAAAGCAGCACATATTACACACATTACACTTGTTAGGCACACATTTAACCCTTTGATTGCCCCTAGATGTTATCCCCTTCCCAGCCAGTGTCATTAGTACAGTGACAGTCTATAGTATTAGCACTGACCACTATATTAGTGTCACTATTAATTCCAGTGTCAGTTAGTGTACTTCCTAGCCAGCATCAGCTTCTGCCAGATTGCGCACCATACTAATAAAGCCCCACTATAAGTCGCTGATCACCGCCATTACCAGTATATTGTCAAAGCTGCGTAAATTCCAGTATATATACCATTGCTTGTAGACACAATAACTTTCACACAAACCAATTATTATACCTTATTGGGATTTTTTTTTTTTTTACCAAAGACGTAGCAGAATTCATTTTGGTCTTAATTTATGATAAAATTAGATTTTAAATTTTTTTAGTGGATATGGTTTATAACAGAAAGTAGAACATACTGTTTTTTTTCAAACATTTTGGTCTTTTTTCATTTATATAATAAAAAAGAAAAATCCCAGTGGTGATTAAATACCACCAAACGAAAGCTCTATTTATGTGCAAAAAATGATATAAATTTAATTTGGGTACAGTGCTATATGACCACACAACTGCCATTTAAAATAGCACAGTGCTGAATAACAAAAAATGGCCTGGTCATGTGGGGGGTAAAACCTTCCGGTGCCAGAATGACAGCACTTCTGCACAGGCGCAGAACTGATGTCATCCTGAGCCGGCCAATGAAGGTGTCTGAAGACTGGCACCCAGCAGAAGATGCCAGAATTGGCGAGGGATGCGGACCATTGAAGGAAAAGTATGTGTAGCTCTGCTTTAAATGTATTTATCAATGCAGGCCATGTAAGTACCTGACTTTGACTTGCTATGAACCACTTGTTTTCCCTGTTCAGCTGAGCTCAGACAGGGGGAAGTAAAAGCAGCAAGAGGAGCCAATCAGGTGTGCTGCAGTGCACTAAGCATGCTAAAAGGAGGAAACAGCAGAGAGATGAGCTCATCAAAGTGCTGCTTCTCCTTGCACTGTCCAGTCATAGGGTGGGAGTGATCTGTAAGTGAAAATGAAACTGCAGTACAGAAAGGTCTGGTCCCTTACCCTGCCAGGCAGTATTGTGCTGTATGACAAAGCTGTATAAATCTCACGCCTGGATGGACAGAAATGCAAATCCTATTGGCAGGTAAAACAGTTCTCATATATGTACTTGTAGCTGTGTGCTTGGCTGTTTGCCTGGAGTTCAACTTTAGGGCTCATTCACAAAGGCATACAGGTCTGTGCAGCACCAAGACAAAAGTATTACAGGTATAGCCAGATGTTTATATTCAGCTGCAGCCGCTTAGCCTGTAAAATGAATGACAGGGTGGTGGCAGCAGCTGTCTCCATGTAATTGCATACAGTGCGATTACATGTGGTCAGGGACAGATGAGTGGCTGCAAACGCAAACTGTCTGCATTCAGAGCTGCACATCTGTCCCTAACAGAATGTAATCGCATAATGTGTGATTACATTTGGACACTTATGGCTGCTGTCAGACTGTCATTCATTTGTACAGACTGAGCAACCACAGCTCAGCGTAAGAAACTGCATACGACATATGACGTATGACATATACAGAGTACGGCCCTGCACATAAGCCCTTGCCTTAAAATAACAACTATGGTATACTAGCCTGCTCTGTGCAATGGGTTTGCACAGAGCAGGTCTCAATCCCTCTTTTCTTGGGTCCCTCCCTACCTCCTGGCTCCTCCCCCCTGCTGAGTGCCCCATAGCAAGCCACTTACTATGGCGGCACTTGTGCATGCTCACTCCCAAGTCCCACTCTGTGTGTTCATAAAACTGGACAGAGTGGAGCTCTGCCCCACTCCCCGTTCAATCCTCATTGGCTCTGATTGACAGCAGTGGGGCCAATGGTTCCTTCTGCTGTATCTGAGCCAATGAGGAGTGAGGGAGCTGAGAGAGACTTGGCTCACATGCACATGGGTGGATTGGGCTCAGGTATGTATTTGGGGGGGATGCAGAGGGACCTGGATACAGAAGATTTTTTACCTTCATGCATAGAATGCAGTAAGGTAAAAACCTTCTGCCTTTACAACCACTTTACGACTACACTCATACTGGTGATTAAAGTGTTACTAAACCCAGGACCCTGCATTCACTATATCTGATCTCCCACAGTACACAGAACATGGAAATACAATTATTTTAGTAAATATAAACTGCTAAATACCTTTTCTCATCAGCAATATATAGCAGTCTTGTGTCTTCTATCAGTGCCCAGCAGAGCACTGGTTAAAGCTTGTAGGAGGAGTTTTCTTTCTGCTCTATGAGGATGCAGAACCCCTGACCCTCTGTCTGGACAGTGTGGCCCAATGCTGATCACATGCACTCTCCCAAGATAAAAAACCTCTCTAGCAGTACACACCAAATGGAGCATGTGCAGAGTGTCCCTGAGGCTCTGTTCTACCAGGAGATGAAATGGAGAATGTGGAAGAAGAAGAGTATCAGAGAAGTCAGGATCAAACAAACTTTTTACACAATGTGGAGGATTAACCCCTTAGGTTCCACAGTGAGTATAACCAGCATGCTTTACTGCATATACAGACTTATTTTACTGTTGTGGGTTTAGTAACACTTTAAGGCTGGTGTGAATAATAGTGGCAGGAATCAGAGATTCCTGCTGTGGCACTCAATGGCTAGGAGCGGCTGCTGGCCTGTTCATTATGATGACAGGTCGCCGGCAGCCACAGCTCTTTGCAGCTTTGTGTGTGTCCAGCAGCAATCACCGCAGGTAATTCCGGGTTGTGCAGAGAGCCCTGAGTAGCTGCTGCCGCTGGTGACCTGTCATTATAGTGAACGGGGCCGGTAGCCTCACCTAGCCACCGAGAGTTGCTGATTGCTGCTGCTACAACTTGGGTGAATGTAGCCTAATGCAGGCCATAGACGGGGAGAAAACCAGCCGGTTTTTTAACAAAAAAAATGAAAAATCGGTTGTTCAATAGGTCGACGTTACCACCAACAGTAAAAAAAATCGGCCAATTTTCTTCCGGCATTTAATTACTTCTGTCCCTGCAGAGAGCCCCGCTATTATATTTGACATTAAAAAGTATAGCGGTTGCAACATTGTATCTATTTGTATCCATTTTGGATACAGATGTTTTTTCGGATACAAATAGATACAATGTTGCAACCGCAATACTTTTTAATGTCAAATATAATAGCAGACTGGAATTCTCTTCTTTCTCTTCTTCTTTCTCTTCTTCTTTTTCTTCTTCTTCTTCTTTCTCTTCTTCTTATTTTTTTTTTCCTTCTTCTTATTTTTTTCTTCTCCTTTTTCTTGCAGCTCACGGCTCATGCGCAGATTTTTTATCGGTAAAAAGATCGGCCGATTTGCCCATCATTGGCGCAAAAATCGGCCGATCGGCAAAATCGGCCAATTTTTTTTCCAACTTTACCGATCAAAAAAGTCTGACAAAATCCAGAAAAATGGCCGACCAATTAACCCATTAACGGTGAGAAAATCAGCCGATTTTTTTTTGGGGCTGGAAAATCGGCCGATTTTTTTTTTGGCCGAAATATCGGCCGATTTTCGACCCATCTATGGCCTGCATTAGCCTTTTGTTACATTTTCATCTCACTTCTGATATCACGACCATCATGCACAACTTATTTCTGCATTTTCCCATTTCGTCGACCTCAGGAAAACTACTTACGTGACGTTTCACGTCATCCATACTTAATGCTACTCCTTTGTCATTGTTGTTGCGTTTTGAGTCTTTGCCACATTTCGCACCCCCGCACAGTTTGTATCTCAACACCTAGAAGAAAAAAACCCATCAGCGTAAATACTTGTATTGCCATAGGAACAATGCGCAAGGCTGAATCTGAAGGACTGTGAGTGAGAGGTTCAGAGAACCCGGCCGTCTTACCTCATAGGCATAGTCAAAGAGCTCGAGAACCGTTAGGATACTCGCTCCAATAAACAGGCCCATCTGTCCCCCGATGTCCCCTATAGGAAGAAATCAAAGCACCGATAAGACGGGAGAACAGGCTGGCTGCTTCAGGGAGATAATGCTGCAATCCTGTCACAAACATCACCCAGAAAAAAAAACTGCGACTATAGAGGTGAGGAGAATATTAACGCACGAGAGGCTGGGAACACAAAGGAGAAAAAATCGAACTGTCAGAAATTGAAATGAGTGTCCAGTGCTGGGGTGAGAGCAATTAACATTTGAGTGAGGATCCCCGGGGGATGTGGAATAGTGAGTACAGTAGACAGGAGCCGGCACAGCATGAAGGTGCAATATATCTCCAATGAAACATTACACGACTAATGAAGTGAGCCTCAAGCTGCACAGATATCGGCAACTACAACTCCCACAATGTCTGCCATTCAGTATCATTTTATTAACATTTTTTTTTATTTACATTTTGGATATAGTAAGTGCTCATGTACACTGCAGCTGATAAACTCACGTTCAGGAGCTGTTCAGCGTTTCAGCAGCCCCTGAACTCTCCCTAATGTTTTCCTATGTGTCCATGTACACATAGCCATTTACAGGCAGTTGAGTTTACAGTCTTTTTTTGAACGCACCAAACTTGCGTTCAGGAGTAGATTTTATCAGCGTTTCAAATGCTTGTAAACGCGGCTAACCGTGTTTGCGTTTAAAAGCGTTTTTTTAACTGTTCCATATTCAAATGCTGTCCAGAGCCTTTTTTCATCATCAGAAATGCAAGCAAAGTGTATTCCATGTATTCAAATGGACCCGGTACACCAGCGCAGTCAGTTCCAGGTTTCGCATGACGGAAAAAATGGTAGAACATGCCGCATTATGCTCATGATGGGATCCATAGTGAATACAACCAGAAAAGACAGGTCATCTCAACACATACTGCTCTCCCTGCTTCTGCTCTCTCTATTTCTCTCAAAATGTCTGAAATCGTAAATTTTTTTACTGTTTTTCAGTGGTTTCTGGGCATTTTGGAAGGTCTCCTGAGGTTATCTTAAAAAAAAACGCTTCTAAACACAAATGCTTATAAACAAGGTATACAAACGCGGCTAAACAGACGTTTTTTTAACCTACATTTTCCAGCAGTCAGTTTCCATCGTTCAGAAGAGTTTTCCAATTGCCCCGTGTACATGGAGCCTTAGGGAGGATTATAACCCATGTGCCCCATCAGGGAGATTTCCCTTCACTTCCTGTCTCATAGCAAAAACAGGAAAAGAGAGGAAATCCCTGCAAATTAAGGCTCCATTCACACCAATGCGTTTTTTAGCGCTTTTTACAGAAATGCACTACAGTCCATATAACATGGTTTCCTATGGAACATAAATAAATAAATATATATCCTCCTGCACTCTTATGATAAATGCAACTCTTAACTAAGAAGCAGCCAGCATCTATCCCAAACCAAAAAAAGGACAATAAATGAAATGCATATAAAAGTGATGCAGCACTAAAGATAAAAAATATATAAATCAATAAATAATATATGAAAAAATATAATAACAATATATATATATTAAGCAAAACAAAATGGCAAATGACCCAAATCCACAAAGGGATATAGGAGAGACCGTGACCCTTAGCAAACAAATAATAGTGGCTTAGTGCAAAATAAAGTGTCCATAGTTCATATTTCTAAGACGTGCAGGTGTATCACAGCACACTCCAAACGTGATCCCAGGCAGTCTGGCTGCAATGGCCTCTCACCTCCACTCTATGACCCCACAGGGCCACAAAGCATAATGTAGATCACCTCTGGATCCCTCCAGCCAGTAGCTCCTCAGATAGAAATGGCATGGGCAGTCATCGCATGAACATGAACAGTATTCAGCCGGACCAGTAGGCAAACGGAATGTACCCTCCTCAGATGTCAAAAAGCGTTGCTTTGCGTCACGTAACTCGTGACTTCGTCAGGGTCGACGTACTTCCGGCGTGGCGCCATCTTGGAACACCTTCTGATCATGCTGTACCCCCAGCTTATTGAAACTAACTGGAAACAGGCTGTTGCTATGTAAGTGTATTTATCTCTGTTTTCTTGGCTTATTGTTGTCCTTTGGCCATTAAAAGCAGTAATACACTATGAGGATTGTGTTTCTTTCCTCATTTATGAGCATATGAGCTTTTTGACATCTGAGGAGGGTACATTCCGTTTGCCTACTGGTCCGGCTGAATACTGTTCATGTTCATGCGATGACTGCCCATGCCATTTCTATCTGAGGAGCTACTGGCTGGAGGGATCCAGAGGTGATCTACATTATGCTTTGTAGCCCTGTGGGGTCATAGAGTGGAGGTGAGAGGCCATTGCAGCCAGACTGCCTGGGATCACGTTTGGAGTGTGCTGTGATACACCTGCACGTCTTAGAAATATGAACTATGGACACTTTATTTTGCACTAAGCCACTATTATTTGTTTGCTAAGGGTCACGGTCTCTCCTATATCCCTTTGTGGATTTGGGTCATTTGCCATTTTGTTTTGCTTAATATATATATATTATTATATTTTTTCATATATTATTTATTGATTTATATATTTTTTATCTTTAGGGCTGCATCACTTTTATATGCATTCCTATGGAACATGTTGGCATCTATGCTTTTTTGAGCTGCTGCGTTTTTGGAAAAGGTCAGAGATTTTTTTAAAAGCAAAAAGCAGTGTTTTTGCTACATTAGATTTCAATGGAGAATCTGCTGAAATCTATGGTAATTCGTTTTTGCCACGTTTTGCATTTTTATTCTGCCCAGCAGAAAAAAAAATTTCGCTTAAAAAAAAGAGCTGAACAAAACGCAAAACGCAGTGAAAATGTATCAAAAACGTTTGTAGAAAAAAGCAAAACAAACTGCAAAAAGCACTGCAAAACAGTGCAAAAAACAAACTGCAGAGGTGTGAACGGAGCCTAGGGTCTGTTCACACTATAGAAATGCAGTGCAGATGCGTTCCGGATGTGTTTCTGCATGCGTGTTTTTGACGCATTTTGGTGCGTTTTTTTATATGTTCCAGTACTTTTTTTTATGCATTTCAGTTAATTTTTTTCCCTCTCTTTTTCTTCAATTTAAATAGAGATGTTTTGGTGCATTCCAGTGCGTTTTTTATGCGTTTTACAGCGTTCCAGTACAGTTTTGTGCAGAAAAAATGCAGCCTGTTCTACTTTTTTTTCTGCAACCGGAACGCACTGGAACTGCAAGCACTGATGTGAACTATGACAGTGTCAACCATATAACCTACTTTCTGTGTGTTTTGGATGCAAAAAAAAAGCAACTGAAATGCATGTAGTTTGAACTGACCCTAAAAGTATCCCTTGGGGCCCCCCAGGTCACCAGAACTAGTGTCCCCATTGGAAGATTTCCCCTCTATTACTTTTCTGGGGACAATACAAAATGTAGGATTTTCTTTTACTTTCACTTTCAATGATAAGGGCAAACAGGACATAGAGAGAGAGGGTGAATCTCCCTAATGGGGGCACAGGCAGCAATAAAAACTGACAGGGGTTCTAATCCCTCTCCACTCTATCTAAAACTTAAAAAAAAGGAGGTTGCCTCTAGTTGACGATATGATGCAATCTCGGGGAGTTTTTTGGCCAGACTTCAGGAGGTACATAAATAGCCTACAGCTGCAGCATTATTCAACTTTGGTAAAAGCTGAAGTTTGTTTTTTTTAAATAGGTGCCCCTTATCTTGCATAGGCAGTTTTTTGGTAAAGGTGAACTAAAGCGGTTCCAAAGCTAAAAGCGGAATGTGCATTAAGGTAAAAAACCATTTTGCTACTTGCTGTGCCCCCTCCATTGCTTGCTATGGGAGCAGACACAGAAGAAGAGGAGGAGTCAAGATCGCAAGCGGCCGGTGGGGTAGGTTCAGGGCCGCTCTGCGATATACCATTGCACAGAACAGGTGAATTTAACATGTTTATTAAGTTAATAAAATAGAAATTTGCCTTAACTCCAAGTTCACACCTAAGCGTTTTCCGCAGCGATTTGCAGAAACGCATTACATTCCATTTAACATGATTTCCAATTGGACACGTTCATTCTCCGCGTTTTCAGGAAAGGGTCAGCAACTTTTTTAAACACAAAAAGTTGTGTTTTTGGTTCTATAGAAAACGCTGCAGAAAAGCATGTAGTAAGTTTTTGCTGCGCTTTGCATTTTAATCTGCCTAGCAACAAGGAAAAAAAATGCATAAAAAATGCGGCAAAAGCGTATCTGCAAAAATGCAAACTGGACCACAAAAAAAACTGCAGAAACGGATCAAACGCAAACTGCATAGATGTGAACCTAGCCTTAGAAACACTTAACCCTTTAACCCCTTGGAACCTCCTGGCCCTTTAAGGGGTTTATGATGCTGGGAGGCAGGACAGGGTTCAGGGTTATGTGACTGCCGTGATTGGCTATCACGGCGGTCACATGATCGGAAAGCTCCCAACCGAAAGTAGCGATCGGGACCTTTCCCTCAGGTGCTGGTAAATATGCGCAAGGCGTGCACTCTCGGCATATTTACATTGGGTACGCACATATGTGGCCCCTCGACGCCAAGGCGCAGCCTCTTAGAGGTAGCATATTTGCATACCCTCTGAGCCAAGGAGTTAACACCTTTCCAGCTCCCGCATCTCTACAGTTTGGGAGGGAGGGGGGCAAACAAATGCCCAAACACGAGACCACTGCAATTGGCTCTCACAGTGGACACGTAATCTGACTAATGATTACTAGATGTCTATGGCCACAGCCATCAATGGACGTATATGTGCGGTGTGTGGGCGTTAAAGCCTACCCTTTCTGCCACCACAGATGTGTGTTATGTGACAGCAAGAGGTAAATAAGACCTGATGATGCTGCCATGATGGTCCTTGTTCTTGGCAGCAGACAGGGGTGTTCACATGCCTCACTCGCAATGCTTTGCTTCACACCTGCAGCAAAAATTATTGCCCCTGTCATGTTGGGTAGGCATTGCTGCCACCGAGCATGACGCATTCAAGCAAATGTGGACGAACCGCAAATGCCCCACAACCGCTACGCTGGTACGGCATTTACGGGATTCAATCAGGCAGTGAGGATATGTCACAGTGCCCCCGCACCTTCTGCCAAACGCTTCTGAAAAGTGACCTTAACGTGAATCACATTTCAAAGGCATGGCAAATTAGGGCATGGCAAATTAGCCGCACATCTAAACTTAGCCTAAAACAGGCAGTATACGTGAACCGGCAAACATTCTCTATATCAGCATCGATCCCTACACCTGGATGCATTTGTTTGGGTGAGAGCTTGTTTTTGTAGTTTGTACGGAATTGTCCCAGTCTGTTCCAAATAAGTGTATGGGAGTATAGAGAATGATGGCTTTCCTTGTCATTTCTCAAAATGAACTTTGTAGGTCCAGATTCTCCATCAGACGTGGTAGACCTGCATCTAGCCAGAAATGGCAAAGTGGGGACTTTTCTCTGTACAGTTATTAGTTGCACACACATTAACATTTAAAAAAAAAATGTTTTCTCCTATGTGCTTTTATACATTGTCACAATATTCAAAACTAGGTTAGGTCCAATATAGACTCCCTCCAACCACACAAATGATTTTTTTCATATATGTATATGTGTGTGTATACACTATATTGCCAAAGGTATTGGGCCACCTGCCTTTACACGCACATGAACTTTAATGGCATCCCAGTCTTAGTCCGTAGGGTTCAATATTGAGATGGCCCACCATTTGCAGCTATAACAGCTTCAACTCTTCTGGGAAGGCTGTCCACAAGGTGTAGGAGTGTGTCTATGGGAAGGTTTGACCCTTCTTCCAGAAGCGCATTTGTGAGGTCAGGCACTGATGTCGGACGAGAAGGCCTGGCTCACAGTCTCCGCTCTAATTCATCCCAAAGGTGTTCTATCGTGTTGAGGTCAGGATTCTGTGCAGGCCAGTCAAGTTCCTCCACCCCAAACTCACTCATCCATGTCTTTATGGAACTTGCTTTGTGCAATGGTGTGCAGTCATGTTGGAACAGGAAGGGGCCATACCCAAACTGTTCCCACAAAGTTGGGAGCATGAAATTGTCCAAAATGTCATGGTATGCTAACACCTTAAGAGGTTCCCTTCACTGGAACTAAGGGGCCAAGCACAACCCCTGAAAAACAAACCCAAACCATAATCCCCCCTCCACCAAACTTTACACTTGGCACAATGAAGTCAGGCAAGTACTGCTCTAGAGTCCAGTGGCGGCGTACTTTACACTACGGCATCCAACGCTTTGCATTGCACTTGATGATGTAAGGCTTGGATGCAGCTGCTCGGTCATGGAGACCCATTCTACAAAGCTCTCTATGCACTGTTGTTGTGCTAATCTGAAGGCCACATGAAGTTTGGAGGTCTTTAGCTATTGTCTCTACAGACATTTGGTGACTTCTGCGCACTGTGCGCTTCAGCATGTGCTGACCCTACTCTGTCATTTTATGTGGCCTACCACTTTGTGGCTGAGTTGCTGCTGTACTCAGTTGCTTCCACTTTGTTATAATACCACTAACAGTTGACCGTGGAATATTTAGTGGCAAGGAAATTTCATAGATGGACTTATCGCACAGATGGCAACCTATCACGGTACCACGCTGGAATTCACTGAGCTCCTGAGAGCGACCCATACCTTTACAAATGTTTGTAGAAGCAGTCTGTATGCCTAGGTGCTTGATTTTATTCACCTGTGGCCATGGAGGTGATTGGAACACCTGAATCCAATAATTTGGAGGGTTGTCCCAATACTTTTGGCAATACAGTATATATATATATATAAATATATATATATATATGTGTGTGTATGAATGGATTTGTGTAACAGCGTCTTAGTCTTTTCATAATATTTTTAAGACAAAAAAAGCATTTATCCAGGCATTCGTCCCACATTAATGATTACATTTCTGCGGAAATGTTGTACTGTGGAGATGTACTATATATTTTGCAGTCAATAAAAAGCTCTTGCAGAGTGAAGAAAAAAAAGTAATGTTTTAGGTAAACACATATCTCACCAAGAAGTCCCGCCACCTCATATGCTGCCTTCTGTTCAATAGTTTCATAGTTTAGAGCTTCAAAGAAAATATCCAGAACCAAAATATTGTCCCTGTTAGAGAGAAAGCAAAGGTGCTAAGACAGTGCGCTGTAATGGACACAATGACTAGAACAGGTCACGTTTACTAAGACTTGCCAAAAGACCTTTCTTTGCCAGACAGGGATGCACAAAGGTTCCATGCATCCCTGGGTAGGCAGTTCCATTGGTGTCAATTGGGACACAGCGACTGCGCGGACACAGATGCTGCTCCCAGTTTGACATTCATGCGGGTGCACAGCCTCCAACACATAATGGTTGTCTTCAGGGAGGTGCACACACACCTGAATAGATGTCAGATTGGGAGCGAGGGCTGTGGCCTTGTAGCCTCTGTGTTCCAATTGACATCAATGGGACTGCCTGCATGAGGATGCACTGAACACCACACCTGTACATCCCTATGTGGGTAAACACGGCCCTAACATGGGGCACAAATTGATACACCCCGTGTGGATGAGGCCTTACTAAGACTTGCCAAAAAGACTTTCTTACAATAAGACTTCAAGTGTATCTAAACTGAAAATCAAAAACGTAATATAATGCAGCTTTCTATTCCACAGATGAGTTGGCTTTTAGGAATGATACAAAATCTACCCCTGAAGTAGGCTCCTCTCTTCCCCTTCACTGTACTGCACAGGCTAGTTGAGTCTAGAGGTGCAGGGATACGTTGTAATATTTACTCTATCTCTGGTCTAGAAGGCTCCAGTCTGGTCTGTGCATGGTACCTCTGCGTCATCATGTACAATGTAAGGCGATTAACCCTGTGTTGTGTGTGGAGGAGGTAGGCATGCGACCCAAGCTGACAGCACCTTAGAGGGACTGCAGCACTGGACCCATCACATGGATTGAGAAAATCTGCTGGAGCCAGGAATAGGGTAATAAACCTCACCCCTGCACCCCTAAATGCGTATTTACTCCTTACAGAGAGGGGGGCTTAAAAAGGGGAATTGTATCTAATTCCTGCAGTTTAGCTTTATTTTATGTAATTTGTAAATGGCATTCAGTATGAACCAGTCCTAACGTATCTGCATGTCAGCTATGAATGTAAAACCCACTTCTGAAACACATGACCAATAAACTCTAAGTGGGGCACAAAATACACTCTTAGGTCTCCATCAGGGGAATACTTTAAAATGTGGATATGAGTGTCTGTCTGGGATGTGCATGCTCATAGGAAGCATTCTAACATTTAGATGGCCCCATGAGAATGTGAAAGTCTTAAAGCACATCATATTTTTGGTTTGAGTTATCTTAGTAAACATTGACCAATTCATGCTAGCAGGCTGTGTGAGGAAATTCAAAGTGCTTAGTGTGGAAATTCAAATGAAAAGACAGGACAGTGACAATGGATTATCTGGTACACATACAATGGTCTCAATGTACACACAAATCTTTGCTTTACTGGTAAGAAACTAGTAAAAGAAAGAGAAAATAAAAAAAAAAGAAAACAAAAACCATAGCAAATATAAATAACATAAAAAACCTTCGTACAAAATAAACATTTTCACAGATTGGTTAGATAACTGTAGCAATATTTATCTAAATCTACATGTATCTTTAATTCCTTATAGATATATCGATGACTTGTAATAGCATCTGTCTTCACAAGGATAGGCAATACATCTATTTCCAGCGCAGCATCACATTCACAAGGGTTAGTTAACTGCTACTATGTATTGCCTTCAGTTTTGCAAAGTCAACTGAATTCTGCATTTGTCTCAGGTCATCTGATGAACTCTGATCACTGGTGAACACACCAATCAAAGGGAATCTCAAAGTACAATGAAATCAAGAGACTTAAAGCTTCGGGATTTTATAGTAGAGAAGAGAAGCGCATCGTGGACAAAGTCAACAAAAGCCCCTGAGCATGTACAATTTTGGAGTTTCTCATTTAACTCCTGCCTGAGTACAAACACTTAAAGTGTTAAAAAAACCACAACAGTAAAATCTGTATATGGAGTAAAGCATGATTGTTATACTCACTGTGGAACCTAAGGGGTTAATCGTCTGCATTGTGTAAAAACGCTGTTTGATCCTGACTTCTCTAATCCTCCTCTTCTTCCAGTGTCCCCTTCTTATCTCCTGATAACAAATATCGTGTGGAGTCACTCTACACTTGCTCAGTTTGGTGTGTATTGCTAGAGAGGTCTTTTTTTCTTGGGAGAGTGCATGTGATCAGCACAGGGCTAATCAGCACTGTCTAGACACAGGTCAGGAGTCCTGAATCCTCCTAGAGCAGAATGAAAACTCCTCCTGCAAGCTTTAACCAGTGCTCTGCTGAACACTGATAGAAGTCACAGGACTGCTCTAACTGCTGATAAGAAAAGGTATTTAGCAGTTTATATTTACTAAAATAATTGCACTTCCATGTTGTGTGTACTGTGGGAACCCAGATATAGTGAATGCAGGGTCCTGGGTTTAGTAACACTTTAAGCACTTGCTGTACAGACAGTGTCATAAGTAAATTGGAGAAACATTCTACATGTCTCAATGTACATTTGCCAGTCAGGCAGAAAGTGGTGGTCAATTGCCAATGCATGGATGCTATATACCAGCAAACCCTTAGTTGTGAAGAATGCCTTCATGCCTCAAAATTTTCTGAGATTAGGAGAAAGAACACATTCAATGTATTCACGCAAAGGATCTTCCACAGCCCCTTTTATGCAGGGGACAAAAATGAATAAACAAAAATGAACGGTTTAACCAAATACTTTTTAACCACCTCCTGTCTGGCCGTTGTATATAAACGGCCGGACGGTGGCACTGCAGGGTCGGGTGGCCGTTTATAAACAGTCTCCCCGCACCCTGCTTGTGAGCGCTCCCTGGGAGTGCGCAGCACCGCGATCTGGTGCCCGCTGTGTCCTCCGGACACAGTGAAACACTGATTGTGTCAGGAATGGACTCAGCACTGGTGGTGGGACTCACCTGCCGTGTGGGCTGCAGTACCAGAGCTGACCAGCGGGTGCTCTCAGCAGCCAGAAGCTCACACGTGCAATCAGCCAAACCTGGGGCTGATTGCAGAAAGGTGTATTTAAGGCATGACCAGGCCTGTGATCTGGGCCTTGGTGTATGTTTTCCCATGAGTCTCTGTACCTGGTATCTTGTGTTCCTGCTTCGTTGCTGACCCGGCTTGATCCTGACCTCTGCTGACCATCTCCTGTTGAACCCCTGGCTTGCCTGACCATCCTTCTGCCTGATCCCCTGTACCGCGCTGCCCGTGAGATACTGAACCCGGCTTGTGACCTTGACCATTCTCTGCCTGCTCCTTTGGTACCTTGCTGCCCGCACGTTGCTGACTTGGCCCGTCTGACCACGCTAACTACTCTGCCATCCATCCATCCTGCACGGATCCAGCCGTACTTGCACATACCTCTGGCGGATCCCTCTACCACTAGCAGGTGTACTCAGGGGCCGCGACCTGGTTCCTGTCTGCTCCAAGTCCATCCCCACCATCAGGGGCCCTGGTGAATAAGCGGGCTGGGACTTAGACTCCGCGCCCTGGGGAATCCTGTCCTGAGGACCGCTAGAGGTACCACCAAACGGTCATTACAGAACCCTACGGCCGGCCTGACCGTTCCACCTCTCCAGCCCTGACTACGCCTGTGTTCCTGCACCTCCTAAGATTAGTGGAAGGTTGGTTTGCTCACTGTGCGTTTATATATATATATATATATATATATATATATATATATATATATATATATATATCTGGAAGGTTGGTTTGCTCACTGTGCGTTTATATATATATATCTGGAAGGCTGGTTTGCTCACTGTGCGTTTATATATATATCTGGGTGGCTAATAATAAACTGTATTATACTGTACCTGAAACCTGCGTTTCCCTGTGTTAGTCCACACCTTTCTGGTCATTCCTAGATTCCTGACAGATCGTTGGACGGGACCTCTGTACGAGGTCCCGATCACGTGATCGCTGATTGCCCAATCAGTGATCACATGCAAAGTAGTAAGCAAGATGTCACTTGTGACATCATTGCTTACTAGGTGTGAAATCTGGGAATGATCACAGAGGTCACATGGTACAAGGCTATTCACAACAGCCTTGTACCATGTGACAAGCTGTGACCAATCACAGCTCACACAGTAGTTCTCAATGGCTGCAAGAATATAGACAGAGAGAAAGAGAAATGATTGCTTTTACATCCTTTATGGGTGTAAAAGCAATCAGTTTAAAAAAATAAAAATAAAATCTTCATCACCCCCCACAAGTAGTACAGTGTCACCATGGTGACACTGTACTACTAGGGTGACAGTATGTTAAAAAAAAAAAAAATAATATAAAAAAAGGAAATAAAAATGTAAAAAAAATGTTTAAAAATTATAATTTTTGGTTATAAACTAATTTGGCTTTTTTTTTTTTACTAAATAGATAATGGAATACATTTTGGCCAGGATTTATGATGAAATATTATTTATTTGCAAAAGTTATAAGAAAAACACTTTTTTTCAAACTTTTTGGACTTTTTCATTTACATAGCAAAAAAAATAAAAATCCCAGAGGGGAATAAATACCACCAAAATAAAGTTTTATCTGTCTCAAAAAAATGGTAAAAAATGTATATGGGTACAGTGTTGCATGACCGTTTAATTGCCATTCAAAGTGTGATAGCACTGAAAGCTGAAAATTGCCCTGGACAGGAAGGGGGTAAAAGTGTCCGGACAGGAAGTGGTTAAACATTTTTCCCTTATTGACTTTTAAAAATATAAATGTTATATTATGGAGATTTTGCATAAGGTTTAGTGAAGTAAAACACTTTTGATAGTTAAATAATACATTCTTTAAATACAGATGTTATACTTACAGAGGAAGATAAAGGGATTTGGTTCCAAAAGAGGAACAGTCCCTCCAGTTAAGGTACAATTGGGAACTAGTTGCTCTGTACGTTGACCAGCCTTGAAAGTTAAGTGAGCAGTGTCTAGCTCTACGTAACAGCAGGAAGGGGTCTCAGCAGCATTTTGGCCCACATCTAGTACATCTCAGAGAGACTTCACAAATGGTATGTCCACCCCTGCTAATGTAGAATTTAGGTAAAGGAGGCATGATTTAGATAGAGACCTAACTAAGCTAAAGAGACCTGGTCGCCAGACTATTCATTGCAACGATGAAGAGCACTGACTTAGTGGTTAGAACTTCCACCTAGCAGCACAAGGGTCTTAGATTTCAATCCCAACAAGGATACTCTTTGCATGGAGTTTGCATTTTCTTCCTGTCAGGGTCGTGGATAAGTAGGTACCATCATTCCTCCTGTACTGGGCCCAGGCCAGCAGGGGGGCCCAGGCAGCTGGGTGAATTGGACGTGGGCAGGGAGGGTGATCAGCACGCCATGGAATTATTTGAACTGATCCCCTGCATGGCTTTTCTTGCAGCAGCTGAAAGCTGGATTCTTCTCCTTTGCCTCCCAGCTGCTACAGTGATAGCATACAGGGGAACGGTTCCAGTAATTGCTCCCCTTCCCTCCCTGCTGCACCCATCACCCTCCCTGTGCACCATACATTTCCCTCTGCTGCCCAGGCCCTCCCTGTATGCCCCCACCACCCACAGTGCTGCATCACGAAGAAAGTGCAATGTTTCGGAGCCATGCAAAACTTCATCACATGCCCGACGAAGGGGTCCGAAACGTTGCATTTTTCTTTGTGATGTGATCTTTTTGGAATAAAAACCTTTATGGACCATATTGAGATCCGTGGTGTACTGGCGAATATGAATGTTTGCCTATGATGTTTCCAGTCCCAGCTGGTAGTTGTACAGCACCCTCTATTGATGAGCCATACTTCCAGGAATGTGTGCGAAGGGAATATAGTTATAGTACACAGTAGGGGGAGTCGGGATTCCAGTCCAGATGTGCGGACAGTGGGCAGCAATCCCTATTACGAGGATACGATGATCCACAATGTATGGACATGTAGCAATAAGAGAAATGGCTGTAAGCTGTCCAGACTGCGGCTCTGATTTCCAGGACATGAGCATGGAGGGACAGCTTACTAGCATTCCTAACTGCCTGGCAGATCACTGGCAAGGAATACACACAATATAACTGGATACTAACATTTATAGGTAAAGTTGATCCGGGGAATATCCGATTGCCTCTCGGGGGATCAGGAAGGAATTTTTCCCCTGCAGGAGCAATTTGGATCATGCTTTGCTTGGTTTTTTGCCTTCCTCTGGATCAACTGTGGGTGTAGGATTATAATTTTTTTTTTTTGGGTTGAACTGGATGGACTTTTGTCTTTTTTCAGCCAGACTAACTATGTAAGTATGGACAGTGCGGGCTCAAGGGCCAGCTGTTTTGTGCCCAACAATAATGACTGGCAGCTATCCCTTTTGCCCCATGTTAAAGATGGCCCTGTTGGCCAGAAATATTTAGTATTCTGGCCAGTAGAATGCATTTACGCACAACTCCATGGCACTGCAATGGCTGTTGTTGAGCATATACTAAAACATTCTCATGTCAGCGATGGGATGTTGAAACTTACCATGATAAATGGTTCACAAATACCTGGAGATATTGGAGCCGGGACAGGGGCGGACTGACAACTCATGGGGCCCCCTGGCAATAGGGGATCATGGGGCCCCTGTGTCCTTGCCCAAACTCAAAAAAACCTATGAAAAAGGTACCTGGGGCATCTCATGGGGCCCCCTACTGACCCCGGGCCCTAGGGCAGTGCCCGAGTTTCTAAATGGTCAGTCCGCCCCTGAGCCGGGATAATAGTACTACATTTCTATAGCATCCGAAACAAAAGGCCTAGAAATGACTTGTATGCTAGCAAATCATTCATATTTCAGGTTGGTGACATATTCTTAGTCAGATATAGTTAATTACTTTTAGCTGTGAAGGTTAATGGGGATGATAAGAAAATAGAGCTTAGCATATTATTAACAGCAACCACAGCTGTGACTGAACACACAGACGCCAGCCTCTGTAACTGTCTTCAAATGAGCCCATAATGATGACCTATAACTACATAGGAGCCAGGCCACTGAAAGCACACAACAGAAACCAAGCTGCTCCCGGCAAGTGTCACACCAAGCTAATGTTTTCTTGATTAAATCAGAATGTGCCTAACATACGTGTCATTGGTTCCTATCCTTTCCTCTATCACGAGGAGCAGTATTAAATGCGTAATGGTTACTCTGGTGTGCGGGAATCATTACACTAATTAAATGCAAAGCAGGTTTTATGTTATAGGTTTCTGTGTTTTAGGAATTGAAGATAAAATTCTGGGATAAGACAATGGGGGATATTTATAAATCTCTGACGACCCTGCACATTCAATGTGATCAATCCATTGGCATTAACCGCACATTCATTGGCAGCATTCAGCTATAGTGAGGTAAGTGTGATGCTATAGAATTTGTATACCAGTGAAGGTATTGTGGACTTTGACTTCCTTTGGAAAATGCTAGTTTCCTGGCAGTCTCTGGCTTCGGTATTTTTGAGATCCTGAACTGGGACAAGCATGCAGATCAGAAAAGTCAGAGTGAAACCACAACTCTGGCTCTCCATTCTTGATACAAGACAGCAATTGACAAAATACTGAAGTTACTATCCCAATCACAACCACGGCACCACCTGCCTGGAGTTTGCATGTTCTCCCTGTGCCTGCGTGGGTTTCCTCTGGGTACTGCGGTTTCCTCCCACACTCCAAAGACATGCTGGTAGGTTAATTGGCAGGTTAATTGGCTCCTGTCTAAATTGGCCCTAGTATGTGTATGTATGAATGTGAGTTAGGGACCTTCGATTGTACACCCCTTGAGGGTTAGGGACTGATGTGAATGTACAATATATATGTAAAAGCGCTGCGTAAATTGATGGCGCTATATAAGTACCTGAAATAAATAAAATAATAAAATAAAATACTAAGGTTGATTTACTTAAAGGAAAAGTAGGGCCAATACTCTTTTGGCCATACTTCTCCTGTGGGTCTTAGTTCTGCACTCCCCTGACCCATATGCAACTGACAGCGAGCTAAAGTGGCAGTACTAGGGTTGTTGGTTCGTATCCCAACCATGGCACCACCTTCCTGGAGTTTGCATGTTCTTCCTGTGCCTGCGTGGGTTTCCTCGGGGTACTCCGGTTTTCTTGCACACTCCAAAGACATGCTGGTAGGTTAATTGGCTCCTGACTAAATTGGCCCTAGTATGTATGAATGTGAGTAAGGGACCTTAGATTGTACTCCCCTTAAGGGTTGGGGACTGATGTGAATGTACAATATATATGTAAATGCTGAGTAAATTGACAGCACTATATAAGTATCTGTAATAAACAATTAAATAAATAAATACATAATAAGTCCGCTGTTGGCTGGCATCAGAGCCGGTCCAGGCTCTGGAGGGATCCCGACTTTAAAGTTGGGATCCACCCAGATGTCTGAACGGCAGCTGACTCAGCCTCTTACCACACTGCTGAGAACCTGAGCCAGCCATTCCTGCCCACCCCTCCACAGCCCGGCGCTCCAGTGAGCCCTGGAGGGGCAGGACAGAGAGCCGGAAATTAACAGTCTCCCGCCGTCTGCTCACTGAAGACTGAGGACTGAAGATACATTTTCGCCTGATCTCCAGAAACCTATAGATTAAGCCTGAGGTCCTCGTTGCCTACAGAGACGGAACCCATTCTAACCTGAGCTAAGTAACTTTGCAGCGTATTTCTATTGTTCACAGACTAACATTTCTGCTTTTTTTGCTCAGAAGTAGGTAGCAATTTGCTCCTTGCATGCATATCTTTCAACCTTGTATTGTATTCCTAAATTTGTATTAGTTTGTATGCACAGCATTTTCTGTTTAGTAAAATATTAATATACTACAGAGGTCTAAGCTTCCTTGGGTTTACTGCAAGAACCTTTAATACACACCAAAGCAAAACATCCTTGCAAGTAATTGGGTATTTTTTTCAAAGTGAATTTTCACCAGATTCACAAAGGTAAGGGAAACAAAATTCCTTTGCAAAATGTAAATTGCCTAGTAAAGTGAACAGACTATTTGTCTTTAGTAATTAATGTATATGTGTGACAACGAATGTCATGTTTGCAGATACACCCCAAAGACAACCTAGGAGATGATAAGATGTGCCAATATGGTTGGAGGACACAAAACACTAAATAATTCAGTGAGCTAAAAAAGGATCTTGCATGTCATGGCTGTAAATCAGTTAATTTATTGTGTATGGTCCGTAGCAGAAATGTAAAAATCGCTCTGGTACATAGGCATAAGCAAGCAATTAATGCTTGCAGTGAGGTCACAGCCCCACTGCCAGGGATCATTTTTTATTTGTCCAGAATTGTACTTTAACTTATTAACTGCTTGCCCGCCACCCTATAGAAGAAATACTGCCAAAGGGTGGCACGGCTACGCCAAATCATGTATATATATACGTGATTTTGCATTTCTGGGTAGGGGCGGCTTCAGCTGTTGATTACCAGGTCTCGGCTGGTGATTCCCTTCCAGCACCTGGCGATTTCCAAGCATCACTGATGGGGGAGAGGTCTGTATGTAAACAATGCAGATCTCTCTCCTGTTAGCTCCAGCACACTGCTTTCTATTGCTCTGCATAGCATAGCAATACAAAGCAGCGTGCTTACACTGTAAACACAGCACACAGTTAACCCTTTGATCACCCCTCATGTTAACCCCTTCCTGCCCAGTGTCATTAGTACAGTGTCAGTGATTTTTAATAGCACTGATTATTGTATTAGTGTCACTGGGGATGTCAGTGACAGTTAGTAATTTCCCCCCAGTGTCAGAATGCCCACTGCAGTCTTGCAGTCCCACTATAAGTCGCTGATCGCTGTCATTACTAGTATAAAAAAAAAAAAGTTCCAATATATACCACCATTTGTGGACATTATAACTTTCATGTAAACCAATTCATTTACAGGTATTGGGATTTTTTTTATAGCAAAGACATGTCGCAGAATACATTTTGGCCTAAATTATGACGAAATTTGATTTTTTACATTTATTTACTGCATATGTTAAATAGCAAAAAGTAAAACATATTGTATTGTTTTTTTTCTCAAAATTGTCGGTCTTTTTTTGTTTATAGCACAAAACATAAAAACCGCAGAGGTGATCCAATACCACTGAAAGAAAGCTCCATTATGGGGAAAAAAAGAACAGAAATTTCATTTGGGTGCAGCATTGCATGACCGTACAATTGTCAGTTAATGTAGCGTAGCACTGTATCGCAAAAAATGGCCTGGTCAGGAAGGGGGGTAAATCCTCTTGAGGGCAAGTGGTTAAAGTCCTGTAAAAAAGAAGGCTCTCAAGCAGGATCGGACTGACAACTCATGGGGCCCCCGGGCAATAGGGGATCATGGGGCCCCTGTGTCCTTGCCCAAACTCAAAAAAGCCTATAAAAAAGGTACCAGGGGCATCTCATGGGGCCCCCTACTGACCCCGGGCCCTCGGCAGTGCCTGAGTTTCCAAATCGTCAGTCTACCCCTGCTCTCAAGCCCATGTTAGCTAGAAAGGCTTCTTTTGTGCCCCTCCCTGATTAAGTTTCATTTTGCTACTAGAGCCTGACCTTCCCTGACTTCATGGATAACTTCCACTAGTTGCCATCCCTCTGTCCAGTGAGTGTGTCTATACTGTCCTCTGAGGTAATTCCATTTGACAATCACATGGCTGTTGGTAGGGCTTAGCCAGCTACAATAACAAAGTGAAACTACTTCAGAGAGGGGCACAGAAGTGGCCTTTTGGGCTAATAAGGGCAACCTCTGATGTCTGCTTCTAGGTGGAAACTTTATATTTAAAAATGTAAAGTACAATAACGATGCATTTATAGTAGAACTAAAGGTTAAAGAAAAAGGATTGCTGGGAGGTGGGCTTTTATTGTACATGATGGAGTTGAGTTACTAAAGGCAAACAGACTGTGCACTTTGCCAGGGCAGTCACACTCTACAAGAGCATTCACTCTAGAGCTTAGTTAATGAGGCAAAGCATCACTTTGCAAAAAATACCCAATCACATGCAAGGAAAAAAAAACAGCCTATTTTGCTTGCACATGATTGGATGATGGAAGTCAGCAGAGCTTACTCTCATTTACTAAGCTCTGGAGCAAATGCCATGCAGAGTGCAGCTGCACTTGCAATGTGCACAGTCTATTTGCCTTTAGTAAATCAACCCCTGCATGGGTATTCTGCAATAAAAGCTCATTGTCTGCCGGCCAGAATATACAGCATGATGTGTTCTGCATGTACACTGAGCCTTCTATGCTTTGGTGCAGGGATGAATTAACTCTGGGGCCAATTAATCAAAATAGCTGAAGATGCTGAACCTGGATCAACAACGGAGCAACAAAAGGTCACTTTGGCAGGGAAGGCGTATTTGCTGTGCATACTTGCACACTATGGCTAAAGACCCCCCACCAGGATAGTCACTTAGTTCCAGTTTAATAATGCATGGTCCAATTTGTTTCAACTTTGAAAAAAAAATCCTTGCTGGTCCCCTACAGCAGTGGTCTCCAAACTGTGGCCCTGGGGCCGGATGCAGCCCTTTGCTTGCTTTTATCAGGCTCTTGGGCAATTGTTCCCTCCACTATCAGTAACAATGGGGCATAGTTCCTGCCACTGATACTGACAATGAGGCACTATTCCTCCCACTGACACCAATGATGGGGCACTATTCCTCTCACTGACACCAACAATGGGGCACTATTCCTGCCACCGACACCAATGATGGGGCACTATTCCTCCAACTGACTTCAACAATGGGACGTTATTCCTCCCACTGACCCGAACAATTGGGCACTATTCCTCCCACAGACACCAGTGATGGGGCTCTATTCCTCCCACTGACACCAAGGATGGGGCACTATTCCTCCCACTGACACCAATGATGGGGCACTATTCCTCCCACAGACACCAGTAATGGGGCTCTATTCCTCCCACTGACACCAATGATGGGGCACTATTCCTCCCACTGACTTCAACAATGGGACACTATTCCTCCCACTGACACCAACAATGGGACACTATTCCTCCCACTGACACCAATGATAGGGCTCTATTCCTCCCACTGACACCAATGGCGGGGCACTAATCCTCCCACTGACACCAAAGATGGGGCTCTATTCCTCCCACTGACACCAATGATGGGGCACTATTCTTCCCACTGACACCAATGATGGGGCCCTATTCCTCTCACTGACACCAATGATGGGGCGCTAATCCTCCCACTGACACCAAAGATGGGACATTGTTTATTCCCACTGACACCAAGACATTTTCTACTCTCGCTGGCCACAGTCTGGCCCTCCTAAAGTTTGAAGGACAGTTTAGAAAGTTTGGAGACCCCATTGTTGAGAAAGTTTGGAGACCCCTGCCCTAAGGCAATCCAATATCACCTGGATCAACAATCTACAGTGTTATTACTTAGAAAAATTAATGGCCAGTTACTATATTATGAACCTTTAGAAAGGCATCCAAATTTTTTTCTAGAACCATCGACTCATTTGGCTGAAACTAGCTCCTGTGGAAATCTTTTCCACATTTTCACAGCTCTTATTGTAAAGAAGCCTTTCAGTTTAGGGAGGTTACATCTCTTTTTTTTGCCATTTGCAATGAAACAAAGACATGAAATAAATAATCTGAATTCTGCAATCACATTTAGCTGCGACAGTGGGAAGTTATAGTGATAAGGAGGACAGAAGAAAAGGAAACTTTACCTGTCAACCATGGACAGAGGTCATGATGGAAACGATGGAGATGAGAATCCTGTGATGGACATTATGTAACTGTAGCTCCTTACCAAAATATCTTCTATTGTGTGTTTGCTTCTAGCATTCACTTTGGGTTTGAATCATTGTTGTCTAGTATGGGTATGTAGCAGGGGCGGACTGACCGTTCGAGCACTCAGGCACTGCCCGAAGGCCCGGGGTCAGTAGGGGGCCCCATGAAATGCCCCGGGTACCTTTTTTATAGGCTTTTTTGAGTGTGGGCAAGGACACAGGGGCCCCATGGTCCCCTATTGCCCAGGGGCCCCATGAGTTGTCAGTCCATCCCTGGTATGTAGTCTCGGTATGTATTTCCTTAGAGTGGAGCAATGGACAAAGTACAACTTGACATAATGTATGGTGCAGTCTGTCAATGTTAACACAGCCACTTTTGTGTTTCTGAGCTTCCACATCATCATTTTATTACCTGTTGATCCTGATAGATTTGCTACTTTTCCTCTGCCTTTATTAGGCCAAGCAGTCCAAGAAAAGGGGCATTTGTACGGTATTGAACAAACTACATACCATTGACAGGGTTTACAGCAGCTAGCTTTTAGTCCCTTTTCACACCAAGTCTCTTAGTGCATAGGGTAATAAATATGCAAGTTGTCGCATGTCATACACAGGGTAGCCAATTCATTTCAATGGGCTTGCCAATGTATGGAAAATAAGTTCCTGCAAGCATTTTTCCATGCATTTGGGCAGAAAAATACATGTCTTGCTTGCCGCGTATAGACATTAACAATTAGTCACTCGGCAAGCATGACATGCGGTTTTTTGCGTGTTCAAGCGCTATACTAGTATGAATATGGACTTATTCATATTAAATAAACTTGTTTTTGTTGCTGTTACTGCTCAAAATGTGTTAGCTGCAGTTAGGCTTTAATTTGTCTCTTAATTAAAGTGTTACTAAACCCAGGACCCTGCATTCACTATATCCTGTCTCCCACAGTACACAGAACATGAAAATGCAATTATTTTAGTAAATATAAACTGCTAAATACATTTTCTCATCAGCAGTTAGAGCAGTCTTGTGACTTCTATCAGTGTCCAGCAGAGCACTGGTTAAAGCTTGCAGGAGGAGTTTTCATTCTCCCCTGATTGTCCTGTGAGTCTGCATGACCCCTGACCCTCTGTCTGGACAGCTCTGATTTGCCCTGTGCAGATCACAAGCACCCTCCCCCTCAAAAAACCAAACCTCTCTAGCAATACACACCAAACTGAGCATGTGCAGAGTGAATCCTAGAGCTCTGTACTATCAGTAGATCGATTGGGGACAGTAGAAGAAGGGGAGGATCAGAGAAGACAGGATTTTTATTACACAATGCGGAGGGTTAACCCGAGGTTCCACAGCGAATATAACAAGCATGCTTTACTGCATATACAGACTGATTTTACTGTTGTGGGTTTAGTAACACTTTAATGTCTGTTTCAAACTACATGTCCATCTAAGACTACCCCACAGCATGACAATGCTACTCTTCACTCTCTCTACAGAAGGAGCAACATTGTCACCCTATTGCCGGCAGTGAAGTAACTGATGTACTGGCAGGATAAACAGGTGATAAAATACAAACTGCCGTGTTAATGCTATTGACAGACTGCATCCTATATATAATTCTTGATTTTTCTCATAGTTTTACATTAACAGTCACTGTTAAATAATAGCTTAGTGACAAAAATAGAAAAACATGACACGTTCTCTTTACATTAATGACTGGATTAACAGTAACCCAAATGAAACATTTATAGTGATTAAAAAAGAATGCTCTGGAAAACAAAGCATTTTTCCCAGCACGTCCTATGGGAAAATTATCTCTGTTGATGCCCTACTTTGTGCAAATCAATATGATTGCGGAGAACAAATTCTAGAACAAAAAAATCTCCATTAAAATTTTCAGAGATGAAAAAAGTTTACTTTTAAGACTCTTTTGAATTGTTACATTCGACTATTTCATAAACATTATAATAGCATTGGAGCATACTAACAGTACTACAATATGTACAGTATATGATAACATTTGCAGCAATTATACTTTGTATTTAAGATGGCAGACATGAGAGACTGGAGAACCCGTGGAGAACATTATGCTGCCTGTAACATCGTTCAGCATGACTGTTTTGGTGGTGGGTCAGTGATGGTCTGGGGAGGCATATCCATGGAGGGACACACAGACCCCTACAGGCTAGACTATGGCACCCTGACTGTTATTATGTATCGGGATGAAATCCTTGGACCCATTGTCAGACCCTACGTCGGTGCAGTGGGTCCTGGGGCCTCTTTGGTGCATGACAATGCCTGGCCTCATGTGGCGAGAGTATGCAGGCAGTTCCTGGAGGATGAAGGAATTGGTACCATTGAATGGCTCCCACGCTCTCCTGACCTAAATCCAATAGAACACCTCTGGGATATCATGTCTCGGTCCATCCAACACTGCCAGGTAGCACCTCAGACTGTCCAGGAGCTCAGTGATGCCCTGGTCCACATCTGGGAGGAAATACCCCAGGACACCATCCGTGATCTCATTAGGAGCATTCCCAGACGTTGTCAGGCATGCATACAAACATGTGGGGGCCATACAAACTACTGAGTACCATATTGAGTTGCTGCAATCAAATTTCAGCAAAATGGACTAGTCTGCTGCATCATTTTTCACTTTGATTTTCGGGGGGTGTCTTTGAATTCAGTCCTCTGTAGGTTGATAATTTTCGTTTCCATCAAACGATGGGGCATCCTTACATTCCTAACACATTACCCAGTCCATATCAGTATAGATATTTTTCCCCATTAAGATCTGATGTGTTTTCAAAGTGTGCCTTAAATTTTTTGAGCGGTGTATAAAAACTGTGGTTAGAGCCAGGGTTTTTTTCCAGCAGGAACACGGGGTGAACGCAGTTCTGGCAATTCCAGCATTGAATATATGTAATGACAAGGGGTGGTGGGGTGTGCTGGAGGGTCTACTGGTGCTGGCTGCTGAGGGATATATTGTTGCTGGGAGATTTTTTTTAATATAGGGGGAATCTATTATTGCTGGGAAAGTGTATTGTTGCTAATGGGGGTTCTATTGTTGCTGGGGGTCTTATGTTGCTGGAAGGGTCTATTGATGATGACTGCTAAGAGATCTATTGTTGCTGGGTGTTGGTATTGTGGATTTTGTTGTTGGTGGATTTATTGTTGCTGGGTGTCTATTTTTGCTGGCAGCAGGGGATCTATTTTTCTGTTTTGTTATTATTAACAAAATCCTTACAAACTACTTAGCACCACAAAATGAGACTTGGCTCTGTATTCCGCTAAAAGGGGCAATACTGGGAGGCTGTAGGGGCAGAAGGGATGGAGCTCAGAGGTGGGTACAGGGGCGGAGACAAGGGGTGACTTAGGAGGGGGAAGTATCTGAGAAAAAAAGTTAGATCCCAAAACACACATTAAATCACATTTTTATTTTAGACATACCACTTAGCTGGAATAGACTTAGATGCTGGATGTACATGGTGTGTAGTAAACCACGCTTGTTATTCATGTATTGCATGTGTTCTGTAGCCTGTGTGCACATTGGGGTCACACAGTAAACATTCTGAGGATACAATACAGTTTGTGCACTACTGATCCTCATACCCCTTTGGTCCCGTTCACATTACTCGATTTGGAATTGTGTGCAGAATCGGTGTGATTCTTCACATGATTTGGAATCGTGGGAAAATGAGCAATGCACGTTTGGGTGCCTTTATTCTTAATGGCACCCCAAACTCGGTATGATCCTGCCGGAAGTGTCACATGACAGAATTGCACAACAATTGTGGCATAACATGCCTTTACAAATCACGCTAAGCTTGTTGCCCAAAAAGGAGCAAAAAACGCGCATAGGGCAGCCCATCGAAGTGAATAGACTGCCCTACGCTCGACATGCGGAATCAAGTGAAAACAAGTGCATCAAAAATAAAGAGATATGTGAACAGAGCTTTGGTGAATCAGACCCATTGCTCCCCAACTCCTGAGAATGCACAGCCCTATATTTAAGAGAAATGTAGACAGCTTCATGGTTCCTTCATTAAATACTGTTATGCAAACTCTTACGTTGAGAGACAGTGTGTGTGAAGTAATTTAACAAAGCAAGATAACCTCTCCAAAAAGAGCAGGGAATAAAAAGCAGCATAAACAACTGTACTGGGCACAACCCAGTGTAATATTTCAAAAGTAAGCATCTTGAAAATGAAAATTTTATGTACTCAGGGCTGTTGCCTTAATTTGAGGTCAAGTGTGCTAACTGGACTTCAGCTGACCTCTGAATCCTAAAATAGGTCAAATTCAAAGTATATAAAGTTTGCCAATGGAGTCACACCATCAGTATTGCCTGTAGACTACCTGAAGCTGATATCTTCCCAATTGATTTATCATGTCTTGTTCTGGACTCTGTCTCCATGTGGAGGAAGCCATTTTGGTAGAGGACTATTCTTCCTCATGTCAGAGATGTCCAAGTGATGGCTGGTGGAGTCATATTCAAGAAGCGACAGGAGAGCACAAAGCACAGAACCCCAAAATGAATGAAACAGAAAGTTCCTTGCACTGCAGGTCCTCAGGTACAGCTTCCTCTCCAGCAAGGAGAACAGTGAGCAGCACAGTAGTGACAACACCAAATCTCACTCCAAGAGAGAGGACCAGCAGTCAGAAGCAGCAATACCTTTGATGATCTCACACTGCAAATTTAAAGCTATGAGGCTGAAGGAAGTTTGCTGCCTTTTCAGGAGGAATTCCATATAAAAGGTTTGTGTTCAGGGCACTGCTTAGGCATAATCAACATTTCTAGATGGTACTTACAAGATAGCAAACCTTTTTTTTTAGTTCAGGTCTACTTTAATACAGAATATTCAAATTCTTGCATCAGTCTAATCATGATTGCTCCCTTTGAACTGCAGTTACTCTACTATGCAACCGGTGAGTAACGATTAGCCCTGTAACAGTTTCATGTCCTTTCAACTAGTATTCTCGATAAGGTGTAGTCAATTTTCTCCAAATTTTACAGTTTAGCTCATTTTGAAACCTCTAAGAACATTCAGGCAAAATTCCCTGCCTGCAGAGTATTGAGTCATATAAGTTACAGGTCTTGATGTAATAAATAATTCCAAACTATTTGCAGCTAATATTTACTCTTACACTTTGCCTGCTTTTCCTCTCTGTTTCAATAACCGCTGAAGTGTGTGCTGAGATTGAATACATGGAAAAGTGCTTTACGCATAAATAAGTAGCTGACCTTTTTCTTCAGTCTGTGTGTGATTACATTATAGCGGAACCTATCTCAACAGGGAAGCCGAGTTAACATTTTACATCTAGATCCAAGAGACACAAGTTTTATTTATGTTTTTTGTAGAATAAATTACGTGTGGGTTCTTTATTGTCACAAAGCAATCTAGACAGTATTAGCTTGCTTTGTACCCAGTGGTAGGGCGGATGTGGCTCCCCTTGTAAAAGACTGGCGCTGGCAATGATTTTTTGACTGCTATAGTCTTCTCAAAGCAGTTGAACAAAAACAAGGAAGACAGAAATCACAATTACCAGGATAACCAGGCTCATGGTTCTAGGATGCCATTGTTATTTATATTGTATTGCAAAACTTAAAGCTGAACTCCAGGAATGATATATTTTGTATGCTTACATTGGGCCAGCTTGGTGACCACTGGCATTGGTGTCAGTGACTGAAAAATAACCTGCAGCAATGGTGTCAGTGTCTGCAAACAACCCCCAGCACTGGTGCCAGTAACTGCTAAACAACCCCCAGCATTGGCGTCAGAGACTGCAAAACAATCCCAAGCACCGGTGTCAGTGACTACAAAACAACCCCCAGCACTGGTTTCAATGACTGCAAAACAACCCTCTGCACCTGTGCCAGTGACTGCAAAACAACCCCCAAAACTTGTGTCAGGGACTGCAAAACAAATCCCAGCAGTTGTGTCAGGGACTGCAAAACAACCCCCAGCACTGTTGTCAGTGACTGCAAAACAACCCCCAGCACTGGTGTCAGTGACTGCAAAACAACCCTCTGCACCTGTGCCAGTGACTGCAAAACAACCCACAGCATTGGTGTCAGTGACTGCAAACCAACCCCCAGAAATGGTCAGTAACTGAAAAAACAACCCCTAGCACTGGTGACTACAAAACCCCCCCCAGCATTGGTGTCAGTGATTCAAAACAACCCCTAGAATTTGTGTCAGTGACTGCAAAACAATCCCTAGGATTGGTGTCAGTGACTGCAAAACAACCCCCAGCTTTGGTGTCAGAGACTGCAAAAATACCCCCAGCACTGGTGTCAGTGATGTCAAAACAGCCCCCAGCACCTGTGTCAGTGACTGCAAAACAACCCGCAGCATTGTGTCAGTGACTGCAATAAAACCCTTAAGCACTGGCGTCAGTGGTCTTAATAATAGCTGCCAGCACTGAAGTCAGTGATTTGCAGTAATAACCAGCACGGGTGCCAGTGACTGCAATAATAAGCCCCTGGATTGGTGCAGTGACCACAACAATAACTACCAGCATTGGCACAAATGACCACAATAATAACCCCCAGCATTGGTGTCAGTAACTGCAGTAATATTCACCACATCAATGGTCAGTGGCAGTCTGTTAACCCCCACCCTGCATTGATGGCCAGTGGCATTGCTGTTATCCTCTTCCTTCTACATTGGTGGTCAGTGGCATTGCTGTTAACTCCTTCCTGCATTGGTGGGCAGAGGCAATTCTGTTATCCTCTTACTTCTACATTGGTGGACAGAGGCAATGCTGTTATCCTCTTCCTTCTACATTGGTGGACAGAGGCAATGCTGTTATCCTCTTCCTTCAACATTGGTGGTCAGAAGCATTGCTGTTATCCTCTTCCTTCTACATTGGTGGACAGAGGCAATGCTGTTGTCCTCTTCCTTCTACTATGGTGGTCAGAAGCATTGCTGTTATCCTCTTCCTTCTACGTTGGTGGACAGAGGCATTGCTGTTATCCTCTTCCTTCTACATTGGTGGTCAGAGGCAATGCTGTTATCCTCTTCCTTCTACATTGGTGGACAGAGGCAATGCTGTTATCCTCTTCCTTCTACATTGGTGGACAGAGGCATTGCTGTTATCCTCTTCCTTCTACATTGGTGGTCAGAGGCATTGCTGTTATCCTCTTCCTTCTACATTGGTGGTCAGAGGCATTGCTGTTATCCTCTTCCTTCTACATTGGTGGTCAGAGGCATTGCTGTTAACCCCTTCCTGCATTGGTGGGCAGAGGCATTGCTGTTATCCTCTTCCTTCTACATTGGTGGACAGAGGCATTGCTGTTATCCTCTTCCTTCTACATTGGTGGTCAGAGGCATTGCTGTTATCCTCTTCCTTCTACATTGGTGGTCAGAGGCATTGCTGTTAACCCCTTCCTGCATTGGTGGGCAGAGGCATTGCTGTTATCCTCTTCCTTCTACATTGGTGGTCAGAGGCATTGCTGTTAACCCCTTCCTGCATTGGTGGGCAGAGGCAATGCTGTTTTCTCCTCTCCTTTTTTTTTTTTAAAAAGAATCTTTATTGGGTTTTCAATTATACTAAACCTGAGCAGGTTAAATATTCCAAGGATGTATCTCAACAACATAGCATCTTTAGTAGTTGTACTGACATAATAACCAATACAGGCGATAGTAATAGATTTGTATAGATAATCTAAACAAAGAAATTCACCAAGTATGTGAAATCTCTGAAGAGTTTTCAGAATAGGAGGAGAAGTCAGTTGTTTGCAGCAGTATCATCAGGAAAATCTGAGCAGAGATTTTGAAAAAAAAAACTGTTTAGAAAAAAGAAAAAGGAGAGGGGTGTTGTGAGTCAGAAATGTAGAAGGATGCGTAAAAGTATGCAAGAATGTACCCTGAGGTATATAGGTGATAGCAGGTTGTGGCGTAATGGCTATGTGCTGAAGAACTGAAACTATGATGAGTGTCATGTATATGGGTTGAAAACTACTGTAGGGAGAAGAAAAAAACGTATGTGAAAGAAGATAGAAAAAGAGAGAGAAGAAGACGATAAGTTAAAGGAAGCAATAGAGAGAAAGAAAAGGTGTGGGAGAGAGCTTAGACTGAAGAACATGGACAAAAGAAAAGAGAAGGGAGATGAAGTAGGAGCGGGCTGGAGGGGTCCTTCCCAGAAGACATTCTATATGTTTAGTAGTAAGACGAAGGGTGAAATAAGGAGCTAGGGGGATGGCAGAAGAAGGCAATATGGGGTGGAGGGTATTGCAGGTGTTGTAAGGCCTCATTTGGTTGGGGCTGTGAAAGGACGAAGTGTCGAGGTTAGAAGAAGGGGACTGAAGTATATAGGAAACGGTGGAGAGAATAGTTGGATAGAAGTTTAGCTTGCCTGACTAGGAGTGGTAAGAGAGTAGTAACAACATAATGAGCCTAGTATGCCTATGATACATAATCTTGATAACAGAAGACAGGATGGAGCAATATAGAATATCCAGACTACTGGATTGTGTTTCCAGGTTGGGTCATTACAGATGAGTCACAAAGAAGTAGCTGCTACTCTGGAGTGGGAAAGGATTGTTGAATATAAAGTCTCCATTTTCGAATATATTTCTCCTCTCTATGCTGCTGGGAGGAGGTTAGAGAATCGAGTTGGTCCAGATGAAGAAGGGCATTAAGGTCTGCTTTGACATCTGAGATATTCCGGAGGCTGTTGGAGACCCACTTTTTCAAAATGGCTCTTCTCGCGATCATCAGGCAGGAGGACACCCATGGTTTTGTGGCACGAAGTGTAGCAAGCTGACGCGGGCAAGCCCTTGGTGGGAGCTGTTCTAGATTGCCAAAGAGAAGAGGTAGAGGGTCTCTTGGTAGGTGAAGAGAAGTGATGGAGGCGATGTAATTGAGTATTTGAGTCCAGAAAGTGGATATGGGTTGGCAAGTCCAAAATCTGTGTTTTAACAAGGGTTTGTAATGACCACATAAAGGGCAGGTAGAGGCTGAAGGGTTTCCACGAACATATAAGCATGGCATATAGGCATGGTGCAATAGCTTGAGTTGTTGCTCCCGCCAGAACTCATTGGTGTTAAAAGCGCAAGTATTGTTGAATCCAGTGAGGATTTGATCCATTGAGAATGCGTTATCAAAGTCTCTAATCCAGGGAGAGTTGGTAGAGGATGTCTCTAAAGGTTTTCTCCTCTCCTTAACTCCCATCAGTATTTCATTACCCCCGTACTGCTCTCTCCCTGATAACTTCAGGCTGGGACTATACTTCTAATGTCAGGCCTGATGGTACTGAATTCATTTCAGTGCTGGGTGTGGGAAAGCAGGAAGCATCCCAGGACCTGGCATTCTGCTACTACCATGCAAAGTGCCAACACATGGTGATCTGAGCTGGAGGGCTGTGTGTTTGGCACCAGTGCTTTAGGTTGATTCAATGTGCTCCATAAATTAACAGATCAGCTATATTTAAGTTAAATTAGGAATGCCAGCAAATGTGTCACAGACAGAAAATGTGATAAAAGCAAGCTTGTGCTTTAATGTATTTCGCTTCATTGATATGACATTTATGAGCTGTATGTGCTAATTGATGAAAGGTCACATGACCCATTTAATTTCTTTTTTTCTTATTTCCTTTAAATTGTTGTAAATTGGCAGTTACTAATAGCAGTACAGGTGGGTGTCACTAGTGCAGTTTAATGACACTGGTCTGTGTTTATTCCTTCTGATGAAACATGAATGCTCCTTTTTTTAACTGTATACCTCATCTACGTATAGAAATATTTTTGCTTGTTTTTAATGGCCCATTTCAGAATAGTGAAAAATGTATACCTTTACTGTATGTGGTTAAAGTGGTGGTATGAAATCCAAAACCAAAAATGTAATATATTGCAGCGTACTAATCATTAGATGTGGTGGCTGAATTATTTTTTTTTTTTCAGCCTTTTTCCCCTCTATTTTCACCTGGTGGTCTGGCTGTAACACACCTCCTGTATTAGAGTGCCTACACTCTGGATGAAAGAGCAAATGAGACACCTTTAGATAATAGCATTGTCAGGGAGAGGGGAGTGTTAGATGGACAAGCAGATTTAAATACACTAACAAACTGAAGCCAGACTCCAGCTCACACTGCAGATACACAAGCAGTTACAGCAAAAAAATGACCGTACTTTATTTTGGGATAAAGATTTTACATGAATACAGACAAATTGCTTATTGTAAGTACTCCTGTCAGTGGTAAATGACCCCTGAAGAGCAGTAATCTTTAGGCTGTCGGCAGATTGGCCTCTGAGCATGTGCAGAGCAGGGCGAGACAATATATTACTTGATTTTAAACAGCATAGAAGCTTATATTTAGTGCTTTACATACAGTAGCTATACCTGGAAAAGGGGTCAGCCTGAAGTAATCTAGCAGGACTTTATTTTCTGACTAAAGTTTCACTTTAATGCTAGGCTGCATTATATATTTTTATATATTTTTTTATTTTGCCCATAATTTGCCCATGGCTCCACTATGCCAGGTGAACTTCTGTCATTATGAATAACTTTTCCTTTTCTAAAATGATCTGAAAAGGCAACACAAATAAATGTAAATCATTTATATTCAACACCTTGGCTGTCTAATCACACCACGCTATGCCTGACTGCCATAAAACACGGTGACCAGATGGCATGGAAAATATACTAAATAAATTCTCTTGTAATACAGCAGGTTTGATAGCTGAAGAAACAAATGGCCCCATTAGCAATGGGTCATATGCATTCACATCTTGTCTACATTTGTGATTAATACGACAATGACATGCATATCTGACAATGGCTAATGACACTTACTTTCAACTAATGGGCAAAAAATATTGCCCAATTTCTGCAATATCAATCTATGTCTGGGAATCTGAGCACCTCTCTGGTGCTGATCAATGACACAAACAATGGCTACCATGAATTGAAGATTTACCGGGGATTCTGGGAGTTATCATGTTGCATTGTCTGGAAGGTTGGTGTCTTTCTACTTTTTAACCAAGCATTAACCCGTGCCAGGAAGTAGTGCACTATTCCTTTTTAATGATGTGTTAATAAGCCTTTTGCTAACTGATGATGTCCCATGGCAAGAGACATTAATCTTGCTAATTAATAGACAGTATTAAATCATATTAACACATTTATGTTTTATTAGTGACTGGCTTAGCACAGTATGACAGTCTGTTGGGACGATGCTGGTAAATATGAACAAGCATTTACTGGATTCTGTAAATGAGTACTTAGCTGTAAGTTAGCTGCTTCAGTAAGAACTACACATATACCGTAGACATAATTAACAGTGGTGCCATGTCAAATGTAATGTGCAGTGACTTATAACAATAAATTATTATTCCGTTTATTGAAGTTTCCAGCAGCACATCCACTTGGGAAACAATTCAGCAGCAAAACAGTGTCTTCACTGCCTCGATAACAGAAGAAGTAAGGATGACCTAATGTGCCATAGGGGAAGAGGTTAATCCAGCCTTTCTCAACTAGGGTTCCTCCAGAGGTTGCTAGGGGTTTCTAAACCACTTAAGGACCGCCCTATAGCAGATACACTGCTACAGGACGGCACCTGTGCACAAAATCACGTATATATAAGTGGTTTTGCATCTCCGGGTAGGGGGCACGCGCGCCCTACCCACGCCGCTATTTGTGGCTGCGGATGTCAATCACTGGGTCCCGCCCGGTAATTACCCGCCGGCGCCCGGTGATTACTACCAATCACTATCTCTATGCCGACGACACACAAATCTATCTCTCTTCCCCTCGCCTCACTCCTTCAGTCTCCACCTGAATCACTAGCCTACTGAACGACATATCGGATTGAATGTCACTCCACTTCCTCAAACTGAACCTTTCCAAAACCGAGCTCTTAGTTTTCCCCCCAGCCCGCACCACCCTCCGACTTCTCCATCACGACCAACAATGCCACCATCAGGCCCACCCTGCAAGCCAGAGTACGTGGTGTCATCCTAGACTCTAATCTGTCCTTCCAGCCCCAGGTCCAATCGCTGATAAACTCATGCAGACTTCACCTCTGAAACATCTCCAAAATACGTCCGTTCCTAACCCCGGAAACCACTAGGCAACTCATTCACTCCCTCACTATATCACGCCTTGACTACTGTAACTCCCTCCTAACCGGCCTACCACTCCACAGGCTATCCCCACTTTAGTCTATCCTGAATACTGTGGCCAGACTCATCCACCTTACTAACTGCTCCGTTTCTGCCACCCCCTCTGCCAATCCCTCCACTGGCTTCCGATTGCCCAGCGGATAAAATTCAAAATGCTAACCTTGACATACAAAGCTGTCCATAACACTGTCCCAAACTACATCACCAACCTGATATCCAAATACCACCCAAAACGTACTCTCCGCTCCCCACAAGACCTCCTTCTCTCTAGTTCCCTGGTCTCCTCCTCCCATGCCCATCTCCAGGACTTCTCCAGGGCTTCCCCCATCCTCTGGAACTCCCTACCCAAATCCATCACCTACTCTCCTCTCCTTTAGGTGCACCCTGAAAACCCACCTCTTCAGGGAAGCCTAGCCCGCTCTCAGCTAATTGCCAATCTCCTCCACTCTTCCTACCACTCCATCCCCCACAGCTATTTCTCCCGTACCACTATCCTCTCCCTCCTAGATTGTAAGCTCCAAGGAGCAGGGCCCTCGAATCCCTCGTGTATCGCATTGTATTGTTATTGTACTGTCTCGTGTATTGTCTCCCATTGCAATGTACAGCTCTGAGCAAACTGTTGGCACTATATAATTACTGTATAATAATAATAATAATTACTGACGGGGAGGAAGACTGTATTGTTTATAGTCTTCCTCCCTGTCAGTTTGAGCACCCTGCTCGGGATGGCTGTGCACACAGTAAAGCACCCCCCGCCCGCCCCCTAGTAAAACACTGCCAGCACATAGTTAACCCTTCACCCCTCACATTATCCCCTTCCTGCCCAGTGCCATTAGTACAGTGTCAGTGTCTTTTTTTTTTAGCACTGATCACTGTATTGGTGTCACTGGGGATGTCAGTGACACCAAGTTAGCTCCCCCCCAGTGTCAGAATGTCCGCTGCAGTCCTGCTAAAAGTCGCTGATCGCTGTCATTACTAGTAGAAAAAAAAATCCCACTATCTATACTCCTATTTGTAAATGCTATAACTTTCACGTAAAACAATTAATTTACACGTATTGGGATTTTTTGTAGCTAAGACATGTCGCAAAATACATTTTGGCCTAAATTTATGACGAAATTTACTGGACATGTTTAACAGCAAAAAGCCTTCATCTTCAGAACTATGAGCCAAGTTCTTGCAGAAGAAAATGATGGACTGAGCCTTGCAGTAGCAATTTGAGGATATTAAATTCCCTCTTAGAAATCTTAGAAACGAGTCCTTTCACTAGGAATTAACCACTTCCTTACAGGGTACTTTTACCACCTTCCTGCCCAGGCCAATTTTCAACTTTGAACGCTCTCACACTTTGAATGACAATTGCGTGGTCATGCAGCACTGTACCCAAACTAAAATTTTATCATTTTGCTCACACAACTAGAGCTTTCTTTAAGTGGTATTTAATCACCACTGGGGTTTTAATAGTTTCTAAATTAACAAAAAAGACCAAAAATTTTGAAAAAAAAAAACACGTTTCTTTGTTTCTTACATAGTTACATAGCAAGTCTAGCTAAAAAAAGACAAAAGTCCATCCAGTTCAACCATTAAAAAAAAAAAAAGTTATAAAAGTTTGCAAATAAATAATTGTTCTTCATAAATTAAGGCAAGATGTATTCTGCATTTCTTTGGTGAAAATAACCCAAATCAGTATTTATTATTTAGTCTGTAGGAAAGTTATAGAGTTCACAAACTATGGGATATATCTGAAAATTGATCAATCCTGAAGTACTGACAGCCAATCTAATTTCTTGAGGCCCAAAAATGTCAGAACAGTACAGATATCCCCCAAATGACCCCTTTTTGCAAAGTAGACAGTCCGATGTACTTCATAAGAGGCATGGCGAGTTTTTTGAAGTTGTAATTTTTTTGTCGTAATTTTTTAGAAAGTAAAGAAATGAAAAAAATAATTTTCACAATTTTTTTTTACATACTGTCACTAGTGTAGTACAGCATCATCATATAACTGGTGTGGCAGTGATTTTGGACACTGACTGGTGACAGTACGGAAAAAAAAAGTTAACTTTTTTATTTTTTAATACTTTTTTAATTTTTTTATAAAATTTTTTTATCTTTTTTTAAGATTTTTTTTTCATATCACACTATGACCAAAGTAGTATAATGTTCCTATAGTAACATTGTACTACTTTGGGGAAGTGATCAGTATTTGTTTTTCTTTTTTTTACACAATTTGATTGCTTATAACAAATAATTTCTTTGCTATAAGCAAGCATTTAACTGAATGAAATCGATTCATTCAGGTTTTTTTGTTGTGATTAGCTGTGACTAGCCATGGCTATACACATGACACAGATGGGCTGGGATTGGCCCAGCCTGTGCATGTGATCACTGTGACCATTCACAGCTAGACACACATGTATACAATGGATGGCATGAATGGAAGCCACCCATTGTGTACAACTGTCATGTGACTTGCTGTGATTGGTCACAGCAGGTCACATGCTACTGGCAATGGGGCCGGTACACATATCTGTCATCGGCCGTGTCCGAGGTACACAGCCGGTGACTGATCTCACCACAGCACGGCCCTGCAGGCATGCACAGAGCGTGATCTGGAAAGGATGTCATATGACACCCTACCGGAGGGAGAAGAGGTTTGCCCGGTCAACGTTTTACTATAGGCCGGGCGGAAAGTAGTTAAATAGCCTACGCTCTTCAGGCTCCAGACCCAATATCTAGCACCAGAGGGATGGAAACAGCACACAGTCTCTAGGATCTCTCACACCAGTCTGTACTCACGAATGTCCTTGGAAGATACGTTTGTTCCAGGTCTCAGACTATTTGTACTCCTTCCCAGCAACCATCTGTGCAGCCACAGAGACTGGCTGAGACAGTATAAATATTATTTCTACCCATTTGCTCTACTGCCCACCTAAATTCTAGGACCACCAGGAAAGTTCTGGATTGCAGGAAAAGCAGTCAAACGTGCAGCCTGTGAAACACAAAACAGACCTAAACAATCACACACACAGTCATATGGATTACAATGAGCCAGAGCTAAACTTACCTAACCTAGAATCTAACTAGGAGGTTCTACATATAATTACCACTGACACCATTGATCTTTTTAGCTATTTGTAACATTCTCAAGGACCTCAAAATGTAAGATACATTCTCCCCAGTGACCATCATACTTGTAAAATAATTTGTAGATATTACTAGCAGGGGTCCTTTGAGACCAGAACATTATTTCAAGGTTTTGTCCACCTTAAAAAAGGTTTAAAAAGGCTGGGAAAAACAAAGCTGGTGTTTCAAATAACATAATAATCTGCCAGTTACGCTTACCTATACTGAGAAACCATGGTTGAAAAACAAATTATATTTGCAAAAATAGAATGCATGTTATTATGGAAGAGTATGTGTCACTGACTTGCCTGTAGATAACTTTACTTGTTCCTCCTTTGAATACCAGCATTATTAAAACACATTATAAGGCCTTCTACACAAAGTGTTTCACTTGTCCATTTCATTGCTAGTTATCTGACAAATGAGTGATTTGTGCTTATAAAAGCACTTTACAGAACTACGCTGCCTTTTTCTCTCCTCCTCCGCTAGCTCAGTGCATCTGAAAATAAAAGATCAAGAACAATGCAATCTCTATTTGACAGAGTATAAGAGACCTGCTGATTAAAAGACTATATCTACCCCCAAAAGCAATGCCTGGATCCTTTTTATGTGCCAAGGTTTATTAATTTGCGATGTGTTATTCAGGGAGAATTAATATTCAACACCAGGTGCATAAGGTATCTATGTGCTTTGAATAGCTCATTGTCGAAAGATGCTCGAATCCTCCTATACTGCGATCCCTTGGTGTTTGGTTAATAATTGGCTGCCTTTTCCAGCCTCAGACATACAAAGGTTTTTAGAGTGCCAGCTGGACATGAAGAGTTTCAATCCTAAAAAAGGCTGAAAGCCTATTAATTACAGGATGTCAATCAAACTTATGATGGGCGCTTTAAAGATGAATCCCTCTTCTAGACATTTGTATAAAAAAAAAGCACTTCAACGCACCAAACCAGCACATCACAACGATGTTGACTTCTTATACTTCTTGTATCTTTGGGGAATGGTCCCCTTCCAGTATAGAGAAGAAGAATGAGTCTACCATTTTTAATACAAGAAAAGTGTGGTGTGCCATCAACATGTATTGCCCTGCATTGATGAATATTTCTAGATGCATTCTATGGGATTCACGCAATCAGTAAATTATCTATATAAATTAGTGTAGCGCTTAATCATAAATGAAACAATACCATAATATAATAAGACTATAAGAATAATAATATTAAATGTGATCCGTGCTGTGATCTTCTCAGTGCTCTTATAACAATACTAGCACTTAAGTATAAACAAAACCATCAATAATAAGATATATAATAATAACAAATGTGACAAGTGCTGTGATCTTCTCAGTGCTCTAGTACCACTGAGTTGAAAATGAGACCATAAATCAGAAATTAATATTATTTAGTGATAGTGACACTTCAAACAATAAATAAATCAATAAATAACAAGTGACGGTGCCACTTCAACTTCATTCAATGTCCAATATTCCTATTGACATCCATCTATTTAAAGTGTTCTTTATAGCCATGCATAGTGTGTATAGATAGTGCCACTCGTGAACCAACACACTCCTTATCCACTTCGGCTGCAATGCCTGCTCACCTCCTTCCTGCGACCCCAAGGGGCCCACAAGCCTTTAGGATCACCCTGGATCCTCAAGATTCCTGGTTATGGCACCTTCCTGATATTCCTCCTATCAGGCCTCCTCCACTCCTTCACTGCTATGCCTCCCAGGTTCCTCACCAACGGTTGTCTGCAAGCTCTCTCTCACAAAAATAGTGAGTGAAAAAACAGATCCTCCATTGTGTAGTATTTCCAAACAAATAGGATTTATTCATCAATAACAACAACAGGTGACTTACATTCGGTTGTACAGTCTCAGTGCGTCCCTCTATGGGTAAACTGCACCCTCTGGTAGTAACTTCCTGATAACCAGGAAAATGGCGTCCCACACCGGAAGTGCGACACTCCGGATACCGGAAGTAGCGTCTACGTATTGCCTACGCGTTACGTCACGTACCTCGTGACTTCTTCTGGGGCTTGTAAATTGTCTTCAAGGGTTTCTACCTGTGTTTCAACCAACCGCTTGTAACCCCAACCAGATGAAAGTGGTTCTTCATTTATTGATTGAGATAACAAGCAATGAAAGCATACATTTAGAAGGACAGTGGTGGAAAACAGCAGCATTTCTATATTTTATGCATTTCAATAAAAGTATGCTTGTATCATGTATAGGAAAAAGCCTTCCAAAAATAATTTTGTAGCAGGGCAGTCTGGGGGAGATTGACTAAAACTGGAGCACTCAGAATCTGGTAGAGTTGTACATGGTAGCCAATCAGCTTCTAACTTCAGCTTGTTCAATTAAACTTTGACAATAAAATATGAAAGCTGATTGGCTACTATGCACAGCTGCACCAGATTCTGTGTGCACCAGTTTTAGTAAATCTCCCCCATTGTCTTCATAATTAAATCCTGACAAAATCTTAAAGCAGAAAGTCAGCCAATAAAACAACTTTCTTTTTTCTGGCTCCTCCCCCCTCCCTCTCCAACAAGTGGATAACTATTAAAACATTTTTAGGTGTTTTTAGAGCTGCAGTACTTCCTTCTGTCTATTCGAGAAGGACATTGCGCTCTTGTTGCCTACTGAGATGACCACATCACACATCAGTTGACTATCCATTGTAGGAAGCAGGCGGGCTGTGGGATTCTGCACATGCAAGGATGTGCCCTAGGTTTTCAGGAACCAGCAGAAACATATGGCACATTTGCGCACATGCAGGTGGAGAGTTCCCCATGCATGTGTGCAATACTGTGGGTACTAAGACCACAGGTACAAAGGTGCATGAAAAAGCTGCATATGTGCAGATGTGCTGCAGGTCTCTTCTGGGTCCAGAACACCTGACAGAGCCTCTTCAGCAAATCTGTCCACGCACCACTTAAAATATGGTGTTGTGGTGAGGGAGGGGCAGCAGTTTTAGGGGATTGAAGTGCCTCTTTAATATTGTAAAGCAAACTTCCACATCCAGCCTTGGGCCATTTTATGTGGCCCTCGCAGCTTTCCTGAAGCTGTGACACTCACCTCGTCTACCCCCCCCCCCACCCATCTTGTCTCAGCAGTCAGCAGCAGAGAAGAGGACAAACTCCAGATCCTGCCTTAGCAATTGGCAGTAGAGAAAAGGACAGAACTCCACCAGATCCTGCCCTTCTCTGTGCAGCTGCGGAGAGGCTCGTCTCTGCCCTCACCCCCCGCCCCAGCAATCGACAGCAGATAGGATAGAACTCCTCCTACAGATCCTGAACCTCTCTGTGCAGCCGCAGCACCCCCCCGCCTCCTGGTCTCAGCATTCAACAGATTCTAGCCTTCCTCTGGTCTTCCTCCAGACCCTGCACTTTCTGCTTCCCAGCTCCAGCCCCAGCTTCTTCCCAGCAGCAGCACAAGCACAACAGCGTAAGAGGTTGCACAGTGATGTAAGGGAAGGTGGGCGACTCTTGACTTCTGATGGTGGAGGGGCTCTTGACATCTGATGTAAGGGTGGGTAGAGTGTTCTGGTACTGACATCTAGTCTTACAGATACCACCAGCCCTTTGAGCAACCACAATGCTGATGTGGCCCACAATGAAATTAAGTTTGCCACCCTTGTTGTAAGGAGAAAAGCTTTGCTGAAGTCTTCAAGTTACCAATAAGCTTCAGTTTGGGGAGGTTAAACACAGACTGTAATGGGAGTGCTGACCGCATACCTCCCAAAATCTGAACTTAGGAAACACTTGGAAAAGTCTCTCTAATAGACCTCGGAATAGCATTAAAAACCTGGCAAGACATTGACAGTAAATAATGTATTTGTCAAACATCCATTCCAAAATCCAGAACAAGACACATACAATGCATGGCTACAGTTTCATCATAATACAATTTGTACAAGCATGTAGCCACAGCTATAAACTTACGCGATGTACTGTTCACTTTTGTTGTACTTCTTGGCTAGGTAGCGTGCAGAGGCCTTACTGGGGATTTTCACCATGGACAGCTCCTTCCCATACCGTGTCATGTTGCATGGCGTCTCACACACACAGTAGTCGTTATCCTTTTCCACTAAGAAATCTGAGAAAGTTGAAGGAAAAGCAAGACAAAAGAACTGAGAGTAAGTTGTGACTCAACTCAAAGAAAGAAAAAATAAAAATATATGTAACAAATTGGACCTATAAAATAAACAACTGCACCTCAATCACAGAACTCTTCTAAAATATTTTACCCTCAAGAGCCAGATCTAGCCAGCTCATTAGATTATTTTTAAAAAAACTGGATTTGCTTGGCAGAAGTGATGGCAGAAAAAGACCAAGTGGTCCACCGAGTCTGCCCCGTTTTTATTCATTTATTTGTATGTGTTTTTTTTGTCTGCATATATTTCCAAGTTTGTCCCAAGTACACTTACGGTTGACTGATTCACTACATCTGCTGGAAGTCTATTCCAAGCATCAACTACTATTTTGATAAAACAATACTTTCTAAGGTTGGTTTTTTTAACTTTCCTCCTTCTGATGTGAGGTCATGCCCCCATGTTCTTGATCTTGGTTTATTGAAAATCCTACCCTCCTGAATCTTATTCACACCATTCATGTATTTAAAGGTTTCAGTCATGGCTATTATTCAAATATGTGTAGTGCTACCCTCTTGAGGGCCGCTGAGTTTTTGGGTCCCCCTAAGCTCTGCACAGCGAGCCAACATGCATTTTCCACAATTTCATCCTAAGTCAGTAAACTGTCCATGAGCTAGGTTTTTGTTGTTTTATTAGGAGCTAACAACTTGGATGTGGTCAAGGGGTATATGGGATGTCCAATGGAACTGTACAACTAGGAGGACAAACTTCTTAGGAAAAATGTCAAGAATCCAGCAAACAGGACAAAATGGATCCTAGGCTATCTACGTCTTCAGGACTGGCCCTTCCCTTCTCTCAGATTAGTACACAGTCTTTGTAGGGAACACTTGGTCCCCTTAAGTAAATGTCCTCAGACCCCAGATGAAAATCTCCTAATCTACCTGGCTGTCTTAAGAGTATCCCAGAGCAAGGGATTCCAAAACACACAAAGAATGTAGTCCTAGGGAGAACAAGTTGGGTATCGCACCTGACCGTCCTCTCTCTTCTGTCGCCAAGGACTGTAGAAGTACTCACACTGTCCTGCTCCTGTAGCTTTAAAGGTTGAAGCTGCTTTCAGGCCTTACGTTGGGCTGGCTCCTTCCCTGCTGTCAGGCTGTCTTTCCCTGGTAGACTGTGGGACAGTGGAGGTCCTTCTATCCATCTTCAGCCTGTAGGTAGACCCCCCCCCCTCTGGGGCCCCCTCCCAGGCACCAGACCAGCAGCACTTCCTTGCTCCATCTTCCACCCAACTCCTCTGCTGACCAGTCTCTCTCATACTTAAGGGCTGACCTAGCCTCCATGCCAGGCCTCCTGCCTGGGGATTGGCCACATTCCCCTAAGTATGCAGCTCAGCCCCTCCTCACCCCCACCCAATGCTTCTAGAAACTTCTCCAAGTTTCTAGAGCAGAGGGAGGTATCAGAGAACTGACCTGCAGAGCCTGTCAGCCTTAACCTGAAGTAAACTCGCTGACTCACTCCCAGGCTGATTCATACCTAGGCTTCTAGAAAGCCTCTTACCATACCCAAAAAAACTGTAGATTGTTTATCAAGGGTACTTTCGAATGCCTTAGGGCAGGGGTGGACAACTGTGGCGCTCCTGCTGTTGGTGAATTACAAGTCCTATCATGCCTCTGCCTTTGGGAGTCATGCTTGTAACTGTCAGTTTTGCAATGCCTTATGGGACTTGTAGTTCTACAACAGCTGGAGGAGTTGCCCAGCCCTACCTTAGGGGATAAGAAACATTTTTTCCCTGCTGGAGCAAATTGGACCATTCTTTATAAGTTTTTTTTTGCCTTCCTCCTAATCAACTGTGGGTATAGGGTTCTGCATATAAAGGATTTTATTTTTCAAACTTCATGGACTTTTGTCATTTTTTAGCCTAACTGTATAATTATGGAAATATTAATGTAAATAGAATGTCTAAAACCAGTGGTGTGAGTAGCTATGTTTTCAGTGGACACTCATCCAACAAGGCATACAAAGGCAGCCTGCTGCCATCTGTTTTATATGGTGTTGATTAACAAAAACAGATGCATGCATTATAACTAAGACAGACAAAACCAACAAGATCATTCATCCTGACACCAGAAAACTGTTTCAACTAGATCCAATTAGAGAAAGTAGGCACATGATCACTATATATATATATATATATATATATATATATATATATATATATATATATAATGGGCAGACACCAGTTCTTCAATCAAATCAATCAATCACATTTTATAAAGCAGACCACCACTCTTCTTTTGTATTTTCTTTAATAGTGATTCTTCCCCTCTTTCACATAATTGCAGGCACCTTTTCACTTTCATCAGGCTCCTGGCTCCTATGACATAAGCAAAGAAGATGGCTGTGCAGGACCGAGCAGTGGCGGAGTAGAAGCAGGACAACACTGGATTTCCTGCACATGTATGTATTTTGAGGATAACCCAGTGAACAAGGAAGAAGGGGAACATGTCGATATAAAGAATGATGGGGAGTCACACAGGCAGCACATCCACATGAAATACAAAATATAATTATTGTAGGCATTGGGACTTTAAGGGTGCCAACAACTTACAATGTAAACCAAAAATAGCATTAAGATACTTTATTCCACTCTGTATCACTTGTTAAAAACCAGATGCATAACCCCTCGTGTATCGCATTGTATTGTTATTGTACTGTCTCTTGTATTGTCTCCCATTGTAATGTACAGCGCTGAGTGAACTATTGGCGCTTTATAAATACTGTATAATAATAATAATAAAAGACGTAGGTGAAGGAATGCACATTACATGCCTGTATATATGCAGCATACTCTGTATCATATGACAAAGCAGTTTCATATAGTATATGATCCAAAGATGTAAAACACTGTCCAAACATATGAATAAGTCGTTTCTTCAACGCGTTTCAAAGTGTTATGTCTTCTTGACGAAGCTCATTGTGAAACACATTGAAGAAACTACTTGTCCATATGTTTGAACTATCATCATTGGAAATATCTTTAATATCTTTATGTTATTTTTGGTTTACGTTGTAAGCTGTTGGCGCCTTTAAAGTCCCAGTATCTACAATAATTATCTTTTGCAAGGTAAGAAGGGATTAAAAAATATAACAGGATGGGTGAAGTTCCTCTTTAAGTTTTAATTTGCATACTCATTTTTTTTTAAATTTGTGATTTTCTATAATTATGGAATCAGGCATATCTGCCACTTTACAGGCAGCCCACAATTTACTATACTTGAGTAAGTGAGTGCCTAATCACCCCAAATGAGTTTTGTTACTGTAGCACCCTCTATGATAGGTTAGGCAAATTTAATTCTTGTGGCTCCCCTGTAATCAGTGGAGCAGCTTGTGATTGCTTTGGGCTGCTTTTAGGCTCTGCAGGCTGCAGGTTTGATTGCTTCTCCCTGGCTTCTGAAGGTTTCCAGAATGTAGTGAGTGGAAGAGGTAAATAAACTGTCTAAATATTTATGTGGTTTCAGCCAATCCCTGGGGGAGTGTACCCAGATGGTGCCTGGGGAAGTGCATACATAGTTTGGAGCTTGAGAAAGTGGGGTTCTTTTCCCAGTAGAAGAGGTTCTCGGGCAGCTTAGTTGAAAATTCTGCTTGTGATCAACGAAGTCCCAGCTGTGCACAGCTGGGGAACCTATCCTGCTACAAACTCTTTGAAGCTAAAAGAGGGGATCTGGTCTGGAAGATTCACTGAAGAGACCATCTGCCTGAGTCTTGAGGGAGACATCCAAGTACCTGAGGACGCTGTGAGTACAGACCCGAGAGAGGGATCCCAGTGACCTTTGTTGCCATTTGGCCCGGCACACCAGTACTAAAGCTTGCCTAGCCTGGACCATTACTTATGGTGTCCCAGTGCTATCCACTCTTATTGCAGAAGAGCTGCAAAGTAGCTGCAAAGAGAAGAGTGTCCTCTCATTGCTGTTCACTGTTTGGAATATCCCAAAACATCCCTAAGCCCCACCCAAGTTAATCTGCAAGAAATGTTAAAAAAGGCAACCGATAGATTGTTTACTGAGCCAGAAGAGTGAATGTTGCTGTTTTCCTGGCGGCCGCTACACTTGTGGGAAAGAACCATACGCTACGATAAAAACATTACATTTTGCATAATAGAGTGCCTTACCATGAATCATCCCCTCCATATGAGTCACCTGAGAAAAATGTGAACATTGGTTCTGATAAAAATGGAAGCTGAACTCACCTAGTGCTGGGTCTGCACACTCCTTGTATAACTCTGGTGTACAGTAAGCGGCATCTCCTGAAGAGAGACGGGAATAAAAATAAGGCCTCTTGCACACAGGCAAAAAACGGTTGAGTTTGACACATTTTTTTTTTTTTTGGATCTGAACACAGTGTTGCCTATGGGACAGTACACACAACTGCTTAAAGTGGAACTTTAGGTAAAAAAAAAAAAAGGTGAACAGGCAGGAATTTTAATAGACATGCTTTGTCTCCACTGTACAGTGAGCCGTGCATGCGCAGCTCACTGTACAAATTCGGCAATGCCGACTCTGACTGAACTCTCGCTCATGCGCGGGAGTGACTTCATCCCTGCCTGGCCAATGACAGCAGCTGGAGATTGAGACCCAGAAGCCTGCTGCCCGAAGATGTCAGTAGCAGGGCAGGGAGCAGCGGGAAGCCACATCGCTGGAGCCGAGGTGAGTATAGTCCCGCTTTAAAGATCTGTAATACAGCAATGTGTTCAGAAAATGTTATACTTAACTGCAATGTTTAGAAACTGTTGTACTTGACTGCAGTAATTTACGCGCATACATTTGTATACACAAGTATATACAAGTATACAGTATATGTATAAATCAGAACTGGTAGCTAGAAAAGGATGAAGAAGGAAAATGTTTATGAATATATATGCATACGCACATTTACGCACCTGTACATGTGTTTATGTGAGGTCTTTATGGAACATAACTGTTTTTTTTACCCAGGATCTTTTAGCCAGGAAGATCCTGTGTATAAATATCAAAAATGATTAAGCCCTGAACGTGCCTTTATATGAATATGTCTACAGCTTTACATTTAAGATATTCTGCCTGTCTATGTTCAGCAGGGCCGGGACAAGGGGTGGGCAAGAAGAGCAGCCGCCCATGTCATAGTGGTAGAGAAGGCATGCCCCCTCACTGCATGCTCCAGAACTACTGTCACACCATGACAGCAAACATGAAAAACACACCGTGCATGTGCAACACATCTTCTAACTTCTAGAAAGCATGAGACTGACCGTGCATGTTCAGTGCACACCCTGTTCTCCAATCATGGACAGCTTGTGCAAAGGGGGCAGATAATGGGCGCAGAGCAGTACACCCATTCAATATCATACATTAGCAGTAGGTGAGGGGGGCGCAGTTCTGCATCTTTGCCCTGGGCACTGGACAAACCTGTCCCCATACTGGTGTTCAGTACTTCTAAGACACAGACCTGGTAAAAGCATGCAACAAATAAACAACTGCCTATCTACTCATTTCTATATTTGTTGGGTACTCTATCCGTTGGATGTCACAACTGGTCCCATAGTGATGTTTGGATCAGAGGAGAGAACCACATCTCATTGCGGGGGGTGGAAATGGGGGATGGGATCAAAGGAACCCAACACTACTGAAAGTGTTGAACACAGGAGATTGTGATAGAAGGCCACCAGCAAGTTAAACATAATAGCATAAGCTCCTTTTCACAAGGATCTTTTTTGGAGATGACACACATAACGACAAGATTAGTTACACCAAGCTGATAAAAAAATTTATACAATTACATACTTTCTTTAAAACCCAACTCTAAAAATTCCTTGGTTTAGCAGCTTGTATAAGTCTAGGGCAGGGGTCTCCAAACGTTCTAAACAAAGGGCCGGTTTACTGTCTTTCAAACTTTAGGGGGGCTGGACTGTGGCTAGTGGGAGAAGAAAATGTCCTGGTGTCAGTGGGAGTAAACAATACCCCATCTTTGGTATTAGGGGGAGGAATAATGCCCCATCATTGGTGTCAATGGGATAAATAGTGCCCCATCATTGGTGTCAGTGGGAGAAAACTGTTGATTCTGCCAGTAGATCAGGTAATTTCCCACTTAATATAATAGGATTCCAACACTGTTCATCCTGCAGTCAAACTGCACTGAAAACACACTGCACTGTGAAAGTGATGGGTAACTATACAACTGTCTGAAGACTATTGCACCCATCAGCCTGTGCTTAACCCTTCACTCTTTGGATGTACATAGAAAGTACAAAGAGCTGAACTAGATAAAAAGTGGTATTAAACCCCAAACCAAAAAATGTAACATATTGCAGCTTGCCAATCATTAGATGTGGTGGCTGCATTCATTTTCTTTTTTAGGTTTTCCTCCCTTTGTTTTCACCTGGTGATCTGTCCAGTTATTAGAGTGCCCCCACTGTGGATGAATAAGCACAGAGGACACAGCAGGCAGTAACAATGTCAGCCGACTGGGGGAAGGGGGGCAGGATAGTGTTAAAGGCACTAGCAGATTTAAATACACTAGCAAATTGAAGCCATCCTCCAACTCACACTTTATAAGCTGTTACAGCAAACTGTTTTTTTTCCGTTTGGAATAAAGGTTTTACATAAATAAGTAAGCTGAATATTGTAAGAGCCCCTGTCAGTGTTAAATGGTTAGTCTCATCTCTAACCAATACATTTTGCTGGAGAGCTTTTTTTTAAAAACAACAGACTTACTGGCTGGATCACCAAATTAAAAATAGAAAGTTTAAAATAAGAAAACTAATGCAGCCATCACATCTAAGAGTTGGTAAGCTGCAATACAATAAATGTTTGTTTTTGGGTTTAATACAACTTTAGCCTGGATTCACACTGATGCGGTGCAGCACATCCTGTGCAAATCACATTTGATTTCTGTGCGGTGCAATTTGAGCCATGCAAGGAAATATCTTATTAACTTGCATACATTTTGTATAATGCCTCCATTTCTAGATGTGTGAACATTTAGTTTCGCTTGTAACCCCTCTCTCGTTTTCTGAGACTAGTTTAATTTGATTTCAAACGGAACCACCTTACTGTATATGGTATCCCTCAACTATTTGCAGTTTCTGTTCTTCATGTAATTATATTGATAAGAATGGAATGTTTCATTGGTCATCCTGAGATTAAGCAACGCCTACTGAGTTCTGTATAACCGTTCTTGTCGTGCATTAAACTTTCAGAGATTTAGCTTGCAGCATTTCGGTGTCTGGAACTTTATTTCTCCCAGGCCTGGTGGGGAAAATAACGAGGACAGGGGGCTACAGACATATGCAGGCCATAGACGGGTCAAAAATTGGCCGATTTTTCGGGCCGAAAAAAATAATCGGCCGATTTTCGCACCATTAATGGGTTAATTGGTCAGCCGTTTCTTGGGGTTTTGGCACATTTTTTTCTATCGGTACAGTTGGAAAAAAATCAGCCGATTTTGCCGGCAATGATGGGCAAATCGGCCGATCGGTTTACCGATAAAACATCTGCGCATGAGCCGTGACCTGTAAGAAGAATAAAAAGAAGAAGAAGAAGAAGAAAAAGAGGAAAAAGAAAAAGAAGAATTCCAGTCCGCTATTATATTTGACATGAAAAAGTCTTGCAGTTTCAACAATGTATCTATTTGTATCCGTATAAAAACATCTGTATCCGAAATGGATACAAATAGATACATTGTTACAACCGCCAGACTTTTTCATGTCAAATATAATAGTGGAGCTCTCTGCAAGAGACGGGACGAAAATCGGCCGATTTTTTTTACCATTGGTGGTAACGTCGGCCTATTGAACAACCGATTTTTCGTTTTCTTTTTTTTTTAAAAATGGCCGGTTTTGGACCCATCTATGGCCTGCAATAGGCTGATTCCTATCAACTGGTGTCGGGAAGTGGGATTAAAGGAGTGGCTGGTCAGGTAAGCTGAGCCAGTCTTAGTTTTACCTGGATTGTCCCCCTTTTAAGGCCCAGGGACAGTAGCCCAAGTTACCGTTCAAAATTGTTGGATCTCGCGGGGAGTCTTTAAGGTTGGACCTCAAAGGGAATTCAGAGGTTTTGGAAACCTCTGGGGAAAAATTGCCTAGGCAGGTATAATATTGTGAATTCACAGGGGTCCTCATTTATTTTTGCCATTTTCGAAGTATAAGTGCCTTTTTGCTGTATATTAAGAAACTGCTATGTAGTATTTTTGTTTTTTCACAATAGGGTTATTACAAGTGTCCGTACTTTTAAGTGTTAAACTCCTGAACTGCTGAGAAGGTTTTGTCAGCATTACAGCCTCTCCACTTCAGAGAACAAGTATTGACACTGTAATATTTATTGCTTTGCCTAACAGCTGTTTTGTGTCAAAGACGGGTAGAATCCAAAGGTAAGGGATCTCTGCCTTCTGAAGCTTCCGCATAAAGTGTTAAGTGATATTGCTAAAAAAAAAAAGAAAAAGACAATATATCCTGAATTGTCTAGCTTAACTTGTAAGGAATATGTGATAACGATATTGTTAGGGACAAAATGTCTGAAAGCAGCAGGTTTTTACTGGCTGAAATATGCATCTTGTTACCAGGGGCGGACTGACAACTCATGGGGCCCCCGGGCAATAGGGGATCATGGGGCCCCTGTGGCCTTGCCAAAACTCAAAAAAGCCTATGAAAAAGGTACCAGGGGCATCTCATGGGGCCCCCTACTGACCCCGGGCCCTCGGGCAGTGCCCGAGTTTCCAAATGGTCAGTCCGCCCCTGCTTGTTACACTCCAGAACATAGTAACTTGAATCTCCACTCTTTAGCCCCTACCATCTGCTCCAACAAGTTATACAAAGTATATTCAGCTTTGCCTAAAAGAGAGGATGATTTTTTTTTCTCCTCAGACCTTCAAGGGCAGACAGACCATCACAATCTTCCTTAGTTCAGGTAGAAAAATACAGAATCCTGATAGTAAAGAAAGGGAGAAGGAAGGGGTAGAGGAGAAGGAGGAGAAGAGAGCCATATGAGACAGACAGTGTTAACAGCAGAACAATTGAGTACTGTCCGTGATACTTTTTTTATTTGCACTAACATACAATTTTGAGGACAAGCTTTCGGGGTATGTCCCCTTCTTCAAAGTCCAAACAGTACTATTACAAATCACAAAGTTTAAGCAGAATGTTAGAACATTCTGCTAACATTCTGCTTAAACTTTGTGATTTGTAATAGTACTGTTTGGACTTTGAAAAATGCACTAATACGGCTACAATCACCTCAAGCAAAACAGCAGAACATGAAATTAATAATTGACAGAATTTTGGGATATGACATGGACTCAGGGTTTGATTGGACAAAGGTGCCTACAATATATGTTCTAGTTGATCCTGGAACCCCGGCAGCCACTTATTTATGGCTGAAGGAAGACACTTAGTGAAAGGTGTGGGAGGTGGTGACAGCCGAGATGGAGAGAATATGGAAGAGTAGGAAATTGTTAGCAACTGTTGTTGCTTGTAGGCAAGGAACAAAAGAGACAGTGACAGAGCATGTGAAAAGATTTAGAAAAGTTTGGAAGTAAGAAGCTGGGATTGATATGGCTAGTGCAGAAATGGGCACTATATATATCCAAACCTTGATGGCAGGATAAAGACCTGAAATTTTTCTGTTAATAAGACAGCTTATTTCAAACTGGACAGAGATGGCTGCAGGTACGTTTGACAAGCAAGTGATGGAGAAAACATGATTGTTTTGAGGTCTCCAAATCTACCAACAAAGCACATTTGCAGGGGTTATAACATAGTTATAATCCTAGAGAAAGAGGTAGCAACAGAAAAAAGGGACAAGAGTAGAATGTGAACCTTCAATTGGTATCACTGGGACATGTGCCAAAACCTGGGAAACGCCCCCTTTGAGTGTTTCAGACTCTCACATAAAAGGTCCCATAGTGAAACATTCTTTCAAAATCATATCAAAATGCCCTGTGAATTTTCTAGGCAGAGATCTGTTGGGAAAACTCAAGGCCAAAATCAGAGTAAGTGAGAAGGGAAGGGTGCACATGGAGTCATCTCACAGTTTTGTGAGTATGAAAGATTTAGACACAGTGAAGCCTGAAGTCTGTGCCAACAGTAAGCTAGATGTAAGGTATATTCTCTGTATACCTTTCAAGGCAAGACTCAAACCAGGTGTTGGTCCAGTATATCAAAAGCAGTATCCTTTGTCACAAGGAAATTGATGGAACTTACTGTTTAGTGCAAGATCTCAGGGCCATTAACAATCTCATTATTCCAATTGCACCTATCGTCCCAGATGTGCCCTCACTGATTACTCCATTCCACATGATATACAGTATTATACTGTGATAGATTTAAGCAAAGTTTTTTTTTCATTCCGTCCAAGCTGATGAAGAGACACAACTACTGTTAAGTTTTACTCTGGCCAACAAACAGTTAACCTGGGCCAGATTGCCCTAACGCCATGTGAATTCTCCGGCTGTATATTCCATGGCCCTCCGCGTTGCTCAAGTACGTCGATGACTTACTACTTTGTTCACCCAACAGGGAGGCGTGTAAGCAGGACAGTATTTCTCTGTTAAATTTTCTGGGTACAAAGGGACACAAGGTGGCAAGGCATAAGGTATAATATTGTCAAATTTCGGTGGATACTTGGGTTTCACTTTGTCACAAGGCACCAGAATGGTGAGCCAGTCCAGGATCCTAGCCATTACGAGTCTGCCCCGCCCAAAAACTAAAACGGAAATGTTCTCCTTCCTTGGTATGGTCAACTATGGTCGCCAATGGACACCTGACTGCTCCCATTATGACAATACACTCAGGCAGCACACTAAGACTGAGGCTTCAGACCTCATTAAGTGGGATCAAGTATCCACCAATGCCTACCAAATCTTGAGGTCCTCACTAGTTTCCTCTCCTGCTCTGGGTTTTGATTTTGATTTTCATGTGTATGCTCATAATAATTGTAAAACCATGGCTGTTGTGGTCGCTCAGGATCATGGAGGACACATGAGGCCAGTATCCTATTTTCCAAAAGTACAGGGCATGCCATCATGTCTGAGAGCCCTGGCCGTCTGTGCCATGGTGGTGGAGGACTCAATGAGTGTAACCCTAGTACATAAAACCATCCTTCACACCACCTATCATGTACTGCACGTCCTTAAGAATCTTATTACGCAGCACCTGACAGCACAAAGGCCAAGTGGTTATGAAGTGATTTTGACATCAACTGCTAATTTGGAAGTGAAATAAGCAGGTTCTAATTCAGGTCCCTTAGCTATGTTAAATTGTTTGCTAGGGATAAAGGGTGAAACTGATAACCCACCCAAGGAACATGATTGTGTTCAGGTAATACATGAGGACACTACTCCCAGAATAGACAAGCAATAAAAAAGGGTTGACATTAGATGCAAATTGTCTAATGTCAAAGGGAGGTATAACAGGACTCTGGATGTCTGGTAAATATAGACTTGGACATAGGACCAACATTTACGTCAAAGGTTACACAAACAGGTAGCCAAACCGATGAGCATTGACTGGAAATTCCACATACCCTACCATCCACAGAGTTCTGCTCACGTAGAAAGGGCAAATAGGACCCTGAGGAAAAACTAAGGAAGGTAACAGGTGGGACATTTAAGGGATGGGAGTTGTACCTGCCATTTGTTCTGGCTGAGATGAGGATGACACCTAATAAAGTCACCAAATTTTCTTTTTTTGAAATTTTTATGGGCAAGCCATTCCCCACCCCCTGGAAAGGAGGTTCTTTGGTAGTTATGACAGGTGATTTAGAATTAATCCAGGAAAGATATGTTCAGGAATTGATTAGGGTGTCGAATGGTGTATATGGTGATGTCTCTCTCTCGTTTTCTTTTTTCCCACAGATAATCCAACCCACCCGTACAAGCTAGGAGATCGGGTAGTGGTTAAGTACTTTCACAGACACAGGACCACAGATCCGCCGTACGGGGAACCTACCATAGTGACGGCTGTGACCAGAACCGCAGTTCTGACTGCTGGTTCCAATGTCTGGATACATGCTTCTAGAGTAAAGAGGATCCTGGAACCACCAAAGAACCAGGAGCAACAGACGGAACAAGAATAGGAGGCAGACTTAACAGCACCCTCCAATCTTCAGAATGCTGCTTCATCCAGAGACGGCCTGGGAGAGTTTTTTTATGATCGGGTTATCTCTCAGTGATAACTTTTTCAGTGGCTTACTTGGCTAGCCACTGCTACTATCACCCAGAAGAATGGCCACCAATCTGTGGCCACAACAGTAAGACTGTCAATGACACTAAGCTAATATAAAAAGAGCAGAAAAGATCATTGACTGAAAATATGTCACTATTGAAATTTAAGTATAGGTAAGCCAAGCTCTCGGGAATCGAGAGTTGTTGGGTTTGCAGTATGCTCCACCCTGAAACCATGAACATTCTTTTGTATGCTGCACCAAAAAAATGTGACATCAATGTTTATTGGTAATATGTTTATTGGTAATCTGAGTATAATCTTTACAAATGTTACTACAAGGCCTACATTTGAAGTGTTGGGAGTTATGATGGAACCTGAATAGTGTTTTCATTTAGGCAACAAATGAAATGAAGGAAAGAATTTTGTAGTAAGTCTAAAGTAATGTAACTGGGAAGGTACCTGAGGATGGTAACTTTGTACAAGTAAATAACACTAAGACTAGATAGAAAAAAAAATACATAGAAAACATAACTACAGGTTTGGGTTTTTTTTAATGTTGAATTTAAATGTTGTATTGAGGAAATAGGTGCTCATGAATGAAATGAAAATAGAACAAATGGGTGCAGCATTGACCGGGCTGTGTGAGTCTACTACTGACTATGAGTGTTGTACATGGATACATAACACATCTGCTGAGATCCCAGACTGCTATGAAGTCATTGAGAATCATAGAGCCCAGGTAAATGTTTTATAAGTTTGAGCTCTATCTATAGCCAAAGATGGCCAGAACCCTTTTAAAGGGTTCGGAAGTTTGGGAGATTTTTTTGGATGGTTTAAGAAAGTAGGCATGCTAATTTTGTTATGTTTTTTACTAACATTTATATGCTATGCTGTTGCTAAACTTTGCATGTGCATTTGTAACTTGTTTTTAAGGAACCCAGATTCATACTGAAAAAAAACAACTGTGAAATTTGATGTGTTGTCACTATGGGGTTTATTTACTAAAGCTGGAGAGTCCAAAATCAGACTCCCTTCTGCCTAGAAACCAGCTTCTAACCTCAGCTTGTTTAATGAAGCTTTGGTAATGAAACCTGGAAGCTGATTGGTTTCTATGCAGAAGGGAGTCTGATTTTGGACTCTCCAGCTTTAGTAAATAAACCCCTATGTGACAAAAGAGAGGAACTGTAAGGAAATATCTTATTAACTGGAATCCATTTTGTATAATGCCTCTATTTCTAGATGTGTGAACAGTTAGTTTCACTTGTAACTCCTCTCTCAGTTCCTTAGACTAGTTTCATTTGATTGTAAACAAAACCATCTTATATGGTATCCCTCAACTATTTGCAGTTTCTGTTCTTCATGTAATTATATTGATAAGAATGGAATGTTTCATTGGTCATCCTGAGATTAAGCAACACCTACTGAGTTCTGTATAACCGTTCTTGTCATGCATTAAACATTCAGAGATTTAGCTTGCACATTTTGGTGTCTGGAGCTTTATTTCTCCCAGGCCTGGTGGGGAAAATAACGAGGACAGGGGGCTACAGACATAGGCTGATTCCTATCAAGCCATACATTTTGTATGGCACAGATTGCACCGCATCCGCACCAAAATAGTGCAGCACCCTTTTTTTGTCCACATCAGAATCAGACTGCATGGGTATTCACACCCATGTGATCCTATTCTGCACATGACACCATGTTTTACGAACCGTTTTTGGGGTGTCGTTAACTTATCATACACACCCGCAGCGGTTCACATAAACGGGGTGCGATGATAATGCGGTGTGGAAACTGGTGCGAATTTCGCACCACATCAGTGTGAACCCGGGCTTAAAGTACAACTAAAAGCTCCCGCACAGCATTCTAAACAAGTCCCAGTTTCTATGTTATACACAAGCCTCATAAAGTAAACAAAACTTCCTTGACGCTCTCCCAGACACTGCAGCTCAAAGTGAGAGAGTCATAAAAAGACGCAGTGCAGCTAATCCAGAGTGCTAGGTGTAGCCAAGTGCTGATGGACAAGCTATAGGCTTGCGAATTGGCAGTGACAGTTCAGAAAACCACACCTTCTGCAGCATGTTCTCACTTATGTGCAAGCAGGCACAGCCTACACAAGAGTGACAACGCTGCTCTGAATTCAGGAGCACTGCAGCATCGTTGTCACACCAGTACAGGAAGCTGGATTAGGTGGAGTGCACTGACAGGTGTTTGTGGGATTTTGCAGGGGGGACTATAAGAAAAATGTAACTGCAGATACATTTATACTTATTTTTTTTCTTTTTGGAGGTGACAGTTCAACTTTAGGCAGAAGTGTATAGGAGGTCATACAGTACCTGGCATATGCACCATACGACAGTTACAGTTCTCCACCAAGTAGCGGGTCTCACAGTCTATCCGACATGCAGAAATACTGAACGTGTCAAAGAATTCTGAGTCCATAGTACTTGATTTACAGTCTCCCCATGGTGGAGGCAGGTATGTCAGCTAGAAGAATCAGAAGGATGACAGACAAGTGAGAGTGGGTGACAGTGCAGAATAGTGCTGATACAGATTGATGAAGAGAGACAAGCAGACAAACGATGAGCAAACGCTAGATAACCAGGACAAGACGCTGTAAAAGATTCTGTTTATGAGGTTTCTCATCAGATTTATCTTGGTGTCACAACCTTTCATGCTGAATCATTTCATCTATCGTGCTTTTTATACACGGAATGCAAACAGTGCCTTGCGGGATGATATATCCTAGGTGGGTAATCAAACAAAAGGTCACTCGGATATGGAGGGTTTTCAGTGATAATCTGTGTACTGATATAATGTCAAATAAGTCTAGTGTTCAGTACGAGATGCAGAGAGGAAGAAGACTGTATTAAAAAACAACAACAAAACACCAATTACAAGTTTTGATAACATTTTATAAACAACTGCTGATGTGAAAGGCGAAAGGTGCATAGCCATTCACACATTGAAAATGCATGTACGGTTTTGTGTGAATGGGCCAAAACAACAAATTCAAATGGGATATATCCTGTCCTTGAATGTAGATTTGAAACGGAAAATACCTCATTTGGCCACTAGATGACACTAAGGATTTTTAGAAATTTCTATGTTACTTCGCTCCATCTAGTGGCCAAATGTGGTATTTTCCATTGCAAAAAAAAAAAAAGCGGTTAGTCTTTCATTGACTAAAAAATATATCTGTGCTGCCAAAAACATGCAAAAACCAAATAAAAATATGTTGCAGCTAATCCACCATCATGTGTTCCCACATCAACAAATTGTATTGAAAAAGTGCAGTGCAACAAAAATGATCGATTTATGTGCAGTGTGCTATTCAAACCAAAACCTTATTAAAGTGTTACTAAACCCACAACAGTAAAATCAGTCTGTAGATGCAGTAAAGCATGCTTGTTATTAACCCCTAAGGGGTTAATCCTCTGCATTGTGAAAAAAGACTGTTTGATCCTTTCTTCTCTGGCTCTCCTCTTGTTCAAATGTCCACACCCATAAGGCAGACTGAACCTGTAGCCCTTCTGCACATGCTCAGTTTAGTGTGTATTGCTACAGAGGGTTTTTCTTCCTGGGGAGAGTGCATGTGATCAGCACAGGGCCAATCACCACTATCCAGACAGAGGTCAGGGGTTGTGCATCCTCCTAGAGCAGAAAGAATACTCCTCCTACAAGCTTTACCATGTGCTCTTCTGGTCACTGATAGAAGTCACAAGACTGCTCTAACTGCTGATGAGAAAAGGTATTTAGCAGTTTATATTTACTAAAATAATTGCATTTCCATGTTCTGTGTACTGTGGGAGACCAGATATAGTGAATGCAGGGTCCGGGGAGACCAGATATAGTGAATGCAGGGTCCGGGGTTTAATAACATTTTAAATACAACAAAAATATACAATATTATAATGAAACTGCTTGTATAGGTGAACCAATTGATCTATACACTTAACATAAATATAAATGCGATATATTGACTTCTTCAATATTTTCCCTTTGATAAAGTTACGGTCACATGACATGCGTTCACACCAAGGGTTGAGGGGCAGTAAAACCCCATGGTTGAGTCACGTTTTTACTGACCCCCCCAACCACTCCCATTTTAGGTGCAGAGGCAGCAGTTAGGTGTGTACACATGCCATGATGCTTTGTGGCCGCAGCAGGAACTATACCCCTGTTGCTCTGCAAGCCACATGCAATGCACACAGTTGCGACTTGCTAATGTGGGGTTCAAGGGGTTAAAGCAACATTAAACCCCAAACCAAAAAATGTAATTTTATATTTATATTGCAGCTTACCAATAATTAGATGTATTGGCTGCATCAGTTATCTTTTATTTGTGTTTTTTCACTTGGTGATCTGGTCAGTAAACAGGGGCGGACTGACAACTCATGGGGCCCCCGGGAAATAGGGGATCATGGGGCCCCTGTGTCCTTGCCCAAACTCAAAAAAGACTATGAAAAAGGTACCAGGGGCATCTCATGGGGCCCCCTACTGACCCCGGTCCCTCGGGCAGTGCCCGAGTTTCCAAATGGTCAGTCCGCCCCTGCCAGTAACACACCTTCTGTATTAGTGAGACAGAACTCTAGATGAAGAAGCATAGGAGGCACAGTAGCATTGCCAGTAGGAAGGGGAGTGTTACATGTATCAGCAGATTTTAATACAATAACAAATTGAAGCCAAACTCCAGCTAACACTTTATAATCAGTTACAGAATTTTTTTTTCTTTTGGAATAAAGGTTTTACAAGAATAAATAAATAAAAACTGATCAGTTTAACCCGTTCTGCTCCGACCGATAGTAGAAATACTGCTACAGGGTGGCACGGGTGCCCAAAATTACGTGTATATATATATATGTGATTTTGCAGTTCCAGGTAGGGGGCCATTTGCGGCCTCGGCTATCAGTCACCAGTACCCGGCTGGTGGTTACTCGCCGGTACCCGGTGATCACCGAGCATCTCCGATGGGGAGAGACCAGTGTTTAAACAACACAGATCTCTCCTCTGTCAGCTCCGGCACCCTGCTTTGTATGGCTCTGCTTAGCACAGCCATACAAAACAGTGTGCTTACAGTGAAGCACACACACAGCCCCCCATAGTGAAACAGCACACAGTTAACCCTTTGATTGCCCCTCATGTTAACCCCTTCCTGCCCAGTGCCATTAGTACAGTGTCAGTGCTTTTTATTAGCACTGACCACTGTATTGGTGTCACTGGGGATGTCAGTGACACCAAGTCAGTTCTCCCCCAGTGTCAGAATGCCCGCTGCAGTCCCGCTATAAGTCGCTGATTGCCGCCATTACTAGTGAAAAAAAAATTCTAGTATCTATACTGCCATTTATAAATGCTATAAACCAATTAATTTACACGTATTGGGATTTTTTTTAGCAAAGACATGCAGCAGAATACATTTTGGCCTAAATTATGCCAAAATTTGATTTTTAAAATTATTGTACTGGACATGTTTAATAGCAAAAAGTCAAAAATATTATTTTTTTCTCAAAATTGTCTTTTTTTGTTTATAGTGTAAAAAAAAACGCACAGGCAATCACATACCAAAGAATGAAAGCTGTATTTGTATGAAAAAAAGGACATAAACTTAGTTTGGGTGCAGCGTTGCATGACCACACAATTGTCAGTTATTGCAACGCAGCGCCGTATCGCAAAAAATGGCCTGGACAGGAACGGGGGTAAATCTTCTGGAGGGCAAGTGGTTAACCACCCCTGTTAAATGTGGTGGTTAAATGACTCATCTCATTCATGTGTTAAAAGGCTTGTCTCATCAATGTAAACTTATACATTCTACTGGAGAGCTTGTTCTTTTGAAAAACAACTGACTTGCTGTCTGGATCACCAGATGAATATAGAAGAAAGAAAAAGCCTAAAAAAGAAAACAACTGCAGCCATTTCATCTAAGAATTGGTAAGCTGCAATCAGGGGCGGACTGACCATTTGGAAACTCAGGCACTGCCCGAGGGCCTGGGGTCAGTAGGGGGCCCCATGATATACTCCTGGTACCTTTTATAGGCTTTTGAGTTTGGGCAAGGACATGGGCCCCATGATCCCCTATTGCCTGGGGCCCCTTGAGTTGTTAGTCCGCCCCTGGCTACAATGTCATAAATGTTTACTTTTGGGTTTAGTACTGTTTTAAAGCAAGAAGTGAAGAGGAGACACAAAGCTTCCTGTTAAATGCTCTCTGAAGAGTGATCTGAATGTGGGTCGCTCTTCAGATAGCATGAGCCCTGAAAATCACTACACATGGTGGATTTTGATTAATTCTTTATTGAATATACATTAGCCATTTTAGGCAAGTCGATCTTTGCACTAACCAGCCATTTCAGGCTAGAAAAGGTTTGTTATGTGCTGCTAGTGGGATTTAGCTGTATTGTAAGCAGGACAATATCTCAGATCCAAAATGTGATTGAACATATTTAGTACTGATAAGTAACTAACTTTAATTCACATTTACGGATCATTTCGTATTTTAGGATTTAAAAAAAAATATATGAGGGACTATAAGGAAACCAGAGAAATAGAGGAGGCAGGCCATCCTCTGTTGGGATTCTGATATTTACCGCTGATTCCAGCAGACTATGTCAGAAGTGAGACTCGTATTCATTAACTATAGCTGACACGTACATAGCTGCAGCTACATGCATGTGTATGTGCCATGTGACATTGCGGGCAGGATTTGTGTGTTGCCCCTGGGCCCTGTTTCTGTTTTTCTCCATGGTTCCACTCCCCTCCCCTCTCCAATGTCATAGCTCTCCATGACACTGACCTTTTCTGAGTCTCAAGTGTCTGACAAAGTACACTATATCATATCATGTTGTAAGCCTGCTACTTTATAAAATAACGGTCTATAAACGGAGCCCCAATATGAGAATCTACCGTGTCACTAAAAGTCCGACTCCACGTTTTAAAGGAATCTGATATCTTAAGGCAGGACTGGGACGTAACTTTTGTTTAGTATTAATAATTTACTTTAACCACTTGCCCTCCAGAGGGCGATACGGCGCTGCGTTGCTTTAACTGACAATTGTGCAGTCATGCAACGCTGCACCCAAATGAAATTTATATCCTTTTTTCCCACAAATAGAGCTTTCAGTGGTATTTCATTGCCTCTGCAGTTTTTATTTTTTGCGCTATAAACAAAAAAAGACCTACAATTTAACCTCCCTAGCGGTCTGATTATGTCCATATTTCTGTGCTCAAAGCGGTACATTTTTTTGCATGGAAATATGTATTTTTTTTATTGTAGGCCTGTAATTTTTAGGAATAACTCACTGAAATCTGTCCGAACAAGAGTCTAGTAAACATCCCGGGTATGTTAAAATTTGAAACACGAAATCATAAATTATAATTTAATAAATAATCATAAAAAATAATAATATAATAATAATAAATTTAATTCAATAATATAATCAAACCAAAAACACTGGAATTTGAAATATAGCGCCAAGTTCGCACATCACTGAGCAAAGTCGCAAAATCGTTTTCAGTGTCTGATGATGAATTTCCCCACGAATCATTATCACTCAATTCTGCAAGTGGTTCTGATTTACTATCGCTGTTCTCTAGCTGATCTAAAACCCCTTTTGACCTAAAGGGACGCTTTTTGGACTCCATGGACGTTTCTCAGTTTCCAGGCAGAAAGAACAGTACAAAAAAGAAAGGGCACAGGACAAAGCACTCGGGACAAAATGTATGTGAAATGGTTTGATACAGTAATGTTATACTATGTGATTTTAGTGAATTTAGTGAATGTCACTTTTTGTCCTTTTAAAATTTCCCGCTGCTCCATCCCCATACGTCCTGATGTCGCAGGGGGCGGAACCCAGAAGACAGATGCCAGCATCCACCGGAGGACATTACAGGGGACACTGCAGGAGGGACATCGCGGGAGCGCAGGACAAGGTAAGAGAAGAACAGATCCCGGAGCAGTGCTGAATGGTATTCCCGAGTGTAGCTCGGGGTTACAGCTTGTGGTACTGAAACTTTACCCCGACCTACACTCAGGAATACCAACAGGGAGGCTACAAAAAAAAATATATATATTTTTTACTTTTTGCTATAAAACAAAAATATATATATATATTTTTTACTTTTTGATATAAAACATATACAATAAAAAAATTTAAAAAATCAAATTTCGTCATAAATTTAGGCCAAAATGTATTACCTGTCTTTGCTAAAAAAAAAATGCCAATACGTATAAATTAATTGGTTTACGTGAAAGTTATAGCGTTTACAAATGGCGGTATAGATACTGGAATTTTTTTTTCATACTAGTAATAGTGGTGATCAGCGAGTTATAGCGGGACTGCGGCGGGCATTCTGACACTGGGGGGGGGAACTAACTGCCACCAACATCCCAGTGACACTAATACAGTGCTAATAAAAAGCACTGACACTGTACTAATGACACTGGGCAGGAAGGGGTTAACATCTGGGACAATCAAAGGGTTAACTGTGTGTTGTGTGTGTGTTTCACATTGTGTGCTTTGTTGTGTTTTACTAGGGAGGCATGCAGAGAGATACAAAGCAGCATGTCCATGCTGACAGGGTAGAGACCTGTGTTGTTTACACACAGGTCTCTCCGATGTCTGCTTTCCCCGACAATTGCCGAGTGCCAGGACCCGGTGACTGACATCTGTAGCTGCCAATAGCGGCACAGGTAGGGCGGAGCACCTGCGCCCCCTACCTGGAAATGCAAATCAAGTATATATACATGATTTTGAGCAGCCCTGCCACCCTATAGCAGTATTTCTGCTACAGGGCGGAGGGGGGCAAGTGGTTAAAGCTGGCCATACACATGTAGATTTTCAGACAAAATATTTGTAAGAAAAGTCGTATGAAAATTCTTTGAACATTCGATGAAAGGACGAAAACTGTCTTTTGCTTTTTACATGCGACTTTAAAATGAATGTGATCTCTAAACAATAACCACATACATTGGCCGAAAAATTTGTTTGATTGAGAAAATTTTCCTTCCAGCCCCTCGAATTTTCCCGTCACTGTTGTAGAAAATGAACATCGATTTGACTCCACTAATGATCAGAAAATCAAATGAATATTCTTGAAACTAAAATTCTTGAAAATAAATCTATGCGTGTATGGCCAGCTTTAGTGCCCGGTCATACCGGTGTGATTTCAGGTGCGATAAAATGGTACCTGGAATTGCATCTAATGAATATGAATGTCAGTGTCTTAACATGTGCGATTTGCTGCAGCGCGATTTCTAAAGTAGTTCTTGCATTGCTTTTTCTGCAGTTTTGTTGTGATTTCACGTACATAGAATATAATGGAAATTGCACTGCAAATTGCAAGAAATCATTGAAAATCAATAAAGTCTTAAAAATCCTATCTGAAATTGCGCTGAAACTGCACACAAATCTCACGATTTTAAATCACAGTGGTGTGATCGGTGACTAGAGCTGAATATTGTCTAAATACATTCATGTGTGTTCCTGAATCTTGGTGTGTTTTGTGTATTTCTTCCAGATCTGTGTAGTAATCCAGAGAGAAATGTCATGTAGAAAAGACCGCTCACTGCTGCTCTGTCTGCTTGTGTAGGTTGTCTGGTCTTGTCTCCGCCTCCTCCTGTAGTTTTCTGCAGGCAGCCTGCAGTAGGTGGGGCCTGCTGGGTCCCTCCCACAGCTCCACTCTCTGCACAGGCAATGTACAATGCAGTAATGATGTCATCACTACTTTCACAAAGTAATACCTTGGCTTGCAGTGGGCTAGCATTTGGTGCATGCATAGTGGATTTGTATCCGTTGTGGATATTGCAGAATATATTTCAAAAAAAGTTTTAGTGCCTGTACTTCAGTTTTAAAGCTGAACTCGAGGCAGATACAAGAAAAAATAACAGTGGTTATGTGCTCATATAATCTATGTCCATAAAATGTATAATGTGTTTAATAATAAATGTATTTTTAGTGTCAGTACCAGAATCTGCCTTGATAACAGCCTTCAGTAAGCAGTTCTAGGAGAAGGAAGGGCAATACTAAGGATGTGATACACTATTGGCAGAGGGACAGTTCATTCTGCAAAGGAAATTGCAATTGGGTAGGGAACTTACCCTTGGCTTAGTGAATGAAGTGATGGCCTGCCGACTTCCATCATCCAATCATGTGCCAGCAAAAATACTGTTTTTCCTTGCATGTGATTGGGTATTCTTTGCAAAGTGGATTTTCACCCCATTTGCTAAGCTAAGAGAAAATTGCCTTCCAAAGCGAACAGTCTATTTGCCTTTAGTAAATCAGCCCCTAGGAGTCATTCAATGTGCTGCATGCTCATGTGCTGACATGGTACGTTGTGATGGCATAGGTAAAGCACAGGTTCACCATAACGTGTATTTCCACTTTTGTAGCCAAATTGGGATGACACCCACTTTATATTTGTTACATGTGCCCATTCACATAGCATAACTAAAAAAAATATTTGAATACTGCGGCTTACCTTTTTAACCCCTTTCCGCCGGCACCTCATGGACCTTTAGGAGGTTTCAGATGCCAGGAGGTAGGCAGGCTTTCTGATCATGTGACCACCGTGATTGGCTGTCACAGCAGTCACATGATCTGAAAGCTCCCGATCGCAAGTAAAGATTGGGAGCTTACCATTAGCCGCTGGCAACTGTGCTGGGAGGATGCTCTCAGCATAGGATTGTGTACATTGTAGTACGCATATATATATGGCCTTTTAGGCCCACCTGCCAAGAGGCCGCATATATGTGTTAGGCCAGCAGGAAGAGGTTATGATGCTTTATTCTGACCCTAAAGTAAGAAAACAATCCTAGGTAGTTCTCTTTGTTTATGAGGGGGCTGGGGAGCTGTGTTTGCCATAATTAAAGTGTTACTAAACCCACAACAGTCTGTATATGCAGTAAAGCATACTTGTTACACTCACTGTGGAACCTAAGGTGGTTAATCCTCTGATTTGTGTAAAAAGGCTGTTTGATCCTGTCTTCTCTGATCCTCCCCTTCTTCCACAGTCCCCAATCCATCTGCTGATACAACAGAGCCTTGGGGGCAAGCTGCACATGCTCAGTTTGGTGTGTATTGCTAGAGAGGTTTTTTTATTTCTTGGGAGAGTGCATGTGAAAATTCCTCCTTCAAAAACTTTAACCAGTGCTCTGCTGCACACTGATAGAAGTCACAAAACTGCTCTAACTGCTGATGGGAAAGGGTATTTAGCAGTTTAGATTTATTAAAATAATTTAATTTCCATGTTCTGTGTACTGTGGGAGACCAGATATAGTGAATGCAGGGTCCTGGGTTTAGTAACACTTTAACCCTCTTTGTACTATGCATGAAGATCTTCAGTATCAAAAGTAACTAGATTTGAACACTGTCCTAACAAAGGGTTAAAGGTGTAGAGGCTGGGCTTCTTGCAATGTATGTTCATGAGGACAGACCTGGGACAGGCTCGCTCTAACATTGGTCAAAAAATCTTGCAGTCAACCATGACACCTTCTACTGAGAAATTAAAAGATAAGAATTATTTGTGAAAACATTTTTTTTAGGCATGCTGTGTGAAGGGGAACACATAACAAACATATAATTTGGCTTTCTCAAAAGCGTAAATATGCTTTAACTACCTATAAGAAACTGTAGGGTATACATACTCGCTGTTCCTGGCAAGACACAAACGTCTGGAATCCCGGAGCCACACCAAATCCAAGCTGGTCTATGAAGGGAGGCTCATCCTGACTATGAATCTGGACTTTGATTCCAGCCTCAAAGGATGTCTCATCTGCAATATGGAGACCAAACAATAACACAACTGTCTATACACAAATACCAGGTTAGTGAAAGCAGGTGAATCTACCTACCAGTCTCTCCCCAAACCGGTAAATATTCATCTTGCTGTATATCCAGCATCAGCTCCAATCCGTTTCCTGTGCCGCCTTTAGTGGTAATTAAGGGTGTACGGCCATTCTGGCCTGAGTTAAAAGTGTAGCACTTGCCGTATCTCGTAAAAACCTGTCAGAAAGGACAGAAAGAAATAAGTTATAATCCAGGGTTCATTTCAAGGCCATATGAAATACAGAGTTTATTGTCCTCTGAACAATAATGGAATTCATCTCTGGTGTTTACCTCGCCTATCTACCAGATTTCATGTGAAATGAGAGCTGCAAGTCCATGTATACCTACTTAGACACTGACTCGCAGGTTATGTTTGGAGTTGTAGTCCCCAAGTAGTTGACAAGATACCTGCTATTCAGGATCATTAAAAAATACATTCAGTATGTCTTCCAGCACCATGGAAATCAATGTCTCCTAGAACCTGCATGTGGTTTTCCAGAATCTCTGAAATCAAGATAGAGGAGCTTACAACCACTTTTTATAAAGGAGAAGTATAGTACCAAAACATCTGGCTCCCTTGGATTCAGAAAGCTTTGGGTGCTGCTCAAGGTTCTCATCTGTAGCTCTGGTGCTCAAATAGAGGGGTGCTGGCATGAGGAGAGCCTGTCCCATCTCAATTCACACAAAGAAGGGAAATTTCCAATTGCCACACACCAACATGACCCAAATGTAATGTAAATGAAGCCATCTTCAGCCTGACTATCTCCAGGCCACACACCAACACGTTTCAGCCTGCCTCTAGGCTAAGCCATGGAAGTGGGGACTCAATATGGTAGAGGGAATTTATGCATCGTGAGCCGCTGTTACAACAGAAGGAAAGATAGTCATCAGCTGAGTCCTAATGTGGGAGACAAAAAGTACACAGTCTGGATGGAGCCAGGCTGAAGCCATGTTCATTTAGATTACGTTCGAGTCTTGATGATGTGCGGCAATTGGAAATTCATCTTCTTTGACCTGCTCCCCCCCCTCACATGGTTTGAATTCTCAGGTTTTTCCTCCTATCAAACAATAAGAACCTCAAGAGTCATGCCTCTCCCATCTTGAAGACCTTGGGCATTCCCCTTGCATAAAATCTGGGTGGCATTTTGTTACCTTCGGGGTTGCTCCTTAACCAGCCCCTGCCCCTGACCTAGATAGGGGTCCCTCCCAGGGTACACTAGTGGTTCTCACCTCCCCCTTCTCACCCCACTTCTCCTGGTTCTTTCCCCCTTATTTTCTCTCTGTTTCCTCAAAATATTTTTATATTCTGTTGATTGCAAAAGAGTTGGCCCGCAGATCATAACTTCTGTTAATGCATATGTCTATAGATCATGTGTTAAATTGGGCCCCTATAACTTGTGTTTGATGACTTAACTGGAGATGATCTTTATTATACTGTAGATCCCCTCTCTGCCAATCCCTCCACTGGCTTCCCGTTGCCCAACGGATAAAATTCAAAACATTAACATATAAAGCCATTTATAACTCTGCCCCAAATTACATCACTGATCTTGTCTCCAAATATCACCCAAACCATACTCTCCGCTCCTCGCATGACCTCCTGCTCTCTAGCTCCCTTGTCTCCTCCTTCTATGCTCGTATCCAGCACTTCTCCAGAGCTTCCCCCATCCTCTGGAATTCTCTACCCCAATTTATCAGACTATCGCCTACTCTGCTCACTTTTAGGCGATCTCTGAAAACCTATCTCTTCAGGGAAGCCTATCCTGCCATCAGCTAACAATGGAATCTTCTACTCTTCCTACCAGTCCATCCTCCACAGTTACTACCTTTTGTACCACTAGCCCCTCCCTCCTAGATTGTAAACTCCGAGGAGCAGGGCCCTCCTATCCTTCTTGTATTGAACTGTATTGTTGCTGTATTGTCTCCCATTATATTGTAAAGCGCTGAGCAAACTGTTGGCACTATACAAATCCTGTATAATAATAATAATAATAATAATCTTTATTGAACATGCCCATGTGACACCTATATCATTTTTCATGTACTGATGACGTTGTTGTTTACTTGTACATTATGTTGACATGGAAAAACTGAAAAATATAAAGAATTTAAAAAAAACTAATTCAGTTGAATTTTTCTTTGAATTTATGACCCTTTTATGGCACATCTTCCCCAGTCTTCTCGACATTCAAAAAAGAGATTAATCACTTTTTTTCATGAGACAATGAAAATGTAGACGTCTTCTCCAAAGCAATGAGAGGGGATGAGCAATAGAAGGCTACAAATTCATAAATGTCATATAATGCTGAATAATGGCTTATCATCCCAGCATTCACATCCGGCAAGCCAAGTGGACAGGCAATTAAATTTTATGCCGGGGCCTTAGAGAGGGCTTAGATCTCTTCATGGAATGTTCAAAGATAATCAGCTTGTCCTGTAGACTCCGGACTTTTTTTTTTAACCTCGGAGGCAAAGCAAGATAAAGTGGCTAGACCAGGTTTACAATCACAGTCAAGCCACTTTGTCAGGCCCAAAATAATAAAGCACACTTCTTTATTGCGCTTAGTTAATCCATTGCATTCATTAGTGGTGCGTGTTGTGACCGGAGAGGTCATTAAAGGGTTTTAAACAAAATTAGATATATTCTTGCAAGTCAAGTGTATAAATAGCTGTTAGCAAGATGGAAGGATTCCAGCCTGTAGGTTAGTGTCTTGCTTCGATTCCCAGTACTTGTATCATGGAAAAGATTGCAATGTTTTATAACGCTGCACTTACGGCTCCAATATACAACTTTCAGAGACCGCCATTTAAGAGGACATTAAAGTCATAAAAAAAACAATTATTTTGAAATTGCTAAGTAGTAAAGCTGAATTTCTTCCATATGCTGCGTGATGATTGGAGTACAGAGAAAATACTGTAGTTTTCACTGTTACTAACTAGATGGTGGTGTTACCACTACAGCCCCTGGGTTGTTTTGCCCTAATATATAAATACTGTATAATAATAATATAGAGTGATATGAAGAGCAATGTACATAATTAGAAAATCTCCATTAACATAACACATTGGCGTTCTAAGATGTGCCAGCAGAACATTATTACATGCAATAATATTTTATATTCCATATGTAAAGAGCAAAGAAAACTTATCACTAAGTTAAAATAATTAAACTTATCTGTGCCAAAATAAATAAAACTCGTAGATGGAGGCACTGGATTGCAGCTGGAAGTCCAAAAACCAACGCAAGCATTTAAAACGTGCCAATGCAATAAATTGAAATAGTCAGTTGTGACTGCTTCCAGGCAAATGCACAGTTTTTCCCAACATGATTCCTTCCAGGCAGATGCATATCCTAATGTTATGCCTTCCAGGCAGAAGACTGTCTTAGCTCAGTGCCTAGCAGGTGGATATACACTGATTTATACACAGCCATAACATTATGACCACTGACAGGTAGAGTGAATAACATTGATTATCTTGTGACAATGGCATCTGAAAGTGGGTGGGATTTACACTGCTCAAAAAAATTAAAGGAACACTTTTTAATTACAGTACAGCATCAAGTCGGTTAAACTTCTGGGATATTGATCTGGTCAGTTAAGTAGCAGAGGAGGTTGTTAATCAGTTTCAGCTGCTTTTGCATTAATGAAATTAACAACATCTGCAGTAGATGGGCAATAATGAGACAACCCCCAAAACAGGAATGGTTTTACAGGTGGAGGCCACTGACATTTTTTCACTGCCCGGCACCATAGAGCTCGATTGGCATTTGCCATTGAACACCAGAATTGGCAGGTCCACCACTGGTGCCCTGTGCTGTTCACAGATGAGCGCAGGTTCACCCTGAGCACATGTGACAGAGGTGAAAGTGTCAAGAGAAGCCGTGGAGAACATTATGCTGCCTGTAACATCATTTAGCATGATCGTTTTGGTGGTCGGTCAGTGATGGTCTGCGGAGGCATATCCATGGAGAGACGCACAGACCTCTACAGGCTAGACTATGGCACCCTGACTGCCATTAGGTATCAGGATGAAATCCTTGGACCCATTGTCAGGCCCTACACTGGTGCAGTGGGTCCTGGGTTCCTCCTGGTGAATGACAATGCCCGGACTCATGTGGCGAGAGTATGCAGGTAGTTCCTGGAGGATGAAGGTATTGAAACCATTGAATGGCCCCCACACTTGCCTGACCTAAATCCAATAGAACACCTCTGAGATATCATGTTTTGGTCCATCCAACACCACCAGGTTGCACCTCAGAGTGTCCAGGAGCTCAGTGATGCTCTGGTCCAGATCTGGGAGGAAATACCCCAGAACACCATCCGTCATCTCATTAGGAGCATTCCCCGAAGTTGTCAGGCATGCATACAAGCACGTGGGGGCCATACAAACTACTGAGTACCATTTTGAGTTGCTGCAATAAAATTTCAGCAAAATGGACTAGCCTGCTGCATAATTTTTTCACTTTGATTTTCGGGGTGTCTTTGAATTCAGTCCTCTGTAGATTGGTCATTTTCATTTCCATCAAACGATGGCGCACCCTTACGTTCCTATCAGTATAGATATCAAGCATGAGATTTATCCCCATTGAGATCTGATGTATTTTTAAAGTGTGCCTTTACTTTTTTGAGCAGTATATATGAGAGCTGTTGTCTTGGTTAAATAAAGACAACAGTATAAAAAACACTAACATGTACATTAATCTCAAGGTTTTAGAGGAACACTGCAGGCAGTGAGTAGTATTCCAGTAGAGAAGTGTGGCAGTGTGACAGTGTCAGTGGGTACAGGAGAGGAGAGTGGAGGGTATGACAGTGATCAGTATAACAGGAGAGGAGTGTGGAGAGTATCACAGTGATCAGTTTAACAGGAGAGGAGTGTGGAGGGTATGGCGGTGATCAGTATGTACAGAGGGGGAGTAAGGAGGGTATGACAGTGATCAGTATAACAGGAGAGGAGTGTGAAGAGTATCACAGTGATCAGTTTAACAGGAGAGGAGTGTGGAGGGTATGACAGTGATCGGTATAACAGGAGAAGAGTATGACAGTGGGAAGAAGGTACAGGAGTGGAGTGTGAAGGGTATGACAGTGATCAGTATAACAGGAGAGGAGTGTGGAGAGTATTACAGTAATCAGTGTGTACATGAGAGGAGTGTGGAGGGCATAACAGTGATCAGTATAACAGGAGAGGAGTGTTGAGGGTATGGCAGTAGGCAGAAGCTACAGGAGAGGAGTGTGAAGGGTATGACAGTGATCAGTATGTACAGGAGAGGAGTGTGGAGGGTATAACAGTGATCAGTATGTACAGGAGAGGAGTGTGGAGGGTATGACAGTTATCAGTATGTACAGGAGAGGGGTGTGAAGGATATCACAGTGATCAGTATGTACTGGAGAGAAGTGTGGCGGTATGACAGTGGGCAGTAAGTACAGGAGAGGAGTGTGGAGGGTATGACAGTGGACAGTATGCACAGGAGAGGAGTGTGGAGGGTATGACAGTGATCAGTATGTACAGGAGAGGAGTGTGGAGGGTATGACAGTGATCAGTATGTACAGGAAAAGAGTGTGGAGGATATGACAGTAGGCAGTATGTACAGGAGAGGAGTGTGGAGGGTATGACAGTGGACAGTATGTACAGGAGAGGAGTGTGGAGGGTATGACAGTGGGCAGTAAGTGCAGGAGAGGAGTGTGGAGGGTATGGCAGTGGGCGGTATGTACGGGAGAGGAGTGTGGAGGGTATGACAGTGGGTAGTATGTGCAGGAGAGGAGTGTGAAGGGTATGACAGTGGGCAGTATGTACAGGAGAGGAGTGTGGAGGGTATGACAGTGGGCAGTATGTACAGGAGAGGAGTGTGGAGGGTATGACAGTGGGCAGTATGTACAGGAGAGAAATGTGGAGGGTATGACAGTGGGCAGTATGTACAGGAGAGGAGTGTGAAGGGTATGACAGTGGGCAGTATGTACAGGAGAGGAGTGTGGAGGGTATGACAGTGGGCAGTATGTACAGGAGAGGAGTGTGGAGGGTATGACAGTGGGCAGTATGTACAGGAGAGGAGTGTGGAGGGTATGACAGTGGGCAGTATGTATGGGAGAGAAGTATGCAGCATATGACAGCAAGCCATATGTGTGGGGAAGCAGTGTGCTGGGCAATTAATGCAGGAACATGGAGGACTGTATAGTTTGTATGGACAGAAGAGGAATGAGTAGTGTATGACAGTGAGCACTATGTGTAAGAGAGTAGTATGGAGGGCATGGTGGTATGTGCAGGCAAGGAAGGCGGAGAGTATGCTGGTGGGTATTTAGTGCAGGAGTGGAGGGAATGATGGCCGGCTGGGCAGGAGATAAGTGTGGAATGTATGACAGTGTTTCATGTGCAGGAGAGCAGAACAGAAAACTAATGCAGCCATCACATGACTGATTATTGATGGCACACCATGCAGTAGTTTGGTGTGGCATGTTGTTGGAAAAGATTCAGTGGCTTTTTTCTGTGTTGCTCACGCATAGGGCCTCCCATTGACGCATGAAAAGCGCGCTTGCACTTGGTTGCACCTGTATGTGTGAGCCAAGCCTAACTGTGAGCAGCTGCAAAATAAGAATCCTCAATAAGAACACATTGTTTTCTGAACAATCAACGTACATACAGTTGTGCTCCCATGCAAACAGCTTTTACTTGTTAGTTTATGTGCTCAGTTTACAATCTTCATTCTTCATCGTTTGGATAACACAGGATTAAATGGCATGGCCATAAATGAACTTCACAATATCTGGACATACAGAGTACCTGGGATGCCTATATAGCCTCAATGGGGCTAATTTACTAAAGGCAATTAGATTGTGTACTCTGCAAGTGCAGTTGCTCCAGAGCTTAGTAAACAAGCAGAAGTTCTGTTGACTTCCATCATCCAATCATGTGCAAGCAAAATTGCTGTTATTTTTTATTTTCCTTGCATGTGATTGGTTATTCTTGGCAAAGTGAAGCTTCACCTCATTTACTAACCTCTAGAGCAGTGTTTCTCAACTCCAGTCCTCATGGACCCCCAACAGGTCATGTTTTCAGGATTTCCCTCAGATGAAACAGCTGTGGTAATTACTAAGGCAGTGAAACTGATCAAATCACCTGTGCAAAATAATGGAAATCCTGAAAACATGACCTGTTGGGGGTCCATGAGGACTGGAGTTGAGAAACACTGCTCTAGAGCAGTGGTCTTCAAACTGAGGCCTGGGGGCCAGATACAGCCCTTTGCTTGCCTTTAAATGGCCCTTGAGGCATTATTCCTGCCACTGACGCCAACAATGAGACATAATTCCTGCCACTGACACCAACAATGGGGCACTTTTTCTTCCACTGACACCAACGATGGGGTATAATTCCTTCCAATGACACCTACAATGAGGCATAATTCCTTCCACTGACACCAACGATGGGGAATGATTCCTACCACTGACACCAACAGTAGGGCACTATTTCTTCCACTGACACCAGCAATGGGGTATAATTCCTTCCAATGATACCAAAATGAAGCATAATTCCTTGCACCGACACCAACAATGGGGTATAATTCCTTCCACTGACACCAATGATGGGGTATGATTTCTTCCACTGACACCAACAATGGGGCATAATTCCTTCCAATTACACCAACAATGAGGCATAATTCCTTCCACTGACACCAACGACGGAGTATAATTCCTTCCACTGACACCAATGATGGGGGTATGATTTCTTCCACTGACACCAACGATGGGGCATAATTCCTTCCAATGAGACCAACATTGAGGCATAATTCCTTCCACTGACACCAACGATGGAGTATGATTCCTTCCACTGACACCAACAATGGGGCATTAGTTCTTCCACTGATACCAACGATGGGGTATGATTCCTTCCAATGACACAAACAACGAGGCATAATTCCTTCCACTGACACCAGCGATGGGGTATGATTTCTTCCACTGACACCAACGATGGGGAAGACTTTCTCTCACTGACACCAACTATTTCTTCCCCTGGGAACAGTCCGCCCCCCCTAAAGTCTGAAGGAGAATAAACTGGCTCTTTGTTTGATAAAGTTTGGAGACCCCTGCTCTAGAGCAACTGCACTTGCAGAGTGCACAGCCTAATTGCCTTTAGTAAACCAACCCAATGTAAAATAATTTGTGTCTGCGGGGGAGGAAGAGGGGGGCTGCACACACTCACCTTCTTCTCCGACCCTCCCTGTCACCCTTCTCATGTCCTGAAAGAAAATCCTCCTGTGTTCTGACCTGACAGACTGCCAGCTTTTAGAACATCAGCTCAGCTCACCACCCTGCAATCAGCAGCGGCCAGCAGTAACTCTGCTCTGGGCTCCTTTTGCATTGGTGATTAGAAAGGGGGGGGGTCAAAGTGAAGGAAGGCACAGCGTGAGCATGTAGGAGACAGCTTGGGGAGACAGAAAGGAGATTCAGAGCTTCAAATACATTCACCATCGGCGGTGTTTATATTTAGAAACAATGACAGAGCAGTTGCCATCAAGCACAACTCAGTTTCCAGGACAAAGCCCGGGACAGACTCTAGCGGGACACCTTACTAAAAATCGTGACTGTCCCTGGTAATCCATGACAGTTGGCAACTCTGCATGCTGAACATAAGCAGTAACCACTGCCGAGTCCTGACTTCATTTATATATACTGGTTAGAGGCATGGGGACTCCATATACTGTATGCATACATTTCACATAAAGGACTTTTGTATTCCTGCAGTGGCAATACGATATGCAATGTGGATGGTTTAGATAAAAATAGTGCTTAGCTGATTTTTTTTCTTTAAAATGTGCTGGGCTCGCTGTTTTTATAAACACTGGTATGGGCCTCTTGTTTCAGATGCTGTCACAATAGAAACAACTGATAACAGCAATAAAAAAGTAAATGAATATTTCTTTAAAGTGAATGTCCATGAATTCCTCAAATTGACTTTACTCCTATAGAGCATGACCCACTATTTATATTTTATGTTTTCTTCTGTCTTCCTTTTTGTGAAAAACAAATTTAGGCTCCATGCTCCTAGAAGCTGTTATTACCATTTTATTCTGCTCCTAGTGTTACCCTACTTTAGGCTCCATGCTCCTAGAAGCTGTTATTACCATTTTATTCTGGTCCTAGTGTTACCCTACTTTAGGCTCCATGCTCCTAGAAGCCGTTATTACCGTTTTATTCTGGTCCTAGTGTTACCCTGCTTTAGGCTCCATGCTCCTAGCAGATGTTATTACCGTTTTATTCTGCTCCTAGCGTTACCCTACTTTAGGCTCCATGCTCCTAGAAGCCGTTATTACCATTTTATTCTGCTCCTAGCGTTACCCTACTTTAGGCTCCATGCTCCTAGAAGCCGTTATTACCATTTTATTCTGCTCCTAGCGTTACCCTACTTTAGGCTCCATGCTCCTAGCAGCTGTCATTACCATTTTATTCTGCTCCTAGCGTTACCCTACTTTAGGCTCCATGCTCCTAGAAGCTGTCATTACCATTTTATTCTGCTCCTAGCGTTACCCTACTTTAGGCTCCATGCTCCTAGAAGCTGTCATTACCATTTTATTCTGCTCCTAGCGTTACCCTACTTTAGGCTCCATGCTCCTAGAAGCTGTCATTACCATTTTATTCTGCTCCTAGCATTACCCTACTTTAGGCTCCATGCTCCTAGCAGCTGTCATTACCATTTTATTCTGCTCCTAGCGTTACCCTACTTTAGGCTCCATGCTCCTAGCAGCTGTCATTACCATTTTATTCTGCTCCTAGCGTTACCCTACTTTAGGCTCCATGCTCCTAGCAGCTGTCATTACCATTTTATTCTGCTCCTAGCGTTACCCTACTTTAGGCTCCATGCTCCTAGCAGCTGTCATTACCATTTTATTCTGCTCCTAGCGTTACCCTACTTTAGGCTCCATGCTCCTAGCAGCTGTCATTACCATTTTATTCTGCTCCTAGCGTTACCCTACTTTAGGCTCCATGCTCCTAGCAGCTGTCATTACCATTTTATTCTACTCCTAGCGTTACCCTACTTTAGGCTCCATGCTCCTAGAAGCCGTTATTACCATTTATTCTACTCCTAGTATTACCCTCCCTTAGGCTCCATGCTCCTAGAAGCCGTTATTACCATTTTATTCTACTCCTAGTGTTACCCTTCTTTAGGCTATTAGCGTTTTGTAGAGTTTTATGGACTGTTTTTCCAGCAGAAAAACTATTCCTAACGCTCCTAACAGCTTTTTTCTAGCATTTTCCCCCTACATGTACTGTACAAATGCTGATGCTTCTAAAAGCTTCTAAACATTACTAAAAAACAATATTACCAGCTTTTTTGTCCAGTGTTTTTGAGTTTAAAAAAGCAAAATTTAGTTTGCTCTAAATAGTTTGTAAAGAATCTGTTAATGATAACAAGAAAAGCAGTAAAATAGACTCCCCGCAGACAGAAACAATAGATCCCACCAGCAACAATAGACCCCACCCCAGCAACAATAGATCCCCCACACAACAACAGACTCCACCTGCAACAATAGACCCCACCCAAGCAACAATAGGTCCCCCCAACAACAGACAACACTCCAGCAACAATAGATCCACTTCAGCAACAATAGACCCCACACCAGCAACAATAGATCCCCCACACAACAACAATGGACTACCCACAACAAAACATCACTCTCAGCAACAAAAGATCTACCCCAACATCATTAGGCCCCCCAACAGCAATAACAGATCTCCCAGCAGCCAGCAACTTATTTCTCAACAGTAGATTCCTACTAGAAATATAAGACCCCCAGCAAAAAATAGATCCCCCACCAGCAAAAATAGACCCTAAGGCCTCTTTCACATGGACTTTCTAACCAGGTCCAACTGCCCATTTTTCAGGTGGACCTGATCAGAACATCCATTCTCCTCTATGGATGTTGGCGGGTATAAACATATCCGTTTATACCCGCCAACATCCAATCTGATCCGGCAAAAAGTGACGGATGGGATCCAATTTCCTTTCTGTCCGTCAGATCGGGTTGGATGGAAGTGAACAGGCAGTCCGTTTTCATCCGACCACCCATTGAGGAGAGTGAGTTGCTCTGTGTTCACTCTGCAGCCATGAAGAGATCCCCTGCTGAGCAAGCAGATCTGCTAAACGGGTCCACGCCATGTGAAAAGACCCTTACACAAAAAACAGATCCACACCAGCATCAATAGATCCTCTAGCACACCCCACACCCCTTGCCATTACATACATTCAGTGCTAGAGGTGCCAGAACTGAGTTCCCCTGAGTTCCCATTGAAAAAATGTCCTAGATAGGTGGGGTTCTCGAGTTCAGCAGGCAGGACTGACAATGCTGGTTGGGATTTTGGTATTGAAGAAGCTTTGTGGTTTCAGCCAAAGGAAAAGTTGAAGCAATCTGGATTTCCGGAAGATTAAAAATCTTTTTTTATCTGAATTTGCAGTGTTTTTAAAGGGATAAAACAATGGGAAATGTGCAGAGATTTGCTAATAATGTTCTTTTTTTTGGTCCTGACACCTAGGGCTGATTTACACCAGCGACCACATTCTGTATGTGGGGCTGGGGGGCTTTGCAGGTCAGGCCCCTGTCACCTCCCCCTGGTTCTGGAAGTTTCCACAAACTTTTAGAAGCTAGTGGGTGGAGGTACAGAGGCAGGGATCTGAACATCCACTAGAGTTCGACCAATCCCCAGGCAGGAGGCTTGGGTGGTAATAAATGCCCATAAATATTGAAGAGCCTGGCCAGTAGGGTTAGTTACTGGTTGGAGTATAGATTGCTGAGGAAGGGAGGAAAGGAGCAGTTTGACCAGAGGGATCTCCACTACCCTTCAGTCTCATCCAGGAGGCACCCCGTATTGCAAGGGAGGACTTGTACAGCAGGAGGCCTGAACAGCAGTCTTTGCTGAGAAGCAGGATTTCAAGGGACAGTGTGAGCACCTCTACTTACCACCCCCAGAGCCAACAATGGGAGAAGGCAGCCATATGAAATGTTTAACCTAAAAAAAGGACAGTGCCGCAACTTACCCTAACCCCTCCCTTACTCTGGGATTCAATTATAGAGGCCAGGTATGCTAGCATTTCCTACTAAGGGGACATAGAGCTCCTGCATACAGTTGGGATGTTGCTATATTTCCTACTAAGGGGACATAGAGCTCCTGCATACAGTTGGGATGTTGCTATATTTCCTACTAAGGGGACATAGAGCTCTTGCATACAGTTGGGATGTTGCTATATTTCCTACTAAGGGGACATAGAGCTCATGCATACAGTTGGGACGTTGCTATATTTCCTACTAAGGGGACATAGAGCTCCTGCATACAGTTGGGACATTGCTATATTTCTACTAAGGGGACATAGAGCTCCTGCATACAGTTGGGACATTGCTATATTTCTACTAAGGGGACATAGAGCTCCTGTATACAGTTGGGACATTGCTATTTTCCACTAAGGGGACATAGAGCTCCTGCATACATTTGGGATGGTGCTATATTTCTACTAAAGGGACATACAGTAGAGCTCCTGCATACCGTTGGGACGTTGCTATATTTCCTACTAAGGGGACATAGAGCTCCTGCATACTGTTGGGACGTTGCTATATTTCCTACTAAGCGGACATAGAGCTCCTGCATACTGTTGGGACGGTGCTATATTTCTATAAAGGGGACATAGAGCTCATGCATACTGTTAAGATGTTGCTATATTTCTACTAAGAGGACATAGAGCTCCTAAAAGCAGATAGGATATTTGCTACTGATCCATTAAGGACTGACATTATTCCGGAGGGAGAACAGTTTAGGATCCGTTTTTGCTGTAAGTTATACATAGAGAAGTTGTCCTCCAAGTCGTTGTTGAACTCCCATAACTCCTTATCCTCATCCAAGTTTATATTCCCCCAATAAAACATAAAAAACAAGACCAAGGACTGGTTATTGACTGCAGAGGCAAGCTGAAAAAGCATGTTGCCTGGCTGTGCAGACAAAAGAGGACCCAAAATCCAGTGGCTCCTAAATGGGAAGCACTACATATATATAACTATACAGGGGGTTATAGTAAGTAGAGACTGATGAGTCCTTCATGGGATCAGATAAGGACTTCTTCTCTACTGGTCCACACTTAAATTAACTTTTTTTTTTACTGGGATAGAAATAAAAGCAGTAGTGCCAGAAAGTAACTGCAAAGTGACCCAAGTGGAAATGTCTCCTGATGTGAATATAATAGAGAGATGATCAGAACAGTCCCTTATAAAAGAATTGCAGGAACACAAATATTGGCAATTTCTGAACACCCCGGTGCTAGACATTTCCTCTCATTGCTGCCCAATGCCATTAGTCACAGTCAAAATACACTGGGGGATCCTGGGTCATTCAGTACCATAGCATCATCATCATTTATCACAGACATAAGCGGTGTATTTGTTTATTGCCAATGTTCAATACTACCTGTCAGTAATGCTTCTAGCGTTTCACTAAGTGTGCTATTAGTGTGCCATAATTACAGTTAGCAGACAAAGGATTGTTGCCACACTACTGCACAGACCAGCACCCATTAAGCAGGATCTGTCAGTGACTGAGGGTCAGAGTTAGGTAGCATAATTGGGAGGTATAGGGGCTAAGGTAAAATGCTTTAAAATACAGAATGTCCTGTTTGCGGTACAACAACATTATAACTTGGCATCGTTGGCACTTCGTTCTGACCGCTGACAGCATCCATCTAGATGCCTGGACCGCTAGCTGGCTCAGTCTCTCAGTGTGTTCCATTGAACGCTGGAGGGGCAAAGCACACAGCCAGTAACTGGCATTAATTGGCTCTCTGCTCAGTGAAGACCGAGAACTGAGCAATCAGTGGTCTTTGCTCGCTCAGTTCTCAGTCTTAGAAGCTGCAGAGGACAGATGCAGCATTGGACCAATGCTGCATCCACCTAGGTGGGTATAGATGTTTTTTTTTGTTCCCAAACTTCTCTTTCAATCACTTGCCCTCCAGAGGATTTACCCTATTTCCTGATCAGCCCATTTTTTGCGTTACGGCGCTGTTACCATAACTGACAATTGCGCGGTCATGCAATGCTGCACTCAAATGAAATGTATGTCCTTTTTTCCCCACAAACAGAGCTTTCTTCCAGTGGTATACGATCGCCTGCACATTTTTTATTTTTTGCGCTATTAAAAAAAAAGACCGACAATTTTGAGAAAAAAACAATATTTTTGACTTTTTGCTATTAAACATGTCCAGCAAAAAAAAAAAAAAATAAATAAAATTTCGTCATAAATTTAGGCCAAAATGTATTCTGCTCCATGTCTTTGCAACAATAAAATCCAAATATGTGTAAATTAATTAGTTTACGCAAACGTTATAGTGTTTACAAATGGCAGTATATATACTGGGATTTTTCAATTTTTTAAAATTTTTACTAGTAATGGCAGCGATCAGCGACTTATAGCGGGACTGCAGTGGGCATTCTGACGCTTGGGGGAACTGACTTGGTGTCACTGACATGCCCAGTGACACCGATACAGTGATCAGTGCTAATAAAAAGCACTGACACTGTACTAATGGCACTGGGCAGGAAGGATTAACATGTGGGGCGATCAAAAGGTTAACTGTGTGCTGTTTCACTATGTTGGCTGTGTGTGTGTTTCACTGTAAGCACACTGCTTTGTATGGCTGTGCTATGCACAGCCATGCAAAGCAGTGTGCAGGAGCTGACAGGGGAGAGAACTGTATTGTTTACAAATAGTTCTCCCCCTGTCAGAGATGCTCGACAATCACTGGACGCCGGCAAAAAAAAAGTTTTTGTACTAGTGCTTGGCCAACTTTACAGACACTCAATATCCTGCTTATTGCACCTCATGAGCCCAAGGGCCATAAACCACACAATGGGTGAGCTATCAACCAATAATTTATTTCTGCCCCCATTTCCTGAAAGTGGTCATTTTGGTGGGAATGGTCAGAATGCTGTTGCTGTAATTAAATTAGGCAAACTAACAATCTTTACATCGTTACTTCAATAATTTGACGGTCTGCTTGGCACTCCACTTGAGCACCTCCGTTAGAGAACTGCTTCCGCGCTGCTGGGACACAGGACCAAGGTATTATAGCTGAGACTTGCACCCAAGAACTAGACAACACTAGCTTGGGTGCAACTGGAACTCTTTATTGAACAGAAATACAGGTTTTTATACACTTCAGAAATTCAGAAATAGGGGCAGTCCCTACATGAACAATAAAAACAAACAAACATTACACATTGGGATAAACATCCTACACTGATTAGGCAACAAGGTCAAGTTAACACCAGACTAATCCCATCATGTAAGAACCTCCAGGAGGACCAAACAGTAGATGACTTAATTAACTCAATTAACAATTAACAACTCAACACATAATAAACAGATTAGAGCAACAGCAAGCATGTTGTTTTGAGCTGATTATATTAACTTAGAGCCTCCGAGTCTAGGAGGGGGGCGTTGAAGCAGTTAATGGTGGTTTGGGCACAGAGACCCCAAATCTGTATCCTGGTCCTTCAGTTCTTGGGGGTCTGTGTGTTTTGGAGACACATGGTCTTGAATCCAAAGTAAAAGGTCCCCCCAGGCACACACCTTCCAAAGAATATAGCCCCCTTTAGATACCAGGACCCATGGTCAGTAGGCAAGAGGATAACCTGCAGTCCCCCCCAAAAGCCCTTGTCCCGGTTGGGTCTGTCACACATAAGTTTCTGAAAACCTATCCAGACTTTTAAAACAAGAATAGTTAGGAGATCCTACACCCACTTTATTTGATCCTTATACCAAAACTAAAAATGTTTTTCTCCCATTGCAAAACCAAAACAGTCGTCCTTTCACTGATTTGCAACTTTGCCACATGATGAAATTAACTTTACAAAAACTGATCTGCTACTACAAGCAATGAAAAGCAGAGAGTGACTACATTATTCAGCACAGCAGTAAAGCATGAAGTATGCTGCTTTGAGTCTAGCCAGGAGCATCTGATGAAGGTCATGTTGCCTGCTAAGACCCTTTGGAGATACAGGAAGATTTGACAGTAGGCACAACTGCAGCAATGCCAATGACTGCTCAGCTTTATTATTTAAGAAAACAATGACACTAATATAAAGTGGCGAGGAAGAAAGCCTTGTTGCTATGCTGCTACCAGGAATACTGGGAGACACAAGGAACTGTGGATGGACAAAGAAGGTAATTTCATAAATGTTGAGAAGGAGGAGCAGAAAGATGAAATGTCTACTACATCTTGGGCATGATGCTGAGCCTTTGGCTACCAGATGTGCCTGTGGTTACCATAATAATAATGATGACCATTAGAGATTCTGTATATAGCCCTAAAAAACAGTGCACAGTCTACATGTGTTTATCTGCTGCTTCACTGCAAACAGGAAACAGGAAATTTATTCAGAGAAAAGACATAGAATTTATCATAGCCGCAGCTACAAACTTATAAACACTGCCATCTACTGGTTGAAGAATATATCTCTACTGAATACTGACACTGAAGTAGTTGTTGCACAATGACTACTTGAACACTGTGTTCCAACAATGACAATAATTTCTATTGATGAATCGATTGATTGATTGATTCAAATATGGCCTATCAGTAAAAAGAAACCCAACCAGCCACTCTTGTAGGGCCTAGCTGTAAAAGCATTTTGTTAATTTTGTAAAGCTTCTGCATCCAGCTTGCAGCCATTTTCACCGAACAGACAACATCACGTTTCTCCTTCTCCTGCAAAGTTGCCCTATTGCCTGTGCCACTTCTGCTTGTACCACAGTATCAGCACTGTGAAAATCAGCACATAAATCACAAGGCGGCTGCTACTAGAACTTATTGGGTGTTATTGATTTTTTTAAAGCTGCATTCTATAGGTACTGAATTAAAGTTATAAGTAAGGTCTCAACATTTATGATCCATGGATTTCTGGATGTGCAAATTAGATCATTGGACTTGGTATGCTCAGTTTGCCATCCGGGTAATGCCTTGCATAGTATCTTTAGGTATCTGAAAAGCATCTACAAAACAGTTGTGGAGTCATCACCTCCAAATACTGAAAATAATCTGCTTTTTGTCCAAGAATAAGATTGGCTTCCAAAATTCTTTAGTCCCTTCAAAAAACCATTGGATATATTTCTAAAATGCACACATTATACATGGCTATTCATTTCTATAAGACATCACTTTGTAGACTGGTAATCCAGATCTGGTTTGATTGTCTTTAGGAATCGGGAAATAATTTTTACCCTCCTATAAATGTCTTTTGCCTTCCTCTTTATCAACTGTGGGTTTTGAGTTCTGAGGATGCAAGGTATTTTTTTTTGCTCACATTTTATTTTTGTGTCTTGGTTTAATCAGTGCATGTCTTTTAACACCTAACAGTGTAACTATGTACAGTAATGCCTTTAGAAAATAATACAATGTATAGTTATCTCCTGCCATGACTAGTGCAACTCTCTTCTCATTGGCCTACTTATGCACAGGCTATCCCTCCTTCCAGTCCATCATGAATGCTGATGCTAGACTCTTCCACCTTACTAAGCGATCTGCGGCTCCTGCCGACTCTGCCAGTCCCCCCACTGGTTTCCTCCAGCCCAATGTATAAAATTCAAAACACTATCTACAATATATAAAGCCATCCACAACAATATATTGCCCAAATCGTCATCTCCACTCCTCCCAAGACCTCCTTCTTTCTAGCTCCCTTGTCACCTCCTCCCATGCTTGCCTTCATGACTTCTTCAGAACCTCTCCCATCCTCTGGAACTCTGAAAACTAATTTATGCAGAGAAGTCTACCCTGCCTCCACCCAATAATTGTACATTGACCACCACCATCAGCTCATACCCCACAGCTATTACCTTTTATGCCACCTTAACCTCCCTTTAGGTTGAAAGCTTCACAAGCAGGGCCCCCCTAATTCTTCTGTATTGACCTGTAATCTCTCTCTTTATATTGTAAAGTGCTGCACAAACTGCTGGTGCTATATAAATCCCGTATAATAATAATAATTTTAGTAATAATAATGTTAAATATAAGCTAGTCTAGCTTTATGAAACCTTTTTTAATTATACAAAATCTGCACAGTAGATACTGTATTATGCTCAAAGAGGGAGAGAGCGCACACCAACTATCAAACATTATTGGACCTCAGCAGTTTCATGATGCTCTTTTATTGCCCAATGAGCAAAAAGGTAGCACAGGAAGCTGTAAGAGTGTAATAGGCAATATTGGTGCCATTGTGCTTGCTTTTAAGTGTGGAAGGAGAACAATAATGAAATAGGCTTACAAATACTATATAGATTAGTTCACATACAAGCATTTCAACTTGTTCAACTGTTTGCCTCCTGCTTTAAACTACTTTCATATTATTAAAAAAAAAAAAAAAAAAAATATATATATATATATATATATATATATATATATATATGCATACATATTATACAAACATGTAATAAAACACATTTAAAAGGTAGGAAAATAGTGCAATAAAATGAAATCATAATTAAATCAAACACATAATAATACATCAAGATAGGTCTGCAAATAATGAGTCTGCTTTTAATACAATGATTTCATACTAAAAAGTACAATTTCCCATCACGTAACATTAATCCCCCACAATGTATTGCACATTTGGTACTGTCGTCTAGGAGCACTATTAGTTTAATAACATCCCCTCCACATGGCAGTTTCTATGTTGGAAAAAAATTCTCCATTTATAACATAACAGTTAATTAGATTAGTTCCACCCTGCCTATGTGGTGGGGAAGCGGCGTACTTTGTAGCGCTGTTTTATGAAGGCACAACTTCTGAGAAAACCTGAACTATTCCTCCATAAATATACCAGAGGATAAATAAATGTTTAATGGCAATAAATCCTCAGATGAATACTTTCATCTTACATGTTCTTGCAATGCTGGTCCCTTGGTGTTGAAGTTTTGTTAAGCAGGGGCACAATCCAATGTTGAATAATTATTAACAAAAGTCTGAAAAATGCTACAAATAGCATTAGGAAATCAATACATCCCAAGAAATGTTTGAATGACAGGATGGAATTTGGGTAATTTATCAGGAGATCAAGTTCTTAATTCCCAAAACAGGAACTGCAAAGACTTTTACAGGGATATTGTATTCAGTAAAAGTTGAGGCATATAGAAGTTTATTTGCTGTTCTTGGCTATTCTTCACGTTCCAGTTATTGGTTTTTAAACAAAAGATATAGACTGATTGGTTCTTGTATTAAACTGTCAGACTGATTAGATTAGTTAAAATATTAACTAGGACAATTACTGGACACCAGGACAATTCATATTTTCTTGGTTGCACCTGCTGATTTGAAGTAGTTTATCCAAGCTTTTATCACAGTTACACATCTCAGTTTCCCTTAAACTGGCCATAAAAGGATTGATATTCAGCCGGTCCCTGCTGATCCATCCAAATTTTGATCAAGGTATGGGCACTGTGGTTGTACAAAAGTTGATCTACCAATCGACTTCTGTACAATCACCCTGTCACATTTGCCTGTTCGATCAATGCCTTGGGGAAGTCTCCCCAATGTCAGAATACAGTAGTTCAGCAGGGAGGATTGCCCATCCACCTCAAATGTGTGGATGGGGGAATCAAGTCAGTTTTTTTTAATTTAACCCGAATTTCAATTTAAATCTTAATTGAACCTTTTGCTTAAATTAAATACATTCCAGGAGCAACAAAACAAAATGTGTTCCAAAGTCATAGACCCCTATCATAGGGGGTGGGATCCATTTACATCAGGAGGGGATCTGTCTGCTGATCCCCTGCAGGTCAGAGCAGAGTGGGCAGATCATAGGTCCATGTCCGCTTTATTTACATAGAGAAGACACAGACAGTACCCTGCACTATGGGCGGCCGGTATAAATAGACTCTGCTGTCCGTTTACACCTGACTGCCCTCTGGCCTTACAAGCATGTTGCTTTTGTGGGAACAGTGCCAAACTACTACTAAATCTAGGTTCACATCTCTGCGGACATGTGAATGCATGCAAAATTCACCCACAGGAAACCAGTTACACTTTTGCAGACAAGTGGGGGTTCCATAGAAAAAAGCTACAGTCTGATTAGAAAAGCTTGTGCCCTGCTAACGTATTCTTTGTGTGGGAACAGTGGTCTCCCTGCAGAAGTCAGACACCCCCTTTCTACAGCGAAAATGGAAATCGAAGTGCCACACTACTACTAAACCTAGGTTCATCTTCAGCTTGTTCGGTTATGCTTTGAAAATGAAAACTAGAAGCTAATTGGTTGCCATGCATAGCTGCTCCAGATTCTGGATGTTCCAACTCTAGGAAATTTCAAACCTTAGTATTTCGTAGTGTCAGCCCTGTCCAATATCTTTTGCCAAAATATCTAACCACTCCCAATCTCAGATTTTTGAAACATACGGCTAATCATTCTGCATTGAAGATAAAAACTAAGAGGGTTACTTGAGATTACACAGGGATTGTGGAGAGACAAAGGACAGCACTGAATTGCCGACAAGATCAATCGTTCTTTTCTTTTTTTGCACTTATCAACATGATATATGCTTCCACTGGTGTATTAAAAATAATAAAATGAAATATTCATTGTCAGTGTTTACATACACTTTAAAGAGTAACTTCATCTCTCCCATTACAATTTGTTTACCTTCTTACCTGTACCAGTGGGTACACACTCACCTGTCCAGCAAATCCAGCGCTGTCTACTTTATAAATCTCAGCACTGCAGTTCTCGTGCTGCCATATTTTTATATGACGTCACCAGGAGGCTGACTGTTTATTCCAGGTTCTTTGAGCAGCTGCCTTGGTGCTGCATGACGAAGCACGTGCAGTGCAGCGGAGAGTTCTTGGCACACGTGCAGTACATGCAGATTGTCTTGAAACCTACTGGGATGTCTGACATCTTTATCCCAGGAAACATAAAGTGTTACTGAACCCGCAACAGTAAAATCAGTCTGTATATGCAGTAAAGCATTCTTGTTATACTCACTCTGAAACTTAAGGGGATAATCCTCTGCATTGTGTGAAAAAGCTGTTTGATCCTGACTTCTTCCAGTGCCCCTCTCTTATCTCCTGATAAGACATATCGTCTGGAGACACTCTGCACATGCTCAGTTTGGTGTGTATTGCTAGAGAGTTTTTTTTTTGGGGGAGTGGGCATGTGGTAAGCACAGGGCCAATCAGCTCTGTCCAGGCAGAGGGTAAGGGGATATGCAGCCTCATAGGACAGTCAGAGCAGAATGAAAACTCTTCCTACAAGATTAACCAGTGCTCAGCTGGACACTGATAGAAGTCACAGCACTGCTATATACTGTGGATGAGAAAAGGTATTTAGCAGTTTAGATGTTCTAAAATAATTGCATTTTCATGTTCTATGTACTGTGGGAGACCAGGTATAGTGAATGCAGGGTCCGGGGTTTAGTAACACTTTAAGGTGGGTGGAGACTGTGATGTCATTATCACCTAGGCAAGAAAGTTGGAAGTGTGCAAAAAAGGCACAAAAAATTATTTAGTATCCAGTATTTGTGTTATGGGGGGAAGTGAAAAACAATAGCAACTTATAGGAGAGAGTATGGGTCGACTGTAAGTAAACTGTAATACAAAGTCTGCATATCTAAAACAACTTTTCTAGTAGCACAAAGAAAACACTATAAATCCCCCCAGCCCAATACTGGTTGTGGAATGTAAATTCAGACTTTCACTCTGCACATTCACTTGGTCACTGTTTCTCTGTTTTATGGCTTCCCTTTATTTATATTTCTTAATTTTCTATCCTCACGACATTCAGTACCTCCGCACCATTTCTTCCTTTAGCTGCTCTTTCTGACACAACCCTCAGGAGGTCTTCTCTCCGTGACTCTTCCTAATTCATGCACCCCTTCACCAACCACTTGGGGAGCTGAGTTCAGCTTAAAAACCTCCAATTCTGGAAATTGCCAGCTCATTCACTTGCGACACGGCACCAGTACTTCCTGACAGCATGCACAACTGGGCTTTTGCACACTCCTTTTCAGCTGCCTCAGAATTCCCACTGTCATTCTTCAAGGATATATACTATACTGTATATATATATATATATATATATATATATATATAACCTTTTTAGTTCTTCTTATGAAACAATTCCACTTGTTCTATTTTCACTTTTGGAGAAAACTGCTCCAAAAACAGTGTAGGTCGATAATCTACAGAGAACAAATCAGATTTTAATTTCTGACATCAATACATTTTATGACTTGCTGTTGCTCCTTTTTACACCATGTTATTAAATAAATCATATATATTAAAGTGTGCAAAAAGGCTTACAAAAAAATACGCTAACCTGACAAATCTATATATGCTTGCACTGAACATATGTGGAATTAAATGTTAAACCTGGAACACCTAATAGAACAAAATGTTCAAACCACACTAACATCTACTGTGCAGCTGACTATTATCATCTGCATTCTTCTATTAGCTATTTTAGATATTTTCAATCTCGGATGGGGCTAAATGTTATAATTACTCATCAGAAATTCATCTGTGTAGAACATTTCTTCTCCTAACTATAGGAAATCTGTTTCAACTATCTTAAAGTTTAAGAACCACCTATAGCTTCACATAGATATTTGCACAAATTATCAAAAGACCATTTTCTTACAAGCAAATTTATATTTTAGGTTTATGTGCCCTTAAACAGAAGCATAGGAGGGATTTACTAAAACTGGAGAATGCAAAATCTGCTGCAGCTGTACATAGAAACCAATCAGCTTCCAGGTTTTATAGTCAAAGCTTAATTGAACAAGCTGAAGTTAGAAGCTGATTGGCTACCATGCACACCTGCACCAGATTTTGAGTGCTCTAGTTTTAGTAAATCCCCCCATAGTAACTTTGTTTTTAATTCTATCCTTAAAATGAAGGAACTTTGCATTTTCTTACCGGGATAAAGTCCTCAACGTCACATTCTCTTCCTTGAAATCGGCAGCCCAACATCATATCACTAAGTTGGTGAGAAGAACGGTCAATGATATCATACATATCAAATGGACCTGACCTGTACTCCAGGGATGGGTCAGTAACAAAGCCCTCATTACCATCCTCTGGGCTGCTTACTAAAGGAGCTAGGTAGAGTAATTCCGAACTGGAGAGCTGAGTAATTCGGAAGCGGTTGCAGTTACAGAAAGTAATTGCTGGGAAGATCATATAGTTGGAAACCATCTCATCAATTAATGTGAGATGTGGATATAACCTATAGTAAGCCACACGTTCCCAAACTTGAGACAAGAAGAGACAGAGAGAAAGCAGGAAAGCGCAGACCCAAACAGTGCGCCGGATTCCCCAAGGTTCTTCGGTGACAATGTGATTTAGTCCATGAAGCGAACAGCTGCTGGCAAAGGCAGCAGGATCTAATAATGCACCATCCTCCTCTACTAAGTTTATTTGCTCTGGTTCAACTTCACTGGCTCTCTTTTCTCTAGGCTCTTTGTCTGTGGACACAGAAATTGTGCAAAATATCTGTACAGGCATTCTTCAGCTTTAAATCTATGTGAAATCTTTTTTTGTTTTCCCGGTTTGAGAATAAAAATCCCACCACAGTTAGCACTGTGGAAAACAGATAAAATGATAACCACTCGCTACCCCAGGTTCCCTCCGTTGACATTAGTCTAAAAATAGATCTGCTTTCTTTACTCACACAGCAGACATCTCTTCGATGTATGAAGGTTATTTTTTTAGTTGTCTTGTGGCCTGAAAGCTGATCTTCTTTACTTCGTGCCCCTCTGGATGTTGACTTTCTATTCCATTAGAAACTAACAGACCTTAGATGCCACAGAGAATAGAGGTTCTCTGTTCCTGTGTGGTAAGATGGTAGATATACAACTAACTCTGCGTGATTGTAGTTGAGCATTGTCTCTGCAAAAGGCAGCAAGCTGATCCAAGAGAGCTGTTATTAATAATATATGAAGATCCCAGCAGCCCGAGAGGTACAAAGTAGGATTGAAATTGACAAGGGCAAAAGAGTTTTGTTTGACGAGAACATTTATGTTGAGTATTCCAGTACAAATGCCAATGCATTTCTTGGGTAAAATAATTCTTATGTATTGTTGTTGGTGAACAACCATCCATCAAGCAATAATGATCCCACCCTTCTTTTACCAGGCAGTGCTTAATGTAAGTTGTGAAGGTCCTATGGGTCATTTTACACAAGCCCCGGGGACAGATCAAATCACAACTTTATTGCTGCATTAGGAAGACTGAATCTCTAGCATCTCAACAGTAGAGATGCACAAACTGCAAACTTTACATAAATATCACAGATAAAAGGAAAGTATAAAGCAAGCCGCTATCAGGGCACCAAGGGGTTGCAAAGTTTAGCTTTTTCTGCCTGTAATGAACCCATTAAGGGATGTTTATCAAAGTAAAGATAATAAGGTTTCCAGAGAAAAATCTTGGTGTCAACGTGCCAATGATTCTTAACCTATATACAGTATACTGTGCTTGGACAGAGCAGAACGGTTAAAAACTCTGCTGGATTTTTTTTTTTTGTTTCCAATTAGGGAGATTTTACTTTACTTCTTGACCAAGAAATATTAGGAATTGAGCTTTCAGGGAAGGGAAAATGTTCAATTTCTGACAAAGTGATGATGTTTAGATTTTTCTTTACTTTCAGTCTTGGTAACAATGGTCACCAGGACAAAGAGAAAGGCTAAATCTGCCCAGTAAGGGACACAGATTCTAACCCTTCATGTTTGTACATTACCAAGATAAGAAGGGTTATTTACTAAAATTGGAGAGCACTAAATCTGATGCATCTCTGCGTAGAAATCAGCTTCCAGGTTTTATAGGCAAAGCCTAATCGAACAAGCTGAAGTTCGAAGCTGATTGGCTACCATGCACAGCTGCACCAGATTCTGTGTGCTCCAGCACAGTGACTAAGTGGTTAATTAACACTTCCGCCTAGCAGTACTAGGGTGGTCAGTTCATATCACAACCATGGAACTACCTGCTTAGAGTTTGCATGTTCTCCCCGTGCCTGCGTGGGTTTCCTCTGGGTACTCCAGTTTCCTTCCACACTTCAAAGACATGCTGGTAGGATAATTGGCTCCTGTCCAAATTGGCCCTAGTATGTGTATGTATGAATGTGAGTTAGGGACCTTAGATTGTACGCTCGTTGAGGGTTAGGGACTGATGTGAATGTGCAATATATGTAAAGTGCTTTGTAAATTGAGAGTGCTATACACAGTAAGTACCTGTAATAAATAAATAAGACATTATACATCCTGACAAGGGATGGACACCAAATAAAAAACATTACACAATTATGCATTGATTAAAGAGAATTTATAGCATTATTGTATATATTTTCAATAATTTATTATATCGTTCAACTTTTAAAAATATATAATTTTTTAAAATAAAGTTTCACTTTTTTAATCACGCAAAAATGAAATACTGCATCATAATTTTGATTTTTCAGATAAAAGGTATAGCTGTAGGCTAATTTTTTTGTGTTTATCCCATTTATCTTAGTACTGCTGTTAAAAAGAGGCCTGTTGTTTACAATTAAATATGTAAAACTCAGATTTCTCATACAGGTGAACTGTGTAAAGGATTTATTCCTCACTCTTGCTTCTTGCTGTGTATAGCTGTATACAGAGTTTCTATTAGACAGAGACAGTGTGAAAGGAAACAACTTCTGCTGTGCTATCTTTTAAAAAAACAAAGACCAGTATGATGAGTTTACCCTGTGTTCGATGTTTATTTGAAAAAATTTTTTTTTTTATATAAATAATGAAAAATATAAAATACATTACTATAAATATGCCCATAAAAATAGTAAGCAATTCATTTTGATTTAAAAAAAATTCAAGCCATTAAATATACATTGCATATAGAACAATGTGTTGGTAACCTTGCTGTGGATCAGTCCATTCCACTAACAAATATGTGTCCAGGTACCAACAATGAACAAATATGAAAAATCTGCACATTTAGTGACCATCTTGAACTGATTAAGCCAGGCCAGGATCTATACGACAAACTGGGTAAGGCCTTGATCGATGTTTTCCTCTTTCACACATCACCCGTGTACTCTTATGATTTTTTCGATGGTTGAGTTCTGTCATTCTACTGCTGTTCACAGTTGGGTTTATAATAATTGTATTTTTCAGGCATATCTCCCTACTCTTTTTCTAAATCTAAGGTTCAGATCTTCTTTGGCAATGAGCAGAATAATTTGGGTACTTAGGTAAAAGTTGATTCTTTGGGGATGTATTTGGAATATTGAAGTTTATTTCATTTCATTTCATGTTCCTGGGCTGTTTCTTTGTTTCTGTATTTGTTTATTTATGTACTGTTTTTGATGTTTTTTCTTTGTCCGTGTTTTCTTTCTTTAAAACCACAAAAAAAAATAATAATGAGGCTATTGAGGGTTCAGCATATTTAAAACAGCTTCTGTAACCTTCAAGGGCTTTTAAAACCCTAATGCAGCCTAAAAAAACACAAAAGCTACCTTATTATTACCTTTCCAAATGAATCCAATCCATTCAGCAGGAATGGCAACATTTTGCTTAAATCTCATGATTTTCTTTGACAATTGCTCTGAAATTTTGGAAAAATTAAAGCTATAAATTTCACTTTTCCCTATTGTTCTAAGTCAGACTTTTTCAACCAGGGTGTCCAGGCACCCTGATGTGCCTTCAGGTGTCTTCAGAAGTGCCTTGACAAAATGCTTAAAAATTGCCCAAAAGTTGCATATACATCAGATCAAACCCAGCTTTTATTTGCACAAAGCCACATATAAAGGGGTGCCTCAAGATTCCGTATAATTTTAAAGAGTGCCTTGACTGAAAAAAAGTTAAGAAACACTGTTCTAAGCAATGATGACTCTCATATGGTTTCCATTGCACCTTTCAAGATAGACCGTGTTCAGGCATTGATCCCTTTAAGAATGGCCAATGAAGTTTACAGACGCAGACATTTTTTTTTTTGTCCATGGTTTTGACTTTTTGTCCATGGTTTTGCAGAAGTATAGCTTGGTGAGGAATATTGTTAAAACGCTTGACATTTCCAGTGCATAAGCAGCATTTGCATTGGGATTTATAGCTACTGTCAGGCAGTGCTTGGAGATTAAGAATTATTGTTAACAGAAAAATTAAGGTTTCAGGTACATGTTAGAAGTTAGTTTGAGTGTTAGTGGTTGAATTGAGGTTTGGAGCTTTTTATTTAGTTTTTTGGAGGGAGGTATGAATATATCCATGATGACCAATTATATCCACTGTAAACGGCAATGTTAAAAACTTATAATGAATGAAAATCTACTCATTTACAATATTTTGTTGCCAAGACATCATGCTGAAAATGTTTGCGCCAATGCTCCCATGCCAAAAACAAATACTGCAATGCACTGAAAAATGAGCAGTGGTCCCTATTGCTGTTCACTGCAATGCATAGGCAGTAATGTATGCTGAATGTCATGGGTCTGTTTGACCTACAGCTTTCAATATAGAAATATGGCTCGGTCCTAAGCGGCAATCTCATAAACCCATCGCTTTTTTGACTAATCATTAAATGGGCAGATGTCTCCTCAAGAAAAACAAGTTTGGAAATATTGGCTCATTGACTAAACTTCCCCACAGACTGAAGAAGTGCGCAGGCAGTTAGCACCTTCTTTCTCTTTTCTAATTCAGAAAATACAGGACTTAGCTGGGTCACACAGATTCTTCCAATCCACCAAATACTCTCATTTCAGTTTTGGATAAAGGCCAAAGGGTTGAATCATGCATCAGCGTATTATATTGATCAGGAACTCTAGCAGAGAGATCTCTGTATCTAAGATCCTGGATCTGCGGGCAGACTGACCCTTTATGATAAATACAGTTCAGTCAGGCTTACAATTCCATATATTGAACTTTTAATAGATCACTATGTACAGCCTCTGCATAGGTTTAACTACATTCCATCAAGAGATTGCTGTTAGACAGTAATGTTCTGCAATGCTTCTAATACAATGTGCCTATAAGCCTTGATTAATTGGTATTTTTTAGACAGGGAGATAAGCCATTAGGTGATGTGAAACTCCAGCTAAATGTTTGAATTTGATATGTGCAATTCCCGATCTCATTTATTCTCCAGGGAGCAGTGGAAGTACAAGAAATGCCACCCCTGCATAAAAAAAAACCTACATTATTCATTTTATTAACCTGTGAGTGGGGGCAGGGTCACTGAGATGTGAAGGAAACACATACATGCCATCAGCTAGTTTTTTTTTTAGATGGGTATGAAAATGCTTAATATTACCGGCGTAAAAATTTTCAACCAAACGTTTAAAGTGTTAAATATTAATAAATTATCATTTTTTCATCTTAAGTACTCTTTTTCTTCAACAAAATAGCATTTTATTTACCAACACAAGGATCTACATGCAGCTCTTCACTTTAAAGACGGTTGACATTTTCAATAATACACAGTGTTCAACCCCATACGTTCCTCATGTTTGATTATTTTTTAATTATCTCTGGCTGAGATTAAATTATCCAGTCCTCAGTTCTCAAGAGGCGCAAAGCAGATCTGGAGCTCTGCAGGGAAGGGGTTAATGGACTGAATCCCCAGGCAGAGATTGCTGAGTAAAATTAAATGTACCTACCCCCTCCTCTCCCTTTTAGTTACATGCTATAAAATAGCCTTAGTCAGCACTGAAAAAAAAGAAGACACGGATCATACACACATAAACATATCCCACAGGATGCCAACAGTTCCTCTATGCTGAGTAGAGATAAGTGAATTTCTACAAATCTGCTCCACCAACCATTTTCCCCCATGATATACCTTAAGGTGTGAATGTCCACCAAGGTTCACACATTTTACCATTATGAGTTTATAGAATTCACTATTTTTCCTCTCTTCTGACAAAACAGAAAAACATGATTGTTCTTGGAATCTAACACATATTTCTACCATTTCACTTGACCAAGCATCTAATAAAGTTATTATAATAGAAAAACATTTTGTTAAGGGGATTGGGGTAAATTCATTTCTTACTGTAATACACCAGTACTACCAATTAAACACATTACCATATTGGATTGGGCAGGTAGACAAATGAAAAACACATTTATTTTGGGTTATTTTAAATGTGGTTCAGCAGCACCACAGCATATCAATAGTTTCAGCACCCTCAGAATCCTAGAAGAAATAAGGAGGCTAATGAAGATTTTATTTATATTGTTTATTTATTTCAGGTATTTATATAGCACCATCAATTTACGCAGCACTTTCCATATATATCAATAAAGTAAAAATAGGAACACAACAGACAGAGTTAAGCAGCCATGGCTGAAATGAGGTCATAAGGCAATCATTAGGAACAATGGTAGTGGTTCAACAATTCAGTAGCATGAATATAGCGCAGTACAGGGTGAACTGCTACATGTGGTGTGAAATGCAATGATGGGTTCAATATAACTGTGGACGTGGTGTTGTGACAAGCTTAGCTTAAGCGACAGCCATTTTATATATTTTTAGTATGTTAGAGAGTATGTTTAAGATTCCAGTAACTTGCATTGTAATCACCCCCCCCCCCCCTGTGGAATGTACCTCTCCCTGTTGGCAGCATTTTGGGAGTATGTATCTGTTAGCTATCAGTATCAGTTATCTAATTAATTACACAAAGTGTCAATCTTGTATAATCCTATACCAGTCTGCATCATGCTATACTGCACATATCTGTTTCACATACAGCTTAGAAACTTCACTTTTTCTTCAATAAGCAGTCAGTCTACACTGAACTTGGACTGATTCTGTATGCATACATACACTCACCGGCCACTTTATTACGTACAACTGTTCAATTGATTGGTAACACAAATTGTTGCATGGTGCAACTCAATGCAATTAGGCATCTAGATGTGGTGAAGTTGACTTGCTGAAATTCAAACTGAGCATCAAAATGGGGAAGAAATTGGATTTAAGTGACTTTGAACGCGGCATGGTTGTTGGTACCAGACGGGCTGGTCTAAATATTTAAAAAACTGCTGATCTACTGGGATTTTCACACACAACCATCTCTAGGGTTTACAGAGAATAGTCCGAAAAATAGAAAATATCCTGTGAGCAGCAATTGTGTAGACGAATATGCCTCGCTGATGTCAGAGATCAGAGAAGAATGGGCAGACTGGTTCTAGATGATAGAAAGGCAACAGTAACTCATGTCAATATGGTGTTTCCAACACCTTGTTGAATCTATGCCACAAGGAATTAAGGCAGTTCTAAAGGCAAAAGGGGGTCCAACTCGGTACTAGCAAAGTGTACCTAATAAAGTAGCCGGTGAGTGTATATGCTGTCCTTTATGTATGACTTCTTGAGGTTCTGTAAAGTGGGTTGGTCAGAAAAGTATGTGAGAATCCCATTGATGGACTCCAAGCTATTAAGGAAAGATGTCCCAAAACTAAGAAACATTTGATGACCTCTACAGCTGTGTGTGAGTGTCCATTCATAAATTATAGAGGTGACATTGGAAAGGTGATACAAATAGTTTTGAACCAATAAACATTTCAGGCACTCTAGAGACACAGATAATGCAGATTGGAAATTGGAACCAGTTGATAAAAAAGAGAACAGGTTTGCTTTTATAGAAAAAAGCCAATGTGCATATGCAACAGTAAAGTGTCATGTTTGCTCATTTGTTCCATTCAGCCACCATGTCTTAATTTTGCTTGTTATGAAAGTAGCATAATGTCCTCCTGTATTTATGAAAATGCCCTAACTATATAGATTTTAATTGGCCGGAATGACTAAAAAAGATATGTTTCATGTATGTTTATGTGCGCATGATCTCTTCAATCATGGACAGTTTATTTGTACTACTAATCTGGTAACATTGGTCTATTGATGATAAAAGTATATGGTGCAGTGGATTTCACATCTGAATTATATATACAATTTAGCCTTTGTCTGTGAAGGTTCTCATTTATCCAGGTCATGTTATACCTAGCAGTAGCTTGTATTATTCACCTGGACTTGTTCTGTAATATAGAAGACATTCTTCTATTTCTCCAAGCAGCTTCCTCGTCCTCAGTTCTAGCAAGTGTTAGGATTATATCCCAGAATTTATACCCACACGAGCAACTCAGTCACCTTAATTAATTTACCAAAAACGAGATAGGAGGTGTGAAATTTTGAAAACAATACTGTTCTGATTGCATGATCCAGATCCTATGAAACCATGACATACTGGACATGAGCTAATTGTTCAAAGCACTGAAGGTGTGACTATGTCAAATCACAATTGTAGAGATGTTAAAATTGTTGTAAATTGATAATAGCCTTAGTGAGCACAGCAGTCAGGAATGGGAAGGAGGGAGTCCAATCTCTGAGCTGATTATGTAAATTTGAGCTTCTGTTATTGAGCTCTGTAAACAACAGGCGCTTGTTAAAAAAAAAGAGCTACAAATAGACAAGTAAATGTGAAAACATGCAAGCTGCACAAACTGGTGTAAAATCTACTATAAGTATGAAGTATTTATATGTAGTTCATTTTTATATGCTTAATAGGTATAACAATTTATTTTTAATGTTTTTTTTTGTTTTTGAACATAATAAAGAAAATAATTTGATATACTTACACCCGCGCAAACAACCTTCAAAATTGTGAAAAATGAACCAAAAAACAATAATTACACAATAAAAACAAAATAAAAATATATAAAATAAAAAGAGCAACCATCATCAGACCCTGGTAAAATCCAAAGTATGAAAAACCAAAATACCCCAATAAAATTTGGAATTTATGACATCATTCCCCTGTGTTCTATAACAATAAAATGTCCATATAGTGCAATCAAATACACTAAAAGTGCTCTGTGCCAAAACAGTCCAAAAAAAGTGATAATATTCCATGACACCACAGCTGTGCTCTTCCTCTGCACCCCTTGTGTATACACCTCACTCAATGGATATTATTGACCCCATTAATGAAAAAGAAGTCACATTGCGCTTTTAATCACAGAATGGCATCTCTCTATGCAAAGTTTATGGACTCCAATCACTGTCCAGTCAATACACTGGATCATCTGTACATGTGGATAATATGTTGCATCTGCGCCTTTCAAGTGCCTCTGTGCCTTTAAGATACTCGATGGTGTACTATTATTACATGTATAAAGAGATAGGGAAGCCTCTCATAGTGTAGTAAGGTTATTAAATATTAAAAAGAAGTAAAATTGCACTTACATTGCAATATAACAATACAAGCCTGGTATTTACAAACAAGGAACGCCGATATGCGCTCCACATGCATTCCACGTAAGTGGAAGTGATGTGTACTGGAAGCCCCACCCTACATGTTTTGTCAATTATGTCTGATATCATCAAGTCTTTTTCATATTAAAGAAAATATATACACAAACACTGTACATTTTATTTAACGTACATCTTGATAGTGGAACATCTTCAACAGTACAGAACAAGTCTAATTAAATGTGACACACTGGCAGTAATACATTTCTACTACAATGTAAATTAGCCTTTGCCTACATATGATTTAACGTCACACCATCCATCAACAATGCTCCATGTAGTACTAAAGCCAGAACACCATAAGAGTGAGAAGAGCATGCAACACTAGCATGTTTGCTGATATGTGTGGGTCTGTCTTATTGCTCATATCTTTTGCTCATCATAATCATGATTCATTAAACATTTTCTTCCTACATCATCAACTGACCCACAGTCGGACACAGCCTATAAACTCCAAAATGGGGGGCAAAGCCAGAAATAGAAATATGGCGGGGGTTCCAACCACTCCAAACTTTAATTTCGTCTGGAGCTCTTCTTTTTTTTTTATGTCTGTGTTATCTGCTGCAGATCAGTGCTTGGGTGTGAGCGTGAATGGTGGTTTTATTTTTTTGTTTATATTTCTGTACTGTCTGTACTGTTGTCACAAGTAAAGTGATTGAAAAGTTTGGCTTTTTTAATGAAAATAACAAAAATGTTATATTTACCTGCTCTGTGCAATGGGTTTGCACAGAGAAGCCTCACTCCTCCTCTTCTGGGGTCTCCTGCTAGTGCTCTGGGTTTCACACCCCGCTGACTGCCCCCAGAGCAAGCCACTTGCTTTGGAAGCACTCATGCATGCTTGCTCCTGCGTCCTGCTCTGTGTGTCCATAAAACACACAGAACGGGACTTGGTACCACACCCCGCTGCTGCTTGTCACTGGCTCTGATTGAGAGCAGCGGGAGCGAGAGAGACAAGAGAGCCATGGCTCTTGTGCACATCACTGGATCGAGATCGGGGTCAGCTATGTTGGGAATGCAACAGCATGTACTATAATGTACTATATACAGTATTGTGTGTTAATATCACTTGACCAGTAGATGGCACTATACACTAAAGGTTACTAGTTGTGTATATCTGAAAACTTGTTTGTTCCTCTCTTCTCTATCATCTCTTCAGGAAGTAATGAGTCTGTAACATGTCTGCTGTTATACAGTCTGATGAAATGTGCTCTCTATGTTTGTAACTTAAGCCACACAAGTAAAGCCTGAATTCTGCTATCACTATCAGTGTCTTCTATAACACATAACCAACAAGCTATGTATTTAAGGAGGGCTGCAGGGGAAGGTTTTTTTAACCTTACTGCATAAAATGCAGTAAGGTAAAAAAAAACCTGCTGCCTTTAAAATTACTTACAATACTCTTTATATCTCAGTATAGACAAGCTTTATAAATGTGTATGTAGACCGCATTGCCAAAAATGTGAATCAAAGTTACTCAAGAGTTTGCCACATGTAAAAGTGCAACATTTAGCTAAATAAATAAACAACACCAGAAAATTCAACTTGTGTCCAATGTATCAGTAAGTCCCATTCAAATACTAGTTGCTTGAAAACCAAAAGACAGGTGAGCAGGTGCTGGTGCCATTGGCAACAGATAAGCAGTTGACGACTTCAAGGTGCTCCAGGTGACCACACATGGATTTACACTCACCACAATAGATGGACCTTCTATTACTAGATAAGTCTCACTGCACTTTTTTGGTTGGACCCACTGTGTGTCTTGCCACCAACTTGACCATTTACATGTGCCAGGATGCGATTCCTTCTAATGCAATACTCCGCCACTAAAACAGTATCGGGGAAAGGTTCATTGCACAAAGCAGTTGACTTTATTAAACCATATAAAACATTACAATTACACCGCATTCACATGTATATGTGCCTAAGGACCGGCACTAGGTACATACAGCGCTTATTGTTAACATAGCTGCCGCCCCCCCGAGACCAGAGGCTGGTTTGCGCTCCAGGGATGGGATGGGATGTATCAACTGGGGAACACTGCTCCAATTTGTTACGTCTATAATTGGATGTCTTTAGAAGGAAAATGCCAGTTACCACATTATTTGTGAATGAGTCCTAAATTATATCCAGTGCTACATTTATTTCATTTTGGACAAAGTAGGCTATAGTTAAACCTTCTTTTTTGCCGTGTGTGACCCATGTAAAAGCTCACTTCATTTAATGTCCTGTAGACACAACAGGAAATGACAGGAAACTTCTCCAAAAAGAATGCCCTCTAAGACAGATGTCACCAGAAAATATGAACCAATTACAAGATTTCTCTTCTATTTCTGTCCCTGTAAATTTTTTTGATTTTCCATCACCATTAGTCCTTGTGGCAGTGGTCACCAAATCAAGTAGAGAGAATAAATCTCCCTAATAGGGATAGAAACCTGACAGGGATTCTAAACATTCACCACTCTATCCAAAACGAATACAGTTTTGTCTCCAGATACTATACTTCAGAGCTCCTCTCCCCATCCCTGAACTCAGGGCCAGGACAAGGGAGTCCAGCCTGGTGCAGTGAAATGAAGTCTGAAGATAAGAAGTGACAGCGGCACAGAGCCAGGAGCAGGTGCAGGCTGTGCTGTGCTCTCCCTCCTGTTAGAACAATGCTCCTCTACAAAGCAACTGACATGGGATCACTCTTACATCGACTGCGCATGGACTGTACCCGCCCCTAAACACATTTCCTGTTGCAGGGAAAATGAGCAGCCCTTGGAGGAGATAGTGGGCAGGTGATCAAGTCTTGCACAGTCTCATCTATAAGAGCGATCCTATTTTATTTACTGTATGAGGGACCACTGGGGAAAAGGGGGTGGGGGGAATACAGTTGCAAGAAAAAGTATGTGAACCCCTTGGGATTACGTGGAGTTTTGCATGAATTGAGCATAAAATGTGCTCTGAACGTCATCTAAGTCACAACAATAGAAGAACACAGTCTGCTGAACATAATAATACACAAGCATTAGATGTTGTCATGGTTTAATTGCACATAACATGTAAAAATTCACAGTGCAGGGAGGAAAAAGTATGTGAGGCCCTAGCTTAATGACTTCTCCCAGAGCTAATTGGAGCCAGGAGTGAGCCAACCTTGACTCCAATCAGTGTGATGATATTGGATGTGTTGCTGACAGCTGTCCTGCCCTTAAAAAACACACACCTGTTTTGGGTTTACTGGTTTCAAGAAGCACTGTCTGATGTGAACCATGCCTCGCAGAAAAGAGCTCTCAGAAGACCTACCATCAAGAATTGTTGACTTGCATGAAGCTGGAAAGGGTTACAAAAGTATCTCCAAAAGCCTTGATGTTCATGTGTCCACGGTAAGACAGACTGTCTACAAATGGAGAAAGTTTAGCACTGTTGCTACTCTCCCTAGGCGCGGTCGTCCTGTAAAAATGACTGCAAGAGCACAGCGCAGAATGCTCCATGAGGTAAAGAAGAATCCCAGAGTGTCAGCTAGAGACCTACAGAAATCTCTGGCACATGCTAACATTTTTGTTGACACATCTACAATAAGGAAAACATTAAACAAGAATGGAGTACATGGGAGGACACCACGGAGGAAGCCATTGCTGTCCAAAAAGAATATTGCAGCACGTTTGAAGTTTGCAAAAGAGCACCTGGATGTTCCACAGCACTACTGGCAAAATATACTGTGGACAGATGACACCAAGATTGAGTTGTTTGGGAAGAACACACAACACTATGTGTGGAGAAAAAAAGGCACAGCACACCAACATCAAAACCTCATCCCCACTGTGAAACATGGCGGAGGGAGCATCATGGTTTGGGGCTGATTTGCTGCCTCAGGGCCTGGACGGATTGTTGTCATTGATGGGAAAATGAATTCCAGAGTTTATCAAGACATTTTGCAGGAAAACGTACGACCATCTGTCCGCCAACTGAAGCTCCGCAGAGGAAGGGGGATGCAACAGGACAATGACCCAAAGCATACAAGTCATTCAACAAAACAATGGCTGCAACAGCACAGAATACGCCTTCTGGAGTGGCCCAGTCAGAGTCCTGACCTCAACCCCATTGAAATGCTGTGGCATGACCTTAAGAGAGCGATTCACACCAGACATCCCAAGAATATTGCTACACTGAAACAGTTTTGTGAAGAGGAGTGGTCCAAAATTACTCCAGATCATTGTGCAGGTCTGATCTGCAACTACAGGAAACGTTTGGTTGAGGTTATTGCTGCCAAAGGAGGGTCAACCAGTTATTAAGTCCAAAGGTTCACATACTTTTTCCTCCCTGCACTGTGAATGTTTACATGTTATGTGCAATTAAACCATGGCAACATCTAATGTTTGTGTAGTATTATGTTCAGCAGACTGTGTTCTTCTATTGTTGTGACTTACATGACGTTCAGAGCACATTTTATGCCCAATTCATGCAAAACTCCACGTAATCCCAAGGGGTTCACATACTTTTTCTTGCAACTGTATACTGGGAACACAAGGGGGGTCACAATTGTGCTTGGGATGAGAGGTTTGTGGAGGAGAGGAAATGGGGAGCAATCTGTACTGGGATGGGTAATTGGGGGGGGGGGAAATCTATGCTAGGAAGGGGCATGGGGGGAGGGACATGGCTAAGAGGGGAGATTTGTGATATGGGGGGGAATTTGGGCTATGAGGGGGGATTGCAAGGGATTTGTGCTAGGAGGGGTGGACCGGGAGGGATTTATGCTAGAAGGGGGGATTTGGTGCTGAATGTTTGTGTTGGGGGGATTTGGGGGTGATGATTTGTGCTAGTAGGGGGAATGGGCTAAGAGTTGGGATTTAGTTGAGGATTTGAGCTAAGAGGGAGCGGGAGAATTTTGGCTAAGAGGGGGGATTGAGGGGGATTTGTGCTGGGGGAGTTGGGGGGATATGATTTGCAATGAGAGAGGGGATTTGGGGGAGGGGTTTTGTGCTAAGAGGGAGTATTTGGAGGAGAGGATTTGTGCTAGGATGGGAAATTTGAGCAGAAAGGCGATGTAGAAGGGGTGATTTTTTTGGGTGGGGGGGTTTTGAACCAGGAGGTGAGATTGTGGGTGAAAAAGTTTTCTTTTGAGAGGGGGGACTTGGAGGTGGAGGAGAAGGAAGTTTTGCATTTTAGTTTATGGAGAATATGGCTTTCACATGAAATATTTGTTTAAGGGGTGAGTGTGCTGATCAGTCCTGTTTGTTTTTATTTTTTGAAGGGGGGGGGATTTATGGTGAGACATGATGATCACATGTGGGGGGGGGGGGTTCAGTTTGTCATGTTCGCTATGGGCGCTAGATGACTTTGTCCCAGCACCGCCTGCCCTGTACACAGGGCATTCAAAAGATTTCCTCCTCCCCACACAGCACATAGCTGAGATGGGATTTTTTTTACAGACACAGGCTCCACCTGCACAGTGTATAGCTAGCTGCTATGTTGCAGTTATGACCTGTGAAATTCCCTGATTGGAATGACAGTGCAGCTGCAATAGCCAGCTACACACTGCAGATCAAACCTGTGTCTGTAATAGAATCTGATCTCAGCTATGTGCTATGTGGCATCTGTAAAGAGGAGGAGATCTGCTGAGTGCCAAGGCTGTGTGGAGTGCAGCGATGGAAGAAGGAGATCTGCTGAGTGCTCTCCCAGAAGTGACCATTTCGTCTTCTCTGTTGGCCCCTGTCTCTATACCTGCTAAACCCCTGTACCCTGCCCTGCTGACCCCTGTACACTGCACTGCTAACCCTTATTCTCTGCCTTACTGATCTCTGTATTCTGCCTTGATAACCCCTCGTCTCCACCCTGCTGACCCCTGTTCTCTGCCCTGTTGACCCCTATCCTCTGCTCTTCTGTGCCTGTGTGCCTGTATAGTTCTCAATTGACACGTATACATTGCCCTGCTGATATCTCCACTTCTGCCCTGCTACCCCATCTTCTTCCCTGCTAACCGCTGTTCATTGCCCTGCAAACCCCCTGTACACTGCCCTACTGACTCCTATACACTGCTCTGCTGAACCCACGTCCATTTTTTATTGCACCCCCACATCAGACAGGATAGATACAGCCCTGCTTGGAAGGGTTATCAGTGACGGCATTTGGGAGCTCCCTGGGAAAAAATAAAAACTAGAAATTAATTATAAATCTTAGTGTTACGTTATCAGATATCAGATATTATATTTCTTTAGTGTCATGGGACATAGAGCAGGCTATTCATGACTATGTAGGTTATAGGTCACCTATAGGTGAATGAAAACTGACCGACCAATCAAAGAGGGGGTCCTCCCCTATATAACCCCTCCTATACAGGAAGTACTTCAGTTTTTTTGCCAGTGTCTGTAAGGTGGATGGTCACTGAAAGTGTTGCTGTGCTCTTGGAGCATACCTGAAAGTCTAGAACGGTTCCATTAGAGAATCAGGGATTTTAATCGGATCCATTTGGAAAGCTGTGAGCCAGAGTGGATGGTACCCGAGCCTTGCTGGATAAAGAGAAGAATCCTCAAGGTTTTGCCTGTAATACAGCCTTTTGGTGCTGGATCCTGTCTCCTAGGTAAAGCCATGAACTCCATTCACTTCCCATATCATAAGGCCTGTACTCACCTGCATAATCAGCAGGTGCTGGTAAAACTGTGGGTTGGAAGCTTCATCCCACTCAATACTCTACAAGACTTCCAGGCTCCAGAATCCATACCAGGATTTACCAATCCTAGAGAAAACTGCAAGGCCAGTTTTTTCCTAATGCGACACAAAGGTCAGAACCTTCCTTTCCATGATAAGATGAAGCCCTGTCACATATCCCCCCTCTCCACTCTTCTTCCAGTTTCAACAGGTGACCTTCTATGTGTCACTCTGCTAAACTGCCATGGGCTATACAAAGATACACCCAAACCTATTTACAGGTGTGCTTACAGAAGCGACACCTGTCTAGTTTAGTCAGGGTCAGGGGCAGACTGACCATTTGGAAACTCGGGCACTGCCCGAGGGCCCGGGGTCAGTAGGGGGCCCCATGAGATGCCCCTGGTACCTTTTTCATAGAATTTTTTTGAGGTTCGGCAAGAACACAGGGGCCCCATGATCCCCTATTGCCCGGGGGATTGCCCCATGAGTTGTCAGTCCGCCCCTGGTCAGGGTCACACTAGCCATCTTACCAACCCATGCACCTTTATTTTAGTTTGAAGTGTTCATGGTTTCAAACATTTTCTAGTAGATGTGGCCTCTTGTTTTGGACTCTATCCCTTTTAGTATCACTTTGCTGAGCTCTTGGCTATCTACCTCAGTCTTTGGCTCACTTTCTGGTTCAATCATCTTTATTCAGTTTAGATGAAAGACAATAAAAACACCAGATCTGCGCACACAGGGGCTTGAATTGACTGTATGGGTACATACAACACTTTATATGCTGCCAAGGAAGTAGGAAGCAACAACAATGGCCAAACATAGTAAGCGTAAACAAATGAGTAAGGAGGTCCAGGTAGGATCCACGTGGATAGCAACGTCAAACCTGATCAAGTACATTTCCTAACAATAGTGCAGCATGGCATATGCACCCAAAATGAGAAAGGTGGCAGGAATCCAATCGGAAAAGAAAAGTAAGAGTAAAAAAATCAAGACAGAAGAAGGAAAGAGAAAGAGGGAAAAGGGAACATGAACTTGGGATCGACGCGGGAGTCAGTCGGCTCACTTTCACTCCCTAGAAGTTTCCTGGATTGTGGGAAAAAATTCCTCAAACTTCCCTCCTGAAAATGTAGAGTGTATTAATCTCTACAAAGCCATCACCCAGGTCAATCTACTTTCCAGCCCCAGGAAGCACCTCATGTTGTCCCTCAGGTTCATCAGCAAGTGTCACTCATGGCAACCAAACCATCAGAGACCTTTAATGCATTACTCTGCTCACCATTGACCGTAATGTTCAGCAATGAATTACACAATTTATCATTGTCAGTATTGTCAGTAATATCAACATTCTGTTTGACAGCTCCTGGGCAGAGGGCATACACAGAGGAGTGGCTATATCCTGCAGCAACCTCACAGTACACCAACTCCATGGGCACATAACACTCCACAGGCCGCTTTCCTGACAGCCAACATTCATCACATGCAACCAGTTTTTCATCAATCTCTTCAATTACAGTGGTGCCATCTGGTGCATTCACCAATTCCCCTTTGTTTTCCAACACATTGCTTTTAACTCTTTCATGGGTGCTGGTTTTAATTTCTGCAGGTTTCACTTTCCCACTGGACCCTTCTCTCTTGTGAGGGAAATCAAATGCTGCCAAAAGTGCACCACCTTCTAAAAACTAGCTATCAGCCCCTTGGATTGAAACTGGAGAAATTGTCTCCATCCTTTTGTTGCCCACTGAGATCGTTTGCAGTATAGGTAACAAACTCAGTGCCAAACTACCCCAGCCTATTTTATCTGTACTCCAATCAATGGTACTACGCAGTACCAGCCCATCCATCAGAGGAGCAGATACAGAAGTACATGACAGCTGAACACTCAACACATTACCCATTTCTGACTTCATGTCTGTCTTAAAGGGGAACCCTAAATCTGCAATAAATTCCTCATGGGAACCTTAATGTGGCCAAGGATGCAGAAAGACTGAATCACTGACACTTATAAGGATGCAGTCATTAAAGGGACCAACTTCAGAACTATAGGTGACCTCCTACACAAATGACATATTAGCCCGATGGTTTCCCAAGAGGGTCAGTATGTGCCATATTAACTATAACCAGAGTCAGCAACCATGAGCTGCTCCACAACCTTGCCATAAACATTGACTGTTTGAGACATCCTTTCCACACTGTAAGCCTTTACCTCTGCATTTAATACATTTAATAAAATATCTTCACCAATGGCAGACTGCTGTAGCACAATTTTGTTACTGTGGGTCTGTGATTTGTCAGTAAACACAGGAAAATGTTACCTATTCTTTTCAAAAATACTCTCACTTAGCAGGGCAGCACTATACTTGTCCAGGATAACCTCTGGCTCCAGCACACTAAGCCCCTGGAAGGTTTCTAGGGACACCTCTGCTACACTAGACACATTGCTAGGTGATACAACACATTATGCATAGTGGTCGCCCCTATTACCTTTAATTCAGCATTTTGCAAAACTGACAAGGGTGCATACACAGCAGCATTTTTAAACTCACTAGTAAGCTTCACATTACAACATTCAGGTTTTACACTTGCCTCCCCAATACATAAGGCACAGTACAGAGATATGTCTCCCTTTAGATAGTCGACAGTGGGTCTTCCAGATGGAGTCTCTCACACTTCACAGACTAGTTTTACAGTCAGTCTCTATAATGACTGTAGTTGTAGTTCTTACAATTAAATCAAGAAAAATAGTTTTACCCACCACATCAATGTAAGTTGAATCTGCAATTTGAGCATGCTGGGTTTGGATCAACTCTGTTTTTTCTGTTTGGCCATTTCACCTAAGCAGCCCCAGGGCACAATTAAAGCTCTCTTTTGCATCCCCAACAGCCACAGCAGGGACTTGCTCAGTGTTGTCAGGAGTGATAGACAATTTATTGCATAAAATTAGGCTTGCAGATGCCTCTTCACATGCAGCATCCATCTCCAGGAGCATTCTAGAGTATAGTGCAACTCACCATACAATGCCCCCATTGACCTCATGCCACGGAAATGATCTTCCCACCTGGCAACTACCAGCAAGCAAAAGCACACACACTCATCTGCTTGCTGTTGGAGATGGCCCTTGCTCACGTGAAGTTCATTGGCTCTTCCAGACACACAGGTTTTTCTTTCCTTGAAGCACCCTTTCTTTACACTCACCATACTCTATCTTAGGTAACTTTTTTGTTTTATAGTCAGCAGAAAGGACCTCTCCAGTGTTGATATGAGCAACCAAACATATTTCTCAATCCTAGTCAGCCTCTGGTTCTCTCACGACATTCATAGTGGATTCCCATTTTCAGTAGCTGTGGACCCAAACCTTTGCCTGGCCATGTTACCTTGTGCTGTTCCTTGGGAGAATTATATCTTTGGCCAGTCACTACATATCAAGCTACTCACTTGCTTCTATGTTTGGTCAGGAGGACTTTTCATGTGGCATCTACCTTGAGCCGCATCCTCTCTGAAGCTTTTGTCTCCTTAGGAAACACACCTACATGTTGCTGGGAGAGATGGTGTTTTCCAAACAGGAGCAAAGGCAGTTACAGACATCATCAAGTCACAGAATTTGCTCAATCCACTTGCCAACACTATAAGGCAGAATTGTCTGAAGTGGTAAACGTTGGGCAGTCTGAGGGGCCCACTAGCTGACCATACCATAAAGGTGATGGAGCTTCTCAGATAGCAAAACTTCCTCTTTTAACTTGTCATAGTCATAACCATCTTTTCCCATCATTGCATGTATGCTTTTGTGGTTCTCTCACTAAGAGTGCCAAGTACTCCAGTTATGATCAGGTTTCATTCTGGGCATATACTTCATTTGTCTAATTCCAACAAAGTTTGTATGGGCAACAGCTCATACTTTGTGCTTTTAGACTGCCAGTGGTTCTTTCAATGCACTAAAAGCAGAAGAGCAGGCTTGCCACTCTCTATCACGTTTGCTCATTGCTTTTTTTAAGCATTCCATATTGCAGGCACACTGCTACAAAGTCCACAGCAAACCGGTGCACTGTAATTTGAGGGATTCTTTCCCTGCAACAACTGGAGGGCCACCATTTTGACACCCCTGTTGTAGGGGATGTGCTTATTAGCCTGTCACTGCTGATTCACAAGCCTCTAGCATGTTAATCAGCACCTGGCCACACCTAGTCCTACCCACTGCTTTCTGTATTGACAGCACTGCCTCTGTTGCTGAAACCCTTCCACTGGGTACTGTTGTGTCTGGGAGGGGAGCGTGTGAGACACAAGTTAGGGAGGATTTGGCTCAGTCAAAGAAGGTAAATTTGTTTTTTTGTATACTTGTGCATCAGACAGTAACTGGATTTGTTACTTGTTTTAACTGCCAACCGGAGGCTTTCAGCAGTACTTTAAAAGCAATAGGTTCTCTGTAGTTTCTGTTGAGGAGAACCCACAATGCTCTTGTAGTCATGTAACCTATTTTCCTTGATTGTTAGTAGTATACGTGGCAACAAAGAGGTATGTAATAAAATTGAAATATGTATGTAATAAATGGATTTTTGGGAGGACACTGGCAGGCCTATTTGTGTCTGTGCCCCTCCCACAAAAGCCACAACTAAGGTGTCACTATCACTTCTCCTAGCTCCAGTTCCACTTCTGGTGTGTGACACAATCATTTGCCTTGTAGAGTCTTCTGCTATTAAACACAACTGAGGCCTCAACACTGGACGCCCCCCCCCCAAAGATATAAAAAGTCATCAAGTGATTCAGCTTGCCATTACCATGCAAAAACTGGAATATGAGCATTTGGCCTTTAGAATATTCTATTTCTGAAGTACATTATTAAGAAGGAACTATTCTAGCAGCAGAACCAGATTGCCTTGCAAGCATTTTAGTAATATCTGAACTGCTTGTTAGGAATAAATTTACCAGACTGCTCTGTCTTTTCCCTTAGGGTGAATGTGTACCTTTTGGGCATCTCCTTTCCTCAGTGCTTTGGGCAGTCTTTGCTTTATTTTTGGTGGCACAGCTAGGAAAGCCCCTTAACCTGCCAATCATTGTTCAGGTTTGTTTCAGAAAAAAATGAAAAATTTTATTCTATTAATAAAATTACTCAATATGTATTGTACTAGTGCAAAGTCATTTTTCATGATCTCGGTCAGTTAAAAATGAAGGTTTTTTTTCCATAACAGTTGATCAGAATCTAGATATATTTTTTATTGCACAAGTAAGGAACTGAAGGTGACCCAGGTGTGGTGAGCGACCATATTATTATTCCTTTGTTTAAGATTTTACAGTTATGTGTAGTGAAAAAATGTTTGTCTGCATCCTTGTAAACATTAAACAGAAGGGCAGAATGGAAAGTAAGGCCTTAGCTACACGATAAGTGGCCCTAAAATGTCTACAATTACATTCAGGCGGGCAATGACGTATAAGTGATGTGTAGGCTACGCAGCATTATTTTACCAAGACAAATCACACAGTGCTACACAGTGTCTACTGTTTAGTCTACATAGTATGGAGCTCACTATCCCACTAGTTGATGATCACCACTCCATAAGTGTTTGTAGGCAAATTAAGTGCCAAAGTTGAGCAACTAAAAATAAATTGTATAAATGGTTTTGTAAACTATCTATGTCTTCCTGTTTTCAGGAAAAGGGCTACAAGATCATCTCCCTGTGATAGAGGACTTCTTTAGACATAAACCATATTTATCCTACTACACCAAGTTCTTGTTGCAGGTGCTCAGAAGAAGATGGTACCTAATTACACATGCAATGGGATTGTCCCCCATTTGCCGTCTTTACCACATATAACACCATAGAGGTTATTTACTAAGCCTAGAGAGTGCAAAATCTGAAGAACTGCATAAAAAACAATCAGCTTCCAGGTTTTATAGCCAAAGCTTAACTGAACAAGCTGAAGTTAGAAGTTGCTTATAGATGCTTCATGAAATAATGATTATGGAAACCCTGGTAGCTGCTGACAGTAGAAAACCTGAAAAAAGACCCACTCTCTATACACTTGCTGACTAGCCTATAGAGATTTGAACTGTTTTCTTGCCAATACTCTACAGTAAGGCCCCCATGCCTGTGTCCCACTCCACCAGTCCAGCCTTCCTCTGCCACCTCACGCCCAGTGGCAGAATGGTGTCCCACCAACTTCTCCAGCTCTCCTGTACTTGTGGCCTGTCCATGGGGTTTCCATAATCATGATTTCATTAAGTATCTGGGCCCACCATAGTATATGTGGCAGGGATATTCAGTTCTAGTGATGAGAAATGGCTGCTAACCAATTGGTTTTGAGTCACTACTCCCTCGCTCCCAGAGGAGACCTGCAGCAACTACGCACTCCCACCAACTCCTTTGCTGAGTTAACCCTTTAGGATGGCCTTCCTATTCACACGCATGTGTACTTACATGCCCTGTTCTTCTTGATATGCCATGAATTTTCTTGCAACCATTTCAATAACTTCAGACCAGGCAATAAATGGTTAACAGCTTTACTGAAGATCAATGGTCATTACAGCAGCATTGGACAACAAGACAATCTTTCCCTAACTAACTATACATGGCTGGCAGGTTCATACCATAACAGGTAAGAGTCCTTCAGAGGCAGAGTCCTGATCCCAGGTTTGGTTCCCTGTGGAGGCACTCCATTGGTAGCGGTGGTCTACATCATTCCTTTAGCCTGTTCCAGCAGTTCCTATCCAGGCAATGGCCAAAAGGCGACACTCTTAAGACCTTCTTCCTATTTATAATAACTAGGGTAGAGGGCAGAGCCCAAGATTGCCCAGGAAAGAGCTGAGCAGAGTTTAACCCCTTCCCCACCTGGACAACCTAAAACTAGCTAATTTCAAGTTATACAAAACATGTGCTCAACCAGAAACAACTCGTAAGCACATGCTTACATGTTACTTAGGGCTTATCTCTTTGGACACAAATATAATGCATTGTTTAGGCCCTTTATGCAACATTAGTAGGTATTTTATGTTTTCATAGCAAAGAGAGCTAACCATAATATATATACATAAGTAGAAAACTGGGAGGTTTACTGAAGAAAGCCCATAACAGTGACCAAAAGTGCCCTGGCATGTATTGTGCTACAGTGCTTAGTTATGAGGCTTAAGACTAAGCACTGTAGTGTCATACTTGCCAAAGCACTTTTGATCACTATTATGTGCTTTTTTTCTGGTTCTTATATACATAAATAAAGTCTACAACTGGATATGCCTTACTGCAACTAACTTGACATAACTGTGGAGTTGGAGGAGGAGGAAGAGGACTTGCAGGACAATTCCCTTTGTTTCTATACACCTAACTAGCCCTAATAATTTCAAATGGGATTTCCAAATCTTGGCACTTGTAGTACCTGTTATGAATGTTTTACCCTATTTAGGATGTTAATAAACTGTACCACTGTTAACTGATTACAGTACATTATTCCTTAGATGTCAGTCTGCTAGCTAAGACCAGGATCTGCAGGCAAACAGCCAATACCCAGTTAAAACACATATGCTTACCGTTTTACCTTCCAAAGGATTTCTAATTTAATTCCACCAGCCCTGTGAATAGTTTTTTCACACTTGCACACCCAGCAGAATCATTTCTAAAATTCCAACTAAGTCCTAGTTCAGCTTTACTGCCTCCAGAATAATACCGACTTACATCGACAGAAGTAATGATGCTGACTTATTGTCCAGTGAGCAGGCAGGAGGTGACATGGGAGCTGCACAGCTATGAAATAAATGTGGTGCAGCAGAGGTATGAAAATCACAGAATTACAAATCTTTTGACAGATGTAACAGTAAATATATATTAATGTATGTATTTATCAATTTTTAATATTTTTTTAAAGCCTGATTTGTCTCCTCTATTGCTCCATTCAGGTGCCAGAGGCACGAAATTGCAGCCCTGTGTAAAAAGAAGTGAGTGGAAGTCTCTCTAATTTGCACACAGATGCAACAAAACCTCAAACGAAGCTTTTTGTCCAAGGCTAAAAACCCTCCAACACTTTAAGATGGAGTTGGGCTTTAATTCTGGCCGTAGATGGCCCAAATTTTGGCCAAGCTTGCACATCAAAAGTCGATTAAAATTGACTGAGCTGTGTGGAAACTTATCGGTCAAACAGTGAGTGCATTCTATGAGATGCAGCTACTATTTGGCAGCACCACAGTATTCAGGAAGCTGCAGGTGAGGCAGCTGCTGAATGCAACAACCAGCAGTGGAGATTCCTCCTCACAGAGCTGGTCCAGGTTGGGGAAGGATCGCGACCATATGGTCGGGGTCCACCTGGGAGCCTAGACAGGCACCTCTCACCCTGAGCCAGCCGCTCATGTCCCCTCCACAGCCCAGCACTCCAGTGAGGTAGAACAGAGAGGCAGGGAGAACTGAGCAATCAGCTGTGTTTGATCGCTCAGTTTTCACCCTTAGAGCCGGCGGGGAACAGATGCAGCATTGGATCAATGCTGTATCCACCAAGGTAATTATGATTTAAAAAAAAACATACCTCTCTTTCAAAAAACACAAATCTACTTTACTACTTCCAGGAACTGCTACCAGGGAGGTCAGTGCTGTCTGTGGCTATGTGGACAGAGAAACTGTTTGAATCTACCAACCAGAATGTACCATTTACTGGTAATCTCACTAAAGATATAGCATAATATATAACAATCCACTCTACCTTAATCTGTCCAGCTGTCTCCAGCTCTGTTTGGCTTTAGGCTATCCCTTAAAGCTCATCTCTTTAGGGAAGCCTATCCTACCTGTAACACACTCCTAGATAGGTGCTAGGTTAGGTAAATTTAGTTGTTAGCTCTCCTGTAATCAGTGGAGCTGCCTGTGATTGCTTTGTTCTGCTCTTGGTTTCACAGGTTGTGAGTTTGACTGCTTCCCCCGTTTTCTAGAAAGTAGTGGGCTGGAAGAGTTAAATCTGCAGTGTGAATATTTATGTGGTCCCAGCCAATCCCTAGTGGAGGGTGCCCAGATGGTGGCTGGGAGTGAGCATAAATAGACTGAGGCCTGGAGAAGAGGGGTTCTTGTCCAGGAGGAGGAGATCCCAGCCTGAAGGGCTGCTGCCCTTCTGGGCAGTTCAGCTGTGCTTTTGTACTGTTCATCGAAGTCCCAGATGGCTAGTTGGAGGGCATATTCCGCTGAACTCTGCTGGAGCTGACTGAGGAACTTCTTTTAGGGATCTGGTCTGAATAATTCACAGGAGATATGTCTGGCAGATACTGGAAGACGACATCCAACTATCCAGGGACATTAGTGAGTATGGACCGATGTGTGTCCCAGGGACTGTGTGCTGCTGCTGTCCCTCTTAACATGGACTTTTTCTGTGGTTTCCAGTATAGCTCAGCCCATTATTTACTGCTGCAAGGATTGTGCTCAGAATGTTTAGGAGAAAGACAGGTGTCCTCAAGTTACTACCTAACATTGCTGGAGTATTCCACAGTTACCCGCACCCATCCAAGTTCATGTTTTTTCAAAAAAGAATGAAAATAATACCCCTTGACTGATAATTGAGCCTGAGAAGTGACTGAGATTGTGCCTCTAGCTGCTAGAACAGCTACTAGGGAAAGAACCCTGGGAGCAAAACAGCAGACCTTTTAGGTGGTGAGTGTTACATACTTCTTTCTAGCAACTAAATCTTACTTTCTCAAATAAATCATCCCCACACAGTTAGAGCTGATTCACACATGTGCGGTACGGATTGTTATTATTATACAGGATTTTTATAGCGCCAACAGTTTGCTCAGCGCTTTACAATATAATGGGAGACAATACAGCAACAATACAGTTCAATACAAGAGGGATAGGAGGGCCCTGCTCCTCAGAGCTTACAATATAGGAGGGATTGAAGCTCAGGTTTCACAGCTAATCGATACAGTAGTTGTTCAGCGGTCATGTCAGGGTTACATCAGGTTCAGGTCAGGATTAGCTCAGGATTTTATCCTGTTCACACATATGTGGTTTAGAAACTATTCCCATAGAAGTCAATAGCCTGTAAACCGCACCTGAACCTGAAGTCACTGCTCAGAAATCGTACAGGAATCTTTTCAAACTACATCAAAACTGCACTGAATCCACACTGCCAGTGCACCGGACATATGTGAACAGGCACCATAGGAAGCAATGTTTTTTCACATATCATGCGGATTGGATGCGGTTCAAACCGCTTCCAATAAGCATATATGTGAACCGGAACTTACAACCTTTTGTATCGCTTCCCCTTCCCTATAGATTGTAAACTGTCAAATTTGCCAGCAAGATGGGTTGCCATTTGGGGTTATTAGAATCACATTGCACCAAGGCATGCAATGTGCAATGTGCCTTGTTTGGTAGTGTGGTTTCACCTTAAAAGTTTTCAAAATACATTTTTATTTTAAAAAAGCATAGCAGTTTTGTAAAGGAAAAATAAATGATCCACTTTCAGAATTTATATAGTGATATTTTTTTCAGTACACTTCAAAATGAACAAATCAAGTTCTAACATAATTTTGTTTTCAGTAATTCTGCACATCATCTCTGCTCTTCTTATTTTACTGCACTTTAAACTGGTATAAAAGGATGTAAAACAATATGTTTGAGGAAGAATATATTGTAATAACATCTGTATGTATAGCAGCTAGTACTTGATCATCTCCCCATATTAGTGAGGGTACAGTCAGCTCAGTCAAGGGCTGCAAATCACTTCAGAGTGCAGCTTCCTCCTTTCTTTATATTGTGGAAATCACGCAGTTTAATTTTAAAATGTATGAGGGTATTTATCTAAATCTTCTGTCTTTCAGTATGAATCCATATTAAAATCCTATGCAATATTTATTTTTTTAAGTCTCTTACTGTTTCACATCTATGTCCCAGCTCTTTAGTGTGGAGATGTGTTACATAGGCTCTTTTGATAATGTCTTTGTGGGAATATAAACTGGGATTCAACCTGAGACTAAAGGAGCAATAGATATGAAATCAGTATCACTTGGGATTTTACAGCCAGATCAGAAAATGATCATATACCTATTAGCACTCTGCAAACTCTGCAGGTACCCGCAGACTAACTAATCCTGGCAGAAGAATTGATTGCCAGGGTCAGATATTCCCAGATGACCTGCTCTGTCTTCTGAGATAAAGGTAGCATCAAGGATGTCTGCTCATAGCCAAAAAAAAAAATGAATGTTTTGACATTAAATAATTTGGCATTTAGTTCTTTCAAATGTTAACTCTTGCCTTTGGCCAGTTGGACATCTTAGGGGGAAAAGTATAGTGAATTTTCATTGAGCCTATACTTTGATTTGTTATTGTGGTGTTTGCTATAAATTACACAACTTGGATGTAATGCCTAACAGAGCACATTGAATATTAAATATACTAAGAAAAATACAGAAAATCAAAGTCATATAAAAAATTATATTAAAGAGACCCCATGACCTAACCTATTCAGAGAAAAGTGATAGGGTCTCTCTAACCCTACTGCTGCCACTGTATTATTGTGAGGCAGTACTGGGATGTAAACAAACATGCGGTTGCTTTAGCATGTTAAGTGACCCTGTCACTTGTAATCAAAGCACACCATGTAAAAACATAGTCTCTTTACCTAGCTTTCTGTTTTGACATAGATTAGTCAATTGTACTCCAGATGAGCAGAGAAATGAGGGATAAAAAGCTGCAAGAGAGATCCCTTTAAGAGTAGTATTTTATTGTATGTATGTGAAAAATATGGCCTAAAGTGTAGTAAACCTTTACTCACATTCATAAGGTTGCTAATAACCGTCTTAGGGTCAAGAAACCTATTTTAGCATGTGTGGAGAATATGACTGTCTCCATGCAGTGTTGGGAGTCAGGATTTTCTGGAAATTCTTGCACTGCGCTAGGTTGTGATCAGATCTGGTGAACAGTGGTAAGGATGAAGCCCCATCCAGTTTACTGAACACGTTCTCTTAACTTAGGAAGAAGGTCCATCTTGTTTACTGTACACCTCTTGACTTAGGAATAAGCTCCAACCATTTTACTGTATACCTTCTCTTTACTTAGGAAGAAGCCCCATCCAGTTTATTGAACACGTTCTCTTAACTTAAGAAGAAGCCCCATCAGTTTACTGTACACCTTCTCTTGACTTAGTGGACACGAAGGAGCAGTGAAACGTGTTGATGGTGGGTAGTGGGGTATCTGACTAGTTATTAATTTACAGGAAACTTAGTTGTAGTTTTGTGTTAACAATTATGTTATTGTATAAGTAATATGAATATATATATATATATATGATATGTCTAGTTTATATTGAAACATATGGCCTCATGTATGCTGAGGCATATGGTCTCATTATCCTGTGAGAAGTTGGGAACCTTTGACCTTTTCATTCTCTGGTGTGGCTAAAACCAGTTTTGACTAGTTTTTTGAACCATTATATAAATGCTTGTAATACAAAAAGTTAGTTGGAGTTTGACTTACATTGAAATATGGGTCAAGGACTGTCATTTCCAGGAACTTAAGGAAGAGTTGCCAACTCCCCCTGGAGTGGAATGATGCTGTATTTATCTATTTTTATCATCTGTAATACCTCTTTAAACAAAGTTAAGTAAATTCATTTATTATTATACTTTTGAGTTGACTGAATTATTGTACTATAGCCGCATATCTGAAAGGTTAAACATATTAACTTTTAAGTAATAAGGCTAACCCCTTATTACATGTAAGTGCCAACCTTGGTAAAGAATCCACTTGGAAGCACCTATTTATTTAATGGGCACTTCTGCTGACCACACATCGGTTCCACTTTAACCGTTTCAATACCGTGCAATTTTACACCTTCCTGCCCAGGCCATTTTTCAGGTTTCAGCGCTCTCACACTTTGAATGACAATTGCGCGGTCATACAACACTGTACCCAAACTAAAATTTTATCATTTTCTTCACACAACTAGAGCTTTCTTTTCGTGGTATTTAATCACCGCTGGGGTTTTTATTTTTTGCTAAATTAACAAAAAAAGACCAAAAATTTTGAAAAAAAACACATTTTTCTTTGTTTCTGTTATAAAAGTTTACAAATAAATAATTGTTCTTCATAAATTTAGGCCGAGATGTATTCTGCTACATGTCTTTGGTGAAAATAACCCAAATTAGGATGTATTTTTTAGTTTGTAGGAAAGTTATAGAGTTCACAAACTATGGTATAGATCTGATTATTGATCAATCCTGAAGTACTGACAGCCAATCTAATTTCTTGAGGTCCAAGAATGTCAGAATAGTACAGATATCCCCAAATGACCCCTTTTTGCAGAGTAGACAGTCCGACGTACTTCATAAGAGGCATGGCGAGTTTTTTGAAGTTGTATTTTTTTGTCATAATTTTTCGGAAAATGAAAAAATTAAAAAAATTATTTTCACTATTTTTTTTTTTACATACTGTCACCAGTGCAGTACAGCGTCATCATATAACTGGCATGGCGATGAACAGGGACACTGACTGGTGACAGTATGAAAAAAAAAAAAAAATTTTTTTTATTTTTTATTACATTTTTTTTTATTTTTTTTAAGATTTTTTTTTCACATTTTACTATGACCAAAGTAGTACAATGTTACCATAGTAACATTGTACTACTTTGGGGAAGTGATCAGTATTATTTTTTTTTTTACACAATTTGCTTATAGCAAAGAATTACTTTGCTATAAGCAAGCATTTACCTGAATGAAATCGATTCATTCAGCTTTTTTTTTTTTTTTTTTTGTGCTTAGCTGTGATTTGGTCACAGCTAATCACATGACATGTGCATGTGATTAGCTGTGACCATTCACAGCTAGGCACTAGTATACAATGGATGGCATCATGAATGAAGCCATCCATTGTATACAACTGTCATGTGACCTGCTGTGATTGGTCACAGCAGGTCACATGGTACCAGCAACGGGAGCCGGTACTCGGATCTGTCATCGGCCGTGTCCGAGGTGCACGGCCGGTGACAGATCGCACTGCTGCGCCGCTCTGCATTAGCGCAAACGGCGCATGTGCGGGAGCACGCCAAATGGCGTGCACCCGGAGTGCAGAGACACTTCTGAAGCCGCCAAACGGCCATTGGCCGGGCGGCTAATGGTTAAGGCTTCATCCTCTTTTCCATGTTTTGTAATACCCAGCTTCGCTTCTTCCCAGCTGCAGAAGGTATTCAACAGTTCAAGTGGTCTGAATACCTTTACCCCCCCCCCTGTCAAGGTCCTACCTTTCCTCAGGGCTTGTGCTGCTCCATGTGCTGGCATCCATCTTAGGTGTCTGCAAAGCATTGTGGGATCCTTTATGCTTTCAGCCCTCTGCGACTCCTCCCCCAGGAGGTGGCGGCTTATCACATATAAGTCTGCTGTTTTATAGCTGTCCATTGCATTTGTGTCCTGTCTGTTGCACAGCAGCAAGCTCCTGTTTAGTTTCTTATTGCTCTCCTGGATACCGACTCGGCTTTGGCAAGACTCCTTCCTGGCTTCTGACCCCGGCTCTGGCGATCATCCTTCCTGGCTTCTGACCCCGGTTCTGGTGACCATCCTTCCTGGCTTCTGACCCCGGTTCTGGTGACCATCCTTCCTGGCTTCTGACCCCGGCTCTGGTGACCATCCTTCCTGGCTACTGTCCTACCAAGTCATCCGCTGTTGCTGGTGGACTTGCATAGACTCTGTCTTGTTTTGTATAATAAACCTACCTTTAATTGCACCTCCTTGTGTGTCTGGCTCCTCGCTCCCTGACACACCCCCCCCCCACAAATACACACACTCTATGTTTCCTCCCATCTTCTCATACATCCTGTAATAATGTAAAAGCCAACCAAAGAAACCTCAGTACACACCTTGAAGTGTGGAAAACCTGCTGGCAAGAAAATATGGACTCCACTGGAAATGCTCTATACTTTTCCCTCAAGATGTCCAACTGGCCATAGACATGAGATACCATTTAAGAATCTGATTTGGGTCTCTCTTTAGGCCTATCAATGCATAATCATGCTTGGTCGTTTTTGGCTAAAAGGATTAAATAGACCCTGTCACTGTTTCTCTGAATGGATAAGGTGACAGCATCTCTTTCATGTAACTGCTGATGATATGACTTTAAATTTTTTTACGTTTGCTCTTTTGTATGACTAACAGTGGTACACGTTTGCTCCTCTGTATTACATTACTGTATTAAATCTAGATAATTGTGGGCTAGCCATTAGAAAGAGCTTTTGGTATCTCAGTGCGATTGCTGTGTCTCTCTCTTTATAAATGCTGAGATAAGATATCAGCCACATAGGAGGTAAGGTAGACTGAATGAGTCAGCTGACTTGTAGCCTTGCAGAATGATAAGGGGCATTAAAGCTTGATGTATGCAACATAATGCTGCACAATGGCTCTGTGTCACTGTTTCATTTTATACTGTCAGTCTATGAGCTAGCTCCCTTTCAGTAACACAGTTAGGGTCTTTCCGTGGATGTTCATACTGATGGCGCTGCAACCCTTCAGGATTTCATGGCTCCTGGGTCTTTAAGAACGACTCACTAAAAAGCAGGAAACAGAACCTGCATATGTAATGAATTGATATGGATGGCCCCATGTACATATATAATTACAAATTGAAACAGGGTTTTAAAACATTAATGCTTACTGATAAGATTAATGAGATCAAGCTGAGCTGTTTTACATATTTATCTAAAAAACTAAAAAGGCTCTACATTTCCTTTAGGCTATAAACACAAAGACCTATTCTAAATGCCCTGAAGGAAACATCTCTTCATGTCTGTAAGAGTATGAATCAGTGAATGTTTCTATAGATGGACATTCGGCATGAGTTGAATTCTTCTGAACAGAACTCTTGCAACAAGCCAGTTGGAACCAAAGACTTCATGATCTTGCTACAAAATGCATAGCAGCCAATCTACATTTGTGTCTACTACATCCAACAGAACCATAATTGAAGAGTTTATGAACTGGTTTTCATGTAAAACGTAAGCATACTTTTCGTTACTAACAAAGGTCATGCTCACTGTCATTCAATAAACTTCAATGAGATTTGTCCTTATCGGTGCACCTGCCTTCAGATTTATACTGTACTGGAGCACAACAAACTGAAAAAGCTATTTAATTAAATTTTAATATTCATAGCAAACTCACCCATCGCCTTATTCATGTCATCAGTTTTCAACAGTCCCTGTATTTGTGACAACTAATTTCAAGTAAGAAGCACACGAAGGGTAAAATTAGAACCAAAATATTTGATGAGTATCTTAAGAATTCATTGAGAATTACTGCTACATCCATCCAACTAGATATTGATAGGCATGTGTATTTGTTTCATTCGTATGACGTCATATGATGCAAAAGTAATTCGGGTCCATGGGGAAATTAATTCAATTTTCAAATTCACTTAATAATTTGGATAACGAATGGATCTTAATGTCGTTCCATTCGTTAATTCAGATGCCAGTTGATATTAACCAATCAGCTCATGCCATTTCTTTTGGTGGATTGAACTAGCGTCCAAAATGATTGAATCCTTCCGATTCAAATCTGTCCAAATTGATAATACACTATATTGCCGAAAGTATTGGTAAACCCCTCCAAATTATTGGATTCAGGTGTGCCAATCACCTCCATAGCCACAGGTGTATAAAATCAAGCACCTAGACATGCAGACTGCTTCTACAAACGTTTGTGAAAGAATGGGTCGCTCTCAGGAGCTCAGTGAATTCCAGCATGGTACCGTGATAGGTTGCCACCTGTGCAATAAGTCCATCCGTGAAATTTCCTTGCTACTAAATATTCCACAGTCAACTGTTAGTGGTATTATAACAAAGTGGAAGCAACTGGGGACAACAGCAACTCAGCCATGAAGCGGTAGGCCACGTAAAATGACAGAGCGGGGTCTGTGCATACTGAAGTGCACAGTGCACAGAAGTCATCAACTGTCTGCAGAGTCAATAGCTAAAGACCTCCAAACTTCATGTGGCCTTCAGATTAGCACAACAGTGTGTAGAGAGCTTCATGGAATGGGTTTCCATGGCCGAGCAGCTGCATTCAAGCCTTACATCACAAAGTGCAATGCAAAGCATCAGATGCAGTGGTGTAAAGCACGCCACCACTGGATTCTAGAGCAGTGGAGATGTGTTCTCTGGAGTGACGAATCACGCTTCTCTGTCTGGCAATCTGATGGATGTCTCTGGGTTTGGCGGTTGCCTAACTTCATGGTGTCAAGTGTAAAGTTTGGTGGAGGGAACTCTTAAGGCATCAGCATACCAAGACATTTTGGACAATTTCATGCTCCCAACTTTGTGGGAACAGTTTGGGGATGGCCCCTTCCTATTCCAACATGACTGCGCACCAGTGCACAAAGCAAGGCCCATAAAGACATGGATGAATGAGTTTGGGGTGGAGGACCTTGACTGGCCTGCACAGAGTCTTGACCTCAACCTGATAGAACATCTTTGGGATGAATTAGAGTGGAAACTGCGAGCCAGGCCTTCTTGTCTGATATCAGTGCCTGACCTCACAAATGCACTTATAGAAGAATGGTCAAACATTCCTATAGACACACTCCTAAACCTTGTGGACAGCCTTCCCAGAAGAGCTGAAGCTGTTATAGCTGCAAAGGGTGGGCCAACTCAATACTGCACCCTACAAAAAAGGACTAGGATGCCATTAAAGTTCGTGTGCGTGTAAAGGCAGGTGTCCCAATACTTTTGGCAATATAGGGAAAATTGAATATATATCAATCTTCCAGAAAAACTGCACAATTTTTCAAATCCACCCGGACCAAACAATATACGAAATGAAGACCGAAAATGGGAAACAAATTATGAAAACAAACTGGGTCACCATAACGAATACGATGAAAGGAAATTCTTCAATGAACAAATGCATCCACGACTAAGATTGCATCGATACCAATACTGGTATCGGTGCCGATACTAAGCATTTCCATGAGTATTCGTACTCATGCAAATGCTCTGATACCTGAAACCGATTGCGGTGCGATTTGAGCCTATACAAAATGAATAGACTTAAATTGCACTGCAAAGAATTGCATGTGATTTGAACAGGAATGCAGTGCAATTCCTGTCTGAATCACAAGCGGTTTCCCTGTGGGTTTCTGTGTAATTTACAGTGTGATGTGAGACATTCATTTTGTATGGGCTCAAATAGCACCACAAAGGTATCGGTAATCGGTATTGGCCAGTACTTGAGAACAAGTATCGGTACTCGTACTCACTGAGAAAAAAAAGATATTGGTTTAACCCTATCCGAAAAAAAACAAAAATGTCCGGCGTGCAAATGTCCAGACATTGATGAGTTAGTTTTTAAAAACAGTGTTAAATATTGCACTAGTTTTATGTTGTCCTCTCTTACTTTTATAATACAAAATTTTACAAAAAGTGAAGTTTTATTACTCGGATAGGTACATTATCTATATCAGTGATCTTTAACTTGTGATCAACCTCATTTTTTCTGCTCTCCAGTAATCCTCCATATTGTTAGTGCCATTTATGTGGCCCAAGACAATTCCTCTTCCTCAAATGTGGCCCAGCAAAGTCAAAAGGTTGGACAACCCTGCCTTAGAGTCTGCAATGACAGGCTGTTTATGTTATAGCGCTGAGTAGAGTTTCCCAGTAAACATGGGCAATAATGCCAGTATCTTGGCTTTAAAGTGGTAGTAAACCGCAAAAAAACAACAAAAAAAATCCTCTGCAAAATAATAGCATAATGTGCTAGTATGCATCCCATACTAGCACATTATGAAAGACTTACCTGAAAATGAAGCCCTCCAGCGGTGCGTGGCACCGCTATAGACACTTCCATCTTCGCCTGGTCTTCCTTCCAGGTTCGCGGGCTTCGGCTGTTTGACTGGCTGAGCCGTGATGACGTCACTCCATGGGAGTCACAGCCGCAGCATAGCTCTCTCAATGGATGCACGTTGTCCATTGAGAGCACAGTACACATGTGAAAGTGGCGTCACCGGCTGGTCACCTGTGCACGTTTAGGAAATATTTACTGTACCTACAGGTAAACCGTATTTTAGGCTTGCCTGTAGGTACAAGTAAACAATGGAGCTTTACTACCACTTTAATGATAACTTCAAGGTGGTTGCAATAATGTTGCTGAGGCATCATACACTATTGGAATAGCTAAAGAATTAAATTTCAAAGGGACTCTAAGGGGACTCTAAAACAAAAAATTAAGCGAAAGTTGGATCAACTTCTGGGGAAAAAAGTAATAGAATTTCTCCAACTTCTTAAAGGAAATTGTAAATCTTCTTACTATACCAAGATAGGTGTTTAAAAATAGTGCTTTTGCTGATAGATATCTATCGGTGGTGCTATTCTTGCATAATATCCAGTGTCTGCTACAAGTAAAAATAAATGGTCACGGTGGTCTACTTGACAAGCAAGGTTCAATAGTAGGAACTCATCAGTGATAAACATCTGCGGTCTACAGCCTAGTTCTTGCATTCACAACCACGCCCAGTTAATTACAGCTGTAAGCCTCGTTCACATTTAAATGTGTTTCTTCGTCTTTGAATTGTATGTAAACGTGAATAAGAAACAGCTTGGGACTAAGCAAAAACCATCCATTTTCTAATGGCAGCTCTTTTAAGATCTCTAAACATAACATATTAAATTTTGTCCCCAATCCAGAATCTGGTATTGCTTCTATACGCAAATTAGCCGATCTCCTATAACACATATGCAGAATAATTTGCTGGCTATTCTCATTCTGCTTTAAAGAGTCATTCCACTGAAAGCTAATATTTTAGTTTTGGATATATGGAGGACAATGGGATTATGCCATGCGATGAATTTAGTAGCAAAAGATGCATTATCAAAACTGAAGTTTAATTTGCTTATATTTTGACTTCCTTAATTCCTTCTTTCCTCCCTCATCAACATGCTAGTAAAATGTTAAAGTAAAATCTTTTCCTTTTCATAATATACCTTATTTTAGACCCAGTGACATCATCACAAGGTCGCTTCTCTATGAAATGCAGTCAAATCATGACTGGTGGAAGATACTGTCTGGGTTCTGTACATAGCCTCCTAAAAACAGCAAGCTGTGGTAATGTCCACGTATGATGCTGAGACTCCATGAAAGCACTGAAATCCAAGGATGTGGATCAGAAAGGTGCTGGGACCCCCTCTTGCAGTCACATAGCTCACTTGTGAATATGGGTTTTTACTAGGCCAGCAGTTGCATGGGTGGCCCAAAAGTTCATCACACAGAGGTAGGGGGCCTTTGATGATTCTGCCACTGGAATGGGGCACTTTGTTTTGGACTAAGCAGAGCCACATTTGGTAATAGGAACTGGGAGTTTTGGTTGGAAAATCCCAGCACTAAATTGCCCAAGAAATATGAGCCAGCATGTGACTGTAAACCCAGAGAAGCAAATTAAATTACTTGCTTCACTTGAAAGTATTACTATTGTACAAATCTGCTGCTTTTGCTCTCAGCCGAAATACTTTACATTCCTGCTACAATGGGCTTTACAGTAGTAATAGGAAGACATAGGAAGATCTTTCAAATTATTAGACAACATGTATTTAAGGGTAAGGATAAGGTATAGATAAGGATTTTTTATTGTGAGAATGCCATTAATAAGAACAGTGGTTGCGACATTTGGCCAACAAGCCAAATTAAGAAAGACAATAGACATTATGTCACTGTAGGCTGGGTGAGATCTAACAGTGCTGGGACTTAAGGTGCATATTAAGACACATTTGAATGTATAGCGGTTGGAATAGTTGGTAGGAAGCAAAGGGAAAAGGGGGAGACCTCCTTCTTTACATTAATATGTCCCATTCAATTTAAGAGGGGTGTGGAATGTCGACTGAAGGATCATTGGTTAGAAGTCTAAGTAGATACCATTGATGAAAGCATTGCAATATAGATTTTTGCATTTCTACTGGCGAGTTTTGAATAAAAGATTCCCAAATGTTGAAGAAATTTGGAACCTGTAATTCCCTACGCAAGGAAACCTCCACCCAAGGCTGCTGTTAGAAACCACTGGGCCCCATACAGCCAACCTGACAGCCCCTCCCCCCGAAACCCCCCCCCCCCACAGTTTATTATGCTTCAGTTATGAATTAACACAGAGAGTGATTGGTACCAATCACTCATTGTGTTCATTCAGGAAAAGAAAAGAGGGTTGGTAAATGAGACATATTTACCAGACCATTGCTCCACACTCCTGAAGGATCCTTTGTGTGCTTGCAGCTTCTGGTGGGAAGGAGAGGAGGGAAGCCAGCAGCACTGTGGTGGAGGAAGCACACAGGGGGGCCTGGGCAGCAGGGGGAAACATATGGTGCACAGGGAGGATGATAGGTGCAGCATGGGGACAATTACTGGAAACGTGTATGGTTCTCTCTGCAGCAGCTGAAAGCCAGCAGGAGAGACAGAAGAAGAAGCTGGCTTTCAGCTGCTGCAGAGAGAGCCATGCAAGGGATCGGTTCCGGTAATTGCCCCCCTCACCAAGCTGATTACCCTCCTGCCCACATATGATTCACCCTCCTGCCTGAGCCCCCCTGCTTGTCTGGTCCTAGTACAGGAGGTACCCCCTTATCCATTGCCCTGCTTCCACCCATTTCATGTGAAAAACAGGACAATTTAGCTATGAATAAAGAGATAGTAGGGGGTTCCAGGTGGATCCACACATGTGCCACAAGGTATATATGTGATAGTATAAAGTTGCTTACAGCACCAGGATTTTTGAATTTACACATGACTGAACTAAAAAGTTGTTTATTTTTATATCTGTTTGAAGTCCCATTTTAAAATATAACAAAAAATACATACTAACAAAAAAAAAATCTAAAGAATAGTGTCTCATCAGGCCAATAGACTAGTTCCAGCTAAACAACAGCTAAATACAGAATTCAAATACGCACAAGGGAATTGTTTTACCCACCAAATAATTTGTTTCTGTTCTTTATATTGTGGGTGATTCAGCCACAGCATAGCCAGACAGCATAACAAATTAATTGACCTCCGCTGCTATCTCAGCTTGCGTGACTACACCTGTACCTGTACTGATTGGCTAGTGAAAGGGCCGAAGCACAAATTATTATTTGACAGACTTCATACAGAGCCAAACAGATTGCGCTGTGTTTTATAAACTGAAACAGTACAGTTACAATACAATTCATTATAACAGGATTGGGAAAGCTTTACCAAGAATCTAAAAGAAAGTGGCAAGTGATACAAAAGGTAGTAAGGTAGTAACTGTCGGGGGGAATGAGCTGATGGAGAAGATCTAAAAGAAAGTGGCAAGTGGTACAAAAGGTAGTAACTGGGGGGGGGGGGGGATGAGCTGATGGAGAAGATCTAAAAGAAAGTGGCAAGTGATACAAAAGGTAGTAAGGTAGTAACTGTCGGGGGGAATGAGCTGAGGGAGAAGATCTAAAAGAAAGTGGCAAGTGATACAAAAGGTAGTAACTGGGGGGGGGGGGGGGTGAGCTGATGGAGAAGATAAAACTTCACATTTTTAGGTACAAACAGGGTAGGCTTTCCTGAAGAGATGAATTTTCAGGGATCACCTAAAGGTGGCCAGAGCAGGACACAGCTGGACAGATTGGGGTAGTGAGTTCAACAGGATAGGAGAGACTCTGGGGAAGTCTTGGAAGAGATAACGAGGGAGCTAGAGTGCAGGAGATCTTGGGAGGAGCAAAGAAGACGCTTTAGGTGATATAACTCATAAAATCATCTTTCAGTTGAATCTGCTTTCTTCCCCTGTCAGCACATGTACCTAAAGCAAAGCTTTGGGTCCCATTACACACTGGACATTTAGCCCCAGTGCATGAGGCTCTGGCATGTATCTGTGGGTAGAGAGTACCGGTGCATTGTCCAAACACAGCTGCTGTTGCTGGATGGTGCACTTAGCAGTGCAAACGTTTAGGGCAGGATGCGCCCCCCAACAAATCCCTGGGTGCATACTGCCCTACACATAAGTTCCGTTAGATGACACGTCCAGTCACAGCAAATGTCAGCCTCTCATAGAATTGTAGGCCAGTTTCACACGAAGAGTCCGCTCAGGTCCGCCAATCAGTTTTTTAGGCAGACGTGATTGGACCCTCCAGTACATTCATCCCTATGGATCTGTGGGTGTAAATGGACTTGTGTCTGTTTACACTCACCTAACTCCAATCTGATCCAGTCCACTAAAAAAACAGAAGGGGATCCGTCCTCCTCCATCTGAACCAATCATTTACACCCGCCAGTCCTTAGCGCAGAGTGGGCTCGGTCTGTGTTCACTCGGCATAAATTGACAGGACAAAGACCTGTCATTCACCCGCTCTGCTCAGAGCAGCAGGGGATCAGCAGGCAGATCCTCCTTAGGAAATCATATTCTGCCCCTTTGCGAAAGGGGTCTTACAGGGTTCTCTCAGCGGGGCTGGATGGTGCACCTGTCCCCTCCGACTGCAGCTAAATGTCAGACCCTCATGCACCGGGGCTAAATGCCTAATGTGCATGGGGCCTTAGTGGCTCCTAGTTCTGGTCCTCCCTCACTCTGTTATAGTGCTTTTGTGCATGACAGTGTGCATGGGGCAATTAGGAATCGAACTGCAGGCAATTCCACCAGCTGAATTCAAAAATACATTTTTATTTCATATTTTAACTAATAATTAAATGTTTTAAATCCTCAAACTGTAGTACAAGCAATATCCTACACAACTGTATTGTGGTGCAGTCATATATGTGCTATATGAAATAATCGTCTTGCGTACCATCTGCAGTAAATAGTCGGCACAATGGTAAAAATAGCAACATTTTTTTTTTAATCTTTGGCGATAAAAAAAAAGATTTCTTTTTGCCTCATTCACAGGGCTGTATCACTCACCCGGCACAATGTTAATACATTCAGCAGGTAGCACTGAACTAAATAGATAAACCTATTTCCTGTATCTGCATTAAAATTCAGCAGGGATGAAGAGAAGGGGGGAACTGGTGTGCGGCGAGTTCTGATTGGCAGCTCATGCCGTCATTCTTTACCGCTGTGCGAAGCCATTACTAGATCCGTAGCTTGTCTGAGCTCTACCTGCCACAGTTTAACTCTTACCCGTATAAGTGGAGCTCTCAGTCAGATAAACCCCTCCAGCTATCTGTAGCAGGCAGCTTTCTGTGACAGTCTCCGCAGCTTGCCAGTGGGGACAGTCACCATTACACAACTCTGTCGGCTGACATGCTGAATCTCCCATAGAATACCTATCAGTGCTGACAGGGACTGCGAATGGAGGAACATTACTTTGCAGAATGCAAAAGCAGAAATATAAACCTGTCTTCTAAACGAATGTAATGCTTGGCATAACAAGACGATAAACACTTGATCTCAGGTGTGATCTTCTCCAACAAGCTTGCAAAACGACTAGTTGTGTTTGTTTAAAATCAGATTTTCCATCTTCTCTGGGCATTTCTATAATAATAATGATAGATCTAACTGCCCTTTTAGTGCTATTGATTTCTCTAAGGTGTTATTCTTTTATAAAAATGATGGTTATACCATAGGATCATATTGCTTTGTGTAGAGCCAGTGTATCACACATGTGCAATGCACACAAGCTGTTTCTTATTATGGCATAGTTTACGTAGTTAGTCTGGATGAAAAAAGACAAAAGTCCATCCAGTTCAACCATGGCAGAAGGATTATTTCCTTCTCTGACTAGTTGACGTTATTGGCACAACAGGTAAGGTCAGAATATGGCACAAAGAGGAGGTCATTAACCTCCTTGGCGGCATGATTCTTTCCGATTTTTTGTGCTGAAAGCGGTACCATTTTTTTGCATGGAAATATGTAGTTTTTTATTGTAGGCTGTAATTTTTAGGAATAACTCACTGAAATCTGTAAGAACAAGAGTCTAGTAAACATCCCGGGTATGATAAAATTTGAAACACGAAATCATAAATTATAATTTAATAAATAATCATAAAAAATAATAATATAATAATAATAAATTTAATTCAATAATATAATCAAACCAAAAACACTGAAATTTGAAATATAGCGCCAAGTTCGCACATTGCTGAGCAAAGTCGCAAAATCGTTTTCAGTGTCTGATGACGAATTTCCCCACGAATCATTATCACTCAATTCTGCAAGTGGTTCTGATTTACTATCGCTGTTCTAAAACCGCTTTTGACGTAAAGGGACACTTTTTGGACGCCATGGACTTTTCTAAGTTTCCAGGCAGAAAGAACATTCAAAATGCAGGCAGAGCACAGGACAAAGCAGTAGGGACAAAATATATGCTAAATGCATTGAAACAGCAATGACAGCAAAAATGAAATTTTTAAAAAATTTCAAATTTCCCGCCGCCCGTATGTTCCGACGTCACAGGAATCGGAACACAGAAGCCGGATGCCAGCATCGGCCGGAGGAGATGGCCGGGGACGCTGCAGGGGACACATCGCGGGAGCGAAGGACAAGGTAAGTGCTGCAGGGACCCCCAGAGTGTAGCTCGGGGTTACCGCTCTTGGTATAGAAATTTTACCCCGAGCTACACTCGGGATTACCGCTAAGGAGGTTAAAAAACTCACATACAGAAAATGAAATTGATACTAAAAGCTTAATTTTTGTTTTTTAAATAACAAACATGTTATACTTATGTAGTACTACCCCCGTAGGAGTTGCTGAAGTTTGGGTCCCCCACAGACTTGCATCCAGTAGACAGTAACCAGTCCTCAAGCTTGTTGTTTTTTGCCTTTTATTAGGGGAATTCAAACTTGGATAGGGTAAGGGGTGTATGGGATGCCCAAGGGAATGGCAACAGAGGACAAACTTCCTTTACAGAAAATATTCTCTTCTGGAGAGCTAGCCAGCATCTACTGGTGTACCACCCCAGACCCTAGTTACTCTTCTATCCAGCTGTTCTGGGTGAAGCTCTGGGCAGGGGATCATGTGCCTGTCACTTTAACCACTTGCCTACAGGAAACTAATAACCCCTTCCTGTCCAGGCCAGTTTTCAGCTTTCGCACTTTGAATGACAATTGTGCGGTCATGCAACACTGTACCCATATACAATTTGTATCATTTTTTTGAGACAGGTAGAGCTTTCTTTTGGTATTTAATCACCTCTGGGTTTTTTTATTTTTTGCTATACAAACCAAAAACAACTGAAAATTTTGAAAAAAAAAAAGTTTTTTCTTAGTTTTTGTTATAAAATTTTGTAAATAAGTGATTTTTCTCCTTCACTGATGTGTGCTAATGAGGCTGCAGTGATGGGCACAATTTTGTCCAAATTTCAATTTGTAACGAAACAAATCACACATGTCTAACTGTAAGCATGGCTCTATTTAGACCCTGAGGGGCCCAGGGCTCTTCAGGTTTGGAGACACTCTCATACTCAGGAATTAAAATACATGGCAACTCACCAATCACATCAATGTCTGCTTGCTGTATGCATTGGAACTAGCAATTTATACATACAGGTGCATCTCAATAAATTAGAATTTCATCAAAAAGTTAATTTATTTCAGTAATTCAATTCAAAAAGTGAAACTCGTATATTATATAGCTTCATTACACACAGAGCGATATATTTCAAGCATTTCTTTATTTTAATTTTGCTGATTATGGCTTACATCTAGCAAGAATTTGGGGGAGGTTCACAAAGAGTGGACACGGCTGGTGTCAGTACTTCAAGAGCCACCACACACAGACGTATCTAGGACATGGGCTACAACTGTTGCATTCCTTGTGTCAAGCCACTCCTGAACCAGAGACAACGTCAGATGCGTCTTACCCGGGCTAAGGAAAAGAAGGACTGGACTGTTGCTCAGTGATCCAAAGTCCTCTTTTTGGATGAAAGTAAAATAAAGGTCCCAGAGTTTGGAAGAAGAGTAAATAGGCACAGAATCCAAGTTGCCTGAGGTCCACTGTAAAGTTTCCACAGTCAGTGATGATTTGGGGAGCCATGTCATCTGCTGGTGTTGGTCCACTGTGTTTTATAAAGTCCAAAGTCAGCACAGCCCTCTACCAAGAAATTCTAGAGCATTTAATGCTTCCCTCTGCTGACCAACTTTATAGAGATGCTGATTTCATTTTCCAACAGGACTTGGCACCTGCCAAAAGTACAAATACTTGGCTTAATGATTATGGCATCACTGTGCTTGACTGGACATCAAACTCGCCTGGCCTAAACAACATAGAGAATCTGTGGGGTATTGTCAAAGCAACCTGGGCTTCCATAACACCTAACAGGCTGATTACCTCCATGCCAAGCTGCACTGATGCAGTAATTCATGCAAAAGGAGCCCCAACCAAGTATTGAGTGCATACTATACTGTACATGTACATACTTTTCAGTAACCCAACATTTCTGTATTAAAAATCCTTTTTTTAATTGGTTTCATGTAATATTCTAATTTTCTGAGATACTGAATTTTGGGTTTTCACTAACTGTAAGCCATAACCATCAAAATTAAAAGAAAATCTATATAATATATGCGTTTCACTTTTTGAATTGAATTACTGAAATAACTTAACTTTTTGATGATTTTCTAATGTATTGAGATGCACCTGTATATGAGTTTAGTAAGTACATGTATAGAAGTAATACAGTGAAACCCCAAGTAGAACATAGTTCTGCTCCTATGTACTCTTTAATTTCCATAGATAACAATGGTTGACTCCACAATTTACACAACAATATTAAATGAAATACCTGTCATGTAAAATTTTTATGATTATCTAAGATAAGTACAGTAAGTTTTGCCAACTTGATGCAATATGCATCACACTACAATATCTACAAAAAGTCTTTCTTTCTACAGTTGACATCTGGACTCCTCAGACTGTATCATCTTTAGAATATCCAGTAGGCACAGATCACTTAGTCTTTCATGGGCCATCATGGTCCTCAGATAATTATTTATCAGTTTCAGTTTGCCAAATTATCTCTCTCCTGAATGACTATTAACCATCATTCTCAAATATATTCTAAGATCTGCACTATCACTTGGAAAGGTATCAGTGAGTTCTTCATCAATGGAATAAAACTGCCCATTGAGATGGTCTGAGACATGACCTGAGCCTGGCAAAGGCTGAAAACTGGACAATATGTTCCATGAACATTTTGATGAAATCATAGGGGAAATTCTTGCTTTGGAACAAAAAAAGAAGAAAACTGTAAAAGGTTTGCCCTTTTACAATAAAAATTTACTTATAGGAAAAATTTTGTGCTAGTTCTTCAGATCTATTGAGTGTTCTCATACTCAAGACAGAAGGTTTAAGCAGAACATTTCAGCCATTTTTAACAATTAAAGCAGAGTGCCAGCCAAAAAAAAACAAAACATTGAAGAAGACATTAAAATATAAAACAACAAAACCAGCTTTTCTTCTAACTTTACTGTCAGTAATTTCATTTTTTTTTTCTGTCACTAGATGTCGTCAGTCCAATGGCCAGCACCAGTCAACCTACTTCCTCTGAACCCATGTCATCCTGGACCCACCCCAGCTTCTGCTTCTTTTTCTCACACCTCAGCCCTGCTGTACAAGGTCTGCAGGAAGCTGTTACCAGTTCAGATTCAGATACTTACACTGGTCGCATTTTAAAATACATTTAATGATGCATTAATGAGTGCATTGATTTGTGTATTTTATGTGTTCCTAGAGTCTAGCTGTAAAGCCTTGTCTGAATAAAGATAGCATAAGTTGCCTTCAATTACTATAATTAGAAACTCTCTCGGTTCTTGCCGCTCTGATGTTGTTTTCACCTTGGTTCCAGACAGTTGTATTTTTGACTTCTATGCTATGCCCTATCTGGCAGCCATCTCTCTGTCCAGTGGCAGCACTTCAGTCATCGTTAACCTTTTACCACCAGCTGTAAGTATATGGCACACAGTGATGGACTTTAATGCTGAGCTGCTACATATATGCCTATAGCTGTTGTTGCTGTTTTGTTCAGTTGGCAACCCAGCACTAAGATCAAGGTGCCACAAATAACAGTTTTTGATCGGGAGTTGGTAAGATGAGCTCCTGGTCATGCGACCACTGTCACAGCCAATCACAGTAATCACATGATTGGGAGCTGGTCTATCAGCCTTCGGAGTAAAGAACCCCTTAAAGAGTCATCGGGAGCCAGTGGTAAGGGGTTAAGGACATGCTTCTTGGACAAGGATAGGGCAGTGGGATGGGGCTTAGCACAGAAGTCTTGGAAGTCAAGACAGAAGTGCACGAGGGGCTTCCAATCACATGACAACTGTCACACTCAATGACAGTCATCACATAATTGGGAGCTGGCTTACTAGTCTCCAAAGTAAAGAATCCCTTAGCATGTTGATGGAAGCCAATGGTAAGGGGTTAAGAACATTCTTCTTGGGCAAGGATAAGGCAGTAGGTTGGGGCTTAGCACAGAAGTCTGAGATGTGAAGACAGAGGTGCACGATGGGTTTCCGATCACATAACCACTGTCATACCCAATGGCGCTTGAACTGGAAGTTGTTCTGATGCGTTCCCGGAAGTGACATCATTATGATGGCGCCGACCCTGGAAGTGACACCGGAATACAATTTACTAAGATTGCAGATGGACTATTTAGGATGAGAGAGTTGCACTTTTTTGTTTTTGCTTCTAATGATGAATGTTTGCGTGAAACAGCTGTAGAGAAAGATTGCTTTGTGATATGCCAGAGGTCCCGCCGCCATTCTCATGTTGAATCTGGCAGCTGAACATGTAAGTGATATAATAAATAGAAACCTTGCACCAAAGAAATAAACAATAAATCAAAATAAATTCTGCTGTTAAAAAAATGACTGAGCATCAAAATATACTCATAAAGTGACACAGCCCAAATAATACAAATAATAAAAGATGTGAAAAAATATATAAAAGTCCAACAAGATAAAGTTACAAATTAAAGTCCAGTGTCCCACAAATTTGTGACAAAAAATATAACTCTAACACAAACTTCATAAATTTTCCAACGTGCTCACATCATCAGTGAAAAATCATTTGTTCCACACTCACCAAATGCTGTGAATTCTCGCGCTAATACAGCTTAAAGAGACAAAAAACAGGCTTGGAGGTAGAGTGTGGTATCCTCAAATGTTTTTTCTCCCTTAAACAAATTCTTACTGACTTTCCTTCCCAGATGTTTCCAAATACAGCGATATAAAATATAAAAGAAAATGCCAATAGTATAATACTGTATGAGGATCAAAAGAAAATTCCAACTTCCTCCAAGCTCTGACTCGTGGATGGACGAATAAGGGTAATTCGATGGATTTGTGACCAGCTTGTATGGATAGAAACTCCCAACCTGCCACCAATGATTCCTCTTTGATTTCCCCCAAACTCTTGCTCATGGATGGATGAAAAATGCAAAAAAAGGATTCCAAAATAGCGTAACACTGTATAAAAACTTTTAATAATCAAGTGATGCTCCAAATGCACTCACATTTTAAAACGGAGTATTAAGCCTTATTTTTAAATAGATCAGGACTCCTGATTTGTGTGGAACAAATGATTTTTCACTCATGATGTGAGCACGCTGGAAAATTTATGAAGTTTGTGTTAGAGTTATATTTTTTGTCACAAATTTTTGGGACACTGGACCTTTGCTTGTTGGACTTTTATATATTATTTCACGTTTTATTATTTGTATTATTTGCGCTGTGTCACTTTATGAGTATATGTAAGTGATATACTTTGAGCTGGATATTTATATACATGTCCATTATGTTTGTGGCTGTGAATTTTTAATTTTTAAATTAAACTACTACACTACAAGACTTTTTGTTTTGTTGATGGTCTTCTGTGATTTCCATGGGCTAAGAGAGTGTTTGAAGAGCTATTGGTTCACTTGGAGTGTCTTTTCTTGGAGAAGAGCTTCATGGTCTAATAAAGCACATTTGTTGTTCTATTCATTTAGACAGAAACTAGATCTGGTGAGTGTGCATTTAAATTAAGGTGGAGGTCAAACATCACTAATGACAACATATAAAGACAAATCACAGAGGAAAAGATTATCCTTGAACTACTGTGATAATATATTCACTGTTCACTCCTTTTGATTCACCTAATTGTTACGGGTGTTGTTGTTTATTTTTATTTATTTATGATTCATTTTTTATTTTTATTCATATATATATATTATTAGTGCTGCAAACTATTATAATTTTATCATTTTGGTGTTTTTGTGTATATACACTTTTTGCTAGCAGTTGCTTATTATCATTGGGCACTGACTTTCTTCTATTCCATAATCACAAGATTGGGAGCTGGCTTACTAGTCTACAAATTAAAGAATCCCTTAAAGTGCAGATGGAAGCCAGTGGTAAGGGGTTAAGGACATTCTTCTTGGACAAAGATAAGGCAGCGGGTTGGGGCTTAGCACAGAAGTCTGGGATATCAAGACAGAGGTGCACGAGGGGTTTCCGATCACATGACCACTGTCACACCCAATGACATAAATCACATGATCAGGAGCTGTCTTACCAGCCTCCAATGTAAAGAATCCCTTAAAGGGCCATTGGGATCCAGTGGTAAGAGGCTAAGGATGTTCTTCTTGGACAAAGATAAGGCAGCGGGTTGGGGCTTAGCACAGAAGTCTGGGATATCAAGACAGAGGTGCACGAGGGGTTTCCGATCACGCGACCACTGTCACACTCAATGTCAGTAATCACATGATCAGGAGCTGTCTTACCAGCCACCAATGTAAAGAATCCCTTAAAGGGCCATTGGGATCCAGTGGTAAGAGGCTAAGGATGTTCTTCTTGGACAAAGATAAGACAGCGGGTTGGGGCTTAGCACAGAAGTCTGGGATATCAAGACAGAGGTGCATGAGGGGTTTCCGATCACGCGACCACTGTCACACTCAATGACAGTAATCACATGATCAGGAGCTGTCTTACCAGCCTCCAATGTAAAGAATCCCTTAAAGGGCCATTGGGATCCAGTGGTAAGAGGCTAAGGATGTTCTTCTTGGACAAAGATAAGACAGCGGGTTGGGGCTTAGCACAGAAGTCTGGGATATCAAGACAGAGGTGCACGAGGGGTTTCCAATCACCCACTGTCACACCCAATGACAGTAATCACATGATCCAGAGCTGGCTTAACAGCCTCCAATGTAAAGAACCCCTTAAAGGGCCATTGGGATCCAGTGGTAAGAGGTTAAGGATGTTCTTCTTGGCAAAGATAAGGCAGCAGGTTGGGGCTTAGCACAGACGTCTGGGATATCAAGACAGAGGTGCACGAGGGGTTTCCAATCACCCACTGTCACACCCAACGACAGTAATCACATGATCAGGAGCTGGCTTACCAGCCTCCAATGTAAAGAACCCCTTAAAGGGCCATTGGGATCCAGTGGTAAGAGGTTAAGGACGTTCTTCTTGGACAAAGATAAAGTAGCGGGTTGGGGCTTAGCACAGAAGTCTGGGATATCAAGGCAGAGGTGCACATAGAGTAAGGTTATCAAGCTGATAAACATTACAACCGGTAGACTGTGCGGCTTGCTGTTAGGCAGAGCTTTTCGTTTTGAACAGTTTAAAGTGCACCTGTCATGAAAGAACTACAACCATTGAGGACCTCTGCCTGAAAATGCCATGCTGCTCTGAGTCACAATTCTAGAACAAGCCTATCACATATTAAAGGTGATAAAAGTCTGAATTCCTTATTTATATACTCCCTACAGGTTAGTGACGAAGGAGGTGTCAGCATAAAACCAAGCAATTAGTATTCTCATCAGGAGAGGTCATCAGCAGCAGCCTCTGCATTTTTCTAATGACAAGTGACTTTTAAAATGGTTCACAGGGTTATCTGAAGCCAAATGTCCCAATATATCCAAAATCTCACAGCAGGGTCAAAATGAATGCAGAGTCTATCATGGCTGGCGATGAAGTGCTGAAAATAAAGAAGAGAGTGCAGTAACCCAAAGCTGACTTTAGTTCTAGGAGATGTGATATCTGTTTGGCCTTTATGGGTTACACATTTCATATAGTCACTGTACATTGCTCATCCTTATATGTCTCATCCTGTTAAAAAACTGTAATAATTAAATATTTGTAACAGAAAATTAAAATTAAAAATGTAGCACACTCAGTCAATTTCACTTTAAAGGGTTTATTTCTTAATAATTAATTATTCGTAAAAGAAAATTAAAGGGCAAAATACTGCAAAATAAACCAATTTCATGTTAAAGAGTTTATTCCTTCTTAGACTTCGTTTGGTCGTATTTTGTACCAATAGCAATGATTAATGTAAAGATCAAACAATAAAAAAATCCTACTGATGCTTGTAAATAGCTCCATTTCTTTATATCTATTAAACTGCTAGGAATTCTTTGATGATTCCCTCATATTGTGCGTTAATTGTATAACTATAGGGGTTCTCCGCCATTTCTTTTGTGATGATGCTGTAACTATGGGGCGCAGCTTAGTCCTCATGGGCTGCTGGTGTGGGATTTCTCTAATCAACAGGTAATTAACAAATTCAATTTTTTATGTCACTGAGCAAAATGCTTAGATCTGTATTTCCCTAAAAAAAAACCTGGCTTGTCAGCAGAACAGAAATGACAGGCATTGTGCACCCCTGCCGTATGTGATTAATATCAGGCACTGGGGAAAAGGAATAAAACTGAGAAATAAATGGCACAGATGAGATCAGAGTAAAAAAAAAAGAAAAAAGCAATCCACTACATAGTGAGATGGCACTTATGTTTTAAATCGTCTACACACAGATCTGCCATACATCAGCACATATGTGTTTGATGCAGCAATATAATAAAGGGAATGTAAAGCCTTTTCAAAGGTTTTTTGGAAATGCACAAAATCAGCTTGATGTCAATAATCTGATTACTAGGTGTTAATGTTTTAACATTTTGCAGTGCTACACATTGTTTTTTTATTAGAGAATTTTCCTTGCATATGATTGGATACTAAATAGTATTTCCATTTTTGTAGTCATGTTTTAGAAAACCCAGCTATATGTTTGTGATGTATTCCCATTCACACAACATTCCTAAAAAAACAAATATTTCTTACCTTTTAGATGTTTCTCAGTGGGAGGTGTCATGGCTAACTGCAAGGTTTTTTAAACAATTTTGGAATGAGTCTGTCCCAAGTCTGTCCATATTACCATACAATGCAAGATGCCCAGCCTCTACACCTTTAACCCCTTGCTAGGACAGACAGTGTTCTAATCTAGTTACAACTGATGATGAAGATCTGCCTGTGCAGTTCGGACAGGGTTAATTATGGCAAACACAGCTGTTCAGCCCCTTCATAAACAAAGAGAGATAGTAGGATTTTTCCTTGCTGGAGGGTCCAGAATAAAGCATCTAAAAAAAGATAAGCTGCAATTTTTAAATAAGATTTTTTTTAAGCTTTGTTATGTGAATAGGGACATTTAAAAATATAAAGTAGGTGTCATCCCAATTTGGTTGCAAAAGTGGAAATACACTTTAAGTATGTAACTTCATCTTATTCATTAATTTAAGCAAACATGCACTTTGTGATTAAAGAGTTTTCTTGAACATGATTGGATATTTAGCACAAAGCTTCATATTATTCCCTATGCCAAGTGGATATTTGCTTCTTCTTTAGCCCTTGCCCAGAGGTCATTAATGCCTAGTTGGCCAGGGCAAATCTAGCAGCATCGCTATGTGAACATTAACTTGACAAAAATGCTATGCCTAATTTGACTATGTCACACAGTAGCTGACATAGCGATCACATGATGATTATTTCTGAACAGCCCTTTTTTTTCTTGCAGAGAATAGGTACAGGAATCCACCCTCCCCAGTCAAGTCCGTGCCCCCAGCCCCATCCCCTGCCCCCCAAACCTGCCATTCCTCAGGAAAGAGAAGTAAAGTATTACCAAATCATGGGTATGGTCAAGGCTCACCTTCTCCCCCCCATGTTTACAGCTCACTTCGTCACCTCGCCCCATTCACAGCCCATTTTTTCTCCCTATCCACAGCTACTCCCCCCCCCCGCCCACAGCTCACACCTCCATCCTCAGGTCACCTTCTCTCCTTTTGTCTACAGTTTCCACTCTCCCCCTGTCCACAGCTCACCCTCTCCCCCCCTGTTCACAGCTTACCCCTCATCCACAGGTCACCTTCTCTCCTCTCATCCACAGTTCACCATCTCCCCCCTGTCCACAGCTCACCTTCTCCCCCCCCCCACAGCTCACCCCCCCCACCACAGGTCCAACAGGTCATCTTCTCCCTCCCTGTGCACAGCTCACTCCCCCATCAACAGCTTACCTCCCCCCCATTTCATAATTCACAGTAGCATGTGCCCCCCCATCCGCAACTCCGCTTTTTACTTTCTGTCAACATGTCACACCCCCATCCACAGCTTACACCCCCAGTCCACATTTCACTTCTGCACTCCTATCTACAGCTCATCCCAATCCACAGCTCTCAACCTGTACAACCCCCCATCTTTCACCTCTGCACCCCCAGCTCCCCCCACAGCTCTCTTAACTGTACAAATCCCCCTGCCCACAGCTCTCACTTTGCACAATCTATAACCCCCCCCCCCAGCACTGACCTATGCAAAACATCCACAACTTCTTCACAGCACAGTCTCTCTGAACAACCGCCCCCCCCCTCCTTTCCTTCCGTAGCTCTCTCACTTGTAGTTGCACTAGAACAGTCCTGACTGAGGAGAGCGCTGCCAGAGTTGGCTGAACTGTGTTCCACCATGTTCCGGCAGAAAAAAAGCTGTTTTTGAATCATCAGTGGGAACCTGAGCTGTCATTCACTGCCGGGATTGAGAGCCACCAGCTGCACAGAACAAATGTTAGCTGGTGGCTCTGAAAGTGCAGAATGTTTATACACATATCACAAGGTGGGGGCATCATTCTGGGGAATGTTTATATGCAGATGGCGGGCATAAAGGGCTTAGTAAATCAACCCCTAAAAATCATCCAAATCCATCACAACACAATCTCTGTGTGCAACATCTTTCATTGGCATAGTTGGTTGAAGAAACAGTCATTGCATCAAGCACTTAAATGCTTTCTCTCGTCATTAAATTGGCAAATTTAATATTTAATGCATCAACAAAAATATAGAAAATGAAAGCTAGTATCAGGGGCGGACTGACAATTCATGGGGCCCCCAGGAAATAGGGGATCATGGGGCCCCTTGCCCACACTCAAAGCACACTCAAAAAAGCCTATAAAAGGTACCAGGGGCATTTCATGGGGCCCCCTACTGACCCCAGGCACTCAGGCAGTGCCCGAGTGCTCGAGTAGTCAGTCCACCCCTGGCTACTATAAATGTCATTGTTATATTGTACCACTAAGCTAAACGCCTATAATAACCTAAAGCGAAACTTCACTCTCTCAATCAACATTGACTCTTTTTAATCCTTATGCTTCTAGCATTAGTAAATAGATAGGAAGGTATATCATATTTACTTGTTTTAAACATTTTTTTTACATTTCTACAATTACTTCCTGGTTTCTTGCCTAGGCAAATGATATCATACATCCCAGGAGTCTTCAGGAGGGGAGGAGGGATTTTCTCAGGTAAGCACGCTCCCCTACCTGCATGCCGGAGCTAAGGGCTGATGGATTCCAGGAAGTAAATGTTTCCTGCCCTTACTCAGCAGCCAAAAAAGCTAGGGTTTTTCTTTGAAATTTATTTGTCAGCAAATAAAGCATGTAGACATGAATGGATGGGGGGTTGCCTTGAATAGTAAATATGAATCAAATTGCGTTTTTGGTTTGTGGTGCTCAGATGTAGTGTAGTTCTGCTTTAAACTAATACACTCTACTTTCCCTTTAAATGCACAGTCTTACAGCTGCATCATTCATTTTTATACATGTTCTGCATGCATGACATCTACAGTATGTAAATATAACTATTAACCTCCCTAGCGGTCTCATTATGTCCATATTTCTGTGCTCAAAGCGGTACATTTTTTTGCATGGAAATATGTTTTTTTTTTATTGTAGGCCTGTAATTTTTAGGAATAACTCACTGAAATCTGTCCGAACAAGAGTTTAGTAAACATCCCGGGTAGGATAAAACTTGAAACATGAAATCATAAATTATAATTTAATAAATAATCATAAAAAATAATAATATAAAAATAATAAATTTAATTCAATAATATAATCAAACCAAAAACACTGAAATTTGAAATAGAGCGCCAAGTTCGCACATCACTGAGCAAAGTCGCAAAATTGTTTTCAGTGTCTGATGACAAATTTTCCCACGAATCATTATCACTCAATTCTGCAAATTGTTCTAATTTACTATCGCTGTTCTCTAGCCGGTCTAAAACTGCTTTTGACCCAAAGGGGGCTGTCACTTAGCTTTCTCTTATCAGCGTGCTTAATATTCGCATATGAGATGATTGGTTACTTGCATCGCTTCTTACTGCAGCTTTGCTATGCAGGGCCTGAAGCAGGTCATACACTGCTTCCATTTAAAAATGACTTTCAAGTATGTATTAGTTTGGGTGTTTTGCTTTTGCCTAGATATCAGGTTTAAAGCTGAACCCTGGAAAAAATGTTTTGAGACACTTGTAAAAATAAATCACCTCTAATAATGGGTGTGTGCATAGTGCTGCATTAGTTAAAACATTAACTGTAAAAGTAATTTTTAAAATTAAAATAATAAACATGTTATACTTACGCACTCTGTGCAATGGTATTGCACAGAGTGGTCCTGAACCTCCCCTTCAGCTCCCCGCTCTCTTTTCGGGACTCTCAGCTTCTTCTGTGTGCCCTCATTTCAAGTCGCTTGCTATGGGAGCACACTTGTTGGCTCGCTCCTGAGCCAGGCTGTGTGCATGCATAGACACACACAGAACTGCTCTGTCAAGCACCCTGCTCCCTCCACACAGGCTTTGATTAACAGCTGAAGGAGCCAATATCTCCCACTGCTGCCTCTGTGTCCTGTTAGGCAAAGAACAGAGTCCAGCACCACTGCAGACAGGCACGACGCTCGATTGAGATAGGATTCAGGTAAGTATATAGGGAGGTAAGTGGGCGATACAATTACTGGGACATTTTTTAACTTAACCTCTTCACGCTGAGAGTACGCAAATATGCTGCCTCTTGGTGGCTGGGCCTTGATGCCAAATGGCCGCGTATTTGCAAACAAACATGTACTGAGAGCGTGCGCCCTGCAAGCTCCCGCCACATGTGTCACCGTCCCATGGAAAGGTCCCGATCTCTCCTTGCGATCTGGACTTTTCCAATCATGTGACTGCAGTGACAGCCAATCACGGTGGTCACATGACCTTAAACCCCGCCCCTCCGGCGTCAGAAACCCCTTAAAGGGCCGGGAGAAGCCGGCGTGAAGGGGTTAATGTAGGGAATGCATTACGTAAAAAAAGTCTTACCTTTAGAACCACTTTAACTTTCATACAACCCGGAGAGTCCTATAAGGGACCGGTCATACTGGTGCGATTTCAAGTGCGATTTGGGAAATGAAATCGCAGCTGAAATTGCATCTAATGAATGTGAATGTCAGTGTCTTAACATAAGCGATGTGCTGCAGCGCGATTTCTAATGTAGTTCTTGCATTGCTTTTTCAGCAGTTTTGTTGCGATTTCACATACATAGAATACAATGCAAAACGCACTGCAAATTGCAAGAAATCGTTAAAAATCTTCACAAGTAGCAATAAAGTCTTCAGAAATCACACCTGAAATTGCACACAAATTGTGCAATTTTAAATTGCAGCGGTGTGACCTGTGACTAAGTGGAGAACTTCAGGCGCTGAAATTTGCAGTTCCTGCAATAGTACATTGATGATAGTGCGTCACTTGCTCCCCACTTTGTTTCACTAAATAATGAGTATGTAGGGGGAATGGACCCCAAAGGAGCTGAATCAGAGGACTGTAGAGGTCTTGAGGGCATTGGGAGCATTTTATGTAATTGATAAATACCACAAAGATTTAAAAATTGAAGACATCACAATTGTTGCTGCAAACATTTTATAACAAGTAATTTTAACTCCCTGACCTTAAAGTGCCTCTGTTGCCACGTTAAAATGTGAGTCCAAATCAATCTATAATAGAATATAATCAATCTGTAATTGAAGAAGTTCAGTGTCATATGAAAGTGGCACTCATAGCTCTGAGCCATCAAGAAAAATTTGAATAGCCACCTAATCAACGGTTAAGCATTTAATGTGGTTGTAAACTGTTACATGTACCCAGTGAAGTGACTGGCCTCAGGTAATACACAGAGATGAAATCCACCTACATACGTTGTACCTGTTTATCTATTGCAGTCTTTTCTCTACATCCAATCAAACTGCCTAATTTACACAGGATCTCTCAGCTCAGCAAAGCAGGGGGTTGGGAGCTGAAGTTACATCAATGAAGAGAGTTCTGAGAGCTGACTGGAGAAAAGGAACACAACCTCCTCCTCACAACACACAGGAACAGAGCTGAGGCAGCCAGTCCATTGGAGGTCCCTCCCCTGACACCTTTTTTCTTTTGGTGTCAGAAAAATTCATCAGAAGTGGCTTGTTCTTATAGCAGCAGAAAAAAGCACCAAACAGAAATGAAACTTAGAGCTCATGTACACGGGGCGTTTGGAAAACTTCTGAACGATGGAAACTGACTGCTGGAAAACATAGGTTAAAAAATATCAGTTTAGCCGAGTTTGCATACCGCATTTATGCGCGTTTATGTGCATTTGCGTTTAGAAGCATTTTTAAAAGATAACCTCAGGAGACCTTTCAAAATGCCCAGAATGCACTGAAAAATAGTAAAAAATTAAGTATTTCAGACATTTTGAGAGAAATAGAGAGAGCAGAAGCAGAGAGAGCAGTGTTGTGTTGAGATTAACTGTCTTTTCTGCTTGTATTTACTATGGATCCCATCATGAGCATAATGCGGCACGTTCTACCATTTTTTCCTTCACGCAAAACCTGGAACTGACTGCGCTGGTGTACCGGGTCCATTTGAATACATGGAAAACGCTTTGTATGCATTTCTGATGATGAAAAAAGGCTCTGGACAGCATCTGGACATAGAACTGTTAAAAAAAAATTTCTAAACACAAACGTTTATAAATGCGGTTAACCACGTTTACAAGCGTTTACAAGCGTTTGAAACGCTGGTAAAATCTACTCCTGAACGCAAGTTTGTGCATTCAAAAAAACGACTGTAAACTCAACTGCCTGTAAATGACTATGTGTACATGGACACATAGGAAAACATTAGGGAGAGTTCAGGGACTGCTGAAAAAAAATGCTGAACAGCTCCTGAACATCAGTTTAGGAGCTGCAGTGTACATGAGCCCTAAGTACTCTGGAATGAGACAAGCATACACTATAGAGGGATATGCTTTGGTCATATTTCATGTGTGATGTTTACAACCACTCTAATTTCTTTTGATAGTCAAGATACACATACTTCGCTACAAGCACTGATCCCCAAGTAACCACTGACCATAGGAACAGTCGTTGGCCACTCACAATGCCTCTGCATAGGCTCCAGAAAGGAAAAATTTAACCCACACACTATACAGTATTAAAAGCCTCAGAACGTATTTATTGATCTCTCCAATAAACAAACCATTCCACTCAATATAAACACTCACTAATGTGTTTCACTCCGTTAGGAGCTTAATCATAGGGAAAAAGAGTAGAATGGATGGAGTGGGTTCCCCTTTTTCCATTTTGGAGCTTATGCAGAGATTTAACGTCTTTCAGTTCAGGGTTCTTTGGGTTCACATTTTGGTCCAAGCACTTTAAAGGAAACTAGCCAATTTTGCACACCCCCAATAATGAGTAACGGGAAAGGTTGGTGGTCTGGTGCCGGGTTCCATTCATAAACTATGGACATAACCTACTTCACTGTTGAAGAATGACAATTGTTGGGTAAACGAACTCCAGAAAAACATGTTTAATGAGGTACTGGAATTTATAAACGTTTACTTGAAGAACTTTAAACCCACCTCAATGGGCACCTAACAGTAGTTCAAACCACAGAAATACAGAAAGGAGCAACAGACCAAAAATGGATGAAATAGTCCAAGATCATTTGCTTTTTTGGTAAACTGGTCATACAAAAACAACCAACGTGTTTCAGGGGCCACACTCCCCCTCCTCCTTCCTTCATCAGGACTACAAGAACAAATATAAAACATTATCAAACTGATGGAAAATTGTGTTCAAATATGCATGCATATGGGTATACACCACAAATGGTTATACAAAATAACTGAATTATAACATAATCTCATAAAAGTAGAAGATGTACGGTATATGTGTAGAAGGACCAAGATAATATATATAATAAAACTGCAAATGAATATAAAAGTAAATATAAAAAGGATGAAAATATATAAAATTGCATCAAAAATAAAATGTGCATAAAAGTAATGCCATAAAAATGCTATAAAACATTAAGAAACCAAGCTGTGAAAAAAGGCTAATTTGGCATTTCTATTCATATCAGCATGTTTGCATATGGAGGAAAAACTGCAGCTGCAAAAGCTAGATTCATGACAAAGGTTGTGACAGCAGTTGAACAGTAGTTATATTTCTATCAGAGTTGCAGAAGCTGTATTTATATCTAACATTAAAGTGGTATTAAACCTAAAAACAAAAATGTAACTTATTACAGCCTACAATCCTTAACCTCCCTAGCGGTCTGATTATGTCCATATTTCTGTGCTGAAAGCAGTACTTTTTTTGCATGGAAATATGTATTTTTTTTATTGTAGGCCTGTAATTTTTAGGAATAACTCACAAATCTGTCTGAACAAGAGTCTAGTAAACATCCCGGGTATGATAAAACATGAAACACGAAATCATAAATTATAATTTAATAAATAATCATAAAAAATAATAATATAATAATAATACATTTATTTCAATAATGTAATCAAACCAAAAACACTGAAATTTGAAATATAGCGCCACGTTCGCACATCGCTGAGCAAAGTCGCAGAGTCGTTTTCAGTGTCTGATGACGAATTTCCCCACGAATCATTATCACTCAATTCTGCAAGTGGTTCTAATTTACTATCGCTGTTCTCTAGCTGGTCTAAAACCGCTTTTGACCTAAAGGGACGCTTTTTGGACGCCATGGACGTTTCTCAGTTTCCAGGCAGAAAGAACAATAAAAATGCAGGCAGGGCACAGGACAAAGCACTCGGGACAAAATGTATGTGAAATGGTTTGATACAGTAATGTTTTACTCTGTCATATTCGTTTATTAGAAAATGACAGTTTCTAAAATGTTTCAATTTGCCGCCGGTTCCGGCCCCCATACGTCCCGTACGTCCCGACGCTCGCAGGGACCGGAACACGGAAACCGGATGCCAGCATCGGCTGGAGGAGATGGCCGGGGACGCTGCAGGAGGGACATCGCGGGAGCGAAGGACAAGGTAAGCGCTGCAGGGAATCCCTGAGCAACCCCGCATGGTAAGCCTGAGTGTAGCTCAGGGTTACCGCTTTTGGTACTGAAATTTTACCCCGAGCTACACTCGGGAATACCGCTAGGGAGGGTAAATGGGGTCGCTGAATTTGTTTTCTGTTTTTAGGCTTTTTTTCCCTCTTTATTTTCACCCGATGATCTGGCCAGTAAGGACTCATGTACACTGGGCGCTTTTAAGGGCATTTTTTTCTGCCAGTAAATGCCCCTCTATGTTAGCCTATGTATCCTTGCACACATAGGTGTTTACAGGCATTTAAAGGCAGGCGTGTTTAGAGGCAGAAAATAAATCACTTGCGTGTTTAGGAGAGCAGCGTTTGAGCAGAAAACCATGTGACATGCCTAACTGTTCAATGGCTGGAATAAATTAATATTCTGACCAATGGAATGATTGAACGCCCAAATGTTTGACGTACCTAAACGCATTTGCAAAACACGGCTTTAGACATTTATTTTAAGCTGCTTTTCTCCTGCCATGAGAAAAGACATCCAGAAGAGCTGGACAAAAGCCCAGTGTGCGTGGCCTAAATAATTTATTTTTAAAGCTGTAAAGAAAAAGTGGCAGTTTGAGGGTTGAAACAAATCATTCAACAACGACCAGAGTGCTTTTATTCATTTATGTAAAACCTTTATCCCAAAAGGAAAAAAATAAACTGTTGTAGCTGCTTAAAAGGTGTTAGCTAGAGTTTGGCTTTAAATCATTAGTCAAGTCCATCCAAATCTCCCCAGATTGGCCATGCTGCTGTCCAAAGGTGTCTCTGCTGCCCCTCCAATGGAGCAAAGCCACCCAAAGAAAGGAAGTGTGTTACTGGCTGAATCACCAGGTAAGAAAAAAAGCTTAAAATAAAAACAAATGCAGCAACCACATTTAAGGATCGGCAAGCTGCAATATATTACTTGTTTGGGGGGTTTAATAATGCTTTAAACACATAATAGGGTGTGGAAAAGTGATACAAATAGAAATACTTCTCAACAAATAAAACTTGAATGGACTCACAAAACAGTGACCACTCAAATCTGTATCAGATGGTAAGGCTCCATTCATATTGTGCGACTTCAAAGTCATACAATCTCCATTGTGACTATAAATTATTATTATACAGTATTTATAAAGCGCCAACAGTTCGCTCAGCGCTGTACATTACAAAGGGAGACAGAACATGCGACAGTACGGAAACAATACAATGCGATACATGAGGGGTTCGAGGGCCCTGCTCTTTCGAGCTTTCAATCTAGGATGGAGGGGATAGTGGTACAGGAGGAGATAGCTGTGGGGGATGGAGTGGTAGGAAGAGTGATGGATGTGACTTTGGCTGTTGACTTTGGCTTTGACTGCTGGATAACTGTTGCATTGATAACATTAAGATGCAAATTTCATATGACTTTTGAAAGTTTACATTGCAGTCTATGACACTCAAATTGCATGAAAGTTGCATTAAAATAATGCATGATCCCTTTCAGTCACTAAGACTTGAAAGCGGAGCTCCAACCAAAAGTGAAAGTTCTGGTTTAAGGCCTAAGTAGTGCAGGAACCTTTTTAGACGCAAAGACTTTAAAGCGAAACTCCACCCAAAAGTGGACGTTCGGCTTTAAGGCTCCGTCCCCTTCTCCCCAATATGGATTGGCACCTTTGGGGAGCGGGGGGAGGAGTTGACAGGTTCCCGCTCCCACTTCCACTGTGATCACCTACGCAATCGAAAGCGGAAGTTGTCCCCCCCTCCCAGTAGTCGTCTGGACAGGGGCGGACTGACCATTGGGGAACTCGGGCACTGCCCGAGGGCCCGGGGTCAGTAGGGGGCCCCATGAGATGTCCCTGGTACCTTTCATAGGCTTTTTTGGGTGTGATTTGAGTGTGGGCGAGGACACAGGGGCCCCATGATCCCCCATTTGCCTGGGGGCCCCATGAGTTGTCAGTCCGCCCCTGCTTCTGGAACACCTGACAGGTCCCAGAAGACTACAGGGCCATTCAGAAAGCGCAGTGCTACTCGAAGCCACAGGCTGTCAAAAGTGGGTGCCCACACTGAAGATGTCGGCGCAGGGGACACAGGACGGTTGGTGAACATGGCTGGGGTAAGGACACCGCTAGATCGAGGAACAGGTGAGTGTTTGCTTTTTAAGTCAGCAGCTACAGTTTTTGTAGCTGCTGACTTTTATTTTCTTAAATTGTGACTGGAGCTCCGCTTTAAGTTGCATAGATTTGAATGGCTTCATGCCCAAAGTTGCATGACAAGTAGCACAAGTGTGAATTGAGCCAAAATCGTAACAGCCAAAGTTTTGATGATGAAAGAGTGACAACGTGAACCCTTGGCTAAAAACAACTTAATACTGATATATGGTGAACTGGTTAGCAGTCCAAAGGGCCCCTGCACAGGGTCACTTTGTGAAGGGCGCTGTATTTAAAGCGGTTTTAAATCCAAAAGCAAACATGCATTTACTATTTTACAGCTTACCAATTCTTAGATGCGATGGATGCATTAATTTCCCTTTTTAGGTTTTCTTTCTTCTATTCTCATCTAGTGATCCAGACAGCAAGTTTGTTTTTTAAAAGCACCAGCCCTCCAGCAGAATGTATCAGTTTACATGGATGAGACAAACCACTTACCACTGGCAGGGATGATTAAAATGATCACCTTTTATTAATGTATGTAAAACCTTTAACCCAAAAGGAAAAAAAACTGTTGCTGTAACTGAATATAAAGTGTGAGCTGGGGTTTGGCTACAATTTGTTAATGTGTCTAAATCTGCTAATACATTTAACACTACCATCCCCCCAGACTGACAGTGCTGCTGTGCCTACTGTGCTCCTTCATCCAGAGTGGGGGCACTTTAATACAGGAAGTGTGTTACCGGCCAGATCACCAAGTGAAAAAGCCAAAGAAAAGAAAACAATGATTGGTAAGCTGCGATATGATACATTTTTGATTTTGGGCTTAATACCACTTTAAGTTGCAGACACTCTTTGATAAGCAGACGCTTATAAGTAACATGCCAGTTGCCTACATTTCTAATAAGGGCTTGGCACCTCTGGCTTTATTCTGATCTAATAAGGGATTAAATGACCATTTATTAGCTCAGTTTAGTGGACACTCATTCTAATAAGTTTATTTAAAAAAATGGAATTATCTTACTGATGAATACTATGAAGACAACTTACTGATACTGAACTTATGTTTTACAACTTGAAGAAATGTGAAAAGAGATCTAAATGGAAAAGCTAAATGGAAATGGGAAAAATGTTCAAAATATTTTAGTCCATCTGTTGCTAAATATGTTCCTATGTGCTGGAGCCTTCCTAAACAATTCACTCAATTTATATTCAATCAGGTGGGTCTTCACACTATACATAACCCCTGAATTATTTATTACAGAAGGTTAAGGGGAAATGTGTTTATTGACTACTAGTGTTGGTACAGCATGGATTCATTATGCAGAATATTGCAGAGTATGAGTCAGGTTTTATCATTTAAAAGCAGCCAGGAATCTGGTTATTAGGACTCATGTACACTGCAGCTGATAAACTCACGTTTAGGAGCTGTTCAGCGTTTTTTCAGCAGCCCCTGAATGCACCCTAATGTTTTCCTTTGTGTGCATCTACACATCTATGTTTACAGTCGTTTACAGGCATTTGAGTTTACAGTCCTTTTTATTGAACGCAGAAACCTTGCATTCAGCAGTCGATTTTATCAGAGTTTCAAACGCAAAATTCTTGTAAACGCGGCAAATTGCGTTTATAAGCATTTGCGTTTGAAATTTTTTTTAACTCTTCCAGTTCCCGATGCTGTCCAGAGCCTTTTTTCATCGTGAAAAATGCATGCAAAGCGTTTTCTAGGTACTCAAATGGACAAAACACTGAACACAGGATGTTCCTACCAAGCTTGTCACACATTGTAATGACCAATTCACACCTCAGACCTCTCCCACCCTTGGAAACACAAGATTTGTTAATGACCATTCACACCTCAAATTCCTCATGAAGACCCCCTGCCAGGTGGCCTTAATGACTCACTCCAGGATGTTCCTACCAAGCTTGTCACACATTGTAATGACCAATTCACACCTCAGTCCTCTCCCACCATTGGAAACAAAAAATTTGTTAATGACCATTCACACCTCAAATTCCTCATGAAGACCCCCCTGTCAGGTGGCCATAAGGACTCACTCTTGGAAACAAAAGAAATGTTAATGAGCAACTCACACCTACACTAATCTCAACACATACTTCTATCTCTTCTTCTACTCTCTGTATTTCTCTGAAAAGCTTATCTTTAAAAAAATGCACATAAACGCAAACGCGCATAAACATGCATAAACGCATTATGCAAACGTGGCTAAACAGATGTTTTTTAACCTACGTTTTCCAGCAGTCAGTTTCTATCATTCAAAAGTGTCCCGTGTACATGGGGCCTTATAGATAAATGCTCACATTTTGCTGAAGTCTTCTTTTGCTTTGGCAAAGTTGCTATCAGGTACCATAACAGTATGCTGTAGGACTAGAGAACAGGTTTGGGTTTGGACCAAAGCTAAATTCGGTTGAATTTTTTGAGGAGGGCGCATGTCATTTGTTTTTTTTCTTGGGGCACCCCCTGAAGGGTCTGGTATAAATTTTGGGGAGGCCCAGTGTAGGCAGGTGTCTACTTGGGGGGGTACACACTTCACCAAGTTCTAACACATGTTGTTATTGTTGAACTGTTTTATTGATTCAAATATGTTTTTAGTAACTTCTTGTCTATTTGGCTGCCCAATAGTCAGGAAGGATTTAATGTGCCGCCTCTCGGGTGTTCATGGATCTGCCCCCTTGTGGCGGGCTATAAATACAAGGGGAGGCAACCTAGTTGGGCCCTTGGCAGCTTGGATGAGAAGGTACATGGAGGACTGCAGCCAAATGTAACTGTACTCTACTCTTTGGGGGCGCCCCCTTGGTGGGTACACAAATGAAGTGCCAAAGACTGATCATGGACTGTATGGAAAGGACTTTACATTATTTATGAGGTATAAACTGGGGTGCCTGAAGATGGGATTAACCAGAGTTATGAATGGAAAAAGCTATGAGAAACTGTTTTATATTTCTCTGTATTTCTAAGAGTATTCAAGTAAAAGTTCTAAAGTTCCCAGAAAGTGCCTGGTCTGAGGTTCCTTAGAAATGAGTGCACACATGGCTTAACAAAGAACAGAGCTTGGAATGGGGATGAAGAGATGTAGTGAAGAAACATTTCAAAGGTGTAACCTGCTGTGGGTTTGCAAGTCTAAAGTGTTACTAAACCCAGGACCCTGCATTCACTGTATCTGCTCTCCCACAGTACACAGTACATGGAAATGCAATTATTTTAGTAAATATACACTGCTAAATACCTTTTCTCATCAGCAGTTACAGCAGTCTTGTGACTTCTATCAGTGTCCAGCCCAGCTTGTAGGAGGAGTTTTCACTTTGCTCTTGGAGGATTCAGAACCTCTGTCTGGACAGTGCTGATTGGTCCTGTGCTGATCACATGCGCTCTCTCAAGAAAATAAAAAACCTCTCTAGCAATACACAACAAACTGAGCATGTGCAGAGTGTCTCCACACCATATGTCTTATCAGGAGATAAGAGGGGGACACTGGAGGAAGGGGAGGATCAGAGAAGTCAGGATCAGACAGCATTTTTACACAATGCAGATAATTAACCCCTTAGGTTCCACAGTGAGTATAACAAGCATGTTCTACTGCATATACAGACTGATTTTACTGTTGTGGGTTTAGTAACATTTTAAACCTCTCCCTAGTGAGCAGTGCCCCATATACAGGGACCAATATCATGGCACAGGGTATCCTATATCACAGAAGAGGAGAGGAAGAAAGTGAGGGCCCTCGAGTATGGAGAAGCTCGGAAATAGGCAAAGAGATGATCGCTGTGTGTCATAGTTACATAGTTGGTAAGGTTATATAAAGACACCAGTCCATCCAGTTCAACCTGTGTAAGTGTGTGTGTTCATGAAAAAAAAATCATATCCCATTTCCCTGTATATTATATTCGTTAAGATGCCCATCCAAGAGTTTTTTTTAAAACTATCAATAGTTCCCTCTGACACCACTGATTGTGAGTTCCACATCTGTACTGCCCTGACAATGAAAAATCCCCTATGCAGTTTAAGGTTTTATCAGCAAATTCTTAGATATAGTCCCTTATCATCACCTCCAATAGCTTACATACTATTGATGTTAGACTGACTGGCCTGTAGTTAACAAGAATGATTAAATATTGGTACCACGTTGGCCCTTCACCAATCAGCTGGTACCATTCATGTCAGTATGTTGTTTATAAAAATTAGGAATAACGGTCTGGCTATAACCTGACTGAGTTCTTTGAGGACTCTCGGTGTAAGCCAACTGGCCCTGGTGATTTATTTGTGTTAAGATTTTCAAGTCTTTTTCAGACACTGGCTTCTGTTAGCCACCAGGGTATATTCTATGATGCGCTACTAATGATACAGTCTTGATAACTATAAAGGTCTTGTGTTGTTACTGGGACTGAGGTGACATGTTGGGCTGTGCTGACAGAGTTGGGTACAGACTCTGCGTTGCCCCCCCCAGAAAAGCTGCAACTATTGGTAGAGGTCAAAGTACAGTTAAAATGAATTGTGAATCACAGAAAATGTAACATACACCAAGGGTTAACTGTGCAAAGTGGAACATGCTTGCTTCTAAGTCGAACTTTAATCAGCCTTAATGCTGATTTCACATGAAAGTGCGAGTTCAGGCACTAACAGGCGCAGTTAGTGTGTCCACAATCGTGCACGTTAAACCCAACCCACACCCATGACATTTTTGGGAGGTTCCCCCTTAAAATCCTTAAAAGACCTCTATCGATGATGATAAATATTCAATAACTATCATAATAGGATGTTTCTACGACCACTCATATGATGAAATGACTGAAAGTGTCCTGGTCTGCAGCACTCCTCTTGTAGAGTGAAAGTCAAAACCATATCAATCAATAGTAACATACTGTACATTTCAGTGGGTTTTAAGAAGGGCCCATTTGTGGTAAGCCTGAACAATATAAATCATTCCCATCATGATAAAAGTGCACCTCTTACAGAAATGTTACCGGATATTAGGTCAATATTAAAAATAAAACATAAATCATCAAAAAATGTCAGTGTTCCTTGATATTTGGAACCACTGATAGCAAAGCTTTGGTGGTCTGTGCAAGTAATATATATATAGGGTTAAAACCAGAAAGCAAAGAAAGCTGTTAGCGCTTGTACATTCATAGCCATTACCCAGCTAGCTTCTATCAGAAGGAACGTGAGCTATACTGAAAGGACACAATTAGTTTAAAGCTGATAAATCCTAGTTTTAGACCATGCTGCTTTCTGCAGACTCCGGGTGCACAGCCATATTCGTGTAGACACACACACACACACACTCACTCCCAGGCCTCTGTAACCTCGGAGCAAAGTTATTTGTGTTTGGACTGCATTTGATGCATGGCCTCAATTTCCTCAGTCACACCTGCAGGCGGGAACAGTATCAGCTCCTAGCTGATTGGGGGAAATTACCAGTCATCCATCAAAAGAAAGACAGTCAGACTATAAAAGAGACATGCAAAAGCTATGAGACAGATGCTATTAAGAGTGAAGCTTAGCCGAACCATCATCTGATGCAACACAACATTTCATGCACATGCTCTAACAGGCCGGGTACATTTATAACCAACTAAAAAGTGCTGTGCAAACCCTACTTACCAATCAGAAATGAGCTATTCAACAGCCTGCTGACAGCAGCAATCACAGGTACTCTTCGTATTACCCTTCAAGGTTACTTTATATGTACACCTGAGCTAGATATGTCTGGCCTTCTAAATTCTTTACATGCAGATTTACGAATGTGCTGGAAACCACCTTCAGAGATTTGGTTCATTATACTACCAGCTTGACCATTGAAAAAAGACATGGTGGAGGCACGGTTTCATAATGCTTACCCCAAATTCTGGACCTACCATCTGCATGTCAAGGCAGAACTTGAAATTCAATATACCGTATTTGCCGGCGTATAAGACGACTTTTTGACCCTTGAAAATCTTCTCAAAAGTCGGGGGTCGTCTTATACGCCGGTACACATGTTAGGGGGGCTGCGGCATTAAGTACAGGGGTTTGCAGGGGCTGATGTCTCTTACCTGGATCCAGTCCCACGACGATCCGGTCCAGGAAGCGCGGCGTCTCCTTCAGTTCGGCCACTGGATGTTCGTGCGGCTGCTCGGCTCCGCCTCCTCACCGGTGATTGGCCGCCAGAACTGTAGCTCAGGAAAGGCACACAGGCGGCCAATCACCGGCGAGGGGGCGGAGCCGAGGGGCCCCGCGAAAATTGAGTGCCGGAGCAGCAGGTAAGTGTGCTGTGTAGAGGTGCTGCTGCAACCACATATGCTGGCTGCAGCAGCACCATACGAGAACAGGGTCAGCAAGTCTCAGTGGGAGGAATAGTGCCCCATCATTGGTGTCACTGATACCAATGATGGGGCACTATTCCTCCCACTGATAACAACGATGGGGCACTATTCCTCCCACTGACACCAACGATGGGGCACTATTCCTCCCACTGACACCAACGATGGGGCACTATTCCTCCCCCCCACTGACACCAACGATGGGGCACTATTCCCCCCCCCACTGACACCAATGATGGGGCACTATTCCACCCCTCACTGACACCAATGATGGGACACCATTCCTCCCACTGACATCAATGATGGGGCACTATTCCTCCCACTGACACCAATGATGGGGCACTATTCCTGCCACTGATACCAATGATGGGGCACCATTCCTGCCACTGATACCAATGATGGGGCACCTATTCCCCCCACTGATACCAATGATGGGGCACTATTCCTCCCACTGATACCAATGATGGAGCACTATTCCTCCACTGATACTAATGATAGGGCACTATTCCTGCCACTAATGCCAATGATGGGGCACTATTCCTCCCACTGACACCAATGATGGGGCACTATTCCTGCCACTAATACCAATGATGGGGCACTATTCCTCCCACTGACATCAATGATGGGGCACTATTCCTCCCACTGATACCAATGATGGGGCACTATTCCTCCCACTGATACCAACGATGGGGCACTATTCCTCCCACTGATACCAATGATGGGGCACTATTCCTTCCACTGATACCAATGATGGGGCACTATTCCTCCCACTGACACCAATGATGGGGCACTATTCCTCCCACTGACACCAATGATGGGACACTATTCCTCCCACTGACACCAATGATGGGGCACTATTCCTCCCACTGACATCAATGATGGGGCACTATTCCTCCCACTGGTGTGCACTGGAAGAGGGGTAGTCTTATACGGCGAGTATAGCCCAAACACTACATTTTAGCAGGAAAAGTAGGGGGGTCGTCTTATACGCCGGCAAATACGGTATCATGCAACATTTTTATAAACTTCAATCATCCGGTTTTAGTGGCCTCTTTGTCTGATCTCCATGTTCTTAGATGACTGGAGAGGAACATGGCTTGGTCTTCTGCCACTGTAGCCAGTCTTCTGCAAAGTTGTTTTGTATTGTGTGTTCAGACATGTCCTTGTGGACACAACTATTGTAAGGAGTGTTTCTTCCAGCAGTTGTGAATTTCTATAAGCTCCAAAAGCTGTGACCATTCTCTCTAATCTCTAGCAAGGTGTGTTCACAGAACTAATGTTCACTAATTTTTTGTTTTTCAAATCTTTCTCAACAAATTTTGGATACTATATAAAGTTCAGAACTAATTCCTACCGCTTCAGTGTTATGAAACCCAGGACCCTGCATTCACTATACCTGGTCTCCAACAGTACACAGAATATGGAAAGCAATTATTTTAGTAAATATAAACTGCTAAATACTTTTTCTCATCAGCAGTTAGAGCAATCTTGTGATTTCTATCAGTGTTCAGCATAGCACTGGTTAAAGCTTGTAGGAGGAGTTTTCTCTAGAAGGATGCAGAACCCCTGACCTCTGTCTGGACAGTGCTGGTTGACCCTGTGCTAATCACATGCACTCTTCCAAGAAAAAAAAACCTCTCTAGCAATGCACACCAAATTGAGCATGTGCAGAGTGTCTCCACACAATATGTCTTATCAGGAGATAAAAAGGGAGCACTGGAAGAAGGGGAGGATCAGAGAAGTCAGGATCAAACAGCCTTTTTACACAATGCAGAGGATTAAGCCCTTAGGTTCCACAGTGAGTATAACAAGCATGCTTTACTGCATATACAGACTGATTTTACTCTTATGGGTTTAGTAACACTTTAAGCCAATTTACCACCCTGAATGAACAGTTATGTGACTAACCAAAAATTAGAAAACAGTAATAAACTATATTCAAATAAATACAGTATCTCAATTATGTGCAGAAAAAAACTCATTAGGTAATTAAAGTCCCATACAATAAAACTGTAAATAGCCAAAGAAAATGTGAATAAAGTATGCTCACATCCACCAAGAAGTTCCTAGAAATAAGGGCATCTGAAGATAGATGTAAAACCTCCACCGGATTATAATGAAATGCAAGCTTACCACATGAAAATTACCCTCTAACTACAGAAAAGTAAAAAAGAACATCAAATAAATAAAAGGAATGCGCTAAATAATTACAAAATAGTTGTAAAAAAATATGAAAAAATTATTATAAAAAATGTTCGTAAATCATTAAATATTTGAAAAAAAGTCTTCAAATAATGTCCACACTGTGTTGAAGCCACCACCAAAAAAATTGAATCACTCACCAGAGCTCAATGCTGAACAATTGAACTAGCAACAAGCACTTTTTGCTCTGGGGCAATATATAGCAGTCCAATTCCTGAATGCAATGCTGTGCAAATAAACAAACTCTCCTCAGATAAATAGCCACCATTCAAAGATATAGGAAATTGGATTTAGGCAGTGGTACACGAACGTAACTTCGTTCACCACGAATCACCTCCTTTCAGATTCAGAGACTGTCTCAGACGTCGGCATCCAGTAGGCCACGTCCTACGCATTTTGTCACCAACGACGTCCTCACGGGGCGGATTTTTTATATATTTTTTTCACAACTATTTTGTATATATTTAGCGCATTCCTTTTATTTATTTGTTTGAGCAAAAAATTCATTTGTGATTTTTTGAAGTGGAATTTGCTGCTTTAGAGATTTAGGGTGTGGCGCTTTTCTAAAAAGACTATTGAAAAAAGGGACATCAGTAGTGTTCCTTCACAGGAATCTCTCCTTCGCGGTCCACAGAAGCAGGGCTGTCTTTAATATTGATGGGACCCTGGGCAAACATTTTCTTGGGCCCACTATAAAATTTCACTCTTCACCTGCTCTGAGACATACAATAAATATCAGCTAAACTCAAAATCAGTGTACTCCAGCAGATCAGGCAGCAATTGCAACTGATTGCCGGAGGTTCCAGCATATCATTACCGCTCACTGACTGGTTGCTAGAGGTTACAGCACATGATTTCTGCTTGCTGATTTGTTGCTAGAGGTTACTGCACATTCTTACTGCTCACTGATTGGTTGCTAGAGGTTTCTGCACATCCTTACTGCTCACTGATTGGTGGCTAGAGGTTACTGATCATCATTACTGGTCTCTGGTTGGTTGCTAGAGGTTACTGCACATTATTACCACTCACTGATTGGTTGTTAGAGGTTACTGCACATTATTACTACTCACCCTTTAGTTTCTAGAGGTTACTACACATCCTTACCACTCACTGATTAGTTACTAGAGGTTACAGCAATTAATTGCATCTCATCTGATTGGTTGCTGACGGTTAAAGTACACCATCTGCTCACTGCTTGCACACCATGGACTGAGAAGGTTAGGGGACCCACCAATAGACAGAAAACTCCTAGGACTCCTGGGATCATGGGCAGTGCTGGGGGGGAGGGTGTGATCAATGGCAGTGCTGGGGGGAGCGTTGATGGGATCAGTGACAGTAGTGCAGAGGATGGGATAGGTGTCAGTGCTGGGGGAATGGGATGAGTGACAGTGCTGATGAGGGGATGGGATCAGTGGCACTGCTTGGGGTGGATGGGATCAGTGGCAGTGCTAGATGGGGATGGGAGGTGACATTTATACACCAACCACCAATGTTAGGGGGAATTAAAACTGATAACCAATGTAATGGGGATTTTGCACTGACCACCAATATAATGAAGAATTTGCACTGAAATCCAATGTAATGGGGGATTTTACAGCAACAACCAATACATTTCTATACTGGCCACCAATGGAAGGGGGAATTTAAACTGACCACCAGCAGAGGTGTTGGTGGCTGGAACTTTGGGGGGGGCATAATATAAATATGATTTCTGCTGGTATTTACATATTAATGCCACATTGCTGCTGCTATTTACATATAAATACCGTTGTTATTTACATGTGAATGCTCTGCACAAGTGAGTCATCTGTACATGGCAATAGGACAGAGCTCGGCAGCATAAGTGACAGCACTTCACGCTGAGATATAATCACAACCTGGGACAAAGACTTCCAGGGACAAGAAAATGTAAACCAGTAAAGTTTGCAAGTATGGGACAGTTGCTTTGGGCCCCACAACAAGAACTGGGTCCAGGGCAGCTACCCCTTTTGCCCCTCTTTAAAGACGGCCCTGTACAGAAGACCAGGTTTAGCTCCAATCCACACCAACCATATGTAATGAGGATCTTCATATTCAGCTATCCATCCCCCAGGGGCGGACTGACCATTTGGAAACTCGGGCACTATCCGAGGGCCTGGAGTCAGTAGGGGGCCCCATGAGATGCCCCTGGTATCTTTTTTGAGTTTGGGCAAGGACATAGGGGCCCCCTGATCCCCTATTGCCCGGGGGCCCCATGAGTTGTCAGTCCGCCCCTGCCATCCCCATAACTCATTAAAAAAAATTGGAGCATATGCCCCACAAATCGTACAACCATCCAAAAGTTTTATTATAAAATTGAAATGCTCTCACAGTTAAAATTCCACAATAGTGCCTATACATAAATCACTTTCTGTCTAGATAATGTTAAGACATCTTGGAGGACTTCTGGTTATGCAATGATATCAAAAGTAGGCTTCTCCCTACACGTTTTGTCACACCTGACATCTTCCAAGGCATGCATGAAAATTGCAGAGGCCAGAAACTTCTGGGAGGCAACCAACAATCATTCAAAGTGACCTAGAAATATGCACCCCTTTTGAGAAGTCGGTGGTTACAGAGTACCCCCATGAGGTGGTCAGGTCAAGTTCTCATTAAAATGGGCAAATTGGCCTTCTGGTTGTGTATTTTTCAACTATACTGTGCTTTTAAATAATGTAAATATTGATGATATTTCCTTTATTTTGATGTTTATGTATTAAAATGCCAAACCATTATGATGAAATGAATATAAAAAGCAAACCTAAGAACCTCTGGGATACATGTACCACTGGCTTATAACCAGAGTCTTAGACCATGTATCTTCCTTATTCTAATGTTGGGTCAAACAAAAACTGAGACTCCTGGCCTTGTCTAAATGTTTAATGCAAGACCTGATGTTAACCTCTTCACGCCGGACGCATGCAAATGTGCGGCCTCCCGGCATCTGACACTTGATGCCGAGCGGCTGCACATTTGCGTGCAATTAACAAAAACATATGTGCTCTCCCAGCACACATGTCCGATACTCACGGAAAGGTCCCGATCTCCTCTTTCGATCGGGACCTTTCCTGATCATGTGACCGCCGCAATGAAATCCTTAAAGAGCCGGGAGGCGCCGGCACCAAGGGGTTAAGAAAGCTCCGTTAACATGGTGTACCCTCTACCATCACCACCAAGGATATATTATTATGTTATTTATTAGAAGAGTCATCATGTAGGAAAAAAAAATTGCAGCAACATTATTTTACATAAAAAAAATCAAACGTTTAATATATTGCAGCTTACCAATCCTTAAATATGGAGACTGCACTTGTTTTCTTTTTTTAGTTTCTATATCCTTTATTATCACCTAGTGATCTGGCCAGTATACACTTCCTGTCCCAAGGTGTCTCCACTCTGGATGGAGGAGTAATAGCAATACCTTTGGACAGCAGCATTGCTGGGAAGAGGGTTGTGTTAGATGCACTTTTAAATTTAGGTGATCGTGATGAACAAATTAAAGCCAAACTCCAGCTAACACTTTTTAAGCAGATCCAGCAACAGCTATTTTTTTCTTTTGAGATAATTAGTTTTACATAAATAAATAAAAGCTGACCTGTGTAAGCACCCTTCTAAGTGGTGAATGGTTTTCTCAACCCTTTAACGACTATTGCTGGATAGTTTAGTTTGTTAAAGGAAGTTGATAAAACAGACTTACTGGCAGGATCGCTTGTTGAAAATAAAAGGAAAAATAATTACAAAAAAGAAAACAAATGCAGCCACCTCATCTGAGGCTGGATTCACACTATTGGACTCTGTACGGGTGCATTTGTGTGTGCACAGAGGCTTATTCATTTGAATGGGCTGCTGTACCTGTAAGAAATGCAGGATATTGTCTCAGAACCTTTTTCCAAAACACACCTGCAGGGCAGCTGCATGGTGTTTCCCGCAACTGGAAATGTGCTGGGTTTTCAGATGCGTGAGCGTGTAATTAAAGCCTCGCACACATGAACCAAATTCTCTTCAGCGTTTTTGTCAGCAGCCCCTGAACTCACCCTATTGTTTTCCTATGTGTCCATGTACACATCTTCGTTTACAGTCATTTACAGGCAGTAGAGTTTACAGTAATTTTTTTGAACACAGAAAATTTGCGTTCAGCAGTAGATTTTATCAGCGTTTCAAACTCCAAACACGTGTAAACGTGGCTAAACGCGGCTAATAACCCCGTTTATAAGCGTTGGCATTTGAACATTTTTTTAAACTCTTCCATTTCCAGATGCTGTCCAGAGCCTTTTTTCTTCATGAAAAATGCATGCAAGTGTTTTCCTGGTTCTCAAATGGACCTGGTACACCATACTTTGAGATTTCGCATGAAAGAAAATATGTTAGACACTGCTGCAATAATTTCTGCACAGAAATGAGCTGGAACACATCCAAACACCACAAAAAAAAAGACAGCTAATCTCAACAAATACTGCTCTCTCTATTTCTCTCAAAATGTCTGAAATAGTTTTTTTTTTACTGTTTTTCAGTGCATTCTGGGCATTTTGGAAGGTCTACTGAGGTTAAAAAATGCTTCTAAACGCAAACGCTCATAAACGCGCATAAACGCAGTATGCAACCAGCACGGCAGCTAAACAGACGTTGTTTAATCTACGTTTTCCATTAGTCAGTTTCCATCATTCAGAAGTGTCCCGTGTACATGGGGCCTAAATGCCAGCCAATATTCGACCTGTGTGTATAGGTCCTTGTTTGACAGGAGCCGATGTCACGGTTGGCTTCTGTTGAACGAGCCAATGGCTGCGAGCGCTGGCCAGTGTGTTCTGGAGGGGGGAGTGGTCTCACTGTCAAAACACAATAGCTCAGATTAGGGATCACTAACATTACATCATTAGTAGAGAGACTTCCTAGCGAGCTCCTCAGTTTTTTTTACCATGTGTACCAGGCTTAAAGCGGCAGTAAACTCTAGAAAAAAAAGTTTAATCTTGTAAGGCAAAGCATAATGTGCTAGTACTCATTGCATACTAGCACATTATGAAGGACTTAAAACGAAGCCCTCCTGCGGTGCACTGTCACCGCTGCAGAAGCTTTCATCTACCTGGTCTTCCTTCCAGGTTACTGGGCTGCAGCCGCTTGATTGGTTGAGCCACAATGACGTCACTGCTGCACTTCCGTGCGAGAGACTCATGGGTATGCACTGGTGATGTCACTGGCTGCTGCTTGCTAGAACATCTCCTAAACAGTGCATGTTAAGGGGATATTCATTTTACCTACAGGTAAACTTTACTGGAAGCTTACCTGTAGGTAAAAATAAAATCTGAGAGTTTACTACCACTTTAATAATTAATGGCACCCAGCGCCGCTGTTAGATATCACGGGGTCCTGTACAGCCTCCCTGACAGCCCCCCCCCACCGCCAGAGGAAATATAAAAATTATATTTATGGTAAAAATATAAATGTTATTAATATACACAATCCCAACAAAATTCCTGTTAAATCTAAATGAAAAAACTGTACTGAGTTAATAAATAAAGCTGTGTGTGTAATCTTGGGGCTCATTCACATGGGTGCTGTGGCCTGTAGAGTGTGAATCAGTGGTTTGTTTATGTGGCTGTCGCCGCTTGGAGCCATTTGCAGACAACCTACGTTACACTATGGAAATGCTGCAGGTCCTAATTTGACAAGCATATGGGTGCAGGTGGACAGCCCTGAACTCAGACAGTGAGCATTCAGGGCCACTTCCCCACTCCTGCACACCTGTCAGATTAAAACCTGTGTTTATACAGCTGCTGTGTCCCTATAGTGTAACAGGTGGCTCCAGCCACATGAACAACCCCCTCATTCATGATGTACAGGCCAAAGGATCTTTGTGAATGTTGCATTTTTGACAATTTTTTTTCCTCAGCCCTTTAAGTTCAATGGGCTTCCTAACGTGTGGGACCATGCAAAAATACAGCAGGCATATTACTACTGTGCACCTAACTGCACTGTAGTGTGGTGCCATGCGTTTTGGTGGCTGTGAATGCGTCTGTGTTTACTAGACGTGTGGAGGTGCAATTAGGTGTTCATGGTGCCTGCACACATCTGCAAAGGGCATTGGGTTTCTTTGCTGTGCAGGAAAATACATGCGTTTCTGCACCACAAATAGTGTGAAAAAGTCCTATGGGCTGGTTCACAATATAGAAAGGCAGTCTAGATGTGCAGTTTGTGTTGCGTTTTTAGTGCGTTACAGTGCGGTTTTATGCATGCCAGTTCATTTTTTCCCCTCTCTTTTTCTTCAATTCAGTTAGGGACATGTAAGTTCCAGTGCATTTTTGATGCGTTTTTCCGCATTCCAGTACAGTTCTGTGCAGAAAAAATGCAGCCTGTCCTGCTTTTTTCTGCACTCAGAATGCACTGGAACTGCAAGTACTAATGTGAACTATGACATTGACAACCAGATAACCTACTTTCTGTGCATTTTGGATGCAGAAAAAAAGCAACAGAAACACATGTAGTGTGAACTGACCCTAAAGGTTATTATAAGTAAGGGAACGAGACTGACCAGGAATTGTGAATTCAATCAGACTAGTGGTGAGATACAATCAGAAATCATATAATAATGCGAGATCTCAGCTGGAGGTGATAGGAAATGAGACACATTAACTAGATCAGTAAATAAATAGTTAAATAAAAAGAGTTGAGCAGTGATATATAGATTTGCAGATGGAACAGGTAATGACAGGGGGGGTGTATAAGGAAAGAGTTTTGTAGCAGTGAACAGAAAGGGATCATCAGTCTAGGGGAGAGGAGAGAAACAAAGTTGCAATCAGAAGGAAACTTAGATGTCCTTTTATAAAAGTGAGATCCGCGGCGATCCTAAGGATCGTTGCTGATCTCAGATCATTAATGGTTTAGGAAACAGATGAACAGCGGAGAACATGTTCTGCTGATCATCTCAGCACACAGAGAATCTGTCAGAAACAACCAGTGTATGAAGGAGCAATGTCAGCTCTTCACTGGCGATCTGTGTGAAAATTCTCCCTCCAGATTCTCCAGCCCAGAGGTGGAGAATCAGGGGAGCAGCAAAGGAAGCAGAGATAATTTACTGCTGCTTAGTAAATTGTGTGTTTGACTGATCTCAGGAGATTACAGTAACTGCAGCCGTTTTCTAGAGTTCAAAGAATTTGTAGATCACTTCTCTCTCATTCGGAGAAGCAATCTACACCGCTTCGTTCTGAGAATGCCGGAGAACTGAGTAGCGGACATCTACCACTGCATGATAAAAGGACACCTCAGTGTCAAACCTGTGGAGCAGAGAAGGAGCGCAGCTAATGTTCACAACACTGAGCCGCTATGTGATAGAATGAAAGGAGGCTAACAATGGAATTTAGCAGCTGCAGGTGGGCTTGTCAGCTGCCTGGGCCCCCCCTCTGCAGCTGATGGGGCTGGGTCCCCTACAGGAGGGCCGGGGGTACCCCCTTATCAGTGGCCCTGATGGTGTCCCCACGGGTCTGCTAAAGAGCAGCTCTTTTTTGGCTTGAGCCTAGGCTAGAATTGATAAGCTGTAATACAATAACTGTTTTTTTTCTGGGTTTAATACTGTTTTAAATACAACTTCATTATGCAACTTATGAATAAATGAGAAAATGTCCAGCAAAAGCTTCAATGATACAAGATACAATGTATATCAAATTGAAACTGTAGCATTCAGGAACAGCCAACTGAATTGTCTAGAACTGCACCAGTATTCAATTTCTATAGCAATTCAAAAAGCAGGGTTTGTCATAGCTCTTCTGTGTCCTATATTTTATTCCATAATGCTGTACATAGATTTCCATGGTATTTTTACCTATATTGAATGGAACTGCAGAGGTGGGCGTTGATTTTTCACTTCTTCACTTGATATGCATGGTTTCATTCATCAATTAATTAATTATCCTCACAGTAATTAGTACACAGCCAGGCACAAGATTTATTTACAGGGGAGCAGGCTTACTCCAGTTTAGCTAGAACCGGCAGGCACTAGAGCGGCATTTCTCCACCTTTGTACTCCAGAGGAACCTCTGAAATAACTTTCAGGCCTCAGGGATCCCCTGCTAAAGTTAATTCAAAGTATGCCCCTTCCATTCAGTCAGTGGGAATAATCCCCCCCTCCCCCACTACAGTCAGGTCCAACAGGTCGGCCCAAAATACAGCTAAAAAAGATCACTGGTGTCATGGTGCTGGTTCTGCCAAGTGCCATTGGACCTGGAACTATGCAGCCACCACCAGATTGGAGATCAATCAGCAACAGCTCAAGGAACCCATATCAGCCTCTGGAGGAACCTTTGGGTTCCATGAAAACTTGGTTGAGAATGGCTGCATTAGAGAATGCAAGTTAATATACCCAGCAGACTGGATATGTCTGCTGCAATGGGCCCAGGACTACTTTTTTAAACTGTTTTAAAGAGACTGTCTACTTATTGGACTCACTTGGATTACAACATGTTGGGATGGACAATAATTGGAGGCTTGTGAAGGAAGAAGGTAAGTGACTCTCATTATAACATTTAAGGGGAAGCTCTACATTTGCTAAAAAATATTTTCCTGCTCATGTGACTGGTTCACTGCTCTGCACAGAACTTCAGTCAAATCACAGACATCCAAAGTAATATAAGTTGCATATAGGTGAGATACTTTCAAAAAGTCCACATATTTAAAATTATAAAGAGCATATACCTCAAACAATCAGATGAGCTGCCACACGAAGAGATATCTAAACATATAAATGAAACATCACAGTCATAAGCAGTATTCTGTTTTCATAGCCACTTCTTGTATAAATCTTGACCATGGAGCTTCAACAGATTTGAGTACAAAAAAAGAGGGCACTTCTAAAGCCTCCTTCAGGCCTGGCGTTCCATTGCAGTGCATTGCTGTACTCTTGCTATTGTGTGGCATTTCGCATGCTAATGTGTGTTGTAGCTAAGGCAGCCCTTGTAGCTAAGGCAGTCCATTTTCCAATTTAAAGACAAAAAAATGCACATGACCATTTTTTTAAATGTGCACCTCAACACGCAACATGCATCGTAGAGTACTGCAGAGCAGATGTGCTGCCTGCTACTGGGGTTATGGTGTAGGGTGTAATTCATTAACACATGTTATTTTACTTTTAAAAGGTTCCTCAAATACATATGCTAAGATATTGGGGCATGATCACATATCCAAATGCTTTGTTGCAAATAGTCAACAGGGTTGCAAGAAACGTGTTGAGAAAAAAAGATGCAAATTAACTGCCAAAGATTTGAGAAGAACGTGAAGCTACCAGGAACCCATTATTCTCCAGTGCTGCCATATTCTAGAACTGCAACCTACCTGAAATGCCTAGAAGTACAAGGTGTTCAGTGCACGGAGACATGGCCAAGGTAAGGAAGGCTGAAACCCGACCACCACTGAACAAGACACATACATTGTAACGTCAAGACTGGGCCAAGAAATATCTGAAGACAGATTTTTTGGACTGGTGAGATGAGAATGACTCTTGATGGACTAGATGGATGGGCCTGTGACTGATCAGTAATGGGTACAGAGCTCCACTTCGACTCAGACAACAGCAAGGTGGAGGTGGGGTTCTGGTATGCGCTGGTATTATTACAGTAATAATAAAAAAAACTGTCTTCAGATATTTCTTGGCCCAGTCTTGACGTTTCAACTTACATGTCTTGTTGGTGGTGGTCGTGTTTCAGCCTTCCTTACCTTGGCCATGTCTCTGAGCACTTAACACCTTGTATTTCTGGGCACTCCAGGCAGGTTCCAGTTCTGAAATAATGGGTTCCTGGTAGCTTCAGGTTTGATTCTTCTCAAATCTTTGGCAATTAATTTGCGTCTTTTTTTCTCAACACGTTTCTTGCAACCCTGTTGACTATTTGCAACAAAGCATTTGATGGTTCTGTGATTATGCCCCAATGTCTTAGCAATTTCAAGAGTGCTACATCCCTCTGAAAGACTTTTTACAATTTTTGACTTTTCAAAGCCAGTTAAATCTCTTTTTTGGCCCATTTTGCCTGAGGAAAAGAAGCTGCCTAATAATTATGCACACCTTGATATAGGGTGTTGATCTCCTTAGGCCACACTCTCCCTCATAGCAGAAATACACATCACCTGATATGCTTAAATCCAATAAGCATTCAAGTTTATACAGCTTGGAGTTGGACAATATGCATAAAAATGATGGTTTGGTCAAAATACGCACTTGCCTAATAATTGTGCACAGTGTAGAACATAAAGTAGTAGAAATCTCTTCAAAGTGAGGGAAATTCCCTCTTAAGCTGGTCGTATATAGTTCAGTTTTTCCAGAAAAACGTGAACTGATTTCTCTATTCACACATTCAAAGTGGAAGGGGGAATCCTCCTTGTGCTATTGTATTCTGACAGCAGGGAGACTCTTCCGCTGTCAGAATACACAGATCAGCTCTGAAGCCTTTGGCTGCAGCCACTTATCAAGTTGCTTTTATCTGACAGGGCACGACAGAAGTCATTTGACAGATTTTCTTTTGCTCAACTGTGCAGTGGCCACACATGGATCGAAATTCATGCAGCTTCTGTTAAACCAGCTGAATTTCGATCCATCTATGGCCACCGTTAGACAGATTTCAATGGCCCTGGTATCCCCATTGAAAGATTTCCCCCCAAATCCCTTTCTGGTAACCATTTTAAAATATGGGATTTATCATCACATCTATTCTGGGGACAGTGATCACCAGGATGAATAGAAATGGTGAATCTTCCTAGCAGTAATGCAAACAGCAATAAAAACTTCCCCACTAAATCTAAAACTAAATAAAAATGAATTGGTCTCAGATATATTGGCATTAAAAGCCTTATTTCTATGTATAGTTTGCTATTATCTATACTACATTATGTAAATTGCAACAGTCATTTTTATTTTATCTTACTGCTGATACAAAATCATAGACTTTCTGCACTAATGATTAGTAGCCATAGATTATGTGACACATCAGTTTAATATTTATTTTACAATAAAATTATATGTTTTACACTGAATTATAATGTGATTCGGTAATGCTGATATGTACCCTATAGATTAATGAGAAGTATGAATTTAAAGTGGTTGTAAACCTCTGAAATTAAATATGAACAAAGCATAGCTTTCTGTGTGTAATGTGTACTTGCCTCTATTCAAACCACTTAGTGTGATTTATGTCTCCTTTTTCATTTTTCTGTTACTTGCATGAGTCACTTCTGACAGTCCTTACTGACACCATACAATCCTGGAATATCCCCCAGCACACAGCAGGTGATTGCCATCCTCAGCTGTGCATGTTTCACTGAGTCTGTTTAAGGGGGGTGTCCATACTCAGGTCTCATATTACTCTCAGCTCCCTGTCCTATGTTGTACAGTGTTTGACATCAGATCCCCACCGCCTATCTTCTGAAGCTCAGAAATACTGCGTAAATTTTGATGTGACACAGAGAAGAGAAGGCTGTAGATAAACATGTACAATGTATGTAGGAGATTGTGTTTCATCTCTGCTTATCACCTGAGGCTAGTCACTTCAATGGGTATGTGTAAAGGTTTACAACCACTTTAAGTGATAGATTCACCATAGCCAGATAACTCACGCAGCAACCTAGGAAGGAGCCTGTGGCCTGCTGGATGATCTGTGGACCCAGAAAACACCTTCATTCAGCTGCAGTTAACCCAGATGATAGTGCAATTGCTCACCTGCTTGTCACTTATCAAGAAAGGATGCACTTGTAGTCAGTTGGGTCTGATGGGACAGACTGTGCAACTGAAGACAATGCAACTAGGGCAGATTCTCTATACCTACTGCAATTCCCTCAATGTCAATCAAAGGGATGGGAGGGATAAAACTTCTACCATGCCTAAGGCTCCATTCTGCCTTACTCCATCTCCGAGTTTCCCTTTAACACTGTTGTGACTGTGAATGATAAAGTGTGTTGAATATAGGAAAAAAAAGGGTAGTGCGTTCCGACAATTTGAGTAATGTGTGCAGATTTCGAAATACAATACACATCATTAAAATACACGACCACAGGATTCCGTGCCAAGGAATTACAGAAGTCTGTACATGATTTATGGTTGAAAAATGACTGCCTTGTGTGCACATTTTTGGGCGAGTAATCTCAGTTATGTGCACACAGTTTCTGGGTGAAAAATTATTATTGTACTTTCAAGCACTGTCGCTGATAAACTAGCAGGCATTATATCAAAGTGCTATTTGTTTTTGGAGAGATGCAGAATAATTGCTTTCAATTAACGTTAAACAGCGCTCTTGTGCCTAATAATTAACATTGACTGCAAGAGGTATTTCACAACAGTGGTAAACTGATAAGGTTAAAGCGGAATTTGGGGATTAACAAATATTGTATGAATACAAGCGTCAGGTGTATTCTTACCTAAATCTTGGATTGCTTTGTATATTATTTCCAGATTGGTAATCCAGAGTTTTCAAGAGCTTCCTGTAATAAAGACCAGTCACTGCTGTTTTCTTTCCTTTTGGAGGCTGACTGGTCTTGTCTCCGCCCCCCCTGTAGTTTCCTACAGGCAGCCTGTAGTGGGTGGAGTTTACTTGGTCCCTCCCACAGCTCTACTCTCTGCACAGTCTGTGTACAGCATACTGGTGATGTCATTGGTACTTGTACAAGGTAATAACTGGCCTTGCAAAAGCATGTAGCGCTCACAAAGTGAATTTTTACCCCTTGTGGATATTGAGGAATATACAGTATTTAAAAGAAATCTTCTGTGCCCAAAGTTCAGAAATTGATTGTGATAAACCATGTTCAGTAGTTAATTATAACGTTGGGTGCTATCATTTGGCTTTGGCCATTTTGTAGCTGTAACGAAAGGTGTGTAAATTCTCACAAACTGTTGTCCTAAGCACACCTGACTAAATATATTGTTTTTAACAGGCTCCACCCTGTGCTGGCCTTCTTCTGAAAATGCTAGGTGCTTTATCATCATGCTAATTCTGTGGCATCTTTTCTCTCAAAACAAAGAGTCACAGTACAAGGAGTTGTGTTCATGGCTGTTAGGTCTATGACATGCTGGTGATTCTGTTGCTGGTGGCACCTCACCAATGACAGGATCACTGGAGAGGGAAAACAAACCACTCACTTTTTTCTATGATATCACATCTTCACTGGCTGGACTGGTAAGGTGTCACTTGTTTTACTAGCCAAAATGCCCCTGAATCTCCCTCACTCCTGATCTGATTTTTTGGTAGTGGGCTAGTTTTAACCAAGACAGATTTAATTGATGGTAATGAGATTTAATAGGGTCAGAACGAACATTTGAAAAAAAGTTGTAAGGTGCACAACACAGTTTTATATATTATAGCCCAAAACCAGAAATTTTAAAATATTCACCCTTGCAGTGCTACCCCCCCCATCTGCACTACAAGGGTTAATGCTAGTAATGTCTAGGGGTGTACAGAAAGGTAATGAACACTTACCTTACTCCTACCTCTGTATGCTTCGACCAGCTATGGTCGCACCCTAGCCACCTCAACATACAATACAGGCTTAATGTCCCTGTATGGTATGTGATGACACCAAGGACTGAAGCTTTGGGCAGAGGAAGAGGGAGCCAGAGTGGGATATAAGATAAGTGATAGACTCGGCATTGTGCCCCCTAAAATGAGAATGTAGCTCCGGCAGTGAAGAGGGATCCCACTGCAAGAGTGAATTTTTTTTTCAGATTCCTGGAATTGGTTTTTCCCAACATGGTAATTCTATGGTCCTTACATAAATTTTCCTTAAAGTGATTATTTATTTTTGGATAGAGTAGGAATGGTTAGAACCCTTGGGGGTGTTTGATTTTCTTTTGTTGTCCTTGACCCATTGTTGATATTTCCCTTCCTGTCACACATATACAACAGCAAATAAGAGAAATCTCCTAAAACTAAGAAAATATCCCATCAGATTGTTATCACACACTGGAAGATTTCTATTCTTCTATTGCAGTGACTACAATTTTTAGGGATTTCCTAACATTTTCTGTCCTGGGGTCTGGGGTGCATCTTTCTAGCAAGTACACACACAGCGATAGAAATTTGCAACTCTTCCTTTCTCTACCCTAAGCTAGAAAACATGTTTTATGTAGAGATACAATTTAAAGTGTTTCTGTACTAAAGCTTAAGTCTGGGATCACATATATGTGGGGCGGGTTTGCAGCGCAGATTCAAGCCTTGTCTGCTGCAACTTCGTTCAGCGGTTGTTTTCCCACTGCGGCAGGCTCACGTATTTGCAAACCAACCCCATAGAAAATGCTTTCGGTTCACATGTCATGCGAATCAGATGCGGTTCAAAGCGTATCCAATTCCCATACAGTGGGTATAGAAAATAATCGCCCCTCTTTAAAATAATCACATTTAGTTGCTTTGCAGCCTGAAATGAGGACAGATACAGTTTTTATTATATCCAGCTGTATTTACTCAGCAAAAATTATAACATCCAAGTGAAAGATCTAACACCAACATGTTATACAGTCAGGTCCATAAATATTGGGACATTGACACAATTCTAATATTTGTGGCTCTATACACCACCACAATGGATTTGAAATTAAACGAACAAGATGTGCTTTAACTGCAGACTGTCAGCTTTAATTTGAGGGTATTTACATCCAAATCAGGTGAACAGTGTAGGAGTTACAACAGATTGCATATGTGCCTCCCACTTGTTAAGGGACCAAAAGTAATGGGACAATTGGCTTCTCAGCTGTTCCATGGCCAGGTGTGTGTTATTCCCTCATTATCCCAATTACAATGAGCAGATAAAAGGTCCAGACTTAATTTCAAGTGTGCTATTTGCATTTGGAATCTGTTGCTGTCAACTCTCAAGATGAGATCCAAAGAGCTGTCACTATCAGTGAAGCAAGCCATCATTAAGCTGAAAAAAACAAAACAAACCCATCAGAGAGATAGCAAAAACATTAGGCGTGGCCAAAACAACTGTTTGGAACATTCTTAAAAAAGAGGAACGCACCGGTGAGCTCAGCAACACCAAAAGACCCGGAAGACCACGGAAAACAACTGTGGTGGATGACCGAAGAATTCTTTCCCTGGTGAAGAAAACACCCTTCACAACAGTTGGCCAGATCAAGAACACTCTGCACTAGGTAGGTGTATGTGTGCCAAAGTCAACAATCAAGAGACGACTTCACCATAGTGAATACAGAGGGTTCACCACAAGATGTAAACCATTGGTGAGCCTCAAAAACAGGAAGGCCAGATTAGAGTTTGCCAAACGACATCTAAAAAAAGCCTTCACAGTTCTGGAACAAAAGCCAAATGCTTCAGAACTCATTGGACGCCGCTTTACATTGCAGATGGACAATGACCCAAAGCAGACTGCAAAAGCAACCAAAGAGTTTTTTAAGGGAAAGAAGTGGAATGTTATGCAATGGCCACGTCAATCACCTGACCTGAATCCGATTGAGTATGCATTTCACTTGCTGAAGACAAAACTGAAGGGAAAATGCCCCAAGAACAAGCTGCAGTTGCAGTAGAGGCCTGGCAGAGCATCACCAGGGATGAAACCCAGCGTCTGGTGATGTCTATGCGTTCCAGACTTCAGGCTGTAATTGACTGCAAAGGATTTGCAACCAAGTATTAAAAAGTGAAAGTTTGATTTATGAATATTATTCTGTCCCATTACTTTTGGTCCCTTAACAAGTGGGAGGCACATATGCAAACTGTTGTAATTCCTACACCGTTCACCTGATTTGGATGTAAACACCCTCAAATTAAATCTGACAGTCTGCAGTTAAAGCACATCTTGTTCGTTTCATTTCAAATCCATTGTGGTGGTGTATAGAGCCACAAATGTTAGAATTGTGTCGATGTCCCAATATTTATGGACCTGACTGTATCTTCAAAAACAGAATCACTGAGTTGGAAAAAGGATCACCCCCTTGTTTAAGTATTTTGTTGAACCATCTTTTGCTTTAATTACTGCCTTTAGTCTGTTGAGATATGTCCAGGGGTGGACTGACCATTTGGAAACTTGGGCATTGCCCGAGGGCCCAGGGTCAGTAGGGGGCCCCATGAGATGCCCCTGGTACCTTTTTCATAGGCTTTTTTGAGTTTGGGCAAGGACGCAGGGGTCCCCTATTGCCCGGGGGCCCCATGAGTTGTCAGTCTGCCCCTGGATATGTCTATACTAACTTTGCACATCTAGACTTTGCAGTATTTACTGTCTCTTCTTTGCAGAATTGCTTAAAGCGGAGCTCCAACCAAAAGGGAAAGTTTCGCTTTAAGGACTGCTCACCCACTCCCCATTAAGGATTGGCACCTTTGGGGGGCGGGGGGCGGGTACCCACATTTGACATGTACCCGCTCCCACTTCCGGTCCGATCACCTAGGTAACCGGAAGCGGAAGGTGTCCACCCTCCCTCCATGTAGTCTTTTGGGACATGTAACAAGTCCCAGAAGACTACAGGACCATTCATAAAGCGCAGCACTACTTGCGCATGCACAGTGGGCACCCAGCTGTGAAGCCACAAGCTGTCACAGCCAGGTGCCCATACTGAAGATGCCGGCCTCCTGGAATACAGGACGGCTGGTGAAACGAGCAGCGGGGAACACACCGCGGGACCGAGGGACAGGTAAGTGGCTGTTTTTTAAAAGTCAGCAGCTACAGTTTTTGTAGTTGCTGACTTTTCTTTTTTGACAGGGTGAGTGGAACTCCACTTTAAGTTCAGTTAAATTTAATGGTAATCGTTTTTGGAATGCAGTCTTCAAGTCATTCCACAGATTAGGTTTAGGTCTAGGCTCTAACTAGGCCATGCTAGGACATTCACCTTTTTCTCCTTCAACCACTGTGTAGTCATTTTTGCTGTGTGTTTTGGGTCATTGTCATGTTGGAAGATAAACCTTCTTCCCAATGAGAACTTTCTGGCAAAAGGCAGCAGATTTTCCTAAGAATGTGATGGTATTAGGCCCCATCCATTTTCCCTTCTATCCTGAAAAGTGCTCCAGTCCCTGCTTCTGAAAAACACCCCTCAAAACAGGATATTAGCACCTCCATGCTTTACTGTAGGAATGGTGTTATTTGGATGGTGAGCTCTATTGGATTTCCACCAGACATATTGTTTAGTGTAGAGGCCAAATCATTCAATTTTAGTCTACTCTGACCAGAACACTTTTTTCCATCTGGGCTCAGAATCTTCAAGGTGCGTATTGGAAAAGCTCAGTCTTGACTGTATGTGGCCTTTCTTGAGGAGTGGCTTTTTTCCTAGCAACTCTCCTATACAAGCCACATTTGTGGAAGATTTGTGATATTGTCACATGCACACAATGACCACTCTTTGTCATAAATTCCTGCAACTGCTTCAGAGTTGCTGTAGGCCTCTTTGTAGCCTCTCTGACCTGTTTTCCTCCTGGTTCTTTCATCCAGTTTGAAGCAACATCCTGATCCAGGGAGGGTCTGTGTTGTACCAAATACTTTCCACTTCTTAATGATGGACTTCACTGTGCTTCTAGGCATTGAATTTTTTTTTGTATCCATCTCCTGACTTGTACCTGTCCCCCACTTTATCCCAGAGATCTTTTGACAGTGCCTTGCCACCCATACCTTATTGTTTGCTTCAGTTGCACTACCAGTGACTGAAATGCTCCAAGTAAGCTCTTCATGCTGAGCTTATTAAAAATGACCACAACTGATCATGGTTGAATGTCAAATGGTTTTGTGTGCCATTGAGAAGGTGATTAGCTACACCTGATTGAGTTTGCAAGTCATTTTTTGGAGGGGATGATCCTTTTTCCAACTCAGTGATTCTGTTTTTGAATTTTTTTTCCTGTCATGTTGGTGTTGTATCTTTCACTTGGATGTTATAAGCTGAGAGTAAATACAGATGGATAAAACAAAAACTGTGTACAGTATGTCTTCATTTCAGGCTACAAAGCAACAAAATTGGATGATTCTTTTCTATACAGTATCTGTAGCTGCTGACTTCATTTTTTGGGGGGCTGAAGGTCCTCTTTAAGCATTTACAATTATATTGCTATACAAACAGGCCTATAGTAGAAATGTAAGAACTGCTCTGGTCCACAAAGTGTTTAACCTCCCTAGTGGTATTCCCGAGTGTAGCTCGGGGTAGAGTTTCAGTACCAAAAGCGGTAACCCCGAGCTATACTCGGGCTTACCATGCGGCGTTGCTCAGGGAGTCCCTGCAGCGCTTACCTTGTCCTTCGCTCCCGCGATGCGTCCCCTGCAGCATCCCTGGCCATCTCCTCCGGCCGATGCCGGCATCCGGCTTCCGTGTTCCGATCCCTGTGACGTCGGGACGTACGGGCACCAGAACCGGCGGCAAATTTGAAATTTTTTAAAAAATGTCATTTTTTGAAAAATTATTATTACATAGTAAAACATTGCTGTTTCAAAACATTTCACATACATTTTGTCCCTACTGCTTTGTCCTGTCCCCTGCCTGCATTTTGACTGTTCTTTCTGCCTGGAAACTTAGAAAAGTCCATGGCGTCCAAAAAGCGTCCCTATAGGTCAAAAGTGGTTTTAGACCAGCTAGAGAACAGCGATAGTAAATCAGAACCACTTGCAGAATTGAGTGATAATGATTCGTGGGGAAATTCGTCATCAGACACTGAAAACGATTCTGCGACTTTGCTCAGCGAAATTGGCGCTATATTTCAAATTTCAGTGTTTTTGGTTTGATTATATTATTGAATTACATTTATTATTATTATATTACTTTTTATGATTATTTATTAAATTATAATTTATGATTTCGTGTTTCAAGTTTTATCATATCCGGAATGTTTACTAGACTCTTGTTTGGACAGATTTCAGTGAGTTATTCCTAAATTACAGGCCTACAATAAAAAAAAATACATATTTCCATGCAAAAAAATGGTACCGCTTTCAGCACCAAAAATCTGAAATAATCATACCGCTAGGGAGGTTAAAGGTGCATGAGCTGAAGTGGTTCATAATGTGTACCTAATGCTGGAATGGATGCATGCAGACTGGCTAAAAAAGTAACTACACTAACATGTAAAAAATGTATGTTTATGATACACCTTTTACACCTTTTGATACACCTATGCCTTTTGGCCAGCTAAAAGTTATTCAGTTAGAACTTAGATGTACTTTAACCTCTTCACGCCGACCATACGCAAATAAGCGGCCTTTCAGCGGCTGGGCCTTGATGCCGAGCAGCAGCATATTTGTGGACCATTTGTAAACAAACATGCGCTGAGAGTGTGCGCTCTGTGTGCTCCCAGCACGTTTCGGTGTTAAAAGGAAAGGTCTCGATCTCTCCTTGCGATAGGGACCTTTCCGATCATGCATTTGCCGTGACAGCCAATCACGGCGGTTACATGACCCTAAACCCCGCCCCGCCTCACAGTGTCAGAAACCCCTTAAAGGGCTGGGAGGAGCCGGCGTGAAGGGGTTAAGTAAATATATATTATTAACAAACTAAAAAAATCCCAGCGCCAATCAAAGAAAGTATACAATTATGCAGCTGTGCACCAGTGAAAACCACCAATAATAAATAACACAAAAAACAGCGCAAAAATTAAATAAATAAAAATAATCACAAATAAATGTCCGTGCAAAAAAAAAAAAAAAAAAAAATATATATATATATATATATATAATATTTCAAACATAAGTCCTTATTTTCCCAAAAGGATTTTCAAGACAATGTTCCAAAATGTGCTTCCACCTAATCACCACGTAAAAAATAATATTGACCGCACTCACCAGATGGAGGTGAGTAATAAGCCTCATAGGATATAAGGGATCCTATAGCCCCTCAAGAGGAACTCAAATCACCTTCTTCACCCTGCTTAGATACAGCAATCGACTCCACTCTACTTCTCCATGGAATCCTCAATAATGTGCAAGGAAAGAAAGGCTACATAGTGTAATACTGCCACTCAATACCATATAAATCGATAGAATAAGGACACTCACATGTTTCAATAAAATAACAGGCCTTGTTTAATAGCCTCAAAGGCTTCAAGAAAACCAGTTTCCAAATTGTAAATATAGGGATCTCACGCTTTAAGAATCACTGTAGAGGATGACCAGCTTTCCACCTCTAGAATGGCCGCTTGAACCGCAAAGGTCGGCGTGCATTCCAAATACCGGCAATGGCATAGGCCAAGATGACGGCAGACCGGAAGTGCGTCAACGCGTTTCGCCTCACCCACAGGGCGTTCTCAAGACCTTGACCTAGGTAGATTGCCCCACCCTGTGTCATTATGCAGGGAGGGGGGGTTGTTCCCTTGAATGTATATATCTTGTATCTCTGTTAAAATAAAGTAGTCTATTTCCTGGTTTATTTCAAGACTGGTGTCATCTAGTCTTGTATGATCTGTCGTGGTGTCTGTGGTCGGTGTTCGGACAGGGAAGCTGTATTATAACGGAAATACCCAAGCGCAGACTGGGTCGGTTCCGTTACATGGATCTTAATGGGGAACCCTAAAAAAAAGTATTAGCCTCCTCCCATCCAAACCCTTCAATCTGTTACTCAGACAGCATCCTGTGTTGCTTAGATTACCCCTTCAAGATGGAGGATGCATCTACTAGTGGATCTGTTGCTAGGCAATGCATTTCTGGGTTTCCATACCTTTTGTCAAGCCTCTTCAAATCTGAGTGCATAATGTTTACTTTATATGTTTTAGTGTTTGGATTACCCTGATCCATCAGGAGTTGCAAAATCATGTGATTTTCTTTCCATACATTCTCAGCTGGTCAGTCATACAGATCTATGTGGACTGTACACAGTACTATAATGTACTGGTAACTGCTTTTTTTTCCATTTTTGCTCTGTGCGTATTTGGACTTTTTTGATATGTAAAAGACTGCTGGATTTTCCCTAGATAGGCATCTGGCAAATCCTCCTAATTAATCTACAATGAAAGTCAACTAAGACTGCTTTTTATGCGTGACGCTAGAGAAAGCATCATTGATAAATTATTCCGTGATTATTGATTCTCTGCCAATCTGATTAATGGAATTAAAATGTACGGTATGTCCTCATCCCCTCTACCGACTACCCCCGTAACTGGTTAACCGAACAACTTCTTTCAAGCATAACCAAGCATTTATCATTGCAGATAGCATCCAGACCTCATTACCAGCTGAGACTGCAGAGACATCAGACTCTCTTCACACTCGCTCCTGCATCCTCATTTAAAATGTGTAGTTGGTAGCAGTTAGGCCGCTGTGTGTGGATTTCCTGGAAATGATGTGTTGATGTCAATGTTACTTCATTGCTAAAGTATCAAAATAAATAAATAGATCACACAAGAACAAGCTGGGAGTCTCTGGAAGAAATATAGGGATTTTATCACAGGTGTCCATTTAAGAAAGAGAGAAAAGCTGAGATCCTGATGATCACAGTTGATCTCTCAAGTGTGCCAATTTATGAAGCTGAGTTGAGGAGCGGAGAACATTTTCTTCACTTTTCATCACAGGACACACCCTTCTGTCATTCACTTTTATGCAGGCCATACATGGTTCGAATTCCAAATGATTTTTCATCCAAAAATCGAAATGACGTTTGTTCTGTAGCCTGATGGTGCCACCAATGATTTCAAAAATCGGTAGTTTTTCACGAATTTTCCAGCATGCCCGATAAACGAAATGAGCCATTGACCCACTAACAGAGCAAAAATCGGCCAATTATTCTTAGGTCTGATTTTCGTAGGAAAATCGTTTGGAATTCGAACCATGTATGGCCTGCATTAGGTTTGGTTCGCATATGTGTGGGTGGTGCCACTGCGGATCTGCATGAAAATCCGTGCAGCTGCACCACCCGCACAGAGGAATGCAGACCTGTGGACAGGTGCCATTAGTTCTAATGGCACGCCGCCCGCACTGTGAAACGCAACCGTACTGGGAACCGAGGTTCTCATGCGGGCTGCGTTTTCCAGAGAAGTGCAGGGACTTCTTCCCTGTGTGTCTCTCGTGCCCGCGCAAAATGCGCACGGCTGAATATATGTGATCCATGGCTAACAGAGATGGCCAGTTTTACGAAGGTGAGATCTGAAAATCTCACTGGCCATCTCTTTAAAATATCTCCATCCCATATTCTCCAGCCCAGAGCTGGAGAATCTTGGTGAGAAGCTGTTGTGATGTGAAGAAGGCTTCTTTCATCCTAATATCAGCACCAACAAGGTTATACATTGATATAAATTATATATATACTGTATAGTGTACTATATATATATATATATATATATATATATATATATATATATACACACACACACACACATACAGTATAGTTAATATAGTTAATGCAGAATTGTTGGCAGAATTGAATAATTCAATTAAATAAACACACAACACTCCATGCCCAAAAAGGTTCAGTTTGGCTTTTTTGGGCCTGTTCAATGCACATTTTGGTGCAGTTTTTAACAAACATGTTGCTGCATTTTTCAACACACATTTTTTTTAAATGTGAGTTGAAATTTTTATGTTCATTTTGGTGCTTTTTTAACATGTATTTTGGCTCATTTTTTACCTGCGTTTTTGTGTTTGTTCTGGAAACACATGCAAAATGCATGTCATGTTTGTGGTGCCATTATTTATTAATGGCACCACAAACATGACATGCATTTTGCATGTGTTTCCAGAACAAACACAAAAATGCAGGTGCCATTATTTATTAATGGCACCCAACAGTTGCTAGCAGATGTGCAGTTTGCCAAAATATGCATAAAAACCAAATCAAAGTGCACTATAAAAAAGTGCCTTAATATGTGCTAAGAAAATTGATAAAATGTGCATTATGTACCACACCAAAATGCAAGTTAAAATAACCCGTGATAAAATGTGCGTTAAAGCGCCTGAATGTATGTATAGAAAAGCGCCAAAATGCACATTAAAAAAACCCACGTCAAAATACAGCATGCTAAAAAGCAGAAAAATGAACGTAAATAATGCTAAAATATGCAATAAAAAGGAGCCAAAATACACATTTAAAGAATGTGCCAAACTGTGAGTTAAAAAGCACCAGAGGTCAGTGCCTATTATTTTCATATAATTGCATGGTCTTTTTAACTTTGGTTTCACTGTTTAAACTCAGGTGATCTGTAATCACACAATTATCTCACAAGATCACAGGCAGCCCTTCCCCTTCTACTCAGATGCCAGCTTTTCTCAGAGGAAAAACGTCTCTCTTCTCTTGAGAACAAATGTTCTCCGTTTCATAAACAGGGGAACAGAGAAGACTTTTCCCTGAGAACTGAAATGACATAAATGATCTCTGCTTAATAAACGTACACTATAATTTGATAAGCGGATGAAAGATGGAAAGATCACATGGCGTGATGTGTGCAGGATATCTGCAATTAAAATTCTTTTGAATATGGATAAAGATACCCTTAACATATACAGTAAATGTGTCGTTATTACCAGGGAATGGCACTGACAGAGGATTCCATCTTTGACAACTGGTAATGTCAGATTGGTGATGGGAGTCATAGTTTCTCTTTAATGATGACTGGGCTGGAATCAACTTTTGTTTTGGCGGTCCTGCTTTTGCGGACCTTTACTCCCAGATTATCTGAAGCTCTTTATTTTTTTTGTTAACACTTTCAGCCTGACTCTGCCCACCCACCACCAATTTTGCCTAGGTCAGAATGATGTGTCCCTCCTACCCCGGCTTCCTGTGATCCCATGGAACATATTCAAGGAGGCTACAGGAGGAGGCAATAACAGCGGCTGGTGGGCAAAGCTGTGGTTATCACTGGAGACTGACTGCCTGAACCCAGAAGAGGACTAAGATGGCATACCTCCCAACTTTCTGAGATGGGAATGAGGGACACCTATAAGCAAAAGTATGTATTCATAGGACCCCCCCCCCACCACACCCCCTTACAAGGAGATTTAATATGTAAAATATGGTTGGTTAAACCCACAAGTGCTTTTTTTTACTACTACTATTCCTTTATATTGGCTTTTGAAATGTACAAATGCAACAATCTAGAAATTGGATGAAAGGTTTAACACTGCAAACCACTTTTTGATTGATAAATAGTGCATTTTAATACAGGTATATACAGCACACAAAAAAGAGGGACGAATGAAAAGGAAAGAGGGACAGAAGGACTTTGTTCTAAATGAGGGACAGTCCCTCAAAATCAGGGACAGTTGGGACATATGAAATGGTGGAATGAGACCAGGGTGGACTGACAACTCATGGGGCCCCTGAGCAATAGGGGATCATGGGGCCCCTGTGTCCTTGCAAAAACTCAAAAAAGCCTATGAAAAAGGTACCAGGGGCATCTCATGGGGCCCCCTACTGACCCTGGGCCCTCGGGCAGTGCCCGAGTTTCCAAATGGTCAGTCCATCCCTGCATGAGACCCCAGCTGTTTTACCCAATCAGCAAATCGCAGCAGAAAAAAGCAGAATCTGTTGGGTAGGTGAGTATCTGAATCCAGGAAACTGCTGCATGACAGGTAACTGGAGTTAACAGAAAAAAAATCAGACTGAAGTTCCTATTTAAATTGGCCAGAGGAATGCAAGGTTGGATGATTGGCTGGGTGGGGTGACAATTGCTGTCTATAGGTACTAACAAAAACCTTTTGCTACAGATTTTTCTTGATGACTACTGTTAGGATTTACAAGACAAGGCCAGTGCTGAAAACTCATCTCCACTACAAACATTTGTACGCTTGGCCAAGATGTAACGAATGTGTACAAAAAAAAATATTGTGCAGTCCATCATGGTCTCATGACCAGCTTCAATCCAATGTTCATTGTTGGGTAGTGGGTTTTTTGCCATTTTTGTACACTAGGGGATTGATTTACTATAAAACTGCTGCAAAATCAGCTGCGCATGGTAGCCAATCCGCTTATAACTTCAGGAGCCTGGAAATCATTGGACCAGCGATCAGCAGATCACTGGTGCCATACAGGTCTCCTGCAGCTCTGTCAGTATATTTACGGGATGTACAAGCAAGCAGATATATTGACAGGAAGACTGAATGAACTACCACGGCGCTCCACAACACTGTGGTAGTTCATTGAGAACTACAAGCCGATAGCTGCTAAGGCTGTTGGGACTTGTAGTTTCTCATTCACAGAACACAGTGAATGAGTGACGTGGTCAGGTGGCTGGAGCTCTGCACGACCACGTTTTTTTAAAAATCTGACAGCTAACCAGGGGGGAGAAGATCCCCCACTAGCTGTCAAAGCAGGGGAGCGGGGGGGGGATGGTGGCCGGTCTGATCATAAAATTCTACATGTTACACCCTGAATATGGCTGTAACATGTTATGAAAGGTGATCTTATCCTTTGACAAAAGCTTTGACAAAAAACCTGGAAGCTGATTGGTTTCTATGCAGAGCTGCACCAGATTTTGCATTCTCCAGTTAAAGCAAACCCTAGGGGACTATTTCACACAACTTTCAATCAAGATTCATACATTTTATTAATTGGATTTATTTGGAATAATGTATAAATCCTGGTTAAAAATGTGTGAATCCCATGTCAAAATTCATAAACATACCTCTAGGAAAAAATGGAAAATAGCACCTCTTTTATCACTGGGTGCATGCCTGTGTTTTTTTGTCTTTAAAATTTGAAAGTTGCTGTTTGAACTGTAAAAACTTAGACATTTTTTTCCATTGCAACATGCATGATAGTGGTTACTCATGATAAAAAAAAAAACTTAAAAAAATTAGAACTTTTAAAAATGTATTTTGCCCTTCTTCAAATGTTTCTTTTGTGAATTTTGTTTTTATTTTAGTTTTTTTTAAACAAAAGGATAAAATGGAGCAATAATAACGATTTGTGTTTAACACCGGGCACAGTGTTACTTATCTTCAAATATTACAAGTTGCTATCTGGACTCTTTCTGGATTTTCATTTTTTTATCGTTTTTATCATTACTTTAATTTAATCTTATGAATGGACTGTGTGTTTGTAAAGTCCATTCGTTGTTCTCTGTTGAGTGTCAACAGTAGGTAAGTCACCAATGTCCTCACTTAGCTTCCTCAGATTTTAATGGATGGGATTTCTTTACCAATAAAAAAAAATACTTAAAAAAAATGGGAACTTTTAAAAATGTATTTTGCCCTTCTTCAAATGTTTCTTTTGTGAATTTTGTTTTTGAGGTTTTTTTTATAAACAAAAGGATAAAGTGAAGCAATAATAACGATGTTTGCTTTTAACACCGGGAACAGTGTTACTTATCTTCAAATATTAAAAGTTGCTATTTGGACTCTATCTGGATTTTCTTTTTTTTATCGTTACTTTAATTTAATCTTATGAATGGACTGTGTGTTTGTAAAGTCCATTCGTTGTTCTCTGCTGAGTGTCAACAGTAGGTAAGTCACCAATGTCCTCACTTAACCTCCTCAGATTTTAATGGATGGGATTTCTTTACCAACAGACCCGTTCATACTTTCTGAATGGATATTGGTCATCCCAGCTCCTGCTTAAATGGGCTTTTTTTCAGGAAGTTTTCTGTATGCAAGTGTCAGCTTTATTGTCCATGTAAAAGGTAAATGTTTTTCCTAGTTTCAGAGAGTAGTAAAGGGTTAGACCATCTGTAAAGTGTTTATTGCAGTCTATCTCGCCCCTGGGAAATTTGGTTCTAGGAACCATTGTCCTTGACTCAGAAAGTAAAAGTGCAAAATTTTAGAGTTGTCATGACAACAAGAGGTGAGATGAAATTGCCCAAATGAGGAAAAATGTTCAGGTGACAAAAGTCTAATATGGAAATACCCATCACTTTAGGGGGTCTCTAGGACAGGAAGAGAACGGAACTCTCCCCAGGATTATCTGATGGGGTTTTCACCCTACTCTATCCAAAAACTAGAAACAAGTGTTGCACAGTGGTGTATTTAGGTTTTGTGCTGCCCTAGGCAACACAAAAATCGACCGCTGCCGCCCCCCCCCCCGCCCCCCAATTCCCTGCCCCAGTGGTACCATCCCCTGAAAAATGCCGCCTCGTGGTAAATACGCCCCTGCTCCCCACCAAGTATAGTCCCCCCTCAGTACAGACCCCCCCTCCCTGAGTACAGACCTCATTCCCTACTAAATATAGATCTCCCTCCCTCAGTGTAGACCCCTCTCCCACTAAGTACAGACGATTCTCCATCATTATAGACCCCCCCTCTCTCAGTACAGACCCCCCCTTCCACTTGTGCTAGTAGGGAGGTGGGGTGGTCGGATATGTGCAGGGGGGAGCTTTGGGAGGGGAGAAGTCTTGTGCTCTTGTGTCAGGTTGGATTTCAAATCCAAAACCATCTTCTAGCATAGATCCTCTCTCTTCCCAAGGTGCCCCCCCAGCACATATCCTCTTAACCCCCCCCCAATCACTCATTTTTTTAACCCCCTCCTTCCTAGTCACTCTGTCCCCCTCCTCTGCCCAAGACCAATATAGGAAACTTGGTACAGACCTCAGATCAGCACAGACATGCACAGCGGTGTCTCTCCTCCTCCAGTGTACATATAGACAGCGGAGGAGAAGGAGGCGGCTTCGGTGTGCTCTGCTGGGAGCCAGCCGGGGACAGAGCTGCAGATCAGTACCGCTGGTGCGGTGTCAGCTCATATGCCCCTGCTGATGGACCCTGCTTCGGTCCGCCCACCCCACAGCAATGTCACTGCACACACAGGCAATGAGCAGAGCTGAGCACCGGACGCTCCCAGTCCCAGCACTCAGATCGCTCTGATCAGTGGAGGCTCCTTCCTCGTCCGGCCACTCAGCTCCTCCTCTCTATCGCCTCTGACCTGACTGTGTGTACCCTGCAGATAATGGCTCCTGTGTGCACTGCCACGTCCTGTGTCACTGCTGCGGGGGGGGCGCCCCCCTGAAAATGCCGCCCTAGGCAAATGCCCTGTTTGCCTCGCGGTAAATACGCCCCTGGTGTTGCCTATACATATACTTTAAGAAATCTCAGTGCAAATGAACCACTGGTACATGGACGTGCCAAGGTATATGACCAGTAGCAATTGTTTTCAAACATTTTATGGTAGAGAATTGGAGGCTGGGATTATCATGCCCTTGTGAGATAACTGTTAGTACAATATGCCAATGCCTGGTAACTGCTATCATTTAAAGGAACAATCTTTGCTGACCAGCTAAGTATTAAAATGTGGGATGTGATTCCATCATTGACCCTTTATTATTATTACCCACAAAGTTGTTAATCCATGCTACAGGGAGGCATGTTACATGTATGTATAATATAGGGACTGTATGTGTATACAAATTTACACAAAAAACGCACATGCATAGTGCTGTTTTTGGATGAAGCTACTTTGGGCACCACAGTGGGGTAAAATACAGCGCCATGCTATAACAAAGTCGTAGATTTCAATATTTATTTTGTATTTACTGCCAAACTCCAGTGAACACCATGGGGGGATGCCAATATTTTGCATGGATTTATCAGCTCAGCTGTAAAGTCTTTCTAAACACTGTATACCAGAGCTGGTGGCAATGACGGATTAATAGTGAACACGGAGGGAATTTGCTTATGACTTCTCACTATCTTATCACGATGGATATCACAACTTCATTTTTGGTAATGAATATTGATGTGTCGGTAAGGGGTACTAAACTTGTGATATTAGTAATTAAATGATCTCTTTGTTCTAAGATCAAATAGTCCCAAGGTTTGGCTAGCTTGCTGTTGCAGCCTGTAATATTCCTGTTACCTTAAGGCAACAACTTCATGATGTAAATATTAATTCAGAAGAAATGTGATTTTTACATTTTACATTCTACAAGCAACCGTATTGAACAACTGTAAAATCAATAACAGAACACAATCACTAGTTCTGATGTTATTAACAATGAATATAATTTACGCTGATTTTAAACTTATTATGTAATTCATTTTATAAATCTGGAACATTTGTCAGGCAGCTAGCTTCATCCACATACAACGCAACTGCACCATATAATATTAATAAATGGCTTTCATTTCATCTGTACAAGCTCTGTCCGACCTCAAGGCAGTAAGAGCTTGAACAAATAACATGTGTCTAGGGTACTGTGGAAATGATTTAATTTGTTATAACGGTGCGATGTGAATGGCATACTGTATAGAAAATCTATACAGCTGTATAGACCAATATTTCGAATGGCCAGAAAGGGACATTTAAGATGGATATAAAGAGACTGTTTTGTTTCTGTGTATCTACACTATGAGATTTATCTGTAAAAGTCCTACACAGTGATATCTATCAAGCCCTCTTTTATTGCGTTTATGGCAGTAGTGAGTAAACAATGGTGTCCTTGACAATCAGAGTAAAGCTGGATAGATGGATCGAAATTTGCTGGTTTATCAGGGACTGGACAAATTTCAATCCATCTATGACCATTCCCGCTAGACAGACGTCCATATAACAACTTTAACAATAACTTTTGTCCAACAGATATGTTGGGAAATTTTCATTCGATCAGAATATACAATAGCGGTCAGAATATAATAACATATCAGGGAGGATTCCTTCATCTACCTGAGGCTGATTGAAAATAAAAATCATCTATGGCCAGTCTTAGACCTATATACTTTACATTTGTCTTTACATTTGTCTATATGTCTATATGATGCGTAGTAACAAAATTATTCAATATGCATTTTTGATACTTTGATACTTTGATGTTGAAGCTGATTTACTAAGACACAAATTGTATTCAGTTCAATTTTCAAATCACGTGAAAAGTAAATTCCTGTTTACTTATTTAAGTAACCAATTAGTGCAGCTCTTAGTATAAATTAAATATAAGTAACAGTGCCATTAACAAAACCACAAACTATCACATCATATAATTTGTATCTGAAAAAAGTTCTTGGAAGAGTTTGTTAGATTCAGTGGATATAAAACACCTGTTGTTTCACCATCCATGTTTAAGACAACTTCGTACTGAAAACACCACCACCAGATGTCTGCTCTCCTCTAATAAATGACCTCACAATTTAATGTTTGGTCAATGCAAGCCTTTTGTGCCTCAATGGACCATATGGATTTCCTCTGCGGGCTCAGAACACTCCACGATTTACGTTAAGTCTCCCTCAGTCCACCACTCCACCTCATACTAACAGATTTGACATAGTGCTTTATCCTTAAACGTGTTTATTTTCTGTTTTACACATATAAAATTTGCACTCACTTGTATCAGGTTCCCAATCGCACCAAATGTAGATTGCATATCAAACTGAGAGAGATCAGCGTTCCTGTGCAGTCCTGTCTCTACTGCTAAATCGGTAACTACACACGTTTACCCAGTAGAACATTGTGACATCATCCAAGGACCCTTCCCCTGACACGTTTCTTTACAGCCCCAGGTGGGAATGGGGCCAGACGATCCCCCCGAGGAAGTCACGTGACGAAACATGTTGGGGCGGGGCCTTGGGTGATGTCACAACGTTCTGCTGGGTAAACGTGTGTGGTTACCGATTTAGCAGTAGAGATGGCACTGCACAGGAACTCCAATCAGTTTGACACACTATCTACATTTGGTGAGATTGGGCACCTGATACAAGTGAGGGCAAATTTTATATGTTTAAAACATAAAATAAATAAGTTTTAAGGATAAAATGTCAAGTTTGTTTGTATGACTTAATGGAAGTTGTGGAGAGTGTTATGAGGAAATCCATGTGGTTCATTGAGGGACAAAAGGCTTGCATTGACCAAACATTAAATTGTGAGGTCACTTATTTGAGGTGAGCTGAAATCTGGTGGTGGTGTTTTCAGCACGAAATTGTTTTAAACACGGATGGTGTCACAACAGGTGTTTTACATCCACTGAAGCTAAGGGACTCTTCAAAGAACACTTTTCAGATATAATTTACACAATGTGACAGTTTGTGGTTTTGTTAATGGCATTGTTATTTATATTTAATTTATACTAAGTGCTGTACTAATTGGTTACTTAATGTTGTTATTTATTTATTATAGGTACTTATATAGCACTATCAATTTATGAAGTGATTTACATATACATTGTACATTCATATCAGTCCCTGCCAGGGGCAGACTGACCATTTGGAAACTCAGGCACTGCCCAAGGGCCCAGGGTCAGTAGGGGGCCCCATGAGATGCCCCTGGTACCTTTTTCATAGGCTTTTTTGAGTTTTTGCAAGGACACAGGGGCCCCATGATCCCCTATTGCCCGGGGGCCCCATGAGTTGTCAGTCCACCCCTGGTCCCTGCCCTTGAGGAGCTTGCAACCTAAGGTCCCTAACTCATATACTAGGGCCAATTTAGAGAGAAGCCAGTTAATCTACCAGCATGTCTTTGGAGTGTAGAAGGAAACTCATGCAGGCACAGGGAGAACATGCAAACTCCAAGCAGAGAGTGCCGTGGCTGGGACTTGAACCGACAACCCTTGTACTGCCAGGTGGAAGTGTTTTCCACTAAGCCACTGTGTTGTTATGCTTAATTGTATGACATATGCAGTAGGTGCATAGATGCTGATAAAAGGGAGATAACATTATTTACAGCCTTCTTATGGGCATTTGGATTTTATTGTTTATTTTGAAATTTCCACTAGTTTACAATTAGTATACTTATTTTTAGCAGCTCACAAGGTTTATTGGTTTCCTGTTTACTTATTTCATCTGAACATGCCTAGATAACTGAAGTAAATATTCACACAATTTACACAAATCGAATACCCTATTACAGGGGTAGGCAACCTTTGAGAGGCGGAGAGCTACCTGAAGAACATGAAATATTTTTTTAAAGAAACTAACTAGCCAGGCCTAACTAAATAGTAAGAAATATATAATAAAACAAATGTCACTGTAAAAATATTAACTTATCCTACCTTAAAAGTGGACAGTATCAGTAGGGCAGTGGACGTTGGGTGGATGGAGTCAGTAAAGCAGTGGATAGTGTCAGTAGGGCAGTGGATGGTGTCAGTCAGTAGAGCAGTAGATGGTGTCAGTAGGACAGTGGACAGTGTCAGTTAGTAGAGAACTGGACCTTGTCAGTGGGGCAGAAGACGGTGTCAGTAGAGCGGTGGATGGTGTCAGCTGGCTGGAGAGATGAAGAGGGCAACCTGGCAGCACTGCAGGGGGGGGACAAGGAAGCACACAGGGTGCCTTGACAACATAAGGAAGAGGAACCTGGAGAGGAGGGGCAGTGTGGGCAGCATTTAGTGGAACCGATAGCCTGTATTTTCCTCCCTGCAGCAGCTGAATGCCGGTGGGAGGGAGAAGTAGAGAAGCGGGCATTGCCGGCATTCAGCTGCTACAGGGAGGAAAATACAGCACAGTAGTTCCACTAAATCTCGCCTCTGCCACCCCTCCTCTCCAGGATCTGGGGGTCGGCAACCAAAGGACGCAATCTACCGCGTTTGACAGGTACATCGTGATTGATGGGCTACCGACCCCTGCCCTATTATGTACCTAAGAGATGCCCTCCAGTCTGGGAGAAAACATACAGTTCAACAACACTTGCAAATTTCTTCAGACATTATTATTACTAATACTCTCATGAAGATATATGAGCTATTGCCCTACTGGGACTAAGATTAAAATAATCACCCCACTGTTGAGAGCAATGGATGGTAAGTGTCTATTCTGTGCACTCCATGTGTGTAACCTTTAAACAATTCTACAGTTATAGGAGAGCAGACATATCAACCCGGGGAGAAGCTTACAAGAGTGAAGAATTAGCACGTTTTCCGCATTTTATTGAAAAGTGGCCATGGCTAACTTAAGGGGTGTGGCTAGTTTGATTTATAAAAAAAAAAAATATCAGCCTACCATGTCTCACTTTACTTTGTCTCAAAGGTTGGCATGAGCCCAGAATGCAGATCCAGCCCACACCCAGAGGCACTATGCATGTATATAACCGCACCCAGGGGATGCGAATGGAAGTGGCCAAGAAAGATAAAGACAACTATGGGAATTGAGTAGAAAACCAGGAGATTTAGTCAAGCTCCAGGGTTGAACTATCTACCTAAAACACAATGTATATTAATGAGCGATGTAACACATGTTAACACACATGCGATAATGCACTTTAAAAGATGTGAATGTGATCTTTAAGTGTCCCTGTCATGGGTCAACATAATAACAAAGGCAATATCGTGTGAAGAAACCCTGTTCATTGGCCCATCTGCTAAAACTTTAGTTAGTAGCACCGTTCTCAGCACATACATACAGTATAAATATTTGAACATGAAAGTGGAGATTTTTGGCTTTAAAAGAAGAATTTGATTGGCTCCTGTTAAAGTCTGAGAAATGCACAATATCAAACCTTTATCCATATTTCACAAACAAGCCAAACAATGCAACAACCATTGACTAGATGGGATTTTATTGGATCCAAGAATCATGTAGCAGAGCAACAAGTTCCCTGCAAAGCCCATTACCAAAACCGAGGTAGGTACAACTGTAAAATGCATTTAGGCTGAGAACCCAAAAATGTCTCAATTCAGTGAAAAAATATAGTTTTATTAATAATTTACTTTTCAATACAGTCATGGTCAGTGCATTATTAATAAACACATGCATGAACAAAGGATGCAAGGTATATTGTGCCCTGCAGGATTTAAAAATGTCATCCACAATAGTGCATGGCTGGTAAGTGAATTATTTACTACTTACAATATATGACTTAAGCTTTTCATATTGAAAAAACCATGCAGAACTAATCCAGTGTAGGTGTGACATACAGTATGGATTACAGGTATGTATGTGTAGCACTGCAGTGGATTTTTCACAGGTTCCTTCCCAAATCAGTGCAAGAAAACAGGAACACGGCAACAGCCCATCCACTCTGGGTTGTCTTTTTTTTTAAGTTTAATTGCTAACAGAACTTTGTAAAGGGGTCTAGGGTAAGGTAGGATACTCCAAATTAATTATTTTGCTAGTAGAGGACAACCCTCACTAAGCAACAGTAGCACTAGTGAATGCAGATAGTCCATGGCAGAGGACCAAGAAGCAGAATAAAGATGAACAAAGGCTTGGGAAAAATGCGGCTCACAGGACCGTGAATCAGTTCCAGGCAGATAGAGAGGCTCTACACATGAAATCCCGCCAATATACAGTCCAGAGGTGCAGCTTCAAAGTAAGTAGTCCAATCTCTAGTCCAGAAAGTGGGGGGGTCCAGGAATGAGCAGCCCCCCTGCCTTGCCTTTCAGTATGCATGTCCATCCCCAGAGGGGGGGGGGAGACAATCCACCCAGGGCTCTGGACTATTTAATAGGAACCCAGCAACCATCTGGGCACGCCTCCCCAGGGATTGGCTAGGCCCTACTAAATATTCAGGCTGGGTATTTAAATTTTCCCCCCATAAATTCTAGAAGCTTCTTCTAGAGTCAGGGGGAAACAAATCAACTCACAGCTTCTGAGGCCCTGAATACACCAAACTAGGCAATCTCTGCTCCTGGTTAACATGTCTTTTTGGGTGCTGTTTCTTTATGTAGACAAAAAAATGGATTCTATAAACAGACAGGATTGCAGTGATTTATATGAAAAAATGCCTACAACACCTGAAAGCCTTCAGACAGATAGAGAAGGAGAGAGTTTGTACAGCAGAGATTAAAGTGATTGCAAAGGCAGATTTAAAAAAAAATAACAAACATGTCATACTTACCGGCGCTGTGCAATGGTTTTGCATACAGTAGCCCTGTTCCTTCTCTTTTCACATCCCCTGCTGGCGTTCCTGGACCCTCCTTCCTGACAAGTGTCCCCAGAGCAAGTACAGCCAAGATCGCTTTGGCTATACTTTTTAAATTTTTTTTTTATATTTTACTTATTGTCTGTAAATGTTCCTAGGTACAAAATAGTGAATTGAGCTAAGCTATTATTGATTGTTGGTTTCACTGCATTTCATCAGCTACCACTGGCAACAAATGTTTCACAAACGTATTTGAAAAAACAGTGCAAGAAGCAAAGCCCAAGTCACTTCACTGAAGCATAATACTTGCAGTATTTTCATTACTGTGGTTTATATTGTAATTTCTAGGAGGTATTATAAGGTTTTTTCTGTGTGGAATAAATTAATTTACTGCATGCATTTTCTGCTATTGATTTTTGAGGTTTTAAAAATAAAATGTACTTTGACTACTAATTACAGTAAGAAACTTACATTTAACTTTCTGTGCAATGCAATTCTGTGGAATACATCTATCTGATTTTTGTTTTGTGATTTGACTTCAAAGTGGAACTGAAGTCAACAAGTAAAGATTTTCTACGTTAAAGGGAAGACCTAGAAAATTTAACTGTGACTAAATATTACACTGAAAGATTTACCATTTGTATTGAATTTCTGCTCACAAATAGTAGTGCATTTCATGCTATGTGAGTGTGCCTAGGCACTCCTGTGCCTACAGTATCAAAGCTGTTTATCTACAATGTGAAATCTAAGGCACTGCTGCCTCTGGCTACTAGTCTTAGGGGATCTGGAATAAGACTTGATGATGTCACTCCTGGGCTTGCCACCATTCTCCTTGCTGGAGGCTCAGACATGAGGAAGAAAAAACCCTGCCTCTGCCAAGATGGCCACCTCCGTATAGACATACAGTGCACAACAAGGCATGGTAAGTGAATAATAAGAGAAGCAGGTTGACCACATACAATACTGCTGACTAATCCTTTACACACTGCCAGCCTTTTTTTAAAATAAAGCTTTCAGAGTTTAGTTACTTTTTAATTGTCCGCTTCATGCTTAAAGCGAAACTCTAGGAATAATCTTTTTTGCAAACTTACTGTACATTGGTCCAACTTGGCTCAATGTAAATGTCTATATCTAATGTCTGGAGAGCCTCAGGGGATGCTGAAAATCAGTGTAGAAGTCTATGCTACATACAGTGATAGCCAGGATCTTCTGGGTGCTGTTCCAGCAGCTTTTCCTCTGTACCCCGAACTAAGGAAAAATGCTAGCTCTGCACTGTTGCCATTTAGAGAACACCATGAATTTTTTTTCAAAGAATAAAAATCGCTCTTTGATTGGATGAGGTGGAGAGGGGGCAATGAGCTCACTATCTCCACTTTGTCCAATAGGATAAGGCCTTGCACTCATCATAAAAATGCAAGGCATAAGGGAACAAAACTCTTTCAATCAACACTGATTATTTTTAATCATTATGCTTACTCTTTTTAATCTTTTTAAAATTTTCTTCAGTTGCTTCCAGGTTTCCTGATGTCATACTTTCGAGGGGGTCTTCATGGGCATTTTTTTTCTTTATCCAGAAGAAGGGGGGAAGGGACAACCCCCTGCCTGCATGCCTAAACTAAGGGCAGATGGATTCCAGGAAGTAAATGTTACATGATAACCAAGATAGCCATGGCTAGAAATGCTAGGGGGTATTTTCTCGGGTGGGGGGGACAGAGTAATTTTTCAAAACAAATCAAAATAAAGCATGGAGACATGGATAGATGGGTGAGTTTGCACTGATTAATAAAAATGAATTAAATACTGTTTTCGGTTTGTAATGCTCAGATACAGTTTAGTTCCGCTTTAACCACATGCCTCCCAGCCACTGTATAAATACGGCGGCAGGGCGGCACAGCGGCACGGCTGGGCAAAACCACGTTTTAAAACGTGTGTTTTGTAAACAGGTAGAAGGCGCACTACCACCCTACCTGTCCCGCCGATCACAGCCGCGTATGTCAGTCGCCGGGTCACAGCCGGTCGTTACCGGCTATGTCCCGGCGATCGGCGACAATCTCTGACAGAGAGCACAGCTGCAGTAGCTTTGCTTTCTGTCAGTTCCCTGACAGCTCCAGGACAAGCTGATCGGGACAGAAGAGTTTCTCTCTCCCGATCAGTGGTGTTCCCTGCAGTACACACCCCCGCCCCCTAGTAAAACACTCCCCTCACACAGTTAACCCTTTCCCTGAAAAATAAACTTAACCCCTTCCTCCCCAGTGCCATTAGTACAGTGTCAGTGTTTTTTTTTTGCATGATCACTGTATTGGTGTCACTGGGGATGTCAGTGACCCCAAGTCAGTATCCCCCAATGTCAGAATGTCCGCTGCAGTCCTGCCAAAAGTCCCTGATCACTGCCATAAGTCGCTCTACGCCGCCATTATTAGTATAAAAAAAAACTAAAAATCCCAGTATCTTTCCCGTCATTTGTAAATGCTATAACTTTCACGTAAACCAATTAATTTACACGTATTGGTTTTTTTTTAGCAAAGACGTGTCGCAGAATGCATTTTGGCAGAAATTTATGACTAAATTTGATTTTAAAATTTTTTTTTACTGGACATGTTTTATAGCAAAAAGTCCAAAATATAGTTTTTTTTCCTCAAAATTGTCAGCCTTTTTTTCATAGTGCAAAAAATAAAAACTGCACAGGCGATCAAATACCACCAAAAGAAAGCTCAATTTGTGGAAAAAAAAAGGATGTAAATTTAATTTATGTACTGTATTGCATGACCGCGCAATTGTCCGTTAAACTAGCGTAGTGCTGTATAGCAAAAAAATGGAGTAAATTGCAGTATCTATACCATAGTTTGTAGACGCTATAACCTTCACACAAAGCAATCAATATACACTCATTGGGATTTTTTTTACCAAAAACATGTAGCAGAATACATTTTGGCTTAAATTTATAACCAACTTTGAGTTTACTATATATTTTTTATAGCTGAAAGTAAAAAATATTGTTTTTCTTCAAAATTTTGGGCGTTTTTTTGTTTATAGCGTGAAAAATAAAAAGCGCACAGGTGACTAAATACCACCGAAAGAAAGCTCTATTTGTGTGGAAAAAAGGACGTAAATTTCATTTGGGTGCAGCATTGCATGACCGTGCAATTATCAGTTGAATTAGTGCAGCGCCGAGTAGCAAAAAGAGGCCTGGTCATTAAGGGGGGTAAATCCTCTGGAGGTCAAGTGGTTAATGGCCACTTTACTGAGTAAATGACACCCCCTGCTAGTGTGCAGGAGGAAAGCCACTGGAGTACTGCTATCACTGTATGTATCACGGACTACTACTGTGCTTTTCATTATCCCCTGTGGCCATCCGGATATCAATTATGGATACTTACATCAAGCCAAGCTGGACCAATGTAAGTTTGCACAAAAGAAATCCTGTTCCGCTTTGAATACAACTTCTCACTTTGCCAAATTATGCAAATGGTAGGTTTGAATAAAATATAATCAAGTGATGAATAGAAATCACAGATGAAATAACTCAAGCAGCTTGGTAAATTGACCCTACTGTGCTGTATTGACAGCAAGCCATAAGAATCCATCCTGTACTTCTCTGACTTGAGTAAGACCAATGATAGCCATGTAGAGTGAACGAGGCTTTACTGTGCCTCAACTTCCAGGTGCTGAGCGAAGGCAGCCCGCTGGATTCTTTTAGGACACAGAGGCTGCATTGATAGGCAGCACAGTGGCTAAATGGTTAGCACATCTGCCTGGAAGTACTAGGGTTGTTGGTTTGAATCCCAACCACAGCACCACCTGCCTGGAGTTTGCATGTTCTCCCTGTGCCTGCGTGGGTTTACTCCGAGGTACTCTGGTTTCCTCCCTGTCAAGGTCCTACCTTTTCCCAGAGGTTATGTTACTCCATGTGCTGGCATCCATCTTGGATTTCTGCTGAGCATGGTGGGAATCCTTTATGCCTTCAGGTCTCTGAGGTCCATCCCCCAGAGGGGTGTGACTGATGACATATAAGCCTGTGGTCCGCACATGCTCTTTGCACTTGTGTCTTGTGTCTTTGTGTTGCTATTACTCTGTTTGGACTCTCGTGACTCTCCTGGAATCTGACTCGGCTTGTGACTCGACTATTCTTTGCGTTCTCCTTTGATCTGACCCTCTGTTGCTGAACCCGGCTCGTGACCTGTGATTCTCGTCTGCTGTCCTGTACCGTTTTGTCCTGTTGTTGTTGACCCGGCTTGTCTGACTACTCTATTGTCTTTTCCACCATTTTCCACCAGCTACACACCATTGGCGGCGGCCATTACCGCAACTGAGGTGTCTCGGGGGCCGCGACCTGGTTCCTGGCTGCGTCAAGTCCATCCCCACCATCAGGGGCCCTGGTGAAGGGCAGCCTGGGACTTAGACTCCACGCCCTGAGGGACTTCGGTCTGTGGGTGGTGGTTGTCGTCAGCCAGTGCGTTACATTGTTTAGGCCTGCCTGTCCGTTCCTCAGCTCCTGCCCTGACACTCCCAAACTCCAAAGACATGTTGGTAGGTTAATTGGCTCCTGTCTAAATTGGCCCTAGTATGTGTATGTATCACTGTAAGTTATTGAACTTAGATTGTACACCCCTTGAGGGTTAGGGACTGATGTGAATGTACAATATATATATACGTAAAGTGTTGCATGAATTGATGATGCTATATACGTACCTGTAATAAATAAATATAGCTTGTCCTAATGTTACAGGTATGTGGGTGAGTGGCCCTGAATGCATACAGCATGAGTTTGGGTCTGCTCATGTCACATTAGAGCCAGTTGCTTTGTCTATGCATGCAGCACCTGGAAGTTGATATGTCAGAAAACAATGTCCTATTCACACTATATGAGCATCATCCTTAATGTGAAAGAGGCCTAAATATTCAGCCTCCCTTCAGGGCTCAACACAGGATAAAACCTGGATGGATTCCAGTGACTTCACAGATCTATATTAGAACCAGTACTGAACTCTCCTCATGGAGGAACTGTAAAGTCACTGGTCACTCCATCCATACAAGGTAAGGCAAACAATTGACAGAGGGAATATAACTACACTAATACCAAATTAAAACAAACTGGTTTCTCCAAGTTGAGTCCTTATGAAGGGGAAGTGGTGTTGTCCGTGAAACGCATTGGCTGTTTTTATATGACTTTTTTTACCAACAATAAAAATGAACTTGGATTCTTTTAATTGATTTTGGTCTGGTGCTCCTTCTTGTATTTTTTGGTTTGAGTTTCTGTTGGGTGCCCATTGAGAGAGCAGCGTTGCCAGAGCTATTGAGCTTGTTTGAAGTTTTCCTTCATCTGACTACACTTGCAAGTCTAAAAGTTCTCTATAAGTATGCTGTTCTGGAGTAAATATTCAGCCTATCAGTTTTATAGGAACAGGTGACCCACCAAGGCACTGACAGGCCACTGCCTCCTTGACTTTAGTCTAGTTCACCCAATGGCTGTTGCCATTTTCTCTTTCGCTAACAGTCAAGTGTTTTGCTAGCTACAAGTTACAGTGATTAGCCATTTACAGCTTTTTCTTTGCAAGTCATTAGATAGGTTCAAACAACACATTTCTAGCTGTATAATTGTCCATGTGTTATCTTGATCTCAGTGCATTCATAAGCCTTTCAGAGGTGCTATCATGTAGTGCAAATAGACATCTGTGAATAAACCCTAAGGATTCACTTCAGTGAACTTAAATAATTTGCTATGCTGATCTTAGCAGAGCTGAAAGACATCAGGAGATCTATGAGCTTCCCATGGGAGGTAGTGGGATGTTAAAAGTGATTCAAGTGCTGCTCTGTTCACACTAAATTACAACATATTCTGTATTCCATTTGCAGCAGCAGGAAGTGAAAGCGCAATATTACGGCTTCATTCTAAGGAGCAACCAAGGCACCTCTGTGCATTAATGTGCGTACTTACACTCTATACATTTTACATAGCTGGAAACTGCCCCTGACCCAGGTTTGACGATTCTGCCTGGAAATTAGTATCCCCAGAAGAGTCCCTGATTTTCAATACTGAACCACTTAAAGTGTTTCTAAATCCTGCATTCACTATATCTGGTCTCCCACAGTACACGGCAATGCAATCATTTTAGTAAATATAAACTGCTAAATACCTCTTCTCATCAGCAGTTAGAGCAGTCTTGTGACTTCTATCAGTGTCCAGCAGAGCACTGATTAAAGCTTGTGGGAGGAGTTTTTTGCATTCTCTTCTGACTGTCTTATGAAGCTTCATGACTCCTGACCAGGGGCGGACTGACCATTTGGAAACTCTGGCACTGCCCGAGGGCCCGGGGTCAGTAGGGGGCCCCATGAGATGCCCCTGGTACCTTTTTCATAGGCTTTTTTGAGTTTGGGCAAGGACACAGGGGCCCCATGATCCCCTATTGCCCGGGGGCCCCATGAGTTGTCAGTCCGCCCCTCCTCCTGACCCTCTATCTGGACAGTGCTGATTGCATGCACCCACCAAAAAAACCCTTTCTAGCCATACACAGTAAACTGAGCATGTGCAACGTGCCTCCTAGGGTTCTGCACTATCCACAGATGGATTAGAGAATGTGAAAGAAGAGGAGGATCAGACATTCTTTTTATGCAATGCGAAAAATTAACCCCTCAGGTTCACAGTGAGTATATCAAGCATGCTTTACTGCATATACAGACTGATTTTGCTGTTGTAGGTTTAGTAACACTTTAATATCATAGTCATTTATGGTGGATCTGTGTATACAGTATCTATTATAATTTCATATAAAATATATATGACTTTATTTACAATTTACAGTATCTAGTTTCTAAACAAGACTGCCTCTAGGCAGAAAGCCATTTTCCCCCAATCCTTGTGTTAATTGCAATACTTAGTTGTATCCGTAAATTCAAGGACCAGCTGGTTCCTGGGATGCTATGGGGGAGACAATGTTAATTAAACATTTATTAACATTTAATAGAATCAGTTACAGTTGTTCCACACTTTCAAAGGAAAAGCATTTGGACACCTGTGTTTTAGAACATCTCCATGTAGTATATATGAATGAGGCATAGGTGGTCAGGGAAGCTCTCCGTGAATATGTGTTTGTCTGTTGGTATCTATGTGATAATGAAGGTTTGGAGTAGAAATCAAGATCTGTCTATATAACTTGATATTTGTCATAATTCTTTTGTATGCTCTAGGTTTGAAATATCATTAAAGCCTCTCTCTTTTTGTTCTGATGGTGGTATATAAAGTAACATGTTAAATTGGTTGTAAAGGCTCAAGGTTTTTTACCTTCATGCATTCTATGCATGAAGGTAAAAAACCTTTTCTGTGCAGCAGCTCCCCCAGCCCCCCTAATACTCACCTAAGCACCCTCTCGATCCAGCAATGTGCACTGGAGTCTCGGCAATCCCGAGACTCCCTGTCCTCACTGGCTAAGACAGATGTGGGAGCCATTGGCTCCCGCTGCTGTCAATCACAGCCAGTGAGCCAATGAGAAAGGGCCTAGCCACTGCTCCCTGTGTCCATTCATACAGCGGGTGCTCCCATAGCAAGCTGTTTGCTGTGGGGGCACCCGACAGCTGGGAGGGGCCAGGAGTCCGGCGGGGGACCCGAGAAGAGAATGCGGGCTGCTCTGTGCAAAACCACTGCAAAGAGCAGGTAAGTATGATGTGTTTGTTATAAAAAAAATAAAAAATTAAGCATTTAACATCACTTTACATTCGTCTCAAATTTTTATATATATTTATCACAACATTTTCGTGCCATGATCTGAATATATCATAGTAAATATCCTTGTGAACAACTGTTAAAGGCATTATAAACCTTCCTACCTGTAGCTTATGTTTTTCACCTGGTAAGAGATGCATTGATCATGTAGTTTCATGGTGTCTTTTGTTGCCCTATACACCCACAGTCTACAAAGGAGTCAATCTTTATATTTCTTTGCCAGCAATGTCTGTTTGTCTTCAAACATGAGGCATGCGGAACTGCACAGGTTAATGCATGACCTCTCTCTGTAGTATAAAAACTGACACTTCCTGTGAAGAAACTACATATCCCACAATCTCTGAGTCTCTTAGTCTAGTGTTCTGCAGGTGAGCGTTGAATAGTAATTAGAGCTGATACAGACACAAGGAGGCAGAGCAATGAAGGGAAGATGTGTTTGATCACATTAGCACTCCCACATTTGTGATGCACAACAGAGGATATGATGAGGCAATGTTTAGACGCTGTGTGACTTGGAACAAGAAGTTGACTGTCCCTTTAGTGACTGGGTACAAGCTAGGTGAATGAATACATGGACAAGGTAATCGATCAGCCATGACACTACAAACTGCAGTCACAACATATGAGCCCATCATTACAAGGTAAGAAAACAAATGACCCAGGGAATATAAGTACAGTAATACCAAATTAAAACAAACTGGTTTCACCAAGTCCATCCAAGCTGAGCCCTAATGAAGGGGGAGTGGTGTTTCCCTGAAACGCATTGGCTGTTTTTATATGACTTATTTATCAACATTATAAATGATCTTGGACTCTTTTGTTTGATTTGACACTTCCTGTGAAGAACCTACAGTACATATCCCACAATTCCTGGGTCTCTCAGTCTACAGTAGTGCTGGTGCAGGTGTGAGCTAGTTACCAGCAATAAGATCTGACAAGTACAAGCAGACAGAGCAGACACACAGAAAGCTCATTGGTGCAGCTGGAAGATATTTTTTAAATTAGCACTTCCACATTTGTGATGCAACACAGAGCAGATGGCAGCATATGCATTGGATACCGTGTGACCCAGAACAAGAAATTGTCTTGTCACTTTGGCAAATATGGACAGGTTAGCCATAGCAAACCTGGACATAGGGGAATCAATCAGCTATGACACTACAAACTGCAGCCACAACATGTGAGCCCATCATTACCAGGTAAGGCAAACAAAAAAACAGAGAATATAACTACACTAAAATCTAGTTAAAACCACAAAAACATCTAAAGGTGAGCAATGCCTTTAAAGGAATCCAACGGTGAATGAAAAATATAGATTGTCACTGATGGAGGAGCATGCAACTCACTCCATGTAATAGTGTAGAGCCAATCATCAATACTGTCATATGGAGAGAGTCCCTAGTCCTCTGCAAGCTACAACTTGATGGATTTATCCAGTAGCTCACACAGAGTGGCTTCTCCTGGACCTGACAACTATACAGAATGGTTGGGGAGTGAAAAAAAGTCAATATGTACTGCTTTGCCCTTCATAGACAACACTCAGGTTTACTTTATAGAATTACAGTATATTGGTGGCTGGTATCCAGATAAGTGAACTCTTTACATTAATGGGTCTTAATAAAAGGAAATAGGGGTATACAATTAGCAGGCACCGAAATGTCCGATATTCTGTAAAGCTCCCCATAGCCCAGAAGCACGTGGGCCCTATTTTTTAAATTACTCAAAAACAGACAAAAAAATTTCCAGTACCATTGACTGTTTCATTTTTTACGACACATTTTTAACATTTCTATACGATAACATAACATCCCCACATCAAGGCCCCATGGACCCCTCGCAAGGTATTGCTACTTGGAGTGTGAAAACCATAGGCTTAAAGCCAATGGTTGAGAGGTGTGGAAAGTGGGTGAAAACCTTTAAAAATGAGCTCTAATGGGAGAAGCACACATTTCTGAATATAGTGTTAAAACTCAGCAGTCACCTGAAAGTGGTTTTATACTTTGCCTACACATCTTAAGAAGTATGAGTCAGTTTTTTGCTGCTCAGTTTAATGTGAGGGAGGCATCCATTGCTGTAGTTGCTGCGCAACTAGACAGCGGTAAGGTGAATCACCTGCAGGTCTCAGGCATATAAGAGCTGAGGTACAATTAAAAAGCCACAGGAAAATAGCTGCCCTATGTACCACTTGTACTTTATCTATTATTGCTAAACATTTTTGTTTTTTGAGACAAACTTAAATTATATGTATAGTCAACTTTTTTTTTAGTTTTGGCCAGAGCAGAAAATGACTGAAACCTCTTTATTTCTTTTTTGCTGTCTGTTATCCCTTAGGAAGATCTACGCTCGCTTCCTGTCCCATTGACAAAACAGGAATTAAAAATCTATCTAAAGTGAGGGAAATCCCATCTGGAACAGGTGTCCCCACCAGAAGATATCCCCCTTTTTTCCTTTCTGATGACACTTTAAAATTTTTCTTCGATTTCATTCCTGGTGACAATGGCCACTAGGAAAAATGGAGAAGGCAAGTCTCTCCTGCAGGGACAAAGACAGAATAAAAACCCTGTCAGGGCTTCTAACTCTTACCTACACTATTCAAAATGAAAAAGCAAAGATTGAATTTAAGTATACATTAAAGCTGAAGTTATCGAAAAAAAAAATTTCCAGCCCTACAGCTTTGGTAACATAATTTATCAGTAATGAAGGATGTCTGATGTTGTGCAGGAAAATGGATCCTGGTGATCCTTGAGGAATTGTCACTGCTGAAGTTCTGGCATGCAGGGGATTACTAACTTCAGGCTCTTGGCTGAGTACCTATGAAAAAGCTCCCAAAGAGGACCTGCCCCCCCTTCTTCCTCCTTCACTGAATAAGGTTCCTACATTGCTTTCACTGTATTTAACATGATCTGTGACTAGGGTAGAGTCTGATGAGTTACAACATTCTCTCTCCCATTTACTGATTGTGTTACAGGCAGTAAGGGCAATCACAGAACTTTTCTCAATGGAGGAGGAGGAGTATAAGGCAGGTCCTTGTTGGGAGTTTTTATCCCAGCTGCTAGGCCCAAAGTACAAAGCTATTAACCCCATGAGCAATGGATATTGAGAGCCAGGAAGAAGACCTGTCAACACTGTGTTGAAGATTTCTACAGGATCTAGCTGTCTGCATGGCATGGGACATACTTCATTACTAGTGAGTAATGTGACTAACGCTGTAGGGCTAACATTTTTTTAAATTAAACTTCAACTTTAAGTATAGACTATCCTCAACAGTGCAGCTGCAGTTGAGTCTAATTAGTCCTGTTCTTGTCTGGAGATAACAAGGGCATGAGTTTCCTCAATGAGGTTGTAAGACTTACTTAATTTACTGAAGCAAAACCCTACAGCCATGTAAATCATGCTTTAAAGACAGTACAAAATAAATAAAAAAGATAGTTAATTTTTAACAAAAATTGGGAAAAACATGCCTTTTTAGTCCAACATAATCTTATCACAGAGACCCAAAACAAAAATGACAGGTGCTACTCAAGGCTACACCAGCTCCTCTTGCATGACAAAAACCGCTAGGAATGCCAACAAGGACAGACCTCGTCCCAGCTCAAAACATCCAGTAGGGAAAGGAAGTCCTAAAAGTCACAAATCACAGCAAAACCCTGCGAGGAGGTGTATGACAGCCTCAGCCTGGGCTCCAACCAGATCACATCCCCCAATGCATTTCAGTCCGCCCCCAGAGCTTGACCACGGGGAATCATGCTTTGGGGGAACATGGCCTGGTTGGAGCTCGGGATGAGGCTGTCATACATATCCTCACAGGGTTTTGCTGTGATATGCGACTTTTATGACTTCCTTTCCCTACTGGATAATTTCATCACTGGTTCAAGCTGGTATTTGAAAAGAAAAAGGGATGGAAAGAAAAGACAAATTCTACTGTATCTGGTAAGGAATGGCCAATAAACATAAGAAGCAATCAAGGTTGAGCCACCTGACCTGATGGTCCTCAGGAGCCGCACTAAGAGAACTATAACATTCTATAGGTTCAAAACTGACCAAGACTTAGAGGTTGGATAGGGCCTAGGTATCCAGCTATGGTCCTTGTTGTCTGCCACAGGAAAGGGGTCTGGGGCACATCATAGTGTTGCTATTAAAGCATTCAACACGCACATCTAGTTTTATCCGGTTGCAAACTTACAAGATGGCAGCAAGGTCCTGTCTTGTATGCTTTCAGTTTTTAGGTTAGGGGAGGATGGGTAGCCAGGAGATTTATAAAAATACTGCCCTCACAATCAAAATCTTAAGACACTTTGCTTACCCAAGTGAAGTCACCTCTACACTCCAAGCCCCTGAACTGGGACTGTCTACAGTAGAGACAAATCATGAATAGCAGTTATGAGGAGGTTGGGAGATGGTGGAACATTTAAATGCTCACCAACCCAGTAGCCCACATGAACACAAGTCGCAAACCACAAACTAAAGAATCTAAGACTTAGATGTACTTTATGTTTACTCATACCAATGCATGGTGACAACCCAAAGTCACTTTTGTTATAGGGCAATATACTGAAGAAATTTTCCTATTGTTAATACTATTTTATATTTGTATTTTGCTTTTAATATCTACCTGTCATTTCTTTTTCTGGATTGTATGTACTTGAAAAGTAAACATTAAAAAAAGCTGCCTCTTATGCACTGACATAGTCATCATGGTATTGATGCCATGATGTTTTGATATTGGTTCTGAAGCCCACAACACCATCAGTATTCCCCTCCTTAGAGTAATATTATCTTCTTAACAAAATGAAAGAGTATTAAGGTCTATATTCTAAAACATATCACTGTTTCTATTGTGACTCATTCAACATCTATTATATAAAAATTTTAAGGAGTGACAACCAGCAGCAGGATTACCCTGCTAATGTAATGTCCACATTGCAAGAATTCTATTGCCTTTGATTAAATAGTTCAATTAAACAATTTATCACTGACGTCTAATTAGTGGGTTTCTGTAAAAATGTACAATTCCTGCTATTTAAATCTGCTAAGAACATAAACAATGTATTTACATTCTGTATATACAATTATTCACAGCAATAATTTAGCTGTTTCTTTGCAATTAGAAATTCCCAAGGCTGTTTTGTTTTCTTATTTTATCAGGTTCTCTCAATAGGACGGTGATTGCACGTTACATATTTATCCGCAGTGTACTACAGCAAATCAGCATCTTGTATTTTTGTTTCTTTCCCAAAAATAGAAAAAAAATAAACAGATTCTATTATTAAACCATTATTATCGCAACATTATCCATTCTTCTTTGGGAATAGTACATTTTGCTGTTTCAGGTAACCATTATTTGATATGGTAAGCTGACTTGGAATAAAAAATAAATGATTCATAAAAACTAGAGAAAATGAAATGATTAAGTCACTGATCATAGAAACAAGATCTGAGCTTTTATTTTCCAGGACATACTTGTAAAGGGCACAATAGACTCTTCATCTATACAAAACCAAGACTAAGAACAAGGTCCTTATCGTAGCTATAGTTTGTTTATTCTGAAAGTAAGGTCTCCATGCTTTGGAATTTAGTGCCCCTTCCTTTCTGACTGAAATGCCCCTCCCCTTCTGACTCTAAAGCCCCTCCCTTCATTATTATAATGCTCCTTCTCTCTCCTGCCCTACCTTCACCTCATGGCCCATGAGCTATCCAATCTGGGAACCTCTGACGCTAATGTAAAAAGTGCAAGCAAATTTGAACAAGGGAATGAACCTATGGGAATTCCCCAAAACTACCTAAGTGGATATTGCCTAGAATGTTTATAAACAAATGATGAATATACGCAGGGCAGGTGCTAGACTATTATGTGCCCTAGGCAAGACCAGCTACTTGGGCCCACCCCAAGCTCCCCCCAAAAATAAAAAAATAAATGTTTAAAAATAGTAGAAAATATTAAATCAACAAAACATGAAACTGCTAAATGTCTTTAAATTTGCAAGAATAAGTGTCATAAAATGCCACCAGCACCAATATTAAAGACAAAATCAGTGTCACGGACAGATTGTATCTGTGGCTGCTGGTGGCAGGAGGACAGTTACAGTGAGTGAAGGATGATGAATCCACTCTCTGACAGATCCCAGGCTGGAATTCCCCAGGTAATGGGGGGAGATAAAATGCTGTGACAGCAGGCAACTGAACTGAGCGACCCTACACAGTGACAGATCCGACACACCACCACAACACTGATACAGATCAGCAGGCCCAGCAGGCACTAGAAGAGCAGGCTGTGGGATCGTGATGATGACTCACTGACACATTGAACATGTAATGGATGTCCGACCGGGTCACACTCACACAGACATGAGACATCAGAGTCAGACATTACCTTTCTCTGCAGGTGCAGCTCCGCCTCCACTGATGAATGGGAAGAAAAGGGCTGGAACTCCTTAGTGATCAGCAGCCACCAGCCAGCTTGCAATAAGGGACTGGGTCTGAGAGGAACACTGGAAGGAGCAACTACTACACTGGCCATAGACACCCATCATCTTCCTCTGTCCTTTCTTCCTCCCTCTGCCGCCTCTCCTCTAAGCTGGAGGATCATTCATGACATGGCGGCGTCCTACACAAAGAGAGTGCCGGCCTGTGCTGCACCCAGGTGCTCCTAGGTGGCGGTGCACCCTAGGCGGCTGCCTAGTTTGCCTAGTGGAAGCACCGGCCCTGCATATACATAAACACATGAAACAAGAAACTTTTTAACAGTATACGCCATTGCGCTCACCAGAACAGCGCATGTTTAACGGTAAATGCAAATTGACTTTATTGTATCTATGGGGGTTATGTACTTATGTAGACTGCAAAATCTGGTGCAGCTCTGCACAGAAACCAATCAGCATTCAGGTTTTATTGTCAAAGCCTAATTGAACAAGCTTTTTAGTAAATCTACCCCAAAGCATCAGCATGGGAGCATCAGGAGGTCAGCAATGACAGTCCTCATATGGATCCCAGGTGCACTTTTAAAAACCCAGCAGGTTGGGAATTCCCTACCGGTGGAACTGTATCTGCACAACATGCTTCCACATTGTGGCAGACTTTTCAATGTGCCTTCATTAAGCTACAGGGTTGATTTACTAAAACTGGAGAGTGCAAAATCTGGTGCAGCTCTGCACAGAAAGCAGTCAGCTTCCAGTTTTTTTTTTTTACAAAGCTTAATTGAACTAGCTGAAGTTAGAAGCTGTTTGGCTACCATGCACAGCTACGCCAGATTCTCCGGACTTGGTAAATCCCTATGTATCTGAATTACAAAGAGAAATATAAACAGTAATATTTATTGTACACTTGCATTGCACAATCGCATGAGCACCCTGACTCTATCTTAGCAAATCACACACTGATATAAAATTCTTATGGTTCAGCCACAGCTTTTAGCGGGCACTGAAAATTATCATAATGCTGGGGTTTTTTTGCCTTGTGTACTGATAATTTGCACTAAGGAATGCCCATAGAGGGAATGATTATCTAACAAATATTAATGTAATGGTATAGCAATGTAAAACTTTTATTAACCCTAATAATACGTTTTGTGACAACATTGCACTTTGAATGACAATTGCGCAGTCATGCAACACTGTACCCATATGACATTTTTATCATTAAAAAAAAAAAAATAGAGATTTGTTTTGGTAGTATTTAATCACCACTGCACTGGGGTTTTTTTTTTGGTAAATAAATGAAAAAATGCTTTTTTTCTTTGTTTATGTTAGAAAAGTTTGTAAATAAGTAATTTTTCTTCATAAATTTAAGCCAAAATGTATTCTGCTACATTTCTTTGGTGAAAATAACCCAAAATAGTGTATATTTATTGGTCTATAGGAAAGTTATAGAGTTCACAAAACATGGTATATATCTGAAAATCGATCAATCTTGATGTATTGACGGCCTTTCTAATTTCTTGAGGAGCAAAAATGCCAGGACAGCACTAATACCCTCCAATTAACCCCTTTTTAGAAAGTAGACAGCCCAAGGTATTTAGTAAAAGGCATGCCGAGTTTTTTGAAGTTGTAATTTTTTGTAAAATTAAGAAATTAAAAAAAGAGTTCACAATTTTTTTTTCTTTTTACATACTGTCACCAGTGCAGTACAATATCATCATATAACTGGTGTGGCGGTGATCAGGGACACTGACTGGTGAAAAAAAAAAAAAAATAGTTTTTATCAATTTATTTTCAATTTTTTAAATACATTTTTTTTAACACACTGTGACCAGAGCAATACAGTGTTACCATAGTAACATTATACTACTCTGGGGAAGTGATCAGGATTTGTTTTTTTTACAGATTATGATTACTTATACCAGTGAATTTCACTGGTATGCACAACCATTTTTACCTAATGAAATGGATTCATTCAGTGTGTATTGTGATTAGCTGTGATTGGCCACAGCTAATCACAAGGTACCGATGGGCTGTGAATGGCTGTCTGTATCATGTGATCACTGTGACCAATCACAGCTAGCAACATAATTGTACACAATGAATGGCATGAATCGAAGCCATTCATTGTTTACAATTGTCATGTTATCTGTTATGATTGGTCACTGCGATCACATGGTACTGGTATAGTGGTCTATCATTAGGTGTGTCTGGTGGACATAGCCGATGACAGATCACACCGCACAAAGCACGTGGGGCGTGCACAAGGCATGTTTCTGGGAGGACACCAGATAACGTACACCCATAAAGAAGAAAGTCCTGCTCAGCTGTTATTTTACAATAGGCGAGGCGGGAAGTAATTAAAAGACCTGGAAACAGGTATATAATAAATTAAATAGATGTAGCCTAAAAATAGTAGAATAAATAGGGTTGATAGACTGGAAATTGAGTAGGTATAAGATTAGGTAGAACAAGTTAAATTATATATATTTGTTTCTTCTATAAAAAGTAATCTATTTAGATAGAGTAATTAGATTGCATAAAGAACTGGCATGAGATAAATTAATTGGAAATGATCAGTATCCGGGGGCTGCTATGTTTAAAAAAAACATGCAGTGTTTATATTGAGCATAATAAATCAAATGATAGAGATGTATAAAAATTGAATAGCAGAATTCCAGAAGTTGGTAGTAAACTTAGGTAAGGACTTACATATCATTGTCTGGATGCAGAGGTGTCTGCAATGAAGTGGTGTCAGTGATGTGCATTCCTGCGCATTGTGGAAATGTGTGCGTTGTCGCATTGCAATAATATTAACCCAGTCTTAGAGAACATGCCTCCTGTACTTACTCACAGTCTTCAGCAAAGCAACAACTACAACAGGCATTCTGGGAAACACATTTAAACTTTTTTTCATATTTTATTTTTTGGAATCTTATGTTTTCTTTGTTACTATTCCAGTTCTTTGGAATATTTCCCAGTACCACTGGCTGATACACAGATGAGACGTTCTGTAATTAGAAGACTGTGATTAGAGTATTTCACATTCACTGAAAGTGCAGACCATTGAGGGGTCACATGAAACAATTCTCTAATTAAGAAATACACCAGTTAAAGAAAATGATGGGACATTTTTTTCTTTGTGGCAATTAGAACACTTTCTATAGACAAAGGAATTTTATTAATTAGACAACTGGTTAACAACTGGAGGTCACAAAAGACATCTTCTTCCCTTCAAAATAGTTTCAGAAATACATGAGCTCGATATGTTATGTCGATTCATATTTATAGCTCCATATCTAAAGTGATACTCCACCCAAAAGTCTTTTTTCTTTCTAGATAGAAGGAAATAATTAGCAGCTGTGTGTTTCTGCTTTGAAAAGATATTATTCAGGGGTCTGCAAACTATAGCCCTCCAACTGTTTAAGTACTACAAGTCCCATCATGCCTCTGGGTATCTTTTCTGTGACTTTCAGAGTCTTGCAAAGCCTCATGAAACTTGCAGTTCCTCAACACCCGGAAGGCCATAGTTTGGAGACCTATGAGAAATATCCTCCCCTTCTGTCCTAGGAAAAGGAAACTCTCCAATAGATACTACATATGCTTATTACATAGTGTTGGGAAGGATAAGAACTCCCAGTAAGGAGAGTCAGCCTTGCTTTCTGCCCTGTTGATGAGAGTGAGAGTGGGCAAAATACAAAGTTTGATAGTTGTTACATGAAGAAGAAGCATAGGTTAATTTCATCTATTCTAATGACAAATGCCAAAGGGATGCCTCATTTTCCATTCTGGTGTATCTTACTTTTTAGCTGAAGCTACATATTGTAAACTTAACTAACATCTACAAGGCAACATAAAGCTGACGTTTAAGCAAGAATAGTATTGCACACTTATATTGGTTCAGCTTAGGCCAATATAAATGGAAGCTGCAAACCACTGCTACTACAGGGATTGCTGCTGTTTTCTGGGTCCTGTGCTGAGCGGCTGCCCTTCTACATTGTAAACACAAAGAGTCGCTCACTTGGTACTAGTGCCATTTACAGAACTCCTTGTATTTTTCCAATGAATTGTCTGATTGGACAAGGTGGAGATCATAACATCACCACTCCACTTCTCTATCTTGGTCCAATCTGATCCAATCACCACTAAAGTGATTTACAGCTCCCACACTAATCCCACAGGTAGGAGATATTTATTTATTTATTTATTACAGGTACTTATATAGCGCCGTCAATTTACACAGCGCTTTACATATATACTGTACATTCACATCAGTCCCTAACCCTCAAGGGGCGTACAATCTAAGGTCCCTAACATTCATACATACACATACTAGGGCCAATTTAGTCAGGATCCAATTAACCTACCAGCATGTCTTTGGAGTGTGGAAGGAAACCGGAGTACCCGGAAGAAAAACACAGGGGCACATGCTTACATCAGTCCAAAGTGGAGCAATGTAACTATGCAATCTAAATAACTAAATTACAGCTTTAAATATTTAAAGACATTTTAGGGCCTCAAGAAATGAGATAGGCAGTCAGTATTTTAAATACACTATATTGCCTAAAGTACTGGGATGCCCCTTCAAATCATGGGATTGAGGTGTTTCAATCACCTCCATGGCCACAGATGTATAAAATCAAGCACCTAGGCATGCAGACTGCTTCTACAAACATTTGTGAAAGAACTGGTCGCTCTCAGGAGCTCAGTGAATTCAAGTGTGATACCGTGATAGGTTGTCACCTGTGCAATAAGTCCATCTGTGAAATTTCCTTGCTACTAAATATTCCACAGTCAACTGTTAGTAGTATTATAGTGCAGCACCTGGGAACAACAGCAACTCAGCTACAAAGTGGTAGGCCACGTAAAATGACAGAGCTGGGTCAGCGCATGCTGAAGCGCACAGTGCTCAGAAGTTGCCAACTGTCTGCTGAGACCGCCAAACTTCATATGGCCTTGAGTTTCCATGGTCGAGCAGCTGCATCCAAGCCTTACATCCCCATGTGCAATACAAAGCGTGGTGTAAAGTGTGCCGCCACTGGATTCTAGAGCAGTGGAGACGTGTTCTCTGGAGTGAAGAATCACGCTTCTCTGTCTGGCAATCCGATGGACATGTCTGGTTTGCCGGTTGCCAGGAGAACGGTACTTGCCTGACTTTATTGTGCCAAGTGTAAATTTTGGTGGCGAGGGGATTATGGTGTGGGGTTGTTTTTCAGGGGTTGGGCTTGGGCCCTTAGTTCCAGTGAAGGGAACTCTTAAGGCATCAGCATACCAAGAAATTTTGAACAATTTCATGCTCCCAACTTTGTGGGAACAGTTTGGGGATGGCCCCTTCCTGCTCCAACATGACTGCACACCAGTGCACAAAGCAAGGTCCATAAAGACATGGATGAGCGAGTTTGGGGTGGAGGAACTTGACTGGCCTGCACAGAGTCCTGACCCCAACACCTTTGGGATGAATTAGAGCGGAGACTGCGAGCCAGGCCTTCTTGTCTGACATCAGTGCCTGACCTCACAAATGTGCTTCTGGAAGAATGGTCAAACATTTCCATAGACACCCTCCTTATTCATCAGTGACTGGCTTCTCCTATGTTTTGTCCATAGAAAGCTCTGGTAAAAAAAATTCCAATGCCTGGGAAATGCTGGCATTGTTGGTAGCCGGTTGTACCAGGACTTTCCAGACAAATATAATTACACAATCCATTTGCTTGTTTCCGCTCCTTTTTTTATTTTTACTGTATTTCTAGCTTGTACCATACATTTTTTTTTAAACAATACAAACTGCTAAAATGACAAACCATATTATAATTTGTATGTAGTTAAGTCAATCAAGTTATGATAGAATGAATCACACATCAGGGGGTATTATAAATGTAAAATAAAGTAGAAGAGCTCTTCAAAGTAGAGATGTCCTACCAGGTAGGTAAACAATACCATGTAGACTCATTTGAATTGTTCAGTCCGTTTTTACTATCTATTTCTTCTACCAAATGCTTCGATATGTGACAGCTGCCTCATTACATGAGCATCCCTGCTGCTTGAGTGTCCATACACCAAGGTATCAGAACTTGGTTGCAATGTGTTTGCAAATATTTCACAGTGATGTCTAGCATAGGACATGCTTGGTTTGTAGGCGTAATAGAACTCCAGATTGTACAGTAAAGATGAGCATTTAATGTCAGCATTCTGCTCCCTAGCACCTGCATGCTCCTGTAGCTGATTGCAGATAAAGACCATCGGTTTGCCCATATGTGCACATACTATGCAGCTTCAGAGCTCATTATGTTTCAAGCCTGAGTCTCTTTCCCTAATCTGTGATTTTCCCTGGTGTCTGTCCCAAGCGTTATTGAATTATTTTGCCTAGTCAGCTAAGAGGCCCTTTCCCCACTTTCATAGTGAACAAGTACATTCTTATGAGTCCCCCGAGACTGAATTCTCCAAGTCTACAATAACACTTACCTTTTTAATGGCTTACATTTTATACAGCAAGATGATCCTTAGTTCTCCTTAACAGCAGAAGATAGCTACTCAAATAATTATGTCCTATAATTCTAAATTTTATTATACTCTATCTAACTGTATTTTGATTTCATTCTAAAGGCTTAAAAAGACTCTGTCTATCATTAAACTAAGGGTTTAAAAAGCATTTCTACTTTTGCAGCCAAATTGGGAAACACCTACTTATTATTTGTTACATGTCCCCATTCACATTGCATAACTTAAAAAAAAAAAAAGTTTGAAAAATCGCAGCTTTTTTCAGATGCTCTATGGATCCTCCAGCAAGGAAAAAAAAATCCTGGGAGGTTTTCATTGTTTGTGAGAGGTCTGGGGAATTGTGTTTGCAAAAATAAAGCTGCCCATAGTTGATGCAAATTTCTTTCCTGCAACCACAGGCTGCAGGAAAGAAAATCGCTCGATTCTCCCATCAACACAGTCAGTGTTGATAGGGGAATTCCTCCTGCGGAGCTATCCCTCTAGGGCAGGGGTAACCAACTGTGACCCTCCAGCTGTTGGTGAACTACAAGTCCCATCATGCCTCTGCCTTTGGGAGTCATGCTTGCAACTGTCAGTTTTGCAATGCCTCGTGGGACTTGTAGTTCTACAACAGCTGGAGGGCCACAGTTGCCCACCCCTGCTCTAGGGGAACACAGTGAATATTGCTAGTGGAAACAGACGCTGGTAATCGCATGAACAATCTGACAGACTGGTTGTACCCAAGTTGTACAACAATCGAATTGGGTACAATCAGCCTGCCCATAGATGGTTAGAATCTTGGCCATTCCTTGCTGAACCAGCCAATACTAGAACCACATATGGCTGGCTTAAAGTGATTGTACACCTTCACCTTGTAAAACAACCCATTCAGTTTAAAATAGAAATGAAAGGCAAAAAAATTGGGTATAGATATAAAAAACATTATATAAAAACCTTTTCCTTCCTTTTTTTAATCTTCCTGGCGATATTCCTGAGTGTAGCTCGGGGTAAAGTTTCAGCACCACAAGCGGTAACCCCGAGCTACACTCAGGCTTACCATGCGGTGCTGCTCTGCGATCTGTTCTTCACTTACCTTGTCCTGCGCTCCCGCGATGTCCCTCCTGCAGTGTCCCCTATAATGTCCTCCGGCCGATGCCGGCATCTATCTTCTGGGTTCCGTTCCCTGCAACGTCGGGGCGTACGGGGGACGGAACAGCAGGAAATTTGAAAATGACAAAAAATGACATTCACTAAATACACTAAAATCACATAGTAACACATTACTGTATCAAACCATTTCACATACATTTTGTCCCGAGTGCTTTGTCCTGTGCCCTGCCTGCATTCTTACTGTTCTTTCTGCCTAGAAACTGAGAAATGTCCATGGCGTCCAAAAAGCGTCCCTTTAGGTCAAAAGCGGTTTTAGACCAGCTAGAGAACAGCGATAGTAAATCAGAACTACTTGCAGAATTGAGTGATAATGATTCGTGGGGAAATTCGTCATCAGACACTGAAAACGATTTTGTGACTAAGCTCAGTAATGTGCGAACTTGGCGCTATATTTCAAATTTCAGTGTTTTTGGTTTGATTATATTATTGAATTACATTTATTATTATATTATTTTTTATGATTATTTATTAAATTATCATTTATGATTTCGTGTTTCAAATTTTAACATACCCGGTTGTTTACTAGACTCTTGTTCGGACAGATTTCAGTGAGTTATTTCTAAAAATTACAGGCCTACAATAAAAAAAATACATATTTCCATGCAAAAAAATGTACCGCTTTGAGCACAGAAATATGGACATAATCAGACCGCTAGGGAGGTTAAAGTGATCACATGCCCTCTGTTCTCATCTGCATAAAAGCTGGGGGAGGAGAAACAGCAGTACAGTGATCTTCCTAGTGAATGGCTGTACAGAGCTGGGGGGGCAGCGTTGGGGGGGCAGCGTTAGTCTGATCATTGGAGTGGAGCACACTGAGTCCCCAACACATCTGACCTGGGTGCCTAGTGTGCTCAGTTTTTGCATAGGAAAGCAGAGGGACTGGCAGGAACACCAGGATTTTCACACAAAGGTAGCAATACAAAGACATTAGGATACTTTTTCAAACAAGTATATGGTACAGGAGGCACATATCAGGAATATGAAATGTTGGCCTTACATTTTCTTTATCTCTATCTGTAGTGTGCAGGCAAATCTTCACTATCAATTGTAACTAAATTTGAACAATGTCTAACTGAAAACTGAAAGGGTTAGTGGTGTACAGCACGCTTTCTCAACCTTTATACCAAAAATAATTTTGAGATCCCAGGGACCCCCTGCTGAAAATAATTACATCTACATTTTACAGTAAAATATCACGACAAGCAAGTTGTTAAAAGTTTTAAATAAAAGAATAAAGAATATGTCATACCTAGCATGTTTGACACTCAGAGCAGACTATTTTACCATTCACTTGCTCAATACATCAGAAAATTTCATGACAGTTAATAATAATGACCAGAAAAGAAAAGTCCTCCAGACTAGCAAGTGGTAAAATGTGCCCTTACAGAGGTGGTAAGTGGAGAAAAGCTCACTTGAACTGCTGACCAGTGTAGACTCCTTACATTGCAAGTCAACGAGAAACTGCTCCATTACATTGGTAGCCACTGAAGGTAGGAAATCAACCTGTAATTGCCCATTGCTCAAAGAACCTCTAGCAACCTTTGGAGGAACCCTGGTTGAGAAAGCCTGCTGTAGAGGATGGGTTTCTTGCATTTTGTGTTAATGAGGACAGATAGGGATAGACTTACTCTAACATTATTTAAAAAAACTTGCATTTAGCCATGAACCTCCTCCTGAGAAACATCTAAAAGATAATAAATATTTACAAAAAAAATGTAGACATGCTGTGAGAATGGGAATACATCACAAGCATAAAGTCCAAATTTGACTGCAAATGTGTAAATACACTTTGAAGCAACTCTGTCACAGTGAAAAAAAATGTTTTTAAGAAAAAAAAACCAGAACTCTACAAAAAATATCTTTACAGGACATAGTAATCATGACTAGACACAGTAGCAAAGTGGCAGTTGACACCTGCAACCAAAGGGGGACATGGGCATCCATTGCACCTGGCCGCCATAGCTCTCCAAGACAGCAAAGGTAAGAGTCAATGCCCACCAGGCTGGTAATTAATGACATTTTTTGCAGGATAAATCTTAGAAAATAACTAACTTCATGGAAGTTAAGCCCTTTTGTGCCTTGTAGCTAACCAAAAAGTTTTGTTTGATAGCATCACCTATGGGAAGGCATGGATGGGTGGTAGGAGGGGCAGAACAATGTTTGAATTTAGAAACTGAAGTGGAAATTTACCCTGTACCCTGAATTTCTGTGTTCTTTTCAATGATGATATCCTCTATGAGGAGCTTGGGAGGAGCTCAATGTACTAACTATTGTGCTACTGTATCTAGCTATTGTGTTCTCACATGGGGCTGCCTGCCCCACCAGAACACACCGGTCAATGGCTGTGAGTGTTGATGGATGCTGATTGGCACATATGTTTCTGGCATGCCTGTTCTATGAAAGTCGTACATTTGGCCATCTCCTGTTGGATAGGGTGCTATACACATGGGACAAATGTAGTCCAGTTTCCGCTGAACCGGCTGATACTGGCCAATATTCACCCTGTGTGTACCAGGCATAACTCAAGCACCTTCAAGTGCTTGTTCTGTTGTGAGTTTCATAGATAAAATTCTGTACACTAAATGTGTATTTAAAGGGCAACGTCACCGCGGCACCCAGTCCCTCCCTCTACCCCTCTTCTAAGCAGCTATTTTCAGAAATCACCTTCACTTGCGCCAGTCTCTGCCAGGTATTTGAGACCTGAGAGAGTCTGGCGGCACATCTTTGCACACAAGGGGGATTTCTTCACAAGGGTGCAAATGCTCTAGTTTCTGGTATATGGGCACTGTAATGGCCGTGGCTTATGTACGCATGCACAGAAACCCACCACACTTGTGCATGTGCTGCACAATTGCAGTGAGCCTGTGCATGCTTGCTGTGCTCATGCGCCTGTTATAACATACTGATCAATGTACATATTTGCCAGCACACCATGGATCTTCATGTAACGCCCAAAAGTTTTTATTCAGAGTGATCACATCACAGCGGAAAAATGCAACATTTCAGGGCCACACTGGAACCCTTGGTCAGGCATGCGATAAGTGCATACAGTGGTGAAAATACATTTAAAGTACTATCCACCAATCATCATCTGACATCATAAATCCTACTAACAATATTATGAAGCAAACAAAGAAACCACAATTGTATCTAATGAATTATTCTACATGCAAAACATTTGATCGGTATAAAGAGTTAAATGGTAGAGTATAGGAAGGTTAGTCATCTCTGCAGGTTCCTTCAAATAACTGATTCGTGAAATAAAAACCAAACTATGATTGATCACATCTGTGAGATGTGCCCGATTGGGAGACACAGTCAGCAGGGTTGAGTGTCCCTGTTGCCTGGACCACTTACCCATACTTGCTTCACACACTGCCTCCTGGGATAGATGTGATGTGGCAATCCCAGAAGGTAATGGGGCATGGCCTAGGCCAGAAAGCAGGAAGTCCTGTCTTAAGAAGGTAATGGGTCACGGCCTAGGCCAGAAAGCAGGAAGTCCTGTCTTAAGAAGGTAATGGGGCACGGCCTAGGCCAGAAAACAGGTCCTGTCTTACAGCACAAAAATATGCTACAATATAAAACTAATAGTGAATTTGTTTTCCCATTCCTGTAAGAGGGAGGGGGGAGGAACAAAAAGAGAAAAGGTTGCTGTAGTGGGCAAAGTTCCAGTTCAAAGGGTAACACCACTTTCATGGGAAAAATATAGCTAATAAAAAAGGTTAATATAACATACAATTGCAACACAAGTCATATTGTAATTGAATAATATAAAAAATTACCTTTTCTTTTCAATCTAATTTTTTGTAAAATGTAATACTGCTACCTGGAGGTGTTCTGTGCATAGATGGTATACAGGATGCCCTCTAGAAATGTAATTGTCTGCTTGTGTAATGAGCTTACTGCTTTTCCCTGGAGTCTGCACTAAGATACAAGTCAGATTTTGGGCATCCCCAGCATAAAAAAATATAATTTTTAGTGAGATATTCCCAAAGGGAAACCACATCTAAAGGGATGTAAACCATGCCACTTTCTTTATTAGTATCCTGTAAGTGTAGCAGCAAATTGATAATTAAAAAATCACTCCCATTCACATTCAGTTTGCACATGGGCACATAAAAACAAACAGCTTTCTCTCAACAAAGACCATTGAAAAAGAAAAAAATGCCATTTGACAGCCTTTTCAAATTTTTTTGTTCAGCATTGTTTCTCTTTACTAGTGTTTGATATCACCAATACAATAATTCAGAGTTCAGATTAAAGCCTTAGTTCAGTGCAAACAGTTTGGCATCGAATAGATCGCTTAGGTATACTGTTAATAAAACATGCAACCCCCAAATTCTGCTCACATTGGTAGATTAAATATCATTAACTGCACGCACAGAGTCACAAAATGCAGCTCATTAAATTGACAACTTAATACAAATTTCAGGCCCCACACATCTCATGACAGTTCCTTGATTGTCTTAAAAGTCTATTAACATAACTGCAACAAAGCTTTCATTTGCAAATATTACAAACCAGAACTACCGGTCTTGGAAAATCAAGGTGAAAATGCTGCTAGTAAGAGAAGGTACGTGGAAATGCATAAATGAAGTCGAGCCAGAACACTCTTCAGATGAGTGGATAAGGGAGGATCAGAAAGCTCAGAGCACAATCTCTCTTGGCATAGAAGATGATCAAATCATACATATATGTAAGTATGAAACTGCTAAAGAAATATGAGAAAGACTACAAAAGCTGCACGAAAGAGCTAATCTCAGCAATAAACTGCATTTGATTAAAAAGCTATACCAAATCAAGCTGATGAAAGTAGTGGTGCATCAAAATGAAAATTCTGGTGCCGAAACCAAAACCGAAAATTCAGGATGCACTTGGCTGAAACCCGAAACCGAAATGGACAGTTTTTAAAACTTTATATATTTTTTTTTAATTTTTTTGTTTTTGGATAGAAATACACTTTAATGATTAAAAAAACCCAAATACAATATGTACCCCAATTTTCTTGCAAAATATGGAAGATGATGTAAGATACCCAACATGTCATGCTATAAAATTCCACGCTTGTGGAATGGCGCCAAACTATGTTATTTAAAAATCTCCACTGGTGACGCTATACAAATTTCTACAGGTTACCAGTTTAAAGTTACAGAGGAGGTCTAGTGCTACAATTATTGCTCTTGCTCTAACGTTTGTGGCGATACCTCACATGTGTGGTTTGAACATCATTTACATATGTGGGCGTGGCCTACATATGTGTTCACCATTACACGTGAGCACGGGGGGCACTTTAAACATTTTTAAAAAAATTTATTTTATTACTTTTTTTTTTCACTGTCCATTTACATTTTTTTTTTAAATCACGGTTATTCCGCTGACAAGGTATGCAAACATCCCTTGTGATAGAAATAAGCAGTGACAGGTCCTCTTTATGGAGAGATATGGGGTCAATAAGACCCCACATATCTCGTCTACAATGTAGATAAAAAAAAAATCATTGATCTAGTGCTTTAAAAAAAATGGCCTTGTTTACAAGGCGCCAGAACTGGGAGTGATGTAATGATGTCGCTCCGGTCCTCCAAGGGCATAGAGATGAGTGGAGGCCATCTTTCCTTAACTAATCTCTATGTCCAGTGCCGGGATCGTTGAATGGGTTCTCAGGTAAGGATGAGAACCACCGGGCGGCGGCGGGCAGCAGGTTTATTTTCGGCAACTTTATGGGTGCTTATTTTCATATTGGTCAAAGGCCGATAGGGGTGTTTTCGACCAACACGGTTCAGCCACCGAAATTTCGATGCATCCCTAGATGAAAGGCCAGGATATGCAGGATTACATACAGGGAAAATCTTGGATATGAACGCCTTAGAAGTATAGCAGAAGAAATAAAAGATTTTCATTTGCAGCACTATTACTTAGTGGTTTACCAGAAAGTTATAAAACACTTGTCACAGCACTTGATGCATGTCCAGATAATGAACTGACATTGGAATATGTTAAGGTCAAGCTTGTGGATGAATATAAGTGTAAAACAGAAAGCATTAGTAGTGACAGTGCTTCAGTCAGCTGAGTCTGCTTTAAAGAAGAAAAATAGGAATAAAAACAGGCACATGCAACAATAAACATGTGAATGCTTTGTGTGCAAAAAACAAGGTCATTTAAAAGCAGATTGCAGAATTGGGGAATTTAGAATGCAAAAACAAACGAAACTACAAAAGGCAAAAAGTGTGATGGAAGAAACAAATTTTTGTTCAGATAATGAATGTTTTTTTCAATCCAAAATTTGCACCTCATCTTTGCAAGCATGGTGGGTTGATTCGGGAGCTAAGAGTCACATGACAAATGACAGAAATATCTTTATTTACCTTGACCAGAGAAAACATCACCACAACTAATGAGCATATAATGTAATCAGAAGGAATAGGAGATGGTTTTCTTTACTGTCCTATTTCTCAGAGTGTCACCAGAAAGATACCTGTACAAAAAGGCCTGTAGGTCCCTGCTGTTACAACTAACCTTTTGTCAGTGAAGAAGCCCAGAAAACAAGGCAATGTAGTGACATTCCATGGTGACATGTGTGCCATCACAAAAAGGGATATCTTAATTGCATGAAGGTAAAAACTGCATGCATAAAGGTAAAACACCTCTCTGCAGCAGCAACCCCAGCCCCCCCCCCAATACTCACCTAAGCCCCCTTTTGCTCCAGCGGTGTGCACTGGAGTCTTGGCAATCCCAGGACTCCCTCTGCTCATTGGCTGAGACAGCAACTGGCTCCCGCTGCTGTTAATCACAACCAGTGAGCCACAGAGAGGGGGCGGGGGTCAAGCCGTGACTCCATGTGTGAATGGTCACTCGACAGGAGGGAGAGGCCACTAATGCCGGTGGGGGACCCGAGAAGAGGAGGATCTGGGCTGCTCTGTGCAAAACCACTGCAGAGAGAAGGCAAGTATGATGTGTTTGTTATTTTTAAAAAATTAAGCCTTTAACTGAGAATGACTATTCAAGTGGAATAAAAATTAGTCCATGTGATCAAATAAATGCACCAGCTGTATAAAAGGAAAAATGACAAGAAAAGCCTTTCCAACACAGAGTAACAGTAGAGCTAAACAAAACCGCTGGATTTAATTCATTCAGACCTTTGTGGCCCAATGGAAAAATTTACCTCAGGAAAGAAGAGTTATTTTCTCACTTTTATAGATAATTACTCCAGGTGTACTACACTATATCTGTTACACAGCATCAGTGAAGTACCAGAGAAACTTGAACAGTATTTGACTCAAGTAAGCAGCAAATTTGTCAAAATCCAGAGTGTATTGCATACAGACAAGGGGACTGAATATACAGTTGATAACATACAGGTGATTCTCAGAAAGCATGGCATTTTATTTCAAACTACTGTACCATACAACCCAGAAAAAAACAGGGTTAAATAAAGAATGATCCATACGCTTTTTTAAGAACCATACTGTTTGATGAAGATATGCCAACCACATACTAGGAGAAGCAATTATGACCACATTATGTTCACATTCCAAAAAAAAATGTAAAAAAATGGGATGCTTGCGCAAAGTAAGGTGTAATTGTGGGGTACAGTGAATCTCAAAAGGGATACAGATTTCTACACCAAGACACAAACAAGGTAATGGTCAGTTAAAGTGTAATTGTCGATGAAACTTCAGTGTGTTCAAAATTTCCTGAACTCCAATAAATGCTTCAAACTGAGGGAAATTCCACATCAGTGTCACATGAAGATAAGCAACAAAGTGACACAGAAAGATAAATGAACACAAACAATCCAAATACTGTAAAAGAAGAAACCAGGCCACAAGAGGAATCGAGAAATCCACAAGAAGCAATAACGGTATCCCAGCCAAACGTTTGTCCTATGTTGCTTCCGCAGCATTAAAATCAGAGCCAGAGTCATGGGATGAGATGCAAACACTTCTAACCCATTAGAAACAAAATGTGCTTACATTTTGTGCAACTAACAAAATGATTGCAGATGCTTTGACAAAACTGCTTACAAGAAACAGATTTATAGAACTGGGATACAAAAAGGGACTAATATAAGGAGTAGTTGTTGAGTGGGGGTGTTGGAATACAGCGTTCATGTATTTTGTGCAACAACTACATCAGTATTCAGTAGATATATATTCTTCATCCTGTAGATGTCAGTGTTCATAAGCTTGTAGCTGCATCTATGGTACTGTAAACTCTATGTCTTTTCTCAAAATAAAGTTTCCTTATTCCTTGTTGCAGGGAAGCAGAAAAGCATGTGTGGACTATGAACTGTCTGTTCTGTAGGGCTATATACAGAATTTCAAACAAAGATATTATCTCTAATCAAAGGTGGCATGTGTATTATTACTTGAATCTTGGCATGCTTTGTGTAGAAATTCCTGTACTATAGACCACTCACTGCTGCTTTATCTCCTTGTGAAGGGTGACTGGTCTTCTCTCCGCCCCCTCCTGTAGTTTTCTTAAGACAGCCTGTAGTGAATGGGGCATGCTGAGCCCCTCCCACAGCCCTGCTCCCTGCACAGGCTATGTACAGCACAGTGATGATGTCACTGTTATTTTTCCAAGGTAAATCTGGGTCTGCAAACGCATTTGCTGCACACACAGTGAATTTAAATCCTCTGTAGCTATTGAGGAATATATTTAAATGAAATGTTTTCATGCTTGGAGTTCAGCTATAAGTGCTAAATCTGCTTTAAGTACATTTCTAATGGTGTTGCGAGATAATAAAGCTGTGTTTTATTTTATTTGTGTTTTGTGGTAATATTCAAACAAGCACCAGTGGGACAAATAATAAGAAACTCTTTCTGCCTCTCAGCTCTCTATTCTGATGATGATCCCGTACGCTTCAATTAACTCATTTCCTGATTTAACTATATGGACTAAAGGGACCTTAGTGAGAGGAGGTATAAACTTCCCCTGCCAGCCATTTGCTTTCAGTGTTAAACGGCTAATTAATACAGCTAGTTGAGCTTTGCAATTAATTGCAAAGGGCATGTCTGTTATTCAGGTACTGCTGTAGTGATTGCAAGTCTAATTAAACAGAAGACACCTGCCCCTGACTTGTTATGTTATCCATCTATGAGAGTACTGTCATGACTTTGCTACTTTGAATCTTCTTCTGATCATAGGTGGTTGTAAACTCTTGCATATACCCACTGAAAAGACTAGCCTCAGGTGATACACAGAGAAGAAACATCCTCCAACATAGGTTTACCTGTAGTCTTATCTCCTATACAGCCTTCTAAAGCACACATTATACACAGCAATTCTGATCATCAGAAGGCATTGCACAGCATAGACAGGAGAGCTGAGTGTAATCTGAGACCTGAGTGGATGGAATGGACACACCTCCTCTACAAAGTCTCCTAGGGCAGTGGTCTCCAAAATGCAGCCAGATGCGACCCTTTGCTTGCTTTTATCTGGCCATTGGGGCACTATATCATCCGCCGATACCAATTGGGTATAATTCCCCCCTCTTACGCCAGTGAAGGGTGTTATAATTGTGCGTACATATATGGACAATGACAACCATAATTTGGATCATACTCTGCAAATGTCATTCTCACTCCAAATCAGTCCCCCTTCGCTTTTTTTTGAATGGCATGTGGTGTGTGTGTATGCTGGGGTCACAAGGGCATCGGGCACAGGTGGATACACTTCATGGTTGTAAACCCAATTAGCTGGTTCCATGATGTCTGTCAGACCCTTGCCTTGGCCTGGTCATAAAGCTATAAAACAGTCAGTCACTGGACATGAAAGCATTCCCGAATGGCAGTAAAACATACATCCCACTTGAAACCACTTTTTCATACAATTTCATAAATCCTGGCAGGAACAAGGTACAGTAAAACAAAGCATATATTCAGAGAGGTCAGTTTAATACAAGTCATCTGATACCTTATACCCCTAGATAACATCTACCAGAGAGCAGAAAGCGATATCTCTTTAACCGTCAACGCCAGATATGTCATATTTGATGTCTGGACGTTCAGAATATGGTTCTGCATATTAACCTGCCAGTGGCTAGGCTGCTGCATGCACCTATGGAAGGTTATTGACCATGGTATAAACATGGGAGGGATTTGGTCATAGCCAGGGTCCCCGCCTACACACCCCTCCACAAATGAGGCGATTGGTTATCTGCTTTAAGGAGACACCCTGCTGGGTTCTTAGAAAACAGGCTGTCATGCCTGGAGAGAGAGAGATGAAGAGATTCTGCCTTTTAACATCAGGAACCAACTTCGGGAGAAAAGGTACCCTTTTGTTCAGGACACTTGAACTCTGCCTAAACCGGACTTCTGCAAGTATTCTACCTTCTTAATCTTCTTCCTTTATCTCTCTGTTGTGGTATTGCTCTATTCATATATATATATATATATATATATATATATATATTGGTTACATCTTTTCTGTAAATATTTTTATTGCACCATTTTGATGTTTTTAGTACTAAATCCTATTTTCTGAAAAGTGTTGAACTGTTTCTAAAGCTCTTTAATGCAAACTAAGAATCCCTGTCTCTGAAGAGTGCTACTGTGTGTTTTAAAACCTCTGGATACATCTGTCTGCGGTGACAGGGTGTATACAGACGCTTATTCAAACATCATAGTGTTACTGCTAAGATTTGTGAATTTCCTCCTTCTCTGTAAAAAGGTGGTGGTGGCAGTGTGAAGGGTTAATTGTGTAATTAACCTGACCCAGTAACAATCGCTCTCAGGCTGTTGGCACCTAGATTGGGATCCAGTGAGCTGGAAAATATTTGTGCAGGGTGCCACTGAGAGTGGCATTGTTACGCAAGTGGCAGCGCGGTTTTAGATTGGCTAGTCCTTCGGTCATAATTTGAGAAGGACTGGGGTCTGACGCCGCGCCCGTCACAAAGGGGGCACAACTTTTTCCAAAGACACCAATGATGAGGCACAATTCCTCCCAGTAACACAAATGATAGGGTCCAATGACATCAATCATGGGGCAGAATTCCTCCCACTGACACCAAACAAAGGGGCATTCTTTTTTTCCAACTGACGTTGGGACCTTTTCTACTCCCACTGGCTGCAGTCTGGCCCTTGTAAAGTCTGAAGGACAGTAAACTGGCCCTTTATTTAGAAAGTTTGGAGACCCCTGTCCTAGTGAAACATGCACAGCTGAGCCTGTGTAATGGAGCTCCCTTCCCTGTTCCCTTCCATCCCTTGGAGTCAGCATTGCCTGTCAAAAGTTACTCATGAAGATAGCAGAGGAATGAAAGAGGATACGGAAATCATGCTCAGTGCTTTGTATTGAAGTAAGTGCATGCTATAGAAGAATATGGTTTGTTCATTTTTAATTTCACAGGTTTAAAACCACTTTAAATGAGAAACGTGGCCAGAGCTTTTTTGGCTATACGTCTCCTATGGATCACAGGAGTGCAGTTCATTCTGCACTCCTGTGACCTGTTTTCAACTAAAGCCCACGGTCGCCTGACATCACTCAGCTCGTCCAAGCTGGGGACAGACCACCCAGATACCTGGAGCAGCAGCTGGCTCAGCCTCTCAACTGCATCGCTGGAAGACTGAGACAGCCACTCCCTCCCCAACCTGGCGCTCCAGTGAGTGCTGGAGGTACAGAGCAGAGAGTGGTGACTGACAGCAGAGGGGGAGAACTGAGCGATCGGCGATGTTTAATCACTTAGTTCTCAGTGCAGAGAAAGTGGGGGGGACAGATGCAGCATCCACCTAGGTAAGTAATCATTTCTTTTTTAAACCCTGAACTTCTCTTTTAAGTTTAAGCAATCTTAAATGAACAGTATTTTTTTTACTGTTGGGGCATGGATGCTTTTTGAAAGAATTTTTTGGGCCCTGATGTCAACGGTTGAGAACCATTGGCTTATTGCATTACCAGGTCTATGAGCTGAGATGGTATTTTGCAAAGTGCAATAACAATAATGATAAGAAACACTGATGGAGCTTGCAGAGCAGCTTCTTTCAGTTATACTAAAGGTGACAATTTACATGGTACTGCCTGATTCTGTATGGGCTGTGCAGTAAGAATTACACATAAAGAACATTACCATGACCATACGATACAAGCAGCTACCCCTGCCTCTATGGTATTTGCTGCTCCAGGGATGCCAACAAAATCAGCATAGAGCAGGATCAGATTAAGGCCAACTGATGCCCAAAGCACAGACCAACAATGGTGCCCCCTCAGCCCTTCCATTGCTTCACTGACAAGACATTGAAACTCAATAAGTGCTAAAGGTGAAATTAGAGATTTAAAATTATGTTTTTGTCCAGGTCAAATGTAACATATATATATATATTGCAAAGCGCTGAGCAAACTGTTGGCGCTATGTCAATCTTGTATAATAATAATATTATTGTGTACATATAAATATATATATATTTTATGAACATAGTATATATATATATATATATATATATATATACATTTTTAGTTTTATTTTAATTTATTTAACAATATCAGTAAGCATTAGTTTACTTATAGCTACAGCAACAGAAAAAATGCAATACTTGTTTAAATACATGTAATACATTTTTTAATAAAATTATTTTACGGAAAAAAATGCAAATGCAAACATTTATTCAAAACTTGTATTAAGCAAGCTAACAAACAGTATAAGACTGAATAAGATCCAATGTTATCTCAAGCGAAATGTTAAAGCTCTAGTCACTCATAATGCCAAAGAAAACATGCATTTAAAGCGGAACTCCAGTTTCCTGTGAAAAAAAAAATTAGAGCAGCTACAAATACTGTAGCTGCTGACTTTTAAAACACAGCCACTCACCTGCCCCACGATCCCGCGGTGTGTTCACCGCAGCCAGGTGCACTGTCCCCGATGCTTAAGTGTGGGCACCCGGCTGTGAGAGCTTGCGGCTTTACAGCCAGGTACCCACTGTGCATGGATGAGCAACACTACACATTGTGAATGGTCCTGCAGTCTTCTGGAACATGTTACGTGTCCTAGAAGACTGTGGGGGGTGGAAAGGGGGTGGAGAGAAGAACTTATGCTTCCGTTCCCTTTCGCAGTCAGAGCGGGAGGGGGTTCCTGTCAAAATTGGGTATCCACAACCCCCCGCTCACCAAAGCTATGCATTTTTACAAAGCTGATAAGGACCCACGTATACTGGCAATTTAGCTGTGATGCAAGAAGTTCTGGTGTTTAGCTACAGGCAAGAGGCATAGGTGCTGGCCCCACTGTCGGTAGCCTCTCAAACTCTGTTGAGAGGCTGGATGGTGCACCTAGTGGTACAAACGTTTAGGGCCCTATGCACCCAGGGATGAATCCCCGGAATGCAAGAAGTCTGTGTTTCAAGCATTTGTTCCTGGCCAAATACTGTAAAGTGCACCATCCAACCCCAATCAGCTGCAGCAGTTGTCAGCCTCTCATACAGTTTGATAGGCTGCCTGCAGCAGGGCTGGATGGTGCATTTGTGCCCTCTGTCCTCAGTAATGAATGGTGCACCTAGTGGTCCAAACTTTTACGGCAGTATTGGGCAGGGGCCATTTTTTGTACTGTTGAATTGTTGGTTAGGGGGCGCACTGGACTCCTTAGCTGCCATTGTGCTACATACTGGATATCCAGTGCGCTCCTATGCCTTTAAGGAGAGGTGGGCTCCCTCAGGTCCACCTACCTTTGGTCTATCCATTAAATACATGTGTCTCTACTATGGGGGGCTCTCAAAATTTGTAAAGTTAGGAACTACAGATGCCGTGGGATGGCTCTGTACCTTACGCATGTATTTGCAAATGTGTGCTAACTAAACCCCTGTTTTTAAGGCATACTGTTAGTCAGGTCAATTCGGTTTGTTTGCAGGTTGGTTGGCAAGCTGAGCTGGGAATTTTTCTCTTTTGTTGTTTGACATGCGTCACCCTTCCATGTGCTCCCTGCTGTGAAGGCCATTTATAGACTGGGGCAGTGGCCTTTTTTTGTAAATGTGACCAGGCTGTCCTAACGTTCACTTCCCATTACTTCACCTAGACAATAAGGCTTTAACGGACCAGAATTGACATACTCTGCCAGAACAGCCAATCAATGCCTCTGCCCTTCCCAGTTCCTGTCCTTTAGTTGCTGCATTAGTTCAGAAGTACATAGGAATCACTAGAAGGAGCGTACACCAGGAGACAAGTGCGGGGCCGGGAGGCCCTAAAGCCAATTTCTTCCTTTAGATCTGCTTTAACACTTAAATAACTTTGCATTTTAAAAAGACGATACTGTTTTATTTTTACATTTTTAGAACACTACAAGCCATCTCCAAGGAGCACAAAATGTAACTCTGATCAAGTTCAGTAGGACTGGAGTTTGGATGTGTGCACTGGTTAATACCTCTAGCTTGTTATGTTCAGTCAGCTGTGAATTCATAGCCTGCCGCCTGCACAGCAGTAAACATAACCTATTGCTTATATTTACTTTGTGATTGCTCATTATATTACATTGGATCAGCACGTAAAAGCTTGTAGGCATCAAGTAAATTATGAAAACCTGTTTAAATCCACAAAACTATTTTACATTAACAGATTTCCTGCTTGGTATTACAGTGTACTCTCCTATCAACAGAGAGTCAGATGAGTTTCAGGGGCTGGAATTGTAATATATAGTACATATTCTAGATAGGACCAGGGGCGGATTGACAATTTGGAACTCGGGCACTGCCCGAGGGCCCGGGGTCAGTAGGGGGCCCCATGAGATGCCCCAGTACCTTTTTCATAGGCTTTTTTAAGTTTCGGCAAGGACACAGGGGCCCCATGATCCCCTATTGCCCGGGGGGCCCATGAGTTGTCAGTCCGCCCCTGGATAGGACAGGATATCCTGCTGCAAATAACCAGATCCCACAACATATCAGAGGCAAAATAACTGTTATTAAATGTATTTTCAAATTGCCTTGGTCACACATCTACTTAAAGCTGAACTCTAGGAAGACATGAAAGACACAAATTAACGCAGCTGTGTGTAGACAGGTACAGGTGTACTTCCAACCTTTGGATAACACTGTTCAGCAGGCCATACATGGGTCGAATTCCGAAAGATTTTTCGATCGGAAATCAAAAACATCGTTTGTTCTGTAATCCGATGGTGCCATCAATGATTTTGAAAATCGGTTGTTTTTCACGAATTTAGCAGCATGCCCAACAAACGAAATGGGGAGGAACCACGAAAATCGTCCGGTGCCATTGCCCCACTAACAGAACAAAAATCAGCCGATTATTCTTAGGTCTGATTTTCAAACGAAAAATTGTTCGAAAATCGACCCATGTATGGCTGGCCTTAGGCCTCTTTCACACAGGGCGGACCCATCAACAGATCTGCTTGCTAAGCGGGGGATCTCTTTGTTGATCCCTGCTGAGCAAGCGGATGCCAGGTCGGCGTTTGCTCCGCTGCTGCAGAGTGAACACTGACACGGCCTGCTGTTCTCTATGGGTGGTTGCGTAGAAATGGAGTACCTGTCTGTTTCCATCCGACTGCCATCCCATCCAATCCGATAGACGGAAGTTGAATGGATCCCCATCCATCTCTCTTTGGCAGATCGGATTGGATGTCCATTTAAACCCGCTGCACCATTGAGGAGAATAGAGGTTCTGAGCAGGTCTACCTGAAAAATGGGCAGGCTGACCCAATCGGAACATTCGTGTGAAAGGGGCCTTACATTGTTTCAGGGGGAGAGACGGTTGTTCCCTTAACCACTTACCCTCCGGAAGATATTACCCCCTTCATGACCAGGCCAATTTTTGCTATACAGCACTGCACTGCTTTAACTGACAATTGCGTGGTTATGCAACGCTGTACCCAAATAACATTTCTATAATTGTTTTCAAACAAACAGAGATTTCTTTTGGGCTTTTTATTTCTTATTTTATAAATGAAAAAGGAAAAAAAACAATATTTATTACTTTCTGCAATAAAACATATCCAATAAAAAATAAATAAAATTTTTTTATTTTGTCATAAATGTAGGCCAAAAGGTATTCTGCTACATATGTTTGGTAAAAAAAAATCCCAAAAGGCGTATATTAATTGGTTTGTGTGAAAGTTGTAGTGTCTACAAACTATGGTATATATTAAGAATATAATAATATATATATATATATATATATATATACTGTATTTTTTATCTATTTATTTTTAAACTAGTAATGGCGGTGATCAGCGACTTATAGCAGGACTATGATAGTACGATGGGCAATTTGACACTAACTGACTCTGTGGGAACTAACAGCCACTAACATCGCCAGTGACACTAATACAGTGATCAGTGCAAATAATATATACTGACACTGTACTAATGACACTGGCTGATTGGTGTGTTTACTGTGTACTGATTTTACTAGGGGATGTGCTGGTTTTTATTCCCTGCTTTGCAGAGAAGCAAAAAATGGCACATCCCTGCTGACAGGCCAGAGCTCTCTGTTTACATTCTCAGAGCTCTGTCCTGTCATCCGCTTCACCGATTGGCGGGTCCCAGCCACCAATCTTTGGCCGGGACCCATAGACCGGCTTGTGCTGTAACTAATCACAGCACAGCAGGGGGCAGCGGGTGAGCTGAATCACATATTAGATACGTGAGGAGGTCGGCAAGCGGTTATGGACACCATCCATTTTCACAGGCAAACAGGTGTCTGATTGGATGCTGTAATCGCTCGAGATCTCAGGTGGCCATCTTGAAAAAGGACCTGATAAATAGGGTGTCCCACGTCATTCAAGTGCGAGTGAATGGTAGATTGGGACAGGTACCCATTGGTTAGGGAAAGGAAATAACACAAGGAAAGGTTCCTGATAAGAAGGGTCACAATAAGGACAACTCCTATAGTGTGGGGTACTATGCAGAGACTGGAATAGGAGCCAGTGAATACAGTGCCGCCTTGGTACATCACAAACTGCAGCCCCTTTGGTAATTCAAGCCAGATACTGATAACACTGTGGGAGCATAATTCTTGGATTGTGTTATATCAGTGCTTACTGAACTATGTATGCCTATTAATATTAAGATAATTCGGGACAACATAAGACCATGTGTGATTTTCTCCTGGATATCTTGGCTGACCCTGCCTCCACATGTAATTATTAGTACATTGTTATATGTATTTTGTAAATACAAGCAATGTAAGTATGACCTGGTATCAGCCTCTTTTACTCTCTATACAGCAGGTCTGGAGTGTGGAACTAGGAAGCGATACAAGCAGCCAATCGGTTCATGTGCTGGGAAGAAGCATGCTTATAGGAGGAGAAAACAGGGTGACAGATACATAAGCATATCACTGTGCTGTTTCTCCTTCCACTGTCCATTCACAGGTTCAGAATGACCTGGGCACAGAGAAAGTGGGTTGAATGATGGTGGCCATCAGACTGGGGACATCTAATGGGTTTACTGTGAATTTTGCAGCAAAAGTTGGTTTTGTTATTTTTTCCTTTTTTGGGCTATTAAGTGGACCTGAACTCGAAAAGTGAATATTTGCTTTGTTATAGGGAACATTTAGAAGTGTTAATTTTTCCTAAGCAGTAACCAGAAAAATTACCTTCTGCCTTGAATTTCACCTGAAAAAATGTCAGTGCACTTCCTGGTAAATGAGAGAGTCTAAGCACATAGCTGTATATCGCAGTGTGAGATCTAAGGAACTGCTGAGTTTAACTGCTAGTCAGAGGTGATTTGGAGTGAGATTTGGTGATGCTGCTACTGTGCTGCTTGTTGTTCTCCTTGCTGCAACCTCTAACATGAGGTAGCAAAACCCTGCCTCTACCAAGATGGCTGCAAAATGCAGAACAAATCAGTAATTGGGAAAAGATCAGATGCAGGCAGACCACTGGCAATACTGGTGACTAGTCATTTTCACTCTGTCTTTCATGAGTTCTGTTCCTCTAATCTAGAACTACAGCCAATGTTTATTCTTTTGCAATTTTGGATAGAATACAGAAAGGTTAGATCCTCCATGTTTTTACTGATATGAAGAAAACGGCTAGTGACAGCTGTCACTAGAACACATCTTCACTGAAAGATATCCCATCTATTCCTGTTCAGATGACAACAATAAAACTTTGAACTCCTTCTCACAACCCTGGTGATCGCTATTATTGGACAGAAAGTTAGGGGTCCCCCCCAAGAGGGAAATAGATAGCAATAATAGGTTATAAGCATTTCCAAATCTATGAAAAAGCTACTGAAAGGAGATCTAATATAAAAGGGAAAATCCTGGCAAAATGTAAACTGCCCTTTTTTAGAGTAACACAAAAGGGGGCATGACTTCACAAATCTCTTTGTAAACAACAGGATCCCCATGATGATTCATACTATGGTATTTAAAGCAGAGTTCCACTCACCCTGTCAAAAAATAAAAGTCAGCAGCTACAAAAACTGTAGCTGCTGACTTTTAAAAAACAGCCACTTACCTGTCCCTCAGTCCCGTGGTGTGTACCCCGCAGCCCGTTTCACCGGCCGTCCTGATTCCAGAAGGCCGGCATCTTCAGCGTGGGCACCCGGCTATGATAGCTTGCGGCTTCACAGCCGGGTACCCACTGCGCATGCGCGAGTAGCGCTGCGCTTCATGAGTGGTCCTGTAGTCTTCTGGGACCTGTCACTTGTCCCAAAAGACTACAGGGAGTGAGGGAGGGAGGGCACCTTCCGTTTCTGATCGCCTAGGCGATTGGACCGGAAGTAGGAGCGGGTACCTGTCAACTCCACCCTTGCCCCCCAAAGGTGCCAATCCTTAATGGGGAGCGGGGGAGCAGTCCTTAAAGCAGAACTTCCCCTTGTAGGTGGAGCTCTAATTTCACACTACCATAATGCCACACTACCATATTTTATCAGCAGGTGGCACTGCTAACGAAATCTACAAAGGTAGCTCCTGATCATTCAAGGATTCTAAACAGGAGGTCGATAATTAAATAATAATGACTTTTCAATAAAAACACCTTTAATGGATTTATAAAGTATATCTAAATCTAAAAAGTATATTGCATGTAATAATAGTTTATTGTTTACCTCTTTCAGCCTCTTTGATATTTTCTTTGCTTTTCCTTTGCTTTATTTAGGCCGGGTGAACCTGCCAGTTACCACCTAGATCAGGGTTTCTCAACCAGGGTTCCCCCAGAGGATTCCAGGGGTTCCTTGAGCAATGAACAATTTTTTCCTCTCAGGTAAGTTTCCACTGACACCATTGATCTAAATTCTTCCCAATGACCACAAGTGTAAGGAGCATTCTTACGTCTGACTATCACACTAATGTATCATGAATTGTAGATAGTCATTTTTAGCAGGGGTTCCCTGAGACCAGAATCTTATGTCAAGCGTTCCACTTTGTTGAAAAGGTTGAGAGAGGCTGACCTAGATGGGCACCTCCTGGGCAAGCAGCTCCCTAAACTGAAATGTTGTCACTCTGAGAAAACACACTCTTGCTGGTTACTACAACCCTAGGTGATATTATACCAGGATCAGAATGTTCAGCTTGCAATTTTAGAGCGTAGCGTGCCTAGGAAGTGAACTTTGCTTTGTGTATCACCCACCCCAAGTGATTGACACTGACTGCTGCATCAATGCTTTAGACTCTGAATTCACTTGAACACAAAACAGACGTGGAGTAGCCATCATTCTTTGCTCCGTGAATTTTATACAGAAAGAAGTAACCTTAAAGTGATTGTAAAGGCTGAAGGTTTTTTACCTTTATGTATTCTATGCATGAAGGTAAAAAACCTTCTGTGTGCAGCAGTGCCCCCCAGCCCCCTCAATACATACCTGAGCCTCATAGCGATCCTGCACTGTGATCCTCGGCTGTCCCGGGTCTCTGCCTCCTCATTGGCTGATACAGCAAGCGGGAGCCATTGACACACGGAGCAGTTGGTGCCCCTATAGCAAGCTGCTTGCTGTGGGGGCATCCAAAGAGAAGGGTGGGGTCAGGAGAGCCTGAGGGGGACCCGAGAAGAGGAGGAACCAGGCTGCTCTGTGCAAAACCACAGCACGCAGTAGGTATGTATAGACATGTATGTTATTTTACAAAAAAATAAATGAACCTTTAGAATCACTTTAAACCGTAACTGAACTCTCTAAATCAACATTACCTATTTTTAATTCTTATGCTGCTAGCATTAGAAAATATATAGACAAGTATATTACGTTTTATTTTTATTTATTTTTAAATTTTTTCAGTTGCTTCCTAGTTTCTGGCCTAGGCTTAAATTATGTTATACATCCCTGGAGTCTATCTTTGCTTTCACCTGGAGGAGGAGCTTTCTCATCTAAGCACACCCTCCTGCCTGTATGCCTGAGCTAAGGGAAGGTGGATTCCAGGAAGGAAGTGCTACATGAATCATCTGCCCTTACTCAAGATGCTTGAAATGCTATGTGGGGTGTTTTTCCAAGTGATTTTTCAACAAAGTTAAAGCAGAGTTCCACTTAAAAATGGAAACTCCATTTATTTGTCCCCCCCCCACTGACATATTTGGCATCTTTTGGGGGGGAATGGGGAGCTGATACCTGTTTTTGACAGGTACCCACTGCCACTTCCGGCTCAGTTCTCCAAGGTGAAGTGAGCCGGAAGTTCGGCCTCTCTCCTTCCTCCCGCAGCCTCCTGGGAACTTGACTCGCACATGCTCAGTGGGCACCAGGCAGTGAAACCGCAAGCTGTCACAGCCTTGTGCCCACAGTTGAGATGCCGGCGCTATGGAGGAGAGAAGGAGAGAAGGGACGGCGTGGGTGAGCACATCGTTGGACTCTAGGACAGGTAAGTGTGTGTTTATTAAAAGTCAGCAGCTACAGTTTTTGTATAATAAACACAAAAATGGCTGGACCTCCGCTTTAAGCATGGAGACTAGAGTGATGAATTATTATTATTATTATACAGGATTTATATAGCGCCAACAGTTTGCTCAGCGCATAACAATATAACGGGAGAAAATACAGCAACAATACAGTTCAATACAAGAGGGTTAGGAGGGCCCCGCTCCTTGGAGCTTACAATGATTTTGCTTTGAAAATTAAAACTGACTTAAATAAGGTTTTCAGTTTGTGGTGCTCAGATACATTGAAGTTCTGCTTTCCTATTCCTATTCCAAAAAAAAAAGGGGTTGATTTACTGAAGGCAAATAAGCTGTTCACGTTGCAAGGGACGTTGAATTTTGCAACACAATTTTCCTAAGAGCTTAATGAATGCGGTAGTCTTTCACTGTGCAAGTACCCAATCACAAAAAAGAAAAAGAAAAAAACTCAGCATATTTGCTTTCACATGATTGGATGATGGAAGCAGAGCTTCACCACATTTGCTATGCTCTTGGGAAAATTCCCATGCAAAGTGCAACTTCACTTACAAAGTGAACAGTCTATTTGCCCTTATATCAACCCCAAAGAGGCTTGCCAGGGATAGGACAAAAAATCTACCATGTTTCTATTATCTCACACAAAGTGACAGAATTATTAGCGTTGTGCTGATCTTATTTGAAAAAACATTGTATGTTTCCTTTTGAGGCCATTAAAACATGTCATCAAACAAAATAGGAAACAGACAGCATTCAAATTATGAAAATGTTATACTGGCAGAGAGAGTTATTGATGGTAATAAGGTCTGTCGTCTTCTCCATTAATGTAGATTTTCTCCAAGTACATATACAAATAGCAACTTTTCCGAGGATGATTCTTTAGTAGCCTGTACAGCAATTAATCTCCCGCTGTGATTTATATGTATTGTGTATGAGAAAGTCGCTGTCGCTGACCTCAGCACCCTTACATAATCACTTATACATTTACAATCACAATCCATTCTAGTGTTAAGACCAATTACCCACAACTGTATAACAAAAATACTGGCATTACTTTTGTTCTCTTGTCTTTACTCCAACGGATATATTCTGCATTTCACAATTTGACATATCTATAAAATAGTTTAAAAGCTGAAACAAGATTATAATAAGAAAAAAAAAAATTTTAAACCAGAGTTTATCAAATAAATAAAGTAGCATATTCTTGGTAAAAGATAATGATGCAATGCTAGGATTCTCATTGGCACTTCAGCATAGGTCACATGGTCTCTGCCAATGCAAAGAATTGTGGGGGAATGACCAAGGCAGAGCTTTAGGCAGAAACATCCAGTCTTGTATTTGTTAATGAGGTTAATCTTATTTAAATTGACTTGTTCTGCAATGTTGAAGAAACTTTACCACTCAGACAAGTGGCTTCCTATGTTCAAATGAGCCTCAGGAACATACTCCAGCATTTATAGCCACACAGCTAAATCAGTTTCCATAATTCAATCACGATGGTATCCTGACATATGTCAAAACAGGAAGGAAGTGGAAAAGTCATTTGGAGGAGTAGTGGAATGTCTTCAATATTACAAAACAAGTCCAGTTAAATGTGACAACCTACTAAAAGTTATAGCAGCCTTTCTCAACCATTTCAACACCGAAGAACCCTTGAAATAACTTTTCTGTTTCAAGGAACCACTGCTACAAAATGACTATATCTACAGCACATGATACACTAGTGTGATGGTCAGTAGGAAGAATGCTCCTTACATTTGTGGTCATTGGGAAGAATTACCCTTAGAGATAGCTAAAAGGACTACAAGCAGCCTCTGGAGGAACCCTAGGATTCCACGGAACTCTGGTTTAGAAAACATGAGTCTTACCATGACCTGCATAAATGAAAACCTTCAGAGACATATTGGCACTATAGTATGACAATGGATCTGCCTAAAGATTACAGTGCTTAACTGTATATAGCTTCCCCATTACATATATTGTGTATCTTGCGAAAGAAGATGCTACCTCATGTTGACACCATCACCAAGATGGAGCTGCAACTCCACTGGGCTTCATATATCAGCTGAATCTTCAGAAATGAGTTTACATGTAGAAATGCAGTTATTGTTAAAATATATATTTTTGAAAATGTCTGTTCGGGTGCTAGCTCTCTTCTAAGTGTCCATGGTGCATCCATCAAGAACTCATACATTCATTTAATTTTGTAAACTAGACTACCAAATGTCAGCACAATTTTGCTTGGTTATTACCAGTTTGCATTTAAAGTTTATACTATGATTGATGATACCAATCTGTACAGGCTCCATCCCTTTTATCCTAACTAATCATAACTCCTTACAGAGCAGCCCCCCTCCCAGAGCTGAAGAGAGACTTCTAACTCTTCTCAGCATCAGCAATCTCATAACAGCTCTCTACCATGACTGCAGCTTCTCGTGATTGCTAGTTTTGTGTATTTAGCATTATTAAACAGATACCTAAGGGGGTGCTAACCCTTACACTCTGATTCATCAAATTATTGTCTAAATATCAAAAAATACATTGTACAATTCATATATTATACAACTCTAAAATATATATATATTGTGCAACTTATATATCATACAGCCAGGGGCGGACTGACAACTCATGGCAATAGGGGATCACGGGGCCCCTGTCTCCTTGCCCAAACTCAAAAAAGCCTATGAAAAAGGTACCAGGGGCATCTCATGGGGCCCCCTATGGACCCTGGGCCCACAGGCAGTGCCCGAGTTTCCAAATGGTCAGTCCGCCCCTGCATACAGCTCTATACATACTATAATATATGCAAAAAAGTCTATCCAACTTGTGTGTCTTCACAATAATCTTCATATATTCCACCTCCGCCAAAAGAATATGAATCCACCAACTGTGCTCATAAAGTGAATCACTCACCAGAACACCATGACTTCTTTAATTAAAAAGAAAGTAATTCAGCACTTATTGGTCGGATCATCCACCACTTCACTACGTTTTCTGATTTCTATACAGAGGAACCTCCTCTCCATCATGGAAATCAAAGGAAAGAGCTAATATAGTGTAGAATATTTATTAAAATGTTAAAAATACACATATAAATTGCATTTAAACTTATGTATTTAGCATTATCTGGACAAGATGAAGCAGTATTTGTCCTATTAAAATCAGTTTGTTCTGTTATTTGCTCTCTGAAAAGGCAAGTGAAACCGAATGTGCATTACTGTATGTGAATTGGTGTAAAAGGAACAATACTGAAGGAAAAGCTGTAAGCTTTCATTAACCGCTTTAGTGCCGCTCCACAGCAGAAATACTGCTACAGCGAGGCAGCTGTGCACAAAATCACGTACCATTCGCGGCTGCAGCTGTCAATCACCGGGTTCCAGCTGGTGATTACTCGTGATTGCCAAGTATCTCCAACAGGGGGGAGAACTGTTTGTAAACAAAACAGTTCTCTCCACTGTCAACTCCTGCACACTGATTTGCGTGGATGTGCATAGCATAGCCATATAAAGCACTGTGCTTACAGTGAAGCACTAACACAGGACACTATGTAAGACAGCACACAGTTAACCGTTTGATCGCCCCACATGTTAACCCCTTCCTGCCCAGTGCAGTATCAGTGCTTTTGATCAGTACTGATCACTGTATTGGTGTCATTGGGGATGTCAGTGACACAAAGTCAGTTCCTCCCAGTGTCAGAATGTCCACCGCCGTCCAGCAGCCCTGCAGCTCCGCTATAAGCCGCTGATCACCGCCATTACTAGTAAAAAAAAAAAAAAAAAAAGCCCAGTATATATACCACCATTTGTAAATGCTATACCTTTCACGTAAACTAATTAATGTACATGTATTGGGATTTTCTTTCACAAAGACAGGTAGCAAAATACATTTTGGCTTAAATGTATGACAAAATTTGATTTTTAAAATTTTTTAGTGGACATGTTTAATACCAAAAGTCAAAAATATAGTGTTTTTCTCAATATTGTTGGTCTTTTTTTTTTAATAGCGCAAAAAATATAAACCGCAGAGGTGATCAAATACCACTGAAAGAAAGCCCCATTTGTGGGAAAAAAAGGACGTACATTTCATTTGGGTGCAACGTTGCATGACTGCGCAATTGTCAGTTAAAATAACGCAGCGCCGTAATGCAAAAAATGGCCTGGTCAGGAAGGGAGGTAAATCCTCAGGAAGGCAAGTGGTTAAAGGCCAACTGTACCCAACAATTTCTATTAATATTTTGCATGGTTAATGGCAAGATAAATGGCATGATCCCTTTGTGTACCTCTGACGGAGAACAGTAGGAAGATATCAATCAATAAGCTCCTATATTATAACCCTTCACACAAAATCACAACTTTCTCCCTAGAAAGTATACAGTCTAGGGAGATTATATGTGTCTGATGACGTCACTCCCGTAAGTGTCGCTGCGGCCATTTTGTTGGTTGGAAACATGTGATTTTCAACCTGAAACTTGAGAGAGGAATATGTGAAGCTGGATATCCCTGTTTTATATGTGAGTTACTATTAAAATTTGTCCATTTTTATGGATTCTGCCTAAGAGCCTTTTATGCTTTTATGAGGAGTTGGGAGGAATACCTCTGAAAATGAAGGATTGAGAGATACGGATTTCCTATGTCAGCTCATGCTTGAAAATACTGGAAGAGGGTAATAGTACCTAGCATCACTTTTGGCTGGAGTTTAGAGGGTACTAGTACCTAGTATCACTATTCATGTGATTGTAGTGATCACATTTTTCACGATTTGGGTTTGATTTATTTATTTGGATTGTGATATATATTTGATTTATTTTGCACAAAATTTTTTGGTGTGTTTTTGTGTTGTGCACAGAGTGAAGTGTATATATATATATTTTTAAAGGGTAATACACTATGAATTTTCTTTTTTCTATTTTTCTTTCTTTGAGGTGATCATGGAGTCTTAGAACCAATTTCTGCTTTACTGGATTGAAAGAAAAAATTTTTTTGGAACTTGGACACTTTGGGTTTATTGAACACAATTTTTTATATATAATTTTTATATATATATTTTATTATAATTTTGATATTTTTTTGGGGTTTTTGGTCTTTTTGCTTTTTAAAGACAGAATTGAGTGTGGATTTATGTAAACACAATTTAGTTGAAGTTATATTGATTATATTAATAGTTGGAGTTTTTTGGGGTATTATATGTGTATCACAAAAGGATTTATTAGACAGTAGGAAGATATCCCCACCAGAGCGCTTCCAACTGCTCTGCTTACTACGAAGCCAAGAGATGGAGCCACCTCCCCTTAGGGGTTCCTCAAATTGTACAACAAATACATAACTGCAAAATACAACTTTTTAATGGCTTTGAGAGTGGAGATAGAGACACAAACTACTGCAAATAAGTCTTTTTACTGGAATATCAGAGATGTAACAAGCCAATGCAGATATCTCCTTGGGCAGCTTTTGCCTTTAGAGATTGGTAGTCCAGGAGTAAAATAGGGCAGTGCCACTGTTTGAATATTTTTTTTATCTTTTTGCCTTTGTTATGTCTTGCCTGCCTTCCCCCATTTTGCTGCTATGGCTGGTTGTAACCAGACAAGGTAAATACAAAATTTTGAAACAAAATGGATACCCTGCATTTTTTATCTTGTTCCTGTATCTTGCCACCCTAAGGGTTATCCAACCACTTCATATGGCAAGACTGCCTTGACTGCAACTAGTTGAGCACTTTCTTTCCAGACATTTTTAAACATGACGTCCAACGCCCAAGAGTAATGGTGTTGCGAATTCTTATTTTGCATCTGTCAAACTCCTAACAGAACAAGAAAGTTACTTGCTTGAGGTTAATTAGCCTTGTTATTTTTACATTTTTACCTATTGCCTAATATTTCAGCAATAGATGGATACTGGTATGCCAAAAAACATAATTACTTTGTATAATGGTTGGGGACCATGAAGGTAACATCTTCCCAGGTCTGCCCCGTGTTGTCATGGTATGTCTTGTACAGTGTTTTTCATATTGTGAATTAAACTCCAACAACAAGTTTTAGCCCTCTTCATATTGGCTGAAGTGGGTGGGAAAAGCCGAGTGATCAGAATTCCTTAGTAAAACAGGAAACCATTAAGAGATTCCTTATATCACCTTCCAGTAAAAGTTTAAATATTTTGGGTGGCCTAAATATTTTTGTTCTCTCTAATCAGAAATGCTGACACCACCCAACCAACAGCTGCTTGTTTTTTTCTAGGGGTGAGGACTAAGCTCATACTAACCCACCAATCCTACGAAAAACCATGCTCCCCCATGGTCCAGCGGTGGACTGTTCCTGTCTTTGGAGTGTGCATTGAGCGTGCTGATGTCAGGAACAGTCCATTTACAAGATTGCTGGACCACGGGGGGGTCAGGACCTGGAAGGACCGGTCTTGTGCAGGGAGAATCAATGAGTCGGGTGAGTATATCTTTGGTGTCCTCTCCCCTAGCACAAAACAAGCATTTAACTCACTACATGGGCAAAAAATAAATAAATCACGGTGTTCTGCTTTAATCACCTATTAGTGAGGAAATCTGGCTTGCTTCAGTCTTTTCCTGTTGTCTCAGGTAACAACTTTTATTAGTTTTATAAAGTCACAGAAAAACATTGCTCTGGTATATTGCATAATACAGCAAGCACGTGAAAAAAAACTAAAACTAAAATTGATACTTTTAACAAAAACAGAAATAAAAAAAAACTGAAAAAAACTGTAATGTAATATCGTAAAAAAGTAGAATAAATGACATCTCATGATGCATACCTCAGTCATTGTAACACATCATTGACAGCTACACAAAATCACTTTTTTATGATGATACAAAAGGAACTCAAGAAAAATCCAAGGATTCACCATGACTTTCCTATAATAAGTAAATCCTAGCACAACTGAATCAATCATACATCTTTACACCACAGTTTATAGCAGACTTTTTAACATGGAGAAATACTTAAATTAACTTTCTGGGCTCAGGGAACCTGTGCCACAAATCACTACATTCACAGTTAATGGTACATTAAGGAGATGATCATGAGGAACAATGATGCTCACATTTGTGGTCATTGGAAAGACCCCCCTCCACCCTTTGCAGATCACTAAAAAGATGGTTGCTGCCAATTGTTACTCATCTGAGAAGTAGAAATTGCTCACTGCTCAAGGGACCCCTAGCAACTGCTGGAAGAACCCTAGGGTTCAATGGAACCCTGGCTGAGAAAGACTGGTTTATAGATATCATAGTCTCTATTTTATAAGAAAAACAGCATATACATTCAAAGTTTGTCAAGTTGAAAAAAGGCACAAGTCCATTTGGTTCAACCAATAGAAACAATAAATAAACACAAAATGTCCATATACAGAATCCTATACCCACAGTTGATGTAGAGCAGGGGTCTCCAAACTTAGGAGTATGGAATAATGTCCCCTCTTTGGTATTAGGGGGAGGGATGATGCTCCATCGTTGGTGTCATTGGGAGGATTAGATCCTATCATTGGTGTCAGTGGGAGGAATAATGCTCCATCATTCGTGTCAGCGGGATGGAATAGAACCCCATTATTAGTATCAGTGGAAGGAACAGAGCCCCATCCTTGGTTTCATTGTGAGGAATACAGCCCCATCATTGGTATCTGTGAGAGAAATAGTGCCCAATCATTGGTGTCATTGGAAGCAATAGTGCCCCATCATTGGTGTCATTGGGAGGAATAGAGCCCCGTCATTGAGGTTATTGGGAGGAATACAACCCCATCATTTGTGGCAGTGAGAGGAATAGAGCCCCGTCATTGGTGTAAGTGGGATGGAATAGAGCCCCATCATTGGTGTTGGTGGGATGGAATAAAGCCCCAGCAATGGTGTCAGTGGGAGGAATAGTGCCCCATCATTGGTATCAGTGGGAGGAATAGTGTCCCATCATTGGTGTCAGTGGGAGGAATAGTGCCCCATCATTGGTGCCAGTAGGAGGAATAGAGCCCCAGCAATGGTGCCAGTGAGAGGAATAGAGCCCCAGCAATGGTGTCAGTGGGAGGAATAGTACCCCATCATTGGTGTCAGTGGGAGGAATAGAGCCCCAGCAATGGTGTCAGTGGGAGGAATAGTGCCCCATCATTGGTGTCAGTGGAAGGAATAGTGCCCTGTTGTGGGTATCAATGGCTGGAACTATGCCCTACTGTTGCTGACAGTTCGAAATAATGCCCCAAGGCCCAGATAGAAGCAAGCAAAAGACCTCATTTTGCCCTCCGGGCTGCAAGTTGGAGACCACTGATGTAGAGGAAGGCAAAGAAACCTATCAAGCATGGTCCAACTTGCTCTAGCAGGGGAAAAATGAATTCTATCCTGATCCCCCCCAGGAGGCAATCCGATATTTCCTGGGTTAACAATTTCTGGTGCTATCACCTATAAAGGTCAATATCCTGTTACATTCTGTGCATTTAGGAATGCATCCAGATCTTTTATAACACAATCTACTGAGCTGGCTGGAGCTAATTCTTGAGGAAGTCTATTCCAGATTTTCACAGCTCTGGCTGTGAAAGAATCTTTTCTGTATGTGGAGGTTAAAGTGAAACTGAACACTTTCAATCAACATTAACTTTGGCTTAGGCCAAACTGATGTAATACATCCCAGGAGTCTTTATGGACATTCTTTTTCTCTATATGAAGGAGGGGCTATTTCAGCTAAGCATACCCTCCTGCTTGCGAGCCTGAGCTAAGGGCAGATAGATTCCAGGATGTTAATGCTACATGAATCATCTGCTTAAGATCAGCACAGCTAGAAATGTTAGGAGGTTGACTTTTAAAGTGATTTTTTAACAAAATAAAGCATGGAAATATGGATGGACGGGGGAGTTTGCTGTGGATATTACAAATTAATGAAATAGTGTTTTCGGTTTGTGGTGCTCAGATACAATTTAGTTCCACTTTAATAAACAAAACAAAGAAAGATGACATTTGATTGGTTAGTATTATTTATTTCACTGCACTGCTGCTTTCACTATCTTATTAAATCAGTCTGACTTTGTATTTTGTGATTTTGTTCTTGTTTTATGAACATTTATACATAGTAGAATCCATCATTTACAATTTCCAAGGGCACCACAAAAACTGTAAATTTAAAGAAAGCGTAATGAATGAAAGCATGACAAAAAGTAGATGTAAACTCTGGTAGACGTGTGGTGATGGGGATGTCATTTACAGGTTCTATGTACCCCCCACCCCACTCTTCTTTTCTCCAGGACCGAGAGCTGTCTTTCGATATTGCATCCTCAATACTTCCTGCTGATAAAATCTGGTATTATGACTTCTCCTGTCAAACATAATCATGCTTTATAAAAGCGTTATATCCAACACAAATACTCTGTATATTGCCACACAATCAACAACATGAGGACGATGATTCCCTTGCTGCTTATGAGACATAAGGATAGGAAGGAGGGAGGATCTTTATATGTCACCGTTATTACGTCTGAGACCATTTATAAATAGAAAAAAGGATAGACACGCGGTGAAACATAACAAGCACAATGGTCAATAACTGATTGCCAAATAAAATTACAGACACCTTTGATAAAGCTTCCTTGCTCAGGAGATCTTCAGCCTGGGTTGCCAGCTCATCCCTTTAATTACTGACAGCCATGAATTACACTGGCTCTGTGCCTGATTAAATTCAGGTAAGACATTGACCGAATCCAATCAGCCAAAGAACACGTATCACTTTTGTATGTCACTAATGAATGGATGAAACAAACACCAAGGAACATTGGTGATACTGTAAATACGTCTCCTTGTACTGCAGTCATATGTATCACTAACAAGCAGATTTTTGAAGCATGCTCTTTGTTGTTCACTGACGTCTAAACAATTTAACGGAAAAGAAAAAAAAAAAGTAAATCAGAAGCTTACTGGAACAAAGTCATCAGGCCCGCATTCCTCTCCTCGGAATTTGCAGTTCAGAAGCATTTCTCGGATGTCATGGCCAGCGCGGTCATAGAACTCCTTCATGTTGAATGGCTTTGGTTTAAAGTTGCGGAAGTTAGCTTTATCTTGTAAGACTTCCATTACTTTCTCATCAGCAAGGTGAGAATCCGGTAACTCGTAGCTGAGAAAAAAAAGTAAAGGATATTTTTAATAGACATCAGAGGAAACATGTTAAAGTAAGAAGACACCGTCTACAATACCAACCCAAGATAACAGCCTAGGAATATGCAGCACATCATAGGGACTATTATAGTTTTAGAGCCAAATCAGTAAAAAAAAAATATAAAATACATCTAATGACTTCAAAAACCAGCTACTGAGTTATGCACAAGCCCATTAAAGTAAAAAACATTGCTTGTATTCCCTAACTGAGCCAAAGCCTTCTTAGTTCCCCTTCCCAGACTCTGCAGCTCACAGTAAGAGGGTTTCGGCAACAGAGGCAGTGCTACCAATCTAGAAAGCAGTGGGCAGGACTGTGTGTGGCAAGGTGCTGATTGACAAGCTACAGAATCAGCAGTGCAAATGGTGATAGCCACACTCCCCGCAATCATTCCATTGTATTGCAAGAAGCCACAATCTACATGAGGGTGACAACACTTCAGGACCAGTGCATCAGTGTTATCAATCTCATCACAGGGGAGGAGGAAGACTTCACTGCTAGGATCAACAGATATTTGCAAGACTTTGCAGGGGAACCAAGCGAAAGCTCCAGTTGCACTTAAAGTTCACCTTGGAAACATGCTACATGTTCCACCCATATGTTACATGTTCCACTCCTGCCTCCTTTCCTGTGATCCCCCCCTCCTTGTAACAACAGGCGGGGGATGTTTTCCCTGCACCTGCTGTCACAATCTAAAAACAGTTCGGCAGTACAGGGCTTTGCCCACATGGCAGCATCACTCTTTCAAAGAGTTCTGTGAATGAATGAGCTACATCTACCTCTATCAGCCTCCGCATCCAACGGCTCATATTTCCCAATGAACTGTGAGGGCGTTTCGGGTGAGCTCTCATAGTTAATTGATTCTTTGCGCCATTCAGTAACTGCCTACCCGTATGAGGTATGGGTAGTCCGTGTCTGGAGAGTCTTCAGGATCCTGGCACTGGCCCGCAATCTGCTGATCACAGGTACAATGCCTTACAGGCTCCAGTGTAAAAAAATTATAAATGGACTTTTTTTTTACCTGCATAAAAGATGTGCATTTACTATTATTATTAATATTTTTTTTTAAATAAAAGGTGAACTTAGCCTTTACTTTCAAATGCTGCAGCATCTATTTTTTGAATAGGAGGCCATAATTCCAGCTCCACTTCAAAAATGATCATTTCACTTGAATTGCTTTACAGACTAAGCCAGATAATATTTAATTTGCTCATTTAGCCACAGTGTGCCAAGTCACCTGTGTCAGTGACCTGTAATTATTTTTCAGCTCCCAAATTATCCATGTGCCACTCATTCTATTGAGCTTTAATGGGAAATACAAATATTTGAGTTCCTAAGGCAATGATAAATACACAGTTAACAATTCAAGGCAAAAGACATATGGATACTTGAGGCCCCAGTTTTAAAAGGACTGGGCATCACATTTACACACCAGCAACGGCACAGTGATAAATAAAAGGTTACATAGTTACATAGTTAGTCTGGCTGAAAAAAGACAAAAGTCCATCCAGTTCAACCATAGGTACTCTCAAGCAGTGGCGTTCCGAGGCAGGTGCGGGGGGTGCGGTCCACAGCGGGTGACACTGACCGCACGCGGTGACACAGGACCCACTCCCTAAAAAGGTAAGTTGTAAAGCAAGCCGACGATCCCATCAGGTTGGATCCGATCCATCCTGCAAGGATCGTCGGCTTTCTTTACAACTTACTTTTTCTTGGAGCGGGTCCGGTGTCACCCCGTATAGGTTGCATGCCGATGATCCTCATCGGCAAGCAACCTATACGGGGTGACACCGAACCCGCCCCAAGAAAAGGTAAGTTGTAAAGAAAGCCGACGATCCCCACAGGATGCATCGGATCTGCGGATTGAGCATAATGGATCGGAGTCCGATCCATTATGCTCAATCTGCAGATCTGATCCATTCTGCGGGGATCATCGGAGAGGGTGTCATCAAGTGTTACCGCACCATGTGACACCTACCCTAGGGACGCACTCAAGTTAATCTAAAAATGGCAAAAAGTAGATACAGGGTCATACTTTGGGAATGGTAGTTGTGAGTTTTATTATGTTAATATCTGGGACTCCTCCCATCAGTCTAAGGGAAGCTAAGCTTGCCCTCACAGATTCTTCAGTTTCTTCTAATACATTATTCACACCACTGCTTCGCCCATTCAAATCTATAACATACGTTGTTTTTTTCATACAACGTTTGATAGAAGCATCAAGATGGGTTGACTGAAAGTTCTTTGTAAATATTTTATAGTGGCAAGCTTTCCTGCAGGTCACATTAACTACACTTTTTCTTTAAAGCTAACATTTAAATTTTTTTCTGCAGAGTTACTTTACTTACAGGCTGCTAGATCCTGTAGAAATCTTCACTGCAGGGCTGCCCTGTCCTCTTCCTGCTGCTGTACGTCTGGCTACATGGGAGTTAACAGCTTTGGGTCTCCAGACTTAGTGGCGTTAAAGATAAACCCCCTCCTCCTCTCTCATCTCATTTACTGATTACACTGCCTGTAACACAATCTGTGAATGGAGGAGAGAATCATGTGACTGATCAAACTCTCATTCGCAGATCATGTTACAGGCAGTGTAATCAGTAAAAGAACTTTTTTCATTGGCGGGAGGGCAGGAGGGGGAGTCCCCTTGTTAGATCATCTTTACTGCAGCTGAGCCCAGGGACCTGAGGCTGTTAACCCCACAATGCCAGAAGTTCAGCAGTAGGAAAAGGACAGGGCACATCATGGGACATACTTTTGTACAGGTATGTACTATAACTAACAAAAGTATGGAAAAGGAAAAACTGAAATATCACATTGGCATAAATATTCAGACCCATGAAATTTAGCTCAGGTACCTCCCATTGGAAGCTCTTGGAAGTGTCCTAGTTGTGCCAAACTTCTTCCATTTGAGAATTATGGAGGCTACTTTGCTCTTGGGAACCTTCAGTGTAGCAGAATTGTTTATGTAGCCTTCCCCAGATCTGTGCCTTGCAATAATCCTGTCTCTGAGCTCTACAGGCAGTTCCTTTGACCAAAGTGTTGCGGTATTTCAGTTTTTCCTTTTCTGTGAATTTGTAAACATTTCTAAAATTCTGTTTTCACTTTGTCATTATGGGGTACTGAGTTTAGATTAATGAGAAAAAAAAAAGAATTTAAACAACTGTAGTATCAGGCTGCAACATAACAACAATGAGAAAAGTGAAGGGTATCTGAATTTTTATGAATGCACTGTATGTGTAAAGCCAACTTACATATCTTCTGCTATCAATGCTGCCAAAACTAGACCTGAACAGGCAGTCAGACAATTCTGCCATTGTAGAAGGTTTGGTATACTTTATTAGGGTATTTGGCTAACTTTCTATGGACATTCTTTGGTAAATTGGTAACCTTCACTGGGTTTCATGTAAATTCATCAATGGAAACCCAGTGCAATAATAAGTTGACATAAAGGGGTTTATTTACTAAACCTGGTTGACTCAGAATCTTGTCCACTTCTGCATAAAAACCAATCAGCTTCCAGGTTTTATTGCTGAAGCTTAACTGAACATGCTAAGGTTAGAAGCTGATTGGCTACCATGCACAGGTGCCCAAGATTCTGAGTCAACCAGGTTTAGTAAACAAACCCCAAATAGTCTTTCTTTGAATTTAATAACATTTGTTAGGGCCTCTTAACCTAGCCATAGATGAATCGAAATTCGGCTAGTTTAGCAGGGACCAGTTGAGTGGAGTGGAGTGTCCCCACTATCAGAATACAGTGGGGTTGATTTATTAAAGGCAAATATACTGTGCACTGTAAGTGCAGTTTCTTCAGAGCTTAGTATGTGAGGTAAAGCTTCACTTTGCAAAAAATACCCAATTACATGTGTAGCACCCTCCTAGTCAGCTATGAGGAGCTAAACTCTCAACTGTTAGCCAGCTAGGCTGAGTAGCAGCCTGTGTAACAGTCAGAGGGGTCAAATTTCAGTCAGGGCTGAGAGGCTCTGAAGACCAGCTCTCTGAGACTTCCCCCTGCTCTGGAACTTTGGAAAAAGTTCTAGAAGCAGTGGGCGGAGGTGAGGAGTGGCTTATCGGCACTTTTGAGGGATTCTGGACAATCCCCAACAGAAGGCTTGGCATGGGACCAGAACAGCCCTTAAAAGTAACAGAGCCTGCTCAGCAGCAGGAGAGTTCCAGTGGAAGATGGAGAGGAAGTGAGGCTGGACAGTAGGAGCTTGGGAGGGGGCCCAGATGGAGAGAGGCTCACCTACAGGCAGAGGACCTTGGAGGGGGGAAAGCTCAGGACTTCAGGCCCCCAGAGCGAGGACCACCTGTGCAGCAGGGAAGGAACATCCCTTCTAGAAGGCCTGGTAGCAGGCACTGACCCACCAGCAGGATAGGAGAAAGACTGAGTGAGTAGACCTGCACCCCCCGGGACAGTAAGGGGAAAGAGGCACTCTAGTGGGAAACTGGATTCGCTTTCTTACCCTGGACTGTTTCACACTGCAGTGGCAGTCACTGGATCCCAGGGAATTTACCCAGTACAGCTGGATGAGGAAAGGATTCATCTAGGGTCTCGGGTGCTACAACAGGAGATGCTGGCTACCTCTCCAGAATAATTTTTGCTGTAAGGACTTATACATAGTTGCTAAAGAGTTTGTCCTCTCTGGCCTTTACCCTAGGGCTTCCCATGCACCCCTTATCCCATCCAAGTTCAATCCCCTAATAAAACTTTGAAACAAGATCAAGGACTGGTTACTGTCTCCTGAATGCAAGTTTGAGTAAAAGAAATACGTGTTGCCTGACTGTACAAGGCTATAGGGGGACCCAAACTTCAGCGACTCCAAAGGTAGTAGTGCTTCACATGCAATAAAAATAAAAAACAGCATTTTTGCTTGCACTTGATTAGTTGAAAGAAATAAGCAAATCGTCCCCTCATTTCAGAGCTTCCTCTCAGAACTAGAGCAACTGTACTTAACAGTGCACAGTATATTTGCCTTTAGTAAATCCACCCCCATGTATTAGTATAGAGGATTCCTCTATCCAGCTCGATTGTGTGGATGGAGGAATCCATTTGTTTTTTTGTTCAGCCAAAAAATAATCCATCTATGGACAGCTTTAGTTTGTTAGGGTGTCCATGGGCTTTGGGCTTGTGTGGATGGCATTGGTTCGACATCAGCTTAAAGGCATTGTAAATGTTCCTATCTATATCTTGTATTTTTCACCTGTGTAGGATGTGCTTTGATTATGTTGTTTAATGGTGTCATTTGTTGCCCTATATGCACAGCTTAGTAAATCTTCCTTTGTCAGCAGTTTCTGCTTGTGTTCATACATAAGACATGTGGCATGGCACTGCACAGGTTAACACGTGACCTCTGTCTGTAGTTTCAGAACTGACACCTGTGAATAAATGACATATCCCAGAACCATTGGGTTTCTCAGTCTTGTGTTCTGCAGGTGAGAGCTAAATAATAATGGAGATCTGACATAGACACAAACAGGCAGAGCAATGAAAGGAAGACATATTTTTTCACATTAGCACTCCCACTTTTGTGATGCAACACAGAGGAAATGGCAAGGCATGCCCTGGAAGCTGTGTGACCCAGAATAAGAACTTGCTTATCCTTTTGACGAATAGGGACAGACTAGGTGAATGAATACATGCACATAGGGGAAACGGTCAACCATGACACTACCATCTGCAGCCACAAAATGTGAGTCCATCATTACAAGGTAAGGCAAACAAACGACACAGGAAATATAAGTACACTAATATCTACTTAAAACAACAAAACATATGAAAGAATACAATGCCTTTAACATGATCCTTGACATCATTATGAATTCATTGACAGGTGAATTTGACATGCCATTGACCTCCTTCAAGTAGCTTTTGCATTTCAATAGACTTGTAAGGGAATGCAAAGCATTTTTGAAGTGAACAAAAGCCCTTTGATACATGTCCAACATATCCCAACCCTGGCCTGGAGTTTGCATATTCTCCCTGTGCCTGCGTAGGTTTCCTCTGGGTGCTCCGGTTTCCTCTCACACTCCAAAGACATGCTGGTAGGTTAATTGGCTCCTGTCTAAATTGGCCCTAGTATGTATGAATGGGAGTTAGGGACCTTAGATTGTACGCCCCTTGAGGGTTAGGGACTGATGTGAATGTACAATATATATATGTAAAGCGCTGCGTAAATTGACGGCGCTATATAAGTACCTGTAATAAATAAATAATAAATAAAACATATGCAGCCAAGGGCTCCTGTGCTTTCTATACAAGGGCTGAGACAGTAACTAATCATGGTAACACCTTTTGGGATGGGATAAGATCCACAGTATACATATGGCAGTCATGAAACTGTACACAAGTGCAAACATTAGTCACATTACCCATGCAGTATAGCAATTTGCAGCTAACAGTTAAATGGTTACACTACAAAAGTACAAACACAACCTGAAAAAACACACTACAAAGAAAAACCATAAATCATGTGTACACAAATATACCAAGTGTATTTTAACAATAATACTACTACTATTAATAAAAATAATAATTATTATTATACAGGATTTATATACCATCAACACTTTGCATAGCACTTTACAAAATAAAAGAAGACAGAACAGTTACAATACAATTCAATATAAGAAGGTCCTGCTCGTGAAGCTTGCAATCTAAATCCGGATGTCATTATCACCTGACTATTTACATACAAGTGCCACTACATGCTTATGCAATGAGCCACTCAGAGTGACCATTCTCATCTCAGGGTTCCGTGAATCTTTAGGCTTCCCCTAGAGGTTGCTAGGAGTCGCTAGGAGTTCCTTGAGCTGTGGCTAATTGACCTTCCATCTGATGATGTCTGCATAGTTTCAGACACAACCCTACTTGGCAAAGCTAGTAGCATAACACCAGCTATTGTTTTTGGCTGACTGGCAATCCAACCCCCTCTGTAAGGGTGCTTTCTTCCCATTAACCACCAATGTAAGTTACATTTTTCTAATGACTCCGATGGACTAATCTTAGCAACGGTTCTTTGAGGCCTGATAATTATGTCAAGGGCTCCTATGGGGTAAAAGGTTGAGAAATAAGGACTTACTGTATAGTCTCTTCCAAAAACTAATGACATTGGGTAACAACACAGGAGAGCAATGGGGAGAAAAGAACAGAGCACTGTCACCCCCTAACAGGAAGCGCCTTAACAAGGAATTTCATGGCAGGCTTACCACGCATTATTTTAATGAAAGCTGAAAATTTGAAAGGCTTGAAAATTACTTTTTAAAATACATTAACATTTTAAAGGTTATATGATATTTGATTGTGTTTGGCATGAGGTAATGGCTTGCTTTATTTGGGTTAGAAACCACTATTTCAGGAACCACTGAAACTGAAGGAATAAAAATCCCACAGCTGAATGTTTGAGTTTCAGATCTATGCTGGAGCACCTGCTCTTTGAAGACAGGGGAAAGTAACAGAGCAGCAGAAGTAACTGAGAAGCCAAAAAATAATCAACCCCTGCTCCTCTGATTACCGGGGGGGGGGGGGGGTACAACATTTACCTAGCAACCTACTTCACACTAGGAGGATTCTACATGTACTGTCATCATTTTCCAAAACGTTTAGGCTTCTCATTTAGTCACATCTCACTCGCCACACGTTTAGAAAGTTGCCAGTGAATGTGTGGTGAATGTTGCTTCCTTATGCCTGATGTAACCCTATAAATGCCACACTACTGTGCTGCAATTGTCAGTATTACATATGATTTTGGGGATTTTGCTGCACAGCCTCATAAACATGCATGGGTCATGTCTGGCGGCCGTAACACCCACCAAATGTGAACATGCTGTTTCATTTTTACCATGGCAGTGGAGCACAGCACCAAGGCTGTGGCATGTGTACAGCTCTGAGTGGTTGCATGCCCTCATTCAGGTGGGTGGTAAAACCATAGATCAACTTCTGGTTTTACTTCCCCGTAACGGCACATATGAATGAATCCTAATGCTCATGTTGAATCTGGCCATCCACCTGTAGACTTTGGGGTGTGTTTATAAAAGCATTTGCAGAGCTATTCGTCCTCTGGAACTCTATGTACCTTCGTTCCGTGTGAATGGGAGCAATAATGAATGTTTCTAGGCTATTTTCTCTCCAAATCAAACATTTTTCATTCATGCAGAATAGAGCTAACCAGAAAAATGGACACTAAATTGAGACGACAACGATAGTAAATAAATATTTGATTCCCGTGATTCAGCTCTATCTAGTGGCCATAATGTGGCATTTTCCCGTTTTGTTTTATTACATATGAATGAAAAATGCTCAAATTAGAGAGAAAATAGCCTAATAACATTTGCTTTTGTCTCCATTTGCAAATAATTCATTACAGTATATGCAGTTTCACATGTAAAACAGCATACATTTTTTATAAGTACACCCCATAAAATTACCATTTTCCAATTATGGTTGAATAAGGAGTCAAGTGCATGTCAGTGGATATTTTATGACCTATACAGATACCCCTGGCCACGTGGTCGAAGGGAAGTAACTAAAATCAAGGTTGGATTTTCTTAGCCCATCACTGTTGTTCTCCTGAGATATGGCCAATGCCATGGATGTTTTCATAATGAATAAACACACACTTGGCTGTTAGTAAGAAGCATATTTTTCCACCAGTTGTTTCCTCAAATTATCATTTGGCAGTCAGATTTTCTGGCTACCATGCTTACATATACCTTAGTGGTGGCATATTAGTTCTGCTAACCAGATAATTTCTATGTGTCAAACAGCTTATTGACTAGGGACAGATCCCTTTTAGCACCATTTCTTGTATGGGTGTCAAAGGCACAGGAAGTAAGGGAAAATCTCCCAAAGGGGTCCCAGACAGAAATAAAAAGCTGACACAAAATGTAACAACCTCACTCTTTCCAAAATTTAAATAAAAAAATGCACATATCTATAAAAGAAATCAAGAATATTTTCTATTCCAACACACCACACACTCCAAGTCAAGCCTTTTTGCTAATCATGAAAAAGCATGTTCATAATAAAGACATGGCTGTTTCCCTTAATCTTATTACACATTATACTGGAGCTACAATAGGGGACTTATTTTTAAATGCTCACAATGCAGCTCTCTGCTGCGTAAAACAGGGGGTTTCCTTTTCTGAAGGATAGCATTATTCCAACAGCATTCCTTCAATATAAATAGCAAATGACCAGGTGGTGTACGTAATAATCCCATTACAAGGGTTTCCTCGAATTACAGGGTGTACATCGAGAAAAATGAATGTTTAACAGTTCACTGAGTGCTTTTTCACACTTACAATCAAACATTTGGTGATTCACTGCGTTTATAAAACACATCTCTTGGCCAGATTCTCCTGAGATTGGTGAGCTGCGTCACATTCTCTGCCGTTCAGCCAGCGTCTGGTTTACCCCTTTTTTTTGTAGAAAATCGGGGTGTCAGTAACATTTCATTTGGCCAATATTACAGTTGTCAGCTTTTAAACATTTGCTGTTTTGAAAGGTGAATCACTGATTTTATAAATAATTCATTGTTGTTTCCTGCTGCGCTCGATCCAAGTCCACGCTTGCTGCACATTTGCTGCATATTCAACACACTGCAAATGAGGATTTTAGCCCGAAACCCTTATTTGCATTTGTTGGGACATTGTTATTACTACTCTTGTGAATGCCACTGGATGGTAGGTAAATGCAGGACAATCTAGTTAACCAAATGTGCCTACACTGTTTTATATAGTTGTGCTCAAAAGTTTGCATACCCTGGCAAAAATCATGAAATTTTGGTATTTATATTGAAAATATGACTGCTCGTGCCAAATTTAGGGATAGTGATCATATGAAGCCATTTATGATCACATAGTTGTTTGGGTCCTTTTTAAATCATAATGATAACAGAAATCACTCAAATGGTCTTGATCAAAAAAGTTTGCATACCCCGGAATGTTTGACCTTGGTACAGACATGCAAGGTGACACACACAGGTTACAATGGCAGTTAAAGGTTTATATGTGGTTTTTTAAATTGCAATTCGTGTCTTTGTATAAACTATCAATGAGTTTGTTAGTTCTCACGTTGATGCACTGAGCAGGCTAGATACTGAGCCACGGGGAGCAGAAAAGAACTTTCAAAAGACCTGCATAACAAGGTAATGGAACTTTGTAAAGATGGAAAATTATATAAAAGGATATCGAAACCCTTGAATATGCCATTCAGTACTATTCAAACACTTAATACGAAGTGGAAAATTCAGGGATCTCTTGATACCAAGTAAAGGTCAGGTAAACCTAGAAAGATTGCAGCCACAACTGTCAGAAGAATTGTTCAGGGTACAAAGAAAAACTCACATGTAACCTCAGGAGAAATACAGGCTGATCTGGAAAAAAGATGGTGTGGTCATTTCAAGATGCACAATATGACGATACTTATATAAAAATGAGCTGCATGGTCAAGTTGCCAGAAAGAAGCTTTTACTGCACCAATGCCATAAAAAGACCGGGAGAGGCATGTCAAGGTGTTGTTGGGCATATTCTAATCGGGCTCTTTTGTGGAATTTACTTCCCATGGATACAACAGAATGTACAAGGTAACCTTCACAGTGAGGTGCATATCCTATTAGGCAATTGCCACCCAAACAAGTGTCCCAGTTTGAAGACTTCATTTTTACTCCTGTTGTGATGACAGCTCAAAATTTCCCTCACTCTCAACCCCATGATCATGCCCCCTCTTACAAAGAAGGGAAATTGCCTTCACTCAGAAATCAATGGGAAGTAGACTTAAGAGGCCATCATCATTTATTTTGATAAAAATGACACAACAGGAAGATATTTTCATCAGGGCTGAGATAAAAAGGGAAAAGGCTTCCTATAAAACTCCAGACATAAATGCCTAAGCAATATAAACTTGACAGGGGTTATATCATTATATCACTACTCACTCACCACTCTATATAAAACTAAAAAAAAAAAAAAAAAGTTTGGGCATCAGAAGTACTTTCAAGCTTGTCAATGATCTCTGGTAACCAGTGAGATCTGGTTAGGTCTGTCTTAAGAAGCCTATACACCTTACAATATGAATGTGCAATCTCTATCCATTCTCCTTCAGATCTATTAGAACAATCTACTCAATTTGTATGCAGTCAGGCAGGTTACGTAATTGTTTGTAGGCAATTGATCAATCTTTAGCTAATTAGTAGTGCTCTAGGGATCTTTTGAGTATTAAACATTTAGTTGTGCAACAAGGAATATATATTTATTTAGTGGCACACATCAGTTTAAAAACATATAAACTTTAAATACCTTAAAATTAAATTAACCCAAAACTGTTATAGCTTCTCTGTAAACCTTGTCTCTGGGATAGTTTCCATCCCCTTGCCACCCCTCCTTCTCACTCCCTTTATATTTGATCGCTGGATGTGAATAAAAATCTGTCTAAAAGCTCTTTTACTTACCTAATCCTGCAGTCATGTGAGACTCTGGTCCCTGAGTCTTTTCCACTTCTCTTGTTCTTTGTTCATGTAACTGTCTGCAAGACATGGACACTTCATATTGGATGTCCAGAGCCGAGGTTCTCTCAGAATCCAGAAGGACCCTGTTATAGCTTCTCTTTAAAGCTTACCTGTGGAATAGTTTCCATCCTCTTGCCACCCCTCCTTCTCACTCCCTTTATAACTGATCTGTGTCCATGCCACTGCTTGCCTGACATGGATACTGCCTATAGGATGTCCATTTGGGGGGTTCTCTCAGAATTCAGAAGAGCATTGCCATCAATTGAGGGAGGTTGAGAGGACCTGTGGTCCCAAGCACCTTCTCAGTAGAGGATTAGTAGTTCCCTGCACCCAGAAACAGTGGCGGTGAGGGGTATGGATGGGGGACTTAGGTAGGTATTGCTGGCTTAACAAGGAAAAGAATAAAAATGAAATGAAAGGGGTGGAACAACATTGTCCCTGAATGTAGCTTTAAATCTTCTCTGTTGGTAGAATAAAAACTTGTAATTATGGCCCGCCTGTAAAGAAAAGTTTTAATATACACCTGTCCTGCTGTCTGAACAGCCAATTTTTGTCTTTTGAAAAGCTATGCTTGTTAAATCTTCAGCAGTTGATGCACTCTAAGGTGAGTCGGATACCCGATCCCCTGCTGAGTGTTGTAGTTTGTTCCGCTGTCCCCCTTGTCACTACTGTGTAGTAGAGTAGGGGCTGGCGGATTATTCCACAAACAACAGAATCGAACCAGGCCTTCACTCCTAGAAGTGTCAGATACTAAAAATTCTTCAGAGGGCTTAGTTCTTCAAAGAGCAAAGATTGTTGTTGCAGTCAGCAGCACAGGCACAGTATATCTTAAATTGTTCTTTTTTTACAGGGAGGCTGCACTTACAAATTTGTACTCTAGCGACAGAGCCGTTTTCAGGGACCAGGAAAAAAAGAATACAAGTACTTTATGAAAAATGCTAGAAATAGCAACTGCAAACATTTCTGTAGAAACTCTGAAACATGCACAGAAACTATATTTGACAATGTATTTAACAGGGTGTGCAGCCGAACATTCTCCTGGTAATGAATAAATAATGAAACAGACTTCTTTCAATTCCAGCCAGTCTTCTTTATAACTGAGGCTTTCTTTGCTGTAGCTGAATCTACTTTATTATGCAATGTGTTACAGAATCACAATATACTTCAAGCAACCAAGCTGAAAGTCAAACTGTACTTTGCCCATTCGGGGCCAAGTAACATGTTTGCGTTATCTACCCCTTCACTGCTGATAATTACTTTCTCTGTACTTCCCCACCATGAGTCTTGAAACTGCTAGGTGTGGAGGAATGTGTGATTTTCTTTGCCTTCTCCTAAGGTGGAGCATTTGAGTTGCCAATTACCAAAACTGGTGGGCTTTTACTTGGGGTGGAGAGAGGGCACATTGTGTAAGCTCCAAAGCTCCAACTCAAACCCATGTAGAAGTTACACAGGGCTTACTCTTGGGGTTGAAGCCGACAATTAGGACAGCAAAGGAAAGTGGGAACGGTTAGTAACAGTGTATTAGTAGCATAAACAATACACAGCTCCTCTCCCAAGTGAGTTCTGCTCCATACCACACCTCAACGACACCTGCCGACTGTTTTCTGACTTTTTGAGCTCTCTTTTGCAGGTGACTTAACCTTTTCAGGACCACAGTACCTGTACTTGGGGTTGGAGGCTCTTTCCCACCCAAAATCTCTCCGAGCCTCTGAATTCCAGGTTCCAATTCAGAATTTAACAATCCTGGGAAAACTGTAACTTAGGTTTCCCTCTTTACTGGATTATCTCGAAACCTTTAACGTGCATGGATGAGAATCCTTGAGTACTCTATAGTGCTTTTTTCACCCCCCTTAAAGGGTCTACAACCCAAATAATGGGGACACATACCTGCCTTCCAGTAACTATTCCTGGTGTCCTGTACAATATATTATGTATTTTGTTTATATATTTTTATATGGAAAATAGAAAAATGTAGCACTTCTACAATCTGTTGATTGATTGGAAACTATTTTCTCTGTCAGACACCTATTTCAATTTTGCTGGAGTAAACAATGTATTTATGTGAGTAATGAAGGGTATAGGCAGCTAAAAACCCCATAAAGAACTTTATAAGGCAGTAAAGGTGCTAAAATACAATGGGGAATCGTTATTTAGGGTTAGAAGTGTAAAAACTTTACAGCACAAATGTCAAACTGCCACTTGCAATATGCCAGAATATCAGTACCAAAAACTCTGTGCCAAATGCTGTGCACCATAATAAAATGATTTGTTCAGCAGTCACCCTAGGACCAAGTCAAGCTGAAGGAAATGCCTGTTGGCTATGCTGAAATATATTGGATGTTAAGTTAATATTTTTGAACCTTAGCATGGCACAGTGAACCCATTGCAATCTTCTCAAAGAATACATGTGGCATAGGAGTGGAAAATACGTTATTCCTTCTTCTCCACATCAAAGGGAACAATCAGTGCTTCCTCTCATTGTGATTTCCTATATGTTGAAAAATTTCTGTCTACAAAAACAAGGACTGCTAAATGGCTATAATTCTTATCATGGCCTGGTGGTCCACTGATAGTACATCTTCCCCCTCAGGGGCAAGAACTGATGTGGACAGGTAACTGCTGTAGAACCTGCAAGTCTTATATATATATATATATATATATATATATATATATATATATATGTTGTGAGAGCAATGTAATTCCTGTGCTCCGACTAGAAGCTGTAAATAAATTTCATGTGTATTCCCTTCACTCTCTGAATGAGACTTTTCTACCCATACAGAGCAGCCTAATCTTGATTTGTCACGGATGTTGTGTATTGCTCATATGGAATCTGTACAGAGAGGATGAAGAGTCAACGCAGGGAGCTGGGGGATGGGTGTCAGCAGAAGCCTGGGTGCTTGGTGATAGAGAAGTCTATTAATTAAAGTGAACATTTGGAAATGCAAAGTCAGATGAAAAATGGATGCAATTTGATGTGATAAAAATCAAACAGGTTTTGCTTTATTCATTTAGAAACTAAGTAAAACGATTGCCATAAAAAATACCTAATTGGCATGCACTTTTCACATCAATTATATTTGAAGCCTCCTCCAGGCAAGTGTATTTGTTGATTTCTATCTCCTCCCTTCCTCAGTCCCGTTTTCTCTGTGAAATTGCAAAGCTTCTAGAGCTTCTTGAGTAATGAATTGTGGCAGGACATTCCTTTACAGTTTAACAAATATCATGCAAGCACCTCTTAGCTTTACACATGAGGTGGTTTTGCAGCCTTTCTCAACCTTTTTACCCCAGATGAACCCTTAAAATAATATTTGGGTCTTGGGGAACCCCTGGTAAAACCAATTCATTAGGATTAAGTGGAAAAGATGGCCTTTACATTATTGGTCAGTGGAAGGAATGTAACTTCAGTGGTGATCCAAATTCTACACTTTCTAGACAAATAAAAAGATGATTGGTGTCATTACATTGGTTTGGCTCTGGAACGATACAGGAACCAGTTAATAGGAGGTCTATCAACAATAGCTCAAGCAATCCCTAACAACCTCTGGCGGAACCACTGGATTCCACAGAAAATTGCCAAATCATGTTAAGGGTTCATTTACAGAATAAACCCTGCATAATAGATTGGACTTGCATAGTAAGTAAAGAAGGATTTACCAGGGTAAATTACAACTTTGCTCCTATAACAGGCCATCCTTTAGGTCTGGGGTGCATAACATGTACAGTGGGGCAAAAAAGTATTTAGTCAGCTACCAATTGTGCAAGTTCTCCCACTTAAAAAGATGAGAGAGGCCTGTAATTGGCATCATAAGTAGACCTCAACTATGAGAGACAAAATAAGAAAAAAAATCCAGACAATCACATTGGCTGATTTGGAAAGAATTTATTTGCAAATTATGGTGGAAAATAAGTATTTGGTCACCTACAAACAAGCAAGATTTCTGGCTCTCACAGACCTGTACCTTCTTCTTTAAGAGGCTCCTCTCTCCTGCACTCATTACCTGTATAAATGGCACCTGTTTGAACTTGTTATAAGTATAAAAGACACCTGTCAACAACCTCAAACAGTCACACTCCAAACTCCACTATGGTGAAGACCAAAGAGCTGTCGAAGGACACCAGAAACAAAACTGTAGACCTGCACCAGGCTGGGAAGTTTGAATCTGCAATAGGCAAGCAGCTTGGTGTGAACAAATCAACTGTGGGAGCAATAATTAGAAAATGGAAGACGTACAAGACCACTGATAATCTCCCTCGATCTGGGGCTCCACGCAAGATCTCACCCCGTGGGGTCAAAATGAGCACAAGAACGGTGAGCAAAAATCCCAGGAGCACACAGGGGGACCTAGTGAATGACCTGCAGAGAGCTGGGACCAACGTAACAAAGGCTACCATCAGTAACACACTACGCCGCCAGGGACTCAGATCCTGCAGTGCCAGACGTGTCCCCCTGCTTAAGCCAGTACATGTCCGGGCCCGTCTGAAGTTTGCTAGAGAGCATTTGGATGATCCAGAAGAAGATTGGGAGAACGTCATATGGTCAGATGAAACCAAAATAGAACTGTTTGGTAGAAACACAACTCGTCGTGTTTGGAGGAGAGAGAATGCTGAGTTGCATCCAAAGAACACCATACCTACTGTGAAGCATGGGGGTGGCAACATCATGCTTTGGGGCTGTCTCTCCACAAAGGGACCAGGATGACTGATCCATGTACAGGACAGAATGAATGGGGCTGTCAGGGATCCCCTCGATCCCCGCCGCGATGGTCCCGGCGCAGGCGCAGTATGCCGCCCTGTGCAGGGACGCGGGCTCTAGGTCCAGGCCGGCCGCGGCGCGTGAGTTCGCGCATGCGCAATAGGAGCCGCGGCCGCCCGCTGGGCACCAATGGCAGCGCAGGGCGCGATATTTAAACGGCCCTGAGCTGTCATTCAGTGCCTTCTGGTCTTGTCCTTGCCCTGTATCCTGTATCCTGTATCTGAACCTGAACCTGTAAGTTGCTGACCCGGTTGTACCTGACCACTGCTGAATTCTCCTGCCCAGACCCTTGCTTTGCCTGACCTCTCTTCCGTATGTCCCCTATTGGATTTGACCTACTGTTGATGACCTGGCGTGTGACCCGACTTTTCTCTGCCCGCTGCCTTGTACCGTGCTGTCCTCCCCGTTACCGACCCGGCTTGCCTGACTCTGCACTTGCTCCTCCATCCATCCATCCATCCATCCATTCCTCTCAGCGGGGTTCCCAGACCTCCTCATATCAGGCTCTCTCCCGTGGGAGCCCCTGGCGACCACCCCTACCACTGACGGGTGCCCTCAGTAAGCACGACCTGGTCCCGGGGTACTCCAAGTCCATCCCCACCATCAGGGGCTCTGGTGAACAAGTACTCTGGGACTTAGACTCCGTGCGCTGGGGACGCCTGATTAGTGGAGTGCTAGTGGTGTCGCCAGGCGGTCCCTTACAGTACCAGAAGGCCATGACTGAGCCTAGAGGAGGGCCCTCCCCGCTGGAAGAAATTTGCAGGCATCTATCTAACCTGACGCAGGCCGTAGCAGCCCTGCAGGATAAATGCATGCAGCTGGAGCACCGCTTCCAGACCTGCTCCCTATCTGACCCAGCCCCACAGGCCCCAGTTTCTGCACCCCCGGCTGCTCTTGAGCCAGCATCAGGGGCCTCCGCCCCGCTACCTATGGCGGAACCCCGGGTGCCCCTACCGGAGCGTTTTCACGGGGACCGCACACGCTTCAGGTCATTCCGTGAGTCCTGCCTCCTATTTTTTGAACTTCAACCCCGTACCTTTTTGACCGAATCAGTGAAGGTGGGATTTATAATCTCACTGTTGCAGGGCGAACCCCAAGATTGGGCCCATCGGTTAAGGGGAAACAATGACCCACACCTAGGAACAGTCAAGGACTTCTTTGAGGCGATGGCCATCCTATATGATGACCCGCAGCGGGCTGCTTCTGCCGAAGCAATCTTATACACACTCCGACAGGGCCGTCGGGCGGCCGAGGAATACGCCTCAGATTTTAGGCGCTGGATGGGGGACACTCGCTGGAACGAGTTTGCTTTGTTGCACCAGTTCCGCATGGGGCTATCAGAACCCCTAAAGGATGAGCTGGCCCGGGTAGAGGTTCCTGAGTCATTAGAGGACCTAATTGCCCTGACGATAAAGATTGACCGACGACTGCGGGAACGCAGGTTTGAGAGGTCCGGCCAGGGTCGTGGAAACAACTGGGGTCCATTCCTAGGCCCCAGCCAACCACCTAGACCAAGTATCCAGAATCCACTCCCAGGAGATGTTCCAGAACCCATGCAACTAGGCCTGGCTCGACCCAAATTATCGCCAGAAGAACACCAGCGGAGACGCTCGCAGAAGCTCTGCCTCTACTGCGGGGAAGCCGGTCATATGGTACGATCCTGCCCTCAGAAAATGAGTAAGTGTACCTCTTTTTCTTCCTTGTCTATTGGCAATGTCAGTCCTTCCCAATACTTAGTTGTACCCCTCTCCTTTCAGCTCCCCGAAAGGACCGTGGAAGTGACAGCCATAATTGATTCGGGGGCATGCAGTTGTTTTCTGGATTTAGACTTTGCTCGTCAGCAGAAAATTCCCCTCCAACCCAGAAAGAGGGGTTTTAACATATTTTTGGCCGATGGTTCCCAGATAAAATCAGGAGTGGTTAATCAGGAAACTCCCCCCATTGCCACTACCATTGCCAACCAACACCGGGAATTCCTCCGCCTGGATGCCATTGCGTCACCTCTGTTCCCAGTCATTTTGGGGCTCCCTTGGTTACGGGCCCATAACCCCCAAATTGACTGGGAAACCGGGTCAATCTTGTTCCCTTCCCCATACTGTCAGGAACACTGCCGCACTTCAGGCCCGGCAGGCCCCCAGGTCCTCCTATGCTCCGAGGGAGATTCTGATCTGAAACAGGTTATTCCCACAGAATATCATGAATTCCTGGACGTGTTCAGTAAACGGGGAGCAGATGCCCTGCCCCCCCACCGCCCGTATGACTGTCCCATTGACCTGTTACCCGGCTCTGAGATTCCTTTTGGGCGAATTTTTCCCCTATCGGAACTCGAATTGGGGGCCCTGAAGGAATACATAGAGGACAGTCTCCAGAAGGGGTTCATCCGTCCCTCCACTTCGCCAGCAGGGGCGGGGATCTTCTTCGTGGAAAAAAAAGACAAATCTCTGAGACCATGTATAGACTACCGGGAGCTGAACAGGGTCACGATTAAAAATCGTTACCCATTACCGTTAGTGCCAGAGTTATTTCAGAGCCTGAAGACTGCGGTCATATTTACTAAACTTGATCTAAGGGGGGCGTACAACCTAGTTCGCATAAGGGAGGGGGACGAGTGGAAAACCGCGTTCCGTACACGATTTGGGCACTTTGAATACCTGGTCATGCCATTTGGTCTGTGCAATGCACCAGCCACATTTCAGCATTTCGTAAACGATATTTTTAGGGATTACCTGGACATTTTCGTTATCGTTTACCTGGACGATATACTGATTTTCTCATCCTCCCTGAAGGATCACAGGATACATGTGGCAAGGGTGTTGGGGCGGTTACGTCAGCATGGGTTATACGCCAAGGCAGATAAGTGTTGCTTTGCTAGCATTACGTTCCTGGGATTGATTATCTCCACCGCGGGGGTCGCAATGGACCCTCAGAAAGTCTCGGCGATTTTGGAGTGGCCGGTACCCGCGGACAAGAAGGGCGTCCAGCGGTTTATCGGTTTTGCGAATTTCTACCGGAAGTTCATTAAGAACTTCTCGGGTCTGGTCTCCCCCATAACTCAGTTGACCAAGCTTGGAACCCGGTTCAGATGGACGCCGGAGGCTCAGGAAGCCTTTGAGGCCTTGAAGAAACTCTTGCCCTGCCATACATCTTGGAAGTAGACGCTTCAGAGAATGCGGTGGGGTCCATCCTGTCCCAGCGAAAGGGCACCAAAGAGTTGCTCCATCCTGTAGCGTTCTTCTCAAGGAAACTTACCCCAGCAGAAAAGAACTACGATATCGGCGATCGAGAGTTGTTGGCCATCAAAACAGCTCTCGAAGAATGGAGGTACCTGCTGGAAGGTGCCTCGCACCCCATCTTGATCTTCACTGATCACAAGAATCTCGAGTACCTAAGGACGGCCAAACGCTTACGCCCACGGCAGGCAAGATGGGCATTGTTCTTCTCCAGGTTCATTTTTCACATCACGTATAGGCCCGGATCTAAAAATACGAAACCTGATGCACTATCTCGCATGTTTGAAGACTCCAAAGAAGATCCGGTTCCTGATACGATTCTGTCTGCAGGAAATTTCTTGGCGCTCCAGACGGACCTTCGGTCCAAACTATTGGAGGCATCCACGGCCGCGTCAGTCCCAGTTGGTGTGTCCCTCCAGAACAAGGGGGGACTCCTATGGAAGGATGGGTTGGTCATGGTCCCTGAAGAGGTCCGGACCCTTGTCCTGGGACATTGCCATGACCACCCGATGGCGGGACACTTTGGCCCAGCCAAGACCCTGGAGCTTCTCCAACGCTCTTTTTGGTGGCCAAGTATGACCAAGGATTGTAAACTCTATGTAAGATCCTGTACCGTCTGCCAGAAAAACAAGCCATCGAGGAACAAGGCTTGGGGACTGCTGCGTCCCTTGCCGATTCCTGAACGACCGTGGCAAGGGATTGCAATGGACTTTATAGTCGAGCTCCCACCGTCCCAAGAACACACCGCGATCTTCGTGGTCATCGATCGATTATCGAAAATGGCTCACTTTGTACCATTGAGGAGGACTCCGTCTGCGTCCGAGACTGCGCGAATATTCATCCAGGAAATCGTAAGGTTACATGGAATCCCGGAGGACATCGTCTCGGATCGTGGGGTCCAATTTACATCTAGATTTTGGAGGGCCCTGTGCAAGGCCCTGGATATCAAGTTGTCCCTCTCCTCTGCTTTCCACCCTCAGACCAACGGACAGACCGAGAGGACCAACCAGACCCTAGAACAATACTTGCGTTGCTACACATCCTTCCTTCAAGATAATTGGTTACCACTGTTACCTTTAGCGGAATTTGCATATAACAACGCAAGCCATTCAGCGACAGGGCAATCTCCGTTCTTCTCTAATTACGGATTTCACCCTGTCTTTCTTCCTGATTTGGTCTCTGAGTGCCCAGTTCCGGCAACGCAAGACGCATTAAACTTCTTCTCCTCGAACAACAAAGTACTACAGGAAACCATCGCTCGGGCCCAGGAGGATAACAAGAATGCATATAACAAGAAACGAAGAGGGAATCTGGTGCTGAAGCCTGGGGATAAGGTCTGGTTGGCAACAACCAACTTGAGAATGCTTTGTCCCTCAAAGAAATTGGGACCTAAATTCGTGGGGCCTTTTTGTGTGAAGCGAATGGTCAACGAGGTGACATATGAACTTACCCTCCCTGAAACATTCAGAATTCATCCTGTTTTCCACGTGTCCTTACTTAAACCTGTGATCCCGGATGCCTTCCCAGAACGTGAATCCAGACCTCCGGAGGCCATAACGGTGGAGGGACAAGAAGAATATGAGGTGGAAACGATCCTGAAGTGCCGAAGAAGGGGGGGCCAGATCCAATTTCTTATAAAATGGAAGGGCTATGGCCCCGAGGACAATTCTTGGGAACCAGCCCATAATGTCCATGCACCCAGACTTGTCCGGCGGTTTCTTCCTGACCACCCATGGTGGAGAGATCGGGTGGGCATCCGGAGGTTGCCCGTAGGGGGGGGCAATGTCAGGGATCCCCTCGATCCCCGCCGCGATGGTCCCGGCGCAGGCGCAGTATGCCGCCCTGTGCAGGGACGCGGGCTCTAGGTCCGGGCCGGCCGCGGCGCGTGAGTTCGCGCATGCGCAATAGGAGCCGCGGCCGCCCGCTGGGCACCAATGGCAGCGCAGGGCGCGATATTTAAACGGCCCTGAGCTGTCATTCAGTGCCTTCTGGTCTTGTCCTTGCCCTGTATCCTGTATCTGAACCTGAACCTATAAGTTGCTGACCCGGATTGTACCTGACCACTGCTGAATTCTCCTGCCCAGACCCTTGCTTTGCCTGACCTCTCTTCCGTATGTCCCCTATTGGATTTGACCTACTGTTGATGACCTGGCGTGTGACCCGACTATTCTCTGCCCGCTGCCTTGTACCGTGCTGTCCTCCCCGTTACCGACCCGGCTTGCCTGACTCTGCACTTGCTCCTCCATCCATCCATCCATCCATCCATTCCTCTCAGCGGGGTTCCCAGACCTCCTCATATCAGGCTCTCTCCCGTGGGAGCCCCTGGCGACCACCCCTACCACTGACGGGTGCCCTCAGTAAGCACGACCTGGTCCCGGGGTACTCCAAGTCCATCCCCACCATCAGGGGCTCTGGTGAACAAGTACTCTGGGACTTAGACTCCGTGCGCTGGGGACGCCTGATTAGTGGAGTGCTAGTGGTGTCGCCAGGCGGTCCCTTACAGGGGCCATGTATTGTGAGATTTTGAGTGCAAACCTCCTTCCATCAGCAAGGGCATTGAAGATGAAACGTGGCTGGGTCTTCCAACATGACAATGATCCCAAACATACCGCCCGGGCAACGAAGGAGTGGCTTCGTAAGAAGCATTTCAAGATCCTGGAGTGGCCTAGCCAGTCTCCAGATCTTAACCCCATAGAAAACCTTTGCAGGGAGTTGAAAGTCCGTGTTGCCCAGCGACAGCCCCAAAACATCACTGCTCTAGAGGAGATCTGCATGGAGGAATGGGCCAACATACCAGCAACAGTGTGTGCCAACCTTGTGAAGACTTACAGGAAACGTTTGACCTCTGTCATTGCCAACAAAGGATATATAACAAAGTATTGAGATGAACTTTTGATATTGACCAAATACTTATTTTCCACCATAATTTGCAAATAAATTCTTTCCAAATCAGCCAATGTGATTGTCTGGATTTTTTTTCTTATTTTGTCTCTCATAGTTGAGGTCTACCTATGATGCCAATTACAGGCCTCTATCATCTTTTTAAGTGGGAGAACTTGCACTATTGGTGGCTGACTAAATACTTTTTTGCCCCACTGTATATTGGGACCCACAAAAAGGGGTGCACGAAAATCCAGGTGGGCTGAAGTGAACTGCACATCATTAATACACCATTAGCATACATTGCTCTGCTGCTCTAGTATGTGTGCCTATTATCTGAGAATGATGCACGGTGGAGGAGTCTTTCCTACCTTTATGTTTACTATAGCTTGAACTCACTGGATATTTTCTCTTTTTCTGTAAACTTTAGATATGGTTGTGTGTGAAAATCCCAGTAGATCAGCAGTTTTTTAAATACTCAGACCAGCCAGTCTGACACCAACAACCATGCCACATTCAAAGCCACTTAAATCCCCTTTCTTCCCCATTTTGATGTGTCGTTTGAACTTCAGCAAGCCATCTTCACCATGTCTACATGCCTAAATGCACTGAGTTGCTGCCATGTGATTGGCTAATTAAAAATTTATGTTACCAAGCAATTGAACAGGTGTACCTAATAAAGTGGCCGGTGAATTTAGGTAGTCATTTATGGTTTATTAAACACAAATCAAAATCTGATTAACTATTTCCCCCTAAATATGTGATTACAAAATACATGTGAATCCCAAAAAATGCTCTTGCTGATTTTGGGGATGTGGCCCCAAATAGACTGAGCACTACTGCTATAGTAGGTTATGAAAGCATGAACTATTAGGGTACAGGCAAATCAAGAATCGTTACTGCAAGCCCTCTATCATGACCCATGTAGGTTGGAAACTCTGCACTTATTCATCTCTCTGTTCTTTTGATTGCAAAATTCTGAATTTAGTCAAACCACAAATAAGCAGATTAGGAAAGAGAATAGTTAAAAGTCCATATCTGCTTTTCTATTCCAGGCAAAGCATTAAAATATTATTACTCAAACTTAAAGTGAAAAGAGAGAAGCCAGGCAAGCACCATATTCATAAATGAGGTCATTGGCAGCCTCCATGTCTCCCTTATGATAGGTTATCTCAGTCAGCGTAACTGGAAAGCATGCAGATGATCTGGAGTAAAGTGTGTTGCACCAATGGTTCTGTTTGCAGGAAATAGGCCACACCATAACAACGAAGGGAGTAAAGCACCTCTAATATTGTGGCATCTCATACACTGTAACACATCTCATTTTCATTCCTGTTATGCATAAAGTGTGTGCACCATTCTTAGTATACCTTAACTGTGGTAAAGCACATACACTCCTCTCCCTCACCCACTGCATTATGTGATGAAAAGCTATTTCACTTCTGCTATCCACCAGGCCATCTCCACATGTTTACTGTATACACAAATTGTAAGGAATGCTACAGTCCAAAATGGCTGCTTAAATTTTGTTTCCAATTTTCTAAATTACCAGACAAAAACTTGTAAAAATGCATGGAAGCATGGAATGTCCAATGAAGAGAGTAGGCATTGATATAAGTAGATTAAAATGATCCCTCAGTGAGAAGGGTGGACTAGAATGGAAGATTAAAATGACCCCCAAGGGAGAAGGGTGGACTAGAATGTAAGTGGGTAATGGTGGCTACAAGGAGGAACGAGGGCATTGATTGAAAGAGAATGAAAATAATGAGAGAGGAAAGCAGGTATAGATGTAAGATAAGGATAATGACCACACATGAGGGGATAAGGAGTATGGAAAAAGTAATAATGACATAGATGCCAAGTGTCCCTGATTTGGAAGGAATGTCCTTCTTTTCAAACAAAGTCCCTCTGTCTCTCTTTCCTCCTGATGTATAGAGCTTTGTGGGCAGGAAAGACAGTTTATACAGTTCCTTCACATTTATTTCATGCAGATGGTGGGAGTAAGTAAAGGCATTAACCTTCCTAGCGGTATGATTATTTCAGATTTTTTGTGCTGAAAGCAGTACCATTTTTTGCATGGAAATATGTATTTTTTTTATTGTAGGCCTGTAATTTGGGAATAACTCACTGAAATCTGTCCGAACAAGAGTCTAGTAAACATTCCGGATATGATAAAACTTGAAACACAAAATCATAAATTATAATTTAATAAATAATCATAAAAAATAATAATATAATAATAATAAATGTAATTAAATAATATAATCAAACCAAAAACATTGAAATTTGAAATATAGCGCCAAGTTCGCACATCGCTGAGCAAAGTCGCAGAATCGTTTTCAGTGTCTGATGACGAATTTTCCCACAAATCATTATCACTCAATTCTGCAAGTGGTTCTGATTTACTATCACTGTTCTCTAGCTGGTCTAAAACCGCTTTTGACATAAAGGGACGCTTTTTGGACGCCATGGACTTTTCTAAGTTTCCAGGCAGAAAGAACAGTCAAAATGCAGGCAGGGGACAGAACAAAACAGTAGGGACAAAATGTATGTGAAATGTTTTGAAACAGTAATGTTTTACTATGTAATAATAATTTTTAAAAAAATGAAATTTTTAAAAAAATTTCAAATTTGCCGCCAGTTCCGGCGCCCGTACATCCCGACGTCACAGGGACCGGAACACGGAAGCCGGATGCCGGCATCGGCCGGAGGAGATGGCCGGGGACGCTGCAGGGGACACATCGCGGGAGCGAAGGACAAGGTAAGTGCTGCAGGGACTCCCTATGCAACGCTGCATGGTAAGCCCAAGTGTAGCTCGGGGTTACCGCTTTTGGTACTGAAACTCTACCCTGAGCTACACTCGGGAATACCGCTAGGGAGGTTAATAAAAACAGAAAGTACAAAGTCTAGAGCAGTGATCTCCAAACTGCAGCCAGGGGGCCAGATGTGGCCCTTTGCTTGCCTTTATCCAGCCACTTTTTCTCCCACTGATACAAGACATTTTTCCTACCACTGACATCAACAATGAGATATAATTCTTGCTACTGACATCAACAAAGGGGCACTATATCTCCCATTGACACCAAAGATGGGGCACTATTCCTCCAACTGACTCCAACGATGCAGCACTATTCCTCCCACTGGCACCAGCGATGAGGCACAGTTCCTCCCAATGACACCAACAAAGAGTCATTATTTCTGCCACTGACACCAGCAATAGAGAGTTGTTCCTCCCACAGACACAAACAATGGAAAGCTATTTCTCCAATTTACACCAATGATGGGGCGCTATTCCTCCCACTGTCACTAATGATGGGACACTATTCCTTCCACTGACATCAATGATGGAGCACTATTCCACCCACCTATACCAAAGATGAATTGTTTACTTCCACTGACACTAGAACAATTTCCTCTCCCAATGGCCACAGCCTGGCACTCCTAATATCAGAATGACAGTAAACTGGCCCTTTGTTTAGAAAGCTTGCAGACTCCTGGTCTAGAGTACACATTCAGGTGGGAGATGGAGCCACAGTGAAGTGTAAGGTCAACATTAAAGCACCGCAATGCACAATACTGCACCATGCACGAGTTAGTGTGTTGCAGTGCCATCCATTTTGAATAGCGTCCCAATATCCCAACGTGCTAAATCCATGCATTTGCATTGCAATGTGCCACAATGCAACCTCATATGTTGCTATGTAGTGCATTCCCACAGATGTAGATGTGCATATAGTCTGCAAAAGCCATGGAACGAAGGAACGCCAGGACAGGTGAGGAACAGTAAAAATGAAACCATACAGTCTGTAGCACAGAGCCAGGAGAGAGTGGAACAGTGAGAATGGGAGGGCACAACCTGCAGCATAGAGCCAAGGACAGTACATTGAAATCGGATGGATTTGAATTGGGAGGATTGAATATTTTCAGACGCTAGTCCAACCCACCAAGAAAAATGGCACAACAATATCAACTGGCGTCATGTGCATCCAAATTAACGAATGAAACGAAATTCAAGTCCATTCGTTATCCAAATCTGAACTATAGAACAAAATTGAAAATTGAATTAATTTCCACATAGCCTTCAACTACAATAGCATCATGTGACATCATCTAAATGAAACAATGAAACGAACGCATTCATTAATTTCATTATCACTTGTTTTGGGATTTGCTTACATTCGTTACTGTGTTCATTCAGAGATTCTTATTCGACAATTGAATCTCCGAAAATGAAATTCTCATCCGAAAAACTAATAGAAAAGAAACACACATGTCTACCAACAAGACTTTCCTGTAAAGCACTACAATAGATCTTAAAACATTATCATTCTCTGCAAAGTATATACATATTCTTAACAGGCCGTAAAAAAAGCCTAAAACAAGCCATCTCTAACCTCTCTAGCTGTATGTACTGAAGGAATTTCTTCTCAATGATCCTCAAAGTATACAAAAAAGTCGAATTTTAGCTGGTTTCTAACATTTTAGAACCACTCACAGGGATTGATTTTCTAAAAATGGAGAGTGCAAAATCTGGGGAGAGAAGTTAAGTGGACATTTTCCTTTGCCCATGGTCAAGCTGAACACATGCTACAGTATATCCTTTACTACTGCTGAAGAGAAACAGAAAATCCCATTCTCTCTTTATAATATACAGGATTATTTGCCATATTTTAGAAAATATCAAACATTTAAACATCTATCTGTTGTGGTGTACTACCAAAGGAAAATCCGTTACCTGTAAAAAATAGCAATTTTGAGATTATTTAGGTAAATTCACAATTTTGAGATAAGGGAATCCTTTTGTCTGAACTGAGATTCCACCCAGATCAGGTAGATTTGTGTATACCATATATTCTCTAACCCTCTATCATTTAACTCCTACCAGCAATTCAACCAGTAAGCCAGTTATCCTTTGGATGACATACCATTTAAATTCCATGCTCCTGTACCACATGCATGGATGCTTGACCACCTCACTATCTGATATTCCATTTATAGGACCAGATTTGGCATAACATGTAATTTGCTGAAAACTTCAAATTGTCAGACAAAATTTAATATCTTCAAATACTAAATAATTGCTCCTTGCAGTTAAAAACAGTTAGATTATATAGGTAAATTCACAATTTTGACATAAGTAAGGCTCCATGCACACTAGCGTTTTTTTTAAGCTCTTAGAAGCTATTATGATCATTTTTTTTCTGCTCTTAGAAGCTAATAGTATCCATGCACACTATTTTATGCCAGAAGCGTTTTTCAAGTTTCAGCATTTAGGAGCAAAAAAAAATGTTTTTGTAGAGTTTTTTTGGAGCGCGTTCCATGCAGACAAAAAAATGCTGAACACTTCTAACAGTTTTTTTACACATTTTTTTTCTTCATGTGCTGCAAAAACACTAATGAAATGCTAATGCTCCTAAATGCTACTAAAATGCTACTATAAACCACAAGAAAGCTGTTATCGGCGATTTTCATACAGTGTTGTTCTAGAGTTTTTGAGCTTGTAAAAAATGCTAGTGAGCATGGAGCTGAAATGACTTTGCCTGATCTGAGATTCTACCCAGATCAGGTAGATTTGTGTGTACCATGTATTCTCCAACCATCTGTCATTCTAACTCCTTCTAAGAATTCAACCCACAGAGTCCTTGGGATGATGTACCATTTCACTGCCGTGCTTCTGTAGTCCATGCATGACCACCTCGCCCTCTGATATGCCGTTTGCCGGACCAGATTTGGCAGAGCACTGGCAATTCTTTGCTCAAAATGACAAATTGCTTGTCAGATAAAAATTTAACATCTCCAAATCGTAAAAATTGCTCTCGTCATAAAGAGGATAAACCTAGCAGAAATATAGTAGTTAGCACTATATAGTATAATATTCCTGTTATATTTTCAAAGAAATGTTGATTTTGAGAAACTGACTCACACAGAGGGGCGCCTTTACTACATGTCAAACTAGGTACATCATTATTAACACAATCAGTTTTACTATAGCATTTTATTCTTTGAGTAGAAACTGTTGCTCATGCAAGATTAAGCACTTCCAGAATTTCCCCTGCGTGATCTTCTTTCTCTGTTTATTCATGACTAGATCTGTCACTATTAGAGAAGCCACTGATTCAAAAACAGACTGGATAAAAATGTATAGTCTTTAAAGTGCCGCCTCCTAATCTGATATCACAGCTTTCTGCCCCAGCTGCCGCTGCCAGACACAACAGTGACAATGCTTTAACAAACACCTCTCAAGATGACAAGCTCTGCAATTAAGGCTTGTGTGTTTCCTGGCATGTTACTCACAAAGGCATCACTAACAGGCTTGGAGGACAGAGCCAACCGACACAGAGGTCTAGCAAGTGAAGGGCAGCCGGGGCAGCTGCCCAGGATGCAGTGAAGACAAGGTCTGCAAACAGCACAAAATCACACTGGAAAAACAGACAAGTAGTATCAAACATAGCTATAGGCTGATAGCAGATATAGACTATTAAATGTATTACTTTCTTTCCCAGACTGCTGCAAGAAGGTAAAATGAAGCATGGTCCAAAGCAGGTCTTTACCTATAAAAAGAAGGGACCGCTAATTGTGTGCCCTGGGTGCTGAAAGTCCTAGGTCCTCTAAAAAATGTCTTTGTGTACCTCAAGCATATATAAGCACATATGTATGCTATTCAGTCTTTATTTCTTAACGGATATTATTATTACATCGAGTTTATATAGCGCCAAAGGGTTTGCTTAGCGCTGTACAATAGGATATCATTTTTTTTGCCTTCTTTGCAATAGTGGAATAATGTATGGGAGATAAACAATCAGAAAATAGCACTATGGAGCAACAAAAATGTGAACATGCTGCAAAATGCTTCCAGCACGTTTCTTTGTTTCGAGCGTTAGCTTTGATGAGGTATGCAAAAGAAGAAGCCAAAGAAGAAGCCAACGAGTAGACATGCGCACGCCGAAAATTTTCATTTGGTTTTGGATGCATTCGTTCATTGAAAAATTTCATTTAGTCATCTTCGTTTTGTTGGTCCGATTAATTTTTGGAATTTGTTTCATATCTTTGGCATTTGCTTTGAAAAATGTAGCAGTTTTCCTGGAAAATTGTTATATATTCAATATATTATCAAATTGGATGGATTTAAATTGGAAGGATTCGATGTTTTCAGATGCTAGTCCGAACCACCAAGAGAAATGGCATGAGCTGATTGGACAACATCGATTGCCGTCATGTGCATCCAAATTAATGAAAGGAACAAAATTCAGATCCAATTGTTATCCGTATCTGAACTATCAAATGAAATAGAAAATTGAATTAATTTCTCCATGGCCTAGAACTAGTATTGCATCATATGACGTCATCTGAATGAAAGGAATGCATTCACTAATTTCGTTAGAACTTTTTTTTTTATTTGTTTGCATTTGTTACTGTGGGCAGCACAGTGGCTCAATGGTTAGCACTTCCGCCTGGCAGTACTAGGGTCGTTGGTTCCAATCCCAGCCACGGCACCTCCTGCCTGGAGTTTGCATGTTCTCCCTGTGCCTGCGTGGGTTTCCTCCAGGTACTCCGGTTTCCTCCCACACTCCAAAGACATGCTGGTAGGTGAATTGGATCCTGTCTAAATTGTCCCTAGTATGTGTATGTATGAATGTAAGCAATGTAGGGACCTTACATTGTACACCCCTTGAGGCTTAGGGACTGATGTGAATGTACAATATATATGTAAAGCGCTGCGTAAATTGATGGCACTATATAAGTACCTGAAATAAATAAATAAATACTGTGCCCATTTGGAGATTCGTACACAACTGAATTTTCAAAAATGAAATTTTCGTCCGGAAAATGAATAGGAACAAAACACACATGTCTACCAACAAAGTACTACAATAGATTTTAAAACATCATCATCCTCTGCAAAGCATTTACCTATTCCTAAAGACTGTAAAAAAAAAAGCTTCAAAGAAGCCATCCTTGACCTCTCTAGCTGTTTGTATTGTGAATTAATTTGTTCTCAATGATCCTCAAACAACACAAAAAAGGCTTTAAAGTCAAATTTTAGTTGGTTTCTAACAGTTTACCACTCCGGTGCAGCTCTGCAAAGAAACCAATCAGCTTCCAAGTTTTTTTGTCAAAGCTTTTTTTGTCAAACAAGCTGAAGTTAGAAGCTGATTGGCTACCATGCACAGCTACACCAGATTTTGCACTCTCCAGTTTTAGTAAATCCACCCCATTGTGTGTTTACTGTGCATTGCTCTCCACAAAAAAAGGGAAAGGACCTGGGATTTCAGTGCCTTCATTGTAAATTTTGAAGATGAATTTCTCCACCATGCCTAAGCTACTGCCTATGGCTACAGATGTAAATGGGGGCTTGTTGTAAAGTGCTTTTACTATTTTCTCAGAATATATGACTATTTTGGTGTGCTTAGTCTGGGCACAGGTTAACTTTAAAGACCAAATCCATCCATGAGTATGGTACAGCTGTATCCAAGTGGTAACAAATGACTGTGTATAATTAGAATGTATGTGTTACATAAACCAATGGTTTGGGATACACAGTTAGCAATGGGGAATTAAAGAAATTATTTAAATGTCTCTGCCCACAATCCTAATGTGGGATAAATGCGGATAAGGTCCATTTTTTTTAAGTGTATGTCAGAAGTAATTATGTGTTTATGCTTTCTGTTTAGGAAAGGAATATTGTAGTTTATGTGTTGAATGTAAAATCATTCATAAATATGGCTACTTTCTGAGATAGCAGGAAGTCGTTAAAACAGTTCGGAAATATAAAAAAACAACAGTCATACTTACATAGGTGGATGCAGAATTGGTCCGATGCTCCATCTGTCCCTTGCCGGCTGTAAGACCGAATACTGAGTAATCAAAGACCATTGTCAGTCACCGGTTCTCTGCTCTGCCTCTCCAGCGCTCACTGGAGTACCAGTCTGGGGCAGCTGGCTCAGGCACTTAGCGGCCCACCGAGAGGCTGAGCCAGCTCACCAGTCTAGCCATCTGGGTAGATCCTGACAATAAAAACTGGATCTCTCCAGAGCCTGGACTGACTCAGCGATATCAGCCGACAGCAGATTTTAGCCTGCTGTTGGCTGAAAATGGGTCACAGGACAGCAGAATGATGTACAGTCCTGTAATCCGTAGGAGAAGAAGAGCCAAAAGAGCTTTGGCCATACTTCTCCTTTAAACTGCATAACAGTAAAAAAAATTGGGTAAGAAACTTCGGTGTAAGCAATTACAATATTTAGATGGGAAAATGGCATCACAGGAACTACAAGGTGCTCCTAATAATAAAATAATGAAAACTCTTGCACCATCTGTTTAGTGTGCAGTGATTATCAGTGAATGAATGCTGCAGCTGACATCAATATGTGTTCCTACATGAATGTGCAAAATTATGAAAAAAATGATGATGTAGTGCTGCTATCTGAAAAACAACACATCAACATACATACAATATTAAAACAATAAACAAATCTTTCTAATTAAATTTTATATTCCTGTGAGCAAATAAAGTGCTTAAATGAATAAGTCCATAACAATAAAGTGCAAATCAATAAATTGCTTGAATAAATCAGTCCATATATCATATATGTGACCAACACCAATGGTTCTAAAAGTACTCATGTTTAAAATCCACTTTGTGCAATCTTGTGCCACCTTAGTGCTCCTAGAACTCTCACATCCAATTTTCTTTAATGATAGCATATATACAAAATATCTCCGTCTCTCTCCTCCACTCCTTAAAGACACTCCATATCCCTCTTCTCCTTTTGAAGGACTAGGCATTGTGCTGTGTACTGGGAGAACGTTGGCTGATGATGTGGCTTATCTAAGGTAGAAGGGGTGTTTCTAATACATCCGGTCATTGTTTCAAAAGGAAAAGAGGGATATGGAGTGTCTATCAGGAGTGGTGGAGAGAGACGGAGATATTTTGTATAGATGCTATTATTAAAGAAAATTGGATGTGAGAGTTCTGGGAGCACTAAGGTGGCACAAGATAGTTTGACTCGAACATGGGCTGTTCATGTCTTCTGTATGACACGGGTGTTCGGCGGGCTATTTGCCCGCCGTGCCCCACAATGCACTGTGCCCTGACAGTGCATTGTGATTGGCCAAAGCATAGCACCTGACCACAGTTCAGATGCTATACTTTGGCCACTCATAGGGCATAATGATGTCACAAGGGGTGGGGGTGATCCCGTCCCCTCGTGTCGCCATCACCCAATTTAAGAACTGTCATCCCGGCGCAGCTGTCAGATGACGGAGCAGGTTTTTTTTCTCTTTTTGGGTCAACAGTGATGGTGGGCAACGTGATTGACGTTGGATCTACTTCGGGGGACATTTTTTTTATTTTTATATTTTAATAAAGGACTTGCCAAAGTATCCTGTCTTTTTGTACACTACAATTTTTTTTGTGAATGGGCTTCCAGATTCCAATAAGCCTCTCGACCGTAGACCCTCACAACCATCAGCCAAGGTTGTGGGAAAGAGGCCCTTGTCCGCTTCGGCATGGGGACACCATCCCAATGCCGAGGGCACGTGACCTGGTAAGGCCCAGGGAGGGGGGGGGAGCGCTCGTTCGTCCTCCCCCTTTCCTGGCCTGCCACGCCTGTGCTCACATCAAGGGTCTGGTAGGAATTTAGGGGGGACCCCACGTTTCCCTCCATTTTTTGGGGGGGTGGTGTTCCCCTTAAAAGTCCTACCAGGCCTAAGGGGCCTGGCGTGGCTTTTATGGGGAACCCCACACACTTTTAACAAAAATTTTTTTACTGTGGTGTCCCTCCTAACCTTTCTACCAGATCTAAAGGGTCTGAAATAGATATGGGGGGGACTCCATGCTTTGTTTTTTTTTTAAATAAAAATGTAATTTTATTAAAAATGTCAGACCTGCTGCAGCAGGTTCTATACATTGTACAGATGCACAACTTTGTAGGTTGTTTAAGGGGACCCCCCCAGGAATGATATTTAAAGGAATTTTTTTTTCTACTTTAAGCAATGAAAAATGACTGTCCCTTAAAAAAGGTACTTTTTGAAAAAATTTTGTTTACTGATTCATGTCCCTCAGGGCAGTACCCAAGTCCCCATACCCCTTTTATGGGCAATACCTTGCATATAAGCCTTCAAATGGGCACTTTTGAATTTACAAGTTCAAGTCTCATAGACTTGCATTATGTTTGATGTTCCCGGTAGAACTTTCTTTAGGTTTGAATGTTCGACCACGAACAGGTTGGTGTTCAGACCATCAGTGGTCAGTGATCATTGCAAGCATTGACTAATTTTTACATCCATGTATAATCAGCAGCAACTGCCCTACTGAAGTTTTTAAGCTTTTTTTTTACAATTGCTCCTCTCTTTTATATATCAATAAAAAGGAAGAAACTCATCCTTGTAACTGGTCTTACAGGAGTAACCCCTTACAGGCATGGATGGGCGCTATACCAATTTGACCTGTAATACTATGGCAGGTGCCAATAATTCAACCTGTCTAGGATCAGGTGAAGGGCAGATAGTACATGGACAGCTGCTCTTCAGGAATTAAAACCCTTGTGTAAACAAAAAAAAAAAATAAGGGAGGGTATCTCAATATTCTTGTGCTTTGCTACCATGTACAATTATCTGGCCACATAAGTGTAGTCAGTTCATGTGAAAGAACAGTGGGCCGTGGCAAGAATAGTCAGCTAAAATGCGATATCCATTCTGTTTGGCACTTAAAGTGAACTGAAGATGTTATAAAAACTTGGGGGTGACCAAAGAACTGAACAAAAACAAATATCAAATTATATTGCCCATTGAACAGATTCATTTTCCATGATAATCTCATCAGCAAACAATTCAAGAGATTATGGGGTGATTTACTAAAGGCAAATGGGCTGTTCACGTTGCACTTTTCAAGCTAATTTGCCCCCAAAGCTTAATGAATGTGGTGAAGTTTCACTTTGTTATAAATACTCAATTATGTGCAATACAAAGAAACAGCATTTTTGCTTGCACATAATAGGATGATAGAAGTCAGCAGTGCTTCATCTCATTCACTAAGCACTGTGGGAAATTTCCTAGCAAAATGAACAGTCTAGTTGCCTTAAGTAAATCAGCCCCCATGACTGTTCATGAGCATCATGTGTAGTATACATTTAGATCTAGACTTGCAGGTATCAAGAGAAGAAGGCAACATAACGGTTCTTTTATTAGAGTTTTTAAAAAAAGAAACTGGCAGATAGAGGAACATGCCAACTTCTTCACAAGAGAACATAAGTGAGAACAAGAGTCCAGTACTTCCATAAAGGAGATCATGTAAAGCATGCCTTCCTTCAACTCCTAAGTGAAGGATTCTCTACGTGGGAGTCTCTTCGAACTACTGGGCAACTCTCTTGGCCATGCAGCTAGTAGACCCTATTATTCTTTAAGGTTCTGATACTATGACTTTTCTGTGCCAAAAGGGCTCTGACCCACTGAAGGCAAGCGGTGGCATCCCGAATCACTTACTCCACTTGCCTACAAGCATTCTTCAAACAAGCTCCGAGCTGTGAATAACCCTTGTTACTGCATAACTAAGGCCAAGCAACGTGGGTTTAGTCAATGCTTGCCTGCTGATGTCTGTTCCTATGTCTCTGTATATAACTCTGAGGGGCAGGCTTCATTGCTCCACTTTAATAACTGCTGTCATTACATCTTCTTTATACAATCATTTGCTCTGTCTTTTTATTATTGTTCAACGTACAATGGCACATTTACTTTCCTTGCGATATGATAGCAAGCCTTCACATCATTATAATCATGCTCAGTCCTTTTTGTTTAATCAGTGAACATTTGTCCTTCTCTTTTAGCCTGTATTTCTGTCTTTATGTCAAGGTGTTTTTCTTTGTGTTATAATACTCTCCCCCAGGACATATATTGATTTTATGACTGCACTGAGCACATTAATGCAGTTATTATTATGAGTGTTTCATTTGTTACATTGTAGGCTTGTTTTCTTCTCTCTATAAATTGCATTGAATTAAATTAATTTGACAATCTAATCATAAGCAATGTTTAAAGGTTTGTGGAAATATTAAGGATGATCACAATTCAATGGAAATGTTCATTAGATTGTGCCAAAAACTGTGCTTGAAATACTGTATAACTGATATTATTAAAGGAATAGTGAGGTGTAGCACATCAATAAGGTAGGGTAGAAGCACTTCTGAGTCTTAAACAATTCTCTTTTTTTTCAACTCATAATAAATGGGTGTGGCAGGTTGTGCCCTACACCGAACCTCTTCAAGGGAAGTAAGGGGTTCTGGCAACACATAGACTACTAGCTGCCTGCCTTAACACAAACATTTTTATATTTTTTATATGGTTTGGTTATTTAAAAAAAAATAACTAATATGTCATACTTACCTGTTCTGTACAGTGGTTTTACACAGAGCAGCCCCAATTCACTCCTGCTTGGGTCCCCCATTAGCGCTCCTGGCTCCTGCCCCTTGACCAGTGCCCTTTATAGCGAGCTGTTTTCTATGGGGGCACTGGTGTGTGCTCACTCCCAAGCCTGGCTCTATGTGTCCATAAGGCACACAAAGCTGTGGCTTGGCCTCTTTCCCCCTTCCCCCTGGTCTCTCCTCATTGGCTGTGACTGACAGCAGTCAGAGCCAATGGTTCCCATTGCTGTCTCAGACAACGAGGAGAGAGAGACTCGAGACAGACGAGGCTTCCGAGCACATCCCTGGATTGAGAGGGGGCTCAGGTGAGTATTAGGGGGGCTGTGGGAGGAGCTGCACACAGAAGGTTTTTTACCTTCATGCATATAATGCATGAAGGTAAAAAACCCTTCAGCCTTTACAACCACTTTAGCAATGAATTAAATAGCATTTTTGGTTTGTATTGCTCAGATGCAGTTCAGTTCCACTTTAATGTGTGTCTAAAACCTCCATCGGAACATTGCAGTTCACTGAAGAGGTATATTTTTGCTGGTTAACAACACACAGGCACACATGCAATACAATTTTTTATCTCTACTACAGTGCATAGATATTTTACCTGAGGAAACACCCTTGCCAACATTCTCCAATGATTAATAACACAGTCCTGTCCTGTAGAACTGAATCAAAATCACACAGGAGTAGGATATTTGACATTAAGGAAGCGATTAAATTCTGGAACAACCTCACCCACCTACAATGGCCACATAGTCGTCATGATTGTAACTGGAATTAGACAACTAAGGTCTTTAAACCACAACTGTAAGGATGCTCATACAGGTCTAAAAGAACTAGGGCACCACTAGGCAACTAGACACCTAGCACCAGGCCAGCGAAGCTTTGCACCTAGAAGGACACAAAAAATAACCTTGCAACGCCACTGCTTCCACCACATCTTCTACTCTTTCCCCAGTTTAGCCATATAAAATAAGCTGGCATTTTAAAATGCCTTTTATTAGTATTACAAAAAATATCTTTGGGTCAGATTTGTAAATTAGCTGGAACCTTTAGCTGTGACATGCCCCCTGCCCTTCAGAACAACATTGGGAAAAAGGTTCTCACAATGAAATGTGAACTCTGGTTTAAACAAATATTTTAAGCATTTGCCAGTTTTTTTGGCACAATGTTTCAAAGGTCTATTTTTTTACGGTCATGTATTTTATGTAATAGCCTGCTTGTAGTTGCAGACTTCACATAAGTGAAAAAGGAATATACATTGCAATGTACAAGTAAGTATAGAAATCCAGTCATTCATTAAAATGTCAGATTCCTAGGTTCACTAAATAATCTACCCAATACAGTTATAAGGAATTGTTAGGGAAAATGCAGTTAGTAGTGAGGATGTGAAAATTGATATAAGGAACAAGATACAAAGAATCTCGGAGCCAAAGACCAACTAAGATTGAAGGATGTTTATGTACAGGATCATTCTTGAGATGACAGCAACAATTACTGCAATGAAGACCTAGGGCACACGCCTTGAGTGCCAAGGTCTAGCAATGCCCCTGCCTGCAAACAATTGGCTAAGCGTAATGAGGCTTGTATTCACTGAAGTGTTTAATCAGCTTGTGTTTTCTTTTTTATTACAGGTCTAGACAACATATCCCGTATCCCTCTTTCATCTGAACTATTGTGTGCGCTATAGCAATAGCTATAGCAATTGCAGCAGATCTTAATGCAGTTTCACTCAGGGCTGGATCTAGCCTATTTGATCTGCAGTAAAGAAAAGTCTACTCTATGTGTGAGTCATTGACAGTATGTTACACAGCGTCACGACCTGGGAAACACTAGTATATATTAGGCTGTCATTAGATCAGGGAGCTTAAATAGAACCTTCCCCCCTTATATCACGTGTCCCTATCAAAGTCCCCCTTTAAATCAGAAGTTCTCATAAGAGTCCCCTCTTACATCAAGGTCCCCATCAGAGTGCCACTTTACATAAAGTTCCCCAACAGAGTCCCCCTTACATCAAGGTCCTCATCAGAGTCTCCTCCTACATTAGGTTCCCCTCCTTACATTAGGTGTCCCGATCAGAGTCCCCCTTACATCAACTGTCCCCATCAGAGTACCCCTTTACATCTTCCATGCCTACCAAATCCCTCCTTACATCAACTGTTCCCATCAGAGTGCCCCCTTACCTATGATTAGTTACCCCATCATTAGTTACCCCAGTTACCCCCTTACATCAGGTTTCCCCATTCCAGTGCATCCTTACATGGATTGTCCAATCAGAGTGCTTCTTTACATCAATTGCCCCCATAAGACTGACTCATGGATCAGTGGATGCACTGTCAGAGACCTGAGGGGGGGAGAGCTCAACTAAAATCTGGGGGAGCACAGCCCACCCTAGCACCCCCCTAGATCCAGCTCTGGTTTCACCAGACCTGAACATAAGACTCACTGATCACTCTGATGATGATCAATGTTAGCTGATAACTCCACCATCTCTGTATTAAAAACAGTAACAGTGGACTTTAAAACACTAGGAGATGGGACTCTTCGGTTATTTCCCCATACTGATAATGCAATATATATGATATTGTTAAAACAATCAAAACCAGAATACATTTAGGCATAAAAGACAGAGGAGTAACTATGTATGATGCAGCCCCACAGCAAAGCTCCTGTATAGCTCTGCAGGCCTGTATTCCCCAACCTCTAAAACAACAATAAACTATGAACAACAGTGCCAATATAAAACAATAAAACATTTGTCCAATAAACCTAATAAACCATTACATTACCAAGCAGTACTGGGCTCTTTCATTGCTCAGTGCCATAGTTGTATGCAGGGGCGGACTGACAACTCAAGGGGCCCCCAGGCAATAGGGGATCATGGGCCCCCTGTGTCCTTGCCCAAACTCAAAAAAGCCTATGAAAAAGGTACCAGGGGCATCTCATGGGGCCCCCTACTGACCCCGAGCCCTCGGGCAGTGCCCGAGTTTCCAAATGGTCAGTCCGCCCCTGACTGTATGGTTTGCTATTGCTATAGGCACTCTCTGCTGAAAGCCCTATCTCCTCCTTCCTGAATAGACAGATATGTGAATTATGTTCCCTGTCTGTGTATGATGGCACAGTGGTATAGAAAACCCCCCCTCTGCACCAGGACCATTTGTATGGTATGGTATTATACCATGGTATCATACACATTTATGCATTACTGTTATTGATTGTGATTATACATCCCTTGCTGCTAGGGTGGAACAAAACAAACATTAAATAAAGCTCAGATTTTCTAGGTTCTGCTGAGGCCATTGGCTTCGTAGCTTTTTCTACTTGTGCTCTCTCTCTGTTGCTTTATTACTGAATAGGCCAAATAGCTCGTGCTGTAAAAGAGACAAGGCGCATGTGGATGGAAACTGCTATAAAAGTAAATGCATAAGCAAAAAGTTAACGTGTCCTATGGAGTTACTCTCACCGGTTGTTGAGCAGGCTCAGTAGCTCCCCCGCATGGTAAAGGTCATTCTTTGTCACTCGGCTGAAGCGGAACTCATTGAGGTTGCAGAAGGTCACAGATGGAAAGGTCATCCTGGCAGCTGCAATCTCATCCAGTTTGGTGACGTGAGGGTAATCAAAGTAATAGATGATCCTCTCAGTGCACACAAATAGCAGAAGAGACATGGAGCCAAGGAAACACAATATCCAGATCATCCGCCGACATGAGAAGCGCTCGTATGAGAAGATGTGAGCAATGCCATGCAAAGTGGAGCCACTTGCAAAGGCCTGAAGGGTGACTGGCCGGGGACTGCCCAGCTCCTCTGGTTCCTTTACATCCATTCGGGCACTGTAAAGATGAAAAATTTAGATGACATCACATTGTAAAGCCTTTAAGTGTTACTCATATACCATACATTCCATTTATACTTTGGGTAAGGTGGTACCACCAAGGTATGGTGAGACCTGTAGATGAACAGCTGGGCCACCTACACATTTCTGCAAAGTCCTGCACAGATCAGCTGACACATACACTCCACAGTGCATATTAGGCAAGCATTATATACAGTAGGTAGGTAGTGATGCCACCAGCCTAAGAACTGAGAATCTTCTGCAAATTGCCAGCCAACCTACTCAGTATTTCCACTAGGAGGCTGCTTAACATTATTTTTCTATGCATATCTTATTGTTGTACAAACCGGCTGTATGTCTTTATAGTTTGACTCCACTGGCCTTGTGTACTAGACAGTGCCTGGAGAAAAGCACTAACTGCAGAAGAAGTAATTCAAGCCTCACATCAGAGTTCAATTTACTGACATTGGACCAAGATTAGATGGAACATGATTGGTTGCTATGGACACAACACATTCCTTTATTTTTTTGAATAGGCCTGCATGTATGTATTGCTTAATGTGGAACTGCAACCCCCATCATGCATTGCCTAAACGGGTGATATGTTACATGAAAGCTAGTAAGATACTTACTTTTTTAATATTATTTGTGCTTAAAAAAAGTGAGAAAAAAGAGAAAGTTAACTTGTAAGAGATGACAAGTCTCTGCAAAAGGGATTCTGCATACTAATAGTCACAACCCATAAACTCATATTCCACTTGAATTTTTCCCTTCTGTGAAAAATATATATGTGGGTAACAGGTCAGCCTAAGGTTCAGCGTCTACAGAGAATTTAGTGAATTAAATATATATCTAGCTCCCCTGTCCTCCCGTTATATACAGAGCTAAAGCTCAATGGATGGAAGACAAAAACAGTAACTCTAACTCTGTCTGCATAGTCAACATGACCAACAACAGCAGTTTTTTCACTCTTAGTAGAGCAGGCACTGTTCTTTGCCAATACACATACTTGTTTTGTATTTGTAAAATAACCATTACATTTAAAGTAAATTGGTGGTCAGGCTATGGCCACTAAAAAAAAAAAGTCTTCAACAGCAGTAAAATAGGCTTTAAAACATGAGCTAACTGGTATATGTAGCAGCAAACACAGTAGAGCAGTTCATCCTCAAAAATGCATTGCTTAAGAACTGAGGGGGATCTAAGGGGAGCAGGGTTTGATGAGCTGCTGAAAGAATAATGACTTTAAGGGCCCATTCACACTTCTCTAATCCTGTGTGTTGATGTGCATTGTATAAGGGATGCAAAAAAACAGGCATGCAGCATTCTTTCTCCGCAATACACCACAACACACAGAATGCACCACAACATGCTGCATTAGCACAGCGTATCGTGTATTAACATGTGTTGCGGCAAGGACTTCACCACTAGCCTGGAAATGACCTAAACTTCAGGGCGTGAATATGTCTGATACAGGGGCGGACTGACAACTCATGGGGCCCCCGGGCAATAGGTGATCATGGGGCCCCTGTGTCCTCGCCCACACTCAAATCACACCCAAAAAAGCCTATGAAAGGTACCAGGGACATCTTATGGGGCCCCCTACTGATCCCCGGCCCTCGGGCAGTGCCCGAGTTCCCCAATGGTCAGTCCGTCCCTGGTCTGATACAGGGAACAAACACCATTTAAATGCTCGGTATATCACTGCTATTGCTTCCCTACAGGGGCACCAGAAAGAAAGTTGGGCTATAAGGTGTTTTCTAACATTGTCTTTGGGTACACTTTTTATACCACAGTTTTATATGCCAACAACCAATCAATAATCAGGTATTACCTGATTTGTCTAAATTGGAAAGAAACATCCTTACAGAGACCCTGTCCCCAGACCATTTATTTTAAGAAAAATCTTCCCATATGATAATTTCTTCATTTAGGGTATTTTTTATGTTATTTACAAGTACAAGGATCGCTTGTGTAGACTTCTAAAAGCCCTGAGATGGCTGCTGGGCACTGTCAGCAGCTCCAGCGAACTCAGAACTGTCACTAAAATTAGAAGCTATAGCAGCATTTCTCAACCTTTTTAACACAGAGGAACCTGTCAAATAACTTTCAGTTCTCAGGAAACCCTTACTACTAATTACAATATCTACAACAGTATATTAGCATGGTGGTCAGTGTAAAGAATGCTTTGGTTTCTAAAGAAAGCCATAGATAAATCTATATTGTTTTCTTCCACCATGGGTGGAAAGAAAGAAAATTGCTCGATTTCTTACAGTCAGTGGTGATGGAGGAATGCCTCCCGCAGTGCTATTGTATTCTGCCAAGGTGGGGTGGGAATCCTTCCCGGCTGGCAGAACACAATGATTACTGCTAGCATTTATAGCCGAGGGCAGTAATCGCATGCTAAACATTCAACAGACTGGTTTTACTCAAGTCAATCAATGTATCGACTTGGGTACAATCAGCCTGCCCAGGGGCGGACTGACCATTTGGAAACTAGGGCACTGCCCAAGGGCCCGGGGTCAGTAGGGGGCTCCATAAGATGCCCCTGGTACCTTTTTCATAGGATTTTTTGAGTTTGGGCAAGGACACAGGGGCCCCATGATCCCCTATTGCCCGGGGGCCCCATGAGTTGTCAGTCCGCCCCTGAGCCTGCCCATAGACAGATCCAATATCGGCTGGACCCTGCTTAACCAGCAGAGATTTGATCCATCTATGACCAGTTTAAGTGGGAAGAAATCTCCTTATGTTGGTTGTAAGTGGAAAGAAGTCTGCTTGCACTTGGTGGACAGTAAAAAGAATACTCCTTACATTGGTGGTAAGTGGCTAGAATCCTCCTTACGTTGTTGGACAGTGGAAAGAATGCCGGTCTTAGATATAAATTTCTAAAAATATTCCTGGTGTCAATGCTTATTTGAGAGGCAGAAATTGCTCAAGGAACCCACAACAACCTCTGGAGGAACCCTGGTTGAGAAACGCTGCTCTATAGTATCTTCTTTTGCTCTATTCCTGGCTGCTACATAAAGGGTTTTGTTGGGACATGAAATGAAGGCCAGAGGAGCTCAGCCAGTACAGACAGTAATTAGACACTCCCAGAAGAATGGATATCTATGACGTGCAAGGAGGGAGGGGGCTGTGCTAGGGAATTGACTTATTCTGGAGTAGTCAAATTTTCGAGCACGCTTAAAGCATGTTACATAATAAAATAATCATCTATTTTAAGGAAAAATCGCTGCAAGTAAGCATTTGAAGACCTTACTTTTTTTTTACTTTTACCTGCAATTTTTAAAGTTGGTGAAATTCTCTCTTTAAATGGTTGATGGTTCCAATACAAGTCAAACTTTATAGCAAATTTGGTTAAATTGATTCTAAGTGCCAATTTATGGCAGAATGAAGAGGAGATGGTAGGACAAAGAGAAGAGATGAACGAGCCACCTGTTTATCAATAGCAGGAAAATGTAAGCTGTTGTTTTAACCTAGACTGGTGTTTAAAAAAACAGCAACAGAAATTAATACAATAACTACACCTGAAAAATGGAAATCATTTTATAATTAAATGCTATAGCTCTGATTTGTTTTTCATATTTCCTATAGAAATAGTACAAGACTTTAGGACAATTATGCACTGTAATGATCCCTGTGTATTGGACAGACATGCAGATAAATTTGACACAAAATTAACATTTCAGTGTTTGCCCAGTAACAATAAAATGCAGTTTGGACTTTCCAGATCAATCAATACAAAAGTTCATCTGCATGCTGCTATGTCTCTGGATCATAATGTATGTGCCTACTTACATGTGTGCATCTATAGAAACCTTAGTACCACAAAGAAAAAAAGTGCATTTTTACGATTTTTGCATCGAGTAACAATTGCACAGTTTTAGCTGTGGCCAATGAATAGTGTCTGTCTTTACCTATGTGTCAGTAACAGCCAAAACAATATTACATTGAAGTAGCTATGGACTTCCAGCAGTGGTGACACAATACAGCTAGCTTATTGAAGGGGTGATTTTAGCTTTTACTCCCTTCAAACACCCAATCAAATTGTAAGAATTAAAAAAAAAGAAAGAAATTTCACCTGAAGCTGATTGGATTGTTGAAGTGAACACAAACCAGGGGGGGAAATAACAGCTTTGGTAAATCAGCCCTCAATATTTACACCGAATAAATCCACAGGTGAATCTGAGACTCAAATTGGCTACTGAAGGGTTATAACACCACAAATAAAGAGCTATGAAAGGGAAAAAGTCTATGTGACTGTAAGCTTAAATGGGAAAAGCTACACATTTATCCCTATTACGCCAACAGACAGCTACATAAGTGATGCATTTAAATGGCTCTTTCTCTATTTTAGATTTAAAAGTAAAAAAATAAAATTGTTTAAGGTGAGTGTAAATTTGTATCACCTATTTTTTTCTCAATAGTATAAGCTCTCACGTCACGTGCATTACATTAAATGATGTATTTCACTGATAGTGGATGTCTGCATATATTGAGAGACCATCTCTATACAAATACATTGCATACACTGAGAGACTATAGTTATCAATACAAAATAATATTTCCCTGACTTCTCAAACACACCTATACCAGAAATCTGCCCTATCCATAATTAATGGATAGATGTTGTATTTACACATACAACTGCATAAGTTTATACAACACAATGCACAACATTTATAAAACACAACACACAACCTTTATAAACAGAATACACAAAGTTTATAAAAAACACAACACACAACCTTTATAAACCACAATACACAACCTTTATAAACACAATATAAAACCTTGAAAAACACAATATACAACCTTTATAAAATGCAATACACAACCTTTATAAACACAATACAAAACCTACATTTAAAACACAATACACAACCTTTATAAAACACAATACACAACCTTTATAAAAAAAAAATAATACATGACCATTATACAACACAATGCATAACCTTTATAAACACAATATAAACCCTTTTATAAAACACAATACACAACCTTTATAAAAAAAAAAAAACACATGACCATTAAAAAACACAACACACAACCTTTATAAACACAATATAAAACCTTTGTAAAACACAATACACAACCTTTATAAAAAAATAATACATGACCATTATAAAACACAATACACAACCTTTATAAACACAATATAAAACCTTTATAAAACACAATACACAACCTTTATAAAAAATAATATATGACAATTATAAAACACAATACACAACCTTTATAAACACAATATCAATCCTTTGTAAAACACAATACACAACCTTTATAAACACAATATAAAACCTTTGTAAAACACAATACACAACCTTTATAAACACAATATAAAACCTTTGTAAAACACAATACAAAAGCTTTATAAACAAAATACAAAAGCGTTATAAACACAGTTCACAACCTTTATAAAACACACAAACAACCCCTTTAAAAACGCAATACAAACCCTTTAAGAAAAAAAAAAGAGGAATGTTATGGAGGAATGATACAGTGTGTAATAAATGTCACATGTCCAAGGATCGGAACCCCTGCATATACACTGAGATGAGTTACTGTAGCAGGCATGTGATGAAGTCATGTCCCCTGTCCACCAACTGGACCATCAGACACAACAGCCAGCACATAAGAAGTGTAACTGAATGCCAAGGAGGTAAATGCCAATGAGGCTGATGAGACTTTTTATATCATTTAAATCTGATGCTATTATTATGCTGCTCAGACACACCTACACAAAAAAATTCTCCCATTTGCCTCCAAACTCTAGAATTCCCCACCATAGACCCCCCCCCCCCAAAAAAAAAATGCCCCAACATTTAATCCCTGACATCCCTGCAGTGTATGTCTTGCTGTAGCAGGCACATATACAAGGAGCACCATTGCATACTCCTCTGACTTCAGGCACAAAGCTGATTAAAAACTATAGATGTGTAATCTGTTGGATCTGCCTTGCACAGAGAAATGTGCGATCTACATTGGATGGGACCATAGAGCAGACAGCATGTTCCCTATGGCTGTGTGTGATGTGCAGAGGGTCCAGCCACTGATCCAGAGCCACATACACACACATGGAGCAGGCAGAAGGACAAGCACTATGGATGTGGCATTGATGCAGAGCCCACCATAGGGAGGATGGAGGGGATCAGTGGGGATCATGCATGTACCTACAGCACTCACCTGCAGGCAGGGCCAGTCTGCTCACACTCTGCACTGGAGAGGAGCCTGCGATGGCATATAGCAGCAGCAGCAGCAGCACTCCCCCCCTGCACCGCAGAGACAGGACCCCCACACCTTACCGCAGAGTCACAGCAGCCAGCGATGTCCTAGAGCTGGGATCAGGGCTGCCTCTACCACAGATGCTCAGCTATGGCAGCGTGTGTGTGTCTATCTCCTCCAGTGTCTGTGTGACCAGATCCCTTCCCCCCCCCCACCCCAAAAAAAAAAACAGCTGCTTCCCCATAGCATGGGAAGCCGCTGCTGGAATCAGCCAGGACCGATACAGGAGGAATTAACCCTTGTCTGCCCGCAGGGAGGCTGATGCCTTCAGAGATCCAGACACAGCATCAGTTTCGTCATCCATCCCCCCTTTATCCAGAGACCAGCTCCGTCATCCATGCCCTTATACACAGAGACCTGCCCAGCAACACTTCACTCATTCACATTCCCACACTAGGCACTGCTGTCATTCACTCTCAAGACACCATCAGTCTTGTGCAAACCCCCCCTCCCCTGGTGTCTGCTGCCATGGGGAAGGAAGCTGCTGCATATCGCCTCCAAGGATGATGGTGGGGAGAAGATGCTGCTGAGATGCTTGGATAAGTTGTTCGTGCCATCACAGGAAAACCCTTTGCACCTCCACTGCATATTGATTCATGCTAAATAAAGTCTATTACGGCATTGCCAATATGATTTGTGGTGTCACACCAAGAACTGCTTACTCTTCACATTGACACCACCACACAAATACTTTTATAGTGTTGTTATACTGATTGATAATGCCATTGAAATGTGACAGCTTTGCATCAGAGAGAGTCCAAAGGTGATACTGCCCCATCGTCAGTACAGTCTAAAAGCAACAATGTCCCATCAATAGAGTCCAAAGCTGACAGCATGCCATCTGTAGAGTCTAAACACGGCTGTGACCCACCAGAAAGGGTCCAAACATGACAGTATCCCATCAGTAGAGCCCAAAAACAACAATGTCCCATCGATAGAGTCCAAAGCTGACAGCATGCCATCTGTAGAGTCTAAACACGGCAGTGACCCAGCAGAGAGGGTCCAAACATGACAGTATCCCATCAGTAGAGCCCAAAAGCAACAATGTCCCATCAATAGAGTCCAAAGCTGACAGCATCCCATCTGTAGAGTCTAAACACGGCTGTGACCCACCAGAAAGGGTCCAAACATGACAGTATCCCATCAGTAGAGCCCAAAAACAACAATGTCCCATCGATAGAGTCCAAAGCTGACAGCATGCCATCTGTAGATTCTAAACACAGCAGTGACCCACCAGAAAGGGTCAAAACATGACAGTATCCCTACAGAAAGAGTTGAAACACAACAGAATCCCATCAGTAGAGTACAAAAGCCACTGTGTCTCATCAATAGAGTCCAGACATAGCAGCATCTCATCTGCGAGTCTAAACATGGCAATGTTCCATCAGAAAGGGTGCAAACATGACAGTATCCCATCAGTAGAGTCTAAAAACAGCAGTGTCCCATCAATAGAGTCAAAACCTGACAGCTTCCCATCTGTAGAGTTTAAACATCACAGTGACCCACCAGAAAGGGTCCAAACATGACAGTATCCCATCAGTAGAGTACAAAAACAGCAATGTCCCATCAATAGAGTCAAAACCTGACAGTTTCCCATCTGTAGAGTCTAAACATGGCAGTGACCCACTAGAAAGGGTCCAAACCAGGGGCGGACTGACAACTCATGGAGCCCCCGGGCAATAGGGGATCATGGGGCCCCTGTGTCCTTGCCCACACTCAAAGCACACCCAAAAAAGCCTATAAAAAGGTACCAGGGGCATTTAGTGGGGCCCCCTACTGACCCCAGGCCCTCGGGCAGTGCCCGAGAGCTCGAATGGTCAGTCCGCCCCTGATCCAAACCTGACAGTATCCCTATGGAAATAGTTGAAACATGACAGTGTCCCATCAGTAGAGCCCAAAAGCAACAATGTCCCATCAATAGAGTCCAAACCTGACAGCATCCCATCTGTAGAGTCTAAACATGGCAGTGACCCACCAAAAAGGGTCCAAACATGACAGTATCCCTATGGAAAGAGTTGAAACATAACAGTATCCCATCAGTAGAGTCCAAAACCAACAGTGTCCAATCAATAGAGTCCAAACCTGACAGCATCCCATCTGTAGAGTCTAAACATGGCAGTGACCCATCAGAAAGGGTGCAACATGACAGTATCCCATCAGTAGAGTCTAGATGAGGCAACATCCAATCTATAGAGTCTAAACATGGCAGCATCCCATCAGAAAGGGTCCAAAGCTAAGCATATTCCTACAGAAAGAGTTGAAACATGAGAGTATCCCATCAGTAGAGTACAAAAGCCACTGTGTCCCATCAATAGGGTCCAGACATAGCAGCATCTCATCCGTAAAGTCTAAACATGGCAATGTCCCATCAAAAAGGGTCCAAACCTGATAGTATCCCATCAGCAGAGTAAGTGTCCCATCATTAGAGTCCAAACCTGACAGCATCCCATCTGTAGAGTCTAAACATGGCAGTGACCCACCAGAAAGGATCCAAACATGACAGCATCCCATCAGTAGAGTCCAAAAGCAACAATGTCCAATAAATAGAGTCCAAACCTGACAACATCCCATCTGTAGAGTCTAAACATGACAGTGAACATCCAGAAAGGGTCCAAACCTGACAGTATCCCATCAGTAGAGTACAAAAGCAACAGTGTCCCATCAATAGAGTCCAAACCTGACAGCATCCCATCTGTAGAGTGTAAACATGGCAGTGACCCACCAGAAAGGGTCTAAACATGACAGTATCCCTACAGAAAGAGTTGAAACATGAGAGTATCCCATCAGTAGAGTACAAAAGCCACTGTGTCTCATCAATAGAGTCCAGACATAGCAGCATCTCATCTGCGAGTCTAAACATGGCAATGTCCCATCAGGAAGCGTGCAAACATGACAGTATCCCATCAGTAGAGTCCAAAAGCAACAGTGTCCCATCAATAGAGTCTAGATGAAGCAGCATCCCATCTGTAGAGTCTAAACATGGCAGCATCAATCAGGAAGGGTCCAAATCTAAGCATATCCCTACAGAAAGAGTTGAAACATGAGAGTATCCCATCAGTAGAGTACAAAAGCCACTGTCCCAATCAAAAGCAATGTCCCATCAAAAAGGGTCCAAGCATGACAGTATCCCATCAGCAGAGTCTAAAAGCAACAGTGCCTCATTAACAGAGTCTAGATGAGGCAGCATCCCATCTGTAGAGTCTAAACATGGCAGTGTCCCATCAAAAAGGGTCCAAGCATGACAGTATCCTATCAGTAGTGCAAAGCAACAGTGTCCCGTCAATAGAGTCCAGACGCGGCAGCACCCCATCTGTAGAGTCTAAATATGGCAGCATCCCATTAGAAAGGATCCAAACCTAAGAGTATCCCATCAGAAAGAGTTGAAACATGACAGTAGAGTTCAAACGTCACTGTGCTCCATCTGAAAGAGTGCAAATGTGACAGCATCCCATCAGAATGGTTCCAAATGTTTCAGTACCCCATGTGACATTATGAAAGGTGAGGAGACTAAGGTGGAGACCAGTCCAAGTTTTCCAGGCCACTTTGGCAGGGTTTGTTCCGGATTGGATTTTGCATTCCACTGATGACCACCAGCAGGTGGTATAAATAAAGCAGGACTGGAGCAAGAGGTTGCTCTTGGCCTAGGACTCAGAAAGTCATACCCGAGAGAGCTGTGGTTGTGAAAGTGTGCTTTGTACAAGAGAGGAAAAGGTTTGCACAACGTTTTGTTTTTTTGGTGACTGGGAGAAGCCCTTCACCTGTAAGATTAGAGTCTCTGCTGTTTAGTTAGAGCCTGGATGTCAAGGATTTATTTTCTGTTTTGTTTTGTTTATTTTCCATGCAACCTTTTAAACAAAACTGGCTACAAGTCAGACTTTTAAAAAAGACCTGCCGTCTGGACTGCTTTTTTCACAGGGAAGGCGATCCCCATCTGAGCTAACCCCCACACCCATCAGTGGAGTGCAAACATGACAGCGTCCAAACAGGAGTCTAAACTTGACAGCGTCCCATAGTAAGAATCAGAAAAGGCAGTGTCCCATCAGTAAAGTCTAAACATGACAGCATCCCATCAGTAGGGTCCAAATGTGACAGCATCCCATCGATAAAGTCTAAACATAATAGTGACCCATCAGATGTCATCCAAACTTGACAGTGTCCCATAAGTAGAGTCCAAGCGTGATAGTGCCCCTTCACTGGAGTTCAAACATGACAGTGTCCCATCAGTAGAATCCAAACATGACATTATTCCATCAGTAGAGTCCAAAAGTGACAGCATCCCATCAATAGCGCCCAAACGTGACATCATCAGAATGAGTCCAAATGTGACAGTGTCCTATTAGAAATAGTCCAAACATGAGAGCAGCCCATCGGTAAAGTAAAATTGTGACAGCGTCTTATCAGTAGAGCTCTAACATGACTGCATCCCATCAGTAGCGTCTAAAAGTGACAACAGCCCATCAAAAAGAGCCCAAACATGTAGCAGCATTCCATCAACAGTGTGCAAACATGACAGCATCAGAAAGAGTCCAAACATGACAGTGTGCCATCAGAAAGAGTCCAAGCATGACAACAGCCCATTAGTTGAGTCCAAATTTGACAGCATCCCACAGTAGAGTGAAAACATGACAGCATCCCATCATTAGAATTCAAATGTGATAGCATTGCATCAGAAAGAGTCCAAATGTGACAATGTCCCACCTGCAGAGTCCAAAATGAGAGCATCTCATTAGTAGAGTTCAAATGTGAAAGCATCGCATCAGAAAGAGTCCAAATGTGATAATGTCCCATATTCAGAGTCCAAATGGGACAGTGCCACATCAGAAAGAGTCCAAACATGATAGTGTCCCATCAGTAGGGTATACATGTGACAGTTTACCATCCGAAAGAGTCCAAGCATGACACAATCCCATCAGTAAAGTCCAAATGTAACAGCGTCCCATCCTAGAGCTCAAACATTTCCATATCCCATCAGTAACGTCCAAAGGTGACACCATCAGAAAGAGTCAAAATGTGACACTGTCTTATCAGAAAGTATTCAAACATGAGGGCAAATGTGACAGCATACCATCAGTAGAGTTCAAACATGGCAACATCCCACTGATGAGTCCAAATGTGACAGTGTCCCATGAGTATAGACCAAACATGACCGCATCCCATCAGAAGAGTTAAAATGTGATAGTATCCCATCAGTAGAGTTCAAATGTGATAGCATCCCACCAGAAAGAGTCCAAATGTAACAATGTCGAAAATTGCAGTGTTCCATCAATAGAGTTCAAAAGTGATAGCACTCCATAAGTAAAGTCTATGTGACAGCCTCCAATCAGACATGACAACTTATTATCAATAAAGTCTAAACATGATAGCATCCCATCAGTAGGGTACAATGTGACAGCATCTCTTGGCAGCTCGGTACTATAAATTGTACCCCCCCATGGTGACGGGAGAGGAGCAGAGTAGGTTAACAGCAACATGCTCAGCACACCATGCTTAAACATATTTAACAGTGTCAGTGAAGACATCTACTTGACCAACAGAAGGTGACTCTAGTACATTTTAAGCTAAAGTCACCTAACCAGGGAATGAACATAAGAGGACCCCAACACATCCACAGCTCAAGTCAGACAATCAGGAGAGAACAAAAGAAGACTCCAATATGTCCACCACAATGTCAAACAATCAGGGGAACACAGAACCCAAACCCTGGTAAGCCAATTGGAGAGACCAGGTGTTGAGCCCAAGTCTAGGGTTGCTTCCTCGCTCTCCCAGTCCTAGCCACTCTCCACTGCTCACTGAGACATTTCAAACTGCTGGGGAAGAGGCAACAGCAGGACCAGCATCAGTCTGACTAAAGGTGCCTCTGACCTAACAGAACATGGCTCTCTGCAGCATGACAAACAAAAGATCAGCTTGAGTGCCAGCAAAGTAGACTGTCACAGGAGGATCGAGGATGGCCAGTAATTTAAATGTGGCATGCAGGTACCGCCGCACACTGTATTCAACTCCAGTGTAAGGTAAATGAAAGATAGACTTCAGCTCAGATGCCATCTCATTGGTCACGCCCCTCTGATATGTTTCACCCACAGTAGGCTTAATCAAAGAGGACCTCTACGACTGGGTGAAACATGTCATAGGGGTGTGACCTATGGGCTGGGATCTGAGCCGAAGCTTGTTTTTCATTTACCTTACATTAGAGCAGTCTTTTTCAACCAAGGTGCTCAGGCACCCTGGGGTGCCTTCAGGTTTCTTCAGGGATGCCTTGGCAAAATGCCTAAAAACTGCCCCAAAATTGTATACAATCCAGCTGGTGATTCAAGCCTGCTTTTAATTACACAAAGCCACAGGTTTTCATTGTGCACCATTACAACATTACAATGATGTCTTCGGTTGATAAGGAGAATGTCGGGCACCTGCAGAGCATCCTTGTTTTCCTCTCTCCGTCAGCACTGGGGTCACATTAGCTGGGTAATGGAGAGAAACGGAGGGAGCGGAGAACGCTGGAATACTAGTCAGTTCCAGCGTGCACAGGTGTGTTTGCTTTGGAAGCATAAATCTCCTCTAACATTGAGTGTCCTATGGTTGTGGTTGTTGGGGTGTTATATAAAAGTATTAGTTTGGTTTTGAATATTTTAGAATGGGGTGCCTCGGAAATGAGCATAATTTTAAAGTCTGCTTTGGCTGAAAAAAGATTGTGAAAAATTGCGTTGGAGTGTGCGGCAGTACCTGCATGCCATATTATATTTTGGAGTGAGACGTGCAATTAGAACACAGAGTGTAAACCTGAGAGACTGATACTGCATGCTTGGAGCGGTTCTGATCTGTCATGGTATCAGTAAGTTAAGTGGACATGCAGCATTACCTTGGCATCATGTAACAGCTGTGGAGGAAGAGCTTTTTCCACCATTATTAATTCTGTTTTCAACTACCCCTTAAAGTTCTGCCATGTACTCCTGGGGGTATTCATACCCCAGGTTATGAACAAACTCTGCTCTGTACCTACTGTCATTTACACTACCACACGAAGACCATCATAGTATGGATACAATGATTCATTTTACAGTTGAAAGCTGAACAGCATCACAGCATTTATTCATAACGCAGAGAGATTTTCTGCATAGTTACATTCATTCAACCTAACATAGACAAAAATGCACAGCAACACTTCTATGATCAGAACAGCATTGCTATGGTGATTAAAGTAGATTCAAACCCAATCATAAAAAATCTCACATAAGCTTTAACATGTTCAAAAGTCATTTCAATATTTTTAAATCTTGTTTCAACATTTTTAGATCTGCAACTTTCCTTAAAATAAATCTCTTCTGCCATCAAGGTCTTTGTTCAGGCATTTCCTGCTATAGAGTGATAACTGTTCCCAATTACTCTTCTGTAGTGTCATTCTGGCATGTTTCTTAGGTGGAAACTGGAATCAGGCATGCTGACACACATTGTGCAGACATGGTCCACTGTTGTCGCTATGAGGAGCAAGGTCCACAGCAATGCTGGCAGATGACATGGGAACAAGTGCATGTACAGAGATGCAAAAAAGGTGAAAACTGTGGAGAATCCAGCCCTTACTATTGGCATTGAAATCCCATGTGATTTGAGTGACCATGCCAAGTTGAGTCCTGCATATGAGAGAAAAAAAGGGCAACATCATGTGCAGTCTGCAGTTGTATGTAGACCTTAGGTGGGATCCCTTCAGGGGGAGTGAGCTATTGCTCTACCCCATACCTTCAGTAGACATTGGAACTAATCAGCCTTTTACGTAGACAGAATATGTGAGTTTGCACTGGACTGGTACTTTTCCCTTTGGGGATCTGCCCTGCTATGGGCTGGAAATGTCATTAAGCAAATTAACAGAGGAACGGATAACTCCTAAGCAAGGAATTTATATCTTTGCAACACCCCCTTCTTGTGTAGCTGAGGAAGTGATCAAATTGCAGCATGGGACTGTACAGTGTTATATGATGAATGTCAGTATGTGAAACTGTTATCACCATTATTATGCAATAATTGACCTCATCCTTGTGTCGCACAGTGATGTGGAGGTGGGCCTCTGTAGGCCTTAACACAAACTCTGAGTATTATCAAGTGAATGAAAGTCAGTACAGGAGCGGTTAGTGGCCAGGTGATGGTGGGTCCTGGTGGTGGAATGGTTAGAGAAGGTCCATGAAGCACTCATCTGAATAACCGGGTTACTTCAGTGTAGTCCTTGGTCATGGTGCAGGATCCCATCCAGGGAGCAGGTGTAAGACCATGTAGTTGTAAGAAGAAAGGCTTTTCTCATGAATATGTACACTGCTCAAAAAAATTAAAGGAACACTTTCAAAACACACTAGATCTCAGTGGGGAAAAATATCATGCTGGATATCTATACTGATATGGACTGGGAAATGTATTAGGAATGTATGGATGCCCCATCATTTGATGGAAATTAAAATGATCAACCTACAGAGGACTGAATTCAAAGACACCCAAAAAATCAGAGTGAAAAAATGATGCAGCAGGCTAGTCCATTTTGCTGAAATTTAATTGTAGCAACTCAAAATGGACAACATTGGGGCATGCTCCTAATGAGATGACAAATGGGGGTTTATTTACTAAAGCTGGAGAGTCCAAAATCAGACTCCCTTCTGCATAGAAACCAATCAGCTTCTAACCTCAGCTTGTTCAATGAAGCTTTGGCAATGAAACCTGGAAGCTGATTGGTTTCTATGCAGAAGGGAGTCTGATTTTGGACTCTCCAGCTTTAGTAAATAAACCCCATGGTGTCCTGGGGTATTTCCTCCCAGATCTGGACCAGGGCATCACTGAGCTCCTGGACAGTCTGAGGTGCAGCCTGGCAGCGTTGCATGGACCGAGACATGACATTCCAGAAGTGTTCTATTGGATTTAGGTCAGGCGAGTGTGGGGCCCATTCATTGGTATCAATTCCTTCATCCTCCAGGAACTGCCTGCACACTCTCACCACATGAGTCTGGGCATTGTCGTGCACCAGGAGGAACCCAGGACCCACTGCACCAGCATAGGGTCTGACAATGGGTCCAGGTATTTCATCCCGACAACTAATGGCAGTCAGGATGCCATTGTCTAGCCTGTAGAGGTCTGTGCTTCCCTCCATGGATATGCCTCCCCAGACCATCACTGACCCACCACCAAAATGGTCATGTTACCGGCAGCATAACGTTTTCCATGGCTTTCCCAGACCCTTTCATGTCTGTCACATGTGCTCAGGGTGAACCTGCTCTCATTTGTGAAAAGCACCGGGCACCAGTGGCGGACCTGCCAATCCTGGTGTTCAATGGCAAATGCCAATCGAGCACAGGGCCCACTAGAGGATGTCCCTCAGGCCACCCTCATGAAGTCTGTTTCTGATTGTTTGGTCAGAGACATTCACACCAGTGGCCTGCTGGAGGTCATTTGGTAGGGCTTTAGCAGTGCTCATCATGTTCCTCCTCCTTGCACAAAGGAGCAGAAACCCGTCCTGCTGATCGGTTAAGGACCTTCTATGGCCCTGTCCAGCTCCCCTAGAGTACCTGCCTATCTCCTGGAATCTCCTCCATGCTCTGGAGACTGTGCTGGGAGACACAGCAAAACTTTTGGCAATGGCACATATTGATGTGCCATCCTGGAGGAGTTGCCGGTGCAACCTTTGTAGGGTCCAGGTATCGCTACCAGTAGTCACGCTGACCCTAGCCAAATGCAATACTAGTGAAAAACAGTCAGAAAAGATGAGTAGGGAGCAAAATGTCAGTGGCCTCCACCTGTAAAACCATTCCTGTTTTGGGGGTCATCTCATTGTTGCCCATTTAGTGCACCTGTTGTTAATTTCATTAACACCAAAGCAGCTGAAACTGATTAACAACCCCCTCTGCTACTTAACTCACCAGATCAATAGCCCAGGAGTCTAATTGACTTTATGCTATACTCTGAATAAAAAGTGTTCCTTTAATTTTTTTGGAGCAGTGTATTTGTAGTGGCACCTGCCCTTGCCCAAGGATGGAAAAGTGATAAGGACCTTATGTTGTACACAGAGAACTAGGAGGAGGGCTTGAGACTCTATTGATTTTCTTATTAAAATGCATAGGAGTGAGTGGGCACGGACTGAGCTCCATCCATAATACAAGAATCTAGCAATGAGTATCAGCCATGATGTCTTCTGGCAGATAGGGAGCACTTACACCTTGACATATGCTTTAAGGATTTAGATTTAACCCTTTAAAGACAAAGGTAAAAACAAATCTTTATGTCTGAAAACAGTTTTGCAAATTTGACATGTGTTAGTAAAACTGTGCATACTGTATCTTTGCAACAACTTAGTGTGCCCATATTGGTGGTAAATAGTAAAGGATATCTCCAAATAAGGTCAAAAAATAATTTTTAACATTTTATCAGTATATTTCTTGCCATTCCCATGAACCACTACAACGGAATAATCCAAAATAAATTCTGCTACTCCTGACGATGGCGGCATTACCACATGTATGCACGTTATCTGTTGTTTCTACTCATATCCATGAACCAAACACAATAGTGCACCTTATGCTATTTTTGTCCTACCTAAAACAGTGACACTAACTGACACTGATACTTAAAAGTAAAAAAGCTTTTTTTTTCCTTCTTCTTAAAACACACTGGCCCTGACCTTTGACTCTGATTTTGACCTTTGACTCTAACACTGACCCTGACCTATGGGAACTTTATAAAACCCTGATCTAGCTACTTTATCCTTTTTTTTTTAAAGAATTCTCTTTGTTTACATTTTTCTCCTTTAACAAGGACACAATGTATATTTTTCTCCATTCTAGAGGAAAGAGAGAGTATGGGGGCAGGGTTGTACAATTACTGATCACTGTGATAGCTAATAACAGGCTATCACAGCAATCGTGTGATCAAGAACTGGTCCTCTGTGAGTTGGTGACAGCTTGGCTTTTGTGCTGGGAGTGCAAAAACAGAAACACAGGTAAGCACATGCGGCGCTATGAACGAAGATCAATCTCTTTTAGGCCACATACGTGCATGCTCTCATCAGGAATGTATAATATTATCACCACAAATGATCGATGACTCCTTTGATAATACCAAAGAAAAAAAAAACACATTTTGCTAGAGTTATGCAGGCCATAGATGGGTCGAAATTCGGCCGATTTTTCAGCCGAAAATAAAATCGGCCGATTTTCGGATCGTTAGTGGGTTAATTGTTCGGCCGTTTTTCGGTATTTTGGTAGATTTTTTTTATCGGTAAAGTTGGAAAAAGATCGGCCGATTTTGCCGATCAGCCGATTTTCACGGCAATTATGGGCAAATCGGCCGATCTTTTTACCGGTAAAAAATCTGCGCATGAGCAGTGACCTGCAAGAGGAAGGCAAAAAGAAGAAGAAAAAGAAGAAGAGGATGCAGAAGAAGAAGAGGATGAAGAAGAAGAGGATGAAGAAGAAGAAGAAGAAGAGGATGCAGAAGAAGAAGAGGATGAAGAAGAAGAGGATGAAGAAGAAGAAGAAGAAGAAGAGGATGATGAAGAAGAAGAGGATGATGAAGAAGAAGAGGATGATGAAGAAGAAGAAGAAGCAGAAGAGGATGATGAAGAAGAAGAGGATGAAGAAGAAGAGGAAGAAGAAGAAGAGGATGAAGAAGAAGAGGAAGAAGAGGGGGAAGAAGAAGAGGATGAAGAAGAAGAAGAGAGGATGAAGAAGAAGAAGTAGAGGAAGAAGAGGATGAAGAGGATGATGAAGAAGAAGAAGAGGATGATGAAGAAGAAGAGGATGATGAAGAAGAAGAGGATAAAGAAGAAGAAGAAGAGGAAGAAGAGGATGAAGAAGAAGAAGAAGAAGAGGAATAAGAAGAGGATGAAGAAGAAGAAGAGGAAGAAGAGGATGAAGAAGAGGAAGAAGAGGATGAAGAAGAAGAGGATGAAGAAGAAGAAGAAGAAGAGGAAGAAGAGGATGAAGAAGAAGAGGAAGAAGAGGGGGAAGAAGAAGAGGATGAAGAAGAAGAAGAAGAGAGGATGAAGAAGAAGAAGTAGAGGAAGAAGAGGATGAAGAGGATGATGAAGAAGAAGAGGATGATGAAGAAGAGGATGAAGAAGAAGAAGAGGATAAAGAAGAAGAGGATGAAGAAGAAGAGGAAGAAGAGGGGGAAGAAGAAGAGGATGAAGAAGAAGAAGAAGAGAGGATGAAGAAGAAGAAGTAGAGGAAGAAGAGGATGAAGAGGATGATGAAGAAGAAGAGGATGATGAAGAAGAAGAGGATGAAGAAGAGGAAGAGGATAAAGAAGAAGAAGAAGAGGAAGAAGAAGAAGAGGATGATGAAGAAGAAGAGGATAAAGAAGAAGAGGAAGAAGAAGAAGAGGAATAAGAAGAGGATGAAGAAGAGGAAGAAGAGGATGAAGAAGAGGAAGAATAGGATGAAGAAGAAGAGGATGAAGAAGAAGAAGAGGATGAAGAAGAGGAAGAAGAAGAAGAGGATGAAGAAGAAGAAGAGGATGAAGAAGAAGAAGAAGAAGAAGAGGAAGAAGAGGATGAAGAAGAAGAGGGGGAAGAAGAAGAGGATGAAGAAGAAGAAGAAGAAGAAGAAGAAGAGAGGATGAAGAAGAAGAAGTAGAGGAAGAAGAGGATGATGAAGAAGAAGAGGATGATGAAGAAGAGGAGGATGAAGAAGAAGAAGAAGAGGATAAAGAAGAAGAAGAAGAGGAAGAAGAAGAAGAAGAAGAAGAGGATGAAGAAGAAGAAGAGGATAAAGAAGAAGAGAAAGACGAAGAAGAAGAGGAATAAGAAGAGGATGAAGAAGAAGAGGAGGAAGAAGAGGATGAAGAAGAGGAAGAAGAAGATGAAGAAGAGGATGATGAAGAAGAAGAAGAATAAGAAGAGGAAGAGGAGGATGAAGAAGAGCATGAAGAAGAAGAAGAGGATGAAGAAGAAGAAGAAGAAGAAGAAGAAGAGGAAGAAAAAGAAGAGGATGAAGAAGAAGAAGAGGATGAAGAAGAAGAAGTAGAGGAGGAAGAATAAGAGGATGAAGAAGAAGAGGAGGATAAAGAAGAAGAAGAGGATGAAGAGGATGAAGAAGTAGAAGAAGAAGAAAAAGAGGATGCAGAAGAAGAAGAGGATGAAGAAGAGGAAGAAGAGGATGAAGAGAATGAAGAAGAGGATGAAGAAGAAGAAGAGGATGAAGAAGAAGAAGAAGATGAAGAGGATGAAGAAGAGGATGAAGAAGAGGATGAAGAGGATGAAGAATAAGAGGAAGAAGAAGAGGATGAAGAAGAAGAAGAAGAAGAAGAAGAGGATGAAGAAGAAGAGGAAGAAGAAGTAGTAGAAGAAGAGGAAGAAGAGGATGAAGAAGAAGAGGAAGAAGAGGATGAAGAAAAAGAAGAGGATGAAGAAGAAGAAGAAGAAGAGGATGAAGAAGAGGAAGTAGAGTATGAAGAAGAGGAAGAAGAGTATGAAGAAGAGGAAGAAGAGTATGAAGAAGAGGAAGGAGAGGATGAAGAAGAGGATGAAGAAGAAGAAGAAGAAGAGGATGATGAAGAAGAAGAGGATGAAGAAGAAGAGGAAGAAGAGGATGAAGAAGATGAAGAGGAAGAAGATGATGAAGAAGAAGAGGAAGAAGAGGATGAAGAAGAAGAAGAGGATGATGAAGAAGAAGAGGATGAAGAAGAAGAGGAAGAAGAAGAAGAGGAAGAAGAAGATGATGAAGAAGAAGAGGATGAAGAAGATGAAGAGGAAGAAGAAGAGGAAGAAGAAGAAATCCAGTCCGGCAAAAAGTGTCCCTGCAGAGAGCTCCGCTATTTCTTTGACAGTGCTTTGACATTTATAGCGGTTGCAACAATGTATCTATTTGTTTCTGAATAAAAACATCTGTATCCGAAATGGATACAAATAGATACATTGTTGCAACCGCTATAAATGTCAAAGCACTGTCAAAGAAATAGCGGAGCTCTCTGCAGGCACTTTTTGCCGGCTGTAGACGGGATGAAAATCGGCCGATTTTTTTTACCATTGCTGGTAACGTCGGCCGCTTGAACGACCGATTTTTCATTTTTTTTAAAGAAAAATTGGCCGGTTTTCTCCCCATCTATGGCCTGCATTAGTCAAAATACTACAATCCTACTTCTGTAGTTGTTCTTTTTTTGCATGAGCTGTGCTGTTGGCTGGTGTCATGGAGTGGAATGACATAGACACTTGGTATGTGACTCATCACAAGGAGAATGGGGACAATTGTATTATTGATTTGTACTTTAAGGGATAGGAAAAAATCTTCAGACAGTATATGAAAAATGCTCTGGTACCCAGTACCACTTCCATCAAGGATCCTCCAGTTCATTGCCTACTCCACCCAAGGCTGGCTTATTGCTTAAAGTTTCCATTGTTGCTTCTTCTGAATACAATACATTCCCACATCAATCTTTTATAAATAGCACTAAACCGGTTTCAAGTAATTTCCTCTTAGCAATCTGCAGCCGCAACCACACTTACTTGATCACAAGTGGAAGAATGTACAACACAAAGTACAAAGGTCAGAATGGCAGCTAGACAACTGGAAACATGTGATCTAATTCAGAAGTGGTAGAGCTCCAATTTTCAAATTACGTGTTCCATTTAAAGGCAAAATTATTTTATCAATGTTGATTAACCCATTGTGGAGATTAAACCTACACTCAAACCCACCTCTTTTCCCTGTGGCAACTGGACAAGAAATAAGAGCAGCGGTTTTACTTTTTTTGCAGTCTCCAATTTGCTTAGTGGGGCCCATTATTATTATTATACAGGATTTATATAGTGCCAACAGTTTGCGCAGCGTTTTACAATAAAAGGGAGACAGTACAATTACAATACATTTCAGTACAGAAGGGATATGAGAGCCCTGCTCGTGGAGCTTACAATCTAAAGCCCATGAAAAAAACGTGACAGAGGTCTATCTCTGCTCAAAACACACACACACAAAAATGTCAAAAACAACAAATAAAAGAAAGAACTCCAGAAGGGTGATTAAAATGATTGTAAACCCTCACCTTGTAAAAAAAAAGTTAAAAAGTCAAAGGAAAGATCAAAACATTTGTGTAAAGAAATAAAAAAAAATTATAAATACCTTTTTTCCCTTTGGGGAATCACATGCCCTCTGTTCTCAGCTGCATAAGAGCTAGGGGAGCGGAAACTGCAGCACACTGAACTTCCCAGTGATAGGCAGTGCAGGGGGCATGTCAGCCGAAGTCTGCTCACTTGAGGCTTTCCCAGCATAGCTAGACAACTGACCACGCTGTGTATTCCTGCCTGGTGTGGTCAGTTTTTAAAGGGAAAGCAGAGGGACTTGTAGGAACATCATGAATTTCACACAAAGGAAGCAATACAGAGAGAACAGGATACTTTCTAATACAATTACATGATACAGCAAGCACATATCAGGATTTTGAATTGTTGGGTTTAAATATTCTTTAAGTCTGTACAATAGCTCTGTGTAGTAGCTGGTTAAAGTGGTTGTAAGCCCTTGCAAATACCCAGTGAAGTTACCATCCTCTGGTGATACACATACACAGGACAGTAAAAATTCTGCTTCCACGCGATTCAGCCCTATGTGTGTGTATAGGCTATGATTAATGCCCACATAGGCCTGAAATGGGTGAGCATATAAGCGTGATTCTTACATTTATCCTTTATTTAATAAAGCATTTCTATATATGGGAGCCGCTTTGCTTTTTCATAAACTCCCAGTGTGCATGGCACCTTATGTATTTCAGTTCTTTATCAATACAGACTGCCAATTCAAATAATGAGACAACTATACCACACCATAATCCTTGCTAAAACCCCTTACCTAATTATGGTGTGGTTTGGTTGTCCTTTTTTGTCTTGCGGTGCAAGTTCACAAATGAGGGAAAAGCCCTTTAAATGCTCAAAAAAATTGTCTGTTGCATCATCTTACCATCTTTGTAGCAACACTACAATTACTGTTGTTTATTATGAAAATTGCTGCAATACAGCTGACCACAATATCCATTTCCATAGCTCAATTTATTCTGAACTTGTCTGATAATGGATGTATTCATGAGATAAGGCCACACTTGCTATTTTTTTCACAATGCTAAAACACAGTGTGAGTGAGTGAGTGTATCACCCTGTATCCAAACTAAAAAGAACATAAAACCGACAACGGGACTTGCTCTGGTCATTACAAGCTGTGATTACTGCCAAACTCCATATCTAGAGAAACTCATACATTGCTTTAACCCTACTGCTCCCCTACTCCAAAGAATCTTAGACTAGAACTAAAGGCAAAACCTTTTTTTTTTCATTTTGGATAAAGTAAGGAAGGACTATAGCCCAAGTCAGGCTTTTTTTTGCCACCTGTGTCCCATTGGGGAGATTTCCCATTCACTTCTTATCCTATAGCCACAACAGGCAGTGGGAGAAAATCCCTCCAGAGTGAAGGAAATCCCTGGTAGTCCCCAAGGTCACCAGATTGGATGGTTTCCCCTCTATTCCTGTTCCAGTGACCACTCAAAATGTGGAATTTTCCTTCACTTTCAATGATAAAGGTCACTATAACAAATAGATTGGTTGAATCTCTCTAACAAAACAGCAATAAAAACCTTACAGTTGTTCTGATTCCACCATTTAAAAAAATGTTTTGTCTTTTGTTATACCTTTCCCTTGCCTTTAAAATATAACTAAAATCAAAACTTTCTTTTTACTTTTGGATAGAGTGTAGAGGGATTAGAACACCTGTCAGTTTTTATTGCCGTCTGTGTCCTGTTACGGAGATTCACCCTCTCTATTTGTCCTAGTTACCATTATCATCAAAAGTGGGGAAAAAAAATTTGGGTTGTCCCTAGAAGTAATGAAGGGGACATCTTTTTCTCAATTCTATTTTGGCTATAGGACAGGAAGTGAAGGGAAATCTCCCCAAATATGGCAAAAAAAAAAAAATCGGATAGTGGTTATAAGCCTCCTGCAATCTATCCAAAATGAAAAAAGAAAAGTTGCATTTAGTTCTAATTTAAAATGTAGCACTACCCCAGTAGGGGAGCTGCCATTAACTGTCTCTTTCCCAGATAGCGCAGAGTCCACCAATCACACAAGCAACAGTCCATTCACTTAGGCTCCATTAAACAGTCTAGGGACCTGGTGCCCAACCTGTGGCCTGAGGGTGGCATGCGGCCCTTGGGTATATGATGTGTGGCCCTTGGACCTCGGCAGTTTGTAGTAGGAACATTCATAGGGTTGATCTCTACTAGGCTCATGTAACATAACACACTCTCAGTTTTGTATTGTCTTTTGCAGCCATACCCAGCCAACATGTAGCATGTCCACACTCTCTCACCCTCGTTTAATTTATTAGGTCTGCAGTTTCTGACAGACCTCTTAATCTTTACATATATTGAACATTATGTGTGGCTCTTTGGTGAAGTCAGGGGCTGCATTTGATGTGCTCTTTAACTAATGAGCTGACAGCCACTGGTTTAGGGGATGTCTTTTCAAGATTTATTGCTTATAGAAGGAGAGGGGTTGGGGTGGTATTGGATACTCCAAAACACCTAGCAACATCAATGAGAGGAGAGTCTAAACCCTCACAGCTCTGGACCATGAGGTATCTTTCTTAACAGTCTTAAAGCTCACAGGAGACCCTGTTATAGCTGTCTCATAGAGAAAGCTACTGCTGGATCCCCAAAGGTAGAACAGCACACACTCACTAGGATCTTGAGCTCAGGTCAATACTCACAATGTCTCTCCAGGACAGCTGAGCTTCTCTAGTTTTCTCCAGACATCTTTATGTCTCAGGGCAACTGCTCAGTTCCTGGCTACCACCAGATGCTCTTCAATGAAGGAGGGGGTTAATACTTACAATGCCACTGGGTAGCTACACACTTTTCAGCTTCCAACCAGCACTCTTCAGTGAGTCCTCCAGACCAGATCCTTAGGTAAGACTGCTTAGTTAGCTCCAGAGATTACTAGGACTAGCCTCCCCAGCTCTGCCACAGCTGAAACCTTGATGAACATTAGCAGATTCCAGCAAAAAGAGTCCATGAGGCTGGAAACTTTTCCAGCAGAACAAGAAGCAGGGCTGCTCCGGACCCCAGGCTATTTCTGTTCTCCACAGTCTCCTACTGGGCACACTACCCCAGGGATTGGCTGAAGCACACTAAATATTCAACCTGCCCATTTGCCTCTCTAAGCCCTCTATGTTCAGGAAACATTCAGAATGCAATCAAACCTGCAGCCTGTGAAATTCTAGAACAACCCAAAAGAATCAATAGCTGCTCCAATGTTTACAGAGGAGCCAAAAAGAACTAAATTTACCTAGCAACCTACCTAGGAAAGCACTACAAAAATTAACCTTGAATATTTAAAACAGATCCATATGCAACTGCCAAAATGTAATGTAGCCAGGTGCTTGGCTAGTGACAGAGAGTGATATAGGAGACTGTGCTTCAGTGCTTTGTGTGTCTCCCAATGGACTTCTTCTGATTGGGTTAATGCCACCTCGTCTCAATCCACCAGGGGTAGCTGACAAGCAGAAAGAGCTCAAGAGACTTGATGGCAGCATTGAATCATGGGAGATGAAGTTAGGGAAAGAAACTTTACTATGGCAGTTAATGAACAATTGGACTACAATTCACAATGCAATCTGGTTATAAAGATAGAGAGATGTATTTTCACAGGCTAAAAACCGAGGGATTTCCATTTCACTTTGTGTACTCCCAGGTTTTCACATCTCTGCTCCTGTGTGCATACCAACCTGCTACCTGTAGCTGTGTGCTGTGGATCTGAGTCAGAAGTGAGATCCAGAAGTGAGCTGACATCTGAACAGCAGAACCCCTGTTGTTGTATCGCTGGGACTGGCAAGAGTACACCACTGTCATGAACCTGTTACTGCTAGCAGAGACTGAGTACATAGGGACTGGCTGTCTAGCTAGGAACATTATTTACTGCATGTAGACTTTACTGGGACTGTACTCATGTGCACCACCATAAAGACTGGGCCCCAGTGCCTAGAGCTAAAGAATACTCACTCAGATAGCTCCTTCACAAGAACTTTGCCTCTTGTTCTTAGTAAGAGGTACCTTTTCAGGGAGTTTTAAATTGCATCGCTACCATTCATACAGAGTGCACTCTAAAGTATAGCCTACTGTTTATAGAGGAGTTATCACAGTATTGATTATCATTGCTGTTACTGTTTTCTAATTCCATTACTTATTGCTGATTTTGTGGATTGCCAGGTTTACTCTAATTTAGCTGCATAGAACTCCATTATATGCTGCTATAGCCTAGTGAACATATTGTATGCTGAACTTTGATTGACTTAATCCTTTACTTCTTTATGTGTACCACTATTTACTGCAACCGTGACAATCTATATTTGTACTCTCAGTAGCAGTGCAGTATTTTTTGCTTAACCTTGCATGTCAGTGGAGTTGAGGTTGTTCTCAGAGTCGAAGCAGAACAGAGAACCCAATCCACCAAGCAGCCCCTGCAGGGGTAGCGCTACAGTAAAAAAAAGTAAAATTGATATATATATCTATATATATATAGATATATATATCTATATATATATACATGAGCTGATTGATCTTTTCAAAAATGTGTGATTTAGTTCAGCCACTCGCCCCTGCCACACAGCACAGCCAGTTCCCTGACCTCACTTTTCTGCACTGTAGTTAATGTAATATAAGGACCTGCCACAGGCTGATTGAATACTAATGGTTCACTAACACTTGGCATGGTTGCAGTGAACTATGGCTTAGTTCCATTGTCCCCATTCTCCTGCTTGTCTGGACACACAGTAGGTTATACGCAAGTGTCCCCGGGCTCACTTACACCATCACCACTTGTGCCAACAAGACCACAGTGATCCCTGCTTCTATGCTCCAAGATCTATTGATAGTTCTGTTCTCAGGCAAGGTTTGTACTCACACTGAAGCCAACCATACCTGACCACAAGTGAACAGCACCCGGGACTACCTCTGCCAACTGTTCCTAAGCACAGTTCGGAGCACGCACACTACACAAATGAACCAGACCAAGGAGGTGAACCATGCCCGGGCTTGGAAAAAACTGCCAGAGTGAATGCATACTAAGAAAACTTTACTTCTTTTCTTATAAGATTCTGTCTTTGCCAGATTAACAACATTGCACAGTGCAATTAATGAAACAAACATGAAGCAAACATTCATTACCAATTCTTAGATGTGATGGCTGCTTTTTTAGGCTTTCTTTCCATTATTTTATATTTATATTTACATTAAGGCAAAAAAAAACCTGTTTGGGTTTAGAACCACTTTAAATGCTCAGTTAGGTCTGGGGAAAAGAAAAGCAGTTTTACTTACAGAATCCTCCAACAGCCAGAGCATAGCAGAGAAGAGGCTGCAGGTTTTGCAGTATGGAGGAGCCTCGGGAGCTGAGGATCAGGTAAGTAAGTTGCCGCTCACACCGCTGCGATTTAAAATCGTGCAATCTGTGTGCAATTTCAGCATGATTTCAGGTGCGAATTCTGAAGACTTTATTGCTAATTGTGAAGATTTTCAACAATTTCTTGCAATTTGTAGTGCGATTTCCATTATATACTATGTATGTGAAATCGCAACAAAAATACAGAAACAGTAATGCAAGAACTACTATAGAAATCGCGGTGCAGCAAATCGCAAATGTTAAGACACTGCTATTCACATTCATTAGATGCGATTTCAGGTGCAATTTCAATTCCCAAATTGCACCAGTATGACCGGGCACTAAAAGTGCTTTCCCTGGTCTGAGAATTTAACCCTTGCAGTCTGGGGACAGCCCACTGCAAGGAACAATTTTTACTTTCTCTAGAGCAGTGTTTCTCAAACTTTTTTCACTCAAGGCACCCTTTAAAATTATGGACAGTCCCGAGGCACCCTTTAAAATTATTGACAGTCTTGAGGCACCTCATTATAAAATGGGGTGCCTCTATACTGTCCATAATCTTAAAAGAGCACCCCATTCTAAAATGAGAAAAACTATTCTAATAGTTTTATATAACGCAGCAACACCCACACATGTAGGACTCCCAACAATAGAGGTGATCAGGGGCGGACTGACCATTTGGAAACTCGGGCACTGCCCGAGGGCCCGGGGTCAGTAGGGGGTCCCATGAGATGCCCCTGGTACCTTTTTCTTAGGCTTTTTTGAGTTTGGGCAAGGACACAGGGGCCCCATGATCCCCTATTGCCCGGGGGCCCCATGAGTTGTCAGTCCACTCCTGGAGGTGATTTATTCTTTCAAAGCAAATCCACTTCTGCACACTGGTACTGACTAGTATTCCAATGTTTCTCTTCTCCCTCAGTATTTCTCCATCACTGAGTGAATGTGACCCCAGCACTGACAGAGAGGGGCAGGGAGGGTCAAACTAGGATGCTGTGCAGGCGGCTGACAACCTCCTTATCAACTGATGATGTTATTGGCTGTCAGGGCGCCGGTGGCTAGAAGGTCTTAATGGTGCACAATGAAAACCTGTGGCTTTGTGTAACTAAAAGGCAGGTTTGTTCCACCCACTGGCTTGTATACAAGTTTTGGGTAATTTTTAGACATTTCGCCAAGGCACCCCTGAAGAAACCTCAAGGCACCCTGGTTGAGAAAGGCTTCTCTAGAGCAGGGGCGGACTGACTATTTGGAAACTCAGGCACTGCCCGAGGGCCCGGGGTCAGTATCGGCCCCATGAGATGCCCCTGGTACCTTTTTCATAGGCTTTTTTTGAGTTTGGGCAAGGACACAGGGGCCCCATGATCCCCTATTGCCCAGAGGCCCCATGAGTTGTCAGTCCGCCCCTGCTCTAGAGTTCAGCGTTAAGAATTTTTAAATACTGTAAATATATGAATTGGATAAACATGGATGTTTTACACCTACCTAAAGTTCCGCTTTAATCTTTTAGCAGTCAAATTAAATGTGTAACATGTGACATTAACTCGAAATAACACCTAACCAGGGGTGGACTGACCATTTGGAAACTCAGGCACTGCCCGAGGGCCCGGGGTCAGTAGGGGGCCCCATGAGATGCCCCTGGTACCTTTTTCATAGGCTTTTTTGAGTTTGGGCAATGACACATTGGCCCCATGATCCCCTATTGCCCGGGGGCCCCATGAGTTGTCAGTCCGCCCCTGCACCTAACCCAATCCTAAAAAGATAATCCAGTATTGTTATTGCTGTGTTCCTGGCTTTGTGGTCGTAGAGTAGCAGGCAAGAAGTATGGTTCCCCTCGTAATGAGTCACTGACCCAAAACAAGTATGCAAACTAAAAGTCCTTAACTGCAAACAATTGTGTGTGAATGACTCAAAGCACTAAAAGGGTAACCTTGACAGCCAGGTGGTTACATGTCAGTCTCATGTTTCTCTTGTGACAGTTTCATTTTAACAAGCTGTGGGAATAGGGATGTGTTTAAACCCCCATCATCTTTTTTGTACTGTCCTTGTCCCAATGGGAAATTTTCACTTCACTTCCTGTCCTGGAGATGCAACAGGAAGTAGGAGGAGATATCCCCAAAGTGAGAGAAATTCCTATCTTAAAGCAGTAATAAACCCAAAACCAAAAATGTAATATATTGCAGCTTACCAATCCTTGGATGTTGTTGCTGCAATTCTATCTTTTAGACTTTTTTTCCTCTCTGTCTTCACTTGGTGCTCTGGCCTGCTGTATTGTGACCTCACTCTGGATGAAGCAGCACAGGGGCACCTTTGGACAGCAGTACTGTTAGTCTGGAATGGAGGGGAGTGTTGAATGGATTTGCAGATTTAATACACTAACAAATTAAAGCTGAACTCCAGCTCACACTTTGTACGCATTCACAGTAAAAGTTGTTTCCTTTTGGGAAAAATGTTTTGCATAAATAAAAGCTGACCGTTGTAAGCACCCCTGACAGTGTTAAAGTGTTACTAAACCCACAACAGTAAAATCAATCTGTGTATGCAGTAAAGCATGCTTGTTATACTCACAGTGGAACTAAAGGGGTTAATCGTCCACATTGTGTAAAAAAGATGTCTTCTCTGATCTTTTTATTCTTCCACAGTCCCCAATCCACCTGCTGACTGAACAGAGCCTTGGGGGCAAGCTGCACCTGCTCAGTTTGGTGTGTATTCCTAGAGAGTTTTATTTTCTTGGAAGAGTGCATATGATCAGCATACGGTCAATCAGCACTGTCCAGACAGAGGTCAGGGGTTATCCAGCTTCATAGGACAGTGAGAGGAGAATGAAAACTCTTCCTACAAGCTTTATCCAGTGCTCTGCTGGACACCGATAGAAGTCACAAAACTGCTCTAACTACTGATGAGCAAAGGTATTTAGCAGTTAATATTTACTAAAATAATTGCATTTCCATGTTGTATGTACTGTGGGAGACCAGATATAGTGAATGCAGGGTCCTGGGTTTAGTAGCATTTTAAATGGTATGTCTCAATCTTGTAACTGCTAATAATTCAGGACAGTTTGTTCTGTTAAAAACAGACTTACCAAAAAAATAAAAGAAGGGAAGCCTAAAAAATAAACCTAATGTAGTTATCACATCTAACATTTGGTAAGTTGCATTGGTAAGCTGAAATATATTAGTTGTCAGGGGACACTTGCCCCCATTGGATGATTTTCCCACAGGGTCTAACTCTCTGGCTATTTATGCACATGATCAGAAAGGTATTCAATTTTGTTTATATTTTACTTTAGTCAAACACATTTTAGGATCAATGCACACCAGAAGAGCACAGGTAGGTTCAGTGGAAAGGTTCAGAGTTCCACAAGCTATTTCAGGTAACTGGATGATAGATTGCTTAGCTCATTATTGGCCAGTAGGCCAGTCTTAGAACAAATCCCTTATGTTGTAGGTGGCTAGTATACTCAGTGAAGGATAGGAATGATATGGCAAAAGTGTAATTAATGTAAAAGGAATATTGTTAAATGACTTATCTGTGAACACCCTAACTTCCTAAGTCATAATTTTGCATTGGAAAAGGGCCAGGCCATTCTTGCTTGCAGGAACCATAACGCAGGCAGTCTTAACGGATCACAGCAAATGGTCTTTTCATTCTTCTTGCATCGGCAGCAGCACCAACATTTAAAATGCAAACATTTCTACCCGTTGCCTATTTGTATGGTAATTAACATACTTTAAAATGCCAGTCTCTGGATATAAAAAACACTGCTTCTTAGAAGGAAGCAGCACTGGAAGATTATTCTACTTTCTCAGTGACCAGATTAGAAACTCAAAGCCTTAAATCCTAGTAAGTACGAGGCATCCCCCAGGCCCAATTTCTCCACAGACAAACTGGTGCTCATTAGAGCATTGAAATGAATATGTCCTAGGCTGGTAATGAGAATGGCTCTGCTCCTGGCATCAATACCCCCAAGCAACCTCAGGAAATGGCATGTGAGAGGTTAACTGTGGTCACCAGCTAGAGCCAACATTTCTGTATCATGTGTTCAGTATATGTGCGTAATGCTATTGTTATGAAAGAGCACATAGGACTTTGCCAAGATATCTATGTCTGTCTATCTATCTATCTATCTATCTATCTATCTATCTATCTATCTATCTATCTATCTATCTATCTATCTATGAATCTATCCTCTACTTGCTTTTATAGCTCAAAAGTTGGTATTAGTCTACTGAATAGATGTGCAGATAAAGCTGCAGTTTAACAGACTGGCCATTTCTCCATTCTTCTGACAATGATGACCTGAACAAGTCTACTGCTGCTATTCAATCAGTACCATTAGCACAACTGATTGTGTTTGATTTCACAATACAAGTGAGGTCGAAAGTATAAAAAACAATGCAATACAGAACTAAGATACACAGGAAAATGTATCAAAATTAAAAATGAGCCAGAGTACAGCAATGCACTCAAGCCAAGTTATCCAGTTTATGGAAGCCTCTTGACGTAAGGGGGAGATTTACTAAACCTGTAGCGTGCAAAATCTGGTGCAGCTCTGCATGGAAACCAATCAGCTTCCAGGTTTAATTGTGAAAGCCTAATTAAACAAGCTGAACTGTGATGCTGATTGGCTACCATGTACCAGATTCTGAGTGCTCCAGTTTTAGTAAATCTTCCCCAAAGTATTGAGGTATGGCGACTTTGAAATATTGTTTTCTTTACCTGTTTTCAGTTTATATGCATAGAGCAGTGTTTCCCAATATTGTTTCAAATCAAGACAATCTTTAAAATTCTGCACAATTTCAAGGCACCCCATTCTAAAATGTAAAAATAATTAAATAAATAGCTTTACATAATGCACCAGCATCCATGACACTCAAAATTAGAAGTGATTTATTTTTACAATGCAAATATACCTTTTCAAATTGGTATTGACAAGTATTGCAGGATTTCTCTTCTCCTCATTCTACTAATGTGACTCCAGTGCTGTCAGAGAGAAGCAAACAAGGACATCCTCAGGTACCCGATGTCCTCCTTATCAACCCCTGACATCATCATTTGTTAGCAGTGCATATCACACCTAGGCCTTCAGTGATGTCCTACCTGAATGAATCCAGCGATTTTTGGCTGTAAGCTTTAAAATTCATCACAGAAAAAACGAGGACACAGAAAAAGCAGGGCCTGGATTAGCCAGGGCTGACTGTATGTTAATAAAATGAATTATATTTACCAAAACTACTGATTATTTGTACACAAAATCCATCCTCCTTCGATTACTCTGTTGTACAGGCTATCTGTACATTTCAGTTCCAACAATAATTTATTTTCTATCGCTATTAAAGCTAAAGCTAAAATTGAGTCTATCCAGTCGTATTTCTGGCATAGGTTTTGATTCGTATTAGGGCTGAGACTGTCCACTTGACAGAAGCAATGGACACAGAGACAGTGCTAGATGGCCCCAGCGTCACCAACTCAAAATCTGATTGGTTAAAGCAACAGTTTTATTGCCATTTACTGTAAGTTACAGATGCCTACACTGTTGATTGTGAATACCTAAGGCTAAGGCAGATTTCTGTGACCCTGGCAATACATGATGGCTATCATGGATGAAATATGATTGGATAAAGCTCTAATCAGAGCCGGATTTAGACCTTGGGGGGCCAGGGCACTTCAGGTTCGGGGGTCCCTATTACATAGAGTTGGGTTACGTTCTCAATGACAGTCAAACATTTTGACACACACACACACACACACACAGTCATACTGTTCTATGTGTGGCTTGCTTGAGCCACCAAAATTTTTTCTTAAAAACAATACAATATACCAGTCCAGAGTAAAAACCTTTAAAGATGATGGCCAGCAAAATATTACTTTCCAAGATACATGAAATAAAAGAAAGTAAATTCTTTTAAAATATACATTTTATATTATTTATTGATTTTTTAAGTTATTTTATATATAAATGTTTTATATTGTTTTATAAAATTTTTGTATAGAGGAGGGCCCCTTCTGTAAGGCAGGCCTGAGGCACTACTGGAAGCAGTGACACCAAGAGAAAAGCTATGAAATGAAGAGAATGGACTACACTGGGAATAAAACATTAATGGAAAAAATATATTAAATATATTATATTTGTTACAGGTCAGTCCTAATGAAAAAATGATTATGGTGCTTCTATCCCAATTGTCAAAGCATTAAAGAGCATACATTTTAAATATCAAATACCAAATACCATATCAAATACCAAATACCATATGTATCAAATACCATATTGTCATACTATGTAGAAAGAACCTCTTTATGGTTTTTAAAGATTGAACTTAATAAAATGTAATAATTGTTGCTTAATTGTGGTGCTTGGAAAGTCCCTGTTTCCAAAAAATGTATGCTCTTTAATGCTTTGGTATTTAAAGGTAAGTTAGTGGTTCTGATAGTTTAGGCAGTGTTTAGGCCATCTGGCCCTGACGGCCCACCACTGGTTGTTAGAATGCCAGCGGCTGACTTGCACAGCACCTAAGGTTGCAAGCTGCACATTTAAAACCTTTGGCTTTGTGTAATAAAAAAAGACAGGTTTGACCTACCTGGCAACTTGTTGACAATTTTTGGGCAATTTTTAGGAGATTTTAGGCATTTTGACGAAGCACCACAGGGTGCCATGGTGCTCTGGTTGAAAAAATTCTGGCAAAGAGCATTTTGTTAAATTATGGGTTGGTTCCCAAATTGTGTCGTAGACATGTTTATGATGTGTCTATACATGACTACGTTGTAAATGTAGCCTAGTTTGGTCAAATGCAAAATCATAGTTACATAGTTGGTAAGGTTGAATAAAGACACCAGTCCATTCAGTTCAACCTGTGTGGGTATGTGTGTTCATGTTAAATACCATTTTCCATATCCCTGTATACTGTGCTGGCTAAGATGCCCTTCTAAGAGTATTTTGAAACTATCTATACTTCTCGCTTACACCACTGATTGTGGATGGGAATTTCATATCCTCCATGTAATATCCATAACCCCCTGTGACGGAAGCGTAGGCATGACAGAACACACAAAGAAGATGGTAAACACACAAACACACAAAGCTTTATTGAACTATGAAAGACACTTAATCAGGACAGTTCATGGCACTCCACAACATATGGCTCGTAGGGACACTCACGGTAAGCGGGCTCATAGGGAATCAGCAGCACCTTTGCTGGGGGTCTGACCTCAGCACAGTTCCCACACAGCTTTCTAGGGACAACATCAGGCTCATGGGGACTCAGAGGGACCTTGGCTATGGAGTCTGGCCTCAGCACAGCTCCCACACAGCTTTCTAGGGACAACATCAGGCTCACGGGGACTCAGAGGGACCTTGGCTATGGAGTCTGGCCTCAGCACAGCTCCCACACAGCTTTCTAGGGACAACATCAGGCTCACGGGGACTCAGCGGGACCTTGGCTGTGGGGTCTGGCCTCAGCACAGCTCTCACACAGCTTTCTAGGGACAACATCAGGCTCACGGGGACTCAGCGGGAACTTTGCTGTGGGGTCTGACCTCAGCACAGCTCCCACACAGCTTTCTAGGGACAACATCAGGCTCAGAGGGACCTTGGCAATGGGGTCTGATTCGGGTAGCGATGGCTCAAGCCCTCAGGGGGGCAGTCCAGGTAGCTATACTCCGGGCACGCCATGGGGGCCGTTCAAACAAGGGTAGTCAGAGCATACAATAGGGGCTGTTCATGGCAAGGGTAGTCTGAGCACACAATAGGGGCAGTTCATGGCAAGGGTAGTCTGAGCACACAATAGGGGCAGTTCATGGCTTCTAGGGACACTCACAATAGGCGGCTTGCAGACATTCAGCAGCAGGCGGTTTCCAGGTAGGTAGGCGGCTTGCAGACACTCAGCACACAGCAGAGCGGATAACCAGGGCCCCAGAGTAGTAGGCAGGGTATCAGGGGGCCCACAGCAAAGCAGTTCTAGCACACAGCACAGCGGGTAATCCGGGCCCCAGAGTATAGGGCAGGGTACTGTGGGGCCCACAGCAAAGCAGTTCTAGCACACAGCACAGCGGGTAATCTGGGCCCCAGAGTATAGGGCAGGGTATTGTGGGGCCCACAGCAAAGCAGTTCTAGCACACAGCACAGCGGGTAATCTGGGCCCCAGAGTATTAGGCAGGGTATCGGGGGGGCCCACAGCGAAGCATTTCCAGCACACAGCACAGCGGGTACTCCCAACCCTGGAGTATTTAGCAGGGTGGCATCGGATAATAGTCCTGACCTTTGGGGGGGTGTTTGGTCTCCTGCAGAGTGCCCAGCGGTTACAGCGGCGGAGGTCCGGTCCCCATCCAGATCTCCCACGACAGAGGTGGCGGCAGGCATAGAGAGAGAGGCCGGATCCCGCGCTGGCCTTTTAAAGCTGGGCAGGATGCCCCCTTGACTCGGGCCACGCTCTCATGGACTTGGCCTTTGTCACTGCTGGGCGCAGAGCGTGGGAAGACCTGTGCCCGCACAGCGTCCGCCGGGGGTGCGCAGAAACCTCCCGGCGGCCCCCCGCTGGGGTCTCCTGGCGGGGGGGGGTCACAGCTCCTCCGGCTAGATTGCCGGGGGGCCGTGATCCTCGCTGCTGGGGTCCCCTCCCCCCATCCTGCACAGCCTGCTTCAAAGGCTGTGTGCAGGATGAGAGGATGCGGCGAAGGGGGAGGGAGGGGGGAGCGAGCAGGGACAGCGGCCACACCGTGACACCCCTATGCAGTTTAACTAGTTGCCGAACGCAGATAGCCGAATGATATGAGTCATATGACATCCTCCCAGAACGTGCTCTCCTGCGCGCCCCCGGGGGCGCACACCCGGCAATCTCCATGATTGCTGTGTCCTACGGACACAGCTGATCACGCGATGTGGTAAAAGGCCAATCATATGCCTTTTAACATGTGATCAACCATGTCCAATGACACGCTGATCACAGGGAAATGCAATTGCCGCTTCTCGGCTGCACTTTCCTCACGCAGTCAAAACGTGAGGAAAGTACTGCCTAGAACTGGCAATTGTCAGAGCAGGGATCGGCACCGATCATCAGGGCACTGATGATCAGTGCCCTGATGATCGGTGCCCAGCAGTGCCACCCACCAGTTCCGCCCACCTGTGCCTAGCAGTGCCGCCAACCTGTGCCCAGCAGTGCCACCCATCTGTGCCCAGCAGTGCTCACCAGTGCCACCCACTGTGCCCAGCAGTGCCACCCACCAGTGCCACCCACATGTGCTCAGCAGTTCCACCTACCTGTGTCACCCACCAGCAGTGCCACCCATCTGTGTCACTCACCTGTGCCTAGCAGTGTCATCCACCTGGGCCCATCAGTGCCACCCACCAGTGCCCAGCAGTGCAGCCCAGCAGTGCCGCCAGTCAGTGCTCAGCAGTTGTGCCAGTCAGTGCCCAGCAGTTGTGCCAGTCAATGCCCAGCAGTGCCGCCAGTCAGTGCCACCTATCAGTGCTGATTATCATTACCCATCATCAGTGCCGCCTATCAGTGCCACCTATCAGTGCCGCCTATCCGTGCCACCTCATTAATGCTGCCTATCAGTGCTGCCTATCAGTGCCCTTCAGTGCTACCTATCAGTGCCCATCAGTGCTGCCTATCAGTGTAGCCTCATCAACGCACATCAGTGAAGGAGAAAAATTACCTGTTTGCAAAATTTTATAATAGAAACAAAGAAACTTTTTTTTTCACATTTTTTGCTCTTTTTTTGTTTATAGCGCAAAAGGCAAGTAAATACCATCATAAGAAAGCTCTATTTGTGAGAAAAGAATGCAAAAAATGTCATATGGGTACGATGTTGCATGACCGCGCAATTGTCATTCAAAGCACAACAGCGCTGAAAGCTGAAAATTGGCCTGGTAAGGAAGGGGGTATAAGTGCCCAATAGGCAAGTGGTTAAGGTTAAACCGCTTCTCCTCCAATTTCAATGAGTGGCCGCATGTCTTCTTACACTCTCTGTGACTGAGTAGCTTACTGGCGGAGAGAGATATAGCAAACTTGTTTTAAATTATAAACTACTATGCTTTCAGACCTAGCCTATAAACAATGTGGTTAATATAAACAGTGATGGTTCATTTCTCTAGGATGAAAACGTTAAATCCCAGCCCATGACACCACCAGCCCGCTCAAAACCTGTGAAACAATTGGATTAAAAAGACAGCACAGATACGCATGGAGTATAGCTAGAAAATGAGCGAGGCAGAAGGCGGAGGAAAATATACTGACAAGGTGAGGTGAAGAGACCCAAGTACTAGTTGAAAATGTCAAAAATCAAATATAATGAAGAATTTATTTCTCTCAGCTTCATTATAGCTTACAGAAATGGTGAAGCGCTCCCACAATTTGTCATATAGCCATTGTTATTTGTCTTCTTTGGATTTGTTCACATTTGTGTAATAATTTTCTTGATTTCCAGCACAGTTAAGCTCTGCAATTTGTATCCTCAGGTTATCAAATTTAAGAACCCATGGCATAGAGGTCCAACAAAAAGAATAATAGGGGTTATTTTAAAGATAACTAATAATCAAAATTTTTACTTATAATTTCAGTTTTGAAAGCAATTTGAGGTGTGATTCTGCATTGTGAGTGCTTTGTGATGTTGATGTGCTTAAAGTGCGATTGAGATGCAATTTAACAGCTGTGCATTTTGGTGATACAACTACTACTACTACTAATACTACTTACTATTCATCATCATGGAAAGGAAAAGAATAGAAAAACACACCAAAATAATATAAAAAACATATAAATGCAGTTTTGATACATTTTCATTAACATCTATGGGCCACAGAATCACACAGCATTGCACCAAAGTAGCACACGACCCTTCCCCAAACTCATGTTGCAGTTTCATTGCACTGATGTGATGGGCCACTATTGAAACATTGTTATTTCCTTTGTCATGTGATTCTGTCGCATCAGAAATCACAATGGTATGAACCAGGCCTTAGATTATTAGGAAACCACTGTAAAAGGAGCTTTAAGATTGATATGGATGAGAAAGGAATAATTTGCAATGTTAAAATTAATAAAGACTTCAAACTGAATATAACAATACTTTAGAGATATAAGTTCTTTAGGTGTTAATCAGCACACAGCCAGCAATATAATTTGACTGGAAGCCTTAATACTTGCTAGGAATAAGCCAGGATACTTGAAAGTCAGCCAGAGAGAAGCCATTATACTTCCAAGTAGCAACCAGAGCTAACTACTTAAATAAAACCAAATGGGGCTCAATCAGAAAGTTCTAGAATAATCAAATCATTGAAAGATCTATTTGTTCAATATGTCTGTGAAGATTTTCATTCATCTAGGTTAGTGGTCTCCAAACACTGTGTCCCGGAAGCTGGATGTGGCCCTTTGTTTGCCTTTATCCAACCCTTGAAACACTATTTTTTTCACTGACACAAACAAAGGGGGTTTATTTCTGCCTTTGACACCAATGATGAAGCACTATTCCTGCCACTGACATAAATGATGGGGCACTATTCCTTGCACTGACACCAAAGATGTGGGCTATATTTCTTCCATGAATACCAACGAAAGGTTACTATTCCTCCCACTGACTCCAATGGTGGGGCACTATTCCTCCCACTGACACCAATGATGGGGAACTATTCCTCCCACTGATACCGACAAAGGGTCACTATTCTTCGCACTGACTCCAATGATGGGGCACTATTCCTTTCATTGATACCAATGATGGGGAACTATGCCTTCCACTGATACCAATGAAGACTCTCTATTCCTCCCACTGACTCCAATGACGAGGCACTATTTCTCCCAATGACACCGATGATGGGGCACTATCCCTCCCACTGACACCAATGATGAGGCATTATTCCTCCCCCTAATACCAAAGGTGGGATAGTTTACTCCCACTGATGCCAGGAAATGTTCTACTCCCACTGGCCACAGTCTGGCCCCCCTAAGCTCTGAAGGACAGTAAACTGGCTTTTTGTTTAGAACGTTTGGACACCCCTGCTCTAGGTCATGGGATAGCTGGTAGCATTAAGTCATATTAAACTTGTTCTGTGTGTCTCGTCCAGTTTAATGTGATCAACTACTTCTAGTTATTGCTTTTGTCCTTGGCATACATACAGTTGTGGCCAAAATTATTCAACCCCCAATGCTGTAAAGGGGTTTAGGGACTATAGTGTACATTTGGAATTGTATTCAGAATCAAATCCTACAAGGACGTTGTAACTACCCAAATGCAACTAAAATGACATCAATTGTTTATGTAATACAGTAGTAAATGGTTCTTATGTGGTTTCTTCATTGCCACAATTATTCAACCCCTTAAAGACTACCACTCTGAAGAACAGAGGTTCATACAGGTGCTTTCCATCAGGTATTGAAAACACCTGTGGATGTCACCGAGCAGCAATCAAGCATAATAAGCACCAATTAGGCAGCTTTAAAATGACTGTGATACTCAGCTCCTTCTAGACATTTACTGGTGTGGTTACAAACATGGTGAAGGCAAGAGAATGGTCCAGGAAGACAAGAGAAGAGGTGATTTCTCTTCACAGGAAGGGCAATGGCTATAAGAAGATTGCAAAGATGTTAAACATACCAAGAGACACCTTAGGAAGCATCATTCGCAAATTCAAGGCAAAGGGCACTGTTGAAACGCTACCTGGTCGTGGCAGAAAGAAGATGCTGACTTCGACTGCTGTGCGCTACCTGAAGCGTAGAGTGGAGAGAAGTCCCCGTGTGACTGCTGAGGAACTGAGAAAAGATTTGTCAGATGTGGGTACAGAAGTTTCAGCCCAGACAATAAGACGCACACTGCGTAATGAAGGCCTCCGTGCCAGAACTCCCAGGCGTACCCCCTTGCTGTCTCCAAAGAATAAGAAGAGTCGACTGCAGTATGCCAAAAGCCATGTGGACAAACCACAAAAGTTGTGGGATAGTGTTCTGTGGACTGATGAAACAAAATTAGAACTGTTTGGGCCCATGGATCAACGCTATGTTTGGAGGAGGAAGAACAAGGCCTATGATGAAAAGAACACCTTGCCTACTGTGAAGCATGGTGGAGGGTCAATCATGCTTTGGGGCTGTTTTGCTTCTGCAGGTACAGGGAAGCTTCAGCGTGTGCAAGGTACCATGAATTCTCTTCAGTACCAGGAGATATTGGATGGAAACGTGATGCAGTCCGTCACACACCTGAGGCTTGGGAGACGTTGGACCTTTCAACAGGACAATGATCCCAAGCATACCTCCAAGTCCACTAGAGCATGGTTGCAGAGGAAAGGCTGGAACATTTTGGAGTGGCCATCGCAGTCACCAGACTTAAATCCGATTGAGAACCTCTGGTGGGACTTAAAGAAAGCAGTTGCAGTGCGCAAGCCTAAGAATGTGACTGAACTGGAGGCCTTTGCCCATGAAGAATGGGCGAAGATACCCGTAGATCGCTGCAAGACACTTGTGTCAAGCTATGCTTCACGTTTAAAAGCTGTTATAACTGTAAAAGGATGCTGTACTAAGTACTAAGATTGAATGTCACTTGGGGGTTGAATAAAACTGATAATGCTGTGAGCACAGAAAAGACATTTGTGGTTATTTCATTATAACTGTTATGTTATATTTGTCTGACCTACAAGTGCCTCTTTAATGTAAATGTAAGCAAGATGACTGAATGATCAAAAGCAATGTCAAACTGGCCAAAACACTCAATTTCAGTGGGGGTTGAATAATTTTGGCCACAACTGTAAATATATTGTTCAGTGTGCACTTTACCTAACCTATTGAGACGAGGTTCCAAATCTCAGAGATACTTTCTGTGATTAAATATTTAAGCTTCACAATGATTGATCTTAAGTCTTTTGTGTGTTCATATAATAATCTGAAACTGTACATATATTTTTGAACAATTCCAGTTGCAATAATTTGAACAATTTTTGAACAATCCCAGCATGCAGGCAGATATTGGGCTCCAGTTTATCTGTTGACCTAAAGGTGGCACTGTGCTGCTTCTTCGGCCTGTCAGGAAACCAATGGGAACTGATTTTGTTCCCTATTATGGTCTCCAGGCAGCCATCTTGGTGAGGCCAGCATCTCCTATTGGATGCCAAAATCACACAAAACTGGTGTGGCCATCTTGACATGTAGGTACTTTAATAACAGATTATGTGTCATTTGGCACTGCAAAAGTGTGGAAGAAGGCCAGGGGTAGAACCCTGCTTGTTAGGGAAAGAGTAGAAGCAGTGTCAGGGAGAGGTATCTGACAAGGAGGGAAAAGGTAGGCTTCCCCTTACAGGTTAAACTAATATAAGGTGGGTGGCAAGGATGTTAAAGGACACAACACACAAAAGTATTTAAAAAATATATAATAACTTTATTAAGCATATTAAAACACAGGCTTAAAAATTATTTGACAACAAAGAACAAAAGGGCACAAATGCCTAGTGCATTATCTGCAGAACTTTATTAAAAGAATCAAATATACTCACAAACCAAAATAGAGTAGTAGTGAATCAAAATACAGAGTCCAGAAGTCTGCCTTCCTACTTCAAAGGGTTACACGGATGACAGAACCAGCTGATGAGTTTTGGGGGGCTGGCCCCCTTCCTCAGACCAATCCAGTCTCAGTTACACAGTGGTCATGACTGTTGTATAATTTATGGCAAGCTTCCCTGTGGTTTTTGACTGCTGAAGTGTCAATGTTATCTACCTCATCTTGAAAATTATGTGATGTTGACAAATGGTCCAAAAAGGCTCTCTATCCATGCATACACATTCTATAACCCCCCATATAACAACAACAGGGTAAAATATATTTCTGTTTGATAGGTGAAGTCCAAATGTCCAACTTAAGCTCTTCCTCAGAAACAGACAAAAGGACAACAACCAGAGATATAATAGCCGATCACATATCGAAATGTAGCTTGTGATGAAGTTTTAAAAACAAACTCTATGGGTTTGTGAAGGTGCTCAGTCAAGCAGGAACCAGGAGGGAATCAATGAACAGGGCCAGACAGCAGATGCAGAAATCCAACACTGAGCTATCTGGCACCAAACAGGAGGCCCATCTGGCGGCATGGCCGCACGCTGTCTAACAAGATGTGAGCAGTTCTCCTTACAGGCTGTTTATCCTTCCAGCTACTAATTTTTTCATACAGATTGTACCATAAATACCAGTGGCATCAATAGTGTTTACAACCAATAAAATTAATATGGCACCGTCCTAAATATAAAATTATGGATAGATGTGTAGCACCCTCTAGTGTGCTACTAGAATAGTGTAATGAATGATAGGTAAAATCATTGTGTGACTCATGGTAGTTGTGTGGGTCATGTGATTAAGGTTGGGTTATTGCAGGTCAGCTGCAGGTTGTGGCTCTATCGCCACCTCCTGATTCTGGAGGACCATAGGACCTTCCAGCGGTTGGTAAGAAGGAGGGGGGGAGTCATGGGGGATCCGGCCAATTCCAGGTTTGGAGGCCCTGATAGAGTGGTGGACTAGTTTATAAAGATGGGAGAGTCAGGCTGACAGAGGTGTCAGGTGGAAGATGAAGTGCTCAGGAGACTATTGGAGTCTAGGAGGGGTACCCTAGATCTGGGGGGGAACTACAAGGGGAAAGACCGCCAACCGTAGCAAGCTTTCCAAGGACAACATCGAGCTACATCCTTTATCCTTGATCCTGGAGATTTTCCGAGAAGCCAAGAGGGATGGTAGTTCCTGCAGGCTGGGGAGCTCGGAGCAGCTTTATAGGGGGAGAGAAGATGTCCCTGCATGCAGCTATGAGAAGTGAAGAGATTTTTTTTGAGGGGCTGCTAGTTCCTCACTGTAAGGGGCAGCTGCTAATGATCCGCATCGACTGACAGCTGTCAAGAAAATAACAGTCCAGGATCTGATTTGTACATAGGAGGGAAGCGTCCTCCTTCCATTGTTTCAAGCCAAATTGGGCATCCCATAATCCATATTACCCTATCCAAGTTGAAATCCCCTAATAAAACAACAAAACCAAGTTCATGGACTTATAACTGTCTTTGGATGCACATCTGTGTGAGAAACACCTGTTGCCTGGCTGTGCGAAGGGAAGCTTAGGGATACCTACAACACAGTGGCCCTCATTACGGTAGCACTACAAATGTAAAACCTAAGCTATCATAAATCAATGGTGTATCATGTCACACTTTATGAGATTTTGCACAAATGATGTAAATACAGATCATCAAAACAGTTTAGAATTGTGCTAAGTTTGAGGGACCCCATTTACTCTATCATTGTGTAATAAAGTTTAAGCCTTCAGACATACTATACGATCACAAGTAAAAAAGAAAGAGTTTGCTTATCCTAAAATGATGATGGTTGCTGGATACAGTGGAAGATGATAGTTTATACGATGAGCACTGGTTATTGAGGTAGTAGATTTAACAACAATTTGGTTCAATCAGCAAGTCTCATGATTGATGCCTAGTCTGCTGAGCACTGAATCAATGGTCAGTGTCATCTATTATAGATCTGTTATGGAGTCTAGTGATGACTCTTTTTGTGGAATTTCCAATAAAGAGCAATAAAAGTGAAAAAAAAAACCTGTGCTATATTGATATAGCAGCAATTGGTGGTAATTTCATACCAGATCAGGAAATATTGCAGAAGCTGGCCATCACTCTGAATAAATAGCAGGTGTATGTGTGTGACTTAAACATTACATTATTACAAAGCAGTAAGTTAGAATTACGGTCTGTGGTTATGTCTTGAATCAACTTATGGACTATAGACTGAAAGTCAGGTAAGCCTGTGGAGGCTACAAAATCTGTGGCGGAGATTTAAGTTTAATTTTTCCTTTAGCTACATTACATGGCAGACAAATGTCAAAAGAGAACTATGGGTTTGTTAAAAAAGAAAAAAAAAAGAAGAAGACATTTATACTCACCTAGGTGGATGCAGTATTGGTTCAATGCTGCATCTGTCCCTTACTGGCTCTAAGTCTGAAGAACTGAGCCATCAGATTGCTCAGTGTTGCACTGGGTTGTGGAGGGGCTGGGAGGGGCTGGCTCAGGCTCTCAGCAGCTCACTGAGAGGCTGAGGCAGCTGCCAGTCCAGGCATCCGGGTGTATCCCAACACTATGGTTGGGATCTTTTCAGAACCTGGACCAGCTGAGTGACATCAGCCAACAGCGGGCTGTAGCCCTCTGTCAACTGAAAACAGGTCACAGGAGTGCAGAAAGAACTGCATGCTTGTGATCCACAGGAGACGTTTGGCCAAAATAGCTTTCACTGTACTTCCCTTTTAATACATATTTCTATGACTACCAAGAGAATATACAAACTGATAAAGAGAAAATGTCAGATACACACCCCAATACATATGGAAAGATTATTTTAGCGCCCTCTAGTTAGATAGGATTTTTTGCCTGTGAGCCAGAGGCTTGCTCGAAGCCTGGGGTGAGTCAGCCTGGGAGTGAGGCAGTGAGGTTACCTCAAGACTGGCTGTGAGGCTCTACAGGTCAGGGCTTCTGGAGCCTTTCCACCCTTCTAGCACTTTCTAGAAGAGGGGCAGAGAAGGGGAGTAGGCCTGGATTTGTATGTTTGAGGGAACCTGGCCAATCCCCAGACAGGGGGCCTGGCACGGTGGCTAGGACATCCCCTAAATATGGGAGTGCCTGATAAGCACAGTTAATTGGAGTCAGGTGGAAGATGGAGTGAAGGAAGGTGCTGGTGTGTAGAGCCTGGGAGGGGGCCCCAGCAGAGGGGGGGGGGCTACCTATAGACTGAAGCTGGACAGAAGTATCTCCACTGTCACATACTCTACTAGGAAAGAACATTTTTGGGTGCTGAAACCCCTAAATAGGTTTTCTTCCCTAGGACTGGAGGTGATATCACAGTGATGTAATTCCCAGCGTTGAAAGTGATGTCACACCAGCCGGAAGCAAAAAGGTTCAGTTTATGTCTATGATGCCAGTTAAAGCTTTTAAAACACTGAGGGTTTCCTTTTGAGCAGAGGTGTTCCCCTGAAATGTCATCAGTCTCCTCCACCTTCATCCTGGCTTCTAGGTGTCCACATACCAGTGAGCTTTGTAGGGGACAAAAGTACCATGCGATCTGATGTGGGCAGATACACTGCGAACTGCGTTTGTGATGTCATTACCTTTGTATTGACACCCACTGCAGATTAAGGATGGAGTGTGTTTTTATGTGGTATGACTCACACAGGATCTTGATGTGCGATTCATGTGCAGGCATAGTGTGAAATAGCCATTAGGCTGATTTATGGAAGGATTTGAGAATTTTCACACATTATGAATTGAATAATTTATTTCATTTGCCCAACTGTATGTGGATGCAATCAGTAACCACGGATTTTCTTTTCACCCAATTGGATAGTTCAAGTGAATCCTTTCACAATTTACTTTGCAAACATGTTCAAAATCTTTAGTAAATCAGCCCTGTTGTGTTTGTGTGCAGTTAAAAAAAAAAGTTATAACTAATATTTGCTCAAATTTTCAATGTTTTGGAGATTTTTACACTGCCATTTGTTTGAAGGACAAGAGACTTTTTTATCCCACCAAGTACAAAAAAAATGTCTAGAGAGAACAGTGAATAATGATGCGCAAAGTGCAGTAATCTATATACAGTTGTGGCCAAAATTATTCAACCCCCAATGCTGTAAAGGGGTTTAGGGACTATAGTGTACATTTGGAATTGTATTCAGAATCAAATCCTACAAGGACGTTGTAACTACCCAAATGCAACTAAAATGACATCAATTGTTTATGTAATACAGTAGTAAATGGTTCTTATGTGGTTTCTTCATTGCCACAATTATTCAACCCCTTAAAGACTACCACTCTGAAGAACAGAGGTTCATACAGGTGCTTTCCATCAGGTATTGAAAACACCTGTGGATGTCACCGAGCAGCAATCAAGCATAATAAGCACCAATTAGGCAGCTTTAAAATGACTGTGATACTCAGCTCCTTCTAGACATTTACTGGTGTGGTTACAAACATGGTGAAGGCAAGAGAATGGTCCAGGAAGACAAGAGAAGAGGTGATTTCTCTTCACAGGAAGGGCAATGGCTATAAGAAGATTGCAAAGATGTTAAACATACCAAGAGACACCTTAGGAAGCATCATTCGCAAATTCAAGGCAAAGGGCACTGTTGAAACGCTACCTGGTCGTGGCAGAAAGAAGATGCTGACTTCGACTGCTGTGCGCTACCTGAAGCGTAGAGTGGAGAGAAGTCCCCGTGTGACTGCTGAGGAACTGAGAAAAGATTTGTCAGATGTGGGTACAGAAGTTTCAGCCCAGACAATAAGACGCACACTGCGTAATGAAGGCCTCCGTGCCAGAACTCCCAGGCGTACCCCCTTGCTGTCTCCAAAGAATAAGAAGAGTCGACTGCAGTATGCCAAAAGCCATGTGGACAAACCACAAAAGTTGTGGGATAGTGTTCTGTGGACTGATGAAACAAAATTAGAACTGTTTGGGCCCATGGATCAACGCTATGTTTGGAGGAGGAAGAACAAGGCCTATGATGAAAAGAACACCTTGCCTACTGTGAAGCATGGTGGAGGGTCAATCATGCTTTGGGGCTGTTTTGCTTCTGCAGGTACAGGGAAGCTTCAGCGTGTGCAAGGTACCATGAATTCTCTTCAGTACCAGGAGATATTGGATGGAAACGTGATGCAGTCCGTCACACACCTGAGGCTTGGGAGACGTTGGACCTTTCAACAGGACAATGATCCCAAGCATACCTCCAAGTCCACTAGAGCATGGTTGCAGAGGAAAGGCTGGAACATTTTGGAGTGGCCATCGCAGTCACCAGACTTAAATCCGATTGAGAACCTCTGGTGGGACTTAAAGAAAGCAGTTGCAGTGCGCAAGCCTAAGAATGTGACTGAACTGGAGGCCTTTGCCCATGAAGAATGGGCGAAGATACCCGTAGATCGCTGCAAGACACTTGTGTCAAGCTATGCTTCACGTTTAAAAGCTGTTATAACTGTAAAAGGATGCTGTACTAAGTACTAAGATTGAATGTCACTTGGGGGTTGAATAAAACTGATAATGCTGTGAGCACAGAAAAGACATTTGTGGTTATTTCATTATAACTGTTATGTTATATTTGTCTGACCTACAAGTGCCTCTTTAATGTAAATGTAAGCAAGATGACTGAATGATCAAAAGCAATGTCAAACTGGCCAAAACACTCAATTTCAGTGGGGGTTGAATAATTTTGGCCACAACTGTAAGCTACTCTTCTACAGTTGTATTGGAGGAATGGGATTGCTAAAAGGGTTGATGTGGGTTACTGCATACCATCCAGGGCTTTGTACCTTACTAAATATGTCTGTCACTGATCACTGATGATTGAGGATTCTGGAAATTCGCTCTGGCTCTGATTCATACACCTGTGAAACCAAGCAAAATGGTATCAACTCCAACTAGCTGAGATCCGCTTGTTCGCCTCTTTATGTTACAGTCATTGGGTTCTCAATTCACAATCATTCAGACCGAGCACATTCAATCAGAGGCTGGTCTGTCTGGAGCAATCTGCTCATTGCTGCGGATGATCTGTACTGTCCTGGTGTGTTTCCTGCTAACTCTGAGTTGATTTAAAACTACCAGTCAAAGCGAAAAGAAAAACTTGATAGGCGTACTGCCTGCCTACAGGCTTTGTTCTGCAGGGATGCCGTGCACCCGTCAACATCAGTCACTGAGCCATGTGCTGGTCCAGGACAGTTCTGACCTGTGCTGTTTCTGATTACAGACAGAAAAGCTGAACACTGTACATGATCCATGTTTTATTTTTCAGACTCTCGTCATCAGGTCAAAACAGGTCTCTTTTACACTGCATTGACCACAGCAGACTGGCACTGCATATTCTGCAAAGGACTGCGGACAGACAGGTAAGTTTATTTTATTGCAGCAAAGAAATAGCATGACTTTTGCAATAAGAACCTTCCTTGTCTCAGTCATTTCACATTTTCACAGTCATTTCAATCATTCTCTAATGCAGGGATATCCAAACTTTGGCACACATACTACGTCCAGCACACTATAAGATTTAGAGGGATCTAGATCAATTGGTCTTCGCTGATGAGGACCATAATGTAAGAAGGACTCTGATGGGGACACAGATGTAAGGTGTGGGGCTCTGATGGAAACCCTGGAGTAAGAGGGGACTCTGATGGGGACCCTGATAAATGAGGGAATCCAATGGGGACACAGATGTAAGAGGAAGTTCTGATAGGGACCCTGATGTAAGAGGGAACACTGATGGGGACACTGATGTAAGGGGGAACTCTGATGGGGAACCAGACGCAAGGGGACTCTGATAAGATACAATTCCGCAAAATAGAGGTAGAGGACGTGTACACAAGCAATGATATCTACTAAATGGAATTAAAAACACTGCCAATGGAGTCCATATATATATACACTTGTGTTCAAAATAATAGCAGTCAGACATCACTACCTGATCAATCACTATTTTTGGTAGAAATGATATTTCTACATGGCAAATAATTTACTAGCAGGTGTAGTAGAGTAATAGAAATCCAACAGACCCAACAGTCATGACATGCATGCTGCTGATTCTGTGTAATTGAATCACTACTTGAAAGGGGCATGTTCAATATAATAGCAGTGTGGAGTTCTGTCACTGAGGTCAATCATTCTTTGAAAAACAGGTGGCAATTATTGCCCTTATTTAAGGAAGGAAGGCAGCAAATGTTGTACATGCTGGTTACAGTGCATTTCTCTCTGAAATTCTGAGGAAAATGGGTCGTTCCAGACATTGTTCAGAAGAACAGCGTACCTTGATTAAAAAGTTGATTGGAGAGAGGAAAACATATAAAGAAGTGCAGAAAATGATAGGCTGCTCAGCTAAAATGATCACAAATGCTTTAAAATGGCAACCAAAACCTGAAAAACGTGGAAGAAAGCGAAAAACTACCATTCGAATGGATAGAAGAATAGCCAAAATGGCAAGGACTCAGCCAACAATCAGCTCCAGGAAGATGAAAGAAAGTCTAAAGTTACCTGTGAGTACTGTTACAATTAGAAGACGCCTATGTGAAGCCAAGCTATCTGCAAGAAGCCCCCGCAAAGTCCCACTGTTGAAAAAAAGACATGTGCTGAAGAGGTTACAATTTGCCAAAGAGCACATTGACTGGCCTAAAGAGAAATGGCGCAACATTTTGTGGACTGATGAAAGTAAGATTGTTCTTTTTGGGTCTAGTGGCTGGAGACAGTTTGTCAGACGACCCCCAAACACTGAATTCAAGCCACAGTACACTGTGAAGACAGTGAAGCATGGTTGCGCAAGCATCATGATATGGGGATGTTTCTCATACTACGGTGTTGGGCCTATTTATCGCATACCAGGGATCATGGATCAGTTTGAATACATCAGAATACTTGAAGAGGTCATGCTGCCTTATGCTGAAGAGGAAATGCCCTTGAAATGGGTGTTCCAACAAGACAACGACCCCAAACACACCAGTAAACGTGCAACATCTTGGTTCCAGACCAACAAGATTGATGTTATGGAGTGGCCAGTCCAATCCCCGGATCTTAATCCAATAGAAAACTTGTGGGGTGACATCAAAAATGCAGTTTCTGAGGCAAAACCAAGAAATAGAGAACTGTGGAATGTAGTCCAATCATCCTGGGCTGGAATACCTGTTCACAGGTGCCAGAAGTTGGTTGACTCCATGCAACACAGATGCACAGCAGTTCTCAGAAACAGTGCTTATACAATGAAATATTCATTAAGTGATTCAAAGGAAAGCAAAATCTTCAAACATTTTTCAGTTTATATAGTGAATGTTTGAGTTTGTAAAGAAGAATACAAACACTGCTATTTTTTTGAACAGTCTAATATTCACTTTTCTTCCACTTTTTTAGAGGAACAACACAAATGTGATATATTTTTCTTCATGTTTTGATTTGGAATAGAATGTGTAGTGTTACCAATGCATTTGTGTGTATGGAAATAAAAGCTATTAGAAGGATTTTGAGCTTTATTCACTTTTTTTCAACACACTGCTATTATTTTGAACACAACTCTCTCTCTCTCTCTCTCTCTCTCTATATATATATATGTAGAAATTGAGTTCTTAATATACTTGGGGATTAAACAGCAGCTGTCATCCTGCACTGTGAGCCAGCTCTGTACAATGGAGACAAGGGACAGGGGGAAGGATGCGCCATTAAGTGCAGTATGGTGAAAAACTTTAATGACGAACAGTAGAAATTCACTCACAGGAGTAGATAAAAGTAAAGCATATCTGCATACCTGGAAGGGGGGGGGGGTCTCTCTTCTCCATCCCAAGGGGAACCACCAGTGGAAAAAGTCCGATGGTAGTGCTCGAAGGGATGTCCAGGGAGGCAATCTGAAGAAGAGCAGGAAGCTGCCCTGCTGACCAGCTTTGAACACACGTGAAGATGTGAAATCAGACCCTGATCTAAGGGGGGCTCTGATTGGGACCCTGATGAAAGGGGGACTCTGATTGGGACCCTGATGTAAGGGGTGAGGTGTTGATAGTCAACCCTGATGTAAGAAGGAACTCGGATTGGGGTACATATTTAAGCAGATACTCTTATGAGGTCACTGGTATAAGAGGGGTATCTGATGTAAAGGAGGACTCTGGTGAGGATCCTCATGTAAGGGCAGCTCTGATTGAGACCCTAATGATAGGGGGTCTCTGATGGGGACCCTGATGTAAGGGAGAGTTCTGATAAGGACCCTGATGTAAGGGGGAACTCTAATGGGGATACGGATATAAGCAGAGACTCCTATGAGACACTGGTATAAGTGGGACCCTGATGAGGACTCTAACGTAAGAGGGCCTTTGCTTTGTTTTTTGCATGTATTCAATCATTTAAAATGTTACGAAACCCAGGACCTTGCATTCCCTATATCTGGTCTCCCACAGTACATGAAAATGCAATTATTTTAGTAAATATAAACTGCTAAATACCTTTTCTCAGCAGCAGTTAGAGCAGTCTTGTGACTGCAGCAGAACACTGGTTAAAGCATGTAGGAGGAGTTTTCTTTCTGCTCTAGGAGGATGTGCAAGTGTTGACCCTCTGTCTGGACAGTGCTAATTTTCCCTGTGCTGATCACATGCACTCTCCCAAGAAAAAAAACCTTTCTAGCAATACATACCAAACTGAGCATGTGTATGTGACTACGGATTCAGTCTGTATCAGGTGGTCATTTAAACAAAAGGGGGGGGGGGCAGAGAAGAAAGGATCAAACAGCCTTTTAATACAATGCCTAGGATTAACCCCTTAGATTCCACAGTGAGTATAACAAGCATGTTTTACTGCATATACAGACTGATTTTGCTGTGGTGGGCTTAGCAACACTTTATCAGCTGTCTCAGCAAAAGGCAGGCAGCACTGAGATTACCAGGAGGAGGGGAAATAGCTGATTTTCTCAGGCTGAATATGACAAAGCTACCTCTTGCCGTGAGGGAAACCAGAGAGTGCACATCACTGTCCATTGTGCATCATCATTGCTGTATATCAGCGGTCTGAGCAGGATCCAGAGTGCTGAGTTCAGGGAAGCAGAGCAGTGAGAGCCAGATTTACCTGGGTAAAGAGCAGAGAGTGGACTGATCGTTGTGTGTGACCAGATATGAGTGGCAATATCACGGGACTGATGAGCTGCTGCTGTGGGGATTTACTATCTGCTGCTGGAGAGACTGAGCCCTTCAGGAACTGACCATACTCCCATCTAGTAGCCTTATTGCTACCCGCAGGCTTGACTGGGAGTATTCCTATGTGCACGAATGGTACAACTGGGCCCCAACGCTGGCCAGCTGAAGAGTTAGGACTAAAGACTTCCCCATTACAGCTGCCACACACAGACCTTCACCTATGCAAAGAAGTACCTGTCAGGGGACATTACACCATATCCTAGCCATTCTCCCACAGTGCACTCCAGACTAGCTATAGTATTCTTATTCACTTTGAAGTTAATGCTTATATTCAATGTTTATATCTGACTTTGCTGATCTATGTGTTGATTTCAGTCTAGTGGTCCAGAGCTCCATTCTAAGTTACTTTGGCATATTGATTATACTGTCTAGCAGACTGTGTCTGAACCTACCTTCTGTGTGTTCATTTATGCTCAAACCACTAATTATTCTAACATGTACCAATTTAATGAGTTCATTTACCACTAAACAGTCTTGTGTCTATTTCCTGGCAATAACTCACAGACAAATTAAAGGTTCTTATAAGTGCTTCCAGTAACTTTCATTCAACCAGGTGTGTCAGAGGTGCTGAGCGTGTTCTTGGAGTGAGTTGAGGAGCAACAGAGAACCCAAATTACTAAGTGGCTCCTGCAGGGGTAGCACTACATTCACTATGCCAACCAGCCTAGCTTTCCTAGATGGAGCTCAGCTTGTGACTTAGTAGGTTTTAGGCCCATTAGATCAGCTAGGGAAATATCATTAACAGGAATGGAAGTCTGCAAGGGCACAGGTCTCTCAGTGCAGTTCCCTTTCATTTTTTTCTCATGTCTTATTGGGGTCCCTTTACATCATAGGAAACATCCACCTTCCTTGAAAAAAAAAGTTAAATGACTTGTTTAAATTTAATGCATAAAACATTTAGATTAAAGGTGGTATTTATAATCTTCTGTACAGCTTTGAAGACTGGTTGTTGGTCAGATGAAGAATTCATTTGTCTTCTCTCGCTGCTGTCAGTCAGAAATACGAGGCTTTGGAACACACACAGAGACAGAATGAGAATCAAAGAAAGGTTTACATGAAGCATTTCTGATTGCTATGGAAACAGCCGACATAATGTACATAAGCTAAGATTTAGTGAGAAACCTATTATTATATGAGATTTAAAGTGGACCTGTCACTAAGGCAGTTAGGATTTGTGGTTTTAAAAAGGTCCTTGCTAAATGGATTTCCTGTATAATAGGGCATTCAGGGAGCCTTGAGACAGGTCAGGATTCATGCATTAGTGTTTTCCATATATTTATGTAAAATAAAAGCCAGTATTCTTATTTAAATGTGTCCATTCCACAAACCTCTAGAATTATCTACTGTGTGCAATGGCTTCTTACCCACCATGGGCAGCCAATAGCTTTGTGCTGCTTTATTTCTTCATCCCTCAAGCTGTGTGGAATGCAGCCACTGGTGTGCAGTAGGGTGACAGCAGTGCCAATGTACCAATGCCAATGTACCAATGCCAATGCATAGCACTGGTGACATTTTTTGCGTTCAGTCCCCTGCAGTGTGACGTTAGTGGTGAATAGCGTTGCACCGCACTGTGCTGACAAAAAGGATCCCGTGCCGTACTTTTTTCAGAGACCACCACTGCAATAGGGTGGTATGAACTGGCCTAATAGGAGACTAGTTGAGGAAAGCGGGACCCATAGGGTTATTTTAAGGTACTGTTATCTTAACCACTTCCAGTCCGGACACTTTCACAGCCTTCCTGCCCAGGCCAATTTTCAGCTTTCAGCGATGTCACACTTTGCATGACAATTGCGCGGTCATGCAACACTGTACCCATATGAATTTTTTAGCATTTTTTTGAAACAGATAAAACTTCATTTTGGTGGCATTTATTCACCACTGGGATATTTATTTAATTTTTTGCGATATAAATGAAAAATTCCAAAAAGTTTTTTAAAAAAGTGTTTTTCTTATAACATTTTGCAAATAAATAATCTTTCTTCATAAATTTTGGCCAACAATTATTCGGTTATCTTTTTAGTAAAAAAAATAACCCAAATTAGTTTAAAACCAAAAATTATAATTTTACAAAAAAAGTTTTTATATATTTTTTTATATTATTATTTATGTTTTTTTTTACATACTGTCACCCTAGCAGTACAGTGTCACCATAGTGACACTGTACTGTACTGTACACTACAGTGTACAGTACTGTACACTGTACTACTTGTGGGGGGTGAAGATTTTTTTTTTTTTTTACAGGTATTGCTTTCACACCCATTAAGGCTGTAAAAGCAATCGTCTCTCTTTCTCTCTGGCTGCATTCTTGTAGCCATTGAGAAATACTGTGAGAACTGTGATTGGTCACAGCTTGTCACATGGTACAAGACTGTTTTGAATAGCTTTGTACCATGTGACCTCTGTGATCATTCACAGATTTCACACGTAGTAAGCAATGATGTCAGAAATGACATCTTGCTTACTACTATTCATGTGATCACTGATTGGCCAATCAGTGATCACATGATCGGGACCTCACACAGAGGTCCCGTACAGCGATCCTCCGAACACAGCGGGCATCGGATTGCGGTGCCGCACGCTTCCAGGGAGCACGCACAGGCTAAAACGGCAGGCACTGTTTATAAATGACAACCCGCTCCTGCACTGCTCCCGTTCGGCCGTTTATATACATGGGCTGGAGGGGAAGTGGTTAAGGTATTGATGTTGGTGTAAAGGATCTGCTTCCTGGGCTGGCGGCTTCTACACCCCAGAGGATTCCCACAGTCTTCTTGGCTTGTAGTGTAATGTAACGAGAATTGAAACAGAACCACCACACCACTGCTAAGAGATCCAGATACACCTTTATTCCATTAAAGATCAGGGGTACAATCCAAAAGGTAGTCAACGCGTTTCAGGGTCCAAGTGTCCCCTTCATCAAGGCTTGACTGGCAACATTGAGAACAAACCAGAAGTGAACTGGACCTATAATGGTAATTTTCCATTGTGAATTACAAGCACAGGCCTTATCAGCAGCTTGCTTGGCATTTTGTCTTGGGCTGCAAGCTGCCCGGCACAGTCCCAGTGCATCTGCTGTGAACGGGCCCTAAAGAGATTGAACACCGAATCTCTATGTTTGCTATTAATCTGCTAGATTAGGGAGCTTTAAAAATATCAGTAAAACAGTTGAAAGTGTTTCTCCCCACATTTATAGTTTTAGATAGATTAGAAAAATGTTATAACCTTTGTCCGAGACTCTGTTAGGGCTTGTTCACACAGTGGGGCTGGGGGCAGTAAAAGCAGGTAGTTGATCCTCAGTTTTACTGCCCCCCAACTGCCCACCTAAACAAAGGCATGTAGCCACTTAGGGCATTACACATGCTGTGGCAGCAATGCTATGCTTCTTGGCTTCTGCAGCAAAAATTAAGTGGCAATCTAGATTCAGCAGTAACGCTGAATGTGACCCATTCAAGTGAATCGGAAAGCACCACAACAGTCCTGTGTGTTCTAGTGCAGTAGGTCTGGATTTTCATAGTTAAAACAGTACAGGCTGGCACACATATGAGTCCTTAGAGAGATTTACGTCACTTCCAGTCCTGCTGGCAACAGTTTATCAGACAGAAAGTGAGAGGAAATCTCCAGCAACAACACAGAAAGAAAGAAAAATGCTTAGTAGCGCTGATGACAGAGCAGATTTGTATTTCTATCTGTGTCTCTGTTGCAGATTTTCATTCATTTCCTGTCTGGTGAAACTGTTGTCAGGATCAATCTCCCTTTACAAATCCAGGTATAGCTCCCTGCCAAAAGTTACGTTAAATTTTGTTTTTGGCCTCACTGTACTCAGTGGTGTGGTATGTTTTTCTTATCTGGTTAGGGTTTCCCAGGCTGAGGGATTGATTATTCCAGTTTGTTTCTAAAGGAAGCTTCCAGAAAATGGAGCAGGACGGCTCAGTCACTCAGTTATGAATATTAATCAGATCTCGGCCAATCCCTGGGAGGGGGCACTCAGCAGGTGGCTGGAGAGGTGATAAATATTTGGGAGAACCTGCCAGAGTGTTCTTTCCTCTTCAGGGAGGGTTCTAGTTCTCCTGGGGCTGCTGACCCTGGGAGGCAGCTAGAGTGTGACTAGTACCAGGGGCGTCCCTAGGCAGGTGCAGGTGTTTTTTTGGAATTAACATATGGACTTTTTCTTTATGGACACTTTAAAATTTAAAATTTAATTTGACACTGGTGATATTGATTGACATGTTTTATTAGTATTTATATTAGTAGTAGATCACTTTAATAATTGTTATGAGTAGCGCCTTTCCTTCTTAGGTTAAATAAAAAAGAAGAATATATATAAAGCTAAAAATAAAAAGAGAAATCTGCGCTAGTGGACAATCAACAAAGCTGCAGCTGACACACTACATTGACACCAGGCCTACAGAATTATATATAACAAAGTCCAACGCACTGATGACATCACATCTGACGCAACGCGTTAGAAGGAGCCAGGGAGTGCATCACCACGTATGTACTCCGGGCAGTGACTATTTTGGATGTGGTCATCATTGAGGTTGCCTGTATAAAGCTCTGTTTTTATCTTTTGAGCTTGCCCCAGATGGCTGAACTGTCACAGGTTGTGGTTCTATAAGGAGGATTGTGGAAGTTGTTAAAGTGGAAGACTGGCTGTGGTGTGCTCAAATGGAGTTGAAGTGGGGGAAATCTTTCCATAAAGCTGCCACTCTATAATGTGGGGGTCAAATATCTCTGGTAAGCCTCCTCAACATAAGCGTGGCGTGCAGTAGTGTGGTTCTAATTGTCAATCCGCGGACCTATGTCATACTATTGAGAAGACCAGGGCTGCCACTTTATTGGGCTTATTTTTAATTGGGACTCCTTTTTTCACATGAATTTTCTTTTCTTCCACTTGTTTCCATATATGTTGACTTAAATCACCCAGGATCACTCGTTACTGGAATAATTAATATCTTATAATATATCAATGTTTGTCACCCTTCATGGTTTTTATATGAAAACACATATTTACTGTGTAATATCTGGTATTACATACATGGAATATATAGCTTTTCTCAACACATTAACTGCTGCATTAACATATGGCATTAGACTTGGACATGGAGAGCAGGTTTACTTTATAGTTGAGTTCTATTTCCAACTGAGTAGCGGAGATCTCTGTGAAATGCCAAGTCTTCCTGATGTATTACTCTGTGTATATTTCAGTTTTCCTGTCATTTCCTGCAATTTGAAATATTGTTTGAAAAGACTGCGCCAGAGAAATGGCATTACACAGTGTCCCCTCGGTACAATAAGACAGCTCTTTAACAAATTTAACTTCCCTTTTCAATTTCACGCTCGTCATCACAACTAGATATATTCCGTGGTAATTACCTACTGATATTGATATGCAAAATTAGGATTCTACCATTTTCTGTACAAATAAATTGCAGAGATCTCTGAAACATCTGAATGAGCAGCCATCATCTAAAATGCAGGTTTGTCTTTTTTCTAAAGCAGAGGTACAGGTACCTTTGTACCAAAGATGTTATGGTATTCAGATATATTCTGTTCTGTCATTGCTTCTAGTACCTTGCCACTGAAACTGGGTATACATATTATACAGAGGTCATATATGAATACAATGTCCTATCAGCTAACAGTTTCCCTTTGTACTGTCACTTGGGCATGCACCCTTGTATCTTCATGAAAGACTTTGTTATCAACATAATGTATATTAACCGCTTTGCCACCACCCTATAGCAGAAATACTGCTACAGGGCGGCATGGGTGCGCAAAATCACGTTTATATATGTGATTTTGCATTTCTGGGTAGGGAGCACATGTGAGCCATACGTGCGCACTACCCGCGCTGCTATTCGCACCCTCAGCTGTCAATCACTGGGTCCCGGCCAGTGATTACTTGCCAGCACCCTGTGATCGACGGGGGGATAGAATTGTATGTAAACAATACAGTTCTCTCCCCTGTTGGCTCCAGCACACTGCTTTGTATGGCTCTGCATAGCAGAGCCATACAAAGCAGAGTGTATACAGTTGAAAGCACAGACACAGCATACTGTGAAACAGCACATAGCACACAGTTAACCCTTTGATCGCCCCACATGTTAACCCCTTCCTGCTCACTGCCATTAGTACAGTGTCAGTGCTTTTTATTAGCATTGATCACTGTATTAGTGTCACTGGGGATGTCAGTGACACCAAGTCAGTTCCCTGCCAGTGTCAGAATTCCTGCCACAGTCACGCAGTTCTACTATAAGTCGCTGATCGCCACCATTACTAGTAAACAAAACCAAAAAAATCCAGTATCTGTACCGCCATTTGTAAACGCTATAACTTTCACGTAAACCAATTAATTTACACGTATTGGGATTTTTTTAAGCAAAGACATGTAGCAGAATACATTTTGGCTTAAATTTAAGATGAAATTTGATTTTTAACATTTTTTCACTGGTTATGTTTAACCTCCCTAGCGGTCTGATTATGTCAGTATTTCTGTGCTCAAAGCAATACATTTTTTTGCATGGAAATATGTAGTTTTTTTATTGTAGGCCTGTGATTTTTAGGAATAACTCCCTGAAATCTGTCCGAACAAGAGTCTAGTAAACATCCCGGGTATGTTAAAATTTGAAACACGAAATCATAAATTATAATTTAATAAATAATCATAAAAAATAATAATATGATAATAATAATAAATTTAATACAATAATATAATCAAACCAAAAACACTGAAATTTGAAATTTAGCGCCAAGTTTGCACATCACTGAGCAAAGTCGCAAATTGTTTTCAGTGTCTGAGGCGAATTTCCCCACAAATCATTATCACTCAATTCTGCAAGTGGCTCTAATTTACTATCTATCGCTGTTCTCTAGCTGGTCTAAAACCACTTTTGACCTAACGGGACGCTTTTTGGACACCATGGACATTTCTCAGTTTCCAGGCAGAAAGAACAGTAAAAATGCAGGTAGGGCACAGGACAAAGCACTCGGGACAAAATGTATGTGAAATGGTTTGATACAGTAATGTTTTACTATGTGATTTTAGTGTATTTAGTGAATGTCACTTTTTGACATTTTTAAGTTTCCCGCCAGTTCCGTCCCCCGTGTATCCCGACGTCACATGGAATGGAACCCCGAAGACAGATGCCGGCATCGGCTGGAGGACATTGCTGGGGACGTTGCAGGAGGGACATCGCGGGAGCGCAGGACAAGGTAAATGAAGAAGGGATCCCGGAGCAGCACTGCAGGGTATTCCCGACTGTAGCTCGGGATTACTGCTTGTGGTGCTGAAACTTTACCCCGAGATACACTCGGGACTACCTCCAGGGAGGTTAATACCAAAAAGTCAAAAATATAGTTTTTTCTCAAAATTGTTGGTCTTTTTTTTATAGCGCAAAAAATTAAAACCGCACAAGTGATCAAATACCACCAAAATAAAGCTCTATTTGTGCGGAAAAAAAGACATAAAGTTCATTTGGGTGCAGTGTTCCATGACCGCACAATTGCCAGTTAAAGCAACGCAATGCCGTAATGCAAAAATGGCCTGGTCAGGAAAGGGGGGTAAATCCTCTGGAGGGCAAGTGGTTAAACACCAAAACCTATTTTTCAGTATGTACAAAAAACTGACTTATTGACTTATTAATGTGGTTGTAAACTTCAGACATGAAATATGAAATAAGCATATCCCTTTATGGTGTGTGCTTGTCTCAATAAGAGCACTAAATGTCATTTCAGTCTGCTGTCTCATTCCTCTGCTATAAGCATGAGTCACTTCTGGTGAGTTTTCCTGACGCCAAGAGAAGAAATTGTGATTGAAAAGAAAAAAAAGTGATTGACAGCCTCAGCTGTGTTCCTGTGTGAAGGGGGTGTGTCCCTTCCCTCCAATGGATGTAGGGTAAAGACAGCTATAGATAAACAGGTACAACATATGTAGGTCGATTTATTTCATCTCTCTGTATCACCTGTGGCCAGTCACTTCACTGGGTATATGTAAGGGTTTACAACCACTTTAAGGTAACCTTTTGATTGCTAGCAGCGACCTCATCAGAGGAGGCATTTGTGGGTGCGCAATGCTTGTCTTTGCCTTAGTATATTATACCATTGATGTCATTGACCAAATATGCCCATGAGACCATATTAGGTCAATGATGTCATCAGCATCCCCACCCCTTTGTTACATACATTACATGTGGCTTCGGGAATTCCCTGGCTGCAGTTGAATGGGACGGCGGCTGGCTATCTTATGACAGTTTCAGCCTCATCACTACTCAACACCCACGCCAAGGATCCCAATGTCTGGTAAATCCTAGAAGACTTCACAGAGTACAAACAATGGACACTTTTTATGTGTTACACAGGCCACACCTGGGTAACCCCTTGATTGGTAACAGCAACATATATATTTTCAGTATGTTGGACATCATGACTCATTGCATACAGTTCTGTTAAAGGAGAAGTGCACAATAAGCGTGCTTATGCTTTTTTCCCGTTCCCCTGACCTAAGCTAACCCCTTCTCCCCTTCCACAGATGAATACTTACCTTGACCCAGTGGCATCCCGAGGCAGGTGGGGGGGTGCGGCCCGTACCAGGTGACATCTACCGCATAGGGTGACACCGGACCTGCTCCACGAAAATGTAAGCTGTAAAGCAAGCCGACGATCCCCGCAGGATGGATCTGATCCATCCTGTGGGGATCGTTGGCTTTCTTTACAACTTAACTTTTCGTGGAGTGGGTCCGGTATCACCCCGTATAGGTTGCATGCTGACGATCCCCGCAGGATGGTTTGGATCTGTGGATTGGGGAGGATAATGGATCGGACTCCGATCCATTATCCTCAATCCGTGGAGAGCAGTATGAGCTCGTGCGTTGTCCTGGAAAAACAGGACGCCCTTAGTGATCAAAGCAGGCAGTTTTTTTCGCATCTTTGAAACCTTTACACCATTCAAATGTCTTACTGCAGCTGAGCGTCTCATCAGTGTACTGTGCTTGAAGTCTTCTGTAGATATCCATGGGTTTTACGCCTTCGTTCACAAGAAACTTCATAACCCCATGCTGTTCCATGCACGCGCTAACACTGTTGTCTGCCATCTTGCTTAATTGTCTCTGGACTGCCCACAACATGTGCACTGCCTATCAGTAATGGGACACACGTGCCACTTACTACTGCGTGTAGTACTGCCACAATATCCCTTTTTATACCTGTAGAATTAAAAGCCCTGGTTTAACTTGAACCCCCTCGTATTTACAAAACGAGATTTGGGACTATTAAGGTACCAAAAAAAGAAAAGAAAAGTCATAACAGAATTAAAATAACTATATATTTTTAAATGTTTGCAATAAAATCATAAAGTATGTAGAAACATTTATACATAGGATTCTAATACATACAGTTGCAAGAAAAAGTATGTGAACCCCTTGGGATTACGTGGAGTTTTGCATGAATTGGGCATAAAATGTGCTCTGAACGTCATCTAAGTCACAACAATAGAAAAACAAAGTCTGCTGAACATAATACTACACAAACATTGGATGTTGCCATGGTTTAATTGCACATAACATGTAAACATTCACAGTGCAGGGAGGAAAAAGTATGTGAGGCCCTAGGTTAATGACTTCTCCCAGAGCTAATTGGAGCCAGGATTGAGCCAACCTTGACTCCAATCAGTATGATGATATTGGATGTGTTGCTGACAGCTGTCCTTCCCTTAAAAAAACACACACCTGTTTTGGGTTTACTGGTTTCAAGAAGCACTGTCTGATGTGAACCATGCCTCGCAGAAAAGAGCTCTCAGAAGACCTACGATCAAGAATTGTTGACTTGCATGAAGCTGGAAAAGGTTACAAAAGTATCTCCAAAAGCCTTGATGTTCATGTGTCCATGGTAAGACAGACTGTCTACAAATGGAGAAAGTTTATCACTGTTGCTACTCTCCCTAGGCATGGTCGTCCTGTAAAAATGACTGCAAGAGCACAGCGCAGAATGCTGCATGAAGTAAAGAAGAATCCCAGAGTGTCAGCTAAAGACCTACAGAAATCTCTGGCACATGCTAACATTTTTGTTGACACATCTACAATAAGGAAAACATTAAACAAGAATGGAGTACATGGGAGGACACCACGGAGGAAGCCATTACTGTCCAAAAAGAATATTGCAGCAGGTTTGAAGTTTGCAAAAGAGCACCTGGATGTTCCACAGCACTACTGGCAAAATATACTGTGGACAGATGAAACCAAGATTGAGTTATTTGGGAAGAACACGCAACACTATGTGTGGAGAAAAAAAGGCACAGCACACCAACATCAAAACCTCATCCCCACTGTAAAACATGGCGGAGGGAGCATCATGGTTTGGGGCTGCTTTGCTGCCTCAGGGCCTGGACGGATTGTTGTCATTGATGGGAAAATGAATTCCAGAGTTTATCAAGACATTTTGCAGGAAAACGTACGACCATCTGTCCGCCAACTGAAGCTTCGCAGAGGATGGGTGATGCAACAGGACAATGACCCAAAGCATACAAGTAATTCAACAAAACAATGGCTGCAACAGCAAAGAATACGCCTTCTGGAGTGGCCCAGTCAGAGTCCTGACCTCAACCCGATTGAAATGCTGTGGCATGACCTTAAGAGAGCGATTCACACCAGACATCCCAAGAATATTGCTACACTGAAACAGTTTTGTGAAGAGGAGTGGTCCAAAATTACTCCAGATCATTGTGCAGGTCTGATCTGCAACTACAGGAAATGTTTGGTTGAGGTTATTGCTGCCAAAGGAGGGTCAACCAGTTATTAAGTCCAAAGGTTCACATACTTTTTCCTCCCTGCACTGTGAATGTTTACATGTTATGTGCAAATAAACCATGGCAACATCTAATGTTTGTGTAGTATTATGTTCAGCAGACTGTGTTCTTCTATTGTTGTGACTTAGATGACATTCAGAGCACATTTTATGCCCAATTCATGCAAAACTCCACGTAATCCCAAGGGGCTCACATACTTTTTCTTGCAACTGTAGATGACAGCAGCACATTGATTCACACATATTACACCTCCTAGATTTTACCCATACTCATTCTGGATCTTATTATGCCATTACATTTAACAGACATCTTTCTAAGTTCATTATTCAAGGTGTCCTGCCCAATGGGAAAACATAGCCCTCAGGAGCATGTAACACTCCTGTTCCATGGCAACTGCTGGTCTCATTTCATCATCCTGGTTTTAGTTGAGCTGCACTGTCTTTGTCTGGCTGTCCACCTGCAAAGTGATTGATTGATGTAGACAGCCTCTGGGTGGAGACCAAACCTGTTTTAAGCCTGCCAAGCCCTTAGAGTCATGCTTGGCAGGCGTGTCGTGCTTCAAGCTCCCTGTTTGCGTGCCTTGTTCTCATGCCTTAACCTTTACCTTCGTCCGATCCCCTCCCTGCTTGATAGTTTGGATTTCCTTGTTGTTGACCTTGGATTGGACTTTGGACTACTCTTTGTACTCTGCCTGACTTTTGACCACGGGTTTGACCCTGACTACTCAATGAACGTTGCCTGCCTTGAACCCAGACTTCCAATGGACTACTCTACCTCTCAGCCAGCCTCAAGTGCCTGTTTGCTGTCCTTAGCTCCTGCCTGCCCCAGTACGGTAACCATGCACTGTATTATTGTGTATAAGTCCTGGGGGCAACCGAGTACCGGTAGACCTGCTTGCCTTATGGGAATGGTGGCTGCTATAGATGAAGAACACGAACCAGCTATAGTGCCTGACCACCTGTGGGACAGACATGACAAAGGCTAAAGTGCTAATTTATTAAAGCAAATTTGCATGTGAGTGAGCCGTAATTGTGGAAAAAACGCATATGCCAGAATTTTTCAAAGCTTTAGAGCAGATGCCCTGTGATTGCTCCACATTTTAGAATCAGGTCCTTAGTTGTACAAAGACACATGCAACCTTGGCAGCATTAAGTTGGAGAAGGGTATATAAAATTCATTTTTGGAAGCAGCTGTAGTATGTTTTCACTAAAATAATCCTAGTTAATTCAAGGACATTTAAAATGCATATACAAACTAGCATAAAAAAAAGTCTTGGAGGAGTCCCCAAAACATGTGAAATATACCTGGATGCAAACACACCATTCACCATGCTTGTAACTTGGTACCACTAGTGTTTTTTTCTGGTAAGTGTGCTTTCTTATGGAAATGTGCAAGTCTGATAGTCTAATATTCATTTTAGTAAATGTAACAGTATGTGTTTGTTAAGCTGGCCATAGATGGACCGAATTTCAGTGAGTTGAGCTAGGATCAACTGATATTCAATCTATCTATGGGCAGGCTGGTTATACCTAAGTCGATCGATCGATCTTCTTGGGAATAGCTAGCCTGTCGGATTTTTTACATGCGATTACTGCCGGCGGCTATAGTTGCTAGCAGAAATCATTGTGTTCTGCTGGCCAGGAAGGTGCCCCACCAACAATACACATTAGCTCTGTGGGAGGCATTCCCTCACACTGACTGTGTTGATGGGTGATTTTCAAGTGATTTGCCTTAGGCAAGCCATAGATTAATTGATTTCCTTTCCTTCCACCCATGGAAGTCTATTAGTATTGATGGTGGAATGCCTCTCTATTGTATTCTACCGGTGGGAGAGGGGGGTCACAGGGAGCATTCCTTGCTGGCAGAATACAATCATTACTGTGTCGTGGTGGTTTATGTAAGGATATACATTATTTATAAAGGGCGTGTCCCTTTCCCTTAGATGAAATATTACAGTGCCTCCAGCCGTTAAAATACGGCAAATATTTAATAAACCAATAATTTGGACACTTTGATAATTTGATCACCACTTATTATTATACCTTGAATTCTTTTAGCCAATATGATTTCGTACCATACACACAAAATTTGCCTTATAATAGATAAATATAAAAATTTATTTATGTACAAAAATTATATATATATTAACACAAAACACAGAAGACTGGTGATAAATGAATATTGGTACACACAATCAAAAATATATCCTACCAATGTAAGACACACTAATAATGTCTCTAACTAATTACATCAATCACAAATTTAAATGATATGATATTTATTAAATTTACTAATAATTAATAATTTCGAATATCTCAAAGGTTATATTCTTACATGCCGTGGCCATAGGCTTGCAAGAAGTAAGCCCTTGATATATGATACTCTGGTTATTAATATTCAATAAATTATGAAATATGGAAAAATTTATAATATGGCAATCAACAATTTTTTTAACAGTAACACAGTATCTGACTACATATATCTAACTATCCAATATTGTTGTAATACACTACGGTAATTTTTATGATTCTACACAACAGAGAAAGTAATTAATACAAATCAAATAAACATCTCACCACACCCGGACGTCAGACTAGGCAACTCTCCCGTGGATTTAGCTGGCAGTGGAACGCCTTTAGACTGATATATAGGCAAGTGATAGATTCAATAGGGGAGAATGTAGGAAGTTATAAGTTTAGAGGGTTAAAGTTTTAGGAAGTTTGAAAAGATGGAAGAGTAGTTATTTCAGCAGAGATCTTCTTCAGATGTCAGGTCTTTCCATGAGGTCTTTATGAGGGTTTTTCTTCTTTTCATGAGGTTTTTTTTTGTTACAGCATATGGGCTTTTTATATCCACTAGTCCATTGTTCTAAGATACCTTCCCACCAGGCTTCCTGATTGGCTAGTTGAGAAATGTGTGTACATAAGCTATTTCTCACCTGCCCGCCAGGTGGCGGTCATGTATCACAGAACAATGTGAGTATTTGATATGACTCATATCTTGGGTGGAATCTTCAGGTAATTTCAGGAATAAAATATACAGCACTTTCCAGATATAGCAGTGATCATACCGATGATATTCTAAATAGGGACCATGGAATATAGGTGTATATTCGGTTATTCCTCCTTGAAGTATCATCCTGTTTGTTTCCTGATAAGACATGTAACTAATGCTAGTTTATAATACATCTTACTTCCCATCATCTCAATACTCAAGTTAGTGATATATAGTTCCCATTGCTGAGTATTTAGTGGTGTTTAAAGTCTATGACATCTTATTTATAATCTGTTTTTGTAGTACATTTTTGTAATGATATACAGTGAACTTTTAAACTTAAATGTCCTGAATTTCACCCCTTGGTTTCAGCATCAACATTTCCTCTGTGTAGGGAAAAAAATCTCTGTTTGCCTAGCCCTTGTATCGGACTCATGGTAAACAATTGTTAATGCTTTCACCCTTGGTGAACAATAGTAGATAGTAATAGTTTCAGAGGTTTGTTGGTTCATCACACTCTACAGGTTTTGGTTAAGCTTTCAAACAGTTGAGTTCCCGTCTCATTATTGTTGAAATGTTTACAAGTCAGAGTCCTATGTGTTTGACTTTCTGTAGATGCATTCTTCTCACTTCCATATACAAATAGTCCTTGTGGACAGTTTAAACAATCCCATTGTCTTGGAAAAGTCTTAATTCCCTGTTCTCTTCAGTTCTTTAACTAGAATTCTTGAAGGTTTAACCAAGACAAAATTAACTCTTAACATCCGGTTCTGCTGAGCTGTTTGCTATATAACATTATGTCTTGATAAAAGTCATATTTTTGACATGATTCCAAAAGCCCACAACAAAATCCCCCTTTGTTTGGGGTACAGGCACGTGTATAGGGGTGTCTGTGTCGCAAAACATGAGTGGGGCTTTTGGCTAGAGTGATTGTTCGTCTTCTCCGGTGAAGTGAATGAAATAAAAAAAAAATAAAAATTTTTTTTTTTTTTTTTTTTATAATAAAATGGCAGTGGTGATGCTGGTTGGTCCTCAACTTGACTCGGCATCTTTAGATGGACACTTCCGATGACGATCCTGGTCTTGTGATGAGGCCGGCCTGGCCTGGCACATCCACCTTGGGGTCCATGGGTCCTCCGCACGACAGGTCTCTTAGACGGTCTCCTAGGCGGGTCTTTTCTTCTGGACTGGCCCTTGGTGGCCTGGGACATCAGGTTATCGTCTCCGGATCGATCTCTGGCATCTGGCCTTTCCCACAGGACATTATAGCTTCCTTCTAGGGTCCGGTCATTGACACCTCCGATCGCCGGTCTGGTCATAGTCTGGGCCTTCCTTTCTAAATTATTAAAATGAACAGTTTAAGTATGGGATATACATAAAATTATGTTACTGGATCCTGTAAGGCAAAAGATGAGTTATATGTTTAAAGGAAGTTTAAGAATGATCTCAATATCTCCAGATGGGAATTGGTGGGTTTAGTCTTCCAACAACTGCAATTGAGACTTCGGATGGCAAGCACGTAATTGGTTGATGTGCACCCATCTATCACTGATTTCACCATACCGGGTAACCTGCAATTTATATGCGACCGGAGAGATTTTATCAATGATAGAGAACGGACCTTTCCAAGATGGAAGGAATTTCCGTTCTTTGATCTGGTCTCTTGCGAAGTTGTATAGATAGACCTTGTCACCAATCTCATATTCCTTCTTGGAGGTTTTGAGATCATAGTATGTCTTAGCACTAGTTGCAGCTCTTTCCAAATTTCGCTGGGCAAAGGCAAAAGCATATTGCAGATGTTTACGTAAATCCTCTATGTACTGGTGTGTGGTGGTAGCATTGATCAAATTTTGATCTGTAGTGCGATACAATAAGTGCTGGGGCAGTACCATCCGTCTACCTGTCATCAGTTCAAAAGATGACATTTTTGTAACTGTATTCGGAGTAGCCCTCAACGCCATCAGGACCAGCGGGAGCTTGACATCCCAATCTTTGCCTGTTTCCTTAACAAATTTCTTAAGGACATTAACGATGGTCTGATTGTATCGTTCTACACCACCACTAGAGGCTGGCCGATAGGCGATATGCAATTTCCTTTTAACCCCCAAAATTTTCCACAATTTGGCCATCACTTCGCTAGTGAAGTGCGATCCTCTATCAGACTCTATCCTCTGAGGTAAACCAAAACGAGAAAATACATGATTTATTAGCAATGCAGCACATGTCTCGGAGCTATTATTTGGTGCTGGTATACATTCGACATACTTGGTGAATAAACATGTAACTGTTAACATATACCGATTTCCTCGTGAAGATTTTGTTACTGGCCCAATAAAATCCATCTGAAGGTCTGACCAAGGCATACATATCCCCCTCTTCTGGAGAGGTGCTCTGTGAGTTGGCTTGGTAGGTTGAAATTGGGGACATATTAGGCAACCTTGGCAGTATTCCTTCACATCACGTAACATATGAGGCCAGTAGGCATAATCCCGCAGGATCTCATACGTGATCTTCTCTCCACGATGACCGGAAGTGGGAGCATCATGGGCATGCTGTAGCATCAAACCTCTAAATTTAAGTGGGACGACCCATTGTTGTACGCCACCCTTTGAGGTTCGTATCAACAATCCCTGGTATAAAGAGAATTGGGATTTGGATTTCATTAAGATACGTAAATCCTCCTTCCCACTACATACTTCCTTATTTATGGGATTTTGGTTGGGATCTTCTATATGACTATAAAACAAGCCAATTATTGGGTCTTCTTTTTGGGCAGTAATTAAATCCTCACTAGGAGAATCGTGACTCCACTGTAATGCATTCGGATCACCAGCTGTTCTGGCCTGTTGCCTGGTGACAGCTTCAATCTGTACGGTACCTAAAAATTGGTCAATGTCTATCAGTTCACCGGTGATTGCCCCTTCCTTGGCTAGAGAATCGGCCAGATCGTTCCCTTCTTTCTCGGCACCTAGAACCTTGGAGTGGCCTTTGGTCTTCTTGAAGTGCAGGGTGAGATCATTGGACCTTACCAGTTCATCGATGTGACAAAAGAGCTTACCATGTTTCACGGGTTTGTGATTACTCTTGTTCATGTTGTTTCGCTTCCACCTAGGAAAATACTCCACAAAACTATTCCTGACATAATTGGAATCGGTTATGATGGCACACTCTTTAATGTTGAACTCTATAGCCATCTCAACTGCTCTAAGAATTGCAGTAAGTTCAGCAACCTGACTGCTTTTTGGTCCAAGTTTGTATCCCACAGAAATTGGGGTGACACCTTGGGTCCAAACGATTCCAATACCTGCCACTAGTTGGAGCTGTTCCCCATCCTTGTGATGAAAAGCACAACCATCCACATATACACACGGCAGCTGTTTACAGTATTCTTCATCGTAAACCTTGTAGGGAGAGAACAGTTGTTCTTCCAGAAAGTCAGTGTCCGGGGCCTCCATAGCAGGCGTAGTTGCGGAACAATCATGGAGCTCGGCTAGGCCCTGGGCTACTGGACTTTCCTTGTTCTGTTTGTACCGAATTTCAAGAGGCCACCCTTGCAAAGACAAAGTCCAAGCAGTGATGCGGCTATTAGACACATTTCCTCCCTTGATACGTTCACTCTTTAAATACTGTAAAGGCTGGTGTGCCGTTTCAACAATGATTCTCTCTCCCTGAATGTAACTGCGAAAATTCTGTAATGCCCACACGGTGGACAATAGAGCTTTTTCACAGTCACTGAACTTTACTTCAACCGGGGACAAAGTTTTACTGGCATAGGCAATCACCTTACTGACATCATCGCGTTTCTGGTAAAGAACAGAACTCATACTTACCTGCGTAAACCCTGTCTCTAGATAGAAATTTTTACCCCCTTCGGGATATCCGAGACACGGCGCTTGTGTGAGACGTTCCTTTAATTCCTTCATGGCGTCCTCCTGTTTCTTACCCCACGACCATTCGACATCCTTCTTCAGTAGGTGAAGCAGTGGCTTGCTTATCTCGGCGTAATTGTCAATAAACTTACGCGAGTAGTTTACCATACCTAGGAATGATCTCAATTCTTTAAGGTTAGTAGGGACTTTACAGTTCAGAACCGCCTCAACTTTCTTCTTTTGTGGGTTCAAACCTTCAGCAGTAACTTCATGGCCTAGGAAGTTTACCTTCGTGCGACACCACTGGGCTTTCTGTAAGGACAGTTTAACTCCTGCTGCTTTTAATTGGCCCAGGACATGCCGAAGTTCTGTAATGTGTTTGGCCATATCTGTACTTTTGATCAGGATATCGTCCACATATGCCAACGTCCCCCTTTCGAAGGCGTCTGGCATGGCCTTGTGCATGAACACAGCAAATTCATGTCCGGAATTTATGAATCCGAAAGGCATTCGTACCCAACAATATTGTCGATTCCCAAAACTGAAGGCCAGTTTGTATTGGTCTTCCTCGCTCACCTTTATGGTCCAATACCCCTGTGCACAATCCAAGGCTGTGAAAACTTGGGATCCTTGGAGCTGGGCTAGACATTGGTCTATGTATGGGACAGGCCATCCTGACATGTACACACGTTTGTTCAGCTGACGGAGGTCAGCGCACAGACGCCATTGTCCATTGGGTTTTAAGATACCCAGGATCGGGTGGTTGTAGGAGCTGTGGATGGGCCGAATTATACCCCTTTCATGTAACTTCCTGATAATCTCAGCTAGAGATTCATAGGAAGCTAATGGTAACCTATACTGTCTTACAAATACTGGTGGGGCATCTGGATCTGTTTGGATCCTAGCGATGTGTAGGTCAGTAGTCCCACAATCGTAAGAATCCTTGGCAAAGATTTCTTGGAATTCAAGGAGAAGCTCTCGGAGCAATTGTCGGTCGAGATCATTGGAACACGCATCGGCGAGGGCCACCATCTCTTCCACTAACTCCTTGAATCCAGGAAAGCTTTCCGGCTGACCTATCTCATATGCCTCTTCAAGTTTCGCGGTGAGGTCATTGGGTATGTGATGTGTGTGTGTGTTCTCCTGCCATCCAGGTTCTATGGGGTACTCTTGTTCTTTGATTGGGTGATCAAAGACAATTGATGTCTCTTCGATTCGACAGGTGCCATCTTTAGAATCGAATGGATAAATGGACTCTATGGTGAAAATACCCTCTGGTAATGAATGGAATGTTTGTTCAATTAATTGTTCCTCCGACAAATATTCATCGGGGATGAGTCCAATCACCTGGTTAGTGACCCCAAAGGTGTAATATTCAGTCTCTACCGCTAGACCAATAAGGGTCTCTTTGGGTAAGACGATGTCCTGATTGGACAGATTATGTACGTAAATGTACATCGGGGATTGATGTGTGTTGACTAGGGGCGTGTGTGTAATGTTCAGTCCCTCCCCCTGCATTTTATGGGAGAGGCATACTAATGCATCTGACCCCTTCAGTCTATGTCCCTTTTTAACTTGGATGGGGAGTATGAAATTATTTATGCCCTTAGGAATTGTAATCTTTTGGGCTACCTGGACTTCAACAGCATAAGGCATCTGTTGCTGGGATTTTAAAGCTAAGTCCAGATTTTGGTATTTTTCGGGGTCCCCCTTTAGTCGACTCCATAAACAGTCATTAATTAGGTCGACTTGCATTGCAAAGCGATGTAATATATCGTTGCCAAAATAAATTTTCGTTTGGGGATTATCCAAGACTAGGAACACATGGGTGGCTGTTTTGTTTCCTACAGTGACGTTTAAGAGACACCTAGCCATTGAATTGTGATCATCAGAGTCATCAAGGGAGTCTGAAATCCAATGACGCTGAGGTGTGGAGAAACGGATCATTTCCATTTCGGTCAGGTGTTTTATCAGCCCATGGCTTACAAAGCTGTGTTCCTGTCTCAAATCTAGTTTGGCATATTTTGACCTATTAAAACCATTTATCCGGATGGGGATAAACAAGTCGCTGTTAACCCTTTCAATACCTGTCAAGAATTGGGTGTGATCTCCCCCTTTTCTTGGTTTATCCTCCTGATGAAAAGATATCGTAAGGATGTCATCTTGGAGGGAAATATCTTTTATTTTATCTTGGGGAATTCTAAAAATGTGTTCCTCATCTCTTCTGATAGGGTTATGGTCATCAGGTTTGATAACCGTTACATCAGGAAGTTGGCTGTTCCTGAAATGGATTTCTAATGATCCAGGCCTTTCTTCCACCAGGTGGCAGTGTTGTCGGGAATGGGGAGTTTTAAGTTTCCCATATTTAATTGGGGTATTTACCTGTGACCACAGGACTTGGTTCACACAGTCAACTATGGTGTTCAGCCTTTTTAGGAAGTCCATCCCAATTATCATGTGGTGCTGGGAGATGCTGGCAATGATGATGGGGTGTCTCAGTTCCTTATTACCCAGTTTCAGTTTAAGCCAGGCGGTACCCATGACTTGTAACGGGTCTCCACCTACACCAATCAATGAGCTGTCAAAACTTTTAAGTCTCGGCTTGGTGGGCATGACATTCGCCACTTTGTCAAAATGTTCCTGTGACATGATGGTTGCTTGGGATCCAGTGTCTATTAAACCGACAATAGGAAGATCACTGGCATCCTGCACCTGTACTGTGGCATAATATCTCCCATCAGATTCAGTCAGCTCACACATGAAATTGGTGTGGTTGAAGATCTGTGGGCCCTTCAATGACCTATGACTGGCTCTTATCTCACCGCATGTGGTGGACACATTACCCTTATCCTCCCTGGTGGGATTCTTGGACTGTCTCAAGACAGAAGCACAACTAGAAGTTGGTGCTCCGTCTGGCTTGTCAATCCCGACGACTTCCGATGCCGCGACTATATTAGGGGCAATAGATGGACACTGAAAAACAGGAGAATCATTAATAACCAACAAATGGTCCCCCTTTGCCTGAGAACTAGATTCTCTATTAGTAGGCGTGTCAGGGACGGTACACACATCTCCTGTCATTTGACTCAGTGTCCTCCCCTGTTGGTTTAAGGCTTGGTTGCCTGTTAATTCTGTGACCCTTGGTTGGTCACAGGAGCTGCTCCTAAAAAAGGATTGGATGGAAATTGAGTGACAAGCCTGTCCATCTGTTCAGCCATTCTGCTGACCTGTGCCTCTATTTGTCCAATACGCTCAGAGGAGTCATTCTGTTGATTCTCCCTCTTCTTATACTTGCGCTTGTATTTTGGACGAGACTGGTAATGAGACTCAGAGTCAGAACTACTGCTCTGGTCCCGACGCCATTGTTCTCTCTGAGGTTTTGGGGTCTCCCTGTTATTAAAGGGAGCCTGGGGTACTGTATCCCCCCTTTGAGCTTGAGGGTGTTCTTGGCGTGGAGGAAATCTTTGGAAGTCGGAGTTTTTATTAAAATTGGGATTCTTATTGTAATTATGGGGCCTGTTGAAATTGGGGTTCCCATAAAAATTCCCATGTTGGTTTTGGCGAGGATAATAGAACCTCTGAGGATACCATTGCCTCCTTTGATTCTCATCACTATACTGGCCCTTACCATACTTTTTATTCTTCTCACTTCCACTACCGTAGTTCCCTGGCTTTTGTCTATCCTTTCTCACCCACTGGTTTTGGGGTGCAAAGTTATGGACCTCCTTCACTTGCTGGGTTTGAGGTACAAATCTAGGGGAACCATTGGTTTTACCCCCACGGACTACTTCCGCATATGATTTCTTCTCTGCCTGCACATTTGGATTTGGAGGGGAAACGGTAGTGGCTGCTACTATCTTGGGGCTATTTTTAGGTTCTCTTTTTATCCCGCCCTCACTGGACTGTTGGATCGAGAATAAATAGTCACTCTCTCTCACCAACCAATCAAGAGAGCATCCCTTTCTGTAATCCTTTGCAAGTCCCAATTTTATGTAAGCAGGTAATGCTTCATAGAATAGTGTCTTGAATTCTGGCTGGTTAGGATTGGGATCCTTTTCAGCCAGGAAATAGGCATTTCTGAGGACAGCCAGAAATTCTGCAGGGCTTTGGTGAGGACCACACTTTAAATTGTAGGCCGCAGCCTTGGCAGAGGTTACGGTTTTATAAGGCCCAAATTCCATGTGGCACTTATGTTTAACCTCTCTCCAGGACTGATTGGAATAGGCCCTCAAGGTCTCAAAGAATTGCCGGTATTTCTCCTCAAACACCCATGGCAGCAATTCTATTTTGGTGTGGTCATCTCTAATGCCCAGAATCTCTAACGTCTGTTCATATGTTTTCATGTGTTCGGTGATTTCAAGGGACCCTTTCTTAGAAAACATAGGAACAGTGTCCTTCAGGAACTTAATGACCTTTGGGGTGTCATATCTCCTGAATGACCCCTGGGATTTCCCTTCCTGCCTATATGAAACCTCATATTTTTCTTCAGAGCGCTCTGGAGTGTATCTTGAAAGCCTAGGAGGTGACCTATATTCTGACCCTGACTCACTATCAGATACCTCGCTGTGATGCGGGTATCTCCGCTCATCAGCCTCTGGCTTGACTGGGTTGGTCCGTCTTTGGACCCCAGAATTTATTTGGGCCGTCAACCTTATAATCTGCTCCTCCAGAGTTTTCTGCTCAGATTTTATCAAGGTAAGTTCTGACTGGTCATGCTTATCCCCTGGGTGAACTTTAATTTTGACAGGAGATAACCTCTCTGATCTGAAGTACTTCACCTCATCTTTTAAGTCCTGATACTTCTCTTGAAGTTGTTTTAATTCCTGAAAGTTTCTTTCATATAGGTCCTGAGCACTTCGAAAGTCTCCGACCAATCTATCATAATGTTTCTCGGATTCGTCTAAACGAACACCGGCATGACCAAGCTTCCCTTTCAAAGACTCAATGTCCTGATTTTTGCTTTCTAACAAGAGGCGGGCCTCTGACAACTCTTCCCTTAGAGTCCTGGTCTGCTGGGCAGCTCCAGCGGTCATGAACCATAACATGGGCCAAGCTTCTAGGAGAAGTCTGTCACGGCTTCTATCACTTTCTGCTCCAGCAAATGCTATTAAAAACCCAACAACCTGGCCCTTTTGGTTGAACAGGTCCTCAAAGGTATTCATGGCCTGCTCTTTCTCTTCATCCACAAATTCATTATTACTATCCCCCAAATTCAATCTCTTGCGGAGATAATTTATTACTTCATTTTCAACATACTTCTGCCAAGCACCGGCAGCTTTCCGAGCTGGCTTCATAACTTCCTGCTCAATGCCTTGAGCCGCCATATTTTCCTCGTTATGCTTGGAAGAAGTGGATCCGTGATTACTGGATGCCATTTTGATACAAAATATATGTTTGATAACGTGTACAAATATACAATCACCAGTGCGTTTTGTGTTATGGTACGATTTCTATGGCTCTCAGCAGTGCCTCCAAATTTATGTCGTGGTGGTTTATGTAAGGATATACATTATTTATAAAGGGCGTGTCCCTTTCCCTTAGATGAAATATTACAGTGCCTCCAGCCGTTAAAATACGGCAAATATTTAATAAACCAATAATTTGGACACTTTGATAATTTGATCACCACTTATTATTATACCTTGAATTCTTTTAGCCAATATGATTTCGTACCATACACACAAAATTTGCCTTATAATAGATAAATATAAAAATTTATTTATGTACAAAAATTATATATATATTAACACAAAACACAGAAGACTGGTGATAAATGAATATTGGTACACACAATCAAAAACATATCCTACCAATGTAAGACACACTAATAATGTCTCTAACTAATTACATCAATCACAAATTTAAATGATATGATATTTATTAAATTTACTAATAATTAATAATTTCGAATATCTCAAAGGTTATATTCTTACATGCCGTGGCCATAGGCTTGCAAGAAGTAAGCCCTTGATATATGATACTCTGGTTATTAATATTCAATAAATTATGAAATATGGAAAAATTTATAATATGGCAATCAACAATTTTTTTAACAGTAACACAGTATCTGACTACATATATCTAACTATCCAATATTGTTGTAATACACTACGGTAATTTTTATGATTCTACACAACAGAGAAAGTAATTAATACAAATCAAATAAACATCTCACCACACCCGGACGTCAGACTAGGCAACTCTCCCGTGGATTTAGCTGGCAGTGGAACGCCTTTAGACTGATATATAGGCAAGTGATAGATTCAATAGGGGAGAATGTAGGAAGTTATAAGTTTAGAGGGTTAAAGTTTTAGGAAGTTTGAAAAGATGGAAGAGTAGTTATTTCAGCAGAGATCTTCTTCAGATGTCAGGTCTTTCCATGAGGTCTTTATGAGGGTTTTTCTTCTTTTCATGAGGTTTTTTTTTGTTACAGCATATGGGCTTTTTATATCCACTAGTCCATTGTTCTAAGATACCTTCCCACCAGGCTTCCTGATTGGCTAGTTGAGAAATGTGTGTACATAAGCTATTTCTCACCTGCCCGCCAGGTGGCGGTCATGTATCACAGAACAATGTGAGTATTTGATATGACTCATATCTTGGGTGGAATCTTCAGGTAATTTCAGGAATAAAATATACAGCACTTTCCAGATATAGCAGTGATCATACCGATGATATTCTAAATAGGGACCATGGAATATAGGTGTATATTCGGTTATTCCTCCTTGAAGTATCATCCTGTTTGTTTCCTGATAAGACATGTAACTAATGCTAGTTTATAATACATCTTACTTCCCATCATCTCAATACTCAAGTTAGTGATATATAGTTCCCATTGCTGAGTATTTAGTGGTGTTTAAAGTCTATGACATCTTATTTATAATCTGTTTTTGTAGTACATTTTTGTAATGATATACAGTGAACTTTTAAACTTAAATGTCCTGAATTTCACCCCTTGGTTTCAGCATCAACATTTCCTCTGTGTAGGGAAAAAAATCTCTGTTTGCCTAGCCCTTGTATCGGACTCATGGTAAACAATTGTTAATGCTTTCACCCTTGGTGAACAATAGTAGATAGTAATAGTTTCAGAGGTTTGTTGGTTCATCACACTCTACAGGTTTTGGTTAAGCTTTCAAACAGTTGAGTTCCCGTCTCATTATTGTTGAAATGTTTACAAGTCAGAGTCCTATGTGTTTGACTTTCTGTAGATGCATTCTTCTCACTTCCATATACAAATAGTCCTTGTGGACAGTTTAAACAATCCCATTGTCTTGGAAAAGTCTTAATTCCCTGTTCTCTTCAGTTCTTTAACTAGAATTCTTGAAGGTTTAACCAAGACAAAATTAACTCTTAACATCCGGTTCTGCTGAGCTGTTTGCTATATAACATTATGTCTTGATAAAAGTCATATTTTTGACATGATTCCAAAAGCCCACAACAACTGCTATCAGCTATAGCCATGGGCAGTAGTCAAACGCTATAAATCCAACATGCTGGTTATACCTAAGAAAATTGACTAATCGACTGGGTACAATCAGCTTGCCCATAAATGGATAGAATCTCGGGCTGTCCCTGCTGAACCAGCTGAGATTCTATCCACCTAGACCAGTGGTGGGCAACCTTTTTTTTCAACTGAGCCAAATCTCGCCAAAACCACGATTGAAATTTATTTTGAGAGCCACATTTTTAAAACTGAAAATACATCCCCCATATAGTAATTCATCCCCCATAGTAATTCATCCCCCATAGTAATTCATCCCCCATATAGTAATTCATCCCCCATAGTAATTCATCCCCCATATAGTAATTCATCCCCCATAGTAATTCATCCCCCATATAGTAATTCATCCCCCATAGTAATTCATCCCCCATAGTAATTCATCCCCCATATAGTAATTCATCCCCCATATAGTAATTCATCCCCCATAGTAATTCATCCCCCATATAGTAATTCATCCCCCATAGTAATTCATCCCCCCTATAGTAATTCATCCCCCATAGTAATTCATCCCCCCTATAGTAATTCATTCCCCATATTGTGTCAATTCACTTACCTTTGCTCCGTGCGTTCCTCTCGCCGTGTTCCCGCGCCGTTCCGGTCTTCAGGGCGGACTGTGAGAGGAGAGGAGTTCGTCACGCTGCCCCGCCTACATCCTGACAGCCAATGTTTACCACGCTCCGCGGGCCGGATTAAAAGGTCCGCCGGGCCGTAGTTTGCCCATTGCTGGGCTAGCTGCAGAGTCCTGACTTTTGGGGCGGCCGCCCGAGAGGAGGGAGGGGAGCAGGCGCCCGGCACACAGAAGAGCCGCATTGAAGTGTGTAAAGAGCCACATGTGGCTCGCGAGCCGCGGCTTGCCGACCACTGACCTAGACCAACAGTGTACTTCTGCAGGGATAACAGGATGTATATCTATCTAGAAATATGCAAATAAATGAGTATATAAAAGATGCAGTAAAACAAAAACATCATATTATATCTATAACATTTTCAATTTCAATTATACATTACATTTGTCCCAACATACTTCCACTGCAAAAATACCAAAATCATTCCAGGAATCTTAAAGTGTTACTAAACCCACAACAGTAAAATCAGTCTGTATGTTCAGTAACACATGCTTGCTATACTCACTGTGGAACCTAAGGGGTTAATTCTCCAAACTGTGTAAAAAGGCGGTTTGATCCTGTCTTCTCTGATCCTCCCCTTCTTCTACTGTCCCCATCCACCTGCTTATTGAACAGAGCCTTGGGGGCAAGCTGCACATGCTCAGTTTTGTGCGTATTGCTAGAGAGTTTTTTTTTTCTTGAGAGCGTGCATGTGATCAGCACAAGGCCAATTAGTGCTGTCCAGACAGAGGGTTAGGGGTTATGTAGTCTCATAGGATTGTCAGAGGAGAATAAAAACTCCTCCTCCTCCTACAAGCTTTAACCAGTGCTCTGCTGGACGCTGATAGAAGTCACAAGACTGCTCTAACTGCTAATGAGAAAAGGTATTTAGCAGTTTATAGTTAATAAAATAATTGCATTTCCATGTTCTGTGTACTGTGGGAAACTAGATATAGTGATTTCAGGGTCCTGGGTTAGGTAACACGTTAAGTTCTGGACTCTACAGTAAAATGTAAAGTGACAATATATACATGTAAACAAGTGCAGTGCTATAGTACTAGGACAAAACAATAATGTGCATCACATGAAAAAATATATCAATATATGTTAAAGCGGAACAGTAAAGTGCATTATTTAAAAGTGTAGAAAAAATACGCTAAATAATATGATATAATACAACTAATTAATGCATTAAAAACTGAATCGGTAATATGAAACAGCAAAGTGCATAATATAGGAGTGCAAAAAACAGTCAAAACAGTATATTATAAAGTGTCTCATATCACGCATAGATAATGCCCGTGATATGGTATGCAATATAAATAAATATATTACGTAAATAGCAAAATATTATATTTTATAATATAATAGGTAGATAGCCAAATATTATGGATAATCAAAATTAGTATTGTCTGTGATATGGTGTAATCCACATAAGTGTCCGTTGAAATAACAGAGTGCAGCGAACTAAAGTGCTGGATGTGAACGTGATAACAATCACGCAGGGGAATCCACCACTGCTAATGGGTGTACACTCACTGGTAACAGGCATTTCAAGCAACACATCTTGAGGTAGGGGGCAACCAAGAGGTTAGAATGAATTGTCATCTAGGGCTTTAGAATGGACTGTCATCAAGGAAGCCTTTGTCCTGAGAAGAACAGCTCACCACAGGAGCCAGAGAACAGTATATAGTGTAGTAGTTTATTTATTATAAAGAATAACAGCAATTCCAGGTAGAAACATAAATAAAACAGTATCAAATACCAAGATGGCTACCGCTCCGTCTTCCGGCAGCGGCGGCGTGACGTCAGCAAGAGGCCCCCCCCAACGCGTTTCGTGCGCACGCACATCTTCAGGGGTATGCCCATTCAATATACACATAACAATCAAATGCACAAACAGAAAAAAAAAAACAGACAAAAAAAAATTAGCTAAAGTGCCCTAAGCACACTCTCCAAAAATACAGCCTCTAAATGATGAAAAAAAGTACAACTTTTTCTATGAGCAAAATTTCATCTATGCAGTGCAATGAATGCGGTTGAAGGTTTCCTCTTTGGTGAAAGTTTGTCGAAAGCAAAATCTGTAATTTTTTGGCTAAATCATTTTATGCAAGATCCCTACAATTCTTCCTACTGGTCATTCTACCATTGAATACTTTAAACAATTTGTTTGTAATAACTCAGCACAAGAACCTGTCATCCTGCATTGTCCTGCGCTCTTTCCGCTCGCTGGAACTTAGAATGTGACAGCCGCCTTGGAGCCAGTCCAGGATAAACGTTCCCCGACACACTGCCTGCAGGACACAGGTAATTTAACACAGTGCAGTCATCTGGGAGAACTGCTAGAGTTTAGACTTCACTCTGCTGGGGTTATCCTGCACATCTTCCTCTTAATATCAAAAGCAAAATGTTTCTTGTGTTGCAGATTTGCTAATAAAACCATATTAGAATGCCAGCTACTAGATTTGCATATGTATTAGAAAGCTGGTTTAATTACTGACTTCTGAATAGACAAATAGTGTTTGACATTTTCATTGGCAACTCAATTTTGCTGAACAAACAGATGTAATTACAAAGGATGTTTCATTTTTGGAGATTAACCCCTTCCTGGCCAGCCCCAGCATCCCTGTAAATGGGTCTTTTCTTTTTTACAAGGAAGATGGGACTGAATGATTGGTTGTCGCAATAGTCACATGATCAGAAGTTCATTCCGCCAGCTCCTGTTCGCGAATATACACTGTGAGCTGCCTGTGACAGCTTGGTCCATGTGCTGGGAACACTCAGTGACTGTGATCTTAGCACTGAGACTTCGGCCTTCCATGAACTCAGATGCGTGGCACATTGGCGTTAAATCCCACCCTCTTTGCAACCGCACCTATCCATTACGTGGGCAGCGAGAGGTTAACGTATGAAAGGATGCCACTGTGAGATATTTTTGGGAGATGACTGAAATAGGATCAGCCAGTCTGTGTAAAATGTCCAATCAGATTTAGGAAATTTTTTTCAAGCCGAACTCTAGGAGATGAAATATATATATGGAGGCTGTTTACCTGCCAAATGATATACAGTATATACCTTTATTCATTTCAATGGGCTGCTAAGTATACTGGAACGCTGAAAAAGTAGTGCAGTCACTACGTTTTTCAGATCGCAACGCACCAAACTGCATGGCTCTGCAGTACCATGCAATTTGGTGGCCACAAACGCAGCACATTTGCAAGATGCATTTGGGGCACCATTAACAATTAACTGGCACCTGTGTGTGTCTCACAAATGCAGCACATTGACCTGCGGTTTGTGAAATGCACATGGAATGCGCTTTGTTTGCACCATGTATTGGCAAGACTGGGCCCTTAGCCACTTTCCAGCCACCCTATACAGATGTACTGCTACAGGGCCGCAGGGGTGCGCAAAATCATGTATACAGCCGTAATTTTGCATTTCTGGATAGGGGACGCGTGCAAACCGCTATTCGCGGCCTCGGCTGTCAATAGGTGATCGCCGAGCATTATCGATGGGGGGAGAGAGCTGTATCTAAATAATACAGTTCTTTCTCCTGTTGGCTCCTGCACACTGCTTTGTATGGCTCTGCATGGAAATGCAAATATTTTAGTAAATATAAACTGCTAAATACCTTTTCTCAGCAGCATTTACAGCAGTCTTGTGACTTCAGCAGAGCACTGGTTAAAGAATTTTCATTCTCCTCTAGAAGGATGCAGATCCCCTGACCTCTGTCTGGACTGTGCTGATTGGCCCTGTGCTGATCACATGCACTCTCCCAAGAAAAAAAAAAAACCTCTCTAGCAATACACACCAAACTGAGCATGTGCATGTGGCTACGGGTTCAGTCTGTCTTATCAGGTGGACATCTGAACAAGCGGAGGGGCAGAGAAATCAGGATCAAACAGCCTTTATACACAATGCAGAGGATTAACCCCCTAGATTCCACAGTGACTATAACAAGCATGCTTTACTGCATATACAGACTGATTTTACTGCTGTGGGTTTAGTAACACTTTAAAACCACTTGCCTACCAGGCACATATACTCCCTTCCTTACCAGGCCAATTTTCTGCTTTCAGCGCTGTCGCACTTTTAATGACAATTGCGCAGTCATGCAACATTATACCCATATGAAATTTTTATCATTTTTTTTCTCACAAATGGAGCGTTCTTTTGGTGGTATTTATTCACGGCTAGGTGTTTTATTTTTTGCGCTATAAACAAAAAAATAGCAGGCACTGATAGGCGGCACTGATGTTGGGTACTGATAATCGGCACTGATAGGCGGCACTGACTGGTTGCACTGCTGGGTGGCACTGACTGGCGGCACTGGTGGGTGACACTGGTGGGCACTGCTGGGCACAGGTGGGTGGCATTACTGGGTGGCACTGCTGGGCACAGGTGGGTGGCACTGATGGGCACAGGTGGGTGGCACTGCTGGGCACTTGTGAGCAGAACTAGTGAATGGCACTGCTGGGCACCGATCATCAGGGCACTGATCATCAGTGCCCTGATGATCGGTGCCGATCCCTGCTATGACAGCTGCCGGTTATCGGCAGTACTTTCCTCATGCTCTGACAGCGTGAGAAAAGTGCAGCCGAAAACCGGCAATTGCATTTCCCTGTGATCAGCATGTCATTGGACACGGCTGATCACATGGTAAAAGGCCGCTGTGATTGGCCTTTTACAACATCACGTGATCAGCTATGTCCGTAGGACACAGCGATCACAGAGATCACTGGGTGCGCGCCCCCGGGGGGCACGCAGTAGAGCGCGTTCTGGGAGGACGTCATTCGAGTATCTGCGGTCGGCAACTAGTTAAACGGGCTGAGTGGGAAAGGGTTAATGAGGGAAAGCAGAGGGTGTCCCTCTTTGTCAATGGGGACAGGATCACTGTGAAATTGTTCGGAGTAACTTACAGTCCAGAGGCCTGCTCCAAACAAACATCCAAAAGAGTAATAAATATTTTGTACTATGTTTAGGTTTTCTGTGTGAATAGGAGCACATAACAAACGTATAGTGGGGTTTTCTCAAATTTGTTTGCAAAAGTAGAAATACCCTTTAAGCTCAGGTCTGAGCAAAGCACTACCTTAGTTGGCATTTGAAACAATCATAAGGTTAGCCCACGTAGAAAATTACTTTTAGCATTTAGTCATCTTTCGACGGCATTGCTGAAAACTTGCTTAGCAAGATATTAAACAAAACATTTTGAAACATTACACACTAAACTGACAAGGAAATGAAATGAAAGGAAATAAGCACTTCACAAAACTGATTTTGTTATAAATGTGTGTTTTGAAGAGGAAAATACATCACTTAACTAGAATCAATTGACAAAATGTATTCTGTGCTACAAGGAACATGCAGCAAGCAGAACTACTGAAGAGATCTCATACAAATGTGAGTCGGTGCCTCGGGAATCAGTCTCTGAAATTCTCATTTTGTTTGTAAAACGTTGAAGGGCATGATGAAACTGCAGGGCAGTCGAAAATAGGAAAAGTAGAATTACTAGTTTATATACTGGCAAGACCATATACTTTACTTTGGACTGAAACCATATAAAAGATTGGTCTCTATGTGCATACTTGCTGCAAGTCAGGGGCGGACTGACAACTCATGGGGCCCCCAGGCAATAGAGGATCATGGGGCCCCTGTGTCCTTGCCCAAACTCATAAAAGTCTATGAAAAAGGTACCAGGGGCATCTCATGGGGCCCCCTACTGACCCTGGGCCCTCGGGCAGTGCCCGAGTTTCCAAATGGTCAGTCCGCCCCTGCTGCAAGTAATAATTTATATGCTTCTAGAAACATACATTATAAATATACACACATATTTAACAAGGTTTTAAGGCAGGGGTGTCCAACCTGCGACCCAAGATGGCCCAACACAAAATCGTAAACTTACTTAAAAATGTTTATTTTTTGGGGGGGAGGAATGTTTTGTATAAATACATTTATACTTAGCAAACACACATGGCAGACAGATTGTTGAACCAACACAAGTGATCTCCACCGCTGTGTCTTTGTATTCTGACAGGGGGCCCCCTGCCAGAATACACTGATCAGTGCTTGCAGACATTGGCTGCAAGCATTGATCAGATGATGGTTTTCCAGCATATTCCTTTGACAAAAGCTTGTTGTTAGACCGGCTTCTGTCGGATGGAAAGGTGAAAACACTGACTGAAAGTCAGCAAGTTCTTGTTGAACTGGCTGATTTTTGTTGGCTAGTGTGTAGCCATCTTTAGTGGTCATGTGCATGTGGAGTGGTTGCTTCACAGTGAAGTCACAGTAACGACTTGTTATTACTTAACTCCTTCCCGCAGTGCGTATGCATATATGCAGCCTCCTGGCGGGTGGGTCGAGAGGCAGCATATATGCGTACCCAGGAAATAGGTGCAGGAACTCCCCCCTTTTGAGTCACCATTGTCTCCACCCCCTACCCACCTCTGAGCACCATTTATGGTTCCACCTCCTACACACATCCGAGTACTGCCCCTTTTAGAGAATACAGAACCAAGTATCATATTGCGGTGCTAAGTCATTTGGAATTTATTAATAATAACAAGAAAAGCAGTAAAATAGATCCCTTGCAGCCAGCAACAACATACCTCACAGCACCAATAGACTCCCAGCAGCAACAATAGATCTCAAAACTAGCAGTCAGCAATAATAGACCCCTCCCTTAACAGTAGCCCCCCCCCCCAGCAACAAATGACCAGAAACATAAGAACCCCCCAAGCATCAACAGATCTCCCGTCAGAAACAATAGACACCCACTAAAAAATAGATCCCCTTCAGCAACAATAGATCACCTAGCAGCAAGTAACAATACCCTCCAGCACACCCGTTTACCCCTTGCCATCACATACATCTACCGCTGGAGGTGTCGGAACTGTGCTCCCCCACGTTCTTGCTGAAAAACAGACCTGTGCATACTTAAATATAAACGGAACTGTGCAGAGAGCACGCTCTGTGTGCGCTTCTGGCACAGTTACGTGCGGCTAATGGAGAGCCCCCACTCTCTACTTGAAATCGTTAGCTTTCTGATCATGTGGCCACTGTGACAGTCAATCACAGCGGTCACATGATCAGACCCCTTGCCCCCAGTGGTTTATTTAGGCTTTGTGATGCCCTAGGCAACACATAACTTGGATGCCCCCACCTCTCTCTGGTGGAGAGAGCCTGACAGTGACCAACAAAACCCCTACCCTATCACGCCACCTGAGAGAGCCTTCCACTAACAACCCCCCCCCCCCCCCCGGCAACTCTGGCCGTCCCCAGGAATGACAGTTGGGCTCTGCATACACCAGATCAGACCATGTAATCATGTATGGTTTAGGATGTTAGCTCCTCTGTAGCCAGTGGAGGAGTTGTTGATTGCTTTAGTCTGCTCATTGTTTCACAGGCTGCTGGTCTCATTATTTCCCCCTGCATTCTAGAGGGTTCTAGAATCACAGTGGGGGTTAAAACAGAAGAGCAGTCTGAATATATATGGAAAATTCTGAGGACCCTCTGCACACTGGTATATACCCTTTCAAGCAGAAAGGCACAATGGGGAGAGCTACAAGGTTCAGGTCTGGCTACTGACCCAACAATACAGCAAACAAGAGATCCCTGCGCTCAAATCCCAACAGCTAGTGCATTCATTTATCCATCAGGTGCTAAAGGGGTGTTACCACATATTAACACTAGAAAAACCTTGTAGCTCTCCCCATTGTGTCTTTTCCCCTATGCTAGCATTGTGTCCACAGTAGCATTTGTGTAGGCAGAGTAGGACTGGCCATAGAGGGATTACATGGCCAGCTTAAGCATGTATTGCAATATGTGTGAACAAAATATCCCTATTTATTGCATAGTCTGCTTGAAAGGGTATATACCAGTGTGCAGAGGGTCCTCAGAATTTCTAGTGTTAATATGTGGTTACACCCCTGTAGCACCTGATGGATAAATGCATGCACTAGCTGTTGGGATTTGAGCACAGGGATCTCTTGTTTGTTGAATATATATGGGGACCCTGCAAACTCCTGGGGATGTGTGCCCAGTAGGTGGCTGAAGAGCTGATAAATTGTCTGTGGCCTGGAGCAGGAGTGATTAGGTCCTGGGTTCAGTCCTACAAGAAGAGCCCCCACTCTAAGGGGGCTCTGCCCCTAAGGGCAGTCTGAAGGAATGTTGCTTGAGTGTCAATAAGGTCCCAGTTGCGGTGTAGCTGGAGGCCTGTTTCAAAGTCTGGTCTGGGATTTTGGTCTGGAGAGCTCAATGAAGAGTACCCGGTGGAAGATCGAGGGTGTCCAGCTGTTCTGTGGTATTGTGAGTTTGTTTGCTTCCTCACTGAAGAGTGGCCTTTAGATATCGGAAGATGACAACCAATGGTCCTGTAGTATTTTGAGTATTGACCTGAATCCAGAACCCTGGTGACTGTGTGTAAGTCTCTGTTCTTCAAAGAGGCACTAGTCATTACTCAGGCAGTGGTTATTCTCTCTTGAACTCTGTCTCATCTGCTTGTTCTGTTTTGTGATACAGTAATGGATCAGTGAGAGAAAATATCTTCCACTATTTCTGCAATTTTGGGGTATCTCCTGTTCCCCTCACACCATTCAAATTTAATCTGCTAAAAGCATTAAAGACACTCCCTAGACTGTTACTAAGCGAGCGAGAGAGAGAAAATGCTGTGTGTCTGGCTGTATTAGCACTCAAATTGGGGAATTAATAGGTTTATCTTCAATGACTCCTCCAGGGGTGTGCATTAGTTTTTTTTTATGTTTGGCTTTCTTTCTTGAATTTTCATCTGGTGATCCAGCCAGTTACAGGAATTTGACAAACCATTTAACACTGACAGGGATGCTTACAATGATCAGCTTTTATCTATGTAAAACCTTTCTGCCAAGAGAAAAAAATAGGCAGTTACAGCAAAAAAATTGTTAACTGCCGTTTTGCTTCAGTGTATCTAAATCTGCTAGAACATCTAACATTCCCCTCCTCCCAGACTGACAATGCTGCTGTCCAAAGCTGCCCCTGTGCTCCTTCATCCAGAGTGGGGGGCACTCTAATACAGGAGATGTGTTACTGGTCAGATCACCAGGTGAAACATAGGGAAAAATGCTTAAAAAAAAGAAAACAAATGCAGCCACTAAATCTAATGATTGGTAAGCTGCAATATATTACATTTTTCGTTTGGGGTTTAATAGCACTTTAAAAATCAAATTTAAAAAAAATCATATTTTTATTCATTTGTATGAAAGCTTACATTTCAGGTTCATCTATTTCACAGTTGCAGAGTTGCGACTTCCCTAATCCTCAGGAGCAATTCAAAGTCATTGCTTCCCTAAATACCACCAAAGATCACTTCAATTTTGCCTTCTCAATTGACTCCATTGCATTTACTGGAGCTGAAATAACAAATTTAGTCAAAATTGTCTTCTTCTGAAATGTCAAAGCAAAAACATAAAATTTTGCTCATTCTTACTGGGAAACACAATGTGCATATGTAACAAGCAAATGTGGATGCCCAGAGGTACATATTATAGAATCACTGGTGAAGATGAAATAAATATAGGGGAGCAGTATTACCTTCAGATTTGAACTGTATTCCTGTCTATGGTGTCCTGAAACTCACACAGCAGAGCCAGGTTGGTGACCTGACTTTTCTTTACTGCAGTTGAGTAATACAGTGTGGTCACCTGACCACAGTCTGAGATTGTACAGTTATTGATGAGGTCATCTCTCTGCTCCCTTTTGTCCTGTGGTCTGTTGTTAGCAGATGTGTATGCAGCAGAACCTGATCAACCCTAATGCTGATCCTCCATCTCCAAGTTTTACTGGTCAGGGGATGTCAAGAGACTGATATCAATAGCTAACTAGGTACTAGCTGCATCTAAAAGTGTATTTGATTATGTTATCATGAACAAGCTGATATGCCTGTCCAATTATAATAATTTATTATGGCCATTAAGATTCTTGTATAAGTCCAGTTATGATTGGTTCTCTTTAAATATTGTAGTGCTACCCCCGTAGGACCCGGAATCTATGTTCTCTGTTCTGTGCCTTAATTGCACTTATAAGAATATAAGTATATATTTCTTTAACTTGAAAATAGACACAAGACTGTGTAGTGGGAAATGAACTCAATGTATTGACACAGGTTAGAATAAATGGTGGTCTCAGCATAAATCAGCACGCAGAAGGTAGGTTCAGGCACAGTCCACTAACTTTATAATCACTATGCTAAGGTAACTTAGAATAGAGTTCTGTGCCAGTAACCTGGGATCAACTCATGAATCAGCAAAGTCAGCAATAAACAGTATATATACGTATTAACTGCAATGTGAATAATATTACTATAACTAGTCTAGAGTGCACTCTAGGAGAATGGCTAGGATATGGTGCAATGTCCCCTGAGGGGTATATCTTAGCATAAGCAATAATAAAGGTCTCTGTATAGCTCCTGTAAAGTGACAGACTTTAGTCCTAATTGTATAGCCGGCTAGCATCGGGGCCCAGTTGTACCAGTCAGTTTCTAAGGGGCTCAGTCTCTCAGTTTGGTCACACAGAGTGACTAGTCCACTCTCACAACCCCCTGATGAAGCCACGTGATTGGAGGCGTAACGCGTAGGGGAGGGGCTACGTCATCACTCGGAGAGGAGCTGCACAACACGATAGACGGCAGGTGTATGACTCAGAGGCCAGCAGAGGATTTCCAATGGGATATTGCGTTATTTAAACCTGTCTAATGTGAGTTTAATACTTGGATGGTGGGAATAAAAAGTTTTAAAAGGTAAAGCACTATGTCCTCTATTTCTTCCTGCATGCGGAGTAACACAAGGAGAGAATAATTAGGAGGTCTGGGATAACAAAAGGAGTGTGTAATCCCTGAGGGGATAATCAGCCACCAGAGGATACATCCATTACTCCTAAATGAAGGATCTCCCAATTTTACCAGCAAAAGTATATGTCCAGCAGGTTCCAGGGAAAGTGAACTGAAAGCGTGTATAGCCTAATTGCAGGCATCAAAGGAGGTGAGCGCACATCTTCACTATTTGAAGGATTCACAAAAGTCACAAATTGAAGAACAACAAGCACCAAGTCACTATATATAAACAATTGTTTATTCAATGGGACTATTATTTTGATGATATTTGGATTCACACTAATCACTACTAATTATTTATGAGCAATTGGTTATCTTTATTTATGGGGGATCATTTAAATGCGTTTTAGTTGAGTGTTATTAGTTGGTTTACTATTTTTATTATATTAAATGAGGGTATTATGAATATAAATGAAATTGAGGGTATTAGTAAGTACATCATGTCACTAATAGATGATTTATGAGCACTTGGTAAAATATTTTTTTAGAGGAGTATTTCATGTGGAATTATTTTGATATTTATTTGGAGGAGATTGATTACCGTATTTGCCGGCGTATAAGACGACTTTTTGACCCTTGAAAATCTTCTCAAAAGTCGGGGGTCGTCTTATACGCCGGTACACATGTTAGGGGGGCTGCGGCATTAAGTACAGGGGTTTGCAGGGGCTGATGTCTCTTACCTGGATCCAGTCCCTTGACGATCCGGTCCAGGAAGCGCGGCGTCTCCTTCAGTTCGGCCACTGGATGTTCGTGCGGCTGCTCGGCTCCGCCTCCTCACCGGTGATTGGCCGCCAGAACTGTAGCTCAGGAAAGGCACACAGGCGGCCAATCACCGGCGAGGGGGCGGAGCCGAGCGGCCCCGCGAAAATTGAGTGCCGGAGCAGCAGGTAAGTGTGCTGTGTAGAGGTGCTGCTGCAACCACATATGCTGGCTGCAGCAGCACCATACGAGAACAGGGTCAGCAAGTCTCAGTGGGAGGAATAGTGCCCCATCATTGGTGTCACTGATACCAACGATGGGGCACTATTCCTCCCACTGATACCAACGATGGGGCACTATTCCTCCCACTGACACCAACGATGGGGCACTATTCCTCCCCCCCACTGACACCAACGATGGGGCACTATTCCACCCCCCACTGACACCAACGATGGGGCACTATTCCACCCCTCACTGACACCAATGATGGGACACCATTCCTCCCACTGACATCAATGATGGGGCACTATTCCTCCCACTGACACCAATGATGGGGCACTATTCCTGCCACTGATACCAATGATGGGGCACCATTCCTGCCACTGATACCAATGATGGGGCACCTATTCCCCCCACTGATACCAATGATGGGGCACTATTCCTCCCACTGATACCAATGATGGGGCACTATTCCTCCCACTGATACCAATGATGGGGCACTATTCCTCCCACTGATACCAATGATGGGGCACTATTCCTGCCACTGTTACCAATGATGGGGCACTATTCCTCCCACTGACACCAATGATGGAGCACTATTCCTCCACTGATACTAATGATAGGGCACTATTCCTGCCACTAATGCCAATGATGGGGCACTATTCCTGCCACTAATACCAATGATGGGGCACTATTCCTCCCACTGACATCAATGATGGGGCACTATTCCTCCCACTGATACCAATGATGGGGCACTATTCCTTCCACTGATACCAATGATGGGGCACTATTCCTTCCACTGACACCAATGATGGGGCACTATTCCTCCCACTGACATCAATGATGGGGCACTATTCCTCCCACTGGTGTGCATTGGAAGAGGGGTAGTCTTATACGGCGAGTATAGCCCAAACACTACATTTTAGCAGGAAAAGTAGGGGGGTCGTCTTATACGCCCAGTCGTCTTATACGCCGGCAAATACGGTAGTTGAAATTATCTATTTAAATATTTTTTGGTATTTATACACTTTTATTAGTTATTTGTATCATAATTTGAATTCATTTAATGGTAACAATTGAATTAGTATTCATTGAGAAGTATTTAGGAGCGCAACATATATTTGTAGATAGTCCACTCTCTGCTCTGCACCCAGGTGGCATCTGGACTCAGCACTCCGGATTCTGCTTAGGCCACCGATATGCAGTAGTGGTGGTACACATTGAACAGTGCATTCTCCAGGCTCCCTCTCGACAAGAGGAAGCTGTGTCCTCTACAGCCTGAGAAAATGCAGCTCTTTCCTCTCCTCCCGGCAATCACCCTCTGATAAATGCAGTTCAAAGGTCAATAGAAATCCACAATATGGCTTCCTTCTAAACTTAATTTCCCACATTCCACTGCTGCCAGCATAGAAGTCTTGATTCACTGGCTCCCCCTGCTGGCAGGAGGCAGACAGTGAGATAAATCAGCATATCAGCTCAGTGATAGTGTAAAGAGCCCCTGCAAACTGTCATAACATGTTCATCATAGTCAAGTACCTGGCTACAATATTATTGCAATTCCCCCTTCCTAGAACAAACCATCACTTCAATGCTCCTGAAAAGCAATATAAATGCCACTGTGCCATTTATTGTTATTGATAAGGATAGATCTGTCCCTAAAATACAAAAGAAACAATGAAAGCATAAAATAATGCATAGATATAGTGTATACAATGCCTGTTAAGTTGAAAGGGAAGCAATATGGCCATGTCACACACACATGGCACCTAGCAGAGATTTTCTTAAGCTTAACCATAATATTGTGAAATTATTATTCTGTTAAAAAAAGAGGCTGATAAGAAGGAAATCTAATATCTAAAATATAATTTTCAGTTTTACAAAAGATATTTATTTTTCCGGAGAGGTTTCCCGACTTGAACAGATTGCTGACCTAGAGGAAAGTGAATTTCACTCAAGCTTATTAACCACTTCCCGACCGCCTTATAGCAGAACTACTGCTACAGGGCGGCAGGGCTGCACACAATCACGAATATATACGTGATTTTGTATTTGGTAGGGGGCACGACACGTACACGTATTGGGTTTTTTTTTTATCAAAGATGCAGCAGAATACATTTTTGGCCTAAATTTATGAAGAAATTTGATTTTTAATTTTTTTTACTGGATATGTTTTATAGCAAAAAGTCAAAAATATTCTCTTTTTTTAAAAAACTGTAGATCTTTTTTTGTTTATAGCGCAAAAAATAAAAATACAGAGGCGATCAAATACCACCGAAAGAAAGCTCCATTTGTGGGAAAAAAGAACATAAAATTTAATTTGGGTGCAACGTTGCATGACCGTACAATTGTCAGGTAAAGTAACGCAGCGCCGTATTGCAAAAAATGGCCTGGTCAGGAAGGGGAGTAAATCCTCTGGAGGGCAAGTGGTTAAAGAGCAGTTGACTCTATTCGGTAGCCATTTTACGGACTGAAATTTTAATGATGAGAATGAAGCACTTTCAAGCACTACAAATAAAAACAGAGTTTAATCCTGTGCAAACCTTTGCATTTGGCAAATAAGAGACAACACCTTCAGCTTATCTGCTAGCTATATGCTGTGGTACTGACCAAGTTCTAAAATGGACCCCGTGCCAGTGTGGCTTCATAGGGATGGGGTTATGGGAAGAGAAGGAGAGTTGAAAAGTGGGGTAGAGGTGGGCTGGTTCATAATGGAGTCAAACGTGGATTGAACTTTGTTCAGGATTTGAGCTGAGAAAGGTTGAATGGTGTGCCCTCCACAGGACCACACGTACCATTAAGCACAGTAGGCAGTAGAGGGAAAGAGGATACTTTTCCATGTTTAGTTATTGACGGAACATAAGGGATGAGTGAATCTGCTGAAGTTTAAGGTACCAAAGGTTCAATGAATTGTGCTCATAATTCAGTGAACCTACAGAAGGGCATGATGAGTTACATTGAGCTAGGGCAGGATGAGCACTTAAAACATGTGCTTTGTAGATCTTGATATTCAACTTATTGCAAAGGATATATGCTGTTGCCTATTCCTGGCCTGTCCGCCCCATGGTTGTTGAAGGGCTATAATGGTTATGGCACTGTTTTATTTTTTCTTTCTTTTCATGTTGTATGTGCTGCTGCCTCCAGGGCAGTATAAGACGCCCTATCCTGCCAGAGGATTTGGAACCTGCTGTTCTGTCTTGCTTCTCATCTACTGATGTTCTCCCTGGGTTGGGGTTACAGATAAGGAATTCCTTTTTGTTGTAATATTGTTATTTCAAATTTCCAAAATTTCAATAAATCTCTTATGGAATATAAGAACATCTGGTGAACCCCAATTTAGTGGTTAATCCCACTGAAGTCTATGGGGGCAAATCCTGTTAGTAAATTCTGGCAATTGTTAAGGCATGTAGGCAAACTATTTTGAAACAATATAACACATAGTTATAACAAACAGTATAACGGGAAATGTCTGAACAATGGCATTCACGGCATGATCACTAAGTATTATTTTAATGAAAACTAGAGATTAAAAAAAACATTTGATATCACATGTAAATTACATGTTAAAGTTTATATAAAAATGTATTTATTATGTTTGGAGATTATTTCACTGTGGTAGTGAACACAAAAAGAATGCTGTGCATTTTCCGAGGGTTTGGCAAATCCTACTTGAACCCAAACGTAGCGAGGAATTCCAGTGAAGTCTATGCGGTAGTGAATTCTGCCCATTTTTACAGCTAATAAACAAACTATTGTCCAAAAAGTATGGCAAGCTAGATACTGCCATGTGGGAAAATGTAATAATGCAAAAAAATGTTTTACAAATGCTGTACAGTGGGAGAGCCTTTGAATTCGACCTCGAAGGCAACTTTTAAAAAGCACATATTCTTTAATTAAAGGCTTAAAGCTGTATGCTGTGTTACAGAACAGTACAACTTTCACAGAAAACAGCAGCAACAGTGTACTCTAGCACAGGGCTTGAAAAAGCCGTTCGCCCGCTCGCCAAATGCGAGGAGAAATTCTTGTGTGGTGAGCAGCTGCACCTGCGCTCCAGGCCTCATTGTGAAGCCGAGTTCTGATTTCCAATGTCCGGTTTTTGGCTTCTTCAGCATTACACTGGCAGCGCCGCTGAGGGGACAGGTGCAGGAGAGGTCCGCTCTCCTCCGCTGAGAAATCAGAAAAAGGGTATTACACAAGTCTTGGTCCTGCTGTACAACAAAAACCATTGCAAATCTTGATGTGAAACTGGCTTCCTACTCCAAGAAATTATTTTTTGGTGTTTTTTTTCTTAATTGAATAGAATGCAATCCACAAAGCCATTGAAGTGGTATTTTGCATCAGAAAAAGGGTATTACACAAGTCTTGGTCCTTCTGTACAACACAAACCATGGCTGCTCTATTAGCACATCTTTGGTAAAATGTTTACTATTGTTCTGCCATGTTTTTTGGCATCTAAATAAGCACTTTATTGTTTTTTCTTGATGCACTACTTCTCTAAGCTCTCTTTTAATAAGATGCTGGAGATAAAAAATGCAAAATGTTTACTATTGTTATTTATTTTATGCAATGTTTTTTGGCCATCAAAAGAGGCACTTTTTTCTTTTTTCTTAATGCCACACTTCTCTAAGGTCTCTGCTGGAGATAAAAAATACAACATGTTTACAGTAACCATTATTCCATGTTTTTTGGCATCAAAATAAGCACTTTTTCTTATGCTATACTTCTGTAAACTAAACTTACATCTTTTAAAAGAGACTTTTAAAGATGCAGGAGATAAAAAAATACAAAATGTTCACTACAGGTTTAAAGCTGTAAAACTTGATATTTTGATTGCACCCTATTGCTATTAAGCTATTGCTGTTATGTTTAAATTGACATAATAAAGCTATGTTATAATTGCAGTATTTTATATTTTGGACTCTTTATTCTAAAGAAAAATGTAATTTCATAAGCTTTAAGGGGGTGTGGTTGGGGCAGGACAGGGGGCGGGGGTGGGCGATGGGCCGGGGGTGGGGTTGGAGGCAGACCTGGGAAAGGTTGGGTGGGGCAACTGTTGGAGAGTAAGGTTTGTGCCTGGCTAGTAGGTCTAGACTCGAAATTTTAAGCCCTGCTCTAGCAGCACATACTACTTGGCTGAAGATTTTTTTTTAATAATTAGCTTGGCTTTTATACAGCAACAGTATCCCCAATCAGATTCATTTCAGGCTTTTTTCAGGTAGTTTTAGCAGTAACAAATGCATTTTTGTCAAGTGGGCCTACTCTGACCTACGGATAGAATCTGGCCTGTAAACTGTACCTATTCTCATGAATACGGAACTGCCCTTCTGCTGGACAGTTTCTATTAAACTCCCATTTAGAGTTAGATCACACATGATACAGCAGTATAAAAGTGACCATTAGCAGAATATTTTTATTGAGGGAGAACCGGCGCATGGGGGCCCCAGGATAATCTTGTATTACAATATCCCACATGGAAGAAAAATATATTTTAAATATATTTTAAAAATATTATTCCCAAATATATTGACATATATTTGAAATACTGCTATTTTGGCCGTATTCAATATATTTCAAAACATAGTTTTATATATATATATATATATATATATATATACACACACATATATACACACACACACATAATATATACTGCATGTTGAAATGCGTTTTTATACATTACAAAATATATGAAAAATATTTTTAAAAATATTTATTTTTTAAATATATTCTTCAGATTTTTTTTAACATATAAAAAGTCATTTTAACATATATTTTTACAAATATTTGTAAATGCATCCCAAAAATTTAGATTAAATGTTGTATATTTAAAGACATACAGTATATTTGAAAATGTATTTTTAAAAATATTTTTAATATATTTTGTAATAAAAACGCATTTCAACATACAGTATATATATGTTTATTTATTGAAATATATTTTGAAATATATTGAATACGGCCAAAATTGTAGTATTTCAAATATATATCAATATATTTGGGAAGAATATTTAAAAAATTTAAAATATATTTTTCTTCCATGTGGGATACCTGTCAACTGTCCCAGATTTGCTTGGACAGTTATGCTTTTTATTAAGCTGTCCTGGGATGGCCCTGGCAGTGTCCCAGAACCTGGACTGTGCTCTCCTGATCCCAAAATTGTGCCCTTTGTCCTCCCCCTTCCCCCGTACTGTGCCCTTTGTGTTGACTAGTTTTTGATTTATGTCATGTTTTCGCATTGTTTAAAATCACTTTTATTGAAAGTGCTAATACATAAATGTTTAATTCTATCAACTATTTATATTTTAATTCTTGAGAGTACATATGTAAGTTGGTAAATTGGGCCAGGCTGGTAGGGGCCCCAGTGCATTACTTTGCCCAGGGGCCCATGATGGTATTTAGATGGTCCTGGCTGAAATGTACTAGAAAAACAAAGTACAGACAAGTGCTTTAATACAAAAATAAAGAGGGAGACTACAGATAATATAACAGTGAAAAATTAGCAGGCAGCGGGACAAAATTAAATTTGAACAAGACTAGACCTAAGTTTACTGGAGTCAAAAAGTAGAGGGAAGGGTTTTACTATAAGAATTAAGATAATACAGATGATATATTAGTGTAACATTGGCCAGCAGCAAGCAATTTTCAATTAGCAAAACTAGACCCAAATTTACTGCAGACAAAGTCCGCTGTCAGCTGATGTCATAGAGCCGCTCCTGACTCTGGATGTATCCCAACAATAATGTAGAGATCCACCCAGATACCTTACAGGCAGTTGGCTTACCCTCACAGCATGCTGCTGAGAGCCTGAGCCACCCACTTCCTCCCCCTCTCCTGCCTGGTGCTGAGCGCTGGAGGGACAGAGTAGAGAGCCGTGAATGATAGTCACCAATCTGTGCTCAGAGTGGACCAGAGAACTGAGTGATCAGTGGTCATTTGATCGCAACATTAGACCAATGCTACAGCAGTATGTATGTTTATTTTTATTATATTTCCACACTTCTCCTTTAAGAGATTGCAGATGATAGATGAGCGTACAACTGGCCAGCAGCAGGACAATTTTAGTGAGCAAGGCTATGCCCAAATTAAAAAGAGACAAAGAGCACAGACAGTGGTTTTACTGTAAAAATTAAGATAATGCAGCAGTAAAAAAGTTGGACAACAGTAGAAAAATTGTAAGGTAATTGTAATGAGTAGGACAAGCCCAATTAAAAAGAAATAGCACAGGTTGCAGTTTTGCTAGATATTAAGTTACTGCAGATGATAAAGCAGAGTAAAATTGGCCAGCAGCAGGGAAGTTTTAATAACAGACCTAACTGTTTTTTGTTTAAAAAAAGCCTTGCAGCAAAAACAAAGTCTGCTATGAACTTAAAGCAGAACTTCACTAAATAGGAAAAATTGTGTGTGTGTGTGTGTGTGTGTGTGTGGGGTGCCTAGTTTTGACAGCTACCTGCTCCCATGTCCGCTTGGATCGCCTAGGGGATCCTAGAGGAAGTTCCCCCCCGCACATTTTTCTGGGACACATCACATATCCCAGAAGACTACAGGATCATTCACAAAGCGCAGCACGGGGCACACGCATTTGAACCCGGCTATAAAGCCACAAGCTGTCACAGCCTGGTGACCACACTTAAGGAACCTGAAGGCTATTGAACAACTAGCCCGGGTGAGGACAGCGCTGGATTTGTAGCTGATGATTTTTCATTTTTGATACAGAGTAGAGAACCACTTTAACCACTTGCCGACCACTCACAGTACTTGTACTGTGACATGATTACAATGTTAGCAAATCAATCTGATTCATTACAGCTTTGCTTTCCTTCCTGGTGAGCTGTGATTGGCCCACAGATCTCACATGGTACATGGGCCAATCACAGCACCCTGTACCATGTGATTAGCTGTAGCCAATCACAGATCACTAGTATTTTGAAAGGTTATGACCTTAATCCATTCATGACAGTTCAAAGCAAGCATTACATTGCAGGTGCAATGATCTTCTCCCCCCAGAGTAGTACAATGTTACTATGGTAACATTGAACTAATCTGATGAAAGTATTTAAAAAAAAAAAAATCAATATTGAGAAAAAATGTTTAAATCTTTTTTAACTACTTTCCAACTGCCTACCTGAAATGTGCGGGCGAGCGGTGGTTCTGGGCAGAGCGACATACCTATACATTGCTTTCTATTTCCAGGTGTGAGTGTGTATGTGCGCGCCCCCTGCTGCCCCCCCATCAGTCCAGAGAGAAGAGAGAACACTGCACTGTGAATAAAGGCACTACATTTGTTGACATGCTAAAATGCCAGGGCAGTACGAACCCCCCCCCCCCGATGACCCCTTTTTGGAAAGTAGACACCCCAAGGAATTTGCTATTTCCTAAATGTTTATATCACAAAAAATAAAAAGCCCCAGCGGTGGTCAATACCACCAAAAGAAATCTCTATTTGTGTGAAGAAAAAACATCCATTTTGTTTGTGTATAGTGTTGCATGACCGCGCAGTTACCAGCTGAAAATAGCGCAGTGGTCAAGAAGGGGGGAAAAGTTACCATTAACCTTAACCTCCCTGGCGGTATGATTATTTCTGATTTTTTGTGCTGAAAGCAGTACCATTTTTTTGCATGGAAATATGTAGTTTTTTTATTGTAGGCCTGTAATATTTAGGAATAACTCACTGAAATCTGTCCGAACAAGAGTCTAGTAAACATCCCGGGTATGATAAAACTTGAAACACGAAATCATAAAGTATAATTTAATAAATAATCATAAAAAATAATAATAAAATAATAATAATATATTTAATTCAATAATATAATCAAACCAAAAACACTGAAATTTGAAATACAGAGGCAAATTCGCACATCGCTGAGCAAAGTCGCAGAATCGTTTTCAGTGTCTGATGATGAATTTCCCCACGAATCATTATCACTCAATTCTGCAAGTGGTTCTGATTTACTATCGCTGTTCTCTAGCTGGTCTACAACCGCTTTTGACATAAAGGGATGCTTTTTGGATGCCATGGACGTTTCTCAGTTTCCAGGCAGAAAGAACAGTCAAAATGTAGGCAGGGCACAGGACAAAGCAGTAGGGTCAAAATATATGTGAAATGCATTGAAACAGCAATGCTTTATTATATAATAATTATTTAAAAAAAAATGACATTTTTTAAAAATTTCAAATTTGCCGCCGTCCCGACGTCACAGGGACCGGAACACGGAAGCCGGATGTCGGCATCGGCCAGAAGAGATGGCTGGGGACGCTGCAGGGGACACATCGCGGGAGCGCAGGACAAGGTAAGTGCTGCAGGGACTCCCTGAGCAACGCCGCATGGTAAGCCCGAGTGTAGCTCGGGGTTACCGCTCTTGGTACTCAAATTTTACCCCGAGCTACACTCGGGAATACCGCTAAGGAGGTTAAAGGATAAGTTCACTTTTTTGGGGAAAATTTCACTTTCATAATAAATAGAAGCGTTTTCCATTTCCATTTCTGGCCTAGCCATCCCAATGTGCTTTTTCTCTTGCTTACCTCATCCACAAGAGGTTTCATTTTTTGTCAGTTTCTGTGAGATTTTGAATGGATTTTTAGGTTGTGTAATTTCCTGTAGATGGTCTCTCAGCATTCACTTCCTTTAGCCACTTCCCAGAAGCCTTTACTTCCTTGTTGCAGCACAGAAGCGGGTGTGATAGGGTTTGTTCACCACTCTGGACCACACCTCCCTCATTACAATATTACCTTCCTCCCATCAGCTATGTAGTACAAGAATCTGTCTGCTTTGATACCAATTGAATGGATTGTTCAGGTGTGACCTCCTATTCCATAGTTATGATAAATCTAAAGGAAATTGTACAGAGATTATACACTCAGATTGCATAGTCTATGGCCATCTTTATAGATAGGTACAGTCAGGGGCAGACTGACAACTCATGGGGCCCCCGGGCAATAGGGGATCATGGGGCCCCTGTGTCCTTGCCCAAACTCAAAAAAGCCTATGAAAAAGGTCCCATACTGGCCCTTGGCCCTCAGGCAGTGCCCGAGTTTCCAAATGGTCAGTCTGCTGCTGGGTACAGTACATAGGAGGGAACGGATGGAGACACTCTGTTGTCAGGTCCCATTCACATCCCCACGTAGTGAAGACTCACAGTCCCACATGCATTTGTTTTGGGGCGTTTTCACTTTTCACACATAAGACAATCCATTCACTTGAAGGAGCTTTTTTATCTTTTTTTTTTAAGTCTGCGGAAGTGCGAAAAACGAAAACCCGTAAGTGAACAAAAAGCGTGCTAGTGCAAAACCAACACAAAAAAGTACACTTAGGGGTGTGCTTTGTCCACCCCCCGAAGGAGTAGGACCTCTACCCTGATCCCCCGAGGCACAAAGCTCCTGACAGGGACTAAGGTTCCCATGTGGTCCACCTAGCCAAAAGGCCTGGCGGACCCCTTTCCTTGTGGCTAGCCTAAACCAGCCACCAAGTACTTGGTAAGGGGGCTCTCCCGAAGAGAAGCCACCCTAGGGACAGGGGAGGTAGGAACCAAAAAGGCACACATCCTCCCCCTAGACTTCAGGGTAGGCCCGAGGACCCACACTCTACCATCCGTGAGGAAAAAAACCACACACATAAGTGAAAAGTGACAAAACGTGGGAGAAAAATAAGTTATATAAAAAATAAAAAAGTGGCCGTGCAATTGTGCGCTAGCTAGGCCCTGAGGCCCGTAGCATAAAAATTGCCCTGGACTTAGCCAAAAGGCCTAGCCCTAAAAGGTGCAGTGCAGAAAAAGTGTTCAGAACAGTGACCATGTGCACGTTTCACACGTGGGATCCCATCCCCATGTGCTACTAAGAGCACCCCTGAGACGACCACTCAGGGGGCACTGTTCCGTGGACTTTCTGCCTCCCCTGCCCCTGGCCAGACAAGGTAGATCCGTTCAAATCAGGAGGAACTGGGCCCCTCTGGTTTTCCAGGGGGAATTACTCCCAGGCCCCAACTGCCTTTGGGTGCCTCGGTTTCTGTTCCAGCCTGTACTAACCATCAGGATCCCCATCCTACCAGCAGGGGTACTATACAACCAATCATTCCCGCAAGCAGGAATGATGGTGGAGCACCCCTACTGGACACTGATAATACCTTCCAATTTACTGTCGTGAAATTTTAAAAAATGTTGAGCCAAGTTGCTATCTGGTTCTTTAGATTTAATATCTCTAAAATGTTCACCTATACATATTTTAAGTGGCCTCTTAGTTTTCCCCACATAAATCGTATTACATGGACATGTCAACATATACAGTACTCTAGATGTAGGACAATTAATAAGGCTCTGAATTCTGTATTGAGCCTAATTTTTAGAGTCAGAGAACTTATCTGTACGCTCCACATATCTACATATCTGGCATCTACAGCAACTGTACATTCCTCTTGTATGGGAAGTTAGCATTGTAATTAGAATGGATTAGGAGGTCGCCAAGATTTGGCGCTCTCCTAGCCACCATTTGCGGGCGATCCCCTACAATTCTACTTAGTTTAGGACATTGCATAAGTATCTTCCAGTGTTTTTCTAGCACCTGTTTAACTTCTTTCCATTGTCCTCCATACTGGGTTATCATCCTAACTGGTTGAGAATGGTGACCCTGGATATTTACATCAGGGTCCTCCTTCAGGGACAAGAGTTTTCCTATCAGTTCCATATGCTCTTTTCCTTGCCTTCCTGATTTGAGAATGTAAATATCCACGTTCCCTAAATCTCTTGTAGAGATTTCCTGCTTCCAACTTAAAATCATTAATATCAGAACAATTTCTGCGACACTGCAGAAACTGTCCAATGGGAATAATATTAATTACAGAATGTGGATGATGACTTCTCGCCTCTAGTAATGTGTTAGCTGCAGTGGGTTTCCGAAAAGTGTTTGTGACCAATTTACCGTTCTCATGTCTAATATTAAGATCTAGGAACTAGTATTTTTGATGATTGGTGTGTAGCCATTTGTATTTTTTCCATGATATGTCAATCCCCACCATGGTGGTGCATCCTGATGTGTTTTTGCTGTCTGTACAAAAGACCTGTGAGTTGTTGCCCCTACAGCATAGCATTACTTATGGCCTAGCCATGATGTCTCTCATTTTTCTTTTTTTCTTTTAAGGTTGCTGTGTGTATTGTCTTAAATTGAGGTGATGGCTTTTTGCAGTCTTTACTCAATTGTCTTCCATGTGCAATGTTGCTAATAAAAGCATATTTTGATGAATATCTGAGTATCGCATTGGCCTTTATGTAAGTGCTTTTTTTTGTGAATTCTTTATTCATGGTTTTTTGTTGTAGGAAAATTCCCTCACTGTGGGAGATTTTCTCTAACCTACTGTTGTGTCTCTGGAACAAGAAGCAAAGGGAACGTTTTCCAATGGTACATGGACAGCAAAAATACCTTGGCAGGGGTTTCAATCTCTCCCTACGCTATCCAAAACGTAAAAAAAAATGTTGGCTTTAGAGACACTGTAATAAACTGTAAAAAAGTAAAAGGCTAAATATAATTGTTTGAAAAGTCTGGGAAATAATTAAAGTCTTTAAAAGCACAGGTTTTACCTTGCATTGGAGGATATGCCTGTCACAGACATCTTATTACACATTTGAACATTTATTTAGTGCCCTTTTTCTAAATAATAGGGAGTTTTCTGTAGATTCTAAAATGTCATGCTAACCTGCCTGAGAATTGATTGTCTCCCAGAGACAGGGAATGTTTTATAGTATTATATACAATAATTACTAAAATGTTACCACCGTAGTGTTAGTCTTGCAGTTAGTACTTATAATCAGCATGCACAGTCAAATGTTGTCATGGCAATGTGCAGTCAAAAAAGGAACATTTTGGGTAAGCCACCCTGTAAAGCCCAAGTGCTACTGTAATAAAACAAGCGCCATGTCAGATAAATAACCTACCCTCACAAAACATTATTTTCATTAGTTTTAACACGCAAATTGTTTGTTCATTTTGTATAAAGTGGGAAAAACTGTTTTTTTTAATGTCTGTCTGAGGCTCTTCTTTGAAGATTTTCCCACACTTCTTATTTGGCACGACCATCTTCCATGGTCTTTTGTGTAAATCACACATGAATTTTGAAGAAAATAGCAGACACAGAGGAAGATCAGAGGACATGAAGGTGGTGTTTAGGATTTTGCAAAAGTTCACAATTACCTGAAAATGGTTAATGAATATCCCCATGAAATAAAACAGCACAACTTGGCTCAAAGGAAAATCAGTGTTGCCCATATCTATGAAGCACCCCTCTAGTTAGCCAGTGGGAGCTAGCTAGATTTTTAGTTAGAGGTTGGATAGCAGCTTGGTATGAGTCAGCCTTGGATGATTCAGCCAGGTAACGTTAGATCAGTGGCTGAAGGCTCTGCAGGTCAGTTCCCTGATACCTCCCCCTGCTCTAGAAGTTTGAGAAGTTTCTAGAAGGCAGTGGGTGGGGGTGAGGAGGGGCTGATCTGCATATTCAGGGGACTCTGAGCATGGATCAGGAGACTTGGCATAGGGCAAGGAGAGCCTATTCAGGAAGTGGTTAGTGTCGGGTGGAAGATGATGTGAAAAGGCTGGAGTGTGGAGACTGGGGAGGGGCCCAGGGAGAGGCCCACCTGCAGGCGGGATCTTGGAAGGAGGATCTCTCAGCCTCAACAGCCCCCTGAGAGAGGACAGCCTGGGAAGCAGGGAAAGAGCCTGCCCAACATAAGGTCTGAAGGCAGCCACCAACCCATATGCTTACAGGAGAGGACTGAGTGAGTAATCCTGCACCCCCTGGGTCGGATAAGAGGAGAGGGTAGTCAGGTGGCTAACCCAACTAGCTCCTCATCTGGGGCTGCCCTACTACAGTGGCAGTTTTTTGTTTGTTCCTTTGCTCAGAGATTCCCTCAGGCAGCTGGGTGAAGAAAATGATTCATCCGGGGTCAGAGGAGGTACAGCAGAAGGGCTGGAGAGCTCTTCAACAATAGACTGTCTATGGACTTGTACATAGTTGCTAAGAAGATTTGTCTTCATGTTCACAGTTCCTTGGGCATCCCATACACACCTAAACCCCATCCAAATTCAATACCCTTTGATAAAACTAAAACAAACAAGCTCAAGGACTGTTTACTGTATCCAGTGTGCAAGTGTTGAAGAAAATGCGATAGTAGGACCCAAAACTCAGGGACTCCTAAGGGGGTAGTGCTACATCTATTCATGATCTTTGTAGTACCTGCTATTTTTAACACCATAAAGACTAAATGTATGTGCCCACTTGCACTAGGCTGAGGCCGGTCTACTGTAGTACATTAAAGTGCTACTAAAGCCAATTTTGTTATTATAATAACAAATGTGTTATACTTACCTGCTCTGTGTTATAGTATTGCACTGAGCGGCCCAGAACCCCCTCTTTTGGAGTCCCCCACTAGTGATCTTGGCTCCTCTTCTGTGTCAGCTTTCATAGCATTTCACTTGCTATGGGGGCAGACATGCTGGCTTGCTCCTGAGCTGGGCTGTGTGTATCTATAGACACACAGAGCTCGCTCAGCCCCACCCAGCCTCCCCGCTCTCTGCTCACAGGATTTGACTGACAGCAGCAGGAGACAATGGGACAATGGTTCCCACTGCCTAATCCTCCTGTGAGAAGAGAAAAACAGCGGAGAAGATCTGCAGCCGAGAACAGCGCTAGATTGATAGAGGTCAGCTTTAGAACCACTTTAAACATACACACTTTAACACACATTCTGACGAGAATTACCATGCATTCCCTTAGGACAGCCAATTTACTTACATTTTCTGCCCAGTCCACCACTACAGACCAAATATCAGTGTCTTTTGCCACACATTTTGCAGGGAAGGTATGTTAGGGTACCATTCAGAATTCCATGGAATGGACAGCCCTGACTGCTGGTAGCAATCAAGTACAGTGCCTGAACCATATTATTGCAGACTACTAGAGGTCCAGGGTGGATGCAGACACTCTTTGAAGTGAGCAACCCATGGACTATTGAGTGTCCAGGCTTATCTAGCTGGAGTTTGCACAATACATACTTGGGCTACTGATTTGCCGTGCTGTCAATGTACCCTGACACTGCGAATTTGCTCACTTTTTCATGCTTGAGGTGATTGTAGCCGTATTAGTGCATTTGCGACAGAAACAATTGAGTACTGTCCGTGATACTTTTTTAATTTGCACTAACATACAATATTGAGGACAAGCTTTCGGGGTATGTCCCCTTCTTCAAGGTCTAAGCAGTACTATTACAAATCAAAGTTTAAGCAGAATGTTACAAGGGATTGAGAAAAAAAAAAAAAAAGGGCTACAGATAAGATACATCAAAAGCGATGGGGGGAGGGGGGAGGGAATACTACACTCACACAGAGGGGGTCAAGCTTTAGCTAATAGATAGTCATAAAACTGTCGGATAATGGTTGAGGAATCCCATGTCCAAATTAAGGCCGTTATCTTTTGTGTCAAATAGAATTATCATTCTTAGTTCAAATGTTTTTCTTTCCTGGATGGATTTAAATTTTCCTTTCAGAACTAAAATATTGAGGTCTTCCATATTGTGGCCTGGTTGTGAGAAATGGTGTCCTACAGGTGTGCAGAGGTCATCTTCTTTATGTTCCTTGATGGTATGTCTGTGCAAATTCATCCTTGTTTGCATCCTCTGTCCTGTTTTGCCAACATAAGATCCTTTGCTGCATTTTCTGCACTGGATAAGGTACACAGCATTACTGGAGGTGCAGCTGTATGATCCGGAAATATTGAAGATTCCTTTTGAGTGTATGACACTTTTTGATGGATTGATTTGGTTGCACAGCTTGCAGCGTTTCTTATTGCAGGGTTTGCTTCCATTATTTGTGACATCATAATCAGAAGGAAGTTTCCTACTGATTAGTTTATTTCTGAGGTTGGGGGGTTGTCTGAAAGCCAGTATTGGGAGTTGCTGGAATATTTCCTTCAGAGTTCCATCCTCTGTTATAATGGGTTGTAAATCTTTGATTATTTTTCTTATTCCTTCTAGTACCGGGTTGTATGTGGTTACTAGAGGTACACGGTTGTTTGTTTTTTTTCTCTTTGTACTGAAGTAGATTTTCCCTTCGGGTTCTCAAGGCTGTGTTTATGCTGGTGTTGATAGTTTTGTCCTTGTAACCCTTCTTATGGAAGGCGTCTGCTAGTGTCCCAAGATGTTTATCTCTGTCTCTTGGGTCAGAACATATTCGGTGGTATCTAATGGCCTGACTGTGTATGATGGCACGTTTTGTGTGTTGGGGGTGGAAGCTAGATGTCAGGAATGGACTGGCCAGCAATGGTGGGACTCGCCTGCCTTATGGGCTGCAGTACCAGGGCTGGCCAGCGGGTGCTCCCAGCAATCAGAGACTCAACCTTGCAGCCAGCTAAAACACCTGAAACTGCTTACACTGGTGTATTTAAGGGATGGCCAGACCTGCAGACTCTGCCTTGGTGTGTGTTTTTCCTGGGCCCTGTATCCTGTTCCTGCATCCTGTTCCTGTCTTGTCGCTGACCCTGCCTAATCTGACCTCTGCTGACTTCTCCTGCTCTGACCCCGGCTCGTTCCTGATCATCCCTCTGCCTGACCCTCTGTACCACTCTGCCCGCTACCTGCTGAACCTGGCTTGTGACCCCAACCATTCTCCGCTTGCTCCCCCTGTACCTACCTGCCCGATTGATATTGACCCGGCCTGCCTGACGACGCTTGCATTGTATGTACTGTTATCTGTGGGTGGTTGGTTTGGTTTGTTTGCACTGTGTTATGTTTTAGTATTGCACTGCGTTTATGTTTGTATTGTTAGTGTTAATAAATTACATTGTTTATAACATATCTGAAGTCTGCGTTTCCCTGCGTCAGTCACAGACCTCTGGTCATACCCGGGATCCCTGACATTACACCAAGGCCAATCCTGACCAGAAGTGGCAGCACAGGGAAGCCATCTTGGTTTGTTGATGGGAAGGATGGATCTTGATGAGGTTGTGTATTTATATCTGCTAGTGTTTCATGACAGAGAGTATGCTTATCAAACTCTGAAGGAGTATCCCCGGGATGAACTGCTAGAATGTATACGGCTCGCTCATGTTCTAGTAGATCAGGGCACAGAATTCTCTGAGGTGCAGCCATTGATTCAGGTTTGTGCGGAGTTGGTTTCATCTGGTACCCCCGAATGCAGGGATGAATATTTGCCGCCATTTAGTGCCGACCAGGTAGAGTCCCTGGTATGGTTATTAGAGGATGATGTGGATTACTTTCTGGAGCATTATGCTGCATGTTCACCACAGATACTAAGAGATTGTATAAACGCAGTGCAGTCTTTGGTCAGACAGGCTTTGTGTAAGCTCAGCTTTGTTCAACCCATACTGCAGACATGGACAGATTTGTTGCACCCAGCCTCAGTCAGCTTACAAAAACCCAGTCCTGCTTCTAATCTATTTCCTCAAAGCTCTATTCCTGCATTCCCAACAGCTCCTCCTGCCCTGCTATCTACCGCATGTCAGTACCCGGTTCCCACTCGCTGCACCTATCCTGCCTTTAACCCTGTAAGAAAGCCCTCTGTAGCAACTGTTCCCTCCTCTGTTCCATCCTCCAGCTCTTCTCTGTCTCCAGCTGCTCCATTCGTTTGCAGACCTGCGTTTACTTGCAGTGCTCCAGTAGTTAAAACCAGAAAAAAGCGAAAGTTCTTTCCAACAAGTACCATCCTGCCAGTATCCAAACCGGTGAGCCTGCCGTCTGAGAACCTGCCTTCTGTGGTTCAGCCTGGTGCCTCTACTCAGCCTGATGCCTCTACTCAGCCTGAAGCCTCTACTCAGCCTGATGCCTCTACTCAGCCTGATGCCTCTACTCAGCCTGATGCCTCTACTCAGCCTGAAGCCTCTACTCAGCCTGAAGCCTCTACTCAGCCTGAAGCCTCTACTCAGCCTGATGCCTCTACTCAGCCTGATGCCTCTACACAGCCTGAAGCCTCTACTCAGCCTGAAGCCTCTACTCAGCCTGAAGCCTCTACTCAGCCTGATGCCTCTACTCAGCCTGATGCCTCCATTCAGCCTGATGCCTCTACCCAGCATGATGAACTGATCCAGTCTGATGATCCTATTAGGCCAGTTGACTCGATGCCCGCTGTTGATCCAGACGATCCGGTACCTGATCCGGTGCCCGCTGTCGTGCCAGTTGACTCAGAGCCCGCTGTCGTGCCTGGTGACTCGGTGCCCACTGCCTTGCCAAATGACGCGATGCCCGCTGGCGAGCCAAATGACCTGATGCCTGGTGACCCAGTGCCCGCTGTCATACCTGGTGACCCGATGCCCGCTGTCGAGCCAGACGATCCAATGTCTGACCCAGTGCCCGCGGTCATGCCAGTTGACTCGGAGCCCACTGCCTTGCCAGATGACGCGGTGCCCGCTGTCGAGCCAAGTGACCTGATGCCTGGTGACCCGATGCCCGCTGTCCAGCCAGACGATCCATTGTCTGACCCAGTGCCAGCGGTCATGCCAGTTGACTCGGAGCCCACTGTCGTGCCTGGTGACCCGGTGCCTGTCGCTCCGCCTGGGGGTCCGGCGCCCGCCGCTCCGCCTGGGGGCCCGAGACCTGTCGCTCCGCCTGGGGGTCCGGCGCCCGCCGCTCCGCCTGGAATCCCGAGACCTGTCGCTCCGCCTAGGGGTCCGGCGCCCGCCACTCCGCCTGGGGGCCCGAGGCCTGTCACCCCTCCTGGGGGCCCGATGCCTGTCGCCCCGCCTGGGGGCCCGATGCCTGTCGCCCCGCCTGGGGGCCCGGTGCCCGTCGCCCCGCCTGGGGGTCCGGTGCCTGCTGCTCCGCCTAGGGGCCCGGTGCCTGCTGCTCCACCTGGGGGCCCGGTGCCTGTTGCTCCGCCTGGGGGCCCGGGGCCTGCTGCTCCGCCTGGTGGCCCGCTGCCTGCTGCTTCGCCTGTTGATCCGATGTGCCTCTGCCCGGAGTCCAGCCCGATGTGCCTCCGCCCGGAGTCCTGCCCGATGTGCCTCCGCCCGGAGTCCTGCCCGATGTGCCTCCGCCCGGAGTCCAGCCCGATGTGCCTCCGCCCGGAGTCCAGCCCGATGTGCCTCCGCCCGGAGTCCAGCCCGATGTGCCTCCGCCCGGAGTCCAGCCCGATGTGCCTCCGCCCGGAGTCCAGCCCGATGTGCCGCTGCCCGGAGTCCAGCCCGATGTGCCGCTGCCCGGTGTGCCGCTGCCCGATGTGCCTCTGCCCGGAGTTCTGCCCGATGTGCCTCTGCCCGGTGTGCCGCTGCCCGGAGTCCTGCCCGGTGTGCCGCTGCCCGGAGTCCTGCCCGGTGTGCCAGTCTTTGATATCTCGCCAGTTACCAGACCCGGGTGGTGGAACATTTTGCCCAGCTAGGACTGTTTGGAGCGTCCTGAGGCCGCTCCTTGAGGGGGGGGTACTGTCAGGAATGGACTGGCCAGCAATGGTGGGACTGCTTACACTGGTGTATATAAGGGATGGCCAGACCTGCAGACTCTGCCTTGGTGTGTGTTTTTCCTGGGCCCTGTATCCTGTTCCTGCATCCTGTTCCTGTCTTGTCGCTGACCCTGCCTGATCTGACCTCTGCTGACTTCTCCTGCTCTGACCCCGGCTCGTTCCTGACCATCCCTCTGCCTGACCCTCTGTACCACTCTGCCCGCTACTTGCTGAACCTGGCTTGTGACCCCGACCATTCTCCGCTTGCTCCCCCTGTACCTACCTGCCCGATTGATATTGACCCGGCCTGCCTGTCGACGCTTCCATTGTATGTACTGTTATCTGTGGGTGGTTTGGTTTGGTTTGTTTGCACTGTTATGTTTTAGTATTGCACTGCGTTTATGTTTGTATTGTTAGTGTTAATAAATTACATTGTTTATAACATATCTGAAGTCTGCGTTTCCCTGCGTCAGTCACACACCTCTGGTCATACCAGGGAGCCCTGACACTAGAACTGTGGAGGTAGTTGCATCTGTCAGTGGGTTTCCTGTATATTGAGGTGTGAAGCGTATCATCCCTGATGTATACTGTGGTGTCTAGGAAGTTGACGCGTGTGTTTGAGTATTCCATTTTTAGTTTGATTGATGGATGAAAAGTGTTCATCAATGAGTAAAATTGTTTTAGATTTTCTTCACCTTCTGTCCATATGATGAAAATATCATCAATATAGCGAAAGTATCTGTATGGTTTTTGTTCCATGCTGTTCAGGAATTGTTCCTTCATGTCAGCCATAAATAAATTTGCATATTGGGGTTCCATTTTACTTCCCATCGCAGTGCCCATACATTGAAGATAGATGTCTTTATTGAAAGCAAAGTAGTTGTGTGTAAGAGGTATAGATGTTGGGTTGCTTTTATGTTTAGGTTGTATCCAAAAAGTCTGCTCTTGGTGCAGCTTCTGAAGTTTTTTTTGTTTTTTTTGTAGAAAACATTTTAAAACCGTTACTCATGAATACTGCTAGTTTCCTGCAAGACACAACTGACTTTCTGAACAAGATCAACAACATCCAGCAATTACCATCTAATACACTTCTAGTGACTATGGATGTAGTATCCCTGTATAGTAATATCCCTCACAAGGATGGATTAGCTGCATGTCACAGATCCTTATCATCCTCACCAAACAACAAATACACTGCTGAGGATGTTACACAGCTCATTGAATTCATACTTACACACAACTACTTTGCTTTCAATAAAGACATCTATCTTCAATGTATGGGCACTGCGATGGGAAGTAAAATGGAACCCCAATATGCAAATTTGTTTATGGCTGACATGGAGGAACAATTCCTGAACAGCATGGAACAAAAACCATACAGATACTTTCGCTATATTGATGATATTTTCATCATATGGACAGAAGGTGAAGAAAATCTAAAACAATTTTACTCATTGATGAACACTTTTCATCCATCAATCAAACTAAAAATGGAATACTCAAACACACGCGTCAACTTCCTAGACACCACAGTATACATCAGGGATGATACGCTTCACACCTCAATATACAGGAAACCCACTGACAGATGCAACTACCTCCACAGTTCTAGCTTCCACCCCCAACACACGAAACGTGCCATCATACACAGTCAGGCCATTAGATACCACCGAATATGTTCTGACCCAAGAGACAGAGATAAACATCTTGGGACACTAGCAGACGCCTTCCATAAGAAGGGTTAAAACTATCAACACCAGCATAAACACAGCCTTGAGAACCCGAAGGGAAAATCTACTTCAGTACAAAGAGAAAAAAACAAACAACCGTGTACCTCTAGTAACCACATACAACCCGGTACTAGAAGGGATAAGAAAAATAATCAAAGATTTACAACCCATCATAACAAAGGATGGAACTCTGAAAGAAATATTCCAGCAACCCCCAATACTGGCTTTCAGACAACCCCCCAACCTCAGAAATAAACTAATCAGTAGGAAACTTCCTTCTGATTATGATGTCACAAATAATGGAAGCAAACCCTGCAATAAGAAACGCTGCAAGCTGTGCAACCAAATCAATCCATCAAAAAGTGTCATACACTCAAAAGGAATCTTCAATATTTCCGGATCATACAGCTGCACCTCCAGTAATGTTCTGTACCTTATCCAGTGCAGAAAATGCAGCAAAGGATCTTATGTTGGCGAAACAGGACAAAGGTTGCAAACAAGGATGAATTTGCACAGACATACCATCAAGGAACATAAAGAAGATGACCTCTGCACACCTGTAGGACACCATTTCTCACAACCAGGCCACAATATGGAAGACCTCAATATTTTAGTTCTGAAAGGAAAATTTAAATCCATCCAGGAAAGAAAAACATTTGAACTAAGAATGATAATTCTATTTGACACAAAAGATAACGGCCTTAATTTGGACATGGGATTCCTCAACCATTATCCGACAGCTTTATGACTATCTATTAGCTGAAGCTTGACCCCCTCTGTGTGAGTGTAGTATCCCCCTCCCCCCATCGCTTTTGATGTATCTTATCTGTAGCCCTTTTTTTTTTTTTTCTCAATCCCTTCTAACATTCTGCTTAAACTTTGTGATTTGTAATAGTACTGCTTAGACCTTGAAGAAGAGGACATACCCCGAAAGCTTGTCCTCAAAATTGTATGTTAGTGCAAATAAAAAAAGTATCACGGACAGTACTCAATTGTTTCTCTCACTTTTTCATAGAATCAAACAATCCTGGATAAGTAATGATTACAAAACACCTGCAGCTGATGCTGCCCACTAACTTTTTCCTTGTAACCCCCCTCCCCCCCCCCAAGAAAAAAAAATATTCCTTATACCATTACAAGTTCCTGCTACCTCTGCTGGCCTACCAAAATTACCAGTCCCTGCCACCTCTGCTGATCTGCCACCTATACCATCCTCTGGCACTGCTGTTGACCTGACACCATTACCAGCTCCTGCTACCTCTGCTGGACTGCCAACATTATAAGGTTCTGCCACCTCTGCTAGCCTGCCACTATTACTAACATCTAGCACTGTTGCTGGCCTACCACTATTGCCAGCTACGGCCATCTCTGCTAGCCTGCTACTATCACCATCTTTTAACACTACTTCTAGCCTGCCACCATTACCAGCCTCTGCCACCTATGCTTGCATGCCACTATTATCATTTCATGCCACCATTACCGTCTTTTCTCACCATTGCTGGCATTACCCCCCTACCAGCTGCTGCTACTTCTGCTGTCCTGCCACAATACCAGCTCCTGCCACCATGGCTGGCCTGCCGCCATCATCATCTTCTGCCACCTCTTCTGTACTGCCACTGTTGCCAGCTAATGCAACCTCCCCTGGACTGCCATCACTACTAGCTACTGCCACCTATTCTGTCCTGCTGCTGACACTCTTAACAGCTTCTGTCACTTCTGCTGACCTGCCACTTTTACCATCTCCTGGCATTGCTGCTAGCCTGTCACCATTGCTAGTTCCTGCCACCTTCGATGGCCTGCTTTATTATCAGCTCCTTCCAAGACTCCAAGAATTACCAGCTCCTGCTATTTCTACTACTTTGACAAAATTGCCAGCTTCTTCCACCTCCACTAGCCTGCTGCCACCTCTCCTTACCTGCAACTATTACCAGCACCTAGAGAATGGGAATATCCTCCTGCGCTTAATATGGATAAGTCCCTATCCTAACAGCTGCTATCACTCTGCCTTAACCAATAAGTATTAAAGTATCAAACACAAAAATAGTGAAGAGCTAAAGTGAATCCCTATATACACACACAGTGCATATAACATTAGACGAAAAACATACCTCATAAATAAAATAAATCTGTGGTATAAAATAATAAATAAATCAATAAAAAATCAATAAAAAATATAGAAAAAATATAGAGAAAAAATCTTTCCTTGCCCTTAAATGTTTCTTCAAATCAATCAGTGATAAAAAAATAGAAAATCCATAATAATGCGAATAAACAGTGATACAAAAATAAAATCTGTGTTAATTAATATTCAAAAAAGAATATATATATATAAGTGATAATTCCAATGATATATGTGACAACCTAACAGAATATAAATAAAAATTCATAAATTGTGATTCTCACTCAAATAAACGTGATTAATATTAATTGTGAAAAAACCAAACATTAAACTATTAAATAAATGATCCACTAAATCTTGTGATGTTTAAATATGAAAATGTGTCCACAAATGAACAAAAACAGTCCATGCAATAAGGTGAAAACGACACTCAGTGTTCTTCACTTCTAGTGCTCAAAACAGAAGAAATCCTCCAATGGCAGCAATGCCTGCTCACCTCCCCAACTCGACCCGCAAAGGGCCACAAGGCTATAACTCTCCTCCAGGTAATCCTTTGCTTCCAAGCAGCTCAGTAAGGAATCACAGGACCTCCACTCCACCTCCTCTCAAACGTCATATAGGACACAAACAGAGCTTCCCATAGTGTAATACCGTTTATTTAAGACACTCCATATAACATACTGTTTCCACTCACATGCGTTTTCTTAATGAAAAATGCAATCCTCCTCATTCCCTGGGTGCATTCACATGTAAATAGGGAAACCAATATGGCCGCTGTGCTCGGACATCCGTCCCCACGTGACCGGAAGTGATGTGTCTCTTGGCTGGGAAAAGCGTTCCGACGCGTTGCGTCACGTGCGTCGTGACTTCATCAGGGTACCGCCCCCCAGTGCCATAATGTGTTTATATAGGGAATGGTCAAATTACCATTCCCAATTGAAGGGCGGGCTCCCGGCGGCCATTTTACCGGAGCCCATGAACCTAACCCCACTCGTGGGGGATAACCTAATCATACCTTCTCCCTTAGTAGCCAAATACAATCTCTACTACGGTATATATACCTACATGGCAATATACACTAAATTAATTTAAAAAATACATTGGATTGTTTATTTGAATAGCGTTAAAAACTTACATATTAATCTACTTCATTTATTAAAAAAACCATCTCCTTACTAATAACAAAAAAAGGACAGAGGAAAAAACTGAATTGAACTAAATGGAGTTCAATTCAGAGATCATTTTAGCAAGTGCTGACGTGACCTCCCTGTATACAATTATTGACCATGATGGAGCAGTGGAGGCAGTCACATGGGGGCTTAGAGAATATACGAATATTGGGTGGCCTCAAAGGAAGTACATATTGAAATGTTTAGAATTTGGCCTCCAACATAATTATTTTTGGCATGATAAGACCTTTTTCCAACAAGTGAAGGGAGTCGCAATGGGGGCCAAATTCGCTCCCAGTGTGGCCAATTTATATATGGCCCACTGAGAGGAAGAGGCTATTTATAAACAGACTCCTGAGGAGTTTATGCTATACTCCAGGTATATTGATGATGTGATCATCATATGGAAAGGTAATAGTGAGGCATTATTGGGTTTTCTGAACAGAATGAATATTAACAATAAAAATATACATTTTTCTTGGACATATGATAGTCATGAAGTTAATTTTCTAGATTTAAATATCAAAAATGAAGGGGGTAAAGTTATTACCAAGACTTTTTTCAAAGAGGTAGACAGGAATGGTTTTATACCAATTGATAGCTGTCATTTTCCCCCATGGCTATATAACATACCAAAGGGTCAACTGGTTAGATTGAAGAGAAATTGTTCAAATGAGGAGGAATATATGAAACAAGCAGAAATGATGGAATATAAATTTTTGAATAAAGGTTATTCAAAACAAGCACTAGAAAAAAGTATAAATGAGGTTGGTAAAATGGAGAGAGAGTCATTGATAATAGACAAAAAGAAGAGTGATGAATTTGATAGTCAGATGGCCATAATTCTTGATTATAATGTCCACTATAAGAAAATTGAAAAAATATATACTAAATATTGGCCAATCTTGAAATCAGATCCTCTGTTAAATCCGGTGTTGGGTAATTGTCCTAAATTTGTTTATAGAAGGGCACCAACATTAAGGATGAAGTTAGTGAAGAGTGTGCTGGATCCACCTAATAAAAAGAAAAAAGGGACGTTTCTTGACCAAATTGGTTTTTTTCCATGCAAACAATGTTATGCATGTAGGGAAACGAAAAGAAATAATGTTAAACGGAAAACTTTCAAATGTAATTTTGATGAAACTGAATTTGAGATTAAGGATTTTATTTCATGCCGTACAGAGGGGGTCGTCAATGGTTTAGAATGCGATTGCGGCCTACAGTATATAGGAAGGACAAAGAGACCACTCTGGAAACGTATTAGGGAACATGTACAGAATATAAAAAATGGTTTCCCGAAACATAGTGTGTCAAAACATTTCTTGAAACAACATAATAAGGATCCATCGGGTTTAAAATTTTGGGGGATCCAGAAATACACAAAACACTGGAGGGGAGGAAGTAAGATTAAATCCTTGAGTCAAGCAGAATCCCGATGGATCTATATTATGCATACGCAAGTACCTTACGGATTAAATGTGGATTTTGATTTAAATTGTTTTATTAGTGACTTTTAATTAATTTAGTATTTTTTATGAAGTAGCCATGAAGTGAACATTAGTGGCTATTTAGAGATTATTTTGGATTATGACTGTGTTTATATATGTTTGAATATTCCGGTATGTTAGAGAGATAGTTTTTAGTTTCTTGCGGTATTATATAATAAGATATGAAAGTTTCTTGTGAACTCGGACCATGGGTATATTCACATGATTACTATTTTTATATGGGATTACCTCTTATTATAATATATATGCCTATATGGTAATTTCTGAAGTAATAAAACTGTTATAGGATCCCTATGATCGTTACAGATCAATAATGTGTTCTCCTTTTTCTTTGATTTTTAGTGAGAAGATAGAGTAGATACAGATGGCCGGTTTTTTTATATATATATATGGTTTTAACTTTTTTATTTAATTTTTTATATATATATATTATAGATTTTTTATAATAAATATTTAGTTCTGAGGTATTCTATGTAAATGAGTGTAAGGTGTATGTATATCTATATATACACTCTTAGTTTGGGTTTTTTCTATAGTAGATCTCTGTATTTTATACATTGATGGTATATATATATATTTTTTAATTTAGTTTTTTCCTCTGTCCTTTTTTTGTTATTAGTAAGGAGATGGTTTTTTTAATAAATGAAGTAGATTAATATGTAAGTTTTTAACGCTATTCAAATAAACAATCCAATGTATTTTTTAAATTAATTTAGTGTATATTGCCATGTAGGTATATATACCGTAGTAGAGATTGTATTTGGCTACTAAGGGAGAAGGTATGATTAGGTTATCCCCCACGAGTGGGGTTAGGTTCATGGGCTCCGGTAAAATGGCCGCCGGGAGCCCGCCCTTCAATTGGGAATGGTAATTTGACCATTCCCTATATAAACACATTATGGCACTGGGGGGCGGTACCCTGATGAAGTCACGATGCACGTGACGCAACGCGTCGGAACGCTTTTCCCAGCCAAGAGACACATCACTTCCGGTCACGTGGGGACGGATGTCCGAGCACAGCGGCCATATTGGTTTCCCTATTTACATGTGAATGCACCCAGGGAATGAGGAGGATTGCATTTTTCATTAAGAAAATGCATGTGAGTGGAAACAGTATGTTATATGGAGTGTCTTAAATAAACGGTATTACACTATGGGAAGCTCTGTTTGTGTCCTATATGACGTTTGAGAGGAGGTGGAGTGGAGGTCCTGTGATTCCTTACTGAGCTGCTTGGAAGCAAAGGATTACCTGGAGGAGAGTTATAGCCTTGTGGCCCTTTGCGGGTCGAGTTGGGGAGGTGAGCAGGCATTGCTGCCATTGGAGGATTTCTTCTGTTTTGAGCACTAGAAGTGAAGAACACTGAGTGTCGTTTTCACCTTATTGCATGGACTGTTTTTGTTCATTTGTGGACACATTTTCATATTTAAACATCACAAGATTTAGTGGATCATTTATTTAATAGTTTAATGTTTGGTTTTTTCACAATTAATATTAATCACGTTTATTTGAGTGAGAATCACAATTTATGAATTTTTATTTATATTCTGTTAGGTTGTCACATATATCATTGGAATTATCACTTATATATATATATTCTTTTTTGAATATTAATTAACACAGATTTTATTTTTGTATCACTGTTTATTCGCATTATTATGGATTTTCTATTTTTTTATCACTGATTGATTTGAAGAAACATTTAAGGGCAAGGAAAGATTTTTTCTCTATATTTTTTCTATATTTTTTATTGATTTTTTATTGATTTATTTATTATTTTTTACCACAGATTTATTTTATTTATGAGGTATGTTTTTCGTCTAATGTTATATGCACTGTGTGTGTATATAGGGATTCACTTTAGCGCTTCACTTTTTTTGTTTATTACCAGCACCTGCCACCTCTCTTGGCCTGCTGCCATTACTAGCTCTCCGAAACTCTGCTGGCCTGCCACAATTACCAGCTCCTGAACCTTCTGCTGGCCTTCCTCCATTACCAGCTCATGTGGCCTTGAATGCCCTATTCAAGTGCTCTGACATTGTAAAGGCATCACACATCATTTTTCCACAGTTGGTCCTCAGTTACAAAAATTCTAATGTTTCTGCAGGGCAGATTTTGCTTTGTGCCTTAAGGTTTGCATCTCACTCTGGTGGTCAGGCACTGTAAAGGTGCCACACAATGTTGCTGTTGCTGGGCCTTAGTTGCAAAAATTCTAATGTTTGCTGCAGGGTAACACATGCTCTGTGTCTCCTAGTTTGCAGCCTATTCAAGTGCTGTGACATTCCAAAATATTTTTTGATATTTTTTAGATTAAGGGTCTATAATTTTTATCATAGGTGTATTTTAAATCTAGAAACCTTAAGGATTTAGAGAAGATCTGTAAAGAAGAGTGGACCAAAATCCCTCCTGAGATGTGTGCAGACCCGATAACCAACTACAAAAAAAGTCTTATCTCTGTTCTTGCCAACAAGGGTTTCTCCACCAAGTACTAAGTCATGTTTTTCTTGGGGATCAAATACTTATTTTACTAACTGAACTGCAACTCAATTTATAACATTTGTATCAGGTGCTTTATCTGGATTTTTGGTTGATATTCTGTCTTTATAATTTAAAATACACCTATGATAAATTGTTGACCCTTAATTTCTTTGTTAGTGGGCAAATTTACTAATTCCGCAGGGGATCAAATAATTATTTTCCTCAATGTATACTGTATGTATTTTAAAAAACTGCTTAGTTTGTCCCTCTTAATCAAGCACTTACATACATACCAGCGAATGTGCATTATTTGCAAATTTTTATTTTACAATAAAAACTGCTTGGCTTTCCCACTTAAATTGTGGACTAATAAAGCTGTTTACATGCTATACACTGATTATAATGTTTTTGGGCACTACACTCTAAACCAGTGGTTCTTAACCTTGTTGGAGGTACTGAACCCCACCAGTTTCATATGCACATTCACCAAACCCTTCTTAACTGGAAAAATAAAATATGATTTTTAAAATTCAAAACATAGGTATATATTTAGGTATATATTTATACATAGGTGCACAAAATGAACAAAACCGTTAAGAACAAAACCATTAAAACATGATTTTCACACAAAAACAAAAACATAATAATGAATATTTACTGCACGAATCATATGAGTCGGGTGTGGATCTTCACCTCCGCCGAACCCGCGAGACTGACTTACCGAACCCCTGGGGTTCGATTGAACCCAGGTTAAGAACCACTGCTCTAAACTTTAGTTCCTAATACAACATGCCTGGTCTCGCCCTCTTAAAATGCAACCTAGAAAATATGCTTACATATTGTACAATGAGTCTGTACAATATTTCTGGCTTTTGACTCTGATATAATCCCCTGCAAAATTTATTTCATGGTAAAACCTATTTGGTCTTTTCCTCTTAAATTTCAGTCTACTAAAGCTGCTGACAAAGTGTGCAGCAAGTATGTGCAATATCTCTGCCTTTGTCTCTGAAATAACACACTGTTTTTATTTTGGGATAAAACTTGCCTGGTATTTCACTTTTGCATTGCAATTTACTAAATCTGCTTGCATAGTGTGAATGGAGTCTGCACAATTTTTCCGGCTGTTGCAGAAATAACTCAAATTTTATTTGTACAGTAAATCCTGCCTGGTCTCCCCTTCTTAAACTTCAGCCTAGTAAAAATGCTTACTTGCTGTGCAGTGAGTCCATGCAAAATTTCTGGCTTTTGACTCTGAAATAATCCCCTCTAATTTTTAATCAATGGTAAAACCTGAGTGGTTTATTCCTTTTAGATTGGGTACTACTAAAGCTGCTGACGTAATGGGAATTGAGTCTATACAATATATTTATGGCTTTGAAATACACTCTCATTTTAAATTCAGATAAAACCTGCCTGGTCTCTGTCTATTAAATTGTTGCCTAGTTAAAATGCTTACATATTAGGCATTGAATCTGTGCAATATTTCTACATACTAGGTAATAGGCTTACAGACTGTACTGAGTCTGCACAATAATTTAGGCTTTTGTTTTTGAAATGATACAATCTAGTTTTTATTTCATGATAAATCTGGACTTGTCTCTCCCTCTTAAATTGGGACCTACTAAAGCTGCTTACATAATGTGTGACAATCTTAAATGGATGATCGCACACTGTAGCCAATAAAAATCAACAACTTAATTTTTTTTATCCAAAATGCTTAGACAACAGCTACATCTACAACAAGACAAGGACATGTTGATGTGCTTCATGCTATAGTGGTTCAAGTTACATTTTTCAATTTTCAAACTTAATGATAGTTTTAACAACTGCCCTCGGAAATGAACCTAGACACATTTGTTCATCCCTGATGATGACCACTGCCTATAGGGGTCTGATGACAAGACATTGTGGGAAATGCTTGCAGAATAATCATGTCATGGGCCTTGAAAACCAAGCAGTTTAGTTCATATTTAGGTCTGTCACAACTAATTATAAGGTGAAGTAAAGATAAAAATATAGAAATAATAGAGGACCAAGCAAACCTGAAGTTTGGTTCTTGCCAGTCCAAGCAGTCAGCCATGACTGGCAATAGATTCTAGCTCTATGACTTGAAAGCATTGTCAGAGCCAAATATCCTAGGCTTGTAGTTTGCTAACACAAGAACCAAGCATCTCTAATGAAGAAGCAGCACAAAGAGAAAATTTGTTTGAAATCAGGCATTTCAAGCTGAATATTGTCGGTCAGTAGCTATTTTGGGCTGAATTTTGTTCAAATGATTTTGAAGATTATCTTTTTTTATTTCAAGCAGCAGATGCTCATAAAATATAATAATGTTAGTTAATTGCACACAAAGGAATTACTGGAAAATGCTAATTCCTGCATTTTATTGCTCGCATGGCCTCCACGATGAAACAAGGAAAAAAGAAGACACAAAATCTGACTTCAAGTACTGAGAAGTTATCAGCAATGCAGCAGATACTTCTGTGGAAAAACAGCAGTGAGACTAATCAGCAGCATAATTAAATGTCATCACTGGAAATGGTATGTAAATGACACTGGCATGGTTCTTTAACCCTCTCAAATCTCTGACACACACAGCTATGCAGAGAGGCTTCATTTGCAGTCATTTCTATATTGACTGCTTCAGGACCATAATTCTGACTAAGAAAGTCCAGAGGTCGCAATGTAATTGGAAAGCAGTGATGCGGTCATCAAGCCCTCCAGATAACATAATGCAGATTAACAGCAATTCCTCTTTGTCTAATGTTAGGTCACTGGCGAGAATTAGAAATTACCAGTTAAAAATGTACCATAGTTTAAAGAGGATATACTGTAATGCTGACTGCAAATCATAGCTGTTGGACAGGAAGATTAATTTAGCTGTTTTGAAACAAGTCTTTGGGGCCTGCATACAATACTATTTTCTATACTTTCAGGTGCAAGCAACAGTTGTATTACTAAGGGTACCCAAACCTCTGAAATGTTACCTCATCTGGCTGAAATGAGCTTTGCTCCTCATAACCAATGGCAGAAGCACACAACTTGACAGTCAACTGATTGTAGAAAAATTGTGATCAATAATTTGGGTATTTTTGGCCAACAACAATTACATTGACTTTAAACAAGCCTTTCGTCTTATCTAAATTAACATAAGCATGCATGTTCGGATAATTTAAGGATGTACAGTATGTTAAAGTCACAGACTGAGACTGTGAAAAAATCATCTGGGATGACAATTCTTTAATGTCTATGGCTAGCTAAAATGGAAGCCACGGCAGGACCATGTCATCTGCTTTTGGAAGGATAATTTTGTAATACATTCACATTTTATTTTTATAAATCAAAATTTTGATGCATATAAAGAGGTCTCCCTGTTAAACTATGTCTGTATATCTGTGCCTTGTGATGAAATGTCAGACCTATTATTTTAACTGTGATTGCATAAAGTGGGCTCCAAAATAAGCCATGTATAGGCAGTGTCACAAAGTAGAATTAATGGTTTCTAGTCCTATTGATTTGAGCATGGCACAGAAGTGTGGGGACATTAATTTGGCTGCTTTTGACCATTTCAAGGAATGATTTGTAAAGGTGTCAACCCAAAACTACCTACTCAGAGGTATTGTTTCATATATCTCTGAGAACTAGTGAGGCTCCAGGCATCTACCGAATCTATTTTCAGTAAAACTCGCTTTTGCCTTTTTGAGAGAGAAGAAAAGGTGCCTGCAGACATAACAAAGTGTTTTCTGGCCATTTAAAGACTAGGCTTTTTTACATTTGTAGGTCTCGCCATGACCTTGGTTAATATTCCTTGGCTAAGCATAATAAATGGAAATTTGGTTGACTGGGATGGGTTTTATTAACAAATCACTGTTATTTTGTCAAAAATGGCCAGTGCCTTTAGTGCTCCCCTCCTTAGGCACAAGCATGAAAAATTAAGGCTAGGTTCACATCAATCCTTCTATAAGAAATGTGCCATTTTTTACAACATTAGTCCAGAGGGTGTTATTTCGCCTCCAACCAGCAATGCTGACTCAAGATGTTATAGGTTACCTTAATTTGTCATTAATGTTACCCATTATATTTGACTGTTTTGTGTACACAGAAGCTAGTCACGGATCTGTAACTTTGTTGTGGTAGTGCCAGGTACCGCAGAATAGCAGACGTCCAGTTCAGGCGGACAAACTGGCCAAAAATGACCAGTTTGTTCATCTATTTACTGAACAGTGAATGGCCTAGGTTTGGGTCCAACCCGAAACTCATTCCCAGACATGGACAAGCTCACAGCATACTGTCAGTTACGTAGACATCACCCAGCCTGACTGTCTGATAACGGACAGGATCAGACAGATATAAAAGGTGATTGAGAGGTACAAAGGACTGTGAGAAGGGTGCACATAGCAGTTAAGGAGAGAGTAGGGTTAGGTGTGTGTGTTGGGGTATTGATAATCCTTGTTTTGGCCATCCAGGGAATATCATGATTGTGGCGAGGAGATAGAGAATATCATCCACAATTTCAAACCAGATCCAAGATGGTGTACCCACAACACCAACTTACCAGCTCACATTGATTTTTAGCAGTAGGGCCTCGCACATTACAGCAAATCTTCTGCTGTACTGCGTCCTTTAGCAGATGTGTACCTTCAATGATTGGAGCTTTCAATGAAGGTAAACTCGGTAGGAAAAATATAAAAACGAGCTACTTTTAACCTCAACACTCGTGCAGCAAGTATAAACTGTATATATATAAGGACCTATACCCAAGCACGTCCATGAGTTGTGGCTTACAGACTCCAGGGAACAGCAATGTCACACACAGGTATTGCTGTCTATGTTAATATTGACCTATTGCCATCACACAATTATAATTACTTCAAGCCTGTGCTGGAAAATCCAATTGCATTTTTTCCAGTAAGACCATTATGGAAATAACACAATAACCACTTATCTGAATCCACCGAATGTTTAATGATGATTATGTTTAAACAAAGATGAATTAAATAAAATGGCACAAAGCACAGATCTCTGTGACCTAGACTATTAAAGTACTAAGCGAAAGACTGGAATAATCCTGCGTTGTCCAAGGAGAATTTAGAAATACATAGAAAAGTAATTGCAGAAAAGAAATATCAACCTGCACTGCTGTTCCTCAGATGAAATACAATGAAATCATTGATGTGTTCACATATCCTTGACCTGAAGTAAGAGGGAACAAAGTTAAGGTCGCCTAGCGTAATCTAGCATACTGCATCTATCAGCCAGCAAATCAAACCCCAAAGGAACATCTTTATCTACATATTTATAACATGTTTGCAGTGTATGACAGACACATTTGACAACAAAGGGCAAATGGAAAATGTTGTAATGAAGCCAATATGGGACTTATTTATCAAACTGCAGAGACTGCCGAGTTCAGAAAAATGCCAGAATGAAGACATGTACTATAATTGAAAAATTATAAAGGGAAGGATGAAAGGAGAATTAAAGCTGTAGCAATTGAATTTGTCTACCAGCTATATAAATGTGTATTCCGGCTTCTGTGCTAGCAGTGGTGGAAATGCTGACTTCCTCATCTTCAAATGGAGAAGATGTATGGGTTAACTCCATGGATAGGTTTGTTTAATGCTTTTTTAAAGTTTAATGCTTTTTTTAAAGTTTAAAAAAGTATTGTTTATTAGTCTTAAATAGGGTTGAACTGAACTGCCCAGGGTTCTCCGAGCTGTCATTAGCTATTTGGGGGAAGGGGAGGGATAGAGGTGACATCATTGCCCAAATATACACATGGACTTGGTTGGGCAATGTCATTGCCCAACTAAGGCCATGTGGACATATTTAGACAATGATGTAACCTCTCCAATCCTTTCCCTCTTGCTTATATGGCCAGGGATTCCAAAGGCCATGTAACTGATGAAACATCAGTGGTTGTACGGATGCAGCAGGTGCAAGCACCAGCTCCTCCCTTAGCAACCATTGACAGCTGGAAGCTGTCATGTTCTTCCACGCCGTGCTCCCTACATGTTTGGACCATACATTAAGCTCATCCTTAGTCTTAAAGTGGAAATGAAGGTAAACAGCTAATTTCATAGCTGAAACACATGCATAAGCTCACTGTATATGTGAAAAAATTGTAAACTCTTTAAAGTGGAGTTCCAGTTACATTGAAAAAAAAATAGAAGTCAGTAGTTGCAAAAACAGTAGCTGCTGACTTTTAAAAAACAACCGCTCACCTGTCCCTCAGTGTCCTCTCCGCAGCCCGCTTCACCGGCCGTCCAGTGTTCTCGGCATCTTCAGTGTGGGCACCCGGCTGTGACAGCTTGCGGTTTCACAGCTGGGTGCCCTCTGCACACGTGCAAGTAGTACTTTGCTTTATGAATGGTCCTGCAGTCTTCTGGGACCTGTCATGTGTCCCAGAAGACTATGGGGAGGAAAACTTCCATAGGCGATCGCAGTGAAAGTGTGAGTGGGTACCTGTCAATTTCAGGTACCCAATCCCCCCCCCCTTCTCCCCAAAGGTGCCAATCCTTAATGAGGCGCAGGGGACTAGTCTTTAAAGTGGAACTTCCCCTTTTTGGTGGAGCTCTGCTTTAAATCTGAAATTTAGTTTGCTTCTATTTTGCCCTCCTTCATCAACATGCTAATGAAATGTTTATATACAACCTTTCCATTTATTACATACCTTTATCAGAATAAATGATAAAGAATGAGAGTGCAGTGCTAACCCAAATAGCGATTAAACATATGATAGACCACATATGATTGTGGATCAGTAAAATGTCAGTGTAAGTTCATCAGATGTGCTGAAAATGCATACAGTCTCCAATATGTAAAGAACCAAAAGTAGTGACTTTCAGAAATGATAAGAAATAGCCAAATAATGCACTAACCAGATAGCGAATATTAAAGCGCATGGAGCATTTAAGACCTGCCCCTGGTGCTCAGCCACTGTATCACTGGAGCAAGGAGGTGTCATCTATAGGGTGACCACTAGATGTCATCTATCCGGATGGAAGCTGAGTCCAGCCACTGTATTAGAGGATCAGGCGGATGTCATCTATAGGGCGACCACTAGATGTCATCCGTTGCAGGAGGAGCTGTGTCATTGATCCAGAATAATTGATGTCATCACTGGGTCTCTGTGCTTCTCTATGCAAAGCAGTCAGATCATGGCTGGTGGGGAGGGCTGACAGAGCTGAGCCCTAATGCAAGTAGTGGGCTGGTTCTTAGGAGTAGTTATGCAAAATTTCAAAATATTTGATGGGTGGATGCTAGTGTGGTGAATTGAACAATACTAGGAAGGCTATTTTTGCATGTAGACAGCTGTAGGTGATGTCCTCACCTGATGGTGATCCTGTGCCTCTATGATTGAAAGCGTCTGGCCAGATAGAGTGGTTGGATTGCCTGGCTGCTGCTTCATGCTGGAATTTCACCTGTATGGAACCAAGGAACTTTTTGACTTGGTTGTAAAGTGATGTACATATGTAACAACATATCTGTGAGGTTAACAGACAGACCTCAGAACTAACAACACCCATATACCTTCTGTTTGCTCTTTTTAGCTTCACCCCTGTGTGGGGTCCCTACTATTCCTGTTCTCTGGAGAAATGTGGCCATGACAGCCCTGAAACTCATAACTGGTAAGTGTGCTCACTGTTTAACCATTAGCTGCCCGGCCAATGGCCATTTGGCGGCTTCAAAAGTGTCTCTGCACTCCGGGTGCACGCCATTTGGGCATGCGCAGTTTGCGCTAATGCAGAGCGGCGCAGCAGTGCGATCTGTCACCGGCCGTGCACCTCGGACATGGCCGATGACAGATCCGAGTACCGGCTCCCGTTGCTGGTACCATGTGACCTGCTGTGACCAATCACAGCAGGTCACATGACAGTTGTATACAATGGATGGCTTCATTCATGATGCCATCCATTGTATACTAGTGCCTAGCTGTGAATGGTCACAGCTAATCACATGCACATGTCATGTGATTACCTGTGACCAAATCACAGCTAAGCACAAAAAAAAAAAAAAAGCTGAATGAATCGATTTCATTCAGGTAAATGCTTGCTTATAGCAAAGTAATTCTTTGCTATAAGCAAATTGTGTAAAAAAAAAATAAAATACTGATCACTTCCCCAAAGTAGTACAATGTTACTATGGTAACATTGTACTACTTTGGTCATAGTAAAATATGAAAAAAAAATCTTAAAAAAATAAAAAAAAATGTAATAAAAAATTAAATATAATAATAAAAAAAAAATATATATATATATTTTTTTTTTTCATACTGTCACCAGTCAGTGTCCCTGTTCACCGCCATGCCAGTTATATGATGACGCTGTACTGCACTGGTGACAGTATGTAAAAAAAAAAATAGTGAAAATAATTTTTTTAATTTTTTAATTTTCCAAAAAATTATGACAAAAAAATACAACTTCAAAAAACTCGCCATGCCTCTTATGAAGTACGTCGGACTGTCTACTCTGCAAAAAGGGGTCATTTGGGGATATCTGTACTATTCTGACATTCTTGGACCTCAAGAAATTAGATTGGCTGTCAGTACTTCAGGATTGATCAATATTCAGATCTATACCATAGTTTGTGAACTCTATAACTTTCCTACAAACTAAATAATACATCCTAATTTGGGTTATTTTCACCAAAGACATGTAGCAGAATACATCTCGGCCTAAATTTATGAAGAACAATTATTTATTTGCAAACTTTTATAACAGAAACAAAGAAAAATGTGGGTTTTTTTCTAAATTTTTGGTCTTTTTTTGTTAATTTAGCAAAAAATAAAAACCCCAGCGGTGATTAAATACCACCAAAAGAAAGCTCTAGTTGTGTGAAGAAAATGATAAAATTTTAGTTTGGGTACAGTGTTGTATGACCGCGCAATTGTCATTCAAAGTGTGAGAGCGCTGAAACCTGAAAAATGGCCTGGGCAGGAAGGTGTAAAATTGCACGGTATTGAAGCGGTTAAAGGCTAAGTTCACTTTTTTTCTCAATTCCAGCTCCCCTATGTATAGCATACCATTAATGTACCTTTGTTGCAAAAAAAATACAAGCTTTCTTTGCTTTTGAGAACAAAGCCTTACCTTAGTCCTTCCAGTATTTCTTAGAAAGCTTCATAATTCCTGATATGTTCATTTAAGACAGTAGGACACAGGAAGGAATTTACCACCTGATCTCATTAGCATACACATCCTGCACTGACCTCATTCAGCTCCAGTTCACATACAGTTGTGCTCAAAAGTTTGCATACTCTGGCAGAAATTGTGAAATTTTGGCATTGATATTGAAAATATGACTTATCGTGCCAAAAAATGCTCTTTTATTGAAGGATGATGATCATATGAAGCCATTTATTATCAAATAGTTGTTTGGCTCCTTTTTAAATCATAATAACAGAAATCACCCAAATGGCCATGATCAAAAGTTTCCATCCCCTGGAATGTTTGGCCTTGGCACAGACACACAAGGTGACACACACGGGTTCAAATGCCAGTTAGAGGTCAATGTCCCACATCTGTGGCTTTTTAAATTGCAATTAGTGTCAGTGCATAAATAGTCAATGAGTTTGTTAGCTCTTACATGGAAGCACTGACTAGGCTAGATACTGAGCCATGGGGATCAGAAAAGAACTGTCAAAAGTCCTGCGTAACAAGATAATGGAACTTTATAAAGATGGAAAAGGACATAAAAAGATGTCCAAAGCCTTGAATATGCCAATCAGTACTGTTAAATCACCTATTAAGAAGTGGAAAGTTTGGGGATCTCTTGTTACCAAGCCAAGGTCAGGTAGACCAAGAAAGATTGCAGCCACAACTGACAGAAGAATTGTCTGGGATTCAAAGAAAAACCCACAGGCAACCTCAAAAGAAATACAGGCTGCTCTGGAAAAAGATGGTGTGGTTGTTTTTAAGGAGTACAATACGGTGATACTTGAAAAAAAATGAGCTGTTTGGTCGAGGTGCCAGAAAGAAGCTTTTAGTGCACCAATGCCACAAAAAATCCCAGTTACAATATGCCTGACAACACCTTGACATGCCTAAGCAGCCCTTTTTGTGTCATTGATGCAGTAAAGGCTTCTTTCTGGCACCTTGACCAAGTACCTCATTTTTGTTCAAGTGTCATCATATTGTGCTCCTTCAAAACAACCACACTGTCTTTTTCCAGAGCAGCCTGTATTTTTCTGGTGGTTACCTATGGGTTTCCCTTTGTATTCTGAACAATTCTTCTGGCAGTTGTGGCTGCAATCTTTCTTGGTCTACCTGACCTTGGCTTGGTATCAAGAGATTCCCAAACTTTCCACTTCTTAATAGGTGATTTAACAGTACTGATTGGCGTATTCAAGGCTTTGGACATCTTTTTATGTCCTTTTCCATCTTTATAAACTTCCATTACCTTGTTATGCAGGACTTTTGACAGTTCTTTTCTGATCCCCATGGCTCAGTATCTAGCCTAGTCAGTGCTTTTACATAAGAGCTAACAAACTCATTGACTATTTATACACTGACACTAATTGCAATTTAAAAAGCCACAGATGTGGGACATTAACCTCTAACTGGCATTTGAACCCGTGTGTGTCACCTTGTGTGTCTGTATCAAGGCCAAACATTCCAGGGGATGTAAACTTTTGATCCGGGCCATTTGGGTGATTTCTGTTATCATTATGATTTAAAAAAGAGCCAAACAACTATTTGATAATAAATGGCTTCATATGATCATCACCCTTCAATAAAAAATTTTTTTTGGCAAGATCAGTTATATTTTCAATATCAATGCCAAAATTTAACTTTTTGTGCCAGGGTATGCAAACTTTTGAGCACAACTGTATATGCAGCCATGTGGGCTGCGTTTTGAATGGGCATGAGAGTCCCTGCACTTCTTTGGAAAATGCAGCCCGTACGGGAACCTCAGTTCCCAGTACGGTTACGTTTTCCAATGCGGGCAGCGTGCCATTAGAATTAATGGCACCCGCTCATGGGTCCGCATTTCTCTGTGTGGGTGGTGCGGCTGCACGGATTTTCGTGCAGATCCACAGCAGCACCACCCGCACAGATGTGAACCTAGGGTACCCTTCAGACCCATACCCTTCACCCATCAACTATGTTTGCATGGCATCCTCGGCATATCTCCACGCATGCATTTGCCTGGCTTTCCCAGAGTCCCTTCAGAGGGGCCTGGGCTGCATGCTAAACTCTCTGGGGTCATATATGGCCCATGAGTTAGACACCCCTGATGTAGTGCAAGGGCCTACCTGACTGGATACAGATGAATGGATAGATAGGTGGGTCTCCTATTCCATAGTTCTGGTAAGTCTAAGGAAAATTGTACAATCAGATTGTAAAGTGTATGACCACCTTTATACAGCTAAAATTACCTAGTTGTGCTTTCAGTGCCATTAATTGTTACCGGTACACCAAACACAGCAACAAACACATATTTTGCTACATGAAAAAATGGGTGACAAATTCATGCAGGCAGAAAGAATGTTTTAAACCTCAGAGAGAAACATAAAATTTCAAACCCTTTGTGGACAAGGTAAGTGAGAGATAAGAACTCCCGGATTGCTGGGGCAGAAATTATATCACAAATGGATGATATTTATTATGAAAAGTGAGATTCTGCCCAAAAAGGTGAACTTAGCCTTTAAAGTCGAACTTTCATTTGGATTAAAAAAAAGGCTGAACCTTCCTACTGCCTAAGCTGCGTTAAGCCTCTTTATGAACTCAATTAGTATTATCCACCTGGTGCTGGTGGAAGTGAAATAACACCCTTAGGACTAACATTGTCAAAAAACAGCAATTTTCTTATAAAAGGACTGAAAATGAGTAATCTGGTCTAGATTGCCTGGAACCTGCCCAAACGTTAATCTCAATGTGGCTAACCTATCAATGCAACATTCACACAGAGACCATTTTCAGATGCAAAAACGAAATGAACAAGTGATGTTGCAACATGATGCCATGCCATAATTCAATATATAATATATATGTATTGTATATATAGTGTCATTCATTTTAAATGCTAATTTTTAGGTGCTCCAACTCATAGCAACAAATCTGAACTCACTTTACTAAAGTCAGACCAGTATAAAATGTATTTTGATTGGGTTACTGTACTTAAAATTAGCAATGTTAGAATTCCTTATTTACTAAAGCTACTTTTGACTTGTAGCCCGAGCAAGTTTTTTCTACTAAGTTGAAAAATGTAACCTACCACTCCATCAACATGTTGTAGTGACTGTAACGATATCCTTTTTTTTAAAATGAAAGTAATAAAGATGTTATTCTTACCTGTTTTACTTACCCCAAACCTCCTATTCTGAGGTCTTCTGTCGGTGTTCTTGGCTCTCCTCACTTCCGAATGCCCCCCATAGCAAGCCACTTGGGGACACTTGTGTGAGCTCAATCCTGAGTTGGGCTGTGTGTACCTATTCACACCCACAGCATGGCTTGGCCTCATCCCCTGCTTCCTCCAACATCATCCGGATCCAATAACTCCCGTTGCAGCCTCTCAGGCACAGTGTTGGATTGAGATTGGGCTCTGGTATTTGGGGGGAGGGCTGATCATGGAAGTTTTTACCTTATTGAAAATAATTTATTAAGAAAATTAGCATTAAGCTTTTACAACCACTCAAACAAATCTGCCTTAAAAGTGTACCTCTTACCAAATATTTTTTTTCATTTTAGTTGTGGTTAGAGAGCAAAAGAATGAAAACCTCTGCCAGGTTTAAATTTGTGTTTGTATCCAAGTGTCCAAGTATCCAACTTAGGAGATGTTCCCTATCAATTTGTCCTTGTGACACTTGGACAGAAAGTGGTGGCAAAATTCTAACATCTTACAGTTGTCACTACAACAGATTAGGTAAATGGCTGAATAAGCTGAGTAACTGCATCTTGCATTTACTAAACAGATGGAAAATTAGAAGAAACAATCAAAAACAGTTTCAGGATGGCAAAAAGCATGCATGCACTGCAGGAAAAATACAAGCAGAGTATAAAAGCAGCACAAACATTGACTCTATGCAGCAATGTCTTTGTAACACAATCAGGGTAACACGTAGTTTCAAAGCATAGTTTCTATAACACTCTATGCAACAGAAAGTCTAGCTAAGAATCACTACTTCAGTTCAGCACACAAAATGCTACATGCGATTGTCCTTGTAAACCAGGGTTTCTCACCCAGGGTTCCATGAAACTCTAGGGTTCCTCCAGAGGTTGCTGGGGGATCCTTGAGCAATGAGCAATTTCTGCTTCCCAGATAACTTCCCACGGACACCAATGATCTTTTTAGCTATCTATATCAGGGTAAACCTTCCTGTTGACCACAAGTGTAGGAACCATTCATCCATTGACTATCACACTAATGTATCATGAGTTGTAGTAATTTTAACCAGGGGTTCCCTGAGACTGGAAAATTATTCTGAGGGCTCCCCTGTGTTGGAAAAGGTTGTTATAAACAATGTCCTCCCAGTGAAGTCTTGGCTGGTTCTGATAATACAGGCGAACAGCTGGAGGGATCCAATTCCCAAGGAAAAACGAACACCCCACTGGAACTAGAGTATTCTGGAATCAAATTGAATTGAATGGGTGCTCCCCACATTAGGTCTTTGGGAGAAGTTGTATGCTATGAGGCTCCTGCCCAGATTCAAGCATGTCAGATTCTCACCTGGCTGTGAATGGCTTGCCCAGCTACTTCTGCTTCACTAGGTGTAGCTTCTTTGAGCTGCTGTGGGAGGGAAGCAGGGGAACTAATCTTTACTGGGCATGTCCAGGAACTCAGGGAGTCGCGGGGAAAGGAATTAAAGGGGCCTGTGTCTACATGGCCTACAGTGAGCATGATCTAAATTATAAGAGAGAAATTCTATGTCACTATATGCTCACATCCTATATATTGTAGACAAAACACCAATTTTCATAGCTAAGGACTTTCAAGGGCATAAACAGTATTTTTTGCATCAAATCAATACAAATATTAACAGATTGAATGTTTTTTTATTATATACATATTAAAAACCCATGTAACACCACATCCATACTTTGACAAAAGGTTCATGTATGTTCTGCACATTTAGAAACAAGGAAACAAGGCAAACATTGCACATGCAGGTTCAATGCGTTTCGAAACGTCACTAGCAGTTTTATATGAGATTCATGTGATTGAACCCAAAATTTAAAAAAGATATATGTATCTACTCAAGCGTTGTTGCTGTTGCTGTAAACCATAGTTTCAATAGGAGAAGGAAGGAATAACAAAGGGCCAAGGGCCACCCAATACTAATACCAGGAATGTAAAAAAAAAGAACCTCCAAGCCAATTTTCAAAAGTAGACCAATTTGAAAAGGAGACGATCCCCTTGGTTCAATGTACTCATATGCAAAAATATAGGCCCCAGGATATAATCAATCAAAAAGTAAGGTCAGGTCTCAAGCCCCAAGCAGAAAATGCAGTGAGCATGCTGAATAAATGGGCACTTAGCTATGGTCATCGTAACAGGACATAAGGTGAAACCTGATGGGCACACTTATTCGGTGAAAGCTGTCTAAGAGAGGATTTAGCCTCAATTTTGGGGATGTTTCCTTTCATTCCCTGCTGTGCCTTCAGGACAGGAAGTGAAGGGACATCTTCCCAACAGGACACAGAAATTGTTTTGACCATGCCTTACTCCTTACTTGAAAACTAAAAAAAATGTTTTCACTATAAATATACTTTGAGCACTTCATGCCAACAGGCTGTGGTAGGCTCCATACCACACTAAGATCTGAAGTTCAGTAGTACCAATTCACATGTGGCTTATTAACTCATAACATGCAGAACAGAGTACTGTCACTCAAGGGTGTCACAATCAGTCTAACCTTTTGAAGAAGTGATATTCACTATATGACTAGATTGACAGTGCTCTTTCAACAATTGCGTACAGAACATATCCACAGAGAACTAGGCTTAGACTGAATGATGTGCCTTGTAGATGCTCCTTGCCACCTATAAAGAAGAGCATTCCAGAGAGTATACCGGGATACATTCTAATGATTCTCCAAATGCAGAAGCTAGTCAAGGTTATGTTTTTAGAAAATTTAGGTGCATTTCACAGAATAAAAACAAACTGGATTTTTTTTACATCAATGTGTGGCTCTCTATCAACTGCCAATGTACAGAATTTGCAATGTCGACAATAACCCAAAAAATATAATGGTCCTGTGATTTCTCATCAACACCCAGTTAATTACCTTTTGACAGTCAGAGCACTAATGAGATAAGCAGTTTACCTTTTTTTTTAGGTAATGACAACAACTATTAGCAATTTTATTTCCTGATACATTCTTATGATGATACCATCCATTCAGCTTCCAAGCATAGATTGAGATAACTGATAGTGTTTATCACTCATTGGTAGAAATATCTTTGTATTTAACCTTTAACTTTTTTTTGTTTGGTTCCATTCAGGACAAAAGCCATTCAGAACATTCAGCTATATTTATAAATTCCCAGAATTCAAGATGTACGAAGCTTGACATAGCATGTGTTTCATGGAATTGTATTTTATGCACAAAGGACTTTGTACAGAACAAGAAAATCCATTGTAAGGCCACTACAGCATGAAGTAGGGGGCTAGTAGCAGCATACAATGGGGAGAACACATGACGTTGCTCATAGCTGAATTTATTTGTAGAGCTGGAATGTTTTCAAATATATGCACATTTCATATGTGATACAAACATATACAATTGGTAATGGGGCTACAGAACAGGTGTATTTCATCAGATGTTGGCCTTGATAAATAAAAAGTCAGTTTATCACAGAAGTGTTATTTATTTTCAATATTTAAACTATGCGTTAATACAAATATTAACAATTATACATTTCTGGTAGACAATAGCTTTCTGTTTTGGATATCTCTAGATAATATAGACGAAAATCAATTTCTAGTATCTGCCTAACTTTCTAGTATGGTGAGTTGGATGAACTCTTCACCCAGACTGATGGCTTAGCTGGGCTTGCTTCACTTGCTTCACAGTTTCACCTTTTCTACCCTACTCTTCATCTATAGACAATATTCACTTTGGGTCAGTTATATAGAAACAGGTGGGGTTGGAGACTACATCAGCGCCCATCCCCAAACAATTCCCAATACATAGAGCCAAAAAATATGTCAGGTGTCAGGGACTTTTGGGCACAAAAACAAACACAATAGATAATAAAAAAGTCCTACAAAACGTTATTGCTATAACATGTAAAATCCTCAATCAAGGCCACACTTTTTGGTGTACTTAGCATGTTGAATATAATCAAAAGATCCATGCATACTATACACAGTAATGACAGTATTGCAGTCTTCCTCCATTTGGAAAGTATACAATATTTGTGACAAGCAAATTCCTGCCCAAATTCCAGAAGCATTTAAAGACTTGCTCTTCCTCAGGAGGAATCAGATGGACCTTTATGTTGAAAATGAAAAGAGCTGAACACTACAGATATATTTATACTTCCATCAAAATAGACAAAAAAAACACATGTAAATTACTTACACTGTGTTAGGCTACATGTACACTGGAACTCCCCTAGATGTTAACTCTCCCGGTAGCAGAAAAATGCTAAATGCGACACAAACGCATGTAAACGCTGTGCCATGTTTAGCTGCGTTTAGCGCTTGAATGTTTATTCATTTAATCGGCCAGAGTACTTGCCAATGAAATTAATAAACACCCAAGCACTAAATTTGGCTATAGCTTAGGCACGTTTACACGCATTTTTGCCACGTTTGGCTTTTTTTATTAAAAATGTTCCTCTCCTGAATGCAATTCTTCAACTTTTTTATAGAGTTGAGTTCATGGTCTTTTGCAAATAAACGCAAAAAAATTCTGTTTTGGAGCAGCAGTATGCATGAGGAAATGGCCTAAGAACAAAAGTTAAAATCATGTGTTAGATCCGACCCAGCACAGGGAGGGAAAAAATACAGACATTCATTATAAGGTGCTGTGAAAATACATAAAAATTCCCAAAGTAAAAAAAAAAAACATAAAATCGCTCCCTTGAAAAAAAAAGTTGAAAATATTTTGTACTAAAACAAACAAACACATCCTAGATTGTAAGCTCCAAGGAGCAGGGCCCTCAAATCCCTCTTGTATTGAACTGTATTGTTGCTGTATTGTCTCCCATTATATTGTAAAGCGCTGAGCAAACTGTTGGCGCTATATAAATCCTGTATAATAATAATAATCAACAATGAAAGAAATTTTAATTACATTAAATAAAATTAAAATAAAAAAAAAATGGAAAACATATCATAAGAATGAAATAAGTTGAAAGGATCGTCGGGTCCTAGTTGATGACAGAATCAGCAATAGCATGCAATGCCAAGCCACAGCAAGCCATGCCAGAACATTAGCATGCATTAAAAATTTACTCAACAGATAATGCTATAATTCTACCACTCTTGTTCGGGCACATTTTGAGTATGCCATCCAATTCTGGTCACCAGTCCTCAAGAATGATGCACCGGAACTGGAGACAGTCCAGAGAAAAGCAACACAACAAATAAGAAGGCTGGAGGAACAAGTACAAACATTAAACTTATTTTCCTTGGAGAAGAGAAGCTTAAAAGAAGATATGATAATGATTTACAAAAGCTTAGTGGAGATTCCAGCTTGGGAGGAAACTATTCAGTCTCAGGGCACTCAAAAAGTCATGTGGCCACTCATTGAAGTGGGACAAAAAGCAGTTCAACCTTAAACTGCATAAGGGGTTTTTACTGTTAAGAGTGTTAAGGATATGGAACTCCCTTCCACAATCGGTGGTTTCAGCGGAAAATGTTGCTAATTTTGAGACAACTTCTTAGATGGGCATCCTATTGAACACAATATACAGGGATATATGGATGTGGTAGAGACATAATATATACACACACACACACACACTCCCACACAGATTGAACTGGACTAGTGTCTTTATTCAACCTTACCAACTTTATAATTATGAAGTACTACCTTCAGTCTATCTATCGCCTGGGTCCATCTGGTGGCATGGCTGACCGCCACCAGCAGCAGCTTCAGCCTTGCAGTCTTTATACACACAAGGAAGGGGAGGCTACTAACAGTTACTACACCACCATAGTGGAGTGGTCTGCAGGACAAACTACCTCGTGACCCCAGCAGCCTCAGTGCAGGAGGGGCACAAAGTACCCTCCTGTGGATCCACCATCAAGCATGCAAACTCACGGCAAATACTGCCAAAAAGGGCATGGTGACATCATATATTACACCATTTTAGAATCAGTTGACTATGGGTAATTTTCTGCCGAGTTAAAAAAAACTAAAAAACTAATTGAAAATAGGACATTAAAAACATTAAACTTTTTGACATTACATAACCATGTGTAACAACACATTTGGTTTAATGTCTTAGTTTAGATAGACTTCAAAGATATATAAAGGGTTAAATGTAAACTTTGTAAGGGTTAAATGGTAAGGTGCAATCTTTCTTTTTCATTTTCTAGCATTATGCTGAGTATATTTCATAAATGCATGCAAGATACTGTGCACCTCTTTTGTCATGCTACGGTCCCATAAAGAAAGATGATGGGATTATTCCATTATTCCTGCATTTCCTCGCTGTTTATCAGTGTGCCATTTCCTTTGTCCTCTTTTCTTTTTATTCCCCAGGCTAGCAAGTTGATGTCTCCTGCTTTGGCTGAATATGTTCAGCTATCTGGGGACTTCAAATAGCCTTTGAGCATAGAATCACCTGGTTTGATTGCACTGTATTCACTACAGAGCACAGAAAGAAATGAGTCTACCAAAAGGCATTTGTGGTGTTCAAATCTTTCATTAGTAAACCTTAAGCTAACTTTGCCCAGGGCTTGGTTGGAGAATGTGCTTGGTCCATACAGTAAGGTGATACTAAGAGTACAGTGAAAAAGAGAAGAAAAGGCTTCCTTATCACTACAAGATTTAAACTATAAATGATTAAATTACATATTAAAACTAATAAGGCTTCACATTATAATACACATATACAAGTTATCAATTTAATAAACATAGCAATATGTGCTAATATTCTAACAAAACATATTTATAATATAGTTTATGATCATATAGGTACATGGGGCCATATTTGCTCATTATATAAAGTATGTTTCTTGCCTTACAGTGCAACAGAATGTTTGTGCTTTACAGCTCCTTTCTGTAATGCAAGTTTATAAGTCAGATGACCCATACAAATAATACTTTCTCTAAGTGGTTGATATCTGATCTTAACAGTTTTAAGCTGGACAATATATGATTACAGTGCAAAAAGGAGCTCTTTGTGACAGCTAATCTATAAATCATAATGCCTGAAGTGCACCTGTGCCCAGACTATGGACGGTAATATATTTCCATACACTTAAGAAGCAGGAAAAGAGAACAAGCCAACCCTAACCTATCTAACTGTTTGTACTGTGCAGTAATTCATTTTTAAAGATCTCTAGGGGTTGTAAACTATAATGATTTTTTACCTTAAAGGGGAGTTCCACCCAAAAGGGGAAGTTCCGCTTTAAAGATTGGTCCCCCGCTCCCCATTAAGGATTGGCACCTCTGGGGAGAGGGCTGGGTACCCGAATTTGACAGGTACCCGCTCCCACTTCTGCTGGTAGAAGTTGTCCTCCTACCCTCCCTCCCCGAAGTCTTGTGGGACACGTGACAGGTCACAGAAGACGATGGGGCCATTCAGGAAGTGCAGCGCTACTCACGCATGTGCAGTGGGCACCCGGTTTTGAAGCAGCAAGCTGTCACAGCCGGGTGCCCACACTGAAGATGCCGGCGCCTGGAATACAGGACGGCTGGTGAAACGGGCTGCGGCGGGGGCAAAACGGGATCATGGGACAGGTGAGTGGCTGTTTTTTAAAAGTCAGCCGCTACAGTTTTTGTAGCGACTGACTTTTATTTTTTTTACAGAGAGAGTGGAACTCCGCTTTAATACATTCTCTGCATTAAGGTAAAAAAACCCTCAAATACTAGTTTCCCCCAGGGACGGACTGACCATTTGGAAACTTGGGCACTGCCCGAGGGCCCAGGGTCAGTAGGGGGCCCCATGAGATGCCCCTGGTACCTTTTTCATAGGCCTTTTTGAGTTTGAGCAAGGACACAGGGACCCCATGATCACCTATTGCCCGGGGGCCCCATGAGTTGTCAGTCCGCCCCTGGTTTCCCCCCACCAGTCTCCTTAACACTTATCTGACTTCTCCATCGATCCAGCATTGTGCCCGCTTGTACATTTTATCTCACTTCTCCCTGTTCTTACAGGCTTTGCTGAGAGCAGCAGGATCCATTGACTCCTTCTGCTGTCTGTCAAATACTGTAAAGGATTAAACCCCCCCAAAAAAATGTTATTATATTGCAGCTTACCAGTCCTTACATTTGGTGGCTCCATTAACTTACTTTTTTAAGTATTTTTTTCTCCATATTTTCACCAGGCGATCCAGTCAGTAACACACTTTCCTTCTTCGGGTGTCCCCACTCCACTGGGAGATCAGCAGAGACATTTCTGGACAGCATCATTGTCAATCTGGGGAGAGGGCAGCATTAGTTGTGAAGGAAGACCGAGGGCTGGGCCCACAGATTCAGAGGGTACACGATGCCACACAGACACAGACAGCGGTTCTTTTAAAACAATTACGTTTTCTGAACAGTTATAGTGATCATGTAGTTGAGCATACGTAAACAGAATGATAACAGCGCATAACCATACAGTAAGAATAATACTGTCTAATACTAACCCCGTACTTGCGGACTTTCCCCAATGTCCAGAAAGCAGCCTGGCTGCGCCTGAATGTTCCTGAGCAAGATATAACGTTGGGGTGCACCATAAGTATTGCGCAATACTATTTGTAATCCAAAGGAAAGTGGAGTGTGTCTCTTGTAACTTTCTGGTATATCCAAAATGTCACTGACCACGTGTGGTGCGATGTGCTGCGGCAAAGCCGCACTTACAGTTCCCTGGCAGGCTCTTGGTGCTTTCTCCTGACCCACTCCAGAACCGGACCATACAGTCTGTAAGGGACCGCCCGGCGGTACCACTAGCACTCCACTGGTCGGATGTTCCCAGCGCACGGAGTCTAAGCCCCAGGGTACTTGTTCACCAGGGCCCCTGATGGTGGGGATGGACTTGGAGTAATTCTGTATTTGCAAATGTGTGCTAACTAAACCCCTGTTATAAACGCATACTGTTAGACAGGTTAATTCGGTTGTTAGCAAGCTGGCTGGCAAGTTGTCCAAGAACATTGTTCTCTCCCCCTTTTTTTCACTATGTGATGCCTGTTTATGTGTCCTTGCTTCATAAGCCAGTTATAGACTTGGGCGGGTGGCCACTTTTATGCATGTTTGAGTTTTTGGTACGTGGGTGCACTAGGGCCCTGGTTGCCATTGTGCTACATGCTGGGGTCCAGTGCACTCCTTTGCCTTTAAGAGGGGTGGCTCCCTCAGGTCCACCTGCCCTTGATCTATCCATTAAATGCATGTGCCTCTACTATGGGGACTCATAAATTTTAGAGTTAGGACCACAGATGATCAGGGTGCCGTGTCGTGGCTCTGTGGCTTACGTATGTATTTGCAAATGTGTGCTAACTAAACCCCTGTTATAAACGCATACTGTTAGACAGGTTAATTCGGTTGTTAGCAAGCTGGCTGGCAAGTTGTCCAAGAACATTGTTCTCTCCCCCTTTTTTTCACTATGTGATGCCTGTTTATGTGTCCTTGCTTCATAAGCCAGTTATAGACTTGGGCGGGTGGCCACTTTTATGCATACTTGTTCACCAGGGCCCCTGATGGTGGGGATGGACTTGGAGTACCCCAGGACCAGGTCGTGACTACTGAGGACACCCGTCAGTGGTAGGGGTATTCGCCAGGGGCTCCCACGGGAGAGAGCCAAGTATGAGGAGGTCTGGAGACCCCGTAGAGAGGGACGGATGGATGGATGGATGGCTGAGCAGGAGCAGGGTCATACAAGCCGGGTCGGTAACTATGGGGACGGTGCGGTACAGAGCAGCGGGCAGAGAATAGTCGGGTCACACGCCAGGTCAGCAACAGCAGGTCAGATCCAATAGGGGGCATTCAGGAGAGAGGTCAGGCAAGCAAGGGTCAAAACAGGAGAAAACAGCAAGGTCAGGGCACAATCCGGGTCAGCAACTTACTTCAGACAGGTTCACAGGTTCACAGGATACAAAAGACCAAAAGGCACTGAATGACAGCTCAGGGCCGTTTAAATATCCCGCCCTGCGCTGTCATTGGTGCCAGGCGCGCGCCCGCGGTCACTACTGCGCATGCGCGAACCTGATTGCTGCGGTCGGCCAAGTCCCGGCGCTCGCGTACAGGGAGGTGTACTGCGCCTGCGCCGGGACCAGCGGCGCGACGATCTCCGACATTGCCCCCCCCCTACGGGCAACCTCCGGATGCCCACCCGATCTCTCCAGCACGGGTGATCACGAAGAAACTCCCGGACTAGTCTAGGTGCGTGGACATTATGAGCCGGTTCCCAGGAATTGTCCTCAGGACCATAGCCCTTCCACTTAATTAGGAATTGGGTCTGGCCCCCCCTTCTTCGGCACTTAAGGATCGTTTCAACCTCAAATTCCTCTTGTCCTTCGACCGTTATGGCCTCAGGGGGTCTGGATTCTCGTTCTGGGAAGGCATCTGGGATCACTGGCTTCAGCAGAGATACATGGAAAACTGGATGAATTCTGAACGTGGCCGGAAGGATCAGCTCATATGCCACTTCGTTGACCATCCGCTTTACCTGAAAAGGCCCCACAAATTTAGGTCCCAATTTTTTCGAGGGACAAAGCATCTTTAAGTTGGTTGTGGCCAACCACACCTTCTGCCCAGGCCGCAACGCCAAATCCCCTCTTCGTTTCTTGTTAAACTCCTTCTTATTGTCCTCTTGGGCCCGAGCAATGGCTTCCTGGAGTAATTTGTTATTGACGGAGAAGAAGGTCAACGCATCCTGCGTGGCTGGAACTGGGCATTCAGAGACCAAGTCAGGGAGAAAGACAGGGTGAAACCCATAATTCGAAAAGAATGGGGACTGCCCCGTTGCCGAATGGCTTGCGTTGTTATAAGCGAACTCCGCCAGGGGTAAAAGAGACAGCCAATCATCCTGCAGGAAAGACGTGTAGCAACGCAAGTATTGCTCCAGGGTCTGGTTCGTCCTCTCGGTCTGACCGTTGGTCTGAGGGTGGAACGCGGAGGAGAGGGACAACTTGATGTCCAGGGCCTTGCACAGAGCCCTCCAAAACTTAGATGTAAACTGGACCCCTCGATCAGAGACGATGTCCTCGGGTACTCCATGAAGTCTAACGATCTCCCGGATAAATATTCGCGCCGTCTCGGTTGCTGACGGAGTCTTCCTTAGTGGCACGAAGTGAGCCATCTTGGATAGGCGATCAATAACCACCAGAATTGCTGTGTGGTCTTGTGACGGTGGGAGCTCGACTATGAAGTCCATCGCGATCTTCTGCCAAGGCCGTTCGGGAATCGGCAAAGGTCGCAACAGCCCCCAGGCTTTGCTCCTTGACGGTTTGCTCTTCTGGCAGATGGTACAGGATCTCACGTAGCGCTTGCAATCCTTAGCCATGTTTGGCCACCAAAACGAGCGCCGGAGAAGCTCCAGAGTCTTGACTGGGCCAAAGTGACCCGCCAGCGGGTGATCGTGGCAATGCCCCAAAACCAGGGTCCGGACTTCCTCAGGTACCACGATAGAATCCTCCTTCCACAGGAGTCCCCCTTTGTTCTGGAGGGATACCCCAACTGGGGTTGGTGTGGCCGTAGATGCTTCTATTAACTTGGAGCGAAGGTCCGTCTGGAGCGCCAAGAAGTTCCCTGAGGACAAGATAGTGTCGGGTACCAGTTCTTCTTCGGAGTCCTCAAACATACGAGATAGCGCGTCAGGCTTCGTATTTTTAGATCCGGGCCTGTAAGTAATATGAAAATTTAATCTGGAAAAGAACAGGGCCCATCTTGCCTGCCGTGGGCGTAGACGCTTGGCAGTCCTCAGATATTCCAGATTCTTGTGGTCTGTGAAAATCAATATAGGGTGTGAGGCACCTTCCAGCAGGTATCTCCATTCTTCTAGCGCTGCTTTGATAGCCAGCAGCTCTCGATTCCCGATATCGTAATTCTTCTCTGCTGGGGTGAGTTTCCTCGAGAAGAATGCTACGGGATGGAGTAACTCTTTGGTGCCTTTCCGCTGAGACAGGATGGATCCTACCGCATTCTCCGATGCATCTACCTCCAAGATGTAGGGCAGGGCCGCGTCCGGGTGGCCCAGGATGGGTGCCGAGGTAAACAGCTTTTTCAGAGCTTCGAAAGCTTTTTGAGCCTCTGGTGTCCATTTGAACCGGGTTCCAAGTTTGGTTAGTTGGGTAATGGGGGAGACCAGACCCGAGAAGTTTTTGATGAACTTCCGATAAAAGTTCGCGAACCCTATAAACCGTTGGACACCTTTTTTGTCCGTGGGTTCAGGCCAATCTAAAATTGCAGAGACCTTCTGGGGGTCCATCGCGACCCCCGCAGTGGAGATAATCAGGCCTAGAAACGTGATGCTAGATTGCTCAAAGCAACATTTCTCCGCCTTAGCATATAACCCATGCTGCCACAATCGCCCCAAAACTTTTGCCACATGTATCCTATGATCCTCTAGAGAGGGTGAAAAAATTAGTATGTCGTCCAAGTAGACGATAACGAAGACATCCAAAAAATCCCTGAAGATGTCGTTCACAAAGTGTTGGAAGGTGGCTGGTGCATTGCACAGCCCAAATGGCATGACCAAGTATTCAAAGTGGCCAAACCGGGTACGGAAAGCAGTTTTCCACTCGTCCCCCTCTCTTATGCGTACCAGGTTATAGGCCCCCCTTAAATCAAGCTTTGTGAAAATAGCCGCAGCCTTTAGGCTCTGAAACAGTTCTGGTACCAATGGCAATGGGTAACGATTTTTTATCGTGACCCTGTTCAGCTCCCGGTAGTCAATACAAGGTCTCAGGGTTGTCTTTTTTCTCCACGAAGAAGATTCCCGCTCCTGCTGGAGAAGTGGAGGGGCGGATGAATCCCTTCTGGAGGCTGTCCTCGATATATTCCTTCAGGGCCCCCAATTCAAGCTCAGATAGGGGGAAAATACGCCCAAAAGGGATTTCAGAGCCTGGTAACAGGTCGATTGGACAGTCATACGGGCGATGGGGGGGCAGAGTGTCGGCTCCCCGCTTACTGAACACATCCAGGAACCCATGATAGGCTGCGGGAATAACCTGTTTCAAGTCGGAGTCTCCTTCGGAGCAAAGGAGAACTCGGGGCCCCGCGGGGCCCGAAGTGCGACAATGTTCCCGACAGTATGGGGAAGGGAACGAGATTGACTCGGTCTCCCAGTCAATCTGGGGGTTATGGGCCCGTAACCATGGGAGCCCCAGAATGACTGGGAAAAGAGGTGATGCAATAGCGTCCAGGCGGAGGAACTCCTGGTGCTGGTTGGCAATGATAGTGGCAATGGGGGGAGTTTCCTGATTAACTACCCCCAATTTTATCTGGGAACCATCAGCCAAAAAGATGTTGACGATCTCCGACACAGTCACTTGTTTCCTGGTCTCGTTGTGAATCTTCCTTAGGTGCCCTCGCCAGATTCCACTGTGAGCCGTAAATCCTCTTCCAGGCCCCACACCGATTCTCCAGACGTCCTCAGCATCCATCAGCCAGACCCAGACTCCACTTCCTCCTCAGCACAGGAACTCCTCCCCTTCCCATAGAGTTTGTGATGCAGTAAGTCATTTCTTAATTGCAGCCTCAAACCTGCATTTACAGTTCACTACGACCCTTCTGAGGGTCCTACTCTGCCCCTAAATTAGTATTCATTAAACTTTATAGGGTAAATAAGCATTTATCTTGTCTTAGCAAAAGTCACTACAAAATCGATTCTTGTACTTTGCTGCCATCTACTGACCAAAGAGCATATTGAAGTTTAACATTACACACCAGTATTAATCCATGCGTCACACCCTTACAGTTGTACTAGCAGATTTGAATAGACTTGACCAACAAATTAAAGCTGAACTCCCGCTAACACTTTTTAGACAGTTACACAGTGTTTTTTCTTTTGGGATAAAAGTTTTATATAAATGAATATGAACTGATTATTGTAAGCACCCCTGTTGGTATTAAATAGTTTGTCTCAACCCTCCAACTGCCACTTTTGCTAGACTGCTTGACCTGTTAAAGGAATTTGAAAACTAACAGATGTAGCACCCCTCTAGTTAGCAAGGGGGAGCCAGCTAATTTTTCCCAGGTAGAAAGGCTGATTAGCAGCCTGGGCTAAGTCAGATGGTCAACTTCAGGTCAGGGCTGAGAGGCTCTGCAGTTCAATTCCCTGATACCTCTCCTTGCTCTAGAAACATGGAGAAGATTCTAGAAGCAGTGGGGAGGGGCTGGCCAGCACACTTAGAGGACTGTGGCCAATCCCCAAGCAGGAGGCCTGACATGGGGCTAGGGGAGCCTTTAAGTGTGATTGAGCCTACTCAGCAGCAGGAGAGTTTGGGTGGAAGATGTGAGGAAGGCTGAGATACAGGAGCCTGGGAGGGGGCCCACGGGGAAGGAGCCTACCTACAGGTCGGGACCTGGAAAAGAGGATCAATCAGCCCCACCAGTCCCCAAAAGGAGGACCACCTATGGAGCCAGCCCAGCAGAAGGCCAACAGCCACCACCAACCCAACCAGCTCACAGGCAAGGACTGAGTGAGTAATCCTACACCCCCTGGGCCAAACAAGGGGAGAGGGCATGCTGACGGAAAACCTGACTAGCTCTGCACCCGGGACTGTTACAGTTTTGGATCTCCTTGCCCAGGGATGCATCCAGACAGCTGGGTAAAGAAGAAGATTTATCTGGGGTGGTACACCAGGAGAGGCTGGAGAGCTCTCCTAGAAGAGAATTTCCTCATTTGGACTTGTAGAGAGTTGTCCTCAGTTTGCTGTTCCTTGGGCATCCCATACTCTCTACTACCTCATTCAAGTTCAATACCCCTGATAAAACAAAAAAAAACAAGCTCAAGGACTGTTTACTGTCTCCAGAATACAAGTCTGTGAAAAATGCATGTTGCCTGGCTGTGCAGGACTATAGATGGACCCAAAACGTCAGCAACTCCTAGGGGGGTAGTGCTACACAGACTTACTGGTGGGATCACTAGATAAAAATATATGAAAAAAGTCTAAAAACAAAAACTAATGCAGCCACCACATCTACAAACTGGTAAGCTGCTTTTTTGATTGAACATTGCTTTAAGGGCTCGTGTACACTGCAGCTGCTAAACTGACGTTCCGGAGCTGTTTAGCGTTTTTTTTAGCAGCCTCTGAACTCTCCCTAATGTTTTCCTATGAGTCCATGTACACATAGTCGTTTACAGGCAGTTGAGTTTACAGTCGTTTTTTTGAACGCACCAAACTTGTGTTCAGGAGTAGATTTTACCGGCGTTTCAAAGCCAAACGCTTATAAACGCGGTTAACCGCGTTTATAAGCGTTTGCGTTTAGAAGCGTTTTTTAACTGTTCCATGTCCAGATGCTGTCCAGAGCTTTTTTCATCATCAGAAATGCATGCAAAGTGTTTTCCATGTATTCAAATGGACCCAGTACACCAGCGCAGTCAGTTCCAGGTTTCGCGTGAAGAAAAAATGTTAGAACGTGCCGCATTATGCTCATGATGGGATCCATCGTGAATACAACCAGAAAAGAAAGGTCATCTCAACACATACTGCTCTCTCTGCTTCTGCTTGCTCCATTTCTCCTAAAAAGTCTGAAATAGTTAATTATTTACTATTTTTCAGTGCTTTTTCTGGGCATTTTGGAAGGTCTCCTGAGGTTATCTTTTAAAAACGCTTCTAAACGCCAGCTCGCAAAAACGCGATATGCAAATGAGGCTAAACTGACATTTTTTTTAAACCTACATTTTCCAGCAGTTAGTTTTCATCGTTCAGAAGAGTTTTCCAAATGCCCCGTGTACATGAGCCTTAAGGGGTTTTTTTTCACCTTTATTTTTATCTGGTCATCCTACCTATAATATACTTCCTGTGCCAGAGAGAACATGCCCACTCACTGTTCTGTTCTGTTGTCACCCTAGGTTGCCCTCCCCTTCTTCGCATCTCCATATCTTTGGGAGGAGTGGTTGTGTAGTTCACAGAAGATAGCTGGGAGAACATTATTTGAGATCTCAGTTGAATACACAGGAAGTTACATGGACAATGCATTTCTGTAAAGATTATTATTATTATTATACAGGATTTATATAGCGCCAACAGTTTGCTCAGCGCTGTACATTACAATGGGAGACAGTACACGAGACAGTACAGTAACAATACGATTCAATACACGAGGGGTTCGAGGGCCCTGCTCCTTGGAGCTTACAATCTAGGAGATCAGCATGTTTTTTTACTGTGCAAAAAGAAAATGAATGCAGCCACCAACATCTAAGGACTGGTAAGCAGCAAAATATTACAATTATCTTGGACTTTACGTATAGTTTAATGATCACAGCAAAAATTCTGACGTTAGGTTTTAGCCTTTGTGTTTAAATTAAAAGCCTGGCAGGCTTCCAAGATTCTTCAATAATAATAGACAAAAACCAATGATCCAATGCGTCTGATGTTAAAATGGCTCTAAAGGCTGAAGTTTTTTTACGCCAATGCATTTTCTGTATTAAGGTAAAAATTCTTCTGAGCACAGCTGCCCCCCCCAGCCCCTTCATACTTACCTGAGTCCAATCTCAATCCAGTGCTTTGCATGAGAGCAGCAGATCTCTTAGCACTCATAGAGGAGGAAGCAGGGGTCAAGGACCAAGCCACTCTTTGTGTGTCTGTGAACACACAGAGCTGGCTCAGGAGCAAGCACGCATGAGTGCTGCCATAGCAAGCGGTTTGCTATGATGGGCACTCGATGGCGGGAGGAGCCAGGAGCGCTGCGGTGGAACCGAGAAGAGGAGGATCCAGGCTGCTCTGTGTAAAACCACTGTACACAGCAGGTTAGTAAATCCTGCTTGTTATTTTAACCCCTTGCCCTCCAGAGGATTCACCCCCCTTCCTGACCAGGCCATTTTTTGCGATACGGCACGGCGTTACTTTAACTGACAATTGCACAGTCATGCAACTCTGCACTCAAATAAATGTATGTACTTTTTTCCCCACAAATAGAGCTTTCTATCGGTGGTATTTGATCATCTGTGCGGTTTTTTTTTTTTGCGCTATAAAAAAAATGACAATTTTGAGAAAAAAAAACAATATTTTTGACTTTTTGTTATTAAACATGTCCAGGAAAAAAAATTAAAAAAATCTAATTTTATTATAAATTTAGGCCAAAATGTATTCTGTGACATTACTTTGCTAAAAAAAAATCCTAATATGTGTAAATGAATTGGTTTACATGAAAGTTATAGCGTTTACAAATGGCGGTATATATACTGGAATTTTTTTTTTTTACTAGTAATGGCGGTGATCAGCGACTTATAGCGGGACTGCGGTGGGCATTCTGACACTGGGGGGGGGAACTGACTTGGTGTCACTGACATTCCCAGTGACACCAATACAATGATCAGTGCTAAAAAAAAGCACTGTCTGTACTAATGGCACTGGGCAGGAAGGGGTTAACATGAGGGGCGATCAAAGGGTAAACTGTGTGCAGGGAGTGTTTTACTAGGGGGCGGTGTGTTGATGCTTCACTGTAAGCACACTGCTGTGAATTGCTGTGCTGTGCACAGCCATCCAGAGCAGTGTGTCCGAGCCGACAGGTAGGAGGACTGTTAGGAAACAAAGCAGCCCTCCTCCCAGTCGGAGATCTTCGGTAATCACCGGGCACCAGCTGGTAATCATGGGCCGGGACCCGGTGATTGACAGCCGCACATGGTGGTACGGGTAGGGCGCGTACAGCTCACGCACGCCCTCTACCCAGAAACACAAAATCACGTATTTATATGTGATTTTACGCACCCCTGCCGCCCTGTAGCAGTATACCTGGGATGTCAGGATGTGGTTAAAGAAAAAAAAATTTGTACGTTTACAATCACTTTAACTTTGAAAATAAATCTCTCCACAATGCCTGGAGCTACAGAGGTTAATCAGGGCTTGGTTTAAAGTGCTTTTACTGATAGTTTAGAATATGTAAATACTTAAAGTGGAATTCCAGGCTCTTTCTAACCATGCTTAAACCTGCTTACGCCCATATGGACCAGTCCTGATCCATTCCTCTAACAAACACGGAAGGAGATCCGTCCCCCTCTGTCTTAGATCGGATTGGAGGGCAGTCAAGTGTAAATGGACAGTGGAGTCTGTTTACACTCACCAGTCCGCTAAGCAGAGTGGGCTCTGTCTGTGTCTGCTCTGCAGAAACTGAATGGACATGGACCTGTCATCCTCCCGTTCCTCCTCTGTTCAGCATGAGGTCAGTGGACAAATCCCCTCCTGATCATAATGGAGTCCACCCCATGTGAAAGGGGCCTCAATCCTTTTCTAACTACCCTGTGAAAGGAAGATTCTTACACTCACCTGTTCTGAGAGCACTCTGGTCTGGTCGCGTGATCTTCCCAGTGGCTGGCTTCAGGGGAGAAGAGAGATTACCAACACCGGCTGAAATGCTTGTGCGGTGGTGTCACCCAAAGGCTTGCTATAGGGCATCTGTTGTCAGCTGTCCCTCCTCTCCCCTGATCCAGCTGTTGGGATCACATGACTGTACCTGAGCCTTCTCAGAATAGGCAAGTGTAGGACATCTTCCATTCACAGTGTAGTTAGAATAGCCTATGATTGGCTATCACAGTTATCAGTCACTGTGAAGCCCGCCACTGTGTTTTAACTCTCTCTGAATGGAGGGGAAAGATACATTGTATCTCTCTTATTGCAGAGACAAAAAAAAGACAATGTGTAAAAAAAATAAACAAAAATAATAATAATTAAAAAAATATATAAATAATTAAAAAAAAACCTAGATCAAGGTGTGATCTAGGTCAGTGCCAGAGTTAGTGTTAGGGTCAAAGGTCAGGATCAAAGGTTAGGGTCAGTATTTTTTGTGCGGTATTTTTTACTTTATTTTTTTTTAAATTAGTGTCAGTGTATTTTAGCTAGGATAAAAATAAAGAAAAAGAAAAATGTGGACTATTGTTTCTGGGCTGTACTATGGATACAAACAACACTAATATACACATATGTGGTATTGCTGCGATCGTGAGGAGCAGGAGAATTTATTTTGGGTTGTTTTTTGGTGGTAGGTTATGGTAGTGGCAGGAAATACTCAGCTATATTTAAAAAAATGATTTTTTCTTACTATTTTGGTCCAGTTTTCCTTTGACAATAACAAAATATCCATTACCATTTACCACCAAATGAAAGACAAACTTGTCCTGAAAAAAAGATATAAATCACCTGGATAATCCAACATAACAAACACTTTATTCCTGAGCTAGGAAAGGACTCAGTAGACCCAATAGGAATGTTCTGGAATTTTCTGGAATATGCACTGCTTGCTGCCCTCAACAGACCAGGGTGGTCCAAATACACTGGATATAAGTGGAGAAACAGAAAAAGGGCGCACCGACCTAGTGCATTATCGTTTCAAATAATTTATTGAAGAAACAAAATAGGTATCATACTCACAATGGACATATTAACACAGGCATGTCAAACTGAATAGAGGACACAACCTCAGAGGTTGTGTCCTCGAAACGCGTTAGCCAGTTGGTCATCCAGGGTTCCATCGTATGGACTCAGATGTTGTTTGGATCATACATCTTGTTCAGTTTGACATGCCTGTGTTAATATGTCCATTGTGAGTATGATACCTATTTTGTTTCTTCAATAAATTATTTTAAACGATAATGCACTAGGTTGGTGAGCCCTTTTTCTGTTTCTCCATTTATAAATCACCTGGATGCACAAAGTAGTTGTGTTGATATGTACGGATTTGCTAACATAAGTCAAAGTTGCCAATTTGTGCTTAGTCATTAACATTTGTTTTACCTTTAGGCATTAAGGGGTTAAGCATAGTTAGGAGGAGTTTGGAATTCCACTTTAAGTGCGCATAGTCTGGGCATAGGTACACTCTTAAAGTGTTACTAAACCCAGGCGCCTGCATTCATTATATCTAGTCTCTCACAGTACACAGAACATGGAAATGCAGCTATTTTAGTAAATATAAACTGCTAAATACCTTTTCTCATCAGCAGTTAGAGCAGTCTTGTGACTTCTATCAGTGTTCAGCAGAGCACTGGTTAAAGTTTGTAGGAGGAGTTTTTTCTGCCCTAGGAGGATGCAGAACCACTGACCTCTGGACAGTGCTGATTGGCCCTGTGCTGATCACATGCACTCACCCAAGAAAAACATAACCTATCTAGCAATACACAGTAAACTGAGCATGTCCACAGTGTCTCCACATGGTATATGTTATCAGGAGATAAGGGGGGGGGGTAGTGGAAGAAGGGGAGGATCATAGAAGACATAATCAAACAGCATTTTTACACAATGCAGGGTATTAACCCCTTAGGTTCCACAGTGAGTATAACAAGAATGCTTTACTGCATACACAGACTGATTTTACTGTTTTGGGTTTGGAAACACTTTAATTCCATAACATACGGAAAATTAATTGTTAAAGGGTTGGAAAATGTTCGTACATTGAAAAGTCTGTTTTTTTATTGTTATCATTCCAGAGAATTCTTTCCACTTTCTAACCTAGTGATACAAATCCAACAATGAATCTAAACCAAAGACTGAAAAAAATCATTTAGACTGAATTACAAACCATTTGGGTGATAAACCTATATGCATTCCAACTGCATGTTTAATTGTTCCCTGGAGTTCCACTTTAACTCACCCCACCCAAAACTGATTTTCCTAAACTGATTGGAAACTATGAGATTTTATTGCAACTTAAGGTGGGAATACACGATTAGAAAATCGACCGATCAGTCATCCGACGACCTAGAGGCATTTGTTCGTTGGTCAAAATCGTGGCCCACATGAACCAATCTAAAAAAATCATTCGTCAGGCAATACATAGTGCTGACGTCTTCCGTACAAGTGAAAGTTATGCAGTGTGCGTGTGACCTTGTAGCCACGCCCAGAACGAGCGATATACACAACAATTACCAGCAATGAGTATAATATAGTTTATTACATGACCTATATACATAAATAGTGATACATAAAATATAATCTGCAGAATTCTGGTTTCATTATCTCATTAGACCAATCTACTTTTAACATTTGGATTTTTCATTCGTGTTTACGAAGATTCCTTGGACATAAACATCCGGGTCATCTTCTGTTTGCACTCATGCATGATAGCGCTTGATATATTTTTTTCGTATGACCGTCATAGAAAATTGGTCGTTCGTATGCGAAACGACAACATTTTTCACTGTTGTTCAACCAGATTTTTTCGTTCACAATATCGTTATCGGTTAAAACATCCTGCTCATCAACGAAGAGAAAATTGTTCGATCAGTGGTTCTGCAAAATTTTTCGGACGATTTTCTTACCGTGTGTATGAGGCATTAGACTTCATGACAAAGCACGGAGATTAGTCGGGCCACAGACACTAAGCAGCCCAAAACATTTGCATGATGTCTGCCCAGAGAGACAGTTTATAAATTCACATTGTAGAAACATTCCTTAATATGCTGCACAATCAATGCTTCAATTAAAACAAGACTTTCAGGGGATCGGATACCACTTAGTGCAATAGGATCTCTGTGTTGTCTGAACCAGCATGCACAATATTTGAACTGCTCCTCCAGCACAGGATTGAAATATATGAAAAAGACAGCCAAATGTCAATATCTCTGGCAAGCTTGTAGGTTTGTTATATAAGAGTTTATTTCTTTTATCGGTAACATGGCTCAAGTGACTTCTTCCATCAATACAAGTCTCAAGCTATGCATTTAACCTTTCGGTCCACAGTTTAAGACCTCAGAGCTCCAGTTTACATAATCCCCCCTCCCCCATCTAATCTAAAGGTTTTAGTTATCCAACATGTACCTAAAATCCTTTTAACTTACCTAAGGCTCCCTTCACACCAATGCATTTTTTCAGTGACTTTAGCAGAAACACAGTACAGTCCATTTAAGCCTAGGTTCACATCTATGCAGTTTGCGTTTGAGCTGTTTCTGCATTGCGTTTTGCTGTTTTGCACCTGTGTTTTTGATGGGTATTTGCAGCATTTTTTATGCGTTTTGCTTTTCTTTTTCTTGTTGCTAGCCAGATTTAAAATGCAAAATGCATCAAAAATGGATAAAAAATGCAGGAAAAAATCACTACATGCTTGACTAGTGCACCCGAGATAGGTTCATCCAGACCCCACTACACCACCATTACCCTTCCATACCAACCCCCTTTACTTACTATACTTACAGAAAACACAACACCAATTTTGGAGTAAAATGGCCAACACGGCCTTTTATTAACAAATCGAGTTTAAACACATCAACCATTCCTTATAACAGAAAACATAAAGAGTTGTCGTTGGTCTTTGAAGGCACCCCCAAAACGATCCGAAATGCACCTGCGGACAACCATATTCCACTAGGCCTCCAGCTGCAACCAACCAGCTTGGAGACAACCATACCGTCCGCAGTGCAGCACCACCACCTTCCAGTTAAACCTTGGTTAACTGGAATGTTCCCGGGCACACCATACCAACGATGGGTCCCACACCATTTTGTACCTCCAAGATAAGAACCGCCTCCAAAGACCAACCACCGCCCAGGAACCAAAATAACCCCCCCCAGGAGGAACACTACACTCACCAAACAGGGAGGGCGGGAGGGAAGCTCTCTCTCCCACGTCCAGCTCCCAACTGACGCCCCTCCCCAGAACACCCCACCCTAAAGTGCAGGAGACCCCACCTACACTCTCCTCTACCAGATCCCCCAGCTATCCTTTCCCAACCCTAATACAATCATTAACCCTCACACGTCTTCCTTCCCACTCTGGGCCTAGTCATGCCTGCCCTGCGCTAATTCTTTTCTTCTTTTATCGCTGCAGACATTTCTTTTCTGCAGCGTTTCCATTGAAGTCTATAGAACCAAAAACACAACTTTTTGCATTCAAAAAAGTCCCTGACCCTTTTCAAAAAACGCACCGGGTGAAAATGTGGAGATTTGAACGTGTCCCATAGGATATCATGTTACCCTAGGTTCACACCTAAGCATTTTCTGCAGCGTTTTGCATTTTCCATTTACCATGATTTCCTATGGGACACATTCACATCTCCACGTTTTCACCCAGTGCATTTTTGGAAAGGGTCAGGGACTTTTTTTAATGTAAAAAGTTGCGTTTTTGGTTCTATAGACTTCAATGGAAATGCTGAAGAAAAGCATGTAGTGTGTTTTTTCTGTGTTTTTGATGCGTCTTTGCTGGGTTTTTGATGTGTTTTGCATTTTAAATCTGTCAAGCAACAAGCACAATTACAAAAAATGAACCTCTCCCCCGCAAAACACAAAACGCGTCAAAAACGCAGGTGCAAAATGCAATGCAGAAATGGCTCAAATGCAAACTACATAGGTTTGAACCTAGCCTTAAATAGACTGTACTGCGCAAAACACAAAATGCTGTGGAAAACGCTTAGGTGTGAACCTAGGGTTACAGAGTTTCCTATGGAATATGTTCACATCTATGTTTTCTTGAGCTGCTGCGTTTTTGGAAAGGGTCCGGGACTTTTTTAAAAGCAAAAAGCAGCATTTTTGCTACAATAGAGTTTAATGAAGAAGCTGTTGAAATGCATGGTAGTGCATTTTTGCCACGTTCTTGACAAAAAGAAAAGCAGTAAGATAGATCTCCTGAAGCCAACAACAATAGACACCCTCCAGCAACACTAGACCCTCCCCCACAACAAAATACCACCCCAGTAACAGTAGATTCACCCCAGCAACAATAGAACCCCAGCAGCAACAACAGATCTCCCAGCACCAATCAATAGACCTCTCCCTCAACAATGGATCCCTCCCATCAAAAATTAATCCCCCACCAGCACAAAGAGACCTCCTCAGCAACAATAGACCCCACTCAAAAATAGATCCCCTCCAGCGACAATAGATCCATTGACAGCCAGCATAAATAGACCTTCCAGCACACCCCAGCACCCCTTGCCATTACATAATTTCAGGGCCGTAGGTGCCAGAACTGTGTTCCCCCACGTTCCTGCTGAAAAAAAGCCCTGATGATACCTGATAACATGTATGATAATAGCAAAGAGCACAGCAGGCCGTAGAAGCCTGAGGGTTAGAGCAGTAGTAAACAAATTCTTAATACTTTTACCTACAGGGAAGCTTATAATAAAGTTTACCTGTAGGTAAAATGAATATTTCTTAAACGTGCACCATTTAGGAGGTATTCTAGTGAGCGGGAGCTGGTGACGTCACCGGTGCATGCACTCTGAAGGAACCCTATACCCAGGGGCGGACTGACAGCTCATGGGGCCCCCCGGGCAATAGGGGATCTTGGGGCCCCTGTGTCCTTGCCCAAACTCAAAAAAGCCTATGAAAAAGGTACCAGGGGCATCTCATGGGGCCCCCTACTGACCCTGGGCCCTCGGGCAGTGCCCGAGTTTCCAATTGGTCAGTCCGCCCCTGGCTATACTCGTGCCGTTCCTTCAGAGCTGTGTGCCACAACGGTAGCTCCCACCCGCACACGGGGGGAGTGATGTCATCTCGACTTCTGCCATTGAAGAGGAAGAAGGACTGGGTGAAGATGGAAGCCTCTGCATCGGTGACAACGCGCCACTGGAGGGCTTCGTTCTCAAGTAAGTCTTTCATAGTGTGCTAATATGCAATGCATACTAGCACATTATGACATCACCTTGCAGGAGAAAATCTTTTTTTTCTAATTATTACCACCTAATCTGGAACACCGGGTTCTAATTTCTAGATTTGAAGTGGTAGTAAACTTAAGCTGGCCATACACATATAGATTTCTGTTCAAGAATTTTCATGTCAAGAAAATTTGTTTGATTTTCTAATCATTAATGGGGTCAAATCAATGTTTGTTTTCGACAGCAGTGACCGGAAAAGGTGCAGGAAAAAAAACTTCTCAATCAAACACATTTTTGGCCAGTGTATGTGATTATCCTTCAGAAATTACATTCATTTTAAAATTGAATGTTAATCAAAATTTAATATAGAAACATCATCCTTGAAAAACTGGGAAAACATCCTCTCCAACACAATTACAGACAGAATGTGGAGAAAAACCTTTACTCTCACATATAAATCCTCTCACTGCAGTACACATTGGGAATCGTACCTGAAAATATTGCATTAATGGTATCTAACTCCTATTAGACTATCAAAAATATATCCTACCCAATCATCACAGTGTTGGCAACAATGCGGTGATCCAGGATCCACATACCATATATTGTGGTCCTGCAAAGCTCTCAGATTCTTTTGGAACAGATTGTTCAATCTAATATCTGAATTAGTCGCAAAGAAAATTGAGCCTAACCCCGCTCTAGCATTACTACATATAGGAATTGATTAATTTCATCCTATCTCCCGAATCATAATAATTCATAATAATACATAATAATACTATTTGCCACTAAAAACAACATTGCCAGATTGTAGAACTCACTTACCACACCATCCATGTCTATGATCCATCCAGGGGCAGACTGACCATTCAAGCACTGCATGAGGGCCCAGGGTCAGTAGGGGGCCCCATGAGATGCCCCTGGTACCTTTCATTGGCTTCCTTGGGTGTGGGTGAGGCCATGGGGGCCCCATGATCCCCTATTGCCCAGGGGCCCCATGAGTTGTCAGTCTGCCCCTGGATCCATCATGACATTATTTATTTATTTCAGGTACTTATAAAGCACCATCAATTTTACACAGTACTTTACATATATATTACATTCAGATCAGTCCCTAACCCTCAAGGGGCATACAAGCTAAGGTCCCTAACTTACATCCATACACATACTAGGGCCAATGTAGACAGGATCCAATTAATCTACCAGCATGTCTTTGGAGTGTGGGAGGAAACCCACACAGGCACAGAGAGAACATGCAAACTCCAGGCAGGTGGTGCTGTGGTTGGGATTTGAACCAACAACCTCAGTATTGCCAGGTGGAAGTGCTAACCATTTAGCCACTGTGCTGCCCTAAACTTCCACTGTGAAATGGAGAAAAGATTTGTTCTCAACATCTTCTTCTATACTAAATTCAAAAACCTTTGGTCACTATGGTCAAGTAACCCTAAATGTACAATTAATTTCTAATAGCTCACAAACATAATGGAGTATGTATAACTAATCTAAAGTTCTCTGCCTCATAACTGAACTGGTTACTGTTCAAGCTTTTCTCCCCTAGTTCACATCCTTCCCTCCATTCCCTCCCCTCCCTCACCTCCACCCTATACTCACCCCAAGTTCGATGTTATACTATACTCTGTACGTCATTTCCAATGACTACATGTAACTTTGATAGATATATGATTTGTCACTCCGGAAAGCCATGATGTATACTGCTCACAATGTATAACTGAGAATCTATATGTTCTTTCCCTGTTAAGAGCTCATGTACACTGCAGCTGATAAACTCATGTTTAGGAGCTGTTCAGCGTTTTTTTCAGCAGCCCCTGAACTCCCCCTAATGTTTTCCTATGTGTCCATGTACACATCTTTGTTTACAGTCGTTTACAGGCATTTGAGTTTACAGTTGTTTTTTTGAACACAGAAAACTTGCGTTCAGCAGTCGATTTCATCAGCGTTTCACACGCAAAATGCTTGTAAACACTTCTAAACATGGCAAATCACGTTTATAAGCGTTTGCGTCTGAAAAGTTTTTTTTAACTCTTCGAGTTCCCAATGCTGTCCAGAGCCTTTTTTCATCATGAAAAATGCATGAAAAGCGTTTTCAAGCTACTCAAATGGACAAAACACTAAACACAGGATGTTCCCACCAAGCATCTTACACATTGTAATGACCAATTCACACCTTAGACCTCTCCCACCTTTGGAAACAAAAGATATGTTAATGACCATTCACACCTGAAATTCCTCATGAAGACCCCCTGCCAGGTGACCTTAATGACTCACTCCACCAAACACCTTTCCCAGCCTTGGAAACAAAAGAAATGTTATTGAACAACTCACACCTAATTATCTCAACACGTACTGTTGTCTCTGCTTCTACTCTCTGTATTTCTCTGAAACAGTCTGAAATAGTTAATAATTTACCACTTTTCAGTGCATTCTGGGCATTTGGGAGGTTCTCCTGTGCTTATCTTTAAAAAATGCTTCTAAATGCAAACGCACATAAATGAGCATAAACGCGCATAAACAAGCATAAACGCGTTGTGCAAACGTGACTAAACAGACGTTTTTTAACCTACGTTTTCCAGCAGTCAGTTTCCATCGTTCAGAAGTGTCCCGTGTACATGGGGCCTAACTTATAAAATTCAATAAAACAATTTAAAAATAAAATCGAACGTTAAAAGCTAAAGACAATTTTCGAACAACATTCGTCCATTCATTGAATGTGAAAAAAAATTTCGTACAACTTTTTTTACGAATATTCTCGGCCAAAAATCTACACTTGTACGACCAGCTTAAGGCGAGGACTTACTTTTTTTCATGTGACAAATCTGCATTTTTGTGAAAATTCACAACATGAAAATGAATATACCAAGTCAATTTTGTTTGTCCTATGTTCAAGTACAGTTGCAAGAAAAAGTATGTGAATCCCTTGGGATTACATGAAGTTTTGCATGAATTGGGCATAAAATGTCCTCTGAACTTCATCTAAGTCACAACAATAGAACACAGCCTACTGAACATAATACTACACAAACATTAGATGTTGCATGGTTTAATTGCACATAACATGTAAACATTCACAGTGCAGGGAGGAAAAAGTATGTGAACCTTTGGACTTAATAACTGGTTGACCCTCCTTTGGCAGCAATAACCTCGCTCTCTTAAGGTCATGCCACAGCATTTCAATCGGGTTGAGGTCAGGACTCTGACTGGGCCACTCCAGAAGGCGTATTCTGTGCTGTTGCAGCCATTGTTTTGTTGAAATACTTGTATGCTTTGGGTCATTGTCCTGTTGCATCACCCATCCTCTGCGGAGCTTCAGCTGGCGGACAGATGGTCGTACGTTTTCTTGCAAAATGTCTTGATAAACTCTGGAATTCATTTTCCCATCAATGACAACAATCCATCCAGGCCCTGAGGCAGCAAAGCAGCCCCAAACCATGATGCTCCCTCCGCCATGTTTTACAGTGGGGATGAGGTTTTGATGTTGGTGTACTGTGCCTTTTTTTCTCCACACATAGTGTTGTGTGTTCTTCCCAAACAACTCAATCTTGGTTTCATCTGTCCACAGTATATTTTGCCAGTAGTGCTGTGGAACATCCAGGTGCTCTTTTGCAAACTTCAAACGTGCTGCAATATTCTTTTATGACAGCAATGGCTTCCTCCGTGGTGTCCTCCCATGTACTCCATTCTTGTTTAATGTTTTCCTTATTGTAGATGTGTCAACAAAAATGTTAGCATGTGCCAGAGATTTCTGTAGGTCTTTAGCTGACACTCTGGGATTCTTCTTTACCTCATGCAGCATTCTGCGCTGTGCTCTTGCAGTCATTTTTACAGGACGACAACGCCTAGGGAGAGTATCAACAGTGCTAAACTTTCTCCATTTGTAGACAGTCTGTCTTACCGTGGACACATGAACATCAAGGCTTTTGGAGATACTTTTGTAACCCTTTCTAGCTTCATGCAAGTCAACAATTCTTGATCGTAGGTCTTCTGAGAGCTCTTTTCTGCGAGGCATGGTTCACATCAGACAGTGCTTCTTGAAACCAGTAAACCCAAAACAGGTGTGTGTTTTTTAAGGGCAGGACAGCTGTCAGCAACACATCCAATATCATCACACTGATTGGAGTCAAGGTTGGCTCACTCCTGGCTCCAATTAGCTCTGGGAGAAGTCATTAAGCTAGGGCCTCACATACTTTTTCCTCCCTGCACTGTGAATGTTTACATGTTATGTGCAATTAAACCATGGCAACATCTAATGTTTGTGTAGTATTATGTTCAGCAGACTGTGTTCTTCTATTGTTGTGACTTAGATGACGTTCAGAGCACATTTTATGCCCAATTCATGCAAAACTCCACGTAATCCCAAGGGGTTCACATAGTTTTTCTTGCAACTGTATATCACATTTATGTGTAGGCCCTATGTGAATTTCATATGACTGTAAATGCACCTCTTTTTGCTCTTGGGGAGGGGTTTAGAGAAGAGGGAAGGTATGGGGAATGTTGGAACGTCTAGTGGCCACTGGTCCATGTGCTGCTCACTGTACAGCAACTAACTGGATAGGGAAAGTCAGTGGCTGCCTGAAATTACTGGGGGGCGTTACTGCAGAACATGGTAGAGGTTTTCTATTGAAAGGGCATGCAGGGTGAGCTACTTTTCTACTCTATTCAAACCCTGAGTTTGTTGTTCATTTGAGAACACCAGTGCACTTTAAGTTATAAAAGTTAACAGTATAAAACCGTACATAATGTTTTATTAGAGTTATTTAATTTACAAATTAGTACAAATGTTCAAATACATGAAATTTTATCAAAGTATGTGCACGTTAATGTTATTCTAATGAAATGACTCACTTCTTATTCATACCAGTCTACAAAACACATTACACATCATAAAGATTAATCATGTGAAAACCAAGGTAAAATGCTGCTTTCTCTACAGACTTAGTTGTAGTGATGGGCAAACCTTTTTCTGGTTTGACGCACAAAGGCTTCTGCAAGCCTTGTCCACAATTAAATAAACCCGAATATAGAGGGGGTAAATCTTGCAGTCATATTATAGTCATTTTTTAGGACTAATAGGCAAACTATTGTAAAAAAAACATGGAAAACAGGACACTGACATGGAGAAAATATACAAAGGAAAAAAAAAAATATTGCAGGGAGATGGTCCTTTCATGTGGATTCAAGGGCAACATTGAAAATACACCAATTCTTTAAACGACATTCTTGGGGGATTTCCTAAAGCTGTGTGTGGTGTTAGAGAACAGTATGATTTTCATGAACAGTCTAGTGCAGGGGTCTTGAATTAAAATTTACGGAGGTCCAGTCAGCAAAATTTCTTTCCAGCAGAGGTCCAAATCTTGCTAGTGCAATTACACATCATGGTCCCTCGGTACATTATCATCTTAAGCGTACCTTTTACATTGTAGTCCCCTTTACATCACAGTCCCCTCTTTAAAGCAGTCCTACAGTGTCCTCAGTTCCCCTTCACATCACTGCCCCCCATTACCTCGCAGTGCCCCTTAACACAACACAGCGCCTCTTAACACAACACAGCGCCTCTTAACACAACACAGCACCCCTTAACACAACACAGCACCCCTAACACAACACTGCGCCCCTTAACACAACACAGAACCCCTAAACAAAACACAGTGCCCCTAACACAACACAGTGCTCCCTAAATAACACAGCACCCCTTACACAACACAGAACCCCTTAACAAAACACAGCACCCCTTAACACAACACAGAGCCCCCTAACACAACACAGAGCCCCCTAACACAACACAATGCCCCTTAACACAACACAGCACCCCTAAACAAAACACAGCGGCACTTAACACAGAGCCCCCTAACACAACACAACGCCCCTTAACACAACACAGCACCCCTTAACATAACACAGTGCCCCTTAACAAAATGCAGCACCCCCTAACATAACACAGCACCCCTAACACAACACAGTGTCCGTTAACACAACACAGTGATCCTAACACAACACAGCACCTTTTTACACAACACAGAGCTCCCTAACATAACACAGCGCCCCTTAACACAACACAGAACCCCTAAACAAAACACAGCTCTCCTTAACATAACACATTACCTCTTAACACAACACAACGCCCCTAAACAAAACACAGTGCCCCTTAACACAGCACCCCTTAACATAACACAGAGCCCCCTAACACAACACCCCTTAACACAGCACAGCACGCCTAACATACACAGCGCCTCTTAACAAAACACAGCACCCTTAACATAACACAGCGCCCCTTAACACAACACAGTGACCGCAACACAGCACAGCACCCCTTAACACAACACAGAGCTCCCTAACACAACACAGCGCCCCTTAACACAACACAACACCCCCTAACATAACACAGCACCCCTTAACACAACACAGAGCCCCCTAACATAACACAGCCCCCTTAACATAACACAGCACCCCTTAACAAAACACAGCACCCCTTAACATAACAAAGCACCCCTTAACACAACACAGAGCCCCCTAACATACCACAGCACCCCTTAACACAACACAGAGCCCCCTAACATAACACAGCAGCCCTTAACATAACACAGCACCCCTTAACACAACACAGTGCCCTTTACCACAACACAGCGCCCCCTAACATAACACAGCACCCTTTAACACAACACAGCGCCCCTTAACATAACACAGCACCCCTTAACACAACGCAATGCACCTAACATAGCACAGCACCCCTTAAAACAACACAGAGCCCCCTAACACAACACAGAGCCCCCTAACACAACACAGAGCTCCCTAACACAACACAGTGCCCCTTAACACAACGCAGCATCCCTTAACAACATGCAGCACCCCCAAACATAACACAGTGCCCCTTAAGATAACACAGTGCCCCTAACACAACACAGTGCCCCTTAACACAACGCAGCATCCCTTAACAACATGCAGCACCCCCTAACATAACACAGTGCCCCTTAAGATAACACAGTGCCCCTAACACAACACAGAGCCCCTTTTAATGCAAGCCTCCCCCTGCACAGTCCTATAGTACCTTTGGCAGGGCAGAGGCACTAATCCTCCTAGGGTGTTCTATACCTGGGGTATTTAACATTTGTTTTTTCTGCTGCAAGGTTTCTCTCTAAAAGAGTGGGCTTTTGTTTCAGTGGTGGTATTTTGGGTTTTTCATTTCTATTGTTGGGTTTACATTTTGTTTTAGATTGAAAGGTCCTTTTTGGGGGTTGCTCAAAGCATTTTGAAGAAAAAAAAGAGTGCAAGAACAATGTGCACCTAAACCTCGCTTACATTCCTCGCTTACAAATCAATTTCACAGCCAAATATGCATTATTGCAGTAGACCAGTGGTCACTAAATGACGGACCGGGTTCCGAAATCCAGATTGAGTGACAGTACTGTCCGGACTGCGGCTGTGCCACTGCCATAGCTTGGTGTTCTCTCCCGGCCTCCAGCCCGCCACCGATGACATCCTAACAGCGGGTTGGGGTGTTAGCATCCCTTTGAGAACGTGCTCTCTCTTGAAACGTGTCAGTGAGGAGCCTTGCCACGCTGACGTCACGCCGCCGAGGCCGCATGGTGGTCATCTCTGAACAGATTTATGTAAGCTGGAAATTTTTTTCCCATTGATCTTTCTGGATACTGGGCCAATAATATTAAATGTACTACACTATCAAATACTTCTGTTTGGTGGCTTGATTCTTGAGCCATTTAGGGTGGACTAGTGCCATTTGGTGCAGTCCGTGTACTGTGGTTGGAATCGGATTTAAGGAGCTGTTTGTCAGGGCTCCAGGGTGTGACCAGAAGTGTGTGGACTGACGCAGGGAAACGCAAGCTTCAGATATGTTATAAATAAGACAATTTATTAAAGACTAACAATACTAACATAAACGCAGTGCACCAAACCCCAAGCTAACACAAATACATACAACAAGGTGACACAAACCCAAACCTAAACTGATACAGATACACAGGTACATACACATATAGAGCACAACGTAATCAGGCAGGCCAGGTCGATAACTATCGGGCAGGTAGGTACAGGAGGAGCAGGCGGAGAGAATGGTCAGGGTCACAAGCCAGGGATCAAAACAGGAGAAGTAGCAGAGGTCTGGATCAGGCAGGGTCGGCAACGAATCAGACAGGAACAGGAACAGGGATACAGGGATACAGGGGCCCATAGAAAAACACACACCAAGGCAGAGACTGCAGGTCTGGCCATCCCTTAAATACACCTGCATGATCAGCATCAGGTGTTTGGCTGGCTGCAGGGTTGAGTCTCTGATTGCTGGGAGCACCCGCTGGCCAGCCCTGGTACTGCAGCCTACAAGGCAGGTGAGTCCCACCATTACTGGCAAGTCCATTCCTGACAGTACCCCCCCCTCAAGGAGCGGCCTCAGGACGCTCCAAACAGTCCTAGCTGGGCAAAATGTTCCACCGCCCGGGTCTGGTAACTGGCGGGATATCAAAGACTGGCACATCGGGCAGGACTCTGGGCAGAGGCACACCGGGCTGGACTCCGGGCAGCGGCACACCGGGCTGGACTCCGGGCAGCGGCACACCGGGCTGGACTCCGGGCAGCGGCACACCGGGCTGGACTCCGGGCAGCGGCACACCGGGCTGGACTCCGGGCAGCGGCACACCGGGCTGGACTCCGGGCAGCGGCACACCGGGCTGGACACTGGATCACCAGGCGGAGCAGCAGGCACCGGGCCCCCAGGCGGAGCGGCGGGCGCCGGGCCCCCAGGCGGGGCGACAGGCATCCGGCCCCAGGCGGGGCGACAGGCATCGGGCCCCCAGGCGGAGCGGCGGGCGCCGGGCCCCCAGGAGGGGCGACAGGCATCAGGCCCCCAGGAGGAGCGGCAGGCACTGTGCCCCCAGGAGGAGCGGCAGGCGCCGGGCCCCCAGGCAGAGCGGCGGGCGCCGGACCCCCAGGCGGAGCGGCGGGCACCGGGTCATCAGGCACGACAACGGGCATCGGGTCACCAGGCATCAGGTCATTTGGCTCGCCAGCGGGCACCGCGTCATCTGGCAAGGCAGTGGGCACCGAGTCACCAGGCACGACAGTGGGTTCCGAGTCAACTGGCATGACCACGGGCACTGAGTCAGACATTGGATCGTCTGGCTGGACAGCGGGCATCGGGTCACCAGGCATCAGGTCATTTGGCTCGACAGCGGGCACCGCGTCATCTGGCAAGGCAGTGGGCACCGAGTCACCAGGCACAACAGTGGGCTCTGAGTCAATTGGCACGACAGCGGGCACCGGATCATCAGGTACCGGATCGTCTGGCTCGACAGCGGGCATCGGGTCACCAGGCATGACAGCGGGCACTGGGTCACCAGGCATCAGGTCATTTGGCTCGCCAGCGGGCACCGCGTCATCTGGCAAGGCAGTGGGCACCGAGTCACCAGGCACGACAGTGGGCACCGAGTCAACTGGCATGACCGCGGGCACTGGGTCAGACATTGGATCGTCTGGCCCGACAGCGGGCACTGGGTCATCAGGCATGGGATTCTCTGGCTCGACAGCGGGCACTGGGTCACCAGGCATCGGGTCATTTGGCTCGCCAGCGGGCACTGCGTCATCTGGCAAGGCAGTGGGCACCGAGTCACCAGGCACGACAGTGGGCTCCGAGTCAACTGGCATGACCGCTGGGTCAGACATTGGATCGTCTGGCCCGACAGCGGGCATCGGGTCACCAGGCATGACAGCGGGCACTGGGTCATCAGGCATTGGGTCGTCTGGCTCGACAGCGGGCATCGGGTCACCAGGCATGACAGCGGGTACTGGGTCATCAGGTACCGGATCGTCTGGATCGACAGCGGGCATCGAGTCAACTGGCCTAATGGAATCATCAGGCTGGATGAGTTCATCAGGCTGGGTAGAAACATCATGTTGGGTAGAGGCATCAGGCTGAATGGAGGCATCAGGCTGAGTGGAGGCATCAGGCTGGGTGGAGGCATCAGGCTGGGTGGAGGCATCAGGCTGGGTGGAGGCATCAGGCTGAGGTGCGGGTGCCGAGGCACCAGGCTGAACCACGGAAGGCAGGTTCTCAGACGGCAGGCTCACCGGTTTGGATACTGGCAGGATGGTACTGGTTGGAAAGAATTTTCGCTTTTTTCTGGTTTTAACTACTGGAGCACTGCAAGTAAACGCAGGTCTGCAAACGAATGGAGCAGCTGAGGACAGAGAAGAGCTGGAAGATGGAACAGAGGAGGGAGCAGTTGCTACAGAGGACTTCTTTACAGGGTTAAAGAAAGGATAGGTGCAGCGAGTGGGAGCAGAGGACTGGTATGTGGTAGTTAGAGTATACTGGGCAGTCACTGGGGGTGCTGTTGGGGATGCAGGAAGAGTGCCTTGAGCAGAGGAATGACGTTGCAAGCTGACTGAGGCTGGGTGCAACAAGTCTGTCCATGTCTGCAGTACGGGTTGAACAAAGCTGAGCTTACACAAAGCCTGTCTGGTCAAAGACTGCACTGCGTTTATACAATCTCTTAGTACCTGTGGTGAACATGCAGAATAACGCTCCAGAAAGTAATCCACATCATCCTCTAATAACCATACCAGGGACTCTACCTGGTCGGCACTAAATGGTGGCAAAAATTCATCCCTGCATTCGGGGGTACCAGATGAAACCAATTCAGCACAAACCTGAATCAATGGCTGCACCTCAGAGAACTCTGTGCCCTGATCTACTAGGCAATGAGCGATCTGTATACACTCTAGTAGTTCATCCCGGGGATACTCCTTCAGAGTCTGATAAGCATATTCTCTGTCATCAAACACTAGCAGAGATAAATACACAACCTCATCAAGATCCATCCTTCCCAGCAACAAGCCAAGATGGCTTCCCTGTGCAGCCACTTCTGGTCAGGATTGGCCTTGGTGTAATGTCAGGGCTCCCGGGGTGTGACCAGAAGTGTGTGGACTGACGCAGGGAAACGCAAGCTTCAGATATGTTATAAATAAGACAATTTATTAAAGACTAACAATACTAACATAAATGCAGTGCACCAAACCCCAAGCTAACACAAATACATACAACAAGGTGACACAAACCCAAACCTAAACTGATACAGATACACAGGTACATACACATATAGAGCACAACGTAATCAGGCAGGCCGGGTCGATAACTATCGGGCAGGTAGGTACAGGAGGAGCAGGCGGAGAGAATGGTCAGGGTCACAAGCCAGGGATCAAAACAGGAGAAGTAGCAGAGGTCCGGATCAGGCAGGGTCGGCAACGAATCAGACAGGAACAGGGATACAGGGGCCCATAGAAAAACACACACCAAGGCAGAGACTGCAGGTCTGGCCATCCCTTAAATACACCTGCATGATCAGCTTCAGGTGTTTGGCTGGCTGCAGGGTTGAGTCTCTGATTGCTGGGAGCACCTGCTGGCCAGCCCTGGTACTGCAGCCCACAAGGCAGCTGAGTCCCACCATTACTGGCAAGTCCATTCCTGACACTGTTCCTGTTATGCTGGATTGGTCCTGCTGCGAGGTCTGGAGTTCTTCCTTTGTGTGTATGTGCCAGTGGAGCCCCCCTTGTCTGTGACCAGACCCATGATGACCACCAGGGTCCTCCCCGGATTATATTATATGTGCATTTAACTTGCGCTTCCGGTGAGTGCAAGCATACCTCATTTCCTTACCAAAAGAAGTCACGTGCACCGAAGTTTGATTCTACAAACTTTTCTGTCACTGAAAATGTTGATATGATTTGGAGCAACATATTGTTTACTTTCTGACCTCATTCATTCACAAGTTTATTGGACTAGTTTTTGGCACTATATTGAGTCAATAATTTTATATGGTATTATAAATCACAGGATATTGATTCATTTATATTAATTTTTATGGTTTATACCCATACTGTTGATCACTACCACATTTGTCACTTTATTGATTCTGTTATTTCATCCATTCGCAACTACACTCGTCACCTTGATGACAAATTTTTTTTGGATTTCACTATTGCTGCGCAGTCAATTCTTTGCGCCTTTTGCACTCAGTCACTTTATTTACAGCGCTGCATATTTGTTTTATGGGTGTTAGGAGCAGCAGATCAGGACCGAGGGGGGGGGGTACCCAAGTTTTCATGTTAAAAATTGTCTGATTACCCAGCTTGTTAATATAAAAAGACTCCTGCTCTCTGTCCTGGTCTGCAGATAGTGGATGTCTTTTCATAACAAGCCGGGTAATCACCTGCTTGTTAACATAATAACTTTTGCAGCTCCCGCCCTGATCTGCAGCTCTTCACACTCCTGCCCATTGTGAGGATGTCATCAGTGGCGGGCGGGAAGCCTGGAGAGAACACCCAGCTGTGGCAGTGGCACAGCCGCGGTCCAGACAGGACTGACACTCGATCTGGTTCCGGACCACGGTCCGTCATTTAGTGACCGCTGGTCTATTGCAATAGTGCATATTTGGCTGTGAAATTCATTTGTAAGCGAGGTTTAGGTGCACATTATTCTTGCACTTTTTTTTCTTCAAAATGCTTTGAGCAACCCCCACACAGGACCTTTCAATCTAAAAAAAAAATGTAAACCCAACAATAGAAATGAAAAACCCAAAATACCACCACTGAAACAAAGCCCACTCTTTTAGAGAGAAACCTTGCAGCAGAAAAAACAAATGTTAAATACCCCCCCCCCCCCCCCCGAACACCTAATCAATAAAAACCTCAATCTCTAATACAAAACAGGGAAGTCTTGCAGCAAAAAATGTTTGCCATGGATAACACAGCAGCAAAAATTGACCACTGACCTCAAATCAACCACAAAATAAAATGAAGGACAATCAAGCCCCCAATAATAAGACAAAAGAAGGGAGCAAGGGGGTTGATTGCTCACAGAGCTAGCAATCAAGCTTAAAGTGGTTGTAAAGGCTCAAAATTTTTTACTTTCATGCATTTTATGCATGAAGTTAAAAAACCTTCTGTGTGCAGCAGCTCCCCCAACCCCCTCAATACTTACCTGAGCCTCATCACAATCCATCAATGTGAATGACAGCCTCGGCTGTCCCGGGTCTCTGCCTTCTCATTGGCTGAGACAGCAAGTGGAAGCTCTTGGCTCCCGCTGATGTCAATCACAGCCAGTCAGCCAATGAGGAGAGAGAGGGGGTGGGGCCAAGTAACGGCTCCGTGTGTGTATATGGACACATGGAGAAGTGGGTGCCCCCATAGCAAGCTGCTTGCTGTGGGGGCACCGACAGACAGGAGGAGCCAGGAGAGCCTGCAGGGGACCCCAGAAGAGGAGGATTCAGACTGCTCTGTGCAAAACCACTGCACACAGTAGGTAAGTATAGACATTTCTCCCCCTGCAGTTTTTCGGCTTACACTTTCTGTGCAACAGTTTTCAATTCACTGACACTATGGGGGTTATTTACTAAAACTGGAGAGTGCAAAATCTGGTGCAGTTCTGCATTGACAACAATCAGCTTCCAGGTTTTATTGTCAAAACTTAATTGAACAAACTGAAGATAGAAGTTGATAGGCTACAATGCACAGCTGCACCAGCTCCAGTTTTAGTAAATCTACCCCTACGGCTGCTTTATCATGAGCTGGTTGGTTTCGCCAAAAGCCCCTTTAAGCCTGCTGGCCATATTTAAAAGGTCATGCAGTTCATTAAGGGTTAAAAATGGACACAAATCTGCACATAAATTTGGTGAGACTGTGAATCTAGAACCCAAGGGATTCACTTCGAACCCATAATAGTTGAGACCACTATACATCTCTACTAGAGATTTAAAATTAAAATCCTATTTTTATCTTTTGAAGTCCAGAATACTATTAATAAATTTGCAATGTTTTTTATTTTAGCACATGAATTTCAGAAAAAACTTATAGACATTATCGTGGACAATAGCAGGACCGATTGTTAGACTCCTTTTTTAACTACTAGACTTAAAAAAGTGCTGCACTATGTATTGATTCACAGATAGGAGTGATCCAGAGATTTGCTTTAAATAGACCGTATAACCAACATAAAAAATTGTACTTATTGTAGATTAGTGTACATTTGTCTACTGTACTAGTCAGGGACGGACTGACAACTCATGGGGCCCCCGGGCAATAGGGGATCATGGGGCCCCTGTGTTCTTGCCCAAACTCAAAAAAGCCTATGAAAAAGGTACCAGGGGCATCTCTTGGGGCCCCTACTGACCCTGGGCCCTCGGGCAGTGCCTAAGTTTCCAAATGGTCAGTCTGCCCCTGGTAGTAGTTTATCTGGTGATGCTTGTATAGTTGCATGTCTAGACACTTTGTAAGCCTGTGAGACCTCTGTATCAAAAACTTTCCAAGATTCCTCTGTAAGATTTGCAGTCTCAAGAGCTTTTTTAAGAGTAGCTCTACTAGCCCCTCTGGGTGATCTATACATATTAAAAAGATTTTAACAAACTTTGTAGCAGATTCCTACTTTTTGTTGCTGTGAAGAAACCGCTCTTTGTTTCACCAGACAGATCCTATGCTCATTCTGAATGGGAGTGACTGGTTCATTAATCAACTGATGCACTTTCTGTGTTCTAATGAGGAAAGCCACAGTGTCTGCATCCCTTTAAAAGTGATTACCCTTGGGGAGTATTTTACCAAACCTTACATTTCTGTGGTAGGGGTGCCTAAATCTGACTTTTATCCTAGTGCAAACTTCTGGGAAAATCATTGAGCCAATCACGCAAGCAGAACATTACATTTCTGTAGGCATTTTGTACACCAACGATGTAAATACCTCCAGGTAGCCACGTTGCATTGAATTTTACAGATAATTACAGTGCTGCAGATTGAAAAGAAAAGGTGATTTTTAATAACATTAAATTACAACATGCCTCATGTAGCATTGTAAATGCTTTATTTTTTTTAATTGCTATATTTTTTTTTATGAAAGTGGAGTTACCCCCAATGTACATGCAGTGAGACTTTGTGTACATGCAGTGAGACTTTTTTTTCTTCTGCTCTCTGTTTGTGGACTTTGTGATAATCTTGGCTCTATGTTTACTAATTCAATGTTTTCAAATTGCAAATTAACATGTTTTATGTTACCTCCTCATATACTGCGCTTGTGTACTCAGCTTGTATTCTCATTTCCACTTCAGTGCATTCATGGTACTATTCATCAAAAAACTTATATGTCTCATTATTGTTGGTCAATGATCTTGTTTATGACTGTTTCTCTGATGTTGTCTTTTCTATAATAAAATCTATTGTAAAAGAAAGTGGAGTTACCCTTTAAGGCTTTTGTTGGATCGTTCAATCCCTTCATTTGCTTGGAGGTAATAAGCTGATCATTTTATCTGTAAGAGCACCAGACTCACAGGTAACAACCAAATTTCTTCACGCTATGAAAAATTGTACTGTGGATTAGCAGCAAGTATGTCATTTTCAATCAGACGAATCCAAACAGTAAAATGCTTTGCAGGCTCATTAGAGTGTAGAAGAAAAGGTGCAGGCTGCTGTAGAGATAGAAGAGACATCCTAGTTACCAATCTTGTCTCATGTAGTCTGTGAGGCAGAGTAATTATACAGTGCTTTATTAACAAGTTCAAGCGTACATAAACACATGCAGCCATACCTTAGAAGGAACAGGAACTAGAACTAACTTGTACAGAGTATAGAAAGTGGGACTTTTTTCAGCTGGAACTTGATGGATCTCAGTTCCACACATCTGGCTCAGGCCCTCTGCTCCCTGCTCACCACTATTAGCCCAGGTTCACACTGATGTGGTGCGGAATTCGCACCGGTTTCTGTGTGCTTTCTGCACCGCACCATAATCGCACCCCATACAAATGAACCATTGCAGGTGTGTATTTTAAGTTAACCACTTGCCGCCCTGCCACTGTAGAAATACGGTGGCAGGGCGGCACGGGCAGGCAAAACCACGTTTTAAAATGTGTGTTTTGCAAACAGATAGGGGGCGCGCACGAGGCGCGCCGCCGCCCTATCTGTCCCGCCGATCACCGCCGCGGATGTCAGTTGCTGGGTCACAGCCGGTCCTTACTGGCTGTTTCCCGGTGATCGGCGGCAAACAGTGACAGACAGCACAGCTGCAGTAGCTGTGCTGTCTGTCACTTCCCTTACAGCTCGACTATGAGCTGATCGAGAAAGAAGAGTTTCTCTCTCTTGATCAGTGGTGTCCCGTGCAGCACACACCCCCGCCCCCTAGTAAAACACTCCCCCTCACACAGATAACCCTTCCCTGCAAAATAAAGTTAACCCCTTCCTCCCCATTGCCATTAGTACAGTGTCAGTGTTTTTTTTTGCACTGATCACTGTATTAGTGTTTTTGGGGATGTCAGTGACCCCAAGTCAGTACCCCCTAATGTCAGAATGTCCGCCGCAGTCCCGCAGTCCCGCCATAAGTCGCTGGTTGCTGCCATAAGTCACTGATCGCCGCCATAATTTGCTGATCGCCGCCATTATTAGTATAAAAAAAACCCTAAAAATCCCAGTATCTTTCCCGCCATTTGTAAACGCTATAACTTTCACGTAAACCAATTAATTTACACGTATTGTTTTTTTTTTTTAGCAAAGACATGTCGCAGAATGCATTTTGGCAGAAATTTATGACTAAATTTGATTTTTGCATTTTTTTTTACTGGACATGTTTTATAGCAAAAAGTCCAAAATATTGTTTTTTTTTCCTCAAGATTGTCAGCCTTTTTTTTTATAGCGCAAAAAATAAAAACCGCACAGGCAATCAAATACCACCAAAAGAAAGCTCAATTTGTGGGGAAAAAAAGGAGAAAAATGGCGTAAATTGCAGTATTATACCATAGACGCTATAACTTCCACACAAAGCAATCAATATACACTCATTGGGATTTTTTTTACCAAAAACATGTAGCAGAAAACATTTTGGCCTAAATGTATAACCAACTTTGAGTTTACTATATATTTTTTATAGCTGAAAGTAAAAAATATTGTTTTTCTTCAAAATGTTTGTCCTTTTTTTGTTTATAGCGTGAAAAATAAAAAGCGCACAGATGATCAAATACCACTGAACCAAAGCTCTATTTGTGTGAAAAAAAAGGATGTAAATTTCGTTTGGGTGCAGCATTGCATGACCGCGCAATTATCAGTTGAATTAGTGCAGCGCCGAGTAGCAAAAAGAGGCCTGGTCATTAAGGGGGGTAAATCCTCTGGAGCTCAAGTGGTTAATGACACCCCGAAATCAGTTTTAAAACCTCAATGCGATGTGCAGAATTGGATCGCTTGGATGTGAACACCCATGTGATCCGATTCTGGTGCAGAGAAAAAAAGGGTCCTGCACTTTTTCGGTGCAGATGCAGTGCGATTTGAGCCGTACAAAATGTATGACTCAAATTGCACCGCACAGAAATCGCATGTGATTTGCACAGCAATGCACTGCGGTTCCTGTGCTAATCAAATGCGATGTGCTGCACCGCATCAATGTGAACCCGGGCTTAATTGTAAACACAGAAGTCTGGCTTCTGTGTTTACAAGTGACAGCTTGTCTCCCAATGACTCCCACAGATCTGATCTCCTGAGTGGCTCCAACTGAGAGCAGGATGGGAAAAAAGGAGATGCAGGGTGCAGTGCGGATGCTGACACCACACTAAATGATCTCCCTGCAAGTGAGAGAAGCGGAGCCACCTACAGTGTGTGGGGAAGTACTAGAGCTGGCTGGGTGCTTCAGCTTAATACAACAACAAAAGAAACATATATGGAAAACTGTGGAGCTTTTAAGGAGGGGGGGGGGGAGATGTTAGCAAAGGAGGAGGGGTGCATGCAGAGGTCAGAGCTGAAGAGAGGTGAAAGTGAGATGTGGATGAGGGATGCATAGGCAAGCAGCTGTGGAAGAAGCCTGAACGCTACACTCTGTGTGTAGCACAGCCCTGAATTCTACACTCTGTGTGTAGCAAAGCCCTGAATTCTGCACTCTGTATATAGCACACCCCTGCATTCTGCACTCTGTGTGTAGCACAGCCCTGAATTCTGCACTCTGTGTGCAGCACAGCCCTGAATTCTGCACTCTGTGTGTAGCACACCCCTGAATTCTACACTCTGTGTGTAGCACACCCCTGCATTCTGCACTCTGTGTGTAGCACAGCCCTGCATTCTGCACTCTGTGTGTAGCACAGCCCTACATTCTGCACTCTGTGTGTAGCACAGCCCTGCATTCTGCACTCTGTGTGTAGCACAGCCCTGAATTCTGCACTCTGTATATAGCACAGCCCTGAATTCTGCACTCTGTGTGTAGCACAGCCCTGAACTCTACACTCTGTGTGTAGCACAGCCCTGAATTCTGCACTCTGTATATAGCACAGCCCTGAACTCTACACTCTGTGTGTAGCACACCCCTGAATTCTACACTCTGTGTGTAGCACAGCCCTGAGTTCTGCACTCTGTATATAGCACAGCCCTGAATTCTACACTCTGTGTGTAGCACACCCCTGCATTCTACACTCTGTGTGTAGCACAGCCCTGAGTTCTGCACTCTGTATATAGCACAGCCCTGAATTCTACACTCTGTGTGTAGCACACCCCTGAATTCTACACTCTGTGTGTAGCACACCCCTGAATTCTGCACTCTGTGTGTAGCACAGCCCTGAATTATACACTCTGTGTGTAGCACCACCCTGAATTCTGCACTCTGTATATAGCACAGCCCTGAATTCTGCACTCTGTGTGTAGCACACCCCTGAATTCTGCACTCTGTGTGTAGCGCACCCCTGAACTCTGCACTCTGTGTGTAGCGCACCCCTGAATTCTGAATTCTGCACTGTGCGTGTAGCACAGCTCTGAATTCTGCACTGTGCGTGTAGCACAGCTCTGAATTCTGCACTCTGCGTGTAGCACAGCCCTGAATTCTACACTCTGCGTGTAGCACAGCCCTGAATTCTGCACTCTGCGTGTAGCACAGCCCTGAATTCTGCACTCTGCGTGTAGCACAGCCCTGAATTCTGCACTCTGTGTGTAGCGCACCCCTGAATTCTGAATTCTGCACTGTGCGTGTAGCACAGCCCTGAATTCTGCACTCTGCGTGTAGCACAGCCCTGAATTCTGCACTCTGCGTGTAGCACAGCCCTGAATTCTGCACTCTGCGTGTAGCACAGCCCTGAATTCTGCACTCTGCGTGTAGCACAGCCCTGAACTCTGCACTCTGCGTGTAGCACAGCCCTGAATTCTGCACTCTGCGTGTAGCACAGCCCTGAATTCTGCACTCTGCGTGTAGCACAGCCCTGAATTCTGCACTCTGCGTGTAGCACAGCCCTGAATTCTGCACTCTGCGTGTAGCACACCCCTGAATTCTCCACTCTGCGTGTACCACAGCCCTGAATTCTGCACTCTGCGTGTAGCACAGCCCTGAATTCTGCACTCTGTGTAGCACAGCCCTGAATTCTGCACTCTGAGTGTAGCACAGCCCTGAATTCTGCACTCTGTGTAGCACACCCCTGAATTCTACACTCTGCGTGTAGCACACCCCTGAATTCTACACTCTGCGTGTACCACAGCCCTAAATTCTACACTCTGCGTGTAGCACACCCCTGAATTCTACACTCTGCGTGTAGCACAGCCCTGAATTCTGCACTCTGTGTAGCACACCCCTGAATTCTACACTCTGCGTGTAGCACACCCCTGAACTCTGCACTATTTATTGCCCCTTTAAGACCCTCTCACTGTTAGTGAAATTTGACAAAACCCACAATTTGATGCAGTTTGGAGGGTGGGTGTGTGTGTGGGGGGGGGGGGTGGTGGTTTTTTTGGGGGGTTGTGGTTGAGTTCCCGCTCCTATTTTCTGAGAAAATGTTCTCATAGAATATATAATACATGTAAAGGTCTAACACCACGCAACTGCTGATTTGAATGCTTATTCTTGATTTCTGTATCTTCTATATCTTTGGCTAAAGATATTTGTAAATATGATTTTGTACCTTTTGTGGAAAGTATCATGGGACATCACGGTTTATGTAGTTTACTGAGGCTTGCAGAGGATGCTAGGGAGGTGATATAAGGCACCTCAATGGTCCCTTCTCCCAGTGGGGATGACCTAGGTACAGTGAGAGTGAAAGTGTATGACATCACAACAGTCTGCTACTGAAACTGTGTATTTGATTCCTAAATAAAGATGGATAGATAAAAATGATTTTGTGAGGGTTAGTTACTATTTAAAAGGGGATGAAAAAGCTGGGAACATTATATTTGTCTTTGGAAACCCTAGGTGTAAGTGGAAGGCTTAGGGCTTGTTCAAATAAGCGGCCAGGGACGGTAAAAGGCAGGTGGTTGAGTCATACAGTAAAAGTGGACAGTGTACTGAGTCCAGAGAGCAGCCATCATTGTTGTTGCCATCTTCAAGCCTTGCTTCTTGTCCACCATTTTGTCCGTCTACCTGGTTTCCTGAAGAAATTTGCTCCTGGGAGAAGTACAAGGATGCCACCGTCTGTCGTCAAGATGTAAAGATGTCAGAAATTGGGGTTCTCCCTGAAGACGTTGGCTGCTGGAGAACGCCTCTGATGGAATCTGTATTTACAGACACTTGGTCTACAGCTTGAGTCACCTTCACATGGATTCAGCACGGTAAGAGCCATTCTAGCACAAGTTATACATGTGGTTGCCACTGGTGGAGATGTTGTCAGCACTCCCTACACCACATTCCGTCTGCTATAGCAACTGTAAAGGGAGTGCACTACACTGCATCCTGTACAGAGGTATGGAATTGCAAGAGATAAAGTCAACTGCACGGTTGAAGCCCAGGCTACTAGGACCGGTAGGGGAAACACTAGATCGGTGGCTGTGGTCAGTGTACAGCATAGCCCACCTAAATGCAGTTTACAGTGGAAAGATGTACATTTACATGGGGACCCAAGAGTTAACTGGAAAACAGTTGTGCAAATGTACACAGTATACATTCATCTCTAAGAGTAGAGGCCCGAATAAATGTCGAGTATTCCCTGACGACAACCTCAGCCTTGCTCCAGGGCATGGGTAAAAACAGTACAGAGTAAAGGTACCCCATGCATGTGAAATTATGTGGCCCTGTACAAGGTGCCTAGCGTAGCCCAGAAGAACCCACCCCGGGGTAGTCCTTTCATGTTTCCCAGACTTGAGATGAATGCCCAACGAGATAACTGGAAAACATGGAGGACGTGACCATCATCCCATCCACATGTCCAAGATGCCGCCAGACCCCCTTATACTTACCTGAGCCCAATATCAATCCAGTGATGTGCAAGAGAGCAGAGGCTCTCTTGGCTCTCTCCCTCCCCATTGACTCAGAGACAGCAATGGGAGCCATTGGTTCCTGCTGCTGTCAATCAAAGCCAGTAAGGAGATAGCAGGGGGGCAGGACTGTGCGTGTAGCACAGCCCTGAATTCTGCACTCTGCGTGTAGCACAGCCCTGAATTCTGCACTCTGCGTGTAGCACAGCCCTGAATTCTGCACTGTGCGTGTAGCACAGCCCTGAATTCTGCACTCTGCGTGTAGCACAGCCCTGAATTCTGCACTCTGCGTGTAGCACAGCCCTGAACTCTGCACTCTGCGTGTAGCACAGCCCTGAATTCTGCACTCTGCGTGTAGCACAGCCCTGAATTCTGCACTCTGCGTGTAGCACAGCCCTGAATTCTGCACTCTGCGTGTAGCACACCCCTGAATTCTCCACTCTGCGTGTACCACAGCCCTGAATTCTGCACTCTGCGTGTAGCACAGCCCTGAATTCTGCACTCTGTGTAGCACAGCCCTGAATTCTGCACTCTGAGTGTAGCACAGCCCTGAATTCTGCACTCTGTGTAGCACACCCCTGAATTCTACACTCTGCGTGTAGCACACCCCTGAATTCTACACTCTGCGTGTAGCACACCCCTGAATTCTACACTCTGCGTGTACCACAGCCCTAAATTCTACACTCTGCGTGTAGCACACCCCTGAATTCTACACTCTGCGTGTAGCACAGCCCTGAATTCTGCACTCTGTGTAGCACACCCCTGAATTCTACACTCTGCGTGTAGCACACCCCTGAACTCTGCACTATTTATTGCCCCTTTAAGACCCTCTCACTGTTAGTGAAATTTGACAAAACCCACAATTTGATGCAGTTTGGAGGGTGGGTGTGTGTGTGGGGGGGGGGTGGTGGTTTTTTTGGGGGGTTGTGGTTGAGTTCCCGCTCCTATTTTCTGAGAAAATGTTCTCATAGAATATATAATACATGTAAAGGTCTAACACCACGCAACTGCTGATTTGAATGCTTATTCTTGATTTCTGTATCTTCTATATCTTTGGCTAAAGATATTTGTAAATATGATTTTGTACCTTTTGTGGAAAGTATCATGGGACATCACGGTTTATGTAGTTTACTGAGGCTTGCAGAGGATGCTAGGGAGGTGATATAAGGCACCTCAATGGTCCCTTCTCCCAGTGGGGATGACCTAGGTACAGTGAGAGTGAAAGTGTATGACATCACAACAGTCTGCTACTGAAACTGTGTATTTGATTCCTAAATAAAGATGGATAGATAAAAATGATTTTGTGAGGGTTAGTTACTATTTAAAAGGGGATGAAAAAGCTGGGAACATTTTATTTGTCTTTGGAAACCCTAGGTGTAAGTGGAAGGCTTAGGGCTTGTTCAAATAAGCGGCCAGGGACGGTAAAAGGCAAGTGGTTGAGTCATACAGTAAAAGTGGACAGTGTACTGAGTCCAGAGAGCAGCCATCATTGTTGTTGCCATCTTCAAGCCTTGCTTCTTGTCCACCATTTTGTCCGTCTACCTGGTTTCCTGAAGAAATTTGCTCCTGGGAGAAGTACAAGGATGCCACCGTCTGTCGTCAAGATGTAAAGATGTCAGAAATTGGGGTTCTCCCTGAAGACGTTGGCTGCTGGAGAACGCCTCTGATGGAATCTGTATTTACAGACACTTGGTCTACAGCTTGAGTCACCTTCACATGGATTCAGCACGGTAAGAGCCATTCTAGCACAAGTTATACATGTGGTTGCCACTGGTGGAGATGTTGTCAGCACTCCCTACACCACATTCCGTCTGCTATAGCAACTGTAAAGGGAGTGCACTACACTGCATCCTGTACAGAGGTATGGAATTGCAAGAGATAAAGTCAACTGCACGGTTGAAGCCCAGGCTACTAGGACCGGTAGGGGAAACACTAGATCGGTGGCTGTGGTCAGTGTACAGCATAGCCCACCTAAATGCAGTTTACAGTGGAAAGATGTACATTTACATGGGGACCCAAGAGTTAACTGGAAAACAGTTGTGCAAATGTACACAGTATACATTCATCTCTAAGAGTAGAGGCCCGAATAAATGTCGAGTATTCCCTGACGACAACCTCAGCCTTGCTCCAGGGCATGGGTAAAAACAGTACAGAGTAAAGGTACCCCATGCATGTGAAATTATGTGGCCCTGTACAAGGTGCCTAGCGTAGCCCAGAAGAACCCACCCCGGGGTAGTCCTTTCATGTTTCCCAGACTTGAGATGAATGCCCAACGAGATAACTGGAAAACATGGAGGACGTGACCATCATCCCATCCACATGTCCAAGATGCAGCCCCAGTCCCCCTTATACTTACCTGAGCCCAATATCAATCCAGTGATGTGCAAGAGAGCAGAGGCTCTCTTGGCTCTCTCCCTCCCCATTGACTCAGAGACAGCAATGGGAGCCATTGGTTCCTGCTGCTGTCAATCAAAGCCAGTAAGGAGATAGCAGGGGGGCAGGACACGCCATGCTCTGTGTGTCTATAGGCACACAGAGCCGGCTTTGGAACAAGCACACACGAGTGCCCCCATAGCAAACAGCTTGCTAATGGGGCATAAAGCATGGGGGAGGAGCCAGGAGTGCCAGCAGGATGATTGGGGCTGCTCTGTGCAAAACCATTGCACAAAAAAGGTAAGTATAATAAGTTTGTTATTTTGAAAAATAAAAAATGTTCCTTTACAATACACTTTGTGTGTATAATACTGTATCATTAATAATATTGTTTTATGATTATAAAGGAAATGTAAAAGAAATATGGTGGCAGCCACTATTGTCCTTCGGAAAATACTAGGTGTATGGCTGATCCTCAGGTTTCAACAGATTGTGAATCATTGACACAGCTTAGTATCAGCAAAGTCAGAGAAAAGTCCTACATACATGCACCAGGACAGTATCTCAAAGTATTTAAAGGGTAACTCCACTTTCATGAGAAAAAAATCTAGCAAATACAAAAGAATGCATTATATATAAAGGCGGTAGAAGGCATATTGTAAATGAAGGTTATAAAAAATTACCTTTCCTTTTCATTCTGCAGTGCTGTATTCTCCTGTAAAATTCAATGCAATATGGCAATGTGAAGGTGCTCTGTACATAGCTGGTGCACAGAATGTCCCCAGAAATGTAATCTCCTGCTTGTGTGCATAAGCCCAGTGTCTCCCCTAGAAGTCTGCACTAAGAGCCCATTCACACCAAGTACAGTGGGACTGCATTGGGTGCAAGGCGTATTTAGGTTTTGTGTTGCCCTAGGCAACACAAAAATCATCTGCCCCCATGGACACCGACTGCCTCCTCCCCCGGGGGAGTCTTCCACTGCCCCCCCTTCCCCCCCGGTGATAGAGAGGACACTCATCTTCACAGCTCCAGACATCCCCAGGAATGAGAGTCAGGCTCTGCATACACCATCAAGCAGCCCACAGCCCGCAGCCTCTCTCGGATCCCACCTAGTTCCCATGGCGTGTGTGTCTCTTCTTCCATCCCTTCTTCCAGGGGGAGGTGCTGCCCACTTGAAAAATGCTGCCCTAGGCAAATGCCTTGTTTACCTTGTGGTAAATACACCCCTGACTGGGCGGTCATTCCAGCGCAGTTCCACCACAAGACTAGCTGTATATTTTTCCACCCCAAGGCATGCCGTACCATCACCATGTTCTATGTGGCAGCCAACAGAACATAATTAAATGTTACTGTGTGACATTTCAATAAAGTTTGTGAAGAAAAACAGTGCGATCCTCTACGATTGGCGCATTGACACTACAATTGTCCTGCTGGATCTCCCTGCACTCCAGCTGTAGTGTTGTAACAAAGCAACAAAGACCCTAAGTTTAGACCCTGGAGCTTTTCTTATTGGAATACTGAGAGTGAGCTAGCTGATTATAATGAACCAGACCCTGCCATTCAGATTCAGTCTGAAAAGGACATTTCCACTTTTGCAGTCAAATGTGAGAAAACCCAACTATACTGTATGTTTGTTATGTGCTCTCATTCACACAGCATGCCTAAAATAATTTAGAAAAAATTAGGAAAAGGTGTTATGGTTCAGAGTAGTTCAGAGTAAGTCTGCCCCAACAGAAAGGCTTAAGCTGGATAGTAGAACTTTGTTTGCAATTTTTTCATTTTAAGAATGGCTGTTTGATTCTGTAATCATTACTGGGGTCAAATCGACATAGTTTTCAACCAGTCACAAGAAAATTCAAAGCAGCAAGATAGAAAATGTTTCTCAAATAAACTAATTCAGTAATGGTGGATGTGGTTTATGTTACATTCATTCCAAAATTGAATGTTTCAAGTGAAAGAAATTTTGAAGTACTTTTGAACGGCATTCCTCAAGTCATTCTAAGAATTTTTGTGTGAAGGTACAAAACTTTACTAGTGTGTGAACAACTTCAGGACAGGCTGAATCCATTTCCCATTACAGAGGAGTTCCAGTGAAAATGTAAAAAAATAAAAGTCAGCAGCTACAAATACACAGCCACTCAGCAGTCCCTCGATTCCCACGGTGTCCTCCCCGCAGCCCATTTCACTGGCTGTCCTGTGTTCCCGTTGCTGGCATCTTCAGTGTGGACATCCGGTTGTGACAGCTTGCGGCTTCACAGCCGAGTGCCCATGCACAAGTAGCAGCCAGGTGCCCATGCACAAGTAGCAGGGCCAATTGTGAATGGCCCCATAGTTTTCTGGGACCTGTCACATGTCCCAGAAGACTACTGGGAGGGAGAGGGGGAGGACAACTTCAGTTTCCGATCACCTAGGCTATCGCAGCAGAAGTGGAAGCGGGTACCTGTCAGCAGGGGCGGACTGACCATTTGGAAACTCCGGCACTGCCTGAGGGCCCGGGGTCAGTAGGGGGCCCCATGACATGCCACTGGTACCTTTTTCATAGGCTTTTTTGAGTTTGGGCAAGGACACAGGGGCCCCATGATCCCTTATTGCCTGGGGGCCCCATGAGTTGTCAGTCCGCCCCTGCCTGTCAGTTTTGAGTACCCGTTCATCGCTCACCCCCCAAAGGTGCCAATCCTTAACAGGGAGCAGGGGACTAGTCCCTAAAGTGGAACTTTCCCTTTTGGGTGGAGCTCCGCTTTAACATACAATTTAGGAGCCAAGCTTCTAAATCTTTATTCCTTTGTTGGAACATACAGTGCTCAAATCTAGTTTACAACTGATAATGCAGTCTTCCAGTATAGACAGTATTAATTATGGCAAACACAGTTCCCCAGCTTCCCCATAAACAAAAAGAACTAAGTAGGATTTTTCCTTGAGAAAAGTGTATGTGAAAAGGTAACCCGCAATTTAAAGTTATGTTTTAATGCTATTTGAATGAGAACATGTAACAAGTATAAAGTAGGTGTTATAACAATATGGCTGCAAAAAATGAAATACACTTTAAGATATGTGACAGCAGTAATATAAATAATAGAAAAGGATGATAACACCCAAAAAACTAATTCAGACACCACACTGAAGGATTGGCAAGCTGCAATATATTTTTTTTGTTTCTTTCATTTTCTCTTTTTTTATGTTCTAATTTTTGGCCTTGGGTACTAAGTGTTTTGATCCCGTGCTCATATAAAGTTATTTATTTTTTCAAGTATTTTTTGTCCGTGACACACACCTATCCTGTAGACATGTAGCTATAGATTTATTTTGGCTACTTTTACTACCTGTTGATTATGAAATGGGCTTTGGCTGGATCTGGTAATGGTATGTGAGAAAGCTGTTGCACATTATAATAGCATGCAGTAAAATGACTACTTTCATGTAAGGGAGAATGAACGAATTTGGTTCCTATGGGCATCCGAAACAGTTTTTATGTTAAAGTAATATTAAACCCAGTTTTTAGGCATTTTCAGCAGCTGATTTAATCACTTACTGACTCTGCACCGTCTTTATCTTTTAATCCTTGCAGTTTAAGCTGGTGCTGGTTTCCTCTTTCATGGTGGCTCCTTTCTCTTGCAGTATCCTTTGGAGCTTTCCTTGCATGTAGGGTCTAGAGTTGTGTCTCCCTAGACTGTGTGCATCAATAGAAACACATAGCCCCATAGCCTAGATTGGCAAGGCAATCCTCTGCTCCGCTCCTCCTCATCTCCTTCTCTCAGCTAACAGTCTGACTGGAGACACTGTCCACTGTTTGCGCTTTAATGTGAAGACAGGAAGTTCAGGGAAGCAGCACTGAGAGATAGTAGCCAGCAGCAAGTTGTAAACTTCAATTGCTGGGGTAAGAATTTTAACAACAATTTACCAGGAAATGTTTATTTCATTCTGCTCAATGTGTTAAGTTTAAAACGGCTAAGGGTTTAATGCTACTTTAAACACGTAAAGGATAAGTTCACCTTTGGGAACTTGTTACATGTTCCACCCATTTTTAGGGTGAACCATGTAAAATGTTCCCAGTGCTGCAGCTGCTGCCCGCTGCTCCCTTTCCCTCTGTCAGAAGTACCGGGAGAAGTTACCCTGTACTATCTGTCAGATTTGAAAGCAGCACGGCTGGCTGTTGACTTGCAGTTTTCAATGGGATTCTTCCTGTCAGTATATCTGCTTGCTCATACATCCCGTACGGCCAAGCAAATATACTGACAGATCTACAAGAGACCAGCATGGCATCAGCAATCTACTGATCACTGGTGCAATGCTTTACAGGCTCCTGCAGACAGAAAAAAAAATGCACATTTTTACCTGCCAAAAAATGTGCATTTATTATGTTCAAAATGTAAACTTATTCCTTAAATAAGGGAACACAGCATGAATAAAAACATTTAAAGAACTATTGTTATTGCTCATGACAACCAATTAGATCCTTTCTCTCATCTTATCATACTTTTACTAGGAAAATAGAAGTAAAATCTGAATAGTTGGCATGGCAGCTAAAACAGCCTATATACAGGGGAAAATCAAAAAATTAGAATATCATGTAAAAGTTCATTTATTTCAGTAATGCAACTTAAAAGGTGAAACTAATATATGAGATAGACTCATTACATGCAAAGCAAGATAGTTCAAGCCGTGATTTGTCATAATTATGATGATTATGGCTTACAGCTCATGAAAACCCCAAATCCACAATCTCAGAAAATTAGAATATTGTGAAAAGGTGCAATATTCTAGGCTCAAAGTGTCCCACTCTAATCAGCTAATTAAGCCATAACACCTGCAAAGGGTTTCTGAGCCTTTAAATGGTCTCTCAGTCTGGTTCAGTAGGAATCACAATCATGGGAAAGACTGCTGACCTGACAGTTGTGCAGAAAACCATCATTGATACCCTCCATAAGGAGGGAAAGTCTCAAAAGGTAATTGCAAAAAAAGTTGGATGTTCCCATAGTGCTGTATCAAAGCACATTAATAGAAAGTTATGTAGAAGGGAAAAGTGTTGAAGAAAAGGTGCACAAGCAGCAGGGATGACCTCAGCCTGGAGAAGATTGTCAGGAAAAGGCCATTCAAAAGTGTTGGGGACTTTCACAAGGAGTGGACTGAGGCTGGAGTCAGTGCATCAAGAGCCATCACACACAGACAAATCCTGGACATGGGCTTCAAATCTCGTATTCCTCTTGACAAAGCCGCTCCTGAACAACAAACAACGTCAGAAGCGTCTTACCTGGGCTAAAGAAAAACAGACCTGGTCTGTTGCTCAGTGGTCCAAAGTCTTCTTTTCTGATGAGAGCAACTTTTGCATCTCATTTGGAAACCAAGGACCCAGAGTATGGAGGAAGAATGGAGAGGCACACACTGCAAGATGCTTGAAGTCCAGTGTGAAGTTTCCACAGTCTGTGTTGATTTGGGGAGCCATGTCATCTTCTGGTGTTGGTCCACTGTGCTTCATTAAGTCCAGGGTCAACGCAGCCATCTACCAGGAGATTTTGGAGCACTTCATGCTTCCTTCCACAGACAAGCTTTATGGGGATGCTGACTTCATTTTCCCGCAGGACTTGGCACCTGCCCACACTGCCAAAAGCACCAAAACCTGGTTCAATGACCGTGGGATTACTGTGCTTGATTCGACAGCAAACGTGTCTGACATGAATCCCATAAAGAATCTATGGGGCATTGCCAAGAGAAAGATGAGAGACATGAGACTGAACAATGCAGAAGAGCTGAAGGCCGCTACTGAAGCATCCTGGTCTTCCATAACACCTCAGCAGTGCCACAGGCTGATAGCTTCCATGCCACGCCGCATTGAGGCAGTAATTGCTGCAAAAGGGACCCAAACCAAGTACTGAGTACATATGCATGCTTATACCTTTCAGAGGTCCGATATTGTTCTATGTACAATCCTTGTTTTATTGATTGCATGTAATATTCTAATTTTCAGAGATTGTGGATTTGGGGTTTTCATGAGCTGTAAGCCATAATCATCACAATTATGACAAATCACGGCTTGAACTATCTTGCTTTGCATGTAATGAGTCTCATATATTAGTTTCACCTTTTAAGTTACATTACTGAAATAAATGAACTTTTGCACGATATTCTAATTTTTCGAGTTTCACCTGTTTAACAGCATTGGAATGTGGCACACGTCTGCCATACAAGACACTCTGAAGGGATATCTCATATTCTTAATCCATGACATAATAAGACAACTGGCACAGAATGACACATACAGTTGCAAGAAAAAGTATGTGAACCCCTTGGGATTACGTGGAGTTTTGCATGAATTGGGCATAAAATGTGCTCTGAACGTCATCTAAGTAACAACAATAGAAGAACACAGTCTGCTGAACATAATACTACACAAACATTAGATGTTGCCATGGTTTAATTGCACATAACATGTAAACATTCACAGAGCAGGGAGGAAAAAGTATGTGAGGCCCTAGCTTAATGACTTCTCCCAGAGCTAATTGGAGCCAGGAGTGAGCCAACCTTGACTCCAATCAGTGTGATGATATTGGATGTGTTGCTGACAGCTGTCCTGCCCTTAAAAAACGCACACCTGTTTTGGGTTTACTGGTTTCAAGAAGCACTGTCTGATGTGAACCATGCCTCGCAGAAAAGAGCTCTCAGAAGACCTACCATCAAGAATTGTTGACTTGCATGAAGCTGGAAAGGGTTACAAAAGTATCTCCAAAAGCCTTGATGTTCATGTGTCCACGGTAAGACAGACTGTCTACAAATGGAGAAAGTTTAGCACTGTTGCTACTCTACCTAGGCGTGGTCGTCCTGTAAAAATGAATGCAAGACCACAGTGCAGAATGCTGCATGAGGTAAAGAAGAATCCCAGAGTGTCAGCTAAAGACCTACAGAAATCTCTGGCACATGCTAACATTTTTGTTGACACATCTACAATAAGGAAAACATTAAACAAGAATGGAGTACATGGGAGGACACCACGGAGGAAGCCATTGCTGTCCAAAAGGAATATTGCAGCACGTTTGAAGTTTGCAAAAGAGCACCTGGATGTTCCACAGCAATACTGGCAAAATATACTGTGGACAGATGAAACCAAGATTGAGTTGTTTGGGAAGAACACACAACACTATGTGTGGAGAAAAAAAGGCACAGCACACCAACATCAAAACCTCATCCCCACTCTAAAACATGGCGGAGGGAGCATCATGGTTTGGGGCTGCTTTGCTGCCTCAGGGCCTGGGCGGATTGCTGTCATTGATGGGAAAATAAATTCCAGAGTTTATCAAGACATTTTGCAGGAAAACGTAGGACCATCTGTCCGCCAACTGAAGCTCCGCAGAGGATGGGTGATGCAACAGGACAATGACCCAAAGCATACAAGTAATTCAACAAAACAATGGCTGCAACAGCACAGAATATGCCTTCTGGAGTGGCCCAGCCAGAGTCCTGACCTCAACCAGATTGAAATGCTGTGGCATGACCTTAAGAGAGAGATTCACACCAGACATCCCAAGAATATTGCTACACTGAAACAGTTTTGTGAAGAGGAGTGGTCCAAAATTTCTCCAGATCGTTGTGCAGGTCTGATCTGCAACTACAGGAAACGTTTGGTTGAGGTTATTGCTACCAAAGGAGGGTCAACCAGTTATTAAGTCCAAAGGTTCATATACTTTTTCCTCCCTGCACTGTGAATGTTTACATGTTATGTGCAATTAAACCATGGCAACATCTAATGTTTGTGTAGTATTATGTTCAGCAGACTGTGTTCTTCTATTGTTGTGACTTAGATGACGTTCAGAGCACATTTTATGCCCAATTCATGCAAAACTCCACGTAATCCCAAGGGGTTCACATACTTTTTCTTGCAACTGTAATGGCTTCACAGGTGCCCCCTGGGAAAGCTACATCACCAGCACCATGCACTCTACCGGATCTGGCATGGTTTGTTATCATTTTATACCAAACAGCACTGGAACCTTTACACATTTCACACAAGTGCCTAATGAGACGTGGCGCAATTTGTGAATCAGTAACAAACCACTCCAGGTCTCATACAGTGCATGAATCAAAGGAGATCCAACATGGTTTATTACCTTCTTATTAACAAACTGTGCCAGATCGCCAACAGTGCATATGCAAAATCAAGAGCAGATGCCATTGGTGGGCCAGATAATGGCATATATACCACAAGGCAAACAAGGCATTTGCCTAGGGAGGGCAGCACCTCCCCACCGAAGAAGGGATGGAAGAAGGGACATGCGCTATGGGAACCAGGTAGGATTTGAGAGAGCCTGCGGGCTCATTGATGGTGTATGCAGAGCCTGACTCTCTTTCCTTCTCTTTCCTGGGAATGTCTGGAGCTGTGAAGATGAGTGTCTTTCTCTCTATCACTGGGGGGGGGGTGTAGTGGAAGGCTCTCCCAGGCGGGGGGGCAAGGGTGTTGTTGGTCAATGTCAGGCTCTGTCCACGGATGGGGAAGGGGGAGTGGTGTTGGTCCCATGTCCGTGGGTGCAAAAAATTTGCCTAGGGCAGCACAAAACCTGAATACACTACTGGGGCCAGCATAGACGAAAGAAGACAAAGAAGAAACCTACAGCACAGGTTACCTATCCGCAGGCGTGGGGAGAGCATAGACACTGCAGAAGCTCCTCACAGAACGAGGCAAGTGTCAAGGTCCTACCTTTTTACCAGAGGTTATGTTACTCCATGTGCTGGCATCCATCTTGGATTTCTGCAGAGCATGGTGGGAATCTTTTATGCCTTCAGGTCTCTGAGGTCCATCCCCCAGAGGGGTGTGGCTGATGACATATAAGCCTGTGTTCCGCACATGCTCTTTGCACTTGTGTCTTGTGTCTTTGTGTCGCTGTTACTCTGTTCTGACTCTCATGACTCTCTTGTAATCTGACTCGGCTTGTGACCTGACCATTCTTTGTGTTCTCCTTTGATCTGACCCTCCGTTGCTGAACCCGGCTCGTGACCTGTGATTCTCGTCTGCTGTCCTGTACCGTTTTTGTCTCGTTGTTGTTGACCCGGCCTGTCTGACTACTCTATTGTCTTTACCACTAGCTACACGCCATTGGCGGCGGCCATTACCGCAGCTGGGGTGCCTCGGGGGCCGCGACCTGGTTCCTGGCTGTGTCAAGTCCATCCCCACCATCAGGGGCCCTGGTGAAGGGCAGCCTGGGACTTAGACTCCGCGCCCTGAGGGACTTCGGTCTGTGGGTGGTGGTTGTCGTCAGCCTGTGCGTTACATTGATATTAGGCCTGCCTGTCCGTTTCCCAGCTCCTGCCCAGACAGCAAGTCACCATTATAAATTTATTTTTCAAATTACAATTGGCTTGCTGTTTTCAGTGTTCTTATGAAATGGGGAGGGGGCACTTTAAAGCATTTTCCATTATTAGGCAGTAAATGAGCTTTAAAAAAGTCCTCATTGATCTATGTAGCTGCAAACCTAGTGGAGAACCTCATCCTCAAAGCTCAGAGCAGAAGCTCTGAGGTCATTCACGTTATCTCAATAGCTCTGTTCACCCTTGCATAGCACCCACTGGCTTTTCATGGTCACCACTGGCAGTGTTGGAGAAGAGATCTGGTATCTTTAGCAATATTTCTGAGTACACGTCATTGTTAGGGTCAAGCTCAGAGACCAGTAGCTATAGCAGTGGAGAGGCTCCCAATAACTAGCTGGAAAGGTAGACAAGCAGGTCACCCTGACGCAGGGGTGGACTGACCATTTGGAACTCGGGCACTGCCCGAGGGCCCGGGGTCAGTAGGGGGCCCCATGAGATGCCCCTGGTACCTTTTTCAGAAGTGTTTTTGAATTTGGGCAAGGACACAGGGGCCCCATGATCCCCTATTGCCCAGGGGCCCCATGAGTTGTCAGTCCGCCCCTGCCCTGACGGATGACATGGGCTCACTGGCTGTGTGAAGTCTAAGCATTAACTGGCATTCATCAGAACTCCTGATGGTACAGGTTGTTTTTTACTGCGTGTTAGTACCAGGTCGCGGTCCTCAGGACCAGGAGGTGAGCAAGTCGGCGTCCAGTAGCAGATATAGCAGATAAGGATTAAACAGAAGCATAGACAGTAAACAAGTCAAAGGTTGGTAACAAGTGGTTGCAAGTTGGAATCAAGTGTAGTTGAGGAACAATGCAAAGGTCAGTAACAAGTAGTAGGGAAGATAAGTACAGCTGCACGTATGCAAAGAAACGAGATATTGACTGGACACAGCACAATAATCTGGCAAACAAGAAGTGCAAAGGCATGGTTTAAATAGGAAATTCATGGAAGGAGCAAGGAGTTCAAGGTTCACCAAAAACAAAGTACAAGTCAAGATGATCCAAGGATTCAGGTGGCTGAGCAAGGAGAGCCACTACTGAACACAGCCAAGGTCGTGGTTTCAGATCACGGTCCTGACAGTACAATAATTTTTTGCTACAGTACAAAAAAACATTTGATTTTGTTATGGAGGAAGGAAACTTATTCACTGCAGAACTTTTACATTATTTTCAAGAACATTACACCTTTAAATCCGCCCGTGTATGAACACCATACAACAGAATTTTAAAACAATTCCCCCTACTATCTGCACTTCTCGATATCTCTACAATTTTTGGGGGGGTTTTCTCTCTTCCAAAGCCAGTAAGGACACATCATGGATGGTTTAGCATCAAGGAGAGACAGTTTAAAAAAAATATAGGGTGTTAGTTGCATAATCACCACAAGTCATCACAAATGTCAGTCCAGTACTTAATAATGTACTAAAATATTTTATATATGAATATTAAAAAGAACATCAAAATGATTCATATTATCGCATTCCACAGGGGGCCCCATAAATGTAATATCTAATAAATCAACACTGCGTGAATTTATGCATAATTACAACCAAATAAATCAACATACATGATTAGTAACAGAAAAAAAAGCATATTCATAATTTCTGAAGACGTGAAATTCCTGCTAGGTGAAATATATACAAGTATACAGAATTCCCATGTCAGACAGACCCTTTATTAAAGTGAAACTAGGCAGTGCATATAGAGTCTGAAAATGAAAGAACACTGTTCTAGACATATGAATAATATAACAGGACTAAGAAGCCTTATATATGTCTGTACAGGCAGTCTCTAAAACCACAAGAACCTCTAAAACCACAAAAACCAGGGACCCCTTAAAAGTAAATCTGTGCTTCACGGTGATTTTCTCCCAGCCAAACTGTACAGAGGGAAGAAAAGCTGAGTATATGTAGTTGGGGAGGTTGGCACCTGAAGCGGAGTTCCACTCACCCTGTCAAAAAATAAAAGCCAGCAGCTACAAAAACTGTAGCTGCTGACTTTTAAAAAACAACCACTTACCTGACCCTTGGTCCCGCGGTGACTCCCCCACAGTCCGTTTCACTGGCCGTTCTGTATTCCAGGAGGCAGGCATCTTCAGTATGGGCACCCGGCTGTGACAGCTTGCAGCTTCACAGCCAGTATCCACTGTGCATGCGCGAGTAGGAGCACTGGTCAAGGGGGAGGAGCTAGGAGCGCTGACACGGGACCAGAGAAGAAGAGGATTGGGGCTGCTCTGTGCAAAACCAATGCACAGAGCAGGTAAATGTAACATGTTTGCTATTTTAAAAAAATGAACTTTTAGAATAACTTTAAGTTAATGCTATGCTTAGCTTGAAATGAGTATGTTCTAAAGCATAAGTTACCTTTCATAAATATATTACATGGGTCCTAAGGCAAAAAAGGGAGAATTCCAGAAGTATGCCATCCTGAACAGTTTCAATGGCACAAACCAGCTTTGTCAAGGGAGGAGGGACATTTTAACTAAAAATAATTACAGTTTATATAATGTTGTTTTTAAAAAGTACAAGAAATCCAGAAAGACCACTTTGGAACTAAAATGGTGTTAAGCAAATTAAAAGATAATTATAATTGGAGTTTTAAAACACAAGCTATTTTCATATATCCAGATGCAACTTTGCAAATATAGCCGCCAGGGCTATTTTAATCTTTATAAAAATGTGGCAGTAGCCCCCATGCAGCATGTTAGAGCCTCCCCCAACAGTCCTGGAGTCCTCTCAAAACAGTGGATTGTTCCTCTCAAATGCTATCTATGTAATGACATAAATGAAGCTTGAGAGGAAGAGTACCACTCACTGACAAGTCCCGCTGCTCTTCTCTGTGATCAGTACAAAAGGCGATCCTTTTGTCTCAAGCTTAAAGAATTAATAACAATGATAGGCAGCAGGACTGTTTCAAGGGGTTGTCATTTTAGGAAACGGTTGGGGGCAAACTGGAACCACCCATGAGATTTTTGCCCTGGACCCATTTATCTTTTAAAGTGGAACAAACCCATCAATTTAAAGGAGAAATAGGGCCAAAGTTTTTTCACCCTATCTCTCCTGGGGATCACAGGAGTGCACTTCATTCTGCATTCCTGTGACCCAGAGTTTGACCCAGAAATGTGAGCTGTGGGTGGCCCTGTAAGAACCGGTCAGCTCTACAAAAGTTAAATTAAAAAGCCACAGATTTCCCTATCTGATAAAGCTGCAGCAGTACTTCTTCATCTTACTCCGATGTAAGATGGAGTGTAGAGAGATACAAGAAATCTCTTTTAATCTACCTATTAAATTCCACCAAGGCCTCTATCCTGAGCTCCTAAAAATATTCCAACCCACTGTCTTTGCAAAAGTGGTTTGCCAGGGTGAATGATATCCAGGACGTGAAGGATTTTACTGAGGCCCTATGAGACCAAAAAAATGGTACTATTTGGAAGAAAGTTCAAATGCTCATCCAAATACAAACAATTGTTGTAGACTTTTACAACGCCCCAATTCAATAAGAGCACATTCCTGCTGGTATGTATTAAGTTGCAACTATGACTCCAAGCCCCAGTCAAGCTACCCCTTCTCTTCCATTTCTTAGGTGAGGGGGGAGGAAGAGAAGAAAGGAGAAGAGATATTTTTCCCCACTGTTCTCCTGCCTTTTTTTCTTCCACAACTTCATTTCATCACTCCCTCGGTTTGAAGCCCGCTTCCGGGCACTTTCTAAAATCTTTAAAATCTTATATTATGAGTTGTTTCACCAAGTATTTTATGTCAGTGGTACTATTTGTTCTTTCATGACATCACATACCATTGTGATACGTTTGCTCTGTTTTTTTTTTTAATTTGACAAGTTACCTCGTATTCTGTCATGCACGATGTGGAACTATAGTCGGTTTGGCTTCCTTAGTGTATATTATGTGCCAGATGATCGTATTTTCTTTTTCTGGTGACCTCTCAAATAAATACAGAATGTTTAAAAAAAAAGACAAAGCCATGTAGAAAATTATCAACTGAACAGTTACTGCATCCAATCAGATACAGTCATTGCACCAGATCAGATGCAGTCACTGCACCACTACATTTTGGTAGCCACCAGGCACTTAGTGTGGATGGGGGATTTGATTGACTTTATCTGATTCAGTTGAGTGAAAGAAAATCAAGCCATGTATAACACCCTTAAGGAATCTTATCTGCTAATTGCCTGAACTGGGATGGAACTGCACATATGCAGAATGAGGAGCTCCAGAATATTATTTGTGAATGGGGAAACTAGGTCTCGGTTTTCTTCAGATTTTGGAATTCCCAGACTGGGTTCCAGGCCCTGGGGATTTAAAAGAGTTTTGGGAGGGAAGAGATCTCTAACCCAATGTCCAGGTCTTGCAGGAGACTGCCAGGCTGTGAGTGCAATTGTGCATGGCCCTTATAATGAAGGACTTGGGCATACTTCAGAGCTCCCATCAGGAGATAGGTATGTGTTCCAGTTAGAAGACAGGAGTGGGCTACCATTAAAGGATAAGTTCACCTTTTTGACAAATATATTAAGTGCACATTTTCTTGCAATAAATGTGTATTTGTTATTTTATCTGCAGGAGTCTAGAAAGCTTTGCAAAAGCGATCAGTAGATTGCTGATGCCATGCAGGCCTCCTGCAGACCTGTCAGAATATCTTCTAGTCATACGGGATGTACGAGCAAGCAGATATCCTGATTGGAAGCTTCAATGAACTACCACAGCGTCGTGGTAGCTCATTGAAAACTACAAACTGATAGCCGCTAAGGCTGCCGGGACTTGTAGACACCCATTCACAGAAATCTGTGAATGAGTGATGCGGCCGCGTGGGTGGAGCCCCCTGCTGTTTTCAAATCTGACAGATAGTATGGAGAAACTTCTCCATGTACTATCTCTCAGAGGGAGGGGGGCAGCAGGGGTGGCCACAGCTATGGGAACATGTTGCATGTTCCACCTTTAAAATGGGTGGAACATGTAACATGTTCCTAAAGGTGAACTTATCCTTTAAGAGATTGGTGTGCTCCACTCAAGAGACCATGCTGGAGGAGACATTCCTTGTCCATAGGACTGGGAGAGTCGAGATGGCAAAACAAGTCTGGGAGATTGGGAGAGCCGAGATGACTAAGTGAGTCCAGGGAAATCTCAGGGGAGTTGTAGAGCCCAGGATGTCAGGAGAACCCTATTGAGGGGCCAGGAAGAGGGCCCGTGCAGCAGGGTATTGCAATTGAAATAGCTGAGATAACCAGGCGTGCTGAGAGAGGGATGCAGAAACACACAGTTACTGCGTGAGGGACCAACTACAAAGCCAGGGTAAAGGCCTACGCAGTGGAGCTGTTGAAAAGAGAACTAAGTGCCTTGGCATTATTTCTGTTACCTGTTTTTATGGTGAGAATCCCCTGCATAGGCAATTGTTTTGCTGAACTTTTGTTTAATATAAGTGGGCCAAAAAGCCCTAAACCAGTTTGGACTGGCATGGATGGACTCATGAAAATTGCTTCTACTATGGAGCTAATTACCCCAATATCATAATATATACTTACATTATTACTATTTTAGATATCTAACTCTTTTTACCCACAAAATAGATGATCTGAACAAATGAATAACTGCTACCTCCTTGACATTGTAGTGACTTTTGGGGGACTGTTTATTAAGAAAAATGATATTATCCCAAAATTGGGAATCCTGGCTGACTGTTAGGGGTTAACATTCTGGAGTGAATTTCAAGGAATATTTCAAGAGGTTATCTCACACACACAATGAGTGGAAGAGACTTGTTCAAGGCACAATATCACTATTTGAATTTCTACAGGTGATCAGAGTCAGAAAATGACAATGGTGGGATCTGATTCTGGTTATTCTAAGACCTTGCAGTTGTATGTCATCTAGCAAGTACCATTGTCTATGGGAAGCTAGGAGATACTTCAATTGCAGGGAACTTAATTATAGGTAGTCAAACACCGCTATCTGGACTTCTGCAGGTGAACATATACAAGGTCTGGAAGTGACAATAGGGTAACCAAACCTGATTGTCTGAGAGCTCACACAAAACCTTGGAAAGTGTGATGAACAAACAAACTTCTTGAAATGTGACAATATGCCATTGAATACTGAGTTTAACTCCAGTCCAGTCTATTTATCCTAATTCCTACACAATAGGGCAGGTAAATAAAGGTTTTTCCCAGTCATGTGAACCTTGCGGTGAGAGCTGGGTCATTGAAAATAAAGTTTGATACATACCAACAGAGACATTATCAAAAGGCAGATTACCAACACTTTGTATCAAGGGAAAATATCTTTGAGAAGGTTAGGTATTGCATCCCACTCAACTAAGTTTGAAATAATGAAAATAAAATGATTTGTGAATTGGGGTAAATTGTACATTTCCAAAAGAAATCGGCTATTTTTAAAACAGTTTAAATATCAGGAGAATGAGAAACCGAATGTATGTATATCTTTATATGGTCCTTGTCCAAGAATTAGCAGTGAAATCAACTATACTTGAATAGGACATATATATTTGATACCTAAAGACATTTTGGTTTCAATCAAATTATGAGTCATCATTAAGATACAAATTTTTTTTGTGATACCTGGCTGCTCCCAGTGGACAGGTGAGAAATCTCTATGTACACACACTTCTCGACCGGCCAATCAACAAGCCTGTTGGGAGGGTCCCTTGAAACAAAGGATTGTATGGTATAAAAATGCCATACACCTCAAAAAAAAAAAACACTTAAAAAACTTCTACACTTCTAAACTTCTTCTATGACACTTCTGATCTAGACTTTTATCAACACGTCTATGACTATACTGAACTACTTCTTCTAATATACTTTACTTATAATAGCTACACTCTACTCTAAACACTACAATCAAGACTGCTATAACTTCCAAAATATATATTATCTATCCTATTGCTAACACTTACTGCACTATCCCTCACTTGCTACCTGCGGCCATTTTGCTAAAGGAGTCCAGCTGCCATTTTGTCTTGAGAACCATTTGAAGGTCCAGCTGCATCCCACTGTGGAGGCCTCAAAATCCAGGTTCTGGGAGTGGTGAGACTGCTAGGATATTGTATTTTATTTGATATTTCCAATTTTCCAAAGACTTATAGCATTTGTATTGTGTGTTTAGGAATATATTAAGATTATATACATAATTATCACTAAAAATTGTTTGATTTTGGTATTGAAATTAGATATTGCATATTAACTGATTTGTAGTTTTGTTGTAGTGCAATTTATCAGAGAATACTTTCTTATATTCCTATGGCCACGGAATATGAGAAATAATTTCTGAGGCACTATAAGGTTACAACTTATACCTAAATTTGTTTTTACTATATTTACCGTTATCTGTAAGCATCTATTGTTTGATAACCATAATAATAATCATATTTTTGATTGTATGTACAAGTATACATTTATCACCAGTATTTTGCGTTTGTATTAATATATATATAAATTTTGTACATAAATAAATGTATTTATTTATTTATCAAAAAGGCAATTTTTGTGTATATGGTACGATATCATACTGGCTAAAAGGACTCAAGGTATATTATTAAGTGGTGATCAAATTATTAAGGTGTCTAAATTATTGGTTCATTAAATATTTGCCGTATTTTAACGGCTGGAGGCACTGCAATATTTTGTTTAAGGGAGAGGACACCGCCCTACGTATTTAGAATAAATTATTACATAAACCACCACAACATTTTGCTGCACTTACAGTAGGGCTAATTTATTGTGCTGTCTTACGTGACAGTGTGTGTTGACCATTACCCTTCTTGTTTTTTATGTTTATTCTCTATTTGTTTCTTTTACCACTTGCTTGCATTATCCAAACCCCCCCCCCAAAAAAAACAGACTTAAACGTGTATTTTACATATCTAGCTAGATATTAATTTACCAAATGATATAAATGAATCAAATGCTTAAAGTCCATACGAACACTGTTCATTTTTTCTGTAATGCATTCGTACTGTATACAGTAATATACATGGCCTTTATACCATTTTTTTTATCAGCTAAATGCCGCAACAAGGATTAAAAAACCTTGTGCTGTCAGCATAAAGGAATGTTGGACCGCAGCTCTCACATACTGGGCTCCCCTGCAGTCCAACACGACCAGCTAAACACTGCTCTATTCAGCATTACTGTAGCTTCCTGGGTAGCACAGATGGTTAGGCAATTTTCAGAGAGGCATGTAGGACAAGTGGGGTGCTTCTTGAGTATGAAAATCTGTCAGCACCGGGCTTTTTTAACCCTTGCTACAGCATTCAGCAGATTAATAAAAGTAGAAAAAAGGCATATTTATTAATGTACAGTCATGGCCGAAATTGTTGGCACCCTTGATATTTCTCCAGGAAATCATGTATTTCTCACGAAACGTATTGCATTAACACATGTTTTGCTATACACATGTTTATTCCCTTTGTGTGTATTGGGACAAAACAAAAAAAGGGAGGAAAGAAAGCAAATTCGACATAATGTCACACAAACCTCCAAAAATGGGCTGGACAAAAGTATTGGCACCCTTTCACAACTGCGGATAAATAAGAATGTTACAAGCATGTGATGCTCCTGTAAACTCACCTGGGGCAAGTAACAGGTGTGGGCAATATAGAAATCACACCTGAAAGCAGATAAAAAGGAGAGACGTTCACTTAACCTTTGCATTGTGTGTCTGTCTGTGCCACACTAAGCATGGACAACAGAAAGAGGAGACGAGAACTGTCTGAGGACCTGAGAACCAAAATTGTGGCAAAATATCAACAATCTCAAGGTTACAAGTCCATCTCCAGAGAACTAGATTTGCCTTTGTCCACAGTGCGCAACATTATCAAGAAGTTTGCAACCCATGGCACTGTAGCTAATCTCCCTGGTCGTGGACGGATGAGGAAAATTGATGAAAGATTGCAACGCAGAATAGTCCGGATGGTGGATAAGCAGCCCCAAACATGTTCCAAAGACATTCAAGCTGTCCTGCAGGCTCAGGGAGCATCAGTGTCAGCGCGAACTATCCGTCGACATTTAAATGAAATGAAACGCTATGGCAGGAGACCCAGGAGGACCCCACTGCTGACACAGAGACATAAAAAAGCAAGACTACAGTTTGCCAAAATGTACTTGAGTAAGCCAAAATCCTTCTGGGAAAACGTCTTGTGGACAGATGAGACCAAGATAGAGCTTTTCGGTAAAGCACATCATTCTACTGTTTACCGAAAACGGAATGAGGCCTACAAAGAACAAAACACAGTACCTACGGTAAAATATGGTGGAGGTTCAATGATGTTTTGGGGTTGTTTTGCTGCCTCTGGCACTGGGTGCCTTGACTGTGTGCAAGGCATCATGAAATCTGAGGATTACCAAAGGATTTTGGGTCGCACTGTAGGGCCCAGTGTCAGAAAGCTGGGTTTGCGTCCAAGATCCTGGGTCTTCCAGCAGGACAATGACCCCAAACATACGTCAAAAAGCACTCAGAAATGGATGGCAAAGAAGCGCTGGAGAGTTCTGAAGTGGCCAGCAATGAGCCCAGATCTAAATCCCATTGAACACCTGTGGAGAGATCTTAAAATTGCTGTTGGGAAAAGGTGTCCTTCCAATAAGAGAGACCTGGAGCTGTTTGCAAAGGAAGAGTGGTCCAAAATTCCAGGTGAGAGGTGTCAGAAGCTTATTGATGGTTATAGGAAGCGACTGATTTCAGTTATGTTTTCCAAAGGGTGTGCAACCAAATATTAAGTTAAGGGTGCCAATACTTTTGTCCAGCCCATTTTTGGGGTTTTGTGTGACATTATGTCATATTTGCTTTTCTGCCTCTGTTTTATATTTGTTCCAATACATACAAAGGGAATAAACATGTGTATAGCAAAACATGTGTTAATGCAATACCTTTTTTGTGTGAAATACTTGATTTTCAGGAAAAATATCAAGGGTGCCAACAATTTCGGCCATGACTGTATATGCAGCCTGACTGCATAACAATAATAAACTAAAAGGGTTCAAGAGGAATTAATGTATGCTCTAAATCAGAAAGTCAGTTTTTGTTTTTCTGAAATTCATAAACTGCCTTCCAATGTTAAATATACCTGGAATTTATACACATTCTGGTTTCTTTGTAATTTTTATTGGAAGAATAAGTACATTCTTGAAGTTATGAACACTGTTCTTACATCGATGTAGAAATGCATCTTTATTATAGAAATGCAATGAAATACAATCATGTATTTAATGTACTGTTTCTACACTCTAGGGATGGCAATGAAAGACAGCAAGGTCATTTACTAGTATATCAGATTTTTTTTCTTTCTTCTAGTCGTCATTTTGTGGAGGACATTTTATTCATGAGCTGTTGGCAAATCTACATTCATATGCAAGTCCACACCCAGAAACGTACTTTTTAAATTCAGGGAGATGTTAAAAAGACTCAAGTTTCAAACTGCTTTGTAAATTAGAATATATATTCTCATGAGCCCATGATATAAGGACAAAATAAGGGTAGACTATGTGCCCTTCATCAGGAATGGCCAACCTTCAGAATCCATCTTGGTGCCAGATGGCATTTTGGAAGATCTGGATGTGCAGTAACAGGACAGGATGGAATAGCACATGCCCTTATGCTGTTCCAATTCCAATTGCTCCCTAGTGTGCTTTAAGAGTACAGGGTAGAAAAAACTGTTTACTAAGCAATGCAGACAAAAAGTCATTTCGCCTTTTTTTTGTCAGAAGTTTTTTTTTGTGGGTTTATTTGACTGAAGTGTGGGGATGAACTAAAGGTTTGGTATGAACACAGGTTCAGACTGAACTTTGTTTGTTTAGCCATTTGTCAGAACACAAGACTTTTAGCTCATTTGATGGGAGCCGATTGTCATATTATTTATTACAGGTACTTATATAGCGCTGTCAATTTACACAGCATTTTACACATATATATTGAACATTCACATCAGTCCCTAACCCTAAAGGAGTGTACAATCTAAGGTTCCTAACTACATTCATACATACACATATTAGGGCCAAGTTAGACAGGATCCAATTAACCTACCAGCATGTCTTTGGAGTGTGGGAGGAAACCGGAGCACCCAGAGGAAACCCACGCAAGCACAGGGAGAACATGCAAACTCCATGCAGGAGGCACCATGGTCGGGAATCAAACCCATGACCTATTTACTGCAAGGCAGACGTGCTAACCACTAAGCCACTGTTCTGCCCTGTCATATATAAACACATTTTTCCTCTGTTATTAGTTATTAAGGAAGCAGTGGGTGCCAACACCCACCATGTCCTTAGCAACCAGTGACATCACACAACCACCTGGCAAACAAAGGGGCAGGGACAGTAGCTGACATCATTGCCCAAATATGGATACGTGATTGATGAGGACCTGCATTACTGGATAACATGATTGACGATGGATGTACATTGTGGGACATTTTTGGGGTTTTATTTTTTTTTAACTAAAGGAGGTCATAAATGTGTGGTGTCTTTAGTTACTCTAAACTTATTTGTAAATATGTAGGTGTACTATGTACAACTTAATCATACACATAGGGGGAGCTGTGGTATCTGGGGGTCCCTTGCTATTAAAGTAGGCTTCCATATTTTCAGCTCTTGCCTGCAAATCCCCTACATCCACTGGACCAGGGTTGTGGGGAAGAGGCCCTTGTTCTCATCATCATGGGGACAAGGTTCTTTGCCAAGTGGAACCCACTGGTACATTATCCTTCCCATGCTGAAGGTATGTGGCCTGGACTAGTTCAGAAGGAGGGGGCATACATTCATTTCTCCCCTTTCCTGGCCTGCCAGGCTGCGTGCTTGGAGAAAGTTCTAGTATTTGCTTTGGGGAGGACCCCATAGTTGTTGACTTGTTCTTTGATTGGGGTTCTTCCTTAAAATCTATTCCAGCCTTAAAGGGTTTGGTACAGAATTTGGAGGGGACCACATACACCCTTTTGTTTTTACTTGGTGTCCCCCCATGACATCCATATGGTTAACTTCTAACAATTATGAAGTCCACCCAAAAACAGTTCATAAGACAAATATGTTGTCTTATATACATGATGGAGGACGTATGACCAGTGTATATTTATATATGTACTTTTCCCGCAGCAAATAACAGTTCTTTTCCAGAGAGATACATTTATTTGGATAAAGATATTTGTTACAGATGACAGAAATGTTACAATGAACAACAATCCTCAAAGTACCATTTGAGATACTTCATATCAAGCATAGAGATACTACACCGTCCAGCATATGTCCGATCTATAGTATGCACATAGGTAGCTTACATTCATCTAATAATGTGAGTTATGATCTATACCTGTGCTCCCATATTAATGACAGGAAGAAGCTCCTCTTCCCAGCGGAGGTACAGACAAGGCAGATGGCAGGCAATCATTAGAACCCTTCAGAGAACCTTCCTGTGTCCTGTCACACTTAACCAAAAATAAGCTTCCTTAATATACACATTTTTCCCATACAGTACAATGGCAAGCACTCTGATTGGCCACTTTTAGTAGCCCCTTTGAACTTCTGGGTGACAGGTAATGCCTTTTGGGCTTGGACAGCTGAAGTAAAGTTGTCTAGATATTTCCTAAACTGCATTCTTTTACTATTAATTAGATAAACAAGTTACCCTTTGAAGAATGCTATTTACCATACTTAATACCTCTGTTGGCCAAGGCCTTTCAAGTCTGACTGAGCTATCTGCATTTTATCACCCTTGCAAGTTTGCAAAGCAAAGAGTTCTTGGCTGCTTTTTTTGTGTAAAATACATCTAGGTAAGTCATATTCTGGCTTGGTCAATAACTTGAGAATACACCACATAATATATATCTACAGTTGTGGCCAAAATTATTCAACCCCCACTGAAATTGAGTGTTTTGGCCAGTTTGACATTGCTTTTGATCATTCAGTCATCTTGCTTACATTTACATTAAAGAGGCACTTGTAGGTCAGACAAATATAACATAACAGTTATAATGAAATAACCACAAATGTCTTTTCTGTGCTCACAGCATTATCAGTTTTATTCAACCCCCAAGTGACATTCAATCTTAGTACTTAGTACAGCATCCTTTTACAGTTATAACAGCTTTTAAACGTGAAGCATAGCTTGACACAAGTGTCTTGCAGCGATCTACGGGTATCTTCGCCCATTCTTCATGGGCAAAGGCCTCCAGTTCAGTCACATTCTTAGGCTTGCGCACTGCAACTGCTTTCTTTAAGTCCCACCAGAGGTTCTCAATCGGATTTAAGTCTGGTGACTGCGATGGCCACTCCAAAATGTTCCAGCCTTTCCTCTGCAACCATGCTCTAGTGGACTTGGAGGTATGCTTGGGATCATTGTCCTGTTGAAAGGTCCAACGTCTCCCAAGCCTCAGGTGTGTGACGGACTGCATCACGTTTCCATCCAATATCTCCTGGTACTGAAGAGAATTCATGGTACCTTGCACACGCTGAAGCTTCCCTGTACCTGCAGAAGCAAAACAGCCCCAAAGCATGATTGACCCTCCACCATGCTTCACAGTAGGCAAGGTGTTCTTTTCATCATAGGCCTTGTTCTTCCTCCTCCAAACATAGCGTTGATCCATGGGCCCAAACAGTTCTAATTTTGTTTCATCAGTCCACAGAACACTATCCCACAACTTTTGTGGTTTGTCCACATGGCTTTTGGCATACTGCAGTCGACTCTTCTTATTCTTTGGAGACAGCAAGGGGGTACGCCTGGGAGTTCTGGCACGGAGGCCTTCATTACGCAGTGTGCGTCTTATTGTCTGGGCTGAAACTTCTGTACCCACATCTGACAAATCTTTTCTCAGTTCCTCAGCAGTCACACGGGGACTTCTCTCCACTCTACGCTTCAGGTAGCGCACAGCAGTCGAAGTCAGCATCTTCTTTCTGCCACGACCAGGTAGCGTTTCAACAGTGCCCTTTGCCTTGAATTTGCGAATGATGCTTCCTAAGGTGTCTCTTGGTATGTTTAACATCTTTGCAATCTTCTTATAGCCATTGCCCTTCCTGTGAAGAGAAATCACCTCTTCTCTTGTCTTCCTGGACCATTCTCTTGCCTTCACCATGTTTGTAACCACACCAGTAAATGTCTAGAAGGAGCTGAGTATCACAGTCATTTTAAAGCTGCCTAATTGGTGCTTATTATGCTTGATTGCTGCTCGGTGACATCCACAGGTGTTTTCAATACCTGATGGAAAGCACCTGTATGAACCTCTGTTCTTCAGAGTGGTAGTCTTTAAGGGGTTGAATAATTGTGGCAATGAAGAAACCACATAAGAACCATTTACTACTGTATTACATAAACAATTGATGTCATTTTAGTTGCATTTGGGTAGTTACAACGTCCTTGTAGGATTTGATTCTGAATACAATTCCAAATGTACACTATAGTCCCTAAACCCCTTTACAGCATTGGGGGTTGAATAATTTTGGCCACAACTGTATATATCTATATATATTACATTACACACAATATACTACACATATCAGGTCCATATATAAATGAATACGGCTCTAGAGTAAAGTCTAGAATAAGGTGAAGGCTCCAGAGTAAAGTTGGAGCACTGAGGGAAGGATGGGGGGGGGGGGGCAATTTGGACTATTATTGGGTGATTCTATGACACTTTGTTTACAGGTCATACTGGACTTTCAGTTAAGAAAGCCCAGCATTGGTTGCTCACTTGGTAATGACTGTTCTGCTAACTAACAAGGATGGTTGTGTCCCATTGACTCATTCATTTTGCATATGTACAATAATTCCCTCTCCTGTTCAAATCACAACTGTGCAGCAGGTCAGCTCAGTGAAGCGACACACTGTCACAGACTGACTGCATGTAGTAAATACCAAATGTTCATCTGAAATATTTAATAATTTCCTGCCTAAAAGGTTTAAAAAAATATACAGTATATAACAAATGTATGTTTTATTCCTGAATATATTAAAGTATAAAAAAAACAGTAAACAATCTTTTAAATATTATTTTATCCCTTGAATTTAATAAATCTTTGGAATCATTTGAATTGCATTTTAAGATGGAATATATTTATATAATTTCTTATCCTCAAATAACTCAGTCTTTGGTGATGTTGTGTATGATTTGCATAGTTGTCACTTGTCAATCTCAAGGGCTTTAATGCATCAAGATTGTTGCTTTTGGCTGATAATGAAGTTTAATGGGCTGTTTCTCAGACTAAGTTGGCAAGCAAACCCCAGTGGGAGTAATTAACAGATGTGTGATAGCTGGGATGCTGCGTAAGGACTGGATGCAATATTTGTGCAATAGATCCCAGCCTGGTACCATTTTGAATCTGAATAGTATACACTTCGTGAACTTGGATGGGGAGATGTACCTTATACCCATAACAGGGCTTTGAGGTTGAAAGTATGCTAGCTAGACTCAGGCTAGGGAGTTCAGTGGAATCACCTTCTCTCTAATCCTTTGGCAGTTCTGACCACACACTTTGGAATATGGGATTATGACGGAGAAGTATGCAGCACAGAGTTATGCTATAAGAAGCTGCAGAAATTCTCTGAGAATATAGATGAGTTTGGCTGCATTGGGATTCTTTTTTCAATTCACACTCAGGTAAACTAAGCGGACTCATTGCCTGGATTCATTTGCTCTACAATTACAATTAAGTAAAAATATAGAACTTCTTAGCTGTTATACTTGCCTAGCACTGCTGTGTGCCCTCCTTTCTGTTACTGATTTGCCTGTTGGAAGACTGCCTGTGAGAATGAGTAGAGGACAACTGACCAGCTGTCTCCATCATATACAGGTGAAACTCGAAAAATTAGAATATCGTGCAAAAGTTCATTTATTTCAGTAATGCAACTTAAAAGGTGAAACTAATATACAGTTGCAAGAAAAAGTATGTGAACCCCTTGGGATTACGTGGAGGTTTGCATGAATTGGGCATAAAATGTGCTCTGAACGTCATCTAAGTCACAACAATAGAAGAACACAGTCTGCTGAACATAATACTACACAAACATTAGATGTTGCCATGGTTTAATTGCACATAACATGTAAACATTCACAGTGCAGGGAGGAAAAAGTATATGAACCTTTGGAATTAATACCTGGTTGACCCTCCTTTGGCAGCAATAACCTCAACCAAACATTTCCTGTAGTTGCAGATCAGACCTGCACAACGATCTGGAGAAATTTTGGATCACTCCTCTTCACAAAACTGTTTCAGTGTAGCAATATTCTTGGGATGTCTGGTGTGAATCGCTCTCTTAAGGTCATGCCACAGCATTTCAATCGGGTTGAGGTCAGGACTCTGACTGGGCCACTCCAGAAGGAGTATTCTGTGCTGTTGCAGCCATTGTTTTGTTGAATTACTTGTATGCTTTGGGTCATTGTCCTGTTGCATCACCCATCCTCTGCGGAGCTTCAGATGGTCGTACGTTTTCCTGCAAAATGTCTTGATAAACTCTGGAATTCATTTTCCCATCAATGACAACAATCTGTCCAGGCCCTGAGGCAGCAAAGCAGCCCCAAACCATGATGCTCCCTCCGTTATGTTTTACAGTGGGGATGAGGTTTTGATGTTGGTGTGCTGTGCCTTTTTTTCTCCACACATAGTGTTGTGTGTTCTTCCCAAACAACTCAATCTTGGTTTCATCTGTCCACAGTATATTTTGCCAGTAGTGCTGTGGAACATCCAGGTGCTCTTTTGCAAACTTGAAACGTGCTGCAATATTCTTTTTGGACAGCAATGGCTTCCTCCGTGGTGTCCTCCCACGTACTCCATTCTTGTTTAATGTTTTCCTTATTGTAGATGTGTCAACAAAAAAGTTAGCATGTGCCAGAGATTTCTGTAGGTCTTTAGCTGACACTCTGGGATTCTTCTTTACCTCATGCAGCATTCTGCGCTGTGCTCTTGCAGTCATTTTTACAGGACGACCATGCCTAGGGAGAGTAGCAACAGTGCTAAACTTTCTCCATTTGTAGACAGTCTGTCTTACCGTGGACACATGAACATCAAGGCTTTTGGAGATACTTTTGTAACCCTTTCCAGCTTCATGCAAGTCAACAATTCTTGATGGTAGGTCTTCTGAGAGCTCTTTTCTGCGAGGCATGGTTCACATCAGACAGTGCTTCTTGAAACCAGTAAACCCAAAACAGGTGTGTGTTTTTTAAGGGCAGGACAGCTGTCAGCAACACACACAATATCATCACACTGATTGGAGTCAAGGTTGGCTCACTCCTGGCTCCAATTAGCTCTGGGAGAAGTCATTAAGCTAGGGCCTCACATACTTTTTCCTCCCTACACTGTGAATGTTCACATGTTATGTGCAATTAAACCATGGCAACATTTAATGTTTGTGTAGTATTATGTTCAGCAGACTGTGTTCTTTTATTGTTGTGACTTAGATGACGTTCAGAGCATATTTTATGCCCAATTCATGCAAAACTCCACGTAATCCCAAGGGGTTCACATGCTTTTTCTTGCAACTGTATGCGATAGACTCATTACATGCAAAGCAAGATAGTTCAAGCCGTGATTTGTCATAATTGTGATGATTATGGCTTACAGCTCATGAAAACCCCAAATCCACAATCTCAGAAAATTAGAATATTGTGAAAAGGTGCAATATTCTCTGCTCAAAGCGTCCCACTCTAATCAGCTAATTAAGCCATAACACCTGCAAAGGGTTCCTGAGCCTTTAAATGGTCTCTCAGTCTGGTTCAGTAGGAAACACAATCATGGGAAAGACTGCTGACCTGACAGTTGTACAGAAAACCATCAGTGACACCCTCCATAAGGAGGGAAAGCCTCAAAAGGTAATTGCAAAAGAAGTTGGATGTTCCCAAAGTGCTGTATTAAAGCACATTAATAGAAAGTTATTTGGAAGGGAAAAGTGTGGAAGAAAAAGGTGCACAAGCAGCAGGGATGACCGCAGCCTGGAGAGGATTGTCAGGAAAAGGCCATTCAAAAGTGTTGGAGACTTTCACAAGGAGTGGACTGAGGCTGGAGTCAGTGCATCAAGAGCCACCACACACAGATGGATCCTGGACATGGGCTTCAATGCAGAAGGCCACTATTGAAGTATCCTGGTCTTCCATAACACCTCAGCAGTGCCGCAGGCTGATAGCTTCCATGCCATGCCGCATTGAGGCAGTAATTGCTGCAAAAGGGGCCCAAACCAAGTACTGAGTACATATGCATGCTTATACTTTTCAGAGGTCCAATATTGTTTTATGTACAATCCTTGTTTTATTGATTGCATGTAATATTCTAATTTTCTGAGATTGTGGATTTGGGGTTTTCATGAGCTGTAAGCCATAATCATCACAATTATGACAAATCACGGCTTGAACTATCTTGCTTTGCATGTAATGAGTCTATCTCATATATTAGTTTCACCTTTTAAGTTACATTACTGAAATAAATGAACTTTTGCACGATATTCTAATTTTTCGAGTTTCACCTGTATATCAAGCACTTAAAACTGTGTGCTTTAAGCAGCAGATCAGACCACAATTAAAGTCAGTCATTATTATTGCTATCCATAAAAAATAATTTCAATTTTTCTAATGTAAGAAAGTCCATTCAATTCACCTTTAATCTGAGTTACAGTAAATATAATTTATTTGAGTTTGATTCACCAGGTTAATAATTGGCTTCTGCTTAGATCTGCATGATTCTGTAATGTTCAACCTCCCTCTCCCTATCTAACACTAAAGGATCTTTAAAACAAGCCAATCCTAACCTTACTAGCTGCTTGCACTGTGAAGTAATTAATTGTTAAAGATCTTTAAAGAGTATCTACACCCAAAACAATAAAAAATGTATACTGCAATTTAGCAGCCATCCTCAGATGGTGGCTGCATTAGTTTTCTTTCTGAAAGCAGTATTGAACCCAAAAACAAATGTTAATATATTGCAAGTTACCAGTCCATAATGTGTCATTTTTTTCTGAAGTCATTTTTTAATTTAAATAACAAATTAAGTCAGACCAGTATAAGATGTATTTTGATTGGGTTTCTGTACATCAACAAGTTAAATCGGTTGTAAAGTTTACATTTTTTAAATGCAAATGTGGCGCCAAACCTCCTCTTCTGGGTCCCCCGCAAGCACTCTCTGCTTCTCTTCTTCTGTGTCTGTCCTCATAGCAAACTGTTCCCTATGGAGACAGAGCTTGATCCCCAGCCGGGCTGTGTGCATCTTTTGACACACACAGTGTGGCTTGGCCCCGCCTCCCTCTCCCTCCCCACAGCATTTTATTGACAGCAGCAGGAACCAATAGCTCTTGCTGCTGTCTCTGTGCCTGTGAGTAGAGGGAGAAAGGAGAGAAGTGATGGAGCCATGCACAGCAATGGATTGGTTGAGGACTCAGGTAAGTATTTGGGGGGGGGGGGGGGGTACAGCAAGTTGTAAAATATTTTTTACCTTAATGCAGGGAATGCATTAAAGTTATAAGGTGTTAGCTTTAGAGCCACATAAAGTGTTACTAAATCCACAACAGTAAAATCAGTCTGTATATGCAGTAAAGCATGCTTGTTATAGCCATTGTGGAACCTAATGGGTTAATCCTCTGCATTGTGCAAAAAGGCTGTTTGATCTTGATGTCGCTGATCCTCCCCTTCTTCCGCTGTCCCCAATCCATCTTTTGATAGAACAGAGCCCTAGGGGCAAGCTGCGCATGCTCAGTTTGGTGTGTATTGCTGAAGGTTTTTTTTTCCTTGGGAGAGTGCATGTGATCAGCACCGTCCAGAGAGAGGGTAAAGGGTCCTGCAACCTCATAGGACAATCAGGGGAGAATGAAAACTCTGCCTACAAACTAGGGGCGGACTGACCATTCGGGCATTCGGGCACTGCCCGAGGGCCCAGAGTAAGTAGGGGGCCCCATGAGATGCCCCTGATACCTTTCATAGGCTTTTTTGGGTGTGGTTTGAGTGTTGGCAAGGACACAGGGGCCCCATGATTTTCTATTGCCAAGGGGCCCCATAAGTTGTTAGTCCACCCCTGCTACAAACCAAGCTATAACCAGTGCTCAGCTGGACACTGACAGAAATCACAAGACTGTTTTAACTGCTGATGAGAAAAGGTATTTAGCAGTTTGTATTTACTAAAATAATTGCATTTTCCTGTTCTGTGTACTGTGGGAGACCGGATATAGTGAATGCAGGGTCCTGGGTTTAGTAACACTATATTTGGTGGTTGCATTCGTTTTCTTATTTTTCCCCATTATTTACATCTGGTGATCTGGTCAGTAACACACTTCTTGTGTTAGTGTGTCTGCACTCCACTGAAGGAGCAACTGAAACATCTTTAAAAAGCAGCATTGTCAAGATGGACTTGACTAACAAATTAAAGCTGAACTCCATCCAACACGTTATAAGCAATTACAGCAAACAGTTTTTTTTCCTTTTGGGATAAAGGTTTTTCATAAATACATACAAGCTGATGTTAAATGACTTGTCTCAACCCTGTAACTGGCACCTGTGCTGGACAGCTTAGTTTGTTAAAGGAAGTTGAAAAACAAGACTTACTGGTCGGATCAATAGGTAAAAAAGGCAAAAAAGACTAAAAAAAGAAAAGTAATGCAGCCACCATATCTAAGAACTGGTAAGCTGCAATACAATACATTTCTCGGGATTTTATTACCCAACAATGTTTTAAACCTCCATCGTCAATTGAGAGTATTCTTGCTTGCTTCCCTATGCCTGACTATGCAGAATCACATTTTTTCTAAATGTTCCTTTTCAGACTTGTATTCCCAGTCGCTCTAGGCTTGAAAAAGTACATGAGCTTTTATTTGAGCATAGTTAGGCATTTTTGGCTCCATAGACTTCAACACCAACAAACTCTATACGCGGAGTGATGGCCAAGGCCAGTGATGTTGTTGGATTGGAGTTGGATTCTTTAACCACTTGCCCTCGTGAGGATTTACCCCCCTTCCTGACCAGGCCATTTTTTGTGATACGGCGCTGCGTCATTTTAACTGACAGTTGCACAGTCATGCAATGCTGCACCCAAATGAAATTTACATCCTTTTTTTTTCCACAAATGGAGCTTTCTTTGGTGGTATTTGATCGCCTCTGTGGTTTTTATTTTTTGCGCTATAAACAAAAAAAGACCAACAATTTTGAAAAAAATAACTTTATTTTTTACTTTTTGCTATTAAACATGTCCAGTAAAAAATTTTTAAAAATCTAATTTCAACATAAATTTAGGCCAAAATGTTCTCTGCTACATGTCTGCTAAAAAAAACCTCCCAATACGTGTACATTAATTGGTTTACGTGAAAGTTATACAGTTTACAAATGGTATATATACTGCAATTTATTTTTTTTACTAGTAATGACAGCGATCAGCGACTTATAGTGGGACTGCGGCGGGCATTCTGACACTGGGAGGGAACTGACTTGGTGTCACTGACATCCCCAGTGACACCAATACAGTGATCAGTGCTAATTAAAAACAGTGACACTGTACTAATGGCACTGGGCAGGAAAGGGTTAACATGTGGGGTGATCAAAGGGAAAACTGTGTGCTGTTCCACTATGTTGGCTGTGTGTGTGTTTCACTGTAAGCAGACTGCTTTGTATGGCTCTGCTATGCCATACAAAGCAGTGTGCAGGAGCTGACAGGGGAGAGATCTGTATTGTTTACTCCGTTGGAATCCTCAGAGTTCGCCGGGTTCCGGTGGGGAATCACCTGGTGATTGACAGCCAAGGCCGCGAATGGTGGCGCAGGTAGGGCGCGCGCCCCCTACCCGCAAGTGCAAAATCACATGTATATATACGTGATTTTGCGCACCTGTGCTGCCCTGTAGCAGTATTTCTGCTATAGGGTGGAGCGGAAGTGGTTAACAACTGTGTCAGAGAGGAGGATGCTGTCCATGGTACATTCAGTCTTAGACGACTCTTCTCACCCCTTCCACACTATACTAGTCAGTCTGAGGAGTACCATCAGTGATAGATTGTTACAGCCATGATGCACCACAGAGTGACACAGGAAATAATTTTTGCTTGTGGCCATCAAATTATATAATTCCTCTGTGTGCTCTTGACACGGGGATTTAATCTGGACGTATGATTCAGATTTTTATGTTGCATATTATTATATTAGTACTAGGTTAATTTACGTGTAAGAAGTCTTAGTGTAATATTTAGAGCAAGTGGTGCCATATTAGCATTTTTGTAGTTTGACTTTTTTTGCGATTTGTTCAACCAGTATTATTTATTTAATGCAGTGTTTTAATAGGGTGGTATGGTTTATTACAATACCGTATTTAATTTAGTTTTTAATATGTTTTATTTCAATTCATGTTATTGTATATATTAATTTGCTGTTGTAGAGGTACCCCTAAATAGGACCCTCTGATAGATAATGGTGATATTATGATGATCTAAGTTCTCCCCTCTCTGTACAGAGGCTGCCAGCACACCAAAGCACCTTGACACAAGAAGCAATCCTAGGGAAGGTCTTTTTATGAATTATTGCTGGAACTTGAACAAAAAGGAGAGGGTGCAGGGTATGGGATACATGAAATGCCGAAATGCAAAAACCCCAACAGAGAAAAACTACTGGGGCTTTCTAAGGCACCATACCATATGAAACTATAAAGATTCACAACATGAAAACACTAGATAATATAGAACAAGTTTTATTACACTGTTCAACAGGTAAAAAGTTTTGGGCATAAAATTAGCTAATCTTACATAATTTTGGGGTGCTGAAAACAAAAATGACCCTAAAAAATGTTGATTGGCTCTACTTTCCATGATATATTCACCCATCTAATGACGTAAGCCATTCAAAATTATGATGCAACTTCAGCTGCATATTGCGCAATTGATACTGGTGACCAATAGAAAATTGCATGTATACTGAAATGATGCAATATTAGCCTTTAATTGCATCACTTCACTGCATAAAAGCTGCAGTATCTGTAGCTGATTGTAGTTCGACAGCGTCTTTACATTTCGTTTTATGCTTATATAGGCTACTCAGTAATGCCTCGAACTTGTGTGAATAAAGCAGATAATTTCTGCTATATCTGCGGGGAAATAACTTTTATCTCACAAAAATGGAGGATAACAGGAATGATTAAGAAAGCCTACAACTTGTATTTTGGCTGCAAGATAGGAGACCAGGACAAGAGCTGGGCACCACATATATGCTGCAATTCTTGTGGGACGGCACTGGAGCAATGGTTGAATGGAAAAAAGGCATCTATGCCTTTCGCTGTGCCAATGATTTGGAGAGAGCCAACAGATCATGTTAGTAATTGTTACTTTTGTATGGTGCCTCCAATTGTAAAAAGGCTAAATAAGAATAAAAAGTTATCTGTGAACTATCCAAATATTCCATCGGCAATACGTCCAGTTCCTCATGGAGAGGGGCTACCAATTCCTAAAGCACCAGAATCCTTCGTGGTTGAGTCAAGTGAGGAAGAACCTGAAGCGTGTAGTCACGTGCAGTTGTAAGAGATAGCCCTTTCCTCGAATACAAGAGAAAAGCCAAGAGAAGCAAAACCGACACAAACTGAAGACAAAACTAGTGAGAATCCTAAGTATTAAAATGATTCAACTTAGCTTATGGCTATAATTTTTCTTGGTAATCCTTTGCAATATATTATGCCATTTAGGCTTTGTTATGTAGTCAATATCACTTGCTTTATATTTGTGGAAAGACATCTATCTATATAATTATTGTGCATTATGTAGTCATTACGCCTAGTAGAAAACTTTCCGTTTACAGAAAAACTAGAGCCAATTGACAAATTTCATTGTTATATTTGAACTCAGAATGTGAAATTCATTAAGAAATGGATCCTTTTGTTTCCAAAACTGGCAAAAAATAAAAATTTGTTGAACAGTGTTATTAAAACAAAACACATAAGTGGTAAGAGAGACCATATGGTCAGCCAAAATAGACACATACATAGTAAAGCAACAAAAACAAAATATAAATCTATAAGTAACAAAAAAAGGGGGGAAGGCTCTGGCCCGGGATGCAAAAGCGTCACGAGCAAGAGCCTAAGAGCCCCAACAATAACATTAGATAAGTAAATCTCATTAGGCAAATGTATTTCCATAGAATTGAATTAGAAAAATGGATAATTAATTCAGAAATCCGACACGTTACGTGGAATAAGACCCACTTCCTCAGGGAATTTAGGAAAACAAAATAACAGTGCCTATAATGAAATAAAAAAATACAGAACCAATTAACAATGAAAAATGCAAATAAAGAATAATAATGGACTCAATGAAAATGTAAAGGAAAAATACATGGATAAAGTAAAGGCAGAAAATTACCATCCAATGATGGTGCTCTGTACAATAGTAATACCTGATGTATATGAAGATCAATACTGGTAGAAAATACAAGAACGCCTTATTCAGCGGACAACGGGGAGGAAACCACCAGTCCAAAAAGTACCTCTGGTCCTATTAGGGAACCATCAGTCCAAGAGTACCTCTGGTAAGAAACAGCAGAAAGCCAAACCAATATTCTAAGGGTCCATAAAATAATCAATAATTAAAAAAGAAAAACAAAAATATATGAGTCTCTTACTTCTCTGGAAACAAACTACACCCCTCCTCCCCAAATTTTCTATTTAATGGTATGGGATACTCCTGGCTGTAAAGTTCAATAAGAGGACCCTCTTCTCTGTGCTATACCCCTCAGAAACAATTCTTCTGCTAAGTATCAGGATACAGTTCCCCTCAAGAGACTAAGGGAAGGCCAGAGGTAAGGACCCCATAAAAGAAGAAGTGCTTGGTTCAAATAATCCCAATAGTACACAGTCACCAAGATCTTGCAGAACAGTCAATATTCAAGAAGCCAGGCAGCAATTGTGCCTATTCAGTTTCCCTTATAGTGAGGCTTTGAAGACTGAGTCCATCAGGTGAAGTCTTGGGGATGTGGAGGATATCCACAGGTTCAGGACTGCCAACTCTGCCACAGATGGGACCTCAGCAACAGGACTCAGTGGAACCTTCTCCAAGGGAAGGGGGTAGCCACCTCCACCGGAGACAAGTGGAATCCCTTCAACAGGAAGACCCTGCTATTCTGCAGTTCACACTATTTATCAGCCTCTCCAGCCACCTACTGAGCCACTCCTCCCAGGGATTGGCTGGTACTCAATATTGGTACTCAATAAATTATAGGCTACCTATTTGTCTCTCCCCTCCCTGTGTTCCAGGAGTCTCTAGAAAGCAGGGGAATAGCCTGTAACCTGTGAGACCCAGAACAGCCCAAAGAAAGTCGCTCCAATGACTACAAAGCAAAAACACCCTAGCAGCCTATCTAGGAGGGAGCCACACTGTTATTGGTTACTTATATTTTGTTTGTTTTCTGTGTCTTTATTTTTTTGTTTGTTAGTGTGATTTTGCTTTGTCTCTGCTAGGGGCTTGTTAACACTTGCTTCAAAATGTGGCAAAGGACACACTTTTTTAAAGCACTCTGAATGCCAATCAAAGCACTTGTCACTAAATAAAATGGATAGCTTACAGTCCTATTTACACATTGCGTTTGCTTTGCTTTAAAAATTATACGCCATGTTGCTTTCTTGGTGCTTCAAAGCGTTTTCAAAGCCTCCATAGAAGTCTATGACATAACTCGCTAACCGCACCTGCAGTTTTTGAGAGGCTTTAATTCAGCTTTAGCTTCACCTTGTTTTGGAGGTATTGCAGGTATGATATATCCCAAGATGCACTGGGAAACCAACAAGTGAACTGGAAATACGTTATCACCAGTCGCTTTCACTTCATGTGTATTTGTTCTGGAAGTGTCTGGTGCAGATGTCACATCTGGTGTGCAGTGAGGTCCAGCAGGAAGGTCCAGAATGGAGCAGAGCAACAAGCAGAGGGCACATTTGGTGTTCAACATGGAAATACTATAGCAGAAGTTGAGCGGGGACCAGAGAGAGAGTACTGAGTGGCAGAGCATCAGCAGAGCTGGGGGACCAGAGCACATGGTACACAGAGTGGGAGCAATATAGCAGGAGGTGAGTGGGAACCAGAGAGAGAGGAAGATCAGCAAACCAGAGGATCAGCAGAGCTGGAGGTTACTACTACTGTAAGTGTGGGATCAGCAGAGCCGGGGGTTAATACTACTGTAAGGGTGAGATCAGCAGAACCGGGGGTTAATACTACTATAAGTGTGGGATCAGAAGAGCTGGGGGTTACTACTACTGTAAGTGTGGGATCAGCAGAGCCGGGGGTTAATACTACTATAAGTGTGGGATCAGCAGAGCTGGGGGTTACTACTACTGTAAGAGTGGGATCAGCAGAGCTGGGGTTACTACTACTGTAACTATGGGATCAGCAGAGCTGAGGTTACCACTACTGTAAATGTGGGATCAGCACAGCTTGGGGCTACTACTACTGTAATTCTGGGATTGGCAGAGCTGCAGGTTACTACTACTGTAAATGTGGGATCAGCAGAGCTGGGGTTTACTACTACTGTAAATGTGGGATCAGCACAGCTGGGGGTTACTACTACTGTACATGTGGGATCAGCAGAGTTGCAGGTTACTACTACTGTAAATGTGGGATCAGCTGAGCTGGGGATTACTACTGAGTGTGGGATCAGCAGAGCTGGAGTTACTACTACTGTAAGTATGGGATCAGCAGAGCTGTGGATTACTACTGAGTGTGGGATCAGCAGAGCTGGGGGTTACTACTACTGTAAAGGTGGGATCAGCAGAGCTGGGGTTACTACTACTGTAAGTATGGGATCAGCAGAGCTGAGGTTACCACTACTGTAAATGTGGGATCAGCACAGCTTGGGGTTACTACTACTGTAATTCTGGGATCGGCAGAGCTGCAGGTTACTACTACTGTAAATGTGGGATCAGCAGAGCTGGGGTTTACTACTACTGTTAATGTGGGATCAGCACAGCTAGGGGTTACTACTACTGTACCTGTGGGATCAGCAGAGTTGCAAGTTACTACTACTGTAAATGTGGGATCAGCTGAGCTGGGGATTACAACTGAGCGGAGGCTCATCAGATCTGTGGGTCACTATTGAGCAGGGGATCAGCAAAGCTAGGGAGTAACATTATAACAAAATTATTTATATTAGCAGACCTGGGTGGTACTAAGAAATCTGCTGAACAAGGGTGCTAATAAGCTGCGGATCTGCTGAATGGGGGTATTACTGAGCTGGGGATCTGCTGGGTGGGGGTACTACTGAGGTGGGGATCTGCTGAGTGGGGGTACTACTGAGCTGGGGATCTGCTGAGTAGGGGAACTACTGAGATAAGTTTCAATTGGGCCCCTTTAAAACAAATCGAAAATCAACACACACACACAGGGCATTTGCCAAGCTTTAATAAAGCATCACCAAAGCATCATTGAAGCATCACAAAGCATCACAGAAGCATTAAAAACACATAAAAAAACATGTTGAAGCAGTGGGTGCTTTAATGTGAATGAAAGTCAAAGCAAGTGTAAATGAGCCCTAACTGCATCTTATTAATTTCTCTTTGGGAATAATAAAGTATTCTGAATCTGAATAGGGATATCTATAAACAGGTTTTTGCGTGTGTTTTTATGCCTGAATAATTCCACTCCTATCAAAATGCTGTCCTCCCCTTACCAAGCCCAGGAAACAAACTCATAATACATGTACAAAAATGCCTGTAATATACCTGAATAAATGATTCAAAATCACCAGGAATATGTTCTGCTCAGGTGTGAATGCGGGCTAACTGCTGAACTGGTAGTCTGTGCTCACTGTATGCATATCATGGATTAATTATCAGTTTTGAATGGAGTGTACTTTTTTAAGAGAAATCAGAAATTCGTGAAGTTCATTTGAGAAGTCGTCTTGGCTGATTTAGTTGCTTAGCAACGTAGAAAACGTCTGCACCAAGCATTTAGTCATTGTGAACTGAGGGAGTCACTCCATCAAAGGTGCCATAGTACCAATTGTTAAGAAAAGGTATAATTCCAAGAGTTAGTTTCCAGCTGTGCTTTAGAACTATAAAATGAGGACTTGATGAATTTTAAAAGGAAATTATACTACTTTTGAAATTGGAGGAATTCCCATCAATGTCATTTGTTCTTGCAGTTCAGATTGAATGGTAAAAATGAAGCACCTGAGACAGCTCCCATATAATTTCCTTGATTGTCTAGACGATGTATACTCCATGAATACTTTAATGACATGTAAGGAAAGAGAGATGGAGACAGACAATGACAAAGAGGGAGACAATATGACAAAGGGAGAAAATAAAAACACAATCAAAGTTTCCTTGTCACCAACGATCTTCCTAGCTTGGTGCATAAGAATGGTTAATAGCACTGGAAAAACCTTGTCAATGTCATCTATAAAAACATTAAACATTGCACTGCATCTGAGCACCACAAAGCAAAACGTTATTCATTTCATTTTTAATATTCAAAGCAAACTCTCCCATCCATCCATGTCTCCATGCTATATTTTGCTGAGAAATCACTTTGAAAAAGACCCACTAGCATTTGCAGATGTGGCCATGTTGAGTAAGGGCAGATGGTTCATGTAGCATTTACTTCCTGTAATCCATCTGCCTTTAGCTCAGGCATGCAGGCAGAATGGTGTGTGTGTAGCTAAGAAAGAAAGATGTACAATATCATTTGCCTAGGTCTTTCAACCAGGAAGGAACCTAAGAAATGTAAGTTTAGAACAAGTAAATATAATATACCCTCCTATCTATTTACTAAGGCTAGCAGCATAAGGGTTACAAATAATCCATTTTCATTTAGAGTGTGAAGCTCTGCTTTAAGTAGAAGCAATGTATTTTGTACCATCAAACTCAACTCCAGGTATGATTTTAAAGTGTTACTAAACCCACAACAGTAAAATCAAAATCAAAAGCATGCTTGTTATACTCACTGTGGAAGCTAAAGAGTTAATCCTCCACACTGTGTAAAAAAACTGTTTGATCCTTTCTGTTCTGATCCTCCCCTTCTTCCATAGTTTCCAATCCATCTACTTATAGAACAGAGCCTTGTTGGTGTAAGGGTTTGGGTTACAAGAAGGGTTAATGCAAGAGTTTGGATTACAAGGAGCTGTAAAGTGTTACTAAACCCACAACAATAAAATCAGTCTGTATATGCAGTAAAGCATTCTTGTTATACTCACTGTGGAACCTAATAGGTTAATTCTCCACAATGTGTAAAAAGGATTTTTGATCCTCCCCTTCTTCCATTGTCATCTAATGATCTCCTGATAGAACAGAGGTTTGGAGTCACTGCACATGCTCAGTTTGGTGTGTATTGCTAGATAGTTTTTTTTTTCTTCGGGGAGTGCATGTGATCAGCACAGGGCCAATTAGCACTGTCCAGGCAGAGGGTCAGGGGTAATGCAGCCTCATAGGACTATCAGGGGAAAATGAAAACTCCTCCTACTAGCTTTAACATGTGCTCTGCTGGACACTGATTGAAGTCACAGGACTGCTCTAACTGCTGATGAGAAAAGGTATTTAGCAGTTTATATTTACTGAAATAATTGCATTTCCATGTTCTGTGTACTGGGGGAGACCACCAGATATAGTGAATGCAGAGTCCTGGGTTTAGGAATACTTTAATTGCATACTTACATTGATCCAGCTTGGTATACTATAAGTATGCATATCTCATATCTAAGGGTCCACTGGGGAAGCTGGAAATCACTGTAGTAGTCAGCACTACTACAGGGATAGCCACAATCATACAGGTCTTGCTTGGGTTCTACAGTATGTGAGAGGTGTTGCATGCATCCTCGTGCAGGCAGTCCCATGGGTATCAATTGGGATGCAGCAGCTGCACAAACACAGTCACTGCTCCTGATCTGACATTTGTGTGGGTGCCAGTGTGTGTCCTCAAATTCACACTGTCTATGGTCAGGGCCGTGGACCCCGCACCCAAATAGATGTCAAATTGGGAGCAGCGAATGTGTTTGTGCAGCTGCTACATCCCAATTGACATCAATGGGACTGCCTGCATGGGGATGCATGGCCTCCACACAAGGGACACCATGATATGTCCAGTGTGAACAAGGCCTAAAGATCATACCTGGAGTTCAGCTATAAGGAGCCACATTGAGGGTCTGGACGAGCATCATGGCAACCCCTTTAAGGCACATGTACGCAGCTTTTGTCTGAGGTACACTTGAGCTGTATGTTAACTGCAATAAAAACTAAGCCTGGGCTTGCATTGTTGGTACATAATGGCTAAATACATTTCTAACCACACAAAATACTCTTTATAGTTACCATTGTTCTCCTATCTCTATTCCAATCAATACAAAAATGTCATGTGACACACAATCATACATGCCCGGAGCTTTGAAAGAAGAGAATAAGCGTAGGGCATACATGACAGGATGGAAGGAAAACCTGGCAGGATAGGATTAATGTAGCTGTTGATATATGAAATTAGAGCCCATTACCGGATTAGAGGAGTGGAAGGGGTGATGGGAGGAGCTGAAGAGAGAGTAGATGGTGGGGAGGACTGAAGGGCTTCACTTGGTAGCTGGAAATCATCAGTGGAGCATCTGTCTTGCTGTCTCCTGCATTTCTGCAAACAGAGAATACTACAATGAGTGAATTGGACCAGCTCTTAGCCCAGCTTCGAGCTGCAGCTGCAGTACATGGCCCAGATTGGGTTCAGAGGCAGGTTGCAGCCTCTCTGTAGGTGGTAAGACAAAGTTCACCACAGCCAGGGCCTACCATAACATGGGCTCGGAGGTCTCAGTCCCTGGAGCGCTTCAGCCCAGAAATTACACCCCAGGCTCAGCATCGCATTGGGAGTTCCAGTAGGGACCCTCTAGGTCAACCTGCCAAGCATCTGCCAGCTTCGCGGGTGGTAGCCCTTGGAGGAATCCACATCACAGGAGGAGCCCAGAGGCAGGGGACTCGCACCTTTCTGCAGCCTCAGTCCCCTCCTCAGTCATCAGGATCCTGGAGCAGGCGGCTGGATCCACCTGCGATGTTCCCGTCAGTGGGTCGGCCTGGTGGGCGGAGAGGACATTCTGGGGGGCTCCATGCCCAGAGCAGCCTGGGGAGTGTGCATCCTCTTTACTGTCTTTCCTTTCTCCTGTAGTGTCTGTGGGCTCTGGGGGAGGGGGGGAGGGGTCGCTAGGGGCCATTAGTGGTTCTGGTAGCTCTGGTGTGGTACAGGTGGGTAGCAACATTTGGTCTTCCCTACGTCACTTACTGCGCAGGATGGAGGTGGAGCCGCACAGAGCTCCCCACCGATGACTACGTGGGCTCCCCCGGGGGGGGCAGGAGACAGCGACGAGGGATGTTTCCTCCCTTAACGGCCCCCCTTTGTTGTCTGTCGTGGGTACACAGACTGAAGGTGACACATCAGGATTCTTGGTGACCACCGCTGGGAATCCGAAGGAGGGGGACAAGGATGCTGAACGGGTGCAGCTAGCGGACTCAGCTGGGTGTGAGGTGTATGTGTGCTTCGAAGGTTCTCTCGGTGCTCACCTTAAGGTGGAAGTGCATGAGAAGATATGGAAAGGTGAGTATGTGGAAATTTTTTCCTTGCTCCCACTAGAAAAATTTAATTTGGATAGGGTGAAGCCGGACGAAAGCAGGAGAGAAGAGGATGAGAAGAGGACGTGTCAGCTCATTCCCTGGACGTTTGCCACTTGGTTGCAGACATTCACGATTCTGACTAGCGTTATCAGGGAAAAGGCTCTGGAGCATTGTTCGGCCCTTTTTTGCTATTTGGATGCCATTAGTGAGACTCACAGGGTCTATGGCGGGCTGGCTTTGCTCTGCTACGACGAGCAATTTAGAGAACGTAAGGCTATTCACCCTCCATACGCTGGGATCACAAGGATATCAGCTTATGGATGAAGTTAATGACTTCTTCCAGGTCTGGGGGTCAGTTTTTTCCTGGATCGGCCAGCAACACTTCCACCTCAGTACCGCCTGCCGCGAGAAAGTAGGGGTTTTGTTGGCAGTTCAGTGACGCTTTGGCAGTGCTTGCTGCTTCAAGCATGAATGCTCTGGTTGCAGAGGAAACCATTCCCTTAGTCAGCGATTTAAACAAGGAAAGGGACACGCAGGTGATGTTGCTGGAAAAGGGGAGGACGCCAGTGCGTTGGGAAAGGATGCTTCAATTCCTAAATAGGTATCTGAATCGGGCAGTGGCCCGCATCCTGGAATTGGGGTTTAGGGACGGTTTTCGTATTACTGGTGATTCCCCCGGTTTCCAAAAATTTACATTCTACTCTCCTTCACCCGGAGGGTGTGTCAGGAGAAGCTTCACAAGGAGGTGGCTTTGGATCGCATGAGTGGCCCGTTTCCATCTCCGCCTATTCCTGGAATGGTGGTATCCCCGCTAGGTGTGGTTCCAAAGAAGGAGGCGGGTAAGATCAGATGATTCACCATCTCTCATATCTGACCGGGGGCTCGGTGAATGATGGTATTGACCCACAGGATTGTGCGGTCATTCGACGCCCCTGTTTCCTGGATTCGTAAATGTGGCCAGGGTGCACTCATGGTTAAATCTGACGTTGAATCAGCGTTTGGTCTCCATCCAATTCATTCTCAAAGTTTCCATTTGTTGGGATGTCTTTGATAAAGTTCTTACTTTGTTGATCGTTGCCTGCTGATGGGCTGTTCAATCTCGTGTCCTTATTGAGAAGTTTAGTTTGTTTCGCGAATGGGCAGTCAGGGATGTCTCCGGTCTTAACTCGGTTATGTACTATCTGGATGATTGGCCCGTCAGGGAAAAGGGCTTGTGAGATCCTGCTGGGTACGCTGCAACATATGGCGGACTGTTTTGGCATTCCTTTGGTCTCGAATAAAATGGAGGGCCAGACTATAGAACTGTTTTTTTTTTGGGGTATTACCATTGATTCCATGAACATTGAATGCAGATTGCCGATGGATAAACTGATGGCTCTTAGGATGGAAGTGGGACTTGTGTGTGGTTGTCGGAGGATCCGATTGCGTGAACTACAGTCTCTGCTTGGTAAGTTGAACTTCGCCTGTGGGATTATTCCCATGGGAAGGATTTTCAGTAGGCTTTTGGCGGCAGCTACGTCGGGGTCCAGGCTCCCAACAATTATATCAGGCTGTCCAGTGAGCTTCGGGCTGATCTCCGTATTTGTGGAGTTTTTCTTGGATCTTTCAATGGCCGTTCTCTGTGGATGGATGTTCAGCAATTACGATCTGGTTCTGTTCATGGATGCGTCTGGTTCGGCTGGCTGGCTATGGCGTTTATTTTCAGGGCCGCTGGAGTGCGAAGCCATGGCCAGCTGAATGGCGAGATTCTGGTTTTTTGAGGAACCTAGTGCTCCTCTAACTCTTTCCCACAGTCTTGGCAGTGGAGATTTGGAGGGAGGTTTTCCGGACCAAGAGAGTGCGCTTCCACTGTGACAACATAAGGGTGGTATTGCCAATTAATAACATATCGGCTTCTTCACCTCCTGTGGTTAGGTTATTGCGCTACTTGGTCTTGAGTAATTTGCGAATTAATACTTTTCTTTGATGTACACATCCCGGGAACTTCCAACAGATTGGCAGATGTTTTGTCTCGTTTTCAGTGGGACGAGTTTCACGTGTTGGCACCAGAAGCGGAGCAACATGGGGTGCCTTGTCCTCTGTGGCTCTGGAGGGTTGTGTTGGAATCGCCGCTGGACTGATTCGGGAATCACTCAGTGCTGCTACGTGGATGTCCCACTCCACGGCTTGGGAGGAGTGGTTTTCTTTGCTGAAAGAGGTAGGTGGGGAAGTTTCTGGTATGGACATGTCTTCCTTAGTTTTGTATTTTGTGTGTTGTAATTTTTTACAGGTGGCACGGTGTCAGCAGTTGATCGTAAGCTGGCAGGACTCGCCTTCTTATTTAAGTTGCTGGGCCCTGCTGATTTCATCAAGTCTTTTGTGGTGCATCAGGCCCTGCGGGGTTATCATAAGGGATGTCATACTTGCGATTCTAGATGACCTATTTCCTTCTCAGTTCTGGCATTGGTGCTGGACTATTTGGATTCAGTCTGTCTATCCCCTTATGTAATTCTGTTCAGGGTTTTTGGTGCTTTCTGCATTAGCAAGCTGGTGAGCCCGCCCGCCGTCGGGTTTCAGGGGGCTTACAGGTGGGGGATGTTTTCTTTTAGGCCTCGGCCTTGAGGATTTGGATACGGAAATCCAAGACTGACCAGGGTATTAAGGGAGCAAAGGTTGAATTGTTACGGGGGAATGGTCCTCTGTTTTGTCCTGTCTTCGTGGTGGAGCAGTTATTGTGGGTGCGGCCCTGAATGGAGGGTGCCTGGGCCTTTTTCCTACATGTGGATGGTTCATTGTTGTCTAAGTTTCAGTTTGTAGCTGTTTTCTGCAGCTGTTTGTCGGCGGCAGGGTTGAATAGTGGGAATTATTCTTTCCATTCCTTCTGCATAGGGGCAGCCACTGAGGCATCAAGGTGGGGTCTGATTGAGGGAGTGATTAAGAGAATTGGGAGGTGGGAGTCCAAGCGGCATAAAATATATGTCATACCCCACCTTTTGTAGTACATGGGCGTGTTGTGTTTCTTTCTGTCTTTTTTTTTTTATGTAGTTGGTTGCCGGATTTTACGGTCCAGTTAGTGCACAGATGTCTCCTTTTTTCTCTACAGATCCTCCCCAATGTCTCATCTGTATACTGAGGCATTCTTATGTATTCTTGGGGGCTAAGAGGGTGGAAGTCAGGCCCAATGGCAGGTAGCTGGGTGTCCCCATAGACCAAAGCAGAGTTAGATGGGGTGCCAGGTATGCTGTGGCAGCGGGTGGTGCCCAAGGTGCATCAATTTGTCTGTCTCATCTTACATGCAGGGGGCAATGATTTGGGTTCACGTTCAATGAAAGAGCTTTTAGGGATGTTACATTTGATTTCCTGTGACTTCGGTCATCCTTTCCAGAGATGATCATTGTGTGGTTGGACATTGTGGCCTGCATGGGGCCAGCTCTGTGGAGCGGTTAAATAAGGCCCTTATAAAGGTGAATAAGGAGATGGGCAGATTCATGACTAGGAATGGTGGCCTTGTGGTTTGGCATGTGGAGTTGGAGAAGGATTCGGGGCTATACCTTACAGGGGGTGGCACAGATTTGTGGTTCTTAGGATTGCAGGACGGTATCCAGCGGGCCTTTTGGGCTTGGCGGTGGGCAGAAGTGTAAGGTGTCACATTTGTGCCACGGTGGCGGGTTGGGTCCTTGACGGGGGTCTAAAACTTGGTATCTTGGTAAAACGGTGGGACCCATCTCAGGTATGGAGTTCTCTGGTTGGTCTGGTTCAGTTTAGACTGACCGGGGAGGTAAGGTTGGTAGGGGTCTGTGGTCAGTTAGGATAATCCCAGAAGCGGTGCTTGGCGGCAAAGGTGCTCTCATCAGACGTTGGTGGCCTCAAATTATGACCTGTGAACACTGTTAGTCAGAGCTGGTCAGCATATAATATACCCCAATATGCAATCTGTTGGCACTGGTTGGCAGAGGTGGGCAGCCTATAATGCCTCCCATAGCATGTCTATTGATGCCCCTTAACATAGTAGCCACTATAATTGAACATTTATAAGTTGCACTCTGAATGGGTCACTCCACAGTTCAAACAGAGCGATTTAATGACTCAGCTTCCTCCTTGAAAGCCACTGCTTTTCTGAGCCTTGTGAGAAGAGATCCTCATTTGTGTTAAAAAAAGAATTAAAGGATAAGTTTACCTTTATGGAAAAAAATTAAATGCACTTATTTTTACCGAAAAAAAAATAGCTCATTTATTGTTTTTTCCTGCAGGCGCCTGGAAGGCATTGCACTTGCGATCTGTCGGCCTGCGCCGGCATGGATTGGCGGCACTGACTGACAGCACTGACTGGCTCATTGGACACAGCTGATCATGTGGTAAAAGGATCATTGTGTGATCAGCTGTGTCCGTAGGTCCCAGTGATCATAGAGAACCCTGAGTGCATGCTGCTGGTGGCGCGCGGGAGGGCACGTTCTGGGATGACATCATATGAAGCTTTCCCAGAACTGAACAGCCGCGCTGTAGCCATCGTTCGGCTATAGCGTGGTTGTGAAGTGTTTAAGAGGCATTTATTGAAAATATCATCAAGTACATCAAACCAACGTGTTTTGGGAGAAAAGACTCTCCCTTCTTTAGTCCAAACAACTCATTGAAGCTCTACTGCTGTATTGGTAGGATGAGAATGGGGGACTGGTGCTCAGGCTGAAGCGCTCACTGAAGAATATATAAAAACATAGCCGGCACACAATCACTTCTGCATAAACAGTCTTTATTAGTACATCATGGACATAATATGATCCATAAAAGCTAGCGCGTTTCGCCAAATGCTTTGTATTCTTTGAGGAAGGCTTTGGCCAAAACGTGTTAGCTTTTATAGATCATATTAAGTCTGTGATGTACTAATAAAGACTGTTATGAAGAAGTGCTTGTGTTTTGTAGCTATGTCTTTATATAATATCCATTTTTCAGGGCTGTTGCTGCAGGCTATTAAATGGGAAAGATTCCCACAACAGTTATATATTTTCCAGGTTTCGGAGGAAAAAGTTACAGAGTGCCAGCTGTCATTCCAGGGGCAGCATTTGTAAGCTAAAGAACATGTCAATGGACTATGAGACTGCTCATCAGTGCCCCTGCATCCCTTTGAAACTACAAGTTTGTCTGCTGTGGTGCAAGCAGTACTTGTAGTTTATTCATTCACAGGAAACTATGTGGGTGGAGCCCTGCACAGCCATGCTCTCTTCAAAAATTGACAGTGGGTGCGGGGAGAAGAAATCCGCCTGCTGTCACTGGGAGGGGAGATCAGGGGAGAGGGGGCAGTAGCTGGAACATGTGACATGTTCCAAAAGTATATCATACCACATGTAAAAACTTGTGGCGCAACTCAAAACCAGAGAGCCAAAGAAGAAATCACCCTGCTGACAGGGGAATAGGAGCAGCGCCCAGAAGTCGTTTTAGACGCTGTACGGGATGAGAAGGTGGACGCCACTCTATCCTGTCCCTGGAGTCTGGTGTATGTGGAGTGGCCTCAGCAACCACTCTGGCCACACCTATTCCAAAAGTGAACTTATCCTTTAAGCTGGCTCTGGCAGTTGCATCAGCATGTTTAAAGTGTTTTTCTGCTTCACTACAACAAGTGAATAGGAAACTTTATTCAGAGAAAAGACATAGAGTATACCATAGATGCAGCTGCAAACCTATAAACACTGCCATCTACTGGTTGAAGAATATATCTCTACTGAACACTGAAGTAGTTGTTTCACAAAATACATGAACGCTGTATTCCAACAGTTTCTAAACCCATGTCTTTGATATGATGGCTGAATTATTTCTCTTTTTTAGTTTTTCCCCTCTTTTTTTTACCTTGTGACCCCTTTCCCCCAGTAACATACTTCACTGTACTGTGGCTATGGAGGAACAGCATTGCCACCCTAGGACCAGTAGTGTGGTAAGACTACAGAACACCACTCCCTCCTCTTCACTATAACATAATGAGAGTGTGTTCTATAGTATACAGATATTAACTGGCCAGGGATGATTACACTGCTTGATATAAGACTCCAGAAAACACAGGCCATAGGACAGCTATGGATTACTGGCAGGATCAACAGGTCATTTTCGAACATATTAAACAGGAACGAAACAGTAACCAAACAGTTTCAACGGTTTATACAACAGACCAAGAGGGAGCAAAAAAGCAAATTAAAAGATAGCTAATGCTATCTAAAAAAGTTTAGGCTATAGATACACTTTTAAAGTAAACCTATTAAGAAAGAAACACTTGCTAACCTCCTTATAAAATGATAATTACTGTATTTGTCTGTTATGCTGACCTTTAGCTTTTATTAGTATCTGAGTCATTGACCAAGAACATGTACGCATGCATGAAAAGATCAGAAGTGACAGCCTCTACATTTACATTTCTCTTATGACAGGTTTACTTTAAGCCTAAGCTTACAGTTAAGGTGAACTTTAGGCCTCGTCCATGTGGGGCTATTACATATGTGCCCCAATGTAATGCCTATGAAATGTGTTGGCCTTGGACTCTTTGTTTCTTGGGTAATTTTTATAATAAAGCATTATTGCCAAAATGCCAGGGGCATGAGAGGTGACTGATGTGTCATTTCTCTAGGCCAAAGGAACAGAGTCAAAAGATATTCTGCTGAGAGCAAGATAAAAACTTGTTTATGGAAATTGAATGTGTTTATGACATCTAGTAACCTCACACTAGGAGATAAAAACCTGTTCAAAGACGCCTACTTGTTTGAGAAGTTAGAAATCCTTACGTCTGGGGTAGATGAGAAGTTAGAAATCCTTAAGTCTGGGGTAGATGAGAAGAAGTTTTGGGGTAGATAAAAAGCAAAAGTGTGACTTTTCAGATAACAAAGATGGTGGTTGAATGTGGCTCCTCGCGGAACCCTTCTGCTAGCTCCTCCTATGGTGGGTGTGGCACCGCCCACTATTGGACAGCTCCTAGAAAATTGGTTTATAACGCGGTGGTCCGGGACTAGACTAGTAGAAGCCCCCCTTAGTGGCCAGAGGACGCTGTGATGCTGGGAATTTTGCCAAGGCTTCCCTGTGACCCCCTGGACAGTTTGGTTTCGATGGGATTTGTTCCTCCCAGCTTCTAACATAGCTTTGGTAATGTATTAATTCTATGCTGTGACGCTGTCAAATGATGTGTCTATTTCATGTTGTAGTGCTCACACTCTTATTGATGTGTGTTGTTATGCAGATTGTGATGACTATAAGATATATCCTCCTGTGCCTCATGTGATAATAAAAGTGGAGTTTTTGACAGTGCAAGAATATTGCAGTTGGATTCTGTTATTTCTTGGAGTGCTGGGTAAATGCTATGATGTGCCAGGGCAGGTGTTCATTTGGTAGATGGTCTTTCACATGCGTAGAATATGTAATGGTTTAAATACTGATTAAAAGGTACCTGCATGACTACATGTTAATTGTGTGCGTGTATATGACTTGTTTTTAGTTATTGCACCCAGCATCTCTATTACACCCATGCAGGGCAATATTTTGCCATGTATGAGGATGCACAGGTGTTGCACCCATCCTTGTGTCGGCAGTCCCTTTGTTCCCTATTGGGATGCTGCACGGTCACAGCCACTGTGTCCCAATATGACATCCGTGTTCCACCAAAACCATAGTTGAGAATGGCTGATTTAGAGGTTGCATGAAAGGTTTAATGTAGTGTAACATTTTTGGTAATTAAAGCCAAACTGAACTTTCAGTTTAACCACTTGCCCTTCAGAGGATTTACCCCCCCTTCCTGACCAGACCATTTTTTGTGTTACGGCGCTGCGTTATTTTATGGACAATTGCACGGTCATGCAAAGCAGCACCCAAATGAAATCTTCGTCCATTTTTTCCCCACAAATTTAGCTTTCTTTCAGTGGTATTTGATCACCTGTACATTTTTAATTTTTTGCACTATAAAAAAAAAGACTGTCAATTTTGAGAAAAAAAATATTTTTGACTTTTTGCTATTAGACATGTCCAGAAAATTCTTTTTAAAAATCAAATTTCGTCATAAATTTAGCCCAAAATGTATTCTGCTACATGTCTGCTAAAAAATTCCCAATATGTGTAAATTAATTGGTTTACAAGAAAGTTATAGCGTTTACAAATGGAGGTATATATACTGGAATTTTTTTTTTAACTAGTAATGGCGGCGATCAGTGACTTATAGTGGGACTGCAGTGGACATTCTGACACTGGGGGGTACTGACTTGGTGTCACTGACATCCCCAGTGACACCAATACAGTGATCAATGCTAAAAAAAAGCACTGACACTGTACTAATGGCACTGGACAGGAAGGGGTTAACATGAGGGGCTATCAAAGGGTTAACTGTGTGCAGGGAGTGTTTAACTAGGGGGACTTGTCAGTATACTTCACTGTAAGCACACTGCTTTGGATGGCTGTGCTGTGCAGTGTGCTGTGCACAGCCATCCAGAGCAGTGTGCCTGATCTGAGAGGGAGGAGGACTATTAGTAAACAAAAGAGTCCTCCTCCCCGTTGGAGATGCTAAGTAATCACCGGGCGTTGGCAAGTAATTACCGCCCGGGACCCGGTGATTGAAAGCCGCGGCCGCAAATGGCGGCACGTGTAGGGCGCGCATGCCCCCTACCCGGAAATGCAAAATCAGGTTTCTATACGTGATTTTGTGCACCCCTGCAGCCCTGTAGCAGTATATCTGCCATGAGGCGTCGGGAAAGCAGTTAACCAGTTCAGCTCTTTGGACGTACTGTATACGTCCAAAGAGAGAAACATTAATCACAAGCTGATGGTTTCAGTAGCAGTCATCGGCTTGTGTGGGTTTTCTTCAGCTGACTCTCAGCTTGAAAGTGAAAGTGATGCAGCAGCTCCATAGCTACCACTGTCTCCTATGGCAGTGACCGACTTCCCAGTGACTTTTGTTTCACAACAGCTTTCTTATTAGCCCTACAAATGGGCAGAACCGAATAACAAGATTGCCCCCCCCCCCAAGACATCAATGGGGTTCGCAGCACGGTTCGCAAACTCCAAGCAAGATCAGTGAAAATGATCAAGCACCGTACCTGTGCAAATGCGCTCATCCCTTTTGGGGAGCGTTCGTTACACTACCAGGTAGTATAATTGTATAAAAACAGGATTTTTACACAAAGGGATATCTTTGTCCAGGTTCATTAGCCATTTGCTGACCATGTGATGCATATGTGCCGCCGCGGGAAGGATGGACCTTAATGCTGCACATATGTGCTCCCAACACAGTGACCAAGCTGTCACAAACAGAGCCGTGTTTCTGTTTGTGATCAGGAGCTGGCTGGACGGGCTCCCCATCATGTCTCCACTGTGATAGCCAATCACAGTGGTCACATGATTGAGAAGCCTGGTCAATCTCCTGGCCTTAAGACCCAGGTAAGGGATCACTGGGAGGATTTGGAAAGGGGTTAAAGGAACAGCAATAAATCTTTCAGCAAGCACGGCTGCTGATAAGGCAGTACAGCTGGCCCTCCTATACTGGGCCCAGACAGTTCCAAAAGGGGGCTTGGACACCTACCGAGCAGGAGATCTGGCTGTACTGTATTATGACGCTTGTGGATCTCCCTGCAGCACTGGCAGCTTCCTCCCTCTTTCTCGGTTTTAGAATCTACACCCCCATTCAACCTGCTGTCTGGGCCCCGTCGTGTGTACCCCCATTCCCCGCAGTGCTGCCGGCTTCCCTCCTCTCCCACCAGTAGCTGCTAAGGAGCCCCTCAGGTAGGCTGTACAGGGCCCCGTGATTTCTAACATTAGCCCTGTCAGCAAGTAAACAGATATGTATTGATGTACTGTTCTCATGGTTACCTTTTGCTTTTTCAACTGTAACCTTGGCTACATCAATTAACTGAGGATAAAATGCCCTTTATAGGGATTAATGAATTTATTTCCGTTTATTGCACTTTTGCAGGTCCGGGCGTGCTTTGGTGAAGCGAATTCGATGTAGTAGAGCCTGTATGTGCCACTGCTGCATGACTTAATTCCTTAACACTTTTATCACTTTCCCACCCTTCATTTAACACTGTTAAAGCTGTTGTCATTATTGGAGTAGTGTTGATGTTTTAATGGGCAATTAGAGCACATGTGAGACTGCTTTGTCGGCAGGACCGGATTGCTCTACTGAACGCCAGAGGAGGTTTAATTCCCAGAGGTCCTCACTTGATGGGAAGTCTAAACAGATGGGGTCCAGAGTGTCCCTCTGTCCCTACTGCGGCACTTATTCAAATCCTAAATTCATTACAGCTGCAATATAGAACCTTGTGCAAACATTATTTCCAGGGAAGGGCTAATGGGATTATACTTATATGATTAGGGCACAACATTTTATGAATTTTCCAAAATCATTTTACTGCTTACGAACCAGAGGCGTAATGTAGTTGTGCTGAATTTGCTTTGAGTGTAAGCTTTGCAATTTGTGCCTCAATCTACCGCATAATTGTCTTTAAGCCATTCAAGATGAACAAACAAACTTTGCTTGGCTTACCTCCAGGCCAGGCATACCAGCTGTGAACAAAACCACTCTTGATTGTGAGTGGTACGGAGCATATTATGCGAAGGGAAACAATAGAGCAATGTTTACATTTTTAATAAATGATAAATTAAAAATTGTTACATTTATTTCTCATGGATCTTCTAGGACAGGGGTCCTCAAACTTTCTAAACAAAGGGCCAGTTTATTGTTCTTCAGACTTTAGGGGGATAGATTGTGGCCAATGGAAGTAGAAATTGCCCTGGCATCAATGAGAGTAACAGTGCATCTTTGGCATTAGGGGGAGGAATAGTGCCCTATTGTTGGTGTCACTGGGAGGAATAATGCCCCATCATTGGTGTCACTGGGAGGAATAGTGCCCCATCATCGGTGTCACTGGGAGGAATAGTGCCTCATCATTGGTGCCACTAGGAGAAATAGGAGTTGATTTACTGAAAGGAAATAGACTATACACTTTGCAAAATGCAGTTGCTCCAGAGCTTAGTAAATGAGGTAAAGCTTTGCTTTGCAAAAAATACCCAATCACATGCAAGGAAAATAAAAAAAACTGCATTTTTGCTGGCACATGATTGGATGATGGAAAGCTGCAGAGCTTCTGCTCAGTAACTAAGCTCTGGAGCAACTGCTCCTTCAGAGTGCAACCGCACTTTGCAAAGTGTACAGTCTATTTGCCTTTAGTAAATCAACCCCACTGTGCCCCATCATTGGTGTCAGTTTGAGAGTTTGAGAAATAGTGCTCTATTGTTGATGCCAGTAACAGGAATTATGCCCCATTGATGGTGTCATTGAGAGGAAATGTTGCCCAAGGGCCAGATAAAGGCAAGCAAAGGGCCACATGCAGCCCCCAAGCCACAATTTGGAGATCAATGTTCTAAGCCAACCTTTCAATACATACACAGACCCAGACCCCTAAGGCATGCATGACTTACCTCTGTGTCACAACCAAGTTGTACAGCTTATTCTTAGATGGGGAGAATGTTTAGAGTCTATTATTTCTGCTCACATGATGGAGGAACAGTTCATTCATGTGCCAGCTTGTTCTATGTTGTTCATTTAGGTGGGTATGATGTTGATGGTTCTGGGGGGGAAAGAATATTCTGAGTGCTGTTTTAAGCAGAACGAAACCCTTCTCTTCCTTGCAGCCAAGAAAGTGGCCATCTTAGCCTCTGTTTGATCTGCAGTTGCCATGGTACTGCACACAGAATCATTTATAACACCAACCATTTGACGTCATTAAAGGTGTGTTTAGAGGTGACATAAGCACACCAGTGATTGTAACAGTTATCATTCAAGGCATGCCTGTTCCTGGATATAGTTAAAAGGCATAGTCTACCTTTACCAAAACAATGTCTATGTAGGTAAGGGATACCTGTAGATAAAAACAAACTGTGTAGCTTTGACCTATGTTGAATAATGCCCTTGCTATTGGTGTAGGCCATTTACAAACCTCCCAAAGCCTGACTGCAAAACTCCCAGAGATGGGATCATCCCTTCTTCCATTGTTGCTAGGACATTACTAACATACTCCCAGCTGATTCAAACCCACTCACTGGTGCTTTCTTTCTCCCCTGTCACAGTAGATCAGGATTCAGCGATGCTATGAAGCAGGAAATAGTGAACCACACAGATGCAAGTATTTGAGAGCTTGCTCCTCTGATTGTGGGGGTGAGTGTTAAAGTGTTACTAAACCCAGGACCCTGCATTCACTATATCTGGTCTCCCACAGTACACACAACATGGAAGTGCAATTATTTTAGTAAATATAAACTGCTAAATACCTTTTCTCATCAACAGTTAGAGCAGTCTTGTGACTTCTATCAATCTCCAGTCGAGCACTTGTAGGAGGAGTATCATTCTGCTCTAGGAGAATTCAGAACACCTGGCCTCTGTCTGGACAGTGCTGATTGGTCCTGTGCTGATCACATGCACTCTCCCAAGGCAAACAAAAAAACCTCTCTAGCAATGCACACCAAACTGAGCATGTGCAGAGTGACTCCACATGATTTGTCTTATCAGGAGATAAGAAGAGGACACTGGAAGAAGGGCAGGATCAGAGAAGACAGGATCAAACAGCGTTTTTACACAATACAGATGATTAAGGTTAGGTTCTACAGTGATTATAACAAGCATGCTTTACTACATATACAAACTGATTTTACTGTTGTGGGTTTAGTAACACTTTAATGGCTGGGAGTGACTTAGTAGTGTTCTCACAACAAGGCACTATAGGATGATGCTATCTCTAACAGTTGAGAAGTATGTAATTGCCTACATCAATAGCAAAGGCATTATTCAACGTTTGCCAAAGCTGCACATTCTTATATTGCAGCCAAGAACTATACTTTATTCATATATGAGCCCAAAACAGCAATGGTAACTCACAAGACAACCAATATGTTGAGGACAAAACATGTTTCCCCTTCATCAGGGCTCAGTAAGGTTTGAAAATGTTTGAGTGGACCCAGGAAACAGATGCCAGAGAAATTTTAAAGGAGGAGTAGGGCCAAAACTATTTTGGTCCTAACTCTCCTGTTGGTTACAGTTGTGCACTTAGTTCTGCACTCCTGTGACCCATATTCAGCCGACAGTGAGCTAAAGTCCAGTCCAGGCTCGGGAGGGATCCTGACTTTATTGTTGGGATCAACCCAGATTCCTGATCAGCAGAGCAGAGAGCCGGTGACTGACAGTTAGCAGCTCTCTGCTCTCTGAAGACCAAAAACTGAGCGATCAGCATTCTTTGCTTTTTCTGTTCTCAGTCCCAGAGTCTGCAGGGAACAGATGCAGCATTGGACCAATACTGCATCCACATAGGTGAGTATCATTGTTTTTTTTTTAAATACCACACTTCTCTTTTAATCTAACTGCTTACAAAGAAATCAGATGAGGCAGAAATATGCCAGTGAATCAGCTACAGTATGTTGATTGTCTGGTGAATCATTAAAGCTGTTTTGGACTCCTTAATTAATTTGATCTAACATTCCTTCTTTTAGTTTAAGCTCTGAGAAATGTTCTTAGGTGCCCATTGGAGGGCAGTCCTGGTTGCATGTGAGCCACCTATCCAGAGCCAGTGGACCTTTTGAATGACTGACATTTTTCTAACTACTCTGTATCAAGTAAGTTTTGAAGTCCCAGTTCTTCTTGGCTCTATCCCCTTGAACTACATGTTATTTATGTCAGTCTGTGTTTAAATTGCTCTTCATATATATATTTTCTATATGAGGACTGCCTGGTATGATTAAGCAATTTCTTACATACCAAATCAGCAAGTGGAGCAGGCTTCCTGCCATTTCTAGAACTAAATTTATTCTTCTGGGCTTTCCAGCTGTTGTCCAGAACACTTTTACATTCAGCCTCCGAAAGCCCAGATGAACACAGTTTATTGTATATTTTCCTTAAATCCTTAGTAGTATGAAAGAGATATTGCCAGGGGTCCTGCCAGTCTCAGAGTTAGTAATAATCTTAATTATATTTAAAACTTTCTTCCAATATATCTGAATAACTGGACGGTAACACCATACATGAGTGTGCATTCCCTCACTGCCACAACCTCTCCAACATTCTGATGGTGTCCTTAAATTAATTTAATTAGTATTGATGGAACATAGTACCACCTAGCCAACAGTTTGTAGTTCATTTCTTTTGTCCTCATATCTACAGAAGTTGAGTGTGCATACTCTGTAACTTTACATTTTCTTTTCTTTACACTTTCTTCTTTCTTGCAAATCTTCTGGAATAGTGTGATTAAATTTCAACTCCTAACCATTTAAAAGTGTTGGGTCCCCTGGATCCAAAGTGACACCAACATTCTGCAAAGACAAGAAATACCATGCTTGTGTGTCTCACTTGGATCCATAAGCCTCTCCACTGGATTAAGCTCACGTAGTGAGCGGAGAGGCCTTGGCAATGAGGATACAAAATGCTGAAGTTGCCTAAATCTCCAAACATCCCACGGAGTGGAGCCATATTTAGATCTTAATTCTAGTAATGAGCATAGGACATTCCCATTTAAAACATCCTTTAATCTCAGACAATTTGAGATTGTCCACTTTAAAAAAGACTGGGGGGAAATAATTTGTGCCTGGATGTGGCATTATAGGACTACTATACTGCCATTTTATACGTTTATAAATGTTATCCCATGCTCGTAGAGTTTCTATTGTTATAGAAGCTGAATTCTTGGACAAGCCTCGATATTGACTCAGCAACCTTATAACCTGGCCTAGAGGTACTTCACTTAGATTTTCTTCCAACTGTATCCACTTTTTAAAAGGCGGACTATGTGCTCAATCAATTATTTTGGCCAAAACGCTGCCTTATGATAGATCTCAAAATCTCGAAGGGCCACTCCCACTTTTAACTTAGATTTAGTAAGAACTTTATGTGCAATGCAGAGGTCTTAATGTTTCCAAGTAAATCTCCTTAGCAATAACCAAAGTGTTTTAAAATAAGCCCCCAATATAATTAGAGCTCGGAAAATATAAAGAGCTTTTAGAAGCGTCACCATTTTTATCACATTAATCCTTCCTATCCAAGGGAGTACACCGACTGGGTAACTGTTCTGGTCTTGTTTAATTTTATTGAGAAGGGGGATGTAATTGTCTTGATACAGAGCTTTCACTGAGGAGGATAGACTTATACTCAAGTATTTTAAACCCCTCTGTTTGCATTCAAAGGTAGAGGTAGTGGGTTAAGAAAGTGGGGAGGTTGGCCTAGGCCCTTTAGAGATAGCAATAAGGACTAAAAAGGGATTCTGGTGACTGATGAAGGCTAACTATCTTCGCACTTCGATGGTAGAATTCCCCTCCTTTTTCCTCCGTCTTCTCTCTTAAGCGTGGAGTGGGTGGGAATGTTATTTTTTTGGGGGGCACTAAAGTAAATATGGTATGTTATGAATTTTTTTTTTTTGTAGAATGCCCATGAGGGCCTGAGGAGAGGCACGAGGGGTGAGGGAGAGTAGGAGGGGTTGGGAAGGAAGAAGAATAAAAAACTCCCTTTTTTTTATTTTTTATTTTTTTCTATCTTTTCTCTGTATAGGAGGACAAAATAGTAAATATCATGGATGAGGTGATTTAGAACGTCACAACACATGTAGTAGGTGGAGGTTGGGAGATGGTGGGAGGAGTAGAAGGAGGGTAATAGGGGAGATAGAGAAGAAAAGGGGTTTAGGTTTGGTAGCTTAAGAACTTTTTTAAGAGGAATGAATAGGGTTGTTGTAATAATGGAATAGGGATTTAGGATATATACCTCGTGTGACTGGTAGTGCCCACCCTTTTTGTGTTGTGTAAGAGTTTTAATTTGCCGTTATATGTCCTTTTTTGTAAATGGATTTTGTATTGTATTTAAAATGGATAAAAAAGAATTAAAAACAATATTTGAGCCCCCAAAATGTGTTGGCTTTTATGAAATATTTCTTAATATAAATCACTTCTGGACTTTATGTTACTGGCTTGGAGCTTTCCTCTCTACACTCTAAGCTGATCTGAGCTCCAATCTTGTGTAATTGACCTTATCCTCTGCATAGCTGCCTAAGAGATAATCCTTCTAAAGATCAGACAACCTAGACTATGTTATCCAATGCCCGGAACTACTTTTATTTCTATATTTTATTAATTTCAGCCTGTGTTTAAACTGTTCTTAAGACATAGTATTTACATTGATGAGGGCTGTCTGGTATAGCTCAGCTAGCTCAGCAAGTTCTTAAATGAGGTCTGTGGTACCTATACAGCTACATCATCAACCCTGTCTCAAGACACCATCCAAACCATCCTCTCTGCTCCTCCCAAGACCTCCTGCTCTCTAGTTCCCACCTCCCATGCTGACCTCCAAGACTTCTCCAGAGCCTCTCCCATCCTCTGGAACGCCCCACTTCAATCTGCCCGACCATCTCTGTCCAACCTTAGGTGATCATTAAAAAGCTCATCCCTCACAGTTATTACCTTTTGTATCACCGGACCCTCATTTTAGATTGTAAGCTGTCACAAGCAGGGCCCTTTGATCCCTATTGTTTTGAATTGTATTGTGACTGCACTGTCTTCCACTGTAAAGTATTGTCCAAATTTTTTTAGTTATAGACATCCTGTATAATAATAGCCATATATAAGTGCTGTATAGTTAGCAATAGAGATGAGCGAATCGAACCAGGCGAAGTGGAATTAGTTTCGAATTTCAGGAAAAATTCGATTCGCGGCGAATCCGAATATTAGCATACTTCGGGTGCGCGAATCGGATTTTTCCCGATCAGCCGGCAAAAGTGTCCCTGCAGAGAGCTCCGCTATTTCTGACAGTTCTCTGACAGTTCCTTCACATTTACAGCGGTTGAAACATTGTATCTATTTGTTTCCATTTAGGATACAGATGTTTTTATTCGGAAACAGATACAATGTTTCAACCGCTGTAAATGTGAAGGAACTGTCAGAGAACTGTCAGAAATAGCGGAGCTCTCTGCAGATACACTTTTTGCTGTACTGGAATACTTCTTCTTTTCATTCTTCTTTTCATTCTTCTCATTCTTCTTTTCATTCTTCTTCTCATTCTTCTTTTCATTCTTCTTCTTCTTTTCATTCTTCTTTTCATTCTTCTCATTCTTCTTTTCTTCTTCATGAAAAGAAGAATGAGAAGAAGAATGAAAAGAAGAATGAAAAGAAGAATGAGAAGAATGAAAAGAAGAAGAAGAATGAAAAGAAGAATGAGAAGAAGAATGAAAAGAAGAATGAGAAGAAGAATGAGAAGAATGAAAAGAAGAATGAGAAGAATGAAAAGAAGAATGAAAAGAAGAAGAAGAAGAATGAAAAGAAGAAGAATGAAAAGAAGAAGAAGAATGAAAAGAAGAATGAAAAGAAGAATGAAAAGAAGAATGAGAAGAATGAAAAGAAGAATGAAAAGAAGAAGAAGAATGAAAAGAAGAATGAGAAGAAGAATGAAAAGAAGAATGAGAAGAATGAAAAGAAGAATGAGAAGAATGAAAAGAAGAAGAAGAAGAATGAAAAGAAGAAGAAGAAGAATCTTTTCATTCTTCTCATTCTTCTTTTCATTCTTCTTCTTCTTCTTTTCATTCTTCTTCTTCTTTTCATTCTTCTTTTCATTCTTCTTCTTCTTCTTTTCATTCTTCTTTTCATTCTTCTTCTTCTTCTTTTCATTCTTCTCATTCTTCTTTTCTTTCTTCTTCTTCTTCTTCTTTTCATTCTTCTTCTTCTTCTTCTTTTCATTCTTCTTTTCATTCTTCTTCTTCTTCTTTTCATTCTTCTTTTCATTCTACTTCTTCTTTTCATTCTTCTTCTTCTTCTTTTCATTCTTCTTTTCATTCTTCTCATTCTTCTTTTCATTCTTCTTCTCATTCTTCTTTTCATTCTTCTTTTCATTCTTCTTCTTCTTCTTTTCATTCTTCTTTTCATTCTTCTTCTTCTTCTTTTCATTCTTCTCATTCTTCTTTTCTTTCTTCTTCTTCTTCTTCTTTTCATTCTTCTTCTTCTTCTTCTTCTTTTCATTCTTCTTTTCATTCTTCTTCTTCTTCTTTTCATTCTTCTTTTCATTCTACTTCTTCTTTTCATTCTTCTTCTTCTTCTTTTCATTCTTCTTTTCATTCTTCTCATTCTTCTTTTCATTCTTCTTCTCATTCTTCTTTTCATTCTTCTTCTTTTCATTCTTCTTTTCATTCTTCTCATTCTTCTTTTCTTCTTCATGAAAAGAAGAATGAGAAGAAGAATGAAAAGAAGAATGAAAAGAAGAAGAAGAATGAAAAGAAGAATGAAAAGAAGAATGAGAAGAATGAAAAGAAGAATGAAAAGAAGAAGAAGAATGAAAAGAAGAATGAGAAGAAGAATGAAAAGAAGAATGAGAAGAAGAATGAGAAGAATGAAAAGAAGAATGAGAAGAATGAAAAGAAGAAGAAGAAGAATGAAAAGAAGAAGAATGAAAAGAAGAATGAAAAGAAGAAGAAGAAGAATCTTTTCATTCTTCTCATTCTTCTTTTCATTCTTCTTTTCATTCTTCTTCTTCTTCTTCTTCTTCTTCTTCTTCTTCTTCTTTTCATTCTTCTTCTTTTCATTCTTCTTTTCATTCTTCTTCTTCTTTTCATTCTTCTTCTTCTTTTCATTCTTCTTTTCATTCTTCTTTTCATTCTTCTTCTCATTCTTCTTTTCATTCTTCTTCTTCTTCTTTTCATTCTTCTTTTCATTCTTCTCATTCTTCTTTTCTTCTTCATGAAAAGAAGAATGAGAAGAAGAATGAAAAGAAGAAGAAGAATGAAAAGAAAAATGAGAAGAAGAATGAAAAGAAGAATGAAAAGAAGAATGAAAAGAAGAATGAAAAGAAGAATGAGAAGAAGAATGAGAAGAATGAAAAGAAGAATGAGAAGAATGAAAAGAAGAATGAAAAGTAGAAGAAGGAGAATGAAAAGAAGAAGAAGAATGAAAAGAAGAATGAAAAGAAGAAGAAGAAGAATCTTTTCATTCTTCTCATTCTTCTTTTCATTCTTCTTTTCATTCTTCTTCTTCTTCTTTTCATTCTTCTTCTTCTTTTCATTCTTCTTTTCATTCTTCTTCTTCTTTTCATTCTTCTTCTTCTTTTCATTCTTCTTTTCATTCTTCTTTTCATTCTTCTCATTCTTCTTTTCATTCTTCTTCTTCTTCTTTTCATTCTTCTTTTTCTTTTCATTCTTCTTCTTCTTCTTTTCATTCTTCTTCTTCTTTTCATTCTTCTTTTCATTCTTCTTTTCATTCTTCTTCTTCTTTTCATTCTTCTTCTTCTTTTCATTCTTCTTTTCATTCTTCTTCTTCTTTTCATTCTTCTTTTCCTTCTTCTTTTCATTCTTCTCATTCTTCTTTTCATTCTTCTTCTTCTTCTTTTCATTCTTCTTTTCATTCTTCTCATTCTTCTTTTCTTCTTCATGAAAAGAAGAATGAGAAGAAGAATGAGAAGAAGAATGAGAAGAAGAATGAAAAGAAGAAGAAGAATGAAAAGAAGAATGAAAAGAAGAAGAAGAATGAAAAGAAGAATGAGAAGAAGAATGAAAAGAAGAATGAGAAGAAGAATGAGAAGAATGAAAAGAAGAATGAGAAGAATGAAAAGAAGAATGAAAAGAAGAAGAAGAAGAATGAAAAGAAGAAGAAGAAGAATGAAAAGAAGAATGAAAAGAAGAGGAATGAAAAGAAGAATGAGAAGAAGAATGAAAAGAAGAATGAGAAGAATGAAAAGAAGAAGAAGAATGAAAAGAAGAATGAGAAGAAGAATGAAAAGAAGAATGAGAAGAAGAATGAAAAGAAGAATGAAAAGAAGAATGAGAAGAATGAAAAGAAGAATGAAAAGAAGAAGAAGAATGAAAAGAAGAATGAGAAGAAGAATGAAAATAAGAATGAGAAGAAGAATGAGAAGAATGAAAAGAAGAATGAAAAGAAGCAGAAGAAGAATGAAAAGAAGAAGAAGAATGAAAAGAAGAATGAAAAGAAGAAGAAGAATCTTTTCATTCTTCTCATTCTTCTTTTCATTCTTCTTCTTTTCATTCTTCTTCTTCTGTTCATTCTTCTTTTCATTCTTCTTCTTCTTCTTCTTTTCATTCTTCTTCTTCTTCTGAGGATGAGGATGAAGAAGAAGAAGAAGAAGAAGTAGGATGAAAATAAGAAGAATTCCAAGCCGGCAAAAAGTGTATCTGCAGAGCTCCGCTAAGTGTATCTGCAGAGCTTCGCTATTTCTGACAGTTCTCTGACATTCACATTTTACAGCGGTTGAAACATTGTATCTATTTGTTTCCATTTATGGAAACAAATAGATACAATGTTTCAACCGCTGTAAATGTGAATGTCAGAGAACTGTCAGAAATAGCGGAGCTCTGCAGATACACTTAGCGGAGCTCTGCAGATACACTTTTTGCCGGCTTGGAATTCTTCTTATTTTCATCCTACTTCTTCTTCTTCTTCTTCATCCTCATCCTCATCCTCAGAAGAAGAAGAAGAGGATGAGGATGAGGATGAAGAAGAAGAAGAAGAAGAAGTTGGATGAAAATAAGAAGAATTCCAAGCCGGGAAAAAGTGTATCTGTCAGAAATAGAGGAGCTCTGCAGATACACTTTTTGCCGGCTTGGAATTCTTCTTATTTTCATCATACTTCTTCTTCTTCTTCTTCTTCTTCTTCATCCTCATCCTCATCCTCTTCTTCTTCTGAGGATGAGGATGAAGAAGAAGAAGAAGAAGTAGGATGAAAATAAGAAGAATTCCAAGCCGGCAAAAAGTGTATCTGTCAGAAATAGAGGAGCTCTGCAGATACACTTTTTGCCGGCTTGGAATTCTTCTTATTTTCATCCTACTTCTTCTTCTTCATCCTCATCCTCTTCTTCTTCTTCTGAGGATGAGGATGAAGAAAAAGAAGAAGAAGAAGAAGTAGGATGAAAATAAGAAGAATTCCAAGCCGGCAAAAAGTGTATCTGCAGAGCTCCGCTAAGTGTATCTGCAGAGCTCCGCTAAGAAATAGCGGAGCTCTGCAGATACACTTTTTGCCGGCTTGGAATTCTCCTTCTTCTCATCCTTCTTCTTCTTCTCATCCTTCTTCTTCTTCTCATCCTTCTCCTTCTTCTCATCCTTCTTCTTCTTCTCATCCTTCTCCTTCTTCTCATCCTTCTCCTTCTTCTCATCCTTCTTCACCTCTCATCCTTCTTCTTCTTCTCATCCTTCTCCTTCTTCTCATCCTTCTTCTTCTCATCCTTCTCCTTCTTCTCATCCTTCTTCTCATCCTTCTCCTTCTTCTCATCCTTCTTCTCATCCTTCTCCTTCTTCTCATCCTTCTCCTTCTTCTCATCCTTCTCCTTCTTCTCATCCTTCTCCTTCTCCTCATCCTTCTCCTTCTCCTTCTCCTTCTCCTTCTTCTCATCCTTCTCCTTCTTCTCATCCTTCTCCTTCTTCTCATCCTTCTCCTTCTTCTCATCCTTCTCCTTCCCCTTCTTCTCACCCTTCTCCTTCTCCTTCCTCATCTCCAAGGGCATTTAAATTAAAGGTACAGTGTTCTGCACTAATATAAAGGCTCTCTGAAGCCTAGAAACCCTTTTTATAAGTTAAATTCGCAGCGAATAAATTTGCATCGAATCGAATTTCTTCCTCAAATTCGGCGAATCAGCCGAATCGAATTTTTGAATAATTCGCTCATCTCTAGTTAGCAACTGATAGTATCAACACATAAAGAACCATTGTGTATACTGAACTAAAATATCAGGAATTTGAGTTTGATTTGGATATACACTTTGCAACTTCCCCAGCTTAAGTTTTATCCACCCCAATTCTGACAGTGATAGAATGTAAAACAATTCTTCAAGGTTGATTTAATGAAGTGTAGGACACCAGTATGCACAAGTAAGGAAAAATAAGTGTGGCCTTAAAGTGATACGTTTTTAAACCATATCCAGGATCCCTTTAACTGGTGAAAATGTATACTAAAAAAACAGTTGGTTCTTTGATCCAAAAACCTATGTTGAGTATCTGTAAACCCCCTCCTAGCTACTTAGTTGCTTCAATGTGACAACCATGGTCTCTGCCATGGTGACCTCTGTGACCAAGCCCAGATGAGTGGGGAAAAATGCATCAGAGGGTGTGGTCAGAACAGCGGCTGAGGCCATTTCTCAACATTGGACTCCTGGTGTTGGTTGAGGAGCTCCCATCCCTTCACTTGTATTGTCTGACACTTGAATCACTCGGACTCATGCTCCCCTCTTCTCACTTGCCGGTGGCGTGACCCTTTTCCTTCCATCCACAGGTTGGAGTGGTGCCAATAAGGTATACTTTTAACCATGGTCTTCACTGCATTTACATTGTCAGGGAGGAACTTGTCCAGTCTTGGAGTATGGTTCCATGGGGGCTCACTGTGCTGGCCCGACCAGCACTGAAGAATGCTTAAAGCGGAACTTCACTCTCTCAATCAACATTAACTATTTCAAATCCTTATGCTGCTAGCATTAGTAAAGAGAAGAGAAAGCATATCATATTCACTTGTTTAAACCTTTTTTATTGCATTCCTTCATTTTATTTCCTGGTTTCCATGCCTAGGCAAATGATGTCATACATCCCAGGAGTCTTCAGCAGGGGAGGGTTCTCAGCTCAACAAATGCCTGAACTAAAGACAGATGGATTCAAGGAAATAACTGCTGCCTGAATTATCTGCTCTTACTCAAGATGGCTACTACCAGAAATGCCAGGAGGTGTTTTTCAAAATTATTTGTCAGAAAAATAAAACATGTAGACATGGATGGATGAGTTTGTTTTGAATAACTAAAATGATTTATATAGCATTTTTGCTATTGTGGTACTCAGATGCAGTGCAGTTCCACTTTATTAAGCCAAGAGGATATACTGTAAACATCAGAGTGAGCTGTGGTTGTTGAACTGAGGTAAATAATGAACTGGGTGGTGGGATTTCAGGGTAGCATAGCTGTGCTCATGTAAGTAATCAGCTAGGTTGGTGGTTTCTAGGTTACTATAGGTTGGGAAGCTAGGTATGGAATTATACAAGTATTATTACAAGTCAAATTGAGTTGAAATTCCCCATATTCCTTTAGAGCCTATTATTATATTTGGCAGAAAGTGAATAGCACTGAAAGAGACATAATTAGGCTCATTTGCTGTTTAGTTTTGCGGTGCCATAGGCCACCTTTTGTGTTGTGGCCATGTCATTTTCTCTCGAGCCTGCAATCCCTTCCATGTACTGTAACAAGGCATTGTAGCTCTTTTCTTTTTAATGGTTGCCAGGCTGTTTGTTCCCACAAGACACAGAAGCACTTAGAATACTCACCTGCTTAATGAAGCCTAATACAATGCTAAACGATTACTACATACCAAATCCGCTGTATGCTTTCATGTACACTTTAATCAATGCACTTAAAGAAAACCTATCATTTAAAATGTCATAATCCTAGTTTGTTTTATACAAAGCAGTGTGCAAGTTTGTTTTGCGGTTTAAAGTAATGCTAGACCATAGGGATCTAAAGATCGTCTGCTCCTGAGAGCCCTAAATAATAAAGCATAGAGGAAATCTTGCCGGCACATAGCAACAATCAGATTTCTCTTTCGCGTTTTTAACCTGCACTTAAAGGAAATCTATGGCCACAGTATACACTTTCATTTTATAAAATTGGCATAGTAATAGCAATACAAGTATTAGGCATTCCAAAATAAGTTTCCATGAAAAATCTCCTTTCATGTTTTTTATTGGTTGAACTAGATGGACATGTTCCTTTTTTCAACCAGACTAACTATGTACAGTTGTGTTCAAAATAATAGCAGCCAGACATCACTAACCTGATCAATCACTGTTTTTGGTAGAAATGATATTTCTACATGGCAAATCATTTACTAGCAGGTGTAGTGGAGTAATAGAAATCCAACAGACCCAACAGTCATGACATGCATGCTGCTGATTCTGTGTAATTGAATCACTAATTGAAAGGGGCATGTTCAAAATAATAGAAGTGTGGAGTTCTATTAGTGAGGTCATTCATTCTTTGAAAAATAGGTGGCAATTATTGCCCTTATTTAAGGAAGGAAGGCAGAAAATGTTGTACATGCTGGTTACAGTGCATTTCTCTCTGAAATTCTGAGGAAAATGGATCGTTCCAGACATTGTTCAGAAGAACAGCGTACCTTGATTAAAAAGTTGATTGGAGAGGGGAAAACATATGAAGAAGTGCAGAAAATGATAGGCTGCTCAGCTAAAATGATAACAAATGCTTTAAAATGGCAACCAAAACCTGAAAGACGTGGAAGAAAGCGAAAAACTACCATTTGAATGGATAGAAGAATAGCCAAAATGGCAAGGACTCAGCCAACAATCAGTTCCAGGAAGATCAAAGAAGGTGTAAAGTTACCTGTGAGTACTGTTACAATTAGAAGACGCCTATGTGAAGCCAAGCTATCTGCAAGAAGCCCCCGCAAAGTCCCACTGTTGAAAAAAAGACGTGTGCTGAAGAGGTTACAATTTGCCATAGAGCACATTGACTGGCCTAAAGAGAAATGGCGCAACATTTTGATTGATTCTTTTTGGGTCTAGTGGCCGGAGAGTTTGTCAGACGACCCCCAAACACTGAATTAAAGCCACAGTACACTGTGAAGACAGTGAAGCATGGTTGTGCAAGCATCTTGATATGGGGATGTTTCTCATACTACAGTGTTGGGCCTATTTATCGCATACCAGGGATCATGGATCAGTTTGAATACATCAGAATACTTGAAGAGGTCATGCTGCCTTATGCTGAAGAGGAATTGCCCTTGAAATGGGTGTTCCAACAAGACAACGACCCCAAACACACCAGTAAACGTGCAACATCTTGGTTCCAGACTAACAAGATTGACGTTATGGAGTGGCCAGCCCAATCCCCGGATCTTAATCCAATAGAAAACTTGTGGGGTGACATCAAAAATGCAGTTTCTGAGGCAAAACCAAGAAATAGAGTAGAACTGTGGAATGTAGTCCAATCATCCTGGGCTGGAATACCTGTTCACAGGTGCCAGAAGTTGGTTGACTCCATGCAACACAGATGTACAGCAGTTCTCAGAAACAGTGCTTATACAACTAAATATTAATTAAGGGATTCAAAGGAAAGCAAAATCTTCAAACATTTTTCAGTTTATATAGTGAATGTTTGAGTTTGTAAAGAAGAATTCAAACACTGCTATTTTTTTGAACAGTCTAATATTCACTTTTCTTCAATTTTTTTTAGAGGAACAACACAAATGTGATATATTTTTCTTCATGTTTTGATTTGGAATAGAATGTGTAATGTTCCTAATGCATTTGTGTGTATGGAAATAAAAGCTATTAGAAGGATTTTGAGCTTTATTCACTTTTTCAACACACTGCTATTGTTTTGTAACTATGTACATATAAAGTGCAGCGCTTAACAAAATCACAAACAATTAGTGAAAAAATTTTCAAACAATTAGCGAAAAAAAATGTGTCCATTATACGATTTTAAATACAGAAAAAAGTCCCCAAAGGCTGTGATGAAACAGGAAAAATCCAAGCATAGCTGATGTGTCACCAACCATTCACATAAAAGGGTTACCAGAAAGGTATGACCCCCTGTTAAGAGTGGTCAATCACGCTTTGTTGTATAACAACCAGAAAGGCTGGAAAACCGAATTCTTCTCTGGATCCCCAAGAGAGAAATGCCAAAGATCCTCCTACAATGATCCCCAGTTAGGGTAGCTATAACTGCTCCGAATGGGACCAAAACACGTGGCTTAAACATGCAAAACTCCGCCTCCCGAGACTCCTCCTCTCAGCACCTCTGTAGTTCAGAAGGCAGGCTCTGTGAAATGTGTGACACAGCAGTGCCTATTCACAGCGAACTAAGATTTCATATCACAGAATTTAAGGAAATAAATGTGCAGGGAACTTTACAAACTATGGGTAAAGCACCCCCGAAGGGGCCACTAAATTGATAAGCCCTCTGAGATTGTTTTTTCCCCAGGTATTTGATATACAACCTTTACTGCTCTGTTCTGCTGGAGTTGTACAATGGAGACCGGTAAACCCGCTCTGTACTGCTGGAACACTGTTGATTAGGCCACACTGGTAGCCAAGTGCTCAGAGAGTTCAGCACTCTACAATGGACATCTATTTCCTCCTCTGGTCTGGTGCCAAGTGCCTTGAAGCTCCCCAAGCAGTTTGCAAATAGCTCCTTCTTTACCTCCTTCCAGGGTACCCATACAACTAGGTAGGAACTGTAGTTTCCTCCCAGTGGAGGAATATTATACATATTGAAGCTACATCTCTCATAAGCCTCCTCTCAAAGGCCTCTCTTCCTCTGTGTCCAATGTCGACCAGTCAGAGAAGGACATAAAAAGTCAACAGGGACATAGTAAATGAACACGCCGGACCTTGTTCTCCAACAATAACAGTCTTATGAAGTTCATTGGCTTTCTCTTTCCTAAAAGAGTCTGTATGCCTGGACCTCAATACACATGTTTACAGACTTCTAGATTATTCAGATTAGTAGGAGTAAATACACTTTAAAGAATGACATCTGTAATCTAAATGGCTGCAACTTTAAACATGGACAGTTTTCTTTATTTTGCCTTACTGATTTGAAGATGTGCAGGCCATCCTATTCATTATTTTTAAAGGGATTCAGCCTTAAAGTGTTACTAAACCCAGGACCCTTCATTCACTATATTCAGGCCACTGTACACAGAACATGGAAATGCAATTATTTTAGTAAATATAAACTGTTAAATACCTTTTCTCATCAGCAGTATATAGCAGTCTTGTGACTTCTATCAGTGTCCGGCAAAGCACTGGTTAAGCTTAGAGGAGTTTTAATTTTCCCCTGACTGTCCTATGAGTCTGCATAACACCTGACCCTCTGTCTGGACAGTGCTGATTGGCCCTGGGCTAATCAAATGCACCCTCTCTAGCAATACACACCAAACAGAGCATGTGCAGATTTGCCACTGCTGCACTAACTATGGCAGATGGATTGGGAACAGCAAAAGAGAGGAAGGATAAGAGAAGATAAGATCAAACAGCCATTTTACACAATGCAGAGGATTGACCCCTTAGGTTCCATAGAGAGTATAACAAGCATGCTTTACTGCATACACTGATTTTACTGTTGTGGCTTTAGTAACGCTTTAAAGCAAAATCATGTATAAAAATGGTGAAATCTGATTCCCACACTGTGTACTAGCTTCAAGTAAGAGAAGCAACATTTCTGTACGCAAGCAATAAAATTATGTGTAACATTGCAAAGGCACAAGATTTGTATCTCTGAATGAGGTCTAGCAGCATATTATCCCTCCACTGGAAAATGGATTTCAGTTGCTGTGTTTCCGCTGCAAATTTGTAATTCTTTATTGCAGGAAAAGTCCTGCCTTGTGTCTCTAAATTTGATTCCTATACAGGCTAAAAGTTACAGTATGTGCTGTCAAGAGAAGTGTTGGAGACTGAAGGGGTGGACTTTTCAAACTCCCCAAAAGTTATGGAATTGGGGGGGGGGGATTGGAGGCTCCTTAGTGGCCTAATTGCTGATAACCCTACCTGAAATTTTTATTTAATAGGATTGAAAGAGTTTGGGGTGCTGCTGTATGTACCCAAATGGAGGAGAAATATATTTCTAATATATTTAGAAGAAAAATGATATATGTGACATATACTGTATTTACAATATATTGGCCTACGCTAATATATTTTAACATGTATTCTAAAAAATGTAAATTTAAATAATTTTAAAGTCATATATTTAAAAATATATATTTTTAAATATAATCTTCAGATTTTTTTAACATATAAAAAGTCATTTTAACATATATGTTTACATATGTTTGTAAATGCATTCCAAAAATGTAGACTAAATGTATTTTCAAAGACATATATTTGAAAATGTATTTTTAAAAATAGATTTAATATATTTTTAATATATAAAAAACACATTTCAACATACAGTGTATAGATTGTATATATATATATATATATATATATATATATATAATACTGCCAAAATTTGTAGTATTTGCAATATATGTAAATATATTAGGGAAGAATATTTTTTATTTTTCTTCCACGTGGGTAAGCTATTCCAACAGCACATGAACATTGTGCTGTTCGGTAACACTATGTAAAGCTTTAACAAATCCACCAACCTCTATTTTAAAGGCTTTATGTATCATCAATGTAACTCTCAAAGCCATATGAAAAGTCCCTCTGCCTGATGTACATTCATTTTATTAGAAATGTTGACATTGATGCATGTCCCTCATAGCAGTGCCCAGCTTTATAGTTTTTTTTTAAAGTGGAGTCCAGCCTATTCCTAACTAAGCTTAAATCTGCTCCCACCCCTCTTCTAAACATTATTCTATCTACCACGTGAAAGGAAGATGTGTATATTTACCTATTCTAAGAGCGATCCAGTCCGGTCACATGATCAGCTGTCAGCAGCAACTTCAGTGTAAAAAAGGGAAAGTCGACAACAGATGCCCCATAGTAAGTCTATGGGTGATGTCAGCGCACAGGTTCTGCAGTCGCTGGATACATCATGTGACCGGACCAGATCACTATCAGTATAGGTAAGTATATACAGTGCATCCAGAACGTATTCACAGAGCTTATCTTTTGCCACATTTTGTTATGTTACAACCTTATTCCAAAATGGATTAAATTCATTTTTTCCCTCAACAGTCTACAAACAATACCCCATAATGACAATGTGAAAGAAGTTCATTTTGAAATCTTTGCAATTTATTAAAAATAAAAACGAGAAAAACCACGTGCATAAGTATTCACAGCCTTTTCTCAATACTTTGTTGAAGCACCTTTAGCACCAATTACAGCCTCAAGTCACTTTGAGTATGATGCTACAAGCTTGGCACACCTATTTTTGGTCAGTTTCTCCCATTCTTCTTTGCAGTACCTCTCAAGCTCCATCAGATTGGATGGGGAGCGTCGGTGCACAGACATTTTCAGATCTCTCCAATGATAGTCAATCAGGTTCAAGTCTGGGCTCTGGCTGGGCCACTCCAGGACATTCACAACGTTGGCTCATAGCCACTTCTCTGTTATGTGGGCTGTGTGCTTAGGGTCGTTGTGCTGTTGACAGATGAACCGTCACCCAAATCTTACCCCCAGAGCGCTCTGGAACAGGTTTTCATCAAGGACGTCTCTGTACATTGCTGTATTCATCTTTCCTTTGATCCTGACTAGTCTCCTAGTTCCTGCCGCTAAAAAACATCTCCACAGCATGATGCTGCCACCACCATGCTGCACTGTAGGGATGGTATTGGCCAGGTGGTGAGTGATGCCTGGTTTCCTCCAGACATGACACTTGGCATTCAGGCCAAGGAGTTCAATCTTTGTTTCATCAGACCAGAGAGTTTTGTTTCTCATGGTCTGAGAGTTCCTCAGGTGTCTTTTGGTAAACTCCAGGTGGGCTGCTATTGTATATGCCTTTTTCTGAGGAGTGTCTTCCATCTGGCCACTCTACCATACAGGCCAGATTGGTGGAGTGCTGCAGAGATGGTTGTTCTTCTGGAAGGTTCTCCTCTCTCCACACAGAAACGCTGCAGCTCTTTCAGAGTGACCATTGGGTGCTTGGTTACCTCCCTGGCTAAGGCCCTTCTCCCCTCTTCCGGGCTGTCCGCTCTAGAAAGATTCCTAGTGGTTATAAACTTCTTCCATTTATGGATGATGGAGGCCACTGTGCTCATGGGACCTTCAATGTTGCAGAAATTTTTCTGTACACTTCCCCAGATCTGTGCCTTGATACAATCCTGTCTTCGAAGTCTATGGACAATTTCTTGGTTTGGTTTGTGCTCTGACATGCACTGTTAACTGTGGGACCTTATATAGACAGGTTTATGCCTTTCCTAATCATGTCCAATCAACTGAATTTCCCACAGGTGGAGTCCAATCAAGTTGTGGAAACATCTCAAGGATGATCAGTGGGAACAGGATGCACCGGAGCTCAATTTTGAGTGTCATGGTAAAGGCTGTGAATACTTTGGTACATGTGTTTTTTTTATTTTTATTAAAATTGCAAATATTTCAAAACAAACTTCTTTCACGTTGTCATTATGGGGTATTGTTTGTGAATGTTGAGGGAAAAAATGAATTTAATCTATTTTGAAATAAGGCTGTAACATAAGAAAATGTGGCAAAAGTTAAGCGCTGTGAATACTTTCTGGATGCACGGTACATCTTCCTTTCAAAGGGTAGATGAAGTAAGGTTTAGAAGAGGAGTTGGATCAGGTTTAAGCTTGGTTAGGAATAGGCTGGACTTCTACTTTAACAGTAGTTTGTTTATTAGCCCTACAAAAGGAACAAAATTAAGTTCCAGTTCCCCACCACCCTTACAATTTTGTGGACAAAGTGTGGTAACAGTAGGAGGGGTATGGTTAAATGAAACCCAAGCCTATGCCATTATGAGTGAAGAGAATGTAAAGCACAGAGTGCAGGGGTCAGGATTAAGTAATGCAAAGCGTACAGGGGTCTGGACATGCGGAGTGTGACTTACATTGGAGCCTGTGCACTGTAATGTTTACTCTATGGTGCCTGCTTCCTGGGGATGATGCTGGGAACCCTTGTTTCCTTGGAACAGACCCCTCTCAACAAGGACTGTCCCCAGGAAATAGGAATGAATGTTAACCTTATTCATAACAAATCACAAAGTCAGATTTTGAAGAATGGAGAGCCTATTTACTCATATATAGGGCTGATTAACTAAAACTGGGGCGTGCAAAATCTGGGTCAGCTGTGCATGGTAGCTAATCAGCTTCTAACTTCAGCTTGTTCACTTAAGCTTTGACAAAAAAAACCTGGAAGCTGATTGGTTTCTATGCAGAGCTGCATCAGATTTTGCAATCTCCAAATTTTTTTTAAATCAAACCCTACTACACATAGGCACTATTTGTCATAGGTAAATGTCATATGACAAAGACACATGATGGTTGTAGTGAAAAATACCTGAATGTTGGGGAAAAGATTTGAAGAAAGACTCCTGTTGTCCTAGTTAAGGTGAATCTTCAAGGATTCCTGTATGAAGAGTTCCTCTGACGCACTCATTCAAGTGGATTTGTTGCAGATGGCTTCCTAGGAGGGCATGTTTAGTCATAGCTAAAGTACAGAAAGGAACAATAGCTATGAGCTGGCAAAGTAAAGCCAAATGGACAGGCTTTTTATTTCAGACTGTGTGGCTTCTGCTGAAGTGCCTATAGACATTATTGATTGTTGACAATGATCATTTAATTCCCTAAAGTGAGCCTGTGGGATCAGTAAAATGACTAAGATAACAATACTAGCTAATAGCTCACAAACATTTTCCTTTCTCTCTCGGTCTGTACTTCTAGAGCCAGTTGAAGTTTTACCAGACCTGTTATATAGAGACTTTCCTAAAGTTATCATTTGCCAGGTCATAAACTCACCTTGTGTTCCACCATGTTAAGATGCTCGGGCATGCTCATGTATGTTTAGGTTCCTCTACAACAGTGGTTCTCAACCTTTCTAATTCCGCGACCCCTTAATACAGTTCCTCATGTTGTGGTGACCCCCAACCATAAAATTATTTTCATTGCTACTTCATAACTGTAATTTTGCAGTGGGAGGAGTAGTGCCATGTCATTGGTGTCAGTGGAAGGAGTAGTGCCCCATCACTGATGTCAGTGGGATGAATAGTGCCCCATTGTTGGTATCAGTGGGAGGAATAGTGCCCCATTGTTGGTATCAGTGGGAGGAATAGTGCCCCATCGTTGGTATCAGTGGGAGGAATAGTGCCCCATCATTGGTATCAGTGGGATGAATAGTGCCCCATCACTGGTGTCAGTGGGAGGAATAGTGCCCCATCACTGATGTCAGTGGGATGCATAGTGCCCCATCGTTGGTATCAGTGGGAGGAATAGTGCCCCATCACTGATGTCAGTGGGATGAATAGTGCCCCATCACTGGTGTCAGTGGGAGGAATAGTGCCCCATCACTGGTGTCAGTGGGAGTAATAGTGCCCCATCGTTGGTGTCAGTGGGAGGAATAGTGCCCCATCGTTGGTATCAGTGGGAGGAATAGTGCCCCATCGTTGGTATCAGTGGGAGGAATAGTGCCCCATCGTTGGTATCAGTGGGAGGAATAGTGCCCCATCGTTGGTGTCAGTGGGAGGAATAGTGCCCCATCGTTGGTGTCAGTGGGAGGAATAGTGCCCCATCGTTGGTGTCAGTGGGAGGAATAGTGCCCCATCGTTGGTGTCAGTGGGAGGAGTAGTACCCCATCATTGGTGTCAGTGGGGGGAGTAGTGCCCCATCATTGGTGTCAGTGGGGGGAGTAGTGCTCCATCACTGGTGTCAGTGGGGGGAGTAGTGCCCCATCACTGGTGTCAGTGGGAGGAGTAGTGCTCCATCACTGGTGTCAGTGGGAGGAATAGTGCCACATCATTGGTGTCAGTTGGAGGAATAGTGCCCCATCATTGGTGTCAGTGGGAGGAGTAGTGCCCCATCATTGGTGTCAGTGGGAGGAGTAGTGCCCCATCATTGGTGTCAGTGGGAGGAGTAGTGCCCCATCATTGGTGTCAGTGGGAGGAGTAGTGCCCCATCATTGGTGTCAGTGGGAGGAGTAGTGCCCCATCATTGGTGTCAGTGGGGGGAGTAGTGCCCCATCATTGGTGTCAGTTGGAGGAATAGTGCCCCATCATTGGTGTCAGTGGGAGGAGTAGTGCCCCATCATTGGTGTCAGTGGGAGGAGTAGTGCCCCATCATTGGTGTCAGTGGGAGGAGTAGTGCCCCATCACTGGTGTCAGTGGGAGGAATAGTGCCACATCATTGGTGTCAGTGGGAGGAATAGTGCCCCATCATTGGTGTCAGTGGGAGGAATAGTGCCCCATCATTGATGTCAGTGTGGTGGAGGGGAGAATAGTGCCCCATCGTTGGGGTCAGGGGGGGGGGAAATAGTGTCCCATCGTTGGTGTCAGTGGGGGGAGGAATAGTGCCCCATCATTGGTGTCAGTGGGAGGAATAGTGCCCCATCATTGATGTCAGTGTGGTGGAGGGGAGAATAGTGCCCCATCATTGGGGTCAGGGGGGGGGGGGGAAATAGTGCCCCATCGTTGGTGTCAGTGGGGGGAGGAATAGTGCCCCATCGTTGGTGTCAGTGGGGGGAGGAATAGTGCCCCATCGTTGGTGTCAGTGGGGGGAGGAATAGTGCCCCATCGTTGGTGTCAGTGGGGGGAGGAATAGTGCCCCATCGTTGGTGTCAGTGGGGGGAGGAATAGTGCCCCATCGTTGGTGTCAGTTGGGGGAGGAATAGTGCCCCATCGTTGGTGTCAGTGGGGGGAGGAATAGTGCCACATCGTTGGTGTCAGTGGGGGGAGGAATAGTGCCACATCGTAGGTGTCAGTGGGGGGAGGAATAGTGCCCCATCGTTGGTGTCAGTTGGGGGAGGAATAGTGCCCCATCGTTGGTGTCAGTGGGGGGAGGAATAGTGCCCCATCGTTGGTGTCAGTGGGGGGAGGAATAGTGCCCCATCGTTGGTGTCAGTGGGGGGAGGAATAGTGCCCCATCATTGGTGTCAGTGGGGGGAGGAATAGTGCCCCATCGTTGGTGTCAGTGGGGGGAGGAATAGTGCCCCATCGTTGGTATTAGTGACACAAATGATGGGGCACTATTCCTCCCACTGACACCAATGATACTTACCTTGCTGACCCCTGCTCCAGCCTGGGCTCGCTCTCTCACTTACCTGTCAGCTGTCTTCCTTCTCTGGCCGCTCTCCTCTTCACTCGCTCCGGCAGTTCCCTCGGTCTTCTTTGATTTACGCGCGCTGCCGCTCGGCTCCTCCTCTCCAATCTCCACCTCCTCGCCGGTGATTGGCCGCCTGTGTGCCTCTCCTGAGCTACAGTTCCGGTGGCCAATCAGCGGCGAGGAGGCGGAGCTGCTGAGCGATCCCGGAGGTGTGGCCAGGTGACAGCAGCGTATCATCCCGCCCACACATCGCCGGAGACTGCAGCGGTGTCTCGGTTCCTAAGACCATCGGAAATATGTGTTTTCCGATGGTCTTAGGCGACCCCTGGGAAATGGTCGTTCGACCCCCAAAGGGGTCGCGACCCCCAGGTTGAGAACCGCTGCTCTACAAAGAAGTTGAGAAACTTCAGGGAAGACCTGGGTGATGCAAGGGGGGCATCAGCTGGAAACATAGCCTTCTGAATAGTTTGTGCTGCCAGTCATTTGCAGAAACTCTTACTTTATTTGTTTTAATGAGAAGTTGGTTTTAGATGGGCAACCTCTCATGCCTATGATGAGGCCTCCTTTCCCACTGCATGACGGCTGTCTGTGGGATCAATTGATACATGATTTAGCAGCTGGTTGTTTTTTGTTTGGAGCTACCAATACAGAGGAATGATCATTCTTAAGGCTCCCCTTAAAGTGTTACTAAACCCAGGACCCTGCATTCACTATATCTGGTCTCCCACAGTACATGGAAATGCAATTATTTTAGTAAATATAAACTGCTAAATACCTTTTCTTATCAGCAGTTGGAGCAGTCTTGTGACTTCTATCAGTATCCAGCAGAGCACTGGTTAAAGCTTGTAGAAGGATTGTTCATTCTCCTCTAGGACGATGCAGGGCCCCTGACCCTCTGTCTGGGCAGTGTTGATTGGCCCTGTGATGATCACATGCACCCTCCCAAGAAAAAAAGAAACCTTTCTAGCAATACACACCAATTTGAGCATGTGCAGAGTGACTCCAAACCTCTGTTCTACCAGGAGATATTTAGAGGACAATGGAAGAAGGGGAGTATCAGAGAAGAGAGGATCAAAAATCCTTTTTACACATTGTGGAGAATAGGCTTCTTAGCTTCCACAGTGAGTATAACAAGCATGCTTTACTGCATATACAGACTGATTTTACTGGTTTAGTAACACTTTAAGGCTTCTTGTAGCCCAAACTCTTGCATTAACCCTTCTTGTAACCCAAACCCTTACACCAACCCTTACTAATATAAACCGAAGGTTTATCTATAGCCAAAACATATATATATTTTTTTAATAGAGAAGGGAAAGGTCAGAACCACTGTCGAGATTTTACTGTCTGTTCTCCTACTGGGAAGACTTCGTGCTTTATGTGTTCTGGTATTACCTGGACAGTGATGGGAAATTCCAAATACTATATGTGTTAGCAAAACATCTAGAGAGGGAAAATCATCCAATGGGGTCATCTGTTCTAGTGACTGCTTGATTTGTAGAGCTCTCTTTTCACTTCTCGTTGTTGCATCAGAAGAGAAAGTGAAGAAACTCCAGACAGAAACATTTATTTGACAGTGTTTTTAAAGTTGTAGTAAAGGCTACTGAAAAAAATCTCCTCCCTGCAAGACAATGTCATAATGTGCTAGTAGGCATTACATACTAGCACACTATGAAAGACGTACCTAAACGCAAAGCTGTCAGCTGTCACTGCTGGCAGGGCTTCCATCTTCTCTTGGTCTTGAATGGCAGACACACGATGATGTTACTCCCATGCATGCGCACCGAATTGCAGCCGCTGCACAGAGCTTTGAAGGGACAGCACTAGTATGCTGTCCCTTCAGAGCACATTGGCTGGTGATGTCGCTGGCTGTAGAGACGGTGAAAATCTTCTAAAATGGTACATGTTTAGGAAATATTCTTTGTACATACAGGTAAGCTTTATTATAAGCTTGCATGTAGGTACAAATCCCCAAGCAGTGTTTACTATGGCTTTAATGATTCTCTACTCTAGGGGTCCTGAATTAAAATTCACGGGGGTCCGGTCAGGAAAATTTTCTTCCAGCGGAGGTCCGAGTGTCATGCTGGTGCTATGACTCAGATGCTTCACATCACATTTTTCTGTGCACATCACAATTCCTCCCCCCCACCCCCATTCCCCCCCACTTTTACACCAACCCATCACAAATTGCATCATCACAGACCGCCCCATCACAGACTGCCACATCACAGACCCCCTACCCCTATCACAGACCCCCCCCCATCACCGACTGCTCCATCACAGACTGTCCCATCATAGACCCCCAGTAAAAGACCCCCCTATCACAGATCCCTCTCATTATAGACCCCCTCATTACAGACCCCCTCATCATAGATCCCGTCTCATTATAGATCCTTTTCATCACAGACCGCCCCATCACAGACTGCCACATCACAGACCCCCTACCCCTATCACAGACCCCCCCTCCCCATCACCGACTGCTCCATCACAGACTGTCCCATCATAGACCCCCCAATCAAAGACCCCCTTATCACAGATCCCTCTCATTACAGACCCCCTCATTACAGACCCCCCTCATCACAGATCCCTCTCATTACAGACTCCTCTCATTACAGATCCCCTCTCGATACAGACCCCTCTCATTACAGACCCCTCTCATTACAGACCTCTCTCAAAATTAATAAATATCACTGCAAACTATATATAAAGTGCATAATTACCCTAAAACAAACAGATTCCAGCTTGTAATCAACCACATATGTACAGAGTGTCCTTAGATTGGTATCCTCTTGTTCCTCAGGACCTCACAAACAGACCAGGAATCAGTATGTGAATTATAATCATATATAAAATTTATTGTAGCCACTTACATATAAAAACGATAAGATCAGCAAGACAGCATCAAATTCCTCATGCCCAGTATACGATCCCCTTTCCGTGTGTAGAGGGTCTCCCGATCACCAGGTAATTCCCCCTTGCTACTCCTATCCAGCACTATCACTTTGTAGCTCTGGGGGACACCTGAAGTGCACCGTTACTCTCCAGACCTCCAACACACAGGGATTCCAGAATCCAAAATGGCTGCCGCAGCACTTCCGGGAACGTCACGTGCCCTGGACACGTTTCGTCTCTTCCGGACTTTGTCAACAAGGATCACACGATAGATACACGTTTTACTCTTTGCTTATATACTGTGATATTTGGGGTTTTTCTCAAGTGTAGTCTCTTTATCATTAGGTCCAATCCAACAGGGAGATATGTTTCAGGGCTTGTTAGCCCGCTTTTACTTAAGAAGAAAGTAAAAAATTCAGCTTCACAAAATGCAAAGGTTACTCTCACATGGGTTAACACCATCACTTCAAGCACAAAAGTAAAATGACGTTAAGCCTCCTGGCCTCTTCTTGCAGTATCACTGCCCAGGCCTCAAGCCTAGGCCTTTTGTTTGGTCCTCCTCTGGACTGTCTTACAGCACCTTTGTGCTCATGTACAACCACTGTACCTCTCCAACATAGCTGCTTTGGGCCTCGCCTTGGCCTTTTGGCCCTCTTGTCTCCCAGGTGGAGCCCTGAATCACTATCAGGTCCTTGATTATAAAGGCTGTGCACACCTTCACACACAGCCTGCTGATCCCTAGTAAAACATGGACCCAGGGTTAGAGGATGCTGCCCTCCCAAGACTCTTCAAAGCCCCTGGACACCAAAACCCAATGCGGGAGTTATCAATCCCAGAGAAATTTGAAAAAACTATTTTCTCAGCATTGACACTCTAGAGCTCTCTCAACCTAAATCCTTGACAACCCTGTATATTTTTTAATCCTACCAACACAGTGGTAGGGTACAACCAGGGGCGGACTGACAACTCATGGGGCCCCTGGGCAATAGGGGATCATGGGGCCCCTGTGTCCTTGCCCACACTCAAAACACACCCCAAAAAGCCTATATAAGGTACCAGGGGCATTTCATCGGGCCCCCTACTGACCTTGGGCCCTCGGGCAGTGCCCGAGTGCTCGAATGGTCAGTCCGCCCCTGGGTACAACACTGTCACAATATTCACCTCTCCTGTGTTGTCTTCTACGTTAAGAAGCAACCCTTATTTTGCCTATAAATACCAACAATACTGTTTTGCATTCACAAGCACAGAAACATTCAGTTGAGCCAAATATGCCTTTCTGACAAAGCTTCATGATGAGAATGCCTGATATCAGTCAGGTTGTGCAGAAGTCTATGGGCAGCCTAAGTTCTAATATGGCTGATTAATGGACTGAGAATGGGAACCTTTAATGCAAAGATCATCTAGTAAGAGACTGATTGAGGAAATGCCATATTTATGCAATGCGGATACACTAACAGTGAATGTCTAAACAGTTCTAAAAAGAACATTCAGGTAATGCACAATGAGCTTTGGTGAACTCTCCTAATAAAAGACACTACAGGATATGCAATAGTCATTCACTTGGCAGCACTAAGGCATGCCATAATCAAAAAGAATATTTCTACTTTAGGAAATGGCATAACTCGCATAAGTTAAGTGAAAGTTATAGACTAATTCCTTCCAATGTTGGCAGATTACTGTGATTAAATCTTCTGCTTGGAGACTGGTATGATTATCGTCTACTGGCTGAATACTATTGACTTTTCTCTGTATTCCCCCAGGACACATTTTGCTGTGTTTGTTGGTTCAATGTCACTAAGTTATACTCTAAAAGTTCTATTGATTTGGAAATGCTCTTCTGCCCTGCCTTTATGACAGCAAGCAAATTGGCCAGGTCTAGCCTTAAAGAATAACTTTACAAATATACAAATATGGGAGTTATACTTGCTGAATTAGGGGGCATTGCTTTGATACTTGCATCACTTTATAGTCCACGAACTAGAATAAGTATGGAGAACAGAACTTTCGACTTCATTAGCTACATGCTTGTTTTAGGCCATTGACTCACTAGCTAGTGAAGCCAGGGTCAATGTGACAGCTACAGAGCGTGCATAACGAAAATGGTTGTACATGTCTGAAATGGAAAATAAACAAAGCATAACCTTTTATAGTGTGTACTTGCCTCAATCAAAAGCAATATAATATTACCAGTAACATATTCTATTATATTCCCACGTGCAGCTAATACATATACTGTATGCTGTATATTGTGGATATTTATATCCACATAATGCAAATATATTCCTGCCATGATAGCAAAATCCTTTTTATCCCTTTGTGTACCGTCCATGCAGTATGGTGCATTGGATATTTGCAGGCAGGAGGAGGAGAAAACCAGGAGAGCACTGGAGGAAGCATGTCCTCCAACATAAAGCATTCCAGTAGGTAGAAAACACTCTGCTCCTGGTCATCTCCCTCCTATCTGATTACAGTCCCCTAAATTCAATCAATAACTTTTTGTGAAGGCTTTGCTTTAATGTCAAGAGATTGTGATTAGTAAAGTACAGAGATTAGTGGGAGCCGAGTGTTTTCAACCCACTGGAAAGAAAGAGAACCTGCTCCTGGTCTGCTCATTTCCTTTAAAGTGAAGCTGAATGCACATATTAAGTCCTCATGCACACTGGATGTTTTTACAGAGGCTGTTTTTGGCTTTTGGCATTTTTTTTCTACAACCAGTAAACTCCCCAGCATGTTATCCTATATATCCATGCACACATAGACTGGAATCAGCGTTTTTTGGCAGGGGCATTTTTTGGCTGGAAAAAACCCCCAGAACTAGTGGGTTTCTAGAGGTTTTTAGCTGTAAAAATGAATAAATAGAATAGTGCAACACTAAAACTATAATAAACAGTAAAAATCAGAGTTCAATGTAAGCAACAGTCTATGTGACTAAAAAGTGCCAGGTAACTGGTAGGATCAATGGTGGTGCTCCGTGAGAGATAGTAGAATTACGCATTCACCAGATGCGTAATAGTTATACGCATAAAGTATCACATCCAGGGATTTCCTCATCAGATAATGGTGTGGTCATGGTTAGGTAATCATCCTTCAGTATGGTAATCAGCAAAAAGCCCAGAAATCAGATTAACTGGATCCAGGAAACCAGAGGTCCCTTTAAGGGATAGGTAGAAGAAGGTGCCTATTTACAGGATATCTTCCTTCTCTGCGTCAGACGACTGGATCTCAGTAATGGGCTCTGCAAATAAATACCCTATGCATTCACCGCCCGAGGATCCTTGAACACTGCCAGATATAGGGAGAGCCATGCATTTTGCTAGTAGAATTGAATTCCGCCCTCCCTCCGTGCTGGCAGCACCAATCACCGGAGCAGCAAATGTTCTAACGCTGCAAAACGTGGCAAAACGCGGCAAAATGCAGCAAACTGCATCAAACAGACGTGTTTGTACTCTAAGCAAAAAAACTTTTTTTGGTAAAAAAACCCTATAAAAACTGCTAAAAGTGCAAACACGAAAAAACGCAGCAAATCTACGCTAAACTCTGATGCAAAAACGCTAAAAAACACTGAAAAACTCACGTTTTTAACGTGACTTTACACAGCTAATGTTACAAGTGTTATTAAAATGCCCGGTGTGCATGGAGCCTAAAAGTGTGCAATGTTGTGTGCAATGTTTGTTGGTCAATTCACAAAACATCCAGCAACCCCCGAAGTTTGTTGAGCTGTCTTGAGCTTGCGCAGTGCTGAACCCACTTTTGGAAATGCTGTCCCAAAGACGATCTTCTGATCTGGGGTCTGAGTTTCTACTTACAGTGATTTCACAATACTCCAATGGCGTGTGATTGATGGCAATAAGATGCTACAGCATACTACCAGGGTAGCTTACTCCATAGGGGGCCTTTTGTTCCATCTGCTTAGTAATTTTTTGCTCCTGATAGGAATTATGCAGGCCATAGACGGGTCGTTTATTGGCCGAATTTTCATCCGCACAAAAAAACCAGCCAATATTCACGCTGCTTTGGTGTTAAGGAAGCCATTTTTTGTGGATCTTCACATTTATTTTTATCGGTCATGCTGGAAAATCCACGAAAAACGGGCGTTTTTCGTGGACATTGGTGGCAGCATCGGCAATGGGGCCGACCGATTTTTTGTTTATCGACTGGAAATATGACCGATAAACGGCTTGTCTATGGCCTGCCTTAGTCGGAAGAGATTTACTAACACAGCTGATCTTCCCAAGAATGGTCCATTAATCAGGTGACCGTCAGCAAGCGGTTAAATCTTTTAGCAGGAAAATATTATAATTTGCCCCTGTAGCTCTTGGCGTAAAGTGGTTATAAACCATTAGATATACCCTGTGAAGTGATTGACCTCAGGTGCTACACAGAGATGAAACAAATTCTCCTACATACGTTGTACCTGTTTATCTGCTATATTCTCCATTCAAAGTGTAGAATTTACACAAGATCTCTCAGCTCTAAAAAGCAGGGGGCGGAGAGCTGAAGTTACATCAGTGATGAGAGCTCGGAGAGCTGATTGGAAGGAAGAAACACACCCTCTTCACAAAGCACACAGGACAAGGGTTGAGGCTGTCAATCACAGACAGAGCCCTCCCATCACCATTTTTCTTTTGGTGCCAGGAAAACGTGTCAGAAGTGACTCATGCTGATAGCAGAGGGATTAGGCAGCAGACAGAAAATGACACTTACTGCTCTGGATTGAGACAAATAAACACTAAAGAGGGATATGTTTTGTTCATATTTTATGTCTGAGGTTTACAACCATTTTAAGACTACAGCAAACGAGGAAGGGGAGCTCCAAGATTGGACTTCAACAAAACTTTAACATGTTGGTGATAAAGGATATGTTCACCTTTCATAACATGCTACATGGTATATTCAGGGTGTAGCATGTAACATGTTACGAATGGCCCGGCCCTCGCACCCACTGATCCCCATTGTGATAGCTAGCAGGGAATCTTCTCCACCCTGCTAGCTGTCATAATTTTAATAAATGGGCTTTGCCCGTCGGGCCACGTCACACATTCACAGTAATCTGTGAATGAGAACACTACAAGTTCCAACAGTCTTGCGGCTGTCAGGTTGTAGTTCTCAATGAACTACCATGTACTTTGAAGCGTGTGGTAGTTCATTGAGTCTTCCTGTCAGTAAGTATCTGCTTGCCTGTACGAGGTGTATGGGCACACAGATACACTGACAGGTTTGCAGGAGCCCTTCATTTCACCAGCAATCTGCTGGTCATCTGATGCGATGCTTTAAAGGCTCCAGAAGCAACCAATAAAAAAATTCAAATTTTTTTACCTGAAAAAAAATGTGCATTTATTATTTTTTTGTTAAAAGGTGAACTTATCCTTTAATTCTGTAATCAGACAACGGGAAGAGGCACAGGGAATTCTGCAGCAGTGGTATTCCTTCAGAAACATACAGTTTAGTCTATGCCATATTGACCCTACTGCACTGCAACTAGCCCAAGCCACCCATAGGGTAAACATAATGCCATATTATGGCTGACTGAGCATAATGCCAGGTTATTTTTACTTTACTGTATATAGTGCTGTATGGGTTAGTCTTACCTCCCCCCACCATGTACCACATTTATTGGCAGAAAGCCTAAACAATTTTATTGCTATCTAGCTCCTAAGTGACAAAAATTTACTTTTTTATTTTTAGCATTATTTGAGTTTGTTTTACTAGAGCTCTATTTCACCATTAAAGGAAATACACTGCTCAAAAAAATTAAAGGAACACTTTGAAAACACATCAGATCTCAATGGGTAAAAATACCATGCTGAATATCTATACTGATATGGACTGGGTAATGTGTTATGAACATAAGGATGTCCAATCGTTTGATGGAAATGAAAATGATCAACCTACAGAGGACTGAATTCAAAGACACCCCTAAAATCAAAGTGAAAAAATGATGTGGCAGGTTAGTTTATTTTGCTGAAATTTCATTGTAGAAACTCAAAATGGTACTCAGTATTTTGTATGGCCCCCACTTGCTTGTATGCATGCCTGACAACGCTGGGGGAGGCTCCTAATGAGACGACGGATGGTGTCCTGGGGTATTTCCTCCCAGATCGGGACCAGGGCATCAGTGAGCTCCTGGACAGTCTGAGCTGCAGCCTGGCAGCGTCAGATGGACCAAAACATGATATCACAGAGGTGTTTTATTGGATTTGGGTCAGGCAAGCGTGGGGGCCATTCAATGGTATAATTTTCCTTCATCCTCCAGGAACTGCCTGCATACTCTCACCACATGAGGCCAGGCATTGTCGTGCAGCAGGAAGAGCCCAGGATCCACTGCACTAGCATAGGGTCTGACAATGGGTCCAAGGATTTCATCCCAATACCTAATGGCAGTCAGGGTGCTATTGTCTAACCCAGCAATGGGCAAACTACGGCCCGCGGGCCGTATACGGCCCGGCGGACCTTTTAATCCGGCCCGCGGAGCTAGGCTCCCGCAAGGCCAGTGGTCGGCAAGCCGCGGCTCTTTACAAATTTAGATGCGGCTCTCCTGTGTGCCGGGCGCCCGCTCCCCTCCCTCCTCTCCCCTCCTCTCCTCTCCTCTCCTCTCGGATGGCCGCCCCCCTCCCTCCTCTCGGACGTCAGGACTCTGCAGCTGTCAGGATGTAGGCGGGGCAGCCAGGATGTAGGCGGGGCAGCGTGACGAACTCCTCTCACAGTCCTCCCTGAAGACCAGAACGGCGCGGGAATACGAGAGGAACGCGCGGACCAAAGGTAAGTGAATTGACACAGGGGGGGGGACTTACTATATGGGGGACTTACTATATGGGGGATGAATTACTATAGGGGGGACTTACTATATGGGGAATGAATTACTATATGGGGGACTTACTATATGGGGAATTAATTACTATATGGAGGACTTACTATATGGGGAATGAATTACTATATGGGGGACTTACTATATGGGGAATGAATTACTATATGGAGGACTTACTATATGGGGAATGAATTACTATATGGAGGACTTACTATATGGGGGATGAATTACTATATGGGGGACTTACTATATGGGGAATTAATTACTATATGGAGGACTTACTATATGGGGAATGAATTACTATATGGGGGACTTACTATATGGGGAATGAATTACTATATGGAGGACTTACTATATGGGGAATGAATTACTATATGGGGGACTTACTATATGGGGAATGAATTACTATATGGAGGACTTACTATATGGGGAATGAATTACTATATGGAGGACTTACTATATGGGGGATGAATTACTATATGGGGGATGAATTAATATGGGGGATGAATTAATATGGGGGATGAATTACTATGTGGGGGATGAATTACTATGTGGGGGATGAATTACTATGGGGGATGAATTACTATATGGGGGATGAATTACTATGGGGGATGAATTACTATAGGGGGGATGAATTACTATGGGGGACGAATTACTATATGGGGGACGAATTACTATATGGGGGACGAATTACTATATGGGGGATGAATTACTATGGGGGATGAATTACTATATGGGGGATGAATTACTATATGGGGGATGAATTACTATATGGGGGATTAATTACTATGGGGGATTAATTACTATGCTTACTATGGGGGAATATTACTATACTTACTATGGATGACACATACACATCATTCATCTACTCTTGGTCCGGCCCCCGGGTCCAATATATGAACCCATTGCGGCCCTCAAGTCAAAAAGTTTGCCCACCCCTGGTCTAACCTGTAGAGGTCTGTGCGTCCCTCCATGGATATGCCTCCCCAGACCATCACTGAATTACCACAAAAACAGTCATGCTGAACGATGTTACAGGCAGCATAATGTTCTTCAGACCCTTTCACGTCTGTCACATGTGCTTAGGGTGAACCAACCCTTATCTGTGAAAAGCACAGGGTGCCAGTGGCGGACCTGCCAATTCTGCTGTTCAATGGCAAATGCCAGTCAAGCACTATGGTGCCGGGCAGTGAGCACAGGCCCACTAGAGGATATTGGGCCCTCGAGCCACCCTCACAAAGTCTGTTTCTGGTAAGAGACATTCACCCCAGTGGCTTGCTGGAGGTAATTTTGCACAGCTCTGGCAGTGCTCTGGCAGTGCTCATTCTGTTCTACGGCCCTGTCCAGCTCTCCTAGAATAACTGCCTGTCTCCTGGAATCTCCTCCATGCTCTTGAGACTGTTCTGGGAGACACAGCAAACCTTCTGGCAACGGTACGTTTTGATGTGCCATCCTGGAGGAGTTGGACTGCCTGTGCAACCTCTGTAGGGTCCAGGTATTGCCTCATGCTACCAGTAGTGACAGTGACCCTAGCCAAATGCAAAACTAGTGAAAAACAGTCAGAAAAAATGAGCAGGGAACAAAATGTCAGTGGCCTCCACCTGTAAAACCATTCCTGTTTTGGGGGTCGTCTCAATGTTGCCCATCTAGTGCATCTATTGTTAATTTCCTTAACACCAAAGCAGCTGAAACTGATTAACAACCCCCTCTGCTACTTAACTGACCAGATCAATATCCCAGGAGTTTAATTGACTTGATGCTATACTTTGATTAAAAAGTGTTCCTTTAATTTTTTTAAGCAGTGTATATCTGTCCCCCATCATTTATAACCATGCATATAATCAACTATGTGTGATTAATCTTGGTTCATTATTCCGATTCTAGGAAAATAAATTGTAAGTATTAGCCACAATGTGACTGATATGAAGAATTTACTACTGTCTATCATCCCATAAGTGATCATGCAACTAAACGACACACAATACTCTTACCAAATAAAAAGCTAAGTCTGTCAATGCCAGTGATTTTCATATTTGTAAACACACAATTGTCAGAAAAAGCTCTGAGTATGCAAAGTTTTGTAAAAATAAAGGTGTATAGAAGGAATTTTACTTTACTGTGGCTGGAATATCAGATAATTATTCCATTACATATCTTCTTTTGCTCAGTGCTGGCAGGATTTTAGCCTGCGACCCCCATCTGCTGCCACATAGAAGCAGACAGTTGCCTTATTGAAGAGCAGTGGTTGATGTCTCCTCCTAGCACATAATTCATCAATGATTGATAGTCTGTTGCTTCGACTCTGACTATGTTCAGCCCTGGTTTACACTGATGCGGTGTGGATTTCACAGCATTTTCTGTGCGAATTCCGCACCGCATCAGAATGGAACTCCGTTCATGCGAACCACTGCGGGTGTGTATGTTAAGTTAACAACACCCCGAAAGCGGTCCACAAAACGCGGTGCAATGTGCAGAATTGGATCGCGTAGGTGTGAATACCAATGCGATCTGATTCTAGTGCAGACCCAAAAAACGATCCTGCACCTTTTTGGTGTGGGTACGGTGGGATTAGAGCCATACAAAATGTATGGCTCCAATCGCACTGCACACAAATGTGATTTGCACAGGAATACGGTGCAGTTCCTGTACGAATCACATGCGATATACCGCACCGCATATATGTGACCCCAGGCTTACTGCGATCATAAACCACAGGCACGAGACTGTCATTAGTAGTAGTCAATATAAGCCAGCCTGAGGAAGTCTGTGACAGGACCCTGAGGAAACGGGATAAATGGTTAGTAAAGTAATCATTACAGGGTAGACCCCTATTGAATTCCTCTCCTGTGTATGTCCTCTCCAATTATATCAGACCACTTCAAGACATAGGTGGGCCCAGGACAAAAAACACAGTGCCACTCCAACCACCAGTCACCTTTGTAACATCAGTGACAATTTTATTTTTAATGAATAAATCAGAAGCTATGCCAGGACTGAGCAATATATTATAGCAGCAATACTTAGGTACAGAAGTGTCTTTTACCAAAAATGTAATCTGCTACTTGGTGCATCTGATGAGGGGGCAGTAGCAAGGTGTTTGCTCTGCAGTAAGAAAAGTAAGGAGTTTATAACATATACAGTATCAAGCTGTATTGTGTCCAGTAGTGAGGGTTTTAGAAGTACAGCACAATGCTCAGAATAGAATGCTACACAGCAATGAACATATACTATATTGTATACAGTGCCCTCCAAGTAGGTTGTTAGTGTCTCTGTAACAGGGGCGGACTGACCATTTGGATACTCGTGCACTGCCGGAGGGCCCGGGTTCAGTAGGGGGCCCCATGAGATGCCCCTGGTACCTTTTTCAAAGGCTTTTTTGAGTTTGGGCAAGGACACAGGGGCCCCATGATCCCCTATTGCCCGGGGGCCCCATGAGTTGTCAGTCCGCCCCTGCTCTGTAAATTACGTTTTTGGCCTCCCTGTAGCCATTGACAGCAGTCAATATTTGTTTGTGTCTGTTCTTGGTTCTGCTGGTGCAGATGCCCCCTGCATCCCATTGAACGTTGGGATATAGTGGGCGGGAAAATTTGACCCTGGCCTGCATATTCATGCCCTTTCAGCCAATTCCAGGTCAGGAAAGTGAGTGACCAACAGTGGGCTCAGAGAGGTATAAATAGGCTGGAGCCTAGAACAGCAGTCTCTTGTTACTGGGGGACCCAGCCTGAGGGTTGAGGCACTCCTGGGTGGCCAACTACAGCATTGAAGAAATCCTTTTGGGGTCCCAGTTTCAGGTATAGCTCAGGGACCTCTGTCCAGAGTATCCGAAACTAGTGCAGAAAGCTCCACAGGGGATCCAGGCTGCAGGCACCAAAGATAGGGACTGGACGTGTAAGGGAATTCCAGTATGGCCACTGGAGCATAGATATGAGCTTGGCATCGCTCATAGAACTGAGCATAGAACTTTTTTGCTGACATAAATGTGCACAGGCTTGTGCATGGGACCGTGCCCACAGTTTCTGGCACCACACGGGCTATTTAAGGGATGCTGTTGATCACTGTCAGTGCTGACTGGTCTTCAGTTTTCCCTGTGTCCTGAGTGTATCCTGTATCTGATTCCGTTGATGACCCGACTTGTTACTGACCTGATCCTGGATTCTGCCCACCTGTTCCTGACCCCTGCTTTGTTCCTGATCATGTTTCTGCCTACGCATCTGTACCGCGTTGCCTGCCTGCTGACTTCGGCTACCTCTGGGACCTCACTCCTGCTTCCGACTTGGTTTTATACTACATCTGATGGCTTCCTTCGGCTGTCCTTCATAACCAATATAGTCATTGCAGTGTGTTCCCTCCTAAAGCTTGCTTAGAGCTTCAACAAGCCATGCTTCCAGAAACTGCAGTACTAGGAAAATTCCCCTTTAGCCTCGGCTGATCCAGCGTGCATCACATCTACTCATGGGCTGATGTCCTGCCTGACTTCTCAATCCTGCATCTCCTGCTGCACGTTCTTCTATCAGCACTCGTGTTCCTCCTGTCCCTCAGCACCATTTTTACCACCTTCAGTAGGGCCTGAACTGGAGATACAAGGGGGGCTAACTTTGTCAATTCAGTCTTCTACCAGGTATGTGACAGCCTGGTACTACTGGAGGCATTGCAGTACCCTGGGCACAGTGAGTACTAACCTAAAGGATACTAGAGACTTTTTCTGTCACCTTTGGGAGATCATTACAGTTTACTCAGGACCATACTCCTGCTGAGGAGTTCCTGCATTGATGTTCATCTAACCTTCACATCCAAAAGGGTGGTTATACCTTGAAGGAGCAGATCAGTTTTAAGCTTTTCGGACACTGGGCACTTTGTCCCCTTTAACCACTTGCCTACCCCCTTCGTGCCCAGGCCAATTTTCAGCTTTCAGTGCTGTCGCACTTTGAATGACAATTGCACAGTCATGCAACACTGTAACCATATGACATTTTTATAATTTTTTTTCACACAAATAGAGCTTTCTCTTGGTGGTATTTACTTGGTGTTTTTTTTGTACTATAAACACAAAAAGAGCAAAAAATTTAAAAAAAAAAGTTTTTCTTTGTTTCTGTTATAAAACTTTGCAAACGGAATGTTTCTCCTGATAGGCAGCACTGATGAGCTGGTACTGATGAGGCAGCACTGATGATGCTGCACTGATATGCAACAATGATGGGCACTGATGGGAAGCACTGATGGGTGCCACTGACTGATGCCACTGACTGGCGGCACTGCTGGGCACTGACTTGTGGCACTGCTGGGCACTTATGGATGGCACTGCTGGGCAGCACTGATGGGTGGTACTGATGGGGGCACTGCTGGGCACAGGTGGGTGGCACTACTAGGCACTGATAGGCACAGGTGAGTGGCACTGATGGGCACTACTGGGCACAGGTGGATGGCACTGATGGGCACTTGTGGGTGGCACTGCTGGGCACAGGTCAGTGGCACTGCTGGGCACTGATCATTAGGGCCCTGATGATCGGTGCCGATCTGTCCTCTGACTATTGTTGGTTATTGGCAGTACTTTCCTCACATTGTGACAGCGTGAGGAAAGTGCAGCTGATAACCGGCAACTGCATTTACGGTGATCTGCTGTGTTATTGTTATTTTTTTCTCTTTTTTTAAGATTTTCATAATTTACTATGACCAAAGTAGTATAATGTTACCATAGTAACATTGTACTACTTTGGGGAAGTGATCAGTATTTTTTTTTTTTACACAATTTGCTTATAGCAAAGAATTACTTTGCTATAAGCAAGCATTTACCTGAATGACATTGATTCATTCAGGGTTTTTTTTTGTGCTTAGCTGTGATTTGACCATGGCTAATCACATGACACAGATTGGTTGTGATTGGCCCAGCTTGTGCATGTGATCGCTGTGACCATTCACAACTAGACACACTTGTATATAATGGATGGCATGAAAAGAAGCCAACCATTGTATACAACTGTCATGTGACCTGCTGTGATTGGTCACAGCAGGTCACATGGTACTGGAAACTGGGCCGGTACACAGATCTGTCATCGGCCCTGTGGGCAGGCAAACTGCGCATGCCTGAAAGGAAGCTATATGACGTCCACCCGGAAGGACGAGCTGCTCACCCGGCCGCCTTTGTGCTATTGGCTGGGAGGGGACTTATTAAACACAGCTGACATTCTAACACCAGGGGGGTGGCAACAGCACACAGTCTCTAGGATCTCTCACAACTGTTTCATTCACAAATGTCTTCAGATGATTGGGTGCCTCCTTCCTATGCCTACCAAACACTTTCTCTCTGTGATACCAGACTAGATCCACAGACGACAGGCCCCCTCAGCCAGCTCTAGCAACTTTTAGCAAAACCCGACCCCCACCTCGCCCAGCTTCGACTGCAATGAACAGCAAACACATGGCAGGTGGGTCTGGGGGCATAGCAGCCCCTCCCCTTTCCTCTTTACAGACAAGACAATTCTGTTCCAGGTCTCAAAGTATTTATACACTTTCCCAACACCCATCTGTGCCTTGTACATACGGGGATTGGCTGAGACAGCATAAATATTCATGCTGCTCATTTGCCTTACTCCACACCTATGTTCCAAAACCATCCAGAGGAATCTGGATTGCAGGAGGAGCAATTAAACCTGCAGCCTATGAAACACAGAACAGACCTAAAAAAATCAAACAGCCACACTGATTACAGTGAGCCAAACTAAATTTACCTAATCCTGGAACCTAATGGAGGGTGCTACATGTATAAGGTGGGGCGGTGTGGAGTATACTGTATAATGTACAGCCCAGTGTGTAAGGTGGTGTATAGTATACAGTAGTAATGATTTTAGAAGTACAGAACAATGCTCAGAATGGAATGCTACTCAGTAAGGAAAGAATACTATAATGAATAGAGCAGTGAGGTGCTGTCAGCAATCATGGTGGCGCATGGGTCTGCGCATGCGCAGAACGCCAATGTGCTGTAATCAGCAGGCGCTAGGACCTAGGAAACTGTGGCGGCCGCGCATGCGCACTCGCGATCGCGGACGTGCGCCTGGCACCAATGACAGCGCAGGGCGCACTATTTAAACCTGCGCTGCACAGACACTAGTTGCCGTATGGTCTTATTACCCTGTTCCTGCTCCTGCATACCTGTTGATTGATTTGTTGCTTACCCTGCTTGATCCTGACCTCTACTGACTATCTCTTGCTCTGATCCCTGGCTCGTTTTACTACTCTCCTGGATATCCCTATTGATCTGAACTCCTTTTACCGAACCCTGCGAGTGACCTGACTACTCTTTGCCTGCTGCTTTGTTCCCTCTACCACAGGCGGGTGTACTCAGGGGCCATGACCTGGTCACTGTCTGCTCCAAGTCCATCCCCACCATCAGGGGCCCTGGTGAACAAGCAGACTGGGACTTAGACTCCGCGCTCTGGGGAATCCTGTCCTGTGGATTGCTAAAGGTACCGCCAGGCGGTGTATGACAGGTGCAGGGTATATAATGTACAGCAGAGTGTATAAGGTGGGGCAGTGTGGAGTATATCGTGTAAATTGTAAAGCATTGTTCAGAGTAGAGAGGTACACATTGATGAAAGTGCACGATAATATATAGATTGGAGCAGTGTATGGTATATGGTGTACAGTATAGTGTTTAAAGTGGGACAGTGTGGGGTATATTATGGGCAGCATACTCAGGGCCATTGATAAGGGGGTACTACCTGAAGGGTGCCTGGGCACACAGGGGGAACCAGATGTGGGCAGGACTGGTGAGGTAAGGAGGGGGGGGCAATTACAGGAACAGTACCCTGTGTGTCTATCCCTGCAGCAGCTGAAAGTTGGTTTCTCTCCCTCTCTCCCTCCCCCTGGTTTTCAGCTGCTGCAGGGAGAGACACACAGGGCACCATTCCTGTAATTGCCCAGCACCTCACTAATCCTGCACCCTGTGCTTTCCACATCTGATTCCCTCTGCAGCGTGCCCCCTCCCCCGTCCCGCAGCACTGCTGGATTCCCTCTTCTGCTGGCTGCTGCAGGCACACAGGATGGAGAGTGGGGGGAAGAGGCTGGTAAATATGTAATTTACTGGACCCTTTATTTAGTGAATGAACACAGTGAGTGATTGGTACTGACCACTCCTGTGTCCATTCATAACTGAAGCATAGTAAACTGTGTTTACTTTGCTTCAGTTTATGAATGAACAGGAGCCTGTCTCCTGTTCATCCATCTTTGGTGAAGATGAGGCTATAGAGATAGGAATTGAAGAATTGTTATGTTTGTGCCCACTAATAATAATTTTACCGTATTTTTAGTGAAAATATTGTTTTGATATTTTCAGGGGGAGGAGGGGAGGACCCTGTCAGGTAGGCTGTATGGGGCCCCGTGATTCTGAGAGCAGCCCTGAGCTTAATGTATAAGTTGGGGCAATGTGGAGTATATCACATAAACACAGTGTATAGAGTACAGAGGTGCACAGTAATGTATAAACACTTTCATGTATAGTAGCCCTCGAAATTTCCACTTGACTGCTCGCATTGGGTGAGTGGAAATAAGGTGGAGGCGAGCAGCGCTGGGGCTAGGGGTGTGTGGGAGGGTCGGATGTGGGGGCAGTAACAAGCAGTGATCTCCCTGTATGGCTTTCAATGAAGCAGCTGAAAGCCACAGGAGGGAGAGGAGGAGAAGTGGTCTCCCCCTGTGCCCGCCCACGCTCCAGTCCATGCAGCTTCAGAGGATGTGTGGGCGGGATATTGAACACAGAGCAACTGACAGCTCCAGTACTGAGCATGTGAGTCCGACCTACATTCCTTCCACCCACCCGTCTCTCCCTTCCTTCCAGCCACCCTTCCCTTCCTTCCAGCCACCCTTTCCTTCCTTCCAGCCACCCTTCCCTTCTTTCGTTCCTTTCACCCACCCCTCCCTTTCTTTCCTTCCAGCCACCCTTCCCTTCTTTCGTTCCTTTCACCCACCCCTCCCTTTCTTCCACCCACCCCTTCCCTTCCTTTCTTCCACCCACCCACCCACCCTTTCCTGCCTTCCACCCCTCCCTTCCTTTCTTCCTCCCTTCCTTCCACCCCTCCCTTCCTTTCTTCCACCCACCCTTCCCTTCCTTCCTTACACCCCTTATCTCCACGCTTTCCTTCCTTCCCTCCGCCTACCCCTCCCTTCCTTCCAACCCTCCACCCACCCCTCCCTTTTTTCCATCCCTCCATCAACCCCTCCCTTCCTTTCTTCCTTACACCCCTTCCTTCCTTACACCCCTCCCTTTCTTCCTTACACCCACCCACCCCTCCCTTCCTTCCCTCCTCCCTTCCTTCCACTCACCCCTCCCTTCTTTCCTTCCACCCTTCCCTTCCTTCTTTCCACCCACCCCTCCCTTCCTTCCTCCCTATCTTCCACCCACCCATCCCTTACTTTCTTCCACCCACCCTTCCTTCCACCCCTTCCTTCCACCCTTCCCTTCCTTCCATCCACCCACCACACCCTCTCTTTCTTCCTTCCAACCCTCCCTTCCTTCTCGCCCTCCACCCACCCCTCCCTTCCTTCCGTCCACCCACCCCTTCCTTCCTTCCACCCTCTCCTTCCTTCCACCCCTCCTTCCTCCTTCCTTTCCTTCCTTCCACCTTTCCCTTCCTTCCACCCCCTCCCCGACTTCCTTCCACCCCTGCCTCCCTTTGCACCCCTCCCTCCCATCCTTCCCTCCCTTCCTTCGTTCCCTCCACCCACCCCTTCCTTCCACCCCCTTCCTTCCTTCCACCCTCCTTTCCTTCCACTCCTCTGTCCCTCCCTTCCTTCCTTCCTTCCACCCCTCCTTCCAGCCCTCCATCCCTTCCTTCACCCCTCCCTCCCTTCCTTCACCCCTCCCTTCTTCCCACCCATCCTCCCCCCCTCCTTCCACTCCTCTCTTCCTTCCTTTCACCTCTTCCTTCCACCCCTCCCTCCATTCCTTCCTTTCACCCCTTCCTCCCATCCCTCCCTCCCTTCCTTCCCACCCCTTCCTTACTTCCATCCTTCCACCCCCTCCCTTCCTTCCTTTCTTCCACCCCTCCCTTCCTTTCCACTTCTCCCTCTGTTCCTTCCACCCTCACTGCCTTCTTTCCACCTTTCCTTCCACCCCTCCCTCCCATCCTTCCTTCCACCCTTCCCTCCCTCCTTGCCTTCCTTCCACCCTTCCCTCCCTTCCTTCCTTCCATTTCCTTTCTTCATTCCTTCCTTTCCCTTCCCTTCCTGGTTTTGCATAAAACATTTAACAGTGCCATTTCATGAGATAATTTACGAGTGTGTTTTTAGGGCTGGAATTAAGGGTGGGGCAGGGTAGGGGTTGGGTAGAGCAACTAGTGGCGAGTAACTCTTAAGCCCTGGCTAGTAGCACAGGACTTGAAATTTTGAGCCCTGATGTATAGCATTGAACAGTGTGGAGTGCTGTATATAATGTACATCTTAGTGCATAAGGTGGGGATGTGTAGAGTATACCATATAAAACACAATTGGGGGAACTTACTATAACTGGTGCAGCCAAAATCTGGAGCAGCTGTGCGTGGCACCCAATTAGATACTAGTTTTCATTTTCAAAGCTTAAAGGAACAATCTAATAAGTTAATATTCACTGCTTGTTGGTAGGTGTAGTATAGTGCGATGGCAGTAATTCGACTCTGGTTGCATGTGATTTTGCTGCATGACAATCATGGCAAAACTGCACTACATTTTAGGTGCATTTTGTGATCACAGTGTTTCTGCCACAATCCCAAAACACTCAGGTCTGAATGGAGCCGCCCCGGTTCACATACAGTATATGCGATTCTGGATGCGGTTTCAAACTCACAGATTCCCATGACAGGCTAGATATTATGTGTTCCTATTGAGGTGGTTAATACAGATGTGATCCACATGCTTTGTGTTTTGATTGCCATTACGAAAAAGGTCTTGTGCGAGTTTCTGCGCATTCCAGACTCGCAAGTGATAGAGTAGAGTGGCATGTGGAGATAAATGTTAACATATTGTGAACAATGCTATTGCTATTGACAGGAGTTTTTGCATTGAAGTCAATGGGAGGCAATTTTGCATTGAAGTCAATGTGAGGCGTAGTTGCAATGAAGTCAATAGGAGGCATTTTGTAAACATATTATGAACATTGCTATTGCTACTGACAGGCATTTTTGCATTGAAGTCAACGGGAGGCGTTTTTCAGTTGAAGTCAACAGGAGGCGTTTTTGCATTACAGTCAACATGAGGCATTTTTACATTGAAGTCAATGAGAGGTGTTTTTGCATTGAAGTCATGCAGAGGCGTTTTTGCAGTGAGGTCAGTGGGAGGTGATTTTGCATTGCCATCAATGGTAGGCATTTTTGCATTAAATGGGACGCGATTTTGCATTAAAGTCATTGGGACTCGATTTTGCATTGAAGTCAACGAGGCGTGGTTTTGCATTGAAGTCAATAGGACACGATTTGCATTGAAGTCAATGGGACGCAATTTGTATTGAAGTCAATGGGAGGCAGTGTGTGTGTGTGTGTGTGTATGTCAAGCCCTGCCCTAGCCTGTCCCTACTTGTTCAGAACCTCTCCCTGCCATCATCACTTTCCCTGACAGACAGATGCTCTTTCCTTATACTATCCTCTTCGCAACGTCAAAACCTGGGGGCAAGCAGGCACTTAAAAAGGCTCTGCTGACCCAAGATGGGCACCAGGGATCACCTGTATGCAGCGTAGCCAACCAGAATGCTGCCCCAGGGGAACCAGGTTTCTCTTGACTTCCTCTCCAGCGGCAGTACAGTTCTGGTTGTGCGCCACCTACAGTCTGCACCTGCCCACACGCTGCTCCACATTCTGTCTGCTCCTGATTTTGTAAATTCCCCCCCAGCAGGGTGTGTAGAGTGGTGTACAGTAATGAATGTACACCATAATGTATAGAGTAGATTGCAGTGTAAAAAGTAGGGCAGTGTGGAGTATATAATGTAAAACACAACATACAGAATAATGAGGAGCACAGTAATGAAAGTACACTATAATGTATAGAGTTAGGCAGTATGGAGTATATAATTGTAGTGTTTACTCCCGTAGGAGCCACTGGAAATTTGCCCAGGTTCTTCCCTAGTGGATTGCCCCGCAGCCAGGAACACAAACACAGTCACTCTTTATTTCAATAAACAGTCTAAGCGTATTCTTTTTGTTGTTTTTATTTTTGGAGAACTTGGATAGGGTTGAAGGAATTGAATCGGATACTCCAAAAACAGAAACTAAATACAAGTTGAGGGCAGTGACCTCCTTTCAAAAAAGCTGCAGCAGAAGTCCTTGCATATAGCAAACGGTGGACTTGGCTTGTAGTAGAAGCATTTAATAGCACACAAGCTTCTTCCTTCAGAGCAACAAAGCAAAGTCCCTTCACAGAGAAATAGATAGACAGCTCTTCAGAACACCAGCTGATGTTCCCTTTAGACAAACACACAGCTGACTCTCTAGCACAAGAGGGGTGGCAGCAACCAAAAAGTCTCTATGATCTCTCACAGCAGTTTGTACTCACACAATGTCCAGGGACAATTGGTTGCCTTCTTCCAACTAAGTGACAACTTTCTCCAGTGATGCAAGACTAGATCTTCAGCAGACAGCCCCTCAGTCAGCTCTCTGTAGCTTCAGCATCCAGGCCCTCAGGTCGCCCACCTGAAGCCTCATAAACAGTAAACACATGGCAGTGCTGTCCTGGAGGACAGCAGCCCTCCAGGCTGAACTGAACCTCAGCAGGAAAAGACCCAGAAGCCCAGTCTCTCAGAGAATGTATGCAGTTTCCCAAAAGTCTTAAGGGCCCTGCTTCCTAGAATTGATCAGGGCTGCATAAATATTCATACTGCCATCTGCATAGCTCCACTCTCTGGAAGCAGAGGGAACTATCAGACTAGCAGCACCTGAGAACACTGAACTGACCCAATTAACCACTTGCCTACCGTGCATTTTTACCCCCTTCCTGCCCAGACCAATTTTCTCCTTTCTGCGCTGTAGCACTTTGAATGACAATTGAGCGGTCATGCAACACTGAACCCATATGAAAGTTTTAGAATTTGTTTCACAAAAATAGAGATTTCTTTTGGTGGTATTTAATCATCACTGTTTTTTTTTATAACCGAAAATTTAGAAACAAATGTGTTTTTCTTTGTTTCTGTTATAAAATTTTGCAAATAAATAATCTTTCTACACAAATTTAGGGCAAAATGTAATCTTCTTTGGTGAAAATAACCCAAATCAGTGTCTATTATTTAGTTGGTAGGAAAGTTATAGAGTCCACAAACTACGGCATATATCTAAAAATCGATAAATGATGTAGTGACAGCCTCTCATTTCTTGAGATCCCAAAACACCAGGACAGTATAAATACCCCCCAAATGGCCGCTTTTCGGAAAGAAGATAGTTTGAAGTATTTAGTAAGAGGCATGGCACGTTTTTTGAAGTTGTAATTGTTTGTCACAATTTTGTGGAAAATGAAGGAATTAAAAACATTTTTTTCACAATTTATGTTGCAGTACGTCATCATATAACTGGTGCAGCGGCGGTCAGGGATACTGACTGGTTACAATATGTATAAACAAAAAAACATCATCTTACATTTTTTATTACTTTTTAAAATGTTTTAAATGTTTGTTTTCTACTCCTGTGACCATGGTAACATTGTACTACTCTGAGCAAGTGATCAGGATTTTTTTTTTTCTTGCACATTGCTTATGCTTAGCAGGCATTTTTACTTAATGACACGGATTCATTCAGTAGTTTATGCTGTGATTAGCCACAGCTGATCACATGCTACAGATGGGCTGTGATTGACCCAGTCTGTACATGTGACCACTGTGACCAGTCACAGCTAGCAGCACAGTTGTAAGCGATGAATGGCAGGAAAGGATGCCATTCAATGTTTACAACTGTCATGTGATCTGCTATAATTGGTCACAGCGATCTCATGACACTGGCATCGGGGCGGTGCAGTGATTTGTCATCGGCCATGTCTGGTGGACACAGCCGGTGACAGATCACACCAGAGAGCAGCCCCTGGGGTACACACTAGGCACGATCCTGGGAGATCGTCATATGATGTCCTCTCAGGATAATAGGGATTCCATTCGGCCATCATCCTACAATAGACTGGGTGGGAAGGAGTTATTCAGCTGCACTGGATTTGCCTAAAAAATTAATTCCAGCTGTACTGGTTACAGTGAGGCAATCTAAATTTACCTAACCAAAAACACACACAGCTCCACTGAGCACAGTGAGCCAGCACTAACTCTAACTAATCCTAGCACTTATCTAAGAGGATGCTACATTATGTACACCATATAATGTAGGGCAGTGTGGAGTTTATCATGAAAAACACAGTGTACAAAATAGAGTGGTGCAGAGCAATGAAAGTACACCATAATGTATGAAGTGGAGCAGTGTGGAGTATATAGCGTACAGCGTAGTGTATAATGTAAAACACTATGTACAGAGTGGAGCAGTGCACAACATTGTATACTGTATAGTGTATAGTATAGGGCAGAGGTCTCCAAACTTTACTTTACTGTCCTTCAGACTTTAGGAAGGTCAGACTGGCCATTGGGAGTAGAAAAGGTCCCGATGTCAGTGATAGGGATGGCGTCCCATCAGTGGTGTCATTGGGAGGAATTCTGTCCCACCATTGGTGTCATTGGACCCCATTGTTGGTGTTATTGTGAGGAATTGTGCCCCTTTGTTGGTATCAGTGGATGAAATAGTGCCCCAAGGGCCAGATAAAAACACCCAAAGGGCCATATCCAGCCCTAGGGCTGCAGTTTGGAGACCACTGGTATAGGGTATGCTGTAGTTTGTGAGATCCACAATTTAAAATGACAGCACAATATTCATATTTCCTAGGTTTCTGCTATTACATTGATCTTATAAATTAAACAATTGTACTCTTTCAAAATCAATGTCCCCCATGCAAAGGTTTCTCTGCAATACTGGAGAGGGGAATGCAACACAATCCAAACTCTATTTCTTTATAATTGGACCAAATTTTCATTATTCTTATTATTTCACTTTACAGCAAAAAAGGTAGGAATCTGCTACAACGTTTGGTAAAATCCCTGTCATGTACTTTGATCATTCAGAGAGGATTGTTTTGGGTTTTTTTCTTAACAAAAGTGGAAATTTAAAAATAGCTGTAATTTTCCTACTCAGGGCACTGTAGTATCAATTGAGGTGGGGGGGCACCACGAGGAGATTGGGAGGGGATTTGTGTTGGAAGGGGAAATTTGGGGGGAGGCAGGGATTAAGAATTATTCTAGGAGGGGAAATTTGGGGAGTGGTGATTTGGGGTGATTTGTCTTGGCAAGGGGGATAGAGTAAGAGGATTTGTGCTATAAAGGAGGATTTGGGGAGGGGAGGGGAGTGCTAGAAAAGTTAATATGGTAGAGGGAGGAGGGGATTTGTGCTTGAAGGAGAACTTGTTTTTTGGGGGGGATTTGTGGTAGGATGGGGATTTGGGAAGGAGATGTATGCTGGGAGAGGAGAATTTGGAGTTTTGTGCTCAGAGAAGAAATCTGAGGGGCAGAGGATTCATGCTAGAAGGCAGAATTTTTTTTTGGGGGGGGGGGGTTGATGGGGGCATATGGGGGGAGAGAGGATTTGAGCTGGGGGGAATAGGGGGCAAAGATTTGTGCTGGTAGGGGGGATTTCAGCAGGGGGCAGATCTGTACTGGGAGGAGGGGGAATTTATGCTTAGGGGGGAAGCATGCAGATTGGTGCTCAATTTTTTTTTAAGCAGGAGAGAGGATTTTTGCTGACACATAGGGGTTTATTTACTAAAGCTGGAGAGTCCAAAATCAGACTCCCTTCTGCATAGAAACCAATCAGCTTCTAACCTTAGCTTGTTCAATGAAGCTTTGGCAATGAAACCTGGAAGCTGATTGGTTTCTATGCAGAAGTGAGTCTGATTTTGGACTCTCCAGCTTTAGTAAATAAACCCCATAATGCCCATACATCTTGAGGGGGCTCCATTTGGCATGTTCGCCCTGGGTTCTAGATGACCTTGTCCCGAAACTGCTTCTGCTATACTACATGTACTAATGGTAAGTTCTCCCAACATGCAGGGAATAGTTGATATACATGCTACACAGGATGACCTTAGGATACAATAATTTGTAATCAACTAGATCCCTGTGTATGGTGAGCTTGAATAGATACTTTCTAATATTCTTCACTTATCTAAGCAGATGCACATTTTTCATTCTCACTAAGTGAGAATGTTCTTTTCTTCATTTAGTTCCTATGATTCTATCACCTCATTCCCCAGTGCCAATAAACTGATATAAGAAGTAAGTAAATGGCATAAAAATCCAATCTGTATACAGTGTATCTTGGCAGTTGTCTCTTGTTGGGGAGAGGTATGAGGTGCTCTCACTCTCATCATCCATTGCAGAATAAATTACAAAATTGGCATGTGCAGGTTCAATGCTCAAATTTATTCAAGCTACGTTGTACTGCATCTGGAAACTAGGAGCTAATATATGCGAGAAGAAATGCATTCCTACTGGGGAACTTATACCCTGAAGGAACAGCACAATAATTCTCCAGGGGCAGGCAAGGCGATTAATTTGGATTAGAGTTTTAGAAGAGACGTGATTATAAGGGTTGTGCGGATTTGAAATAATAGAGACAGAGTGAGGCTATGAGGAAGGAGTTGTTGGTGTTGAAGGTGTCAGAAATTTGTCAAGTTGGTTTCTGTGTCTAAAAAGTTTTTTCTAACATTTATCCAAAACTGACTGTTTAGGTGAGCAACATTAACCAACTCTTTATATCTCTCCAAAGGGGCTCATTAACTAAAGGAGTTTTTGTATTAGAGAGCAGACCTGTTTTCACTATGAAAAGAACAAGGAATTTCCTTTTGCCAGTGTAGCTCCCTCCTAGGTAGGTGCTAGGGTTAGGTAGACAGAATTAGTTGTGTTTTTGGTAGGTGCAGTTATGGCCAAAAATATTGGCACGCATTTCTGTCAGATAATGCAACACTTGGCCAAGAAAATTGTTGCAATTACAAATGTTTAGGCATTCTCATGTTTATTTCTTTTGTTTGTATTGATAAGATACAAAAAAGTGGAGAAACAAAAAGCCAAATCTGACAAATTCCACACAAAACTCTAAAAATGGACTGGACAAAATTATTGGCACCCTCAATTTAATTTTTGGTAGCACACCCCTTGGAAAAAATAACTGAAATCAATTGCTTCCTGTAACCATCAATGAGTTTCTTATACCTCTCTACTGGAATTGTGGACCACTCTCCTTTCGTCAACTGCTCCAGGCCTCTCAGAGTGGAAGGGTTCCTTTTCCCAGCTGCTGTTTTGAGATCTCTCCACAGGTGCTCTATGGGACTAAGATCTGGACTCATTGCTGACCAGTTCAGTACTCGCCACCACTTTGTTTTAAACCATTTCTAGATGCTTTTATTTTTTCGATGTTTGCTTTGGGTCATTGTTCTTCTATAAGACCCATGACCTCTAACAGAGACCCAACTTTTTGAAACTGGGCCCTACAGATTTCATAGTGCCAAGCACACGGTCAAGACATCCAGTGCCTGAAGCAGCAAAGCAACCCAAAAACATCAGTGAACCTCCCATGTTTGACTGTAGGGACTTCCACAGGTTAGTTTTGGCAAACTCCAATCTGGCTTTTTTAAGTTTTTGTGTCCTCAGTGGGGTTCTCCTGGGTCTCCTACCATAGCATCCCTTTTTATTCAGATTGCAACGTATAGTGCAAGCCAACACAGTTGTACCCTGTGCCTGAAGGTCAGCTTGAATGTGTCTGGAAGTTGATCGAGGGTCTTTATCCACCATTCGAACAATTCTTTGTTGCAATCGTTGATCAAGTTTTTTCTCTTTCCTCCATGTCCAGGGAGATGAGCTACAGTGCCATGGGCTGTAAGCTTCCTGACAATATTAAACAATTATTCAATTGGCAACTTAAATAAATAAATCAAATAAACGTTATAAAAAAATTCTCACTCTTCACCCTTCAGAAGAAGTCCAGAAGTGACGAAACGCGTCAGGACGTGACGTCTGCTGTATTGCGCCAAACAGGAAGTAGTGGCACGGCCAATTTGAGAACTGGAAAAATGTGCTTTTGAGCTATGGAAGCTGCTGAGACTGGTCTTTAAATGTTATGCTGCACAATACTATCCCCAATGTAAGATATTTTATTAAATGTCCTTATACTCTTTATATATATGCTACATGGGTCTCTTTTCTACCTTTATGAGCAATATGGAGAGTTGAAGGTCACTATATATATGGTGAATGGAAGCTTGGAAGTGACTGCTGTATACATTAGAACATCCCGCTAAGCTTGATATTACTCCATGAGGGTAATTGCATTTAATCTTACCATTTAGAGGTGGTCACAGAGTGTTCACTTCACTGATTTATTTTAAGATTGATTTGTCTCACGTTATTTGGTTTTATATATATATATATATATTTTTTTTTTTTTTTTCTGGAGTGTACACAATTTTTTCACGTTGATTGGAGTGTACACATAGTGACTTTTTGCATGGTTCACATGTTACTCACAGTTGAATCTGATTATATATATATATTTATTTATTTTGCACTGATATAGTATATACTAATTTGTTTAAAGGTATATACATTTATGTGATTTTTTAAGGTAATACACTATTATAGTTATATTTTTTTCGAGGTATCACGTGGTTCGGAATGGAGAATTAAAGTTGGACCCACTGGATTGAGATATTTTGGTGGACTATTCATATTTGGATATTATTTTGGACACTTATTTTTGGATAGTTATTTGTGGACTATTTATTTTATTAATTTATTTTATTTTAATTAATTCTGTTATTAAAAATGTAATACTGTATATTGCAGCTTACCAGTCCTTAGAGGTGGTTGCTGCATTAACTTTCTTTTCTTAAGGCTCCCCCCTCTCTGTTTTCACTTGGTGATACTGCCAGTATTACACTTCCTGTATTAGAGTGCCTCCACTCTAAGTGAAGGAGCAACAGAGACACCTTTGGACAGCAATATCGTTAATCTGGGGGGAAGAGAGTATTAGATAGACTAGCAGGTTTAGATCCACTAACAAATTAAACCCAAACTCCAGCTAACACTTTATTAGCAGTTACAGCAACAATTGTTTTTTTTTTTTTTTGGGGGGGGGGGATAAATAAAAGCTGATCATTGGTAAATTGTTTGTCTCAACATTCTAACTGATAGATTTGCACATCTTTCTGTGTGCTTTTGTTGTATATAGCCCATCATTTCTTCACAATCAGCCTTTGCATATTCTTTCCCCCTGCCCATTGCTGTCTACAGCAGCCTTTCTCAACCTTTTTACCCAAGTGGAAACCCTAAAATAATTTTTAGGTCTCGGGGAACCCTTACTGAAATCAGTTAATTTGGGGGCAATGGGAAAATGCCTTATACATTGGTAATCAGTAGCAAGCATAAAACCCATATAGTGGTTGTCAGAAAGCCATCCTTACAGATAGCTTAAATGATCATTGGTGTCATGCTGAAAGCTTTTCCAAGCGGCATTGACTCTGGAACCATGCAGGCACCATCAAATGGGAGTCAATCAGCCACAACTCAAGGAACCCCTAACAACCTCTGGAGAGACCCTGTGGTACCATGTAACCCTGGTTGAAAAGGGCTCCGCTTCCAACCCACCCCTCCCTCCCATTCCCCTCTAACTAACCCTTGGTATGATAAAAAAAAATCTCTCCAAACGTCCATTTTATGTACTTGAGGCCATGGTGACAATCCTTCTTCATACTTACTGGGGTCCTTGTTTGGGTGTCTGCAAGACTGGTTACATGATGTGGACATCTCTTTTTGCTGGAGGTGACACTTGCAGTGGCCAGGTCCTCTCTCATAGGCTCCAGGGGCAGGAGAATTCACAGGGGCAATGAGGGGACCCATGTCCGAGAAGATAATGAGGGTAAAATGTCTGATCCCCAGGAAATTAACCTGGTTCATAGAGAAAACTGTGACTTTGATCCATTACACTGCAGGCTGACATAGGAAGAGGTGTTTAGAATCAAGAGGAGCAGAGTAATTGATGCACAATACACTATTTAAATTTCATTTTTTCATGAAGTTGGGTGTTAAATGTGGTGGCTTTATTACTTTTCTCTTTATAGACTTTTTTCCTTTCACCTGGAGATTTGGCAAGTAGCCAGTCCAGTGTTAGGGCTGGTTCACACATGTGTATGGTGTATTTTTGGTGTGGCATATTTTTATGTACATTTTACATGCATTTTTAGGTGCTCTGTTGAACTCTGTTACAATGTGCATTTTGATCAAAGTGTACCAAATATGCAGCATGCAGGAATTTAATGTGCTTTCATGAAATCGTGCGTTCTAGTAGAGTTCAGTGGTAGTGCACCTATAAAACGCATGTAAAACACACCAAAAACACCCTGCACGCATGTAAACCAGCCCTTAGGTTGTCTCCACTCTGGATAGAGGAGCAACGGAAACACCTTTAGGCAGCAGCATTGTCAGTTTGGGAAGAGGGTTGAGTTAGATGTACTAGCAGATTTACTCCGACTTGACTAATTAAAGTGTTTATAAAGGCTGAAGGTTTTTCTTACCTTCATGATTCTGAATGGGAAGGTCTGGTTCTTTATAATTAAGTGTTCTTGCATGGCAAGACCACTTACTGTTATCTCACATATATATTCTTATTATTATAGCCAAATTTACCACCCTAACTCCTCCCACAGTTTTTACACTACATAGACAGAAATATACCAAAACGTGCGGATTGTTCCCGATTGGTGTGCTATTACTTTGTGGAACGTTCATGAAATATCGCCGTTTTTGTGGTGAAATTGGTCCCATAGGAATGAATGGCGGAATGTTCAAAACTAGAGTGGGAGTTGACAAAAGCTAGAGTGTGAGCTGAAAAATCAGGACATGATTTCTAAACTGCCATCACTCCCTCATTTTCAAGCCCACCTACACAAATCTTATATCAAAACGTTCAGCTATCCCTGCTGCCACTAAAAATGTCCACGGCTAAGACATAGTCCTAATAGTTTTCACAATATGACTATTTGTTTGCAACTCACACCGCCCATTGACATTGTAGACTACTGGTGGAGGCAAGAACACTTCACACAATTTCCCCAGAAATTGTAGCTTTTCTAGTTACCTGGTGCCATCTCAGTGTTACCATGAGAAAAACTGTAGGATGTGCATCCCTTTGGAAGTATTTAACTCTTGGGGAGTATTTAAAAATTGAAATTCCCGTTGAAACGGATGTCTAAAATCTAACTTGTTTCTTAGTTTAGAGTTCTGGGAAAATCATTGAGCCAATCACACAAGCAGGGAATGACATTGCTGGTGGTGTTCTGTACACCAAAAGTGTACAGAATGCCTCCAGGAGCCATATTGCATAGCATATTTTAAAAAATTATAGAAAAGGAATAGTAGATTTGAATAGCTTTAAATGACAGCATAGCTTGTGAGCTATTGTATATGTGCTATTATTTTTTATATGCTTTATTTTTTTCCACTAAAGTGGAGTTACCCTTTAAGGATCATGATTGGGTGACAGAAAGGTAAGGAATTATAACTGAGAAAACAGAGAATGCAAAGTAAAACATGTTAGAGGATGAACATTTGTGAAATTGAGATTTAGCTTGAACTGAACTTGGCAGAAGTGCACCTACTGTTTCATTTAAACAGTTTGAAAAATTCCTTGTGACACTTCAAACTCAGCACCGTGGGTTCAAACTTTGCTTAGAGCGAGCAATGGATGAAAATTGTTTAACTGATCTGTTTGCTGATTATTGTAACTGTGGTCTGCAAGGAGCACCCCAGCATCTGCCATACATTATTTCAGAATATGCATAGTATCTGATTTCTTCCCAAAAAAGAAGAAAAAATAGAGATGACTATATGAATATGTATAGCTGTATTTTTTTTAAATTTCATTTTCACTCTGCCCACCAGATCCGTTGATGCCTGTCATGAACTGGGTGCTGTTTTGCCCATTACTATGCAAGGCTGTGAAGCAAGGAAAAGCTGATTGACTCAGTGCAGAAGGGGAAAATTCTCTGGAGAGCCTAAAGCTGTGAAGGATTTGTGGTGTGCACACATAGTGTCTGCAAGGGCAGGGCTTAGGAGAGATAAAACTGCCCTTTCTACACAGTGTGCTGTGTCTCCACATCAAGCAACTTCTAAGTTTTCCTAAATACCTGGACTATCGGACCAGAAGGTTACCTGGTCACCTAAGCTGAAGTTAAAATCTAAAGTATTTAAAGTAACTGGATCAACTAAGGTACTGGATGGGCTGCCAATGTTTACCCTGCTGGGTGAAAAACTTACCGGAGCATAGCACAGCATGTTATCATGGACATCCACTGTTAACATTCTCACACGAAACTATATGGCGTGTTTTATCTGTGAGACCAATTGCATGATATACAATGGTATAACATGGTGTGCTAAAGTGGAATTTTATTTATGTATAGGGGTCATCTTTATCGATATATACCCTATGCATTCCTAACTTCCATTACTTAAAGTGACACTAAATATTCTTATTAATATTATAAAATATAATTATTACACATTATTATTTAAGTATTATTTTTATAAACTAGAAAAGCTACAATTTCTGGGGAAATTGTGTGAAGTGTTCTTGCCTCCACCAGTAATCTACAACTGGAGTGGGCGGAGTAACTGGGTGGAGTGGCTTGAGTCACTCTGCTGCCTGCTCACACACCTGGGTTCCTATGGCAACTCACTCTACAGCAAGGGCAGAGAAGAGCGGTTAAAAACAAACTGCTCCAACTTGCTCACTTCACTGGCGGTTGCCATCTTCAAACGGTTGTAGTTTAAAACACCTGACTGCAATGCACTCCTTCTGCAGGCCAGATTACATCAGTGCCCACCTAGCCATTGGCCTACCCTCCTAAAGGAACTTGTCAGGGATCTCAAGATCCGCCGCGGCGCACGGGTCTCCCCAGGCGCAGAATACCAATGCGCACCAGCATGCGGGTGCTAGGACATAGGTGACCGTGGCAACAGTCGAGGTCGCACATGTGCACTCGCGCACACGGATGCACGCCTGGCACCAATGACAGCGCAATGCTCAAATTGCCGTAAGTTCTTGTTCCTGAGATTGTTTCTGCTCGTTCTGTTCCTGAGATTGCCTTGTTGCCGACCTAGCCTGACCCTGATTGCTGTTGACCGTCTCCTGCCCTGACCCCTGGCTCGTCTTGACTTCTCTTCTGCCTGTTCCTGATACCTGACCTCCTGCTGCTGAACCTGGCCTGTGACCCGATTACTCTTTGCCTACTGCTCTGTACCGTTTCGCCTCCACTGTTACCGACCTGGCCCGACTGACTTCGCTATCTCTCCACGGTGTCATCCGTCCATCCATCCTGCACAGATCCATCCGCTACTGCCCAGATCTGCTCTGCCTCTTCACAGTGGGCTCTTATCCGCTACGTACCACTGGCATTTACCTCTACCGCAGCTGGGTGTACTCAGGGGCCGCGACCGGGTCTCAGCCTGCTCCAAGTCCATCCCCACCATCAGGGGCTCTGGTGAACAAGCAGACTGAGATTTAGACTCCGCGCCCTGGGGAATCCCAGCCTGTGGACCTCTAGAGTTATCGCCAGTCGGTACCTGACAGAACTTCTACCACCATTGTCATTGGTTACTACAGCCCAGAGTGACGTTGCCCTTTGCCAACAGGCCCTATTGCCAGTATGACACCTTATTTGTGTAAAGCAGCTCTTTTCTCAGTGTATTAAAGAGGACAATACCTAAGTCAAGTGCCACTTAAAGGGATAAGTGCTTGTCATTTCTTCTTCCTCCTCTTGTGTTAATCCTGTAAGGAACTGTCACATACATCACTTGCTTCTTGTGCACCAACTGGGTCCCAGCAAGTGCGCAGAAGAATCCTTACTGCTTTAAAGGGACATTTACTACCCTGGTCAAAGAGCTCTTTTATCTTGGATGTAAGCCTTACTATCAGATTCCGAGGGCCCAAAGTGAGCTAGTTCTCCTGTTGCTAGTTTTCATTACTCACTGGGGTTGACACCACCTCAAGTTGAAAGTATTGAGTTAACTTCTGAAAAGCAGGCCTGCTAACACTGACTTAGATTCTGCTGTATGTGTTGTTTCTTTGCTTAGTGTTGCTAAGAGTAATAATTGCCATTCCACGTACTAATTTCATTTTGTACTGTTTAACCAAGCTTACATTGAAGTTTAATATACATTTCATATCAGTTTACTCTAATTTGTGTGTTAGTCTACCTTCTGGTGGTAATTTACTCTGGTCAAAAGAGTCCTGTGGTGTCAGCAGACATCGGGCTTTCAGGAAGGGGTCCAGAACAACATGGAGCCCAAAAATAACTCAGCAACTCCTAAGGGGGTAGTGCTACACTGCAGAGAGTGAGGAGAGGTTATGATGTAATCCCTGCTGTTACACTTACTCCTTGGCAGAGCAGATGCTGTTATCTTTTGAATTACAGAAATCTTTTGAATTACATGAAAATACAATTAGACTTTTCTCCTAAATGGTAAGGATTTTCAGAATTGTATTTTTTGGCTATCCCAGAGTTCTGACAGTGACACTAAATATTCTTATTATTTTTATAAAATATAAATATTACATATCATTATTTAAGTTTTTTTATTATTATAAATTAAAATGATTTTATTATTCTTATTAAATTATCCTTATTATCCAAAAATAACCTATACATTTCCACTAATTAAAGTTTATGTTACCCTAACAATTTATATTTCTCACTTGTGTCTATGTTACCATCCCATAGTTACCATGGTCAGAGTTTTGCTGACACTCAACCCCTGCACATTGTTTCACTGGTAATATCAGTATACTGCTCTACCTCTGCCTTCTTCTTACACTCCCCCTGCCCGGCTGTTCAATGGGAACATGGTGTACTGCTGTTCCTATGTCTCCTGCCGACACGCCCCCCCCCCCCCGACTCTTCACTGGGAAGATCAGTGTACTACTGTTTCTCTGCTTCATACTGACATTCTCCCCTGCATTTTCACAAGACTGTGACTGTGCGCTTGTTGGACTGCTGCTGCCATGCTCCCCCATCATCATAAGGAGTCTCAACCCCCACCTCTCACACATGAAAACCCGCACCACTTACAGATGAAACTATGATTAGGCCTTGTTCCACTAGTACTGGGACAGCTACATCACTTCCTGTTAGCAGAGTGGATCCAGTTCTTCTGACAGCAAAGGATCTTGGGACCTGTAGTCCTGTAGCCAATACATACTGTATTCCTGAATGCTGATTGAACTACACATACCATTGAATTAGTGAAGGAGAAGGATGCTGGGAAAGCTATTCTAGAGCAAGGGACAGACTCGTTCTTTTGGCATGGGATTCAGACACCACCATATCAGGAACTGTGAACATCACAGGACTCAAGCTGTAGTGTTTTGGATCTGGTCACTTAAAGACCATGTACTGTGATCTACCAGTGAGCCTAATTAATGTAGAAATGCGTGCACGCGGAAGCAAGACACTGACACTGTTTGCAGTTTGCCAACTTCCCAATTTCTGCTTTATTGAGGAACTGATCGTAAAATATATAGAGGTCTTATGACGCAAGCAAAGCATAGATTATGGTTGGCAGAAAATTTCCTATACGTTCTTCCATCCGCATTGGTGTCTTCCAATTATCTTTGACGATGTGACATAGTCCCTTTTATGGGGTTGTTTATGTTAAAAGATGCATTCTCTCCTAATGAGTCACCTGGGGCGAGGCTCCGGATGGAGGCACCATCTTGATTATCGAAGTCCTGTTAATCTATATCTGATTGTATACATACACGCCCTCCCCATTCTGGTACAGTTCCTGCTCCACCCACCCTTCTTGGTGTGGGGCGTGAGCTACGTTAAATCAAGCTTCCGCTGTCTTCAACATATCATGCTTCATCAGAAGCCCTTTCTTTTCCTTACACAATTTCCTCCAATCCTCCACCTGTACCCCCCGCCATGTTTGCACGTTCCACCCAATTTGCTTAACTTCCCCAACTTTTTCACATACTCTCCTCCCTCTCTCTGTTCCATCAATTCGCAAGCAAACAGACTATTTTCTGGCTTTGTGAATTTCTGTCCCATCTTATTTACTTCCCTCCCGGGGATCCTAAGGTGAACCCCAAAGTTGTCACCCTTCTCTGCTCAGGGAGTGCTGTGTTGTGAGTTGGTTTAAACTGGACCCACGGGCAGCAGTTAGCACTTCCCCCTTTGCTTCTCTCCTTGTCCTCAATCTCCTCCAGTGACTTCCCTATGTCCTGTTCCACTTGGTAATGTACGTTAATTCTGTAAACCAAAATATCGGGGGGCCACAGGAGTCACTGGCTGTAACCCCAGAAGAGTGCGGTTATATCCTCCCTGTACTACTTTCACCAATCCCCACCCTCCTTCATGTACACTGAACATTAATCCACATACACAGTGTGGGCATGACATAGTACTTCAGACATGCCTGTTGGGAGTAATTTCTTTTCCCCACAAAACCAACTTCCGGTCGTGGTTTCCCCTCATGTCGCCAGTACTGCGACTCCGAGTTCCCGACACCCTCTCTCAAATCAGGGTGAGTTCTGCCCCACTCCTGATGAGGAATATTGTGCCATAATTTTCCCCTCCCCTACAGGCGTATCAACAACCCATCACACACAAACGACACAAGACACATATCACACTGGTAGATGACGCTGCGCGGACAGGTGGGTTCAAAGGAGCCCCGAGCAAGTACCTGTCCTTTGCTGACCAACGGACAGCCAGACGGGTGAGTAGTCCCACTGGGCAATCCCGGACTACGCAGGTAAGGAATTATTAAGCATAAATTCACTTACCGCTTCTCGGAGGTGATCAGTCTCCGGGTCCGAGCCTGCCCCACGGTCCCCCTCGTCCACTCGCGGTCGGCTGGTCCGGTGTTCGGAACTCGGGGCCCCACGTTGGGCACCAAACTGTTTTGGATCTGGTCACTTAAAGACCATGTACTGTGATCTACCAGTGAGCCTAATTAATGTAGAAATGCATGCACGCAGAAGAAAGACACTGACACTGTTTGCAGTTTGCCAACTTCCCAATTTCTGCTTTATTGAGGAACTGATCGTAACATATATAGGTCTTATGACGTAAGCAAAGCATAGATTATGATTGGCTGAAAGTTTCCTATACATTCTTTCATCCGCATTGGTGTCTTCCAATTATCTTTGACGATGTGACATAGTCCCTTTTATGGGGTTGTTTACGTTAAAATGTTTACGTTAAAAGATGCATTCTTTCCTAATGAGTCATCTGGGGCGAGGCTCCGGATGGAGGCACCATCTTGATTATTGAAGTCCTGTTAATCGATATCTGATTGTTTACTTAAAAGAGCAAGGAGTTCAAAGAGCAAGATGCATAGAAAAGCAAGGCTGTAAGTTGTCATTTTACTGATTATCTGACGGATTACAATTTATCCATTACAGTAGTCTCTAGTTAAAGGGACTTCTTCCTTTCTGAGGCCATTGTTACTCAAACTAGGGTAGCTACATATATTTATGCCGGAGTAAAAAATTAACATAATTCTCTGGATACCCCTTGTAATTCCGGTGGCCCAGAGGTAGTTAGTAAGTCAACAAGTCTTATCTTCCCCCTCTTACTGCCAGTGTTGCATTTAAATAGCTGAAGCTTACTTCTCATGACTGTATAATCTGTTAAATGTTGCTAATTGATTGTTTCCATTGCACCAGTGTTCTTCTTTTATGTGTTAAATGGGGTTGTACACCTTAAACCAGGGCTGTGGATAAGGGAGTACCACCAGTCCTCAAGTAGGGGGCCCAAGCCAGCAGGAGGGCCCAGGCAGCTGGGTGAATCACATGTAGGCAGGGATGGTGATTGGAACAGTGGAGCGATTACTGGAATCAATCCCCTGTATGGCTCTTTCTGCAACAGCTGAAATCCGGCATCTTCTCCTATCCCTCCCATTGGAGCCATATAGGGGATTGGTTCCAGTAATTGCCCCACATCACCCTCCTGTGGTTTCTAACAGCAGCCCTGCCCTAAACCCATTACTCCTGTGGTCTACTCTTTTGAACAAGTCTAATATAGAGGTGTTACTAAAGAATTGTGTCTCTTGCATTATTATCCTCTACTAGTGAAATACTGTATGTCTGCTCCCAGAGCGTCAGAAGTTTCAGCTTGCAAAGTCAGGGCAAAAACTGCATCTGAAAAAATTTCCTTGTGTGCAATACTTTTTTGGGGTGGCAGCCTGTGAAGTCACTGTGTGAATAAAGCCTAATGAAATATCACTTGTGACATCTCAATTAAGTTTAAACAAAAAAGACAATTAAAGTAAACAGTACAATGCACCCGGTTTGGCATATCAGCACTGTTTCCTTCCAGTGCACACCAGTGGCCAGGCGATTAGCGCATCTGCGGGGGTGTTCATGCCCTTAGGATACTGTGCAATAAAGTGAAGTCTGGTTGCTTGCAATGCTGCCCCTTCCACAGGAGGCACAGGAGATTACAGGATGCTGGAACACAGACAAACAGAGTTATAGTTAAACTATGGTAAAATATTTGTAATGTGTAAAAAAACTAAATTAAATGGGGACCATTATTATTATCTGCCCACACTTACACTTTGAAACAAAATAAATGTATCCAGGCAACTACTGTGCAATATGTGTGCTCTTAGGTAAATTAATCCATGAAAAGAAATGTAATCAATTACGTACAAGGCACAGACTTTCTACAGAAATTTGTTGTTTCCAGACGGCCTGTGAAGTTGCCGTCCTTTGTATTCCCCCATGACTTCCTCCTCTGTGTTCTGAGCAAGTATTCTGGAAGAGGTAAAGTAGCATTAGAGTGGAACTAAAGTCTAAATGAAAAAAACTATGAACAAGCAGGCTTTTTATTGCAGAAAAGATGTGAAATGTGTCACCTGCAGTAAAATAAACCTACCTGCTGGTCCACAGTTGTCTGTAGTATGTACACTGATTTGCACATGAACAGCTCATATTACTTTCTGGCACAGTGGCTGTGTGCCGGGATGACTACACTCCTGTGTACTGGCCAAATGAGATGGGTGAGTGGATGGGGAGTGCTAAATCCGCTGCTCAGTCGCCTGCTTTAATGCCCCCCCCCCGACCACCAGTGAAAAAGAGATCCCTCTGTTTGTCCAGATCACCACTGTTTCTTGTGCAGAAAGTGATGAAAAATCTAAAATTTTAGAGTTATTACAGCACCCTCCTAGTCAGCTAGACTCCAACTATTACCAAGTAGAGCTGAGTAGCAGCCTGGGTGTGATAGCTAGCAGGGGTCAAATCATAGTCAGAGCTGAGAGGCTTTACAGATCAGCCCTCTGGAATTTCCTCCTGCTCTATATCTTTGGAGAAAGGTCTAGAAGCAGTGGGTGGATCTGAGGAGTGACTGATCTGTACTTTTAGAGGATCCTGACCCCTTACCCTATCCAAGTTGAAATCCCCCTAATAAACATTAAATAATCTCAACGACTGCTGAGTGCAAGTCAGTGTAGAAATGCATGTTCCCTGGCTGTGCAGGACTATAGGGGGACCCAAAACTTCAGCAATTCATAAGAGGGTAGTGCTACAAACAGGAAATAAAATGGAGTCTTCTAAAGGGGACACCTATTGCAGTGCTAACTGTCTAAGGCCTTGTTAACATGCTGTGCTCTCTGAAGAGTGACCAATGTTTGGATTTATCTTCAGAAAGCATGTGGCAGGCAGTGAGGAAGCATTGTGTTGCACAAAGACACTGACTCCCTGTTGCATAAATATAATGAGATGGGTAAAAGATGGCTTCAGCTTCTGTTCTCTACCTCTAGAGAACTCCTCAGATGCATTTTGCCCTTTTTGGGGCTTAAATGATTAAGCTCTGAAAATGGGCCCCTGCTGTACAATAGACTCCAAGAGTCTAATACCTAGTCAAATCTAGGTACTTACACTGCTTGAACAAAACAAATTATTGTATTAACAAGCAATGCCTTAATTTGTGAATATTATATCTGCCTGAAGTTCAATTTTAACTTTCTGACAACTCCTCTTTTCCTTTCTTCTGCATATAGACTCAGCAGTTTGAATTGAAGTTTGTAGCTGTTGCAACTTTGTAGAGTAGTAGAGTTCATTTTAACCCACCTTGTCCAGCAGTAGGTACAGACCCCTTTAATTTCTTATTCAACAATCCAGTGGGATCACACAATCCCCAGAAATCCTGGACATGCCCATGGAATTAACATTCCACTGCTTCTTGCTCTCCTAGCCTCAGAATGACCATACCTGATGGGAAAGGAGTGACCTTCCAATGTTGTAATCAGAGTGTGGGCCACCAGTGAGAGCAAGAGCAGGCAGCATACTTGTAAACCCCAATCATGGTGGAAACCAGGGGCGGACTGACCATATAGCCACTTGGGCACTGCCTGAGGACCCGGGGTCAGTATGGGGCCCCATGAGATGCCCCTGGTACCTTTCATAGGCTTTTTTGGGTGTGGTTTGAGTGTGGGCAAGGACACAGGGTCCCCATGATTTCCTATTGCCCGGGGCCCCATGAGTTGTCAGTCCGCCCCTGGTGGAAACTTTTCTGACTGGCTCTGGAAATATTGCTTTTCCAATGGGGTGGCATAACCTTCAGCCAACTGAACCTCCAGACCAAAGACTCCTTCAACCCCAAAATGTTAATTAAAAATCTCTGTTTTTGTGCAAAGTTTGCTAGAATGGGTGTATAGCAGTGTGCAGAGTTCATTCAGATTTTCTTTAGTGATCTGAATGGGAGATTATGGACTGGGGATGGTGTGACTCATGGGTACATGGCCGTTAGTGGATCAGTAGACTAGCAGCACAAAGGTGTATGCAGTGACATAAGCAAACCTGCAAATTGTTGGGTTTGATCATACAGGAGCAAGTGCCAAGTTGTAATACTCCTAAACTGCTGGTAGTAACAAACAACCCTGTGCTCTAGGTTGCTTTGAGGTTTGGAGCACAGCAGGCCACATGCTTAGTGCTGGTGGTTTGCTTGTTTAGACCATGGATATAGATGCTTAAATGCATACATCGATAAACACATGTACATATATGGGAGGGGAGTGAACTGAGTGTTTTTAAGTTATTGTGGGGATGTTTTTGGCAGAACGTGCATTTTTTAACTAATAAGTCTTTCAGTCCATCTTTCAGCTGGTATCTGAAAGTTTGATTCTAATTGGTTCCTGTGGGCAACATAGAGTCACTTGTGAGAGTGTCTAATGGAAGAATTCTTCTTGTTACTGTAGCGATACCCCCGAAGGGGCTGCTTAAGTTTGTTCACTCCGCCACTCTGCCTCTCAACCCCAAGAACTGTCTCAGCCCACACTGGCACACCTGGCAATAGTGTAAGTGCAAGGACCAATGAAAAGCACACGTTATAATAAAACACAGAGATCAGCTTTACTGTAAGACCTCTATGGGAAGTAATAAACATTAACAACAGGTATATGTTAGGAGAATCAAGAGAACAGCAAATACTGTGACGGAAAGCAATATAACTCACTTTTACACTCAGGCTGCTTTCAGGGGATTCCAACCATGAATAACCCCAAGAGCAGAGGAAACACTTACATGGCGCCCTCAAAGTGGATTTAACTCCTCTTCATAAAATGGGCCCCATGATGTCCAAGCAGAAGGAGAGCAGAAGAATGACTCTCTGTTGTGTCAGACTTCTCCCTTCTAACCCCCGACACCATGATCCCAATAGGAAAACACTGTACCCAAATGATGCTTAATAGCTACTTTCAAGGTAAAGCTAATCCCTCACACACCATGCAATATAGAGGCCTGACTACGCATGCGCGTGCCCGTATGGCACCAGTAACTTTAGTCTCTTTGTAACTGGATGAATGTTGGGATCTTCAGATAGCCACTTTCATTGGTGCACTTAAACTCCTTAAACACTTAAACTGTAATTGTAATCCTGTGGCAGTATTTGTATAGTAAAGTGAACACGGTGTCTGTTCAGCAGGGCCATCTACACAACCCAGTGCCTGGTGAATATGAGCAAGGTATGATGTCTCTGTATGTGTGCAATGTTCCTGTCATCTGACAGTGGGAGAAATCCCTCTCACCAGATCCTGTGACAAAGGCCCAAACGATCGTCCTGAAAATGACAGGTTCCTCTGGTCACCTCACGATGAGCACTTCACACTGTCAGTGTAGGCACTGTACTGTAGACCACTTCTCTCAGTTTGGATGTTCCTTTGTCTGATGCAGATCACCAAGCATCCAGTGCACTGCCCAAAAGCACTTCTTTTCCAGGTCCAATCTCTCTCCTGCCACATGCAGTCCCCCTCTCCTTCAGGAGAAACCCAAGATGGCCCCCTTCATTCTCCTCTCCCTAAGCATGATGGCTTTCGTAGTTCTTTATTTTTATTCTATCTCCATATCAGCCTATAAGGTCGTTTCTGTTCAAAACTCCATCGTCCACAATGCTTTGCAGCTGCACTTCCTGCTTGAAAGAGTCCTTGTCATTGGCTCCTTTAATGGCTCTTATAATTGGCTCTCTCTCTCTTACAGTCTGAGAGGAGAAAGGGGGGGCTGAAATCCCTCACTGCTTTGTCTGTGTCAGGGCAAGTGTCAGGTTACACAGGAGAGGCCAGTCAGCAGATCACAGCCATGAGACAGGATTAATATCTCCTGCTACACACTCCCCCCACCAAAGAACCTTTGGTCCTCCAAAGGCAGTAACAATCCTTGACCTGGTACATGCTTGATATATACACGCGGAGAAAACAAATTAGTACACACAGGAAATCAAACAATTTACATTCTCATAAAATCTTGGCAGAGGAACCTCCCACCAGTTAACATAGGATGGAAGGTTGTCCCGCCTACAAGCCACCTTAATTGGAATGGCCCAGCCAGATGTGTCAGGGGGTGAGTCAGTATTGTCAACCACCAAATCTGCGGTGGAAGGATCAGGTGCTTCAAGAGTCCTTTTTGCAGTGAGAATGACCTCTTCAGAGCTCTCACCCAAAGTATCATATGTTAGTCTCTTTGGTGGGTGAATAACCCTACGCTCTCGCTGTTCTTTAGGCTCTGGGGTTGCAAGCACACGGGTCTCTTCTTCATCATCAACCTTCTCCTCTTCCTGCATTTTAGCTTCATCTCTAACTTCCTCTTCAATAAAGGATGGAAAGTCTGCAGGTTCTGCTGTCATCAAAGAGGATTGAGAGTCTGTCAGCTCTTCAATTAGTGGACTCCGAGGCACAAACACAGGAGCATCGGGCCTGAGTATCCCGGTGTCAATCACTGTGGAAGGAGAAGGAGGGATAGCAGATTCAGGCATCTGAGACAACCACAGCCAATCCATTCCCATCTCTTCATCTTCGCTGTCTCCATCTTCTGCAGGCTGAAGTAAAGACTGAAACCGAGTCACTGGCCGAGATCTCGGGGGGGCCCTGGATGATGACTGTGGATCTGGCTGTAGTGGAACACGAACTGCTTCAGATAGAGGCAACAAATGATTACGATGCCAAGTTTTCAGCGGGCCTGTGCTTCCCTCTGGCCGGATCTGGTACACTGGGAGTCCTGGCAGCTGTTTGCAGATGACATAGGGCTGAGATTTCCACCGGTCAGCCAATTTGTGTCTTCCAGGGACACCCAGGTTTCTCAGCAGCACCTTGTCACCCGGCTGTAAGTCCTGCACTCGCACCCGGAGGTCATAGTTTCTTTTATTTCTCTGTCCTCGGGCATCTGAGGCAGCTTGGGCCTTGTCATAGGCAGCCTTCAGACTTTTCCGCAGGCGGTCCACATATCCTCTGTGTGAGGTTGCAGAGGTACGGTCTATGGACGTGCCAAAAGCCAAATCTACTGGCAGCCGGGCCTCGCGCCCGAACATCAGACGATAGGGAGAGTATCCTGTGGCATCGTTTGTGGTGCTATTATAAGCATGCACGATAGCTGCTATGTGCTTGCTCCAGTGCTGCTTTTTCTCAGAAGTCAGAGTCCCAAGCATATCCAAGAGGGTTCTGTTGAATCTCTCTGGTTGGGGATCTCCCTGAGGATGCTATGGGGTGGTTCTAGACTTCCTGATGCCCAAATGATCTAACAGTTTCTTGATGAGACTGCTTTCAAAGTCTCGCCCTTGATCAGAATGGATGCGTTGAGGTAGACCATAGTGCACAAAGAATTTTTCCACCAAGATCTTGGCCACCGTGGGTGCTTGTTGGTCTCTCGTGGGAAAAGCCTGGGCATACCTAGTGAAGTGATCAGTTACTACTAGGATATTTCCCTGTCCACTCAAATCAGGCTCCAAGCTTAGAAAATCAATGCATACCAGCTCCATGGGTCCCTGACTCTGAAGGTGGCCCATTGGGGCAGCTCGGTGAGGCAAAGTCTTCCTTTGGATGCACCTAATGCAGGAGTGACAGTAACCCTCAACTTCAGCTCGCATGCAGGGCCAGTAGAATCTGTCCCTCACCAGGTGGAAGGTCCTGTCGGGTCCTAAGTGACCATGACTATCGTGCAAAGCAGTTAATACTGTCTCTCTGTGTTTTTCTGGCAGGAACAACTGCCATCTTTCTCCAGGATCTCCAGAGGGGCCCCTTCGGTAGACCACCCCTTGGTGCAACTGCAACCGATCCCACTCTCGGTGTAGTAGACGGGCTTCCTTAAGGGAGTCAGTGAGGAGCAAGTCAGGGCATTGGCTCTCCAAGGCTTTCAATGCCAAGCTACATAGAGGGTCATCCAACTGATCCCTTCGCAAGACTTTCTTGGAGAGTTTTGGCAGGCCTTCATCCCCGACTTGGGTGACGTTGCAGTAACATCTGGGAACACCAGCGGCTGACACTCCAAGGTCTTTGGCCCTGGATCCTCCTCCAGCTTGGTGTTCTGCTCCTTGACATAAGGCTTGTACCCCTTCGGGAGTCAGCTGAGTCCATTCTTCAGTATTGTCCCTGGAACAATGAGGCCTTCTTGACAATGCATCCGCATCTTTGTTTCCAACTCCTGGTCGATATTTCAGACTGAAAGTGAATTCAGATAAGGCAGCCAGCCATCTGTGACCTGTGGCATCTAACTGCGCCGTAGTGAGGATATAGGTGAGAGGGTTATTGTCGCTCTTGATCACAAATTCAGCACCGTACAAGTAATCTCTCAGCTTATCCACTACTGCCCACTTTAGAGCCAGAAATTCGAGCTTGTGTGTGGGATAGTTCTTTTCAGTGGGTGCCAAGCTCCGACTCACATAGGCAACAGGCCGATGGTGCCCGTCATGCTCTTGATACAGCACCCTGCCCAACCCATCTCTGCTAGCATCAACATGCAGCTCGTATGGCTTGCTGGGTCTGCATAGGCTAGAACTGGAGCAGTGGTTAGATTCCACTTCAGCTGTCTGAAAGCCTCTTCACACTGAGCAGTCCACTGTTCTTGAATGGACTCTCTGGGTTTCCTAGGACCTCCAGCTGATCGAACAGGTTTTGGCAGATCAGGGTCATCGTCTTCCTCTCCACTCTTCAGTAGTTCGTTGAGTGGGCGAGCTGTTTTAGCGAATCCCTCAACAAATCTTCTGTAGTAGGAACAGAATCCTAGAAATGACCTAAGTTCGGTCACATTAGTAGGCCTTGGCCAGGAAGTGACGGCCTCTAGCTTCTGGGGGTCGGTGGCCACTCCATCAGCAGACACAATATGGCCAAGGTAGTTAACCGAGGGTTGATAGAACTGGCACTTCTCCAGGGATAACTTCAACCCCTCATCATGGAGTCTCTTCAGTACCTTCTCTAGACGCTCATCGTGCTCCTCCAGAGTCTTGCCAAAGACAATGATATCATCTAGGTACACCAATACCTCTATCAGGTTCATGTCTCCAACCGTCTTCTCCATTACCCTCTGGAAAGTGGCTGGGGCACCGGACAGGCCTTGTGGCATGCGGTCGAATTCAAAGAACCCCACCGGGGTAATAAAAGCGGTCTTCTCTCGGTCTTCAGGGTGCATGGGAATTTGATAGTATCCGCTCTTCAAATCCAACACGCTAAACCACTTGTCCCCTGATAGACTCTGCAAAGCGTCTTCTATTCTTGGGGTGGTGTATTGGTCAGGAATGGTCCTCCTGTTCAGCGTCCGATAATCAATACACAGCCTCAATGCACCATTCTTCTTCCGTACCACCACTATTGGAGAAGCATATGGACTCCGGGACTCTCGGATTATACCTGCCCCTTTCAACTCTGCCAGTTGCTCACGCAGGTCTTCCAAGTCCCCTAAAGGAATCCGTCGAACTCTCTCCCTGAATGGCTTATCCTCTTTAAGACGTATTCGGTGTTTGGCACTTTTTGCACATCCCACATCGAATTCACTCTTGGAGAATGCAACCTTCCATCCCTGAAGCTGAGCCTTGGCCCTTTCCTTCCATTCAGGTGGAAGGGGAGAATTTTCCAGATAAAATTCCTTGGCAGGGATCCCATCTTTCTCTTCCCCCACCAAACCAGATAGTGAGACTGGGGTGGCTGGGTTAACTTGTCCCAACAACATCCATGCTGGCATCTTCACAGGTAAGGTCGTTATGTTGCAGACACTAACTGAGATTTTTCCATGACTTCTTTGTAACGCTTTAGTTGAAACAACTTCAGGAATTATCTCTACTCCCGAACCTTTCCTCTGGCCATCTGCCTCGACGACAATGAAAGGGCCTGGTTGCTTCCAGTTCAACTTGACGGACGCTTGTAAACAAGCCACTTCACCAGGCTGTAACACCTTCTCCCTTCGGTCCAAACGCCAGATCTTCCCCACTCCTTCAGCTGGAGCCTTCTGTTCTTGCACCAGGCGCTGATAGGCCTGTCTCAACATGGGGTGCACACTTGTAGTTGAAGTGTCTGACTCCAGAACAACAGGCGTCAACAGTCTTCTGACCAGATCAGTATTGGTTCCTATGATGAGGGAACCCTTACTGACCCCTACTGTACGAGGACAGACCACTGCTAACGTGTCAAAAGTCTCAGTTTTTCCAGCCACCGAGGGATCAAAAGTCAGCCTGACTGGTAAATAACCGTCATAGGGGAAGTTTTGAGTGCCAATGCCCCATATCTCTAGCTCTTCCAACTTCTGCAAGGGCAGGTGCTTGAGGTGCTTGTCATAGAAGTCTCGGTAGAGAAGGGTCACTTGTGCTCCAGTATCCAAAAGGGCCTTAGTGTAGATTCCCTCTACTTGGATGGAAACAACAGGAGCAGGTCCCACTAGCCTGTCTGGAAGCTTGGGGGTGGTGGGGATCTGAGTCTGTTTGGTGGCCTGAATCCGCACTACTTTCTTGTGAAAATTCTGATCTGGTTTGAGTCTCCTTTGAGTGCTGGACATCTGGTGTGCATTGATTTTCCGCTGCTGGGCCGTATGTGCCAAAGTAAATGGGGCACTGGGTCGCTCAGAGGCAACAACAGGAGCCTTCTGCAAAGGGTTGGACTTCTGCTGCTGTCTCCTCTTGTCTTTTTTTATGAAGCTCACTACTTCAGATGGGCACCCAGTTTGCTCCTTCTCCGGGGCCTTCTGAAGGTTTTTCTGCGACTTTCCAAGAGACAGCTTCTTTAATGCTCTCACCAACTCTGCTGTAAGGTCTGTCAGGTTCTCTTCATTTGAGCAATTAGCAATTAAATGGCCTACCTCTCCACAGCGATAACACTTCTTATTGTTAGAGGAGACAACACCCCTTCCTCCCTTGATCAGAGTGGACACCGTCTGCTTCACTTCCTCAAGTGATTGTTGCATATCGGCATGGGCTTCCATCACTTGTCCTACTGTTTTCTGAATTCCACAGAATGTTTGCTGTAGAGTAGTTTGCGCCTTTGCCAACTGAACTATAGCTTGTGTCAAAGTGTCAATAGAGCTGACGGGCCCTCCATCTGAGCTTGTCTCCGATGCAGACCCAGACTGTATGATGTAAGCTGTAGCGCCGTGTTTAAGACCCTTGGCAGACTCAGGTATCTGTGCCTTGGCTGCAATGAGAGCTTCTTCCTCTCTAATAGCCTTTATGAATTTGGAGTAAGTGAGGAGGTCAGTTGGACTCCTGGATCGAAGTTGTAGCACAATGGGATCCAGTGGCTGGGCTCCCCTTTGCACCTGTAGCATTAAGGCTTTATTGGCCTCTTCAGCTTTCATCCCACCTTTCATTAAAACTTGTTGAAGGGTTTTATCCAGCCGTGTGACATAGTTTATTAACTTCTCACCCTCCATTTGATAAGTGTGATGAAAGAGATAGATTAATTCTGTGCAATCTTCAACTCTCCCATAAACTTCACAGAGTGCTTCTAGACACTCAGAAACTGAGCAGGTGGGTTTATCCCGTTTCAGGTTTCGAACTACATCAGAAGCTGGTGCCCGCAGGCTCTCTACCACCCTCTGTCTCTTTACCGTGTCAATCACATCCCACTCTTCCACAGCTTGGATGGCTTGCTCCATCCAAGTATCAAAGTCATCTTCTCCTGAAGGTGTGGGAACTTTCCCCGAGAAGAACTGTAGTTTGCGATACCTGTAATTGATGGACCCTACTGAGTTCTCGAGAAGCCCTGTAACTAATTTGCCAAACTCAGCCACTAGCAGAGAAAGGGATTCTTCTGAAGATGTCACTGGCTTTGAGGTGCTGACTTCTGGGTCCAGCATGGCGCTATCTTTAAGAGTTGATTGCAGAGTATTGGAAATTATCCCGGACGAGCCCCCACATGTAGCGATACCCCCGAAGGGGCTGCTTAAGTTTGTTCACTCCGCCACTCTGCCTCTCAACCCCAAGAACTGTCTCAGCCCACACTGGCACACCTGGCAATAGTGTAAGTGCAAGGACCAATGAAAAGCACACGTTATAATAAAACACAGAGATCAGCTTTACTGTAAGACCTCTATGGGAAGTAATAAACATTAACAACAGGTATATGTTAGGAGAATCAAGAGAACAGCAAATACTGTGACGGAAAGCAATATAACTCACTTTTACACTCAGGCTGCTTTCAGGGGATTCCAACCATGAATAACCCCAAGAGCAGAGGAAACACTTACATGGCGCCCTCAAAGTGGATTTAACTCCTCTTCATAAAATGGGCCCCATGATGTCCAAGCAGAAGGAGAGCAGAAGAATGACTCTCTGTTGTGTCAGACTTCTCCCTTCTAACCCCCGACACCATGATCCCAATAGGAAAACACTGTACCCAAATGATGCTTAATAGCTACTTTCAAGGTAAAGCTAATCCCTCACACACCATGCAATATAGAGGCCTGACTACGCATGCGCGTGCCCGTATGGCACCAGTAACTTTAGTCTCTTTGTAACTGGATGAATGTTGGGATCTTCAGCTAGCCACTTTCGTTGGTGCACTTAAACTCCTTAAACACTTAAACTGTAATTGTAATCCTGTGGCAGTATTTGTATAGTAAAGTGAACACGGTGTCTGTTCAGCAGGGCCATCTACACAACCCAGTGCCTGGTGAATATGAGCAAGGTATGATGTCTCTGTATGTGTGCAATGTTCCTGTCATCTGACAGTGGGAGAAATCCCTCTCACCAGATCCTGTGACAAAGGCCCAAACGATCGTCCTGAAAATGACAGGTTCCTCTGGTCACCTCACGATGAGCACTTCACACTGTCAGTGTAGGCACTGTACTGTAGACCACTTCTCTCAGTTTGGATGTTCCTTTGTCTGATGCAGATCACCAAGCATCCAGTGCACTGCCCAAAAGCACTTCTTTTCCAGGTCCAATCTCTCTCCTGCCACATGCAGTCCCCCTCTCCTTCAGGAGAAACCCAAGATGGCCCCCTTCATTCTCCTCTCCCTAAGCATGATGGCTTTCGTAGTTCTTTATTTTTATTCTATCTCCATATCAGCCTATAAGGTCATTTCTGTTCAAAACTCCATCGTCCACAATGCTTTGCAGCTGCACTTCCTGCTTGAAAGAGTCCTTGTCATTGGCTCCTTTAATGGCTCTTATAATTGGCTCTCTCTCTCTTACAGTCTGAGAGGAGAAAGGGGGGGCTGAAATCCCTCACTGCTTTGTCTGTTTCAGGGCAAGTGTCAGGTTACACAGGAGAGGCCAGTCAGCAGATCACAGCCATGAGACAGGATTAATATCTCCTGCTACATTACTAACAATGAATTAAACGTTGTTTTCCTTCTTAGTTCTTTTTAGAAGAAAATGTCAGATTACAAATTTTGGGAAAAGGACTTCTTATCCTTCATGCACATTTGTGGATGAGACCTACCAAACAAAGTAAAGGCAATTTACATAAGTATGGCAAATATGTTACATAATGGGAACATTTCCCAGACTAATTACCACTAAAGGTTACATTAATTGTGCTATTAACAACGCAAAGAATTGAAAAGATGAAAGGGAGACTGCATATTGACAGTCTCTGTGTCCATCAGAATTTACTGGTACCACATCCGCTATTATACAAACACTGAAAACAACAAATTCCTATAAAAAAAAAACTTGTAGAATTTTCAAGGTACCACACCATAATTATATACAAATGTTACATTTTATTTGTACAAATATTAAAAGTAGTGTTAAAATAAATTTGACGCAAAAGATAAAATACAAGAGCTGCAGTTACATATCTTGTCAGTATTTAGAGATAATAACAGCCCCAGGTGTCCATAGGGAAATCATTTAAAAAGGCTTCTCCAACATGTTTCGTGAGACAAAGCCTGCTTCCTCGGGGAGATAGGGATTTATCTTTTCAGTGTGTTATTAACAAGTCTTCTTATTTCTATTAGGGAGCCTGCATGATTTAATGGTATTGTTCTCTTTCGGAGAGACAGGGTATAAAGGAAAAGTGGTGGGGTCTGTCTCTTAAGTAAGAAGTGATCTCAAAGCGAGTGTGAAAGAAGACCTAGTTGATGGAGAGTGTGATGAGGCTGAAGCATTATGGGTGGAACTTCACATGGGGGTGCGTACTACAAAGGTAATCATTGGGGTTTGTTATAGGCCACCCAGTGTAACTGAGGAGGAGGAGGCTCAGATCCCTTCAGAGATAGAAAAGGCTGCAAGGGCTGGGACTGTGATAATAATTGGGGATTTTAACTGCCCGGAAATTGACTGGAGTAATGGCACTGCAGGAACAGCTAAAGAGCAAACATTTATAAACCAATTACAAGACAATTTTATGGTACAGTTCATAGAGGCCCCGACTAGGAGCAATGTCTTTTGGACATGGTAATATCAAACCATGCAGAACTTATTACTAACGTCCATACAAAAGAACATCTGGGTAGCAGTGACCATAACATGATTTCAATTAATGTTAGCTGTAAACAACAAGCACCTACTGGAAAGATATAAACACTCAACTTGGAAAATGCTAATTTTCCAATGATGAGGGCTGCTCTCCAAGACGTAGACGGGAAGGGAATAACAGAAAAGTGTGGGAAGGCACTGCAAAATATATTCCCATGGCAATAAATTTAAAGGGCTAAAACTTATATGGCTCATTGACAAAGATAAAAAAGCTAAATGAAAAATAAGAAAAGAGCTTTTAAAAAATATAAAAATGAAGGAACACTATCATCATATAATTGCTACAAGGAATATAACAGAATATGTAAAAAGGAAATCAGGGCTTCAAAAATTCAAAACGATCTACAGATTGCAAAAGATAGTAGGACAAACCCCCAAAAATTCTTCAATTATATTAATAGTAAAAAGGTCAGCTCTGAGCAAGTAGGCCCATTACAAAATAATCTACGGTAGAGTGGGTGACTGCGGACAAAGAGAAGACAAATTTATTAAATACCTTCTTTAGCTCTGTATATACAAAGTAGCATGGGGGAGCTCATGTCCATAATGGGGATAATAACAACACAACTCCAAACAATCCACAATCAGGGGCGGACTGACCATTTGGAAACTCGGGCACTGCCCGAGGGCCCGGGGTCAATAGGGGGCCCCATGAGATGCCCCTGGTACCTTTTTCATAGGCTTTTTTAATTTGGGCAAGGACACAGGGGCCCCATGATCCCCTATTGCCCGAGGGCCCCATGAGTTGTCAGTCCGCCCCTGTCCACAATGGCTCAAAATTGATATGGTCCAGATATATTTAGACAAAGTGAAGGTGAATAAAAGAAATTAGCTCTGTCATTTCAAAGCCACTGTTTCAAATTTTTTGGAACTCTGTAATGACTATCATAGTACCACTGGATTGACGTAAGGCCAGTGTGGTGCCTATGTTTAGAAAGGGGTCAAAGTCATGCTTTGCTTGCCTGGATTTGTTTGCCTTCCTCTGGATCAGCTGTGGGTATAGAATTGTGTATATAGGATTGTATTATTTTTTTCTTTTTTATTGGTTGAACTAGATGATCTTGTGTCTTTTTTCATGTAAAATATGCAATAGTGGTACACTATATGGGCAGAAGTATGAGAACATCCCTCCAAATTATTGAGATCAGGTGTTATCAATCAAGGGTACTGTCACCATTACAGCATTCAAAGACAACCTTACAAATAGTTTGGGAAGGCCATTTTCTTTTCCAGCATGACTGTGCCCCTGTGAACACAGCCAGCTCCAAATAGACATGCTCTAAAGAGTTTGGTGTGGAGGAATTTGAGAGGCCATCACAGAGACTCAACCTCTGCCCTACTGAGCACCTTTGGGACAAATTGACATGACAATTGTGAGCCAGAACGTCTGGTCCAACAAATTGTGAGCTGGCCTCACAATTGATCTTGTGGCTAAAAGGGCACACAGTTTCACATACACACTCCAAAATTTTGTGAAAAACCTTCCCAGAAGAGTGGAGGCTATGAAATCAGCACTGGGAAGGGGGAACTCCATATTAACCTCCCTGGCGGTATTCCCGAGTGTAGCTCGGGGTAAGGTTTCAGTACCACAAGCAGTAACCCCGAGCTACACTCGGGAAAACCATGCGGCGCTGCTCTGGGATCTGTTCTTCTCTTACCTTGTCCTGCGCTCCCGCAATGTCCCTCCTGCAGTGTCCCCTGTATTGTCCTCCGGCGAATGCCGGCATCTGTCTTCTGGGTTCCGTTGGGACGTACGGGGACGGAATGGCGGCAAATTTGAAAATGACAAAAAGTGACATTCACTGAAATCCCTAAAATCACATAGTATAACATTACTGTATCAAACCATTTCACATACATTTTGTCCCTACTGCTTTGTCCTGTGCCCTGCCTGCATTTTTACTGTTCTTTCTGCCTGGAAACTGAGAAACGTCCATGGCGTCCAAAAAGCGCCCCTTTAGGTCAAAAGCGGTTTTAGATCAGCTAGAGAACAACGATAGTAAATTAGAACCACTTGCAGAATTGAGTGATAACGATTCGTGGGGAAATTCATCATCAGACCCTGAAACGATTTTGCGACTTTGCTCAGTGATGTGCGAACTTGGCGTTATATTTCAAATTTCAGTGTTTTTGGTTTGATTATATTATTGAATTAAATTTATTATTATATTATTATTTTTATGATTATTTATTAAATTATAATTTATGATTTCGTGTTTCAAATTTTAACATACCCGGGATGTTTACTAGACTCTTGTTCGGACAGATTTCAGTGAGTTATTCCTAAAAATGACACGCCTACAATAAAAAAAATACATATTTCCATTAAAAAAAATGTACCTCATTGAGCACAGAAATATGGACATAATCAGACCACTAGGGAGGTTAATGTTCAAGGTTTTGGAATGGAATGTTCAACAAACTCATATAGGTGTGAATCAGGTGTCCACGAATTGTGTTCACACAGTATAGAATGGAACTTGCACAGATTTGAAAGGTGCAAGTAGGCAGAGAATTATTTAGAGTATAATGATGTTTATCAACTGAGAGATTAAATAGAAAAGAGGGCCCTAAATGTTATTACATTTTTCTAATTTATGAAAACAAGGCAAATGTGGTTTGTTTTTTAAGCTTGCAGATATGCCTAAATTGGGGCAAACAAGAGGTAAATCTGAGATTTATTACATGAAATTTAAAGACACTAGACACTTTCTTTGTTAATGAAAACCAAATGATATACTGTACAAACATGGAAAACATGTAAGTAGATATGCTCAGCCACTGCAATCCAATAATCATGATCTGCGGTTCACAAACTAATAACTAATAAGCGTGTTGTTAGAGCAATACATGCACATTTCCCCATGTTTATCCCTTTAAAGACTCTACAAGTATAGAAAAATACCTGTTGATCTGCTAGAAATGCATTCAGTTCCTTAGTCCTGTTGCAGGCTGACAACACACAGCATTTTGTGGGCTTCGTGGTGTCAGCTCTTGCCTTTTGCTAAACTACTCAAACTCTCCCACTCTCCTCATCTCTACAAAATAGACACTCATTTTTTCTGTAGTTCCTAAGGGAGAATCATGAGAGCAAATTAGACTTGATAACTCAAGAACTGTGAACAGGACAGTTTTTAATATCTGACATGATCAACAGGTATTTTTTCTACTCATCAATAAAAAGATAAACACTTCCATTTGTATATTTAACAGACCAAAAGGTAGAAATTGAGAGGAGTCCTTTGATATGATTTACATGTACTTTAACATTTTAATTCTGGTAAGCACATTCTTTATGAGGTTTAGAACAATGCAATGGAGATGAAAATGCAAAGGCAATGGAAAATGAGGGTAAAGAAGGAGCTTACTGCACATGTTCCAAAACGCATTCTCTGAAACGGGTTACCGCCCCTTTCTCTTGTCACATCTGACGCTGTGCTCAATGCTTCATTGTGGTTACCGAGATATCCCTGGTCTGACTTTATGACTCTCACGGACCGTGCTGCCGCTGGACGACTGGATGTCTCATCAGGCACCATGTACACTACACAATGAGCCTTTTTAACACTTTTATCCTGTAAGTGCAATTCACTAATTGTTCATAATAAATTGTTAATACTACACTTAGAGGCGCCTTCCCTTTCTTTATGTTTATTGCATTAGAGCCTTGTCTCCACTCAAAGAAGAGCTGCCTCAGTGTTATTGCTTCCATCCATCCCATAGCCACAGAGGTTGGGTTCAAACAAGAGCGCCCTATGGAACATATACTTAATGGAAAATGGGGGTACTAGAAAAATGGCACAGTGACACTTGGGACCCCAAGGTAAAAAGTTGAGCACTCCTGGAATTACGTAAATATCCTGATTTTACAGCTTTACATCCTAGTAGGCAATTCAAATAAGTTTTCAGAAAATATTAATTTTAAATTGAAGAGATTATGTTTTTACAGTTCATTGGGAGTGAGGAAATCATTGGGGGTAAACCTCGGATAATAACTGCTGCAGCCTGATGTTCATGTACACAATGAGAACTGCATCATAAAGCTTTGGTCTTGTGACAATTATGCTATAATTATGTCAGCCTATGCCATTATTTGTCTTCAATGTATTTTATTTGCCATACTTACTATAAGTAATTGATGTAATAAATAGGGATGAGCGTGATTTGACTAATTGAATTTCGCTTTGAAATTACTGATTTCGAGAATCAAAACTTACCTACCTGGTGAGATAAAATTAGCTTATTCGGAAGATTTTTTTGTGTATTTAGGGTAGCTTATTTTATTTAATTCAAAGGTTTTTGCACTTGTTTTTTTCCTTTTTTTGTCTGTTTTGACTGTTTACTGTAGCTTTATTATTTTTAATTGTAATTTGTTTTTATGTTTGATTTCAAAATAATAAGCCATATTTTAGAAAAAAGAAATAGGTCCAGAATATTTGGAACTCGCTTCAAAAACCCCTGGGAGCCATTTCACGCCCATTTAACAAACACTAAACCCACTTTTGTTTTATTGATTTTTTTTGTATTAGTGTTGCGCTCAGTGCTGACTATATAGGCTCGGTGAAATTCAAATCATAAATTGTGTACATATCAACACCAATCAAATAATTACACTGAACGTGTGGCCAAAAACCCAAGTGCTGTAAATAAATATTTTGAATAAATTGAGTCTCAAGCTGGGTGACGTCACTTCCGTGTCACGTGAGAGGACGGCTGGTTGCATCTTGCTTGTCTATATGTGCGTACACTCAGTGTTATTGGTGTTTGTAATGCTATCTGAGTGTTATTTTATTCCAATAAATGCTGGTTTAAGCCCCGGTTCACACCGCTACAGACTTCAGATGTGACATGCGATTTACAAATAGCATGTGCAGTCACCGGTCACACCACTACGATTTTAAATAATGTGATTTGTGTGCAATTTCAGCACAATTTCAGGTCTGAAGACTTTATTAAACTTGTGAAGATTTTCACTGATTTCTTGCAATTTGCAGTGCAATTTCAATTATATTCTATGTACACTATATTGCCAAAAGTATTGGAACACCCCTCAAAATATTTGGATTCAGGTGTTCCAATCACCTCCATGGCCACAGGTGTATAAAATTAAGCCCCTAGGCATGCAGACTGCTTCTACAAACATTTGTGAAAGAATGGGCTGCTCTCCGGAGTTCAGTGAATTCCAGCGTGGTATCGTGATAGATTGCCATCTGTGCAATAAGTCCATCCGTGAAATTTCCTTGCTACTAAATATTCCACAGTCAACTGTTAGTGGTATTAAAACAAAGTAGAAGCAACTGGAAACAAAAGTCCATCCGTGAAATTTCCTTGCTACTAAATATTCCACGGTCAACTGTTATAACATAATGGAAGCAACTGGGAACAACAGCGACTCAACCACAAAGTGCTAGGCCACGTAAATCGACAGAGCGGGGTCAGTGCATGCTGAAGTATACAATGCACAGAAGTCACCAACTGTCTGCAGAGTCAACAGCTAAAGACCTCCAAACTTCATGTGGCCTTCAGATTAGCACAACAATAGTGTATAGAAAGCTTCATGGAATGGGTTTCCATGGCCGAGCAGCTGCATCCAAGCCTTACATCACCAAGGCAATGCGAAGCGTCGAATGCAGTGGTGTAAAGCACACTGCCACTGGACGCTAGAGCAGTAGAGACGTGTTCTCTGGAGTGACGAATCATGATTCTCTGTCTGGAAATCTGATGGATGTGTCTGGGTTTGACGGTTGCCAGAAGAACGGTAATTGCCTGACTGCATTGTGCCAAGTGTAAAGTTTGGTGGAGGGGGGATTATGGTGTGCGATTGGTATTCAGGGGTTGGGCTTGGCCCCTTAGTTCTAGTGAAGGGAACTCTTAAGGCATCAGCATACCAAGACATTTTGGACAATTTCATGCTCCCAACTTTGTGTGAACAGTTTGGGGATGGCCCCTTCCTGTTCCAACATGACTGCGCACCAGTGCACAAAACAAGGTCCATAAAGACATGGATTAGTGAGTTTGGGGTGGAGGAACTTGACTGGTCTGCACAGAGTCCTGACCTCAACCTGATAGAACACCTTGAATTAGAGCAGAGACTGTGAGCCAGGCCTTCTTGACTGACATCAGTGCCTGACCTCATAAATGCACTTCTGGAAGAATGGTCAATCATTCCCATAGACAAACTCCTAAACCTTGTGGACAGCCTTCCCAGAAGAGTTGAAGCTGTTATAGCTGCAAAGGGTGGGCCAACTCAATACTGAACCCTACGGACTAAGACTGGGATGCCATCTAAGTTCATGTTCGTGTAAAGGCAGGCCGACCAATACTTTTGGCAATATAGTATATGTGAAATCGCAATAAAACTGCAGAAAAAGTAATGCAAGAGCTACTTTAGGAATCGCGCTACAACAAATTGCAAATGTTAAGACACTGACATTCACATTCATTAGATGCGATTTCAGGTGCAATTTCAATTCCCAAATCTCATCTGAAATCGGGCACGAAGTCACATCATATTTCTATGGCCCTTTCTTAATAGGTGCGATTTCAAGTATTTGAAAAATAGTTGTTGCATTACTTTTTCACCACTTCAGTGTGATTTAACTCTCATAGACTATAAGGTAAATGGCACTGAAATCGCACCTGTGTCTACTTTGAAGTTGCGTTTTAAATGGGACCAAATCACACCACTTTTGAAATCGCATTCTGTGTGAACCAGGCCTAATACTGTTTTACACTATGAGAGACTTGTTTGCATGCTCATCATTTGGGGAGTACTGTGAAATAGAAAAGTCATTGGCGTAGCAGCTTTTAAATGGAAGATCGTACAAGGAGTCTGTTCTAAGCACTTTCAGACCTGTATGAAAATATAGGTCTAGCTCTAAGGTGAGCATTCACTTTGCACAGATATGGAGTACATTCCACTGACTGCTGGAGTAAAAAACTCTTCAGATTAAGAATCACTCAGCACCATTAGAATCAACTTTGGGGATATGAACTGTTATATGTTGCCACATGAACATTTTATTTAGCCACAATGGCAGAAAGTGTGTTTTTTGCACATTATATTGAAATTGCACAGCACCTAATTTTGGGATAAATACCCAGTAGGGTATACCTAATTGAATGTACTAATAGCTAGCACTTATTTTCCTTTGCATTTGCACTTTAGTATTTTTATGAATTACTATGTATAAATCATAGCTGGCTGTTTGTAAAAATCATGTTGGTACCTAGGATTGAGATTTAGTTTATTCAAAATATTTATTTGCAGCACTTTGGTTTTTGGGCACATGTTCAGCGTAATTAGTTGATTGGTGTTAATGTTACATACACAATTTACAGTATGATTTAAATGTCACTTAGCCTATATAGTCAGAACTGAGCACCACACTAATACAAAAAAAATCAATATACTAGTCAATGTCGGGATACATAGAATGATGGCAGCTTTGTTCTAATATTTAAAATGCTGTGGTAGAGCACAAGCCTCATAATCCTAATCCACTCTTATTTTACCCTTCTGATTGACTCTCATGAATTTGGCCAAAATAGTAAAATGTGGCTAAAAACACCCAATCTTAGCTTAAATCTCAAGCAAATGAAAACTTTTTTATCCCTAGTAATAATGAATAAGAGAATTTGAAACGGCCTATAGAGTTTGCAAACTGGTGGCCTAAAATTTTTAGTGTAACAAACAAAATTCTTACCAATTCATTTTAGGGGGACACAATTTTTAATAAAAATTATATGATTGAGTAAAATGTCCCAGCCACCCCAGGGAATATATATATATATATATATATATATACATACATACAGTATGTGTGGTATAGACACAATCTAGTACAATAACAGTATATATATATATATTTATATGGTTGTGATCAAGGTCGACTTAACTGTATCATTCAAACTGGTCATTGTTTGCCATTTCTGTTATTTTTAGTTGCTCGTAACTAGGAACATATCTACTTTGAATGCAGTCTCTTTCTGGAAACAAGCAGGTCACTTAGTGCCAGTAGGCAGCTTGGGATTCATGGACTGGGGGAAATTTGCTTGGGAAGTACACAATAACTATCAGGGAGACAGAACTCGCCAAGAGGCAGATGAAAAAAAAAACAAGATGGATGTAATAGCAGTCTACACAGCAAACATCAAAGATCCTTCGGCAGAAACTTAGGGCATATTCTATCAGCTTTGAGATTGCTGTAAGACTGCTGGACTAAACTTTGATTTGGTACATTTGCTGGGCAGAAAAAAAAAGAGTTTAAATAAACAAAAACATACGAGAAACCAATGTTATAAGCACTGCATTTCTAATAATGTGCGTTGAGATAAATGAATATAAAGTATACTTTTCACAAAGACAGGTCATTTAAAATTCACTTTTCTATAAAATAGCCTAGGCAGTCAAGGGGCCCCATTAGATCTTAAAAACTGCACAGCTTTGTAAATTGTTCATTAATCTTATTGTCATACCTGTAAGCCATTTGGAAACCTCTAGAAGCCTGGCCAAAATACTCCCAGTCAGCAATCCCGTCATCCTGCTTGGACACGAAAACCGTCAGACACTTACCAGCAGTATTACAGGAGTGAAAACCAAAGACGTGGGGATTGCTGACTTGGAGTTTTTTGGCCAAGTTTCTGGGTGGACCCAAATGGCCTACAGGTATGACAATAATGAACATTTTACAAAGCTAAACAGTTTTTAACATCTACTGGAGCACCCTGGCTACATAGGCTTTTTTCCTGGAAAAAGTGAACTTAGCCTTTAAATGGAGAAAATTAGTAGACAAAGGTAATTTGCAGTGTACATCTAAATAGCTAAAGAGGCAGTAGGTTCAAAGCTGTAGGAAGCTGAAACTTTATACAAATTTCAACTCTTTCTGTGAACTTTAAGTTTGGTCCCACCCACTCATTCTTTTCATTTTACCCATTGTCAATAGTCAGCCCTTAAAAAAACACCACTCAAAGAGGTAAAAGGGGTCTGGGTTGTCCTTGACTTTTATAAAAAAAGTCAGTATTTGCAGATGACTTTAACTGCTTATATCTCTAGAGCTACTATATGCACATTTTTCATCATATCCTCAGTTTTAAACTGTTTCTAAAGTTATTTTTTTAAATTAAAATAATAAAAAATAATAAACATGTTATACTTACCTGCACTATGCAATGGTATTTGCCAGAGTGGCCCTGCTTCTTCACTTCTGGGGTCCCCTGGCAGCTCTGTTGGCTCTTCCTCTTCTCTGTCTGCCCTATAGAAAGCCACTTTGTATGGGGGCAGACTTGCGGGCTTGATCCTTAGCTGGGATGTGTGCATCTATTGACACACAGTGCAGCTTACCTCTGCCCCATGCTCTTGGCTCACAGGAGTTGATTGACAGCAGCAGGATGGCTCCTGTTGCTTCCTTAGTCCTTGTGAGAGTGGGGAGAGGGGGTTGAAGAAATTCAGCCATGCACAGCACTGGATCGATTTTGGACTCAGGTAAGTATTTAGGGAAGTGGTTAAGCAAAACAAGCTGTAAAACATTTTTTACCATAATGCAGGAAATGCATTAAGGTAATAACGGTGTTAGCTTTAGAACTACTTTAATTGCCAAGGCTTTTAAAAAGGTTCATTGCCAATTAAAATATAACTTTTGATTTCAACTTGTAGCCAGCTATGTTTTCACATCAACTGCCAAACATTTGAATTCCCATCTCCTTCTTGAACTATGAGTGCATGGGCACAGGGAGCATTCTGTATACCATTTGTGTGCAGGACACCATTCAATATCTCTCCTCCTCCTCATGTAATTGACTCAATGCCTTTAGTAGTTTTTCCTTTAGCTCAACACTGGCATATGCTCACATTTAGAATTTCCACCTACCAGTGAGGTTGGATTGCTGTGAACTGAGCCCCCTCTTTGAAATATATGTGCATTGACTACTTTGGCTATCTTGTTGTTTTTATGGTGACTTACTTACATTGAGTCTTGATGGTTCCCCATTGGTCTACCTATTTGAATATTATGTTTACAAGACCATTGGCTGTTTACTGCATGTACCTGAATTTCCCACCCTAGAGGCAGTGGCTTGACCTTGGCTTACTCGTTTTCACCTCTATGCAACATGCACATGCTGTGAATTTCAGTCTACCCTAATGGCTGATATTATTCTATTAAAGATTAGGAGTGGGTTCCAGTGTACTGATGCTGTTACATGTGCTCATGAAGAAGGATTTCCGAAATGTGTTGCGTCCACGTGTAAACTGTAATTGGAAGCTATGTAAGTTGTGAACCCCACGTGGAGAGTAATTTTTAATGTTATGTAATAGATTTTTCTTTTCCAATCATTGTATTTGACAAAATCAAGGTACAAAGAAAAATGCAAGACTACCACAATGAGGTAATGAGCACTAAAGTAACAGACCTTATAAGCTGTATAAGACCACATGTATGTGCTACATTCCAGTAAAACATGCAAATGGAGATTAGTTTCCTGAGTTTTTGTCCAATACATACTGAATGAATGATAAGCAATGGGGCGGGTGGCTGGGGAATCCCCAAATGCCCTTGTTTCAATAAACAGATAAACAATGTGAACCTTTAAAACTATTGTCTGTCTCCTCAATCAGGGGATAATTAAACTCAGGGAGGCCAAACAATGGCCTTAGGGCCCTTCCTAGCAGGTTGAAGAGCAGAGGTAGAGAAGAAAGGAAGAAAGGGGAAAGAAATGGTAAAAAGCAAGGATAATCCAGCATAATTACATTTTCAGGAGCTCTAAAGGTATTGTGTAATAGATTTTTAATGTATATAATAATTGTTTTTACGGTACTCAGTTTCTCTTCTATATGTCACAAAGTTCATGACTACATATTCTGTTCATATTTGTCTCAACACTGGCATACACTCACATTTAGAAATCTCACCTACCGAAATTAGTAGTTTACCTTATTAAAATACTTTTTTTACCTTAGTTCAAAAAACCAACTATAAAGAAGACATTTGATTTTTTTTTTCTAGCCTGACTGGATGATTATTTCACTGAACTATATTAAGATGTGCTTAAGTCTTTCAACTAGAGTTAGATTTTATTGGATATATCTTTACTTTAAAACTGTAATGACGGAGTTGCTTGTGAGTATTTATGCGCATAATTTAACCCTCAAAAAGACTATAATACTCTGAAAGTACTGTATACATTTGAAGTATGAATATACAAAAGTAAACCTGCACACAATGTACATAATTTAACCATCAAAAACACTATAATACTATGAACGTACTGTTTACATTTTTACAGCTCGAACCTTGCTGTGCTACTGTTAGGCAGGAATTTTAGTTTTAATAATTCTAACTTCATAACTTCTTCACTTTAACATTAAATTATTCTGTTCCTTTTCAAGCTCTTTCAGGTCTTCACAGGTTTTAAATACATACTTGTACATCATCAAAATGTTGCTGGACCCTAAGAAATCAGCTACCATGTGATTAAAAGGGTTAGACGCTAGAATGTAAAAATAAATGACTGTTTCCTATAGTGAAACTGTTATTGGGCCCTCAGGACCCACTAGCTCCATCCAAGTCTGAGATTTGTGCCATTCCAAAAGAATAACACTAAGGCTTGCTGCATTCCTTGCATCTTGGCAGAGATACCTATGAGTACATTTGTTTCATTATGTTTGTATATGTTATTGTGACATATAATGCTCATATGTTTTACTGCCAGATGTATAAACCAGTATACTTTAAATTGAACCCTACATAAAAGAAATATTAAGTTTACCTTTGCTTACTTTTTTTTCAGTCTTCCTGATCCGCTAAGGTTGATATGCAATAGAATAGAAATTTTTCAAGAAAGCTGGCCATATGCTGATCCCTGCTGAACCAGCTGTATTTCAATCAGTGTGTGGCCATCCTGCTTGACAGAATTTGATTGTTTGATTGACTTCTGTTGAATTGCCATGCCATGTTGGAAATTTTTCCTCAATCAGCAGATTCAGCCAATCAATTGCAGCCGCTGTTCAGTGTATTCTAAAGCAATGGGAATTCCTTCATCCGTCTAGTTTGTGTGGATAGAGAACACTAGCAGTATATGGCCAGCTTTAGCAAATTAATGTTTGCATTGAATGTCAGAGGCCAAAAAAGAAACATAGTAAAAACTGTGGCATCCCTTTACATTTGTGGTGGAGAAATGCCACATTCCATTGATGATTAGTGTAATTCCCTTTTTATATAGATGGTCAGTGGAGAAATACCTCCTTACATTAGTGGTCAATGGAATGGTTTTCCCATACGTTAGTGGTCAGCGGAGAAATGCCCCCTAAATCGGTAGTCCATGTAGTACCCTCTTCCCTTGATGGTCAGTTGAGAAACATCCCCTTACATTGGTGGCCAATGGAGAAATATAGTCTACATCCTTGCATTGGTGGTCTGTGTAGAACCTTCTTACACTGATGGTCAGTGGAGAAATACCTCTTTACATTAGTGGACAGTGGAAGGTTTCCCTTATATTGGTGGTCAGTGAAGAAATGTACTCCTACATTGGTGATAGAGACAAACCCCCCTCCTTACATTGGTGGGCATTAGGCAGTTTCCCTTACATTGGTGTTGAGTGGATAAATTCCCCCTTATATTGATGGACAGTGGAAAGGTTTTCCTTATATTGGTGGGCAGTAGGCAGTTGGTGTTGATTGGTTAAATATCCCCTTACATTGGTTTTGAGTGGATAAATCCCCTGTCACATTGATGGGCAGTAGAAAAGTTCCCCTTACACTGGCAGTTAGTGTAGAAGTTACCTCTTTACATGGTCAGTAGAAGGACCATCTTACATTTGTGGTCAGTGGATGAAGAATCCCTTACATTGCAGTGGTCAGTATGGAGGCAATTAAAATACAGTAATTAGCACTGGGAGGAATGTCCCATTACAGACAGTTAAAGGATCATTGTCAGTGGTTAGTTTTCTGAGAGAAGGGTTGGACTGCTGGCTCTGCAGACTGACATGATCTGCTGCTTTAGTGGACCAAACTCAGAATATACAGTAGCCAAAAGATCATCATTTTTGAATGGCAACTGCCATTTTCATTACATCAGGAACTGTATTCTGAAAATGTTTCCTATGTACTTCACTTTTAATGCAACATATATGTATGTTTTTACCAAGTCAATTGTTCATGAAATCGTGGCTCAGGATTTGAACATGAGAAAAAGTGTGTGCAAAACTGGTTCCAAAGAACTTGTCACCTGATCAGAAGGAATACTGTCAACTCGTTTGCCAAGACCTGTTGGCCTGTTTGGAATAAGAGGCTGATTTTTTGACTCAAGTGATCATGGGAGATGAATTCTGGGTGTTTGAGTAAGATCAAAGGTTCAGAATGGCACACACCCACCTCATCTCGCCACAAAAAGCTTGAATGAGCAAATCAAAAGTCAAATCAATGGTTATTGCATTTTTTTTATTCACATGGAACTGTTCATAAGGAATTTGTACCTACTGGTCAAACTGTGAATCAAACATTTTACCTGTTCTTGGTCGCTTAAGACAAAGAGTTTTTTGTCTGCGTCCTGAGATCAGCTCAACTTAGGTCCTTCATCACGACAATGTACCAAGTCACAGTGCTTTTGAAAACATATCACGGTGCTTCCTAATTCACCCTACAGTCCAGACTTGGTTTTTTGTCAAAGATGAAGAAGGGTTTGAAAGGACACCATTTTGGTAGTGTGGATATCCAAAGAGCCACTACACAGACTCTGAATGCCATCCCATTTTAATATTTCCAGGGATGCAGAATGGAAAAATTGCTGAGAGCATTGTGTACACTCACAAAGTGCATAATCTGAAGGACACAATGTTCAAATATATATATATATATATATATATACTGCTAAAAAAAATTAAGGAACACTTTGAAAACACATCAGATCTCAATGGGGAAAAATATCATGCTGGATATCTATACTGATTGGGACTGGGTAATGTGTTAGGAATCGAGCTCTATGGTGCCTGGCAGTGAGCACAGGGCCCACAAGAAGATTTCGGGCCCTCATGAAGTCTATTTCTGATTGTTTGGTCAGAGACATTCACACCAGTGGCCTGCTGAAGGTCATTTTTAGAGATGAGCGAATTATTCAAAAATTCGGTTCGGCTGATTCGCTGAATTCGCCGATTAAATTCGCTTCGTGCCGAATATATTCGCTGCGAATTTAACTTATAAAAAGGGTGTTTCTAGGCTTCAGAGAGCCTTTATATTAGTGCAGAACACTGTACCTTTAATTTAAATGCCCTTGGAGTCTGCTGGGGAAAAGAAATAATACTGTCAGTCAGTATGACATGCAGATGAGTGCCGTCGATCTTAGAATCACCGCACACTTCACTCATTTGGGCAGTCACGGGGCCAAAACCAGAGTGTGGAGCCACAGTGTGGCGGTGGAGGCAGCAGCAATGGGAGGCCATACAGCACCCCATGACAAAATGGAACCCACCAGCAGTGTGAGGAGACCTGAAAGTGGCACATGGCAGAGTGTGGCGATGGAGACAGCAGCAATGGGAGGCCGTACAGGGACCCATGACACACTCTGGACCTGGCAGCAGCATGAGGAGGCGGTACAGGGGCCCATGACAGATTACGGGCCTGGCAGCAGCATGAGGAGTTGGTACGGGGGCCCATGGCAGATTACGGGCCTGGCAGCAGCATGAGGAGGCGGTACAGGGGCCCATGGCAGAGTGGCGGAGCGTAAGCAGCTAAAATTGAAGGCCATACAGAGGCCTATGTTAAAAAGTCCCCCCAGCAGCAGCGTGGGGAGACGACTATCAAGAGTCCAATGGCAGAGTGGCGGAGCAGAAGCAGCTTCAATTGAAGGCCATACACAGGCCTAGGTTAAAAAGCGGAAGCCGTCAGCAGCGTGAGCAGACAACAGAGACACATGGCGCAGGGTGGCGGTGGATGCAGCAGTATTCGGAAGCCAAACACAGGCCTCGGTTAAAAAGCGGAAGCCGTCAGCAGCGTGAGCAGACGACAGAGGCACATGGCGCAGGGTGGCGGTGGAGGCAGCAGCAATGAAAGGCCATACAGCACCCTATCACAAAATGGAACCCACCAACAGTGTAAGGAGACCTGAAAGTGGCACATGGCGCAGGGTGGCGGTGGAGGCAGCAGTATTCGGAAGACATACACAGGACTAGTTTAAAAAGCGGAAGCCGTCAGCAGCGTGAGCAGACGACAGAGGCACATGGCGCAGGGTGGCGGTGGAGGCAGCAGTATTCGGAAGCCATACACAGGCCTAGGTTAAAAAGCGGAAGCCGTCAGCAGCGTGAGCAGACGACAGAGACACATGGCGCAGGGTGGCGGTGGATGCAGCAGTATTCGGAAGCCAAACACAGGCCTCGGTTAAAAAGCGGAAGCCGTCAGCAGCGTGAGCAGACGACAGAGGCACATGGCGCAGGGTGGCGGTGGAGGCAGCAGCAATGGAAGGCCATACAGCACCCTATCACAAAATGGAACCCACCAACAGTGTAAGGAGACCTGAAAGTGGCACATGGCGCAGGGTGGCGGTGGAGGCAGCAGTATTCGGAAGACATACACAGGACTAGTTTAAAAAGCAGAAGCCGTCAGCAGCGTGAGCAGACGACAGAGGCACATGGCGCAGGGTGGCGGTGGAGGCAGCAGTATTCGGAAGCCATACACAGGCCTAGGTTAAAAAGCGGAAGCCGTCAGCAGCGTGAGCAGACGACAGAGGCACATGGCGCAGGGTGGCGGTGGAGGCAGCAGTATTCGGAAACCATACACAGGCCTAGGTTTAAAACTGGAACCCAGCAGCGTGAGCAGACGACAAAGACGCACATGGCAGAGGATGGATCTGGCAGCAGTATGAGAAGGCGGTACAGGGGCCCGTGGCACAGTGTGGTGATGGGGGCTACAGCAACTGGATGCCAGAAAGTGGCTGATAGGGCTATATACTGCATGGAATTATAAAGTTGTAAAGACAGCGGCCTATAAGGCTATACACACTATAACAATCATGACTTGATTGACCATTGGCCTATAAGGCTATACACAGCATGAATATCATGACTTATTCTGAGAGTGATTTGGAAGGCTATATACAAAAAGTAATTCATGAGCTGTCCGGACAGCAGACAATAAGTACATATATACAAATCAATTCATCAGCTGTCCAGCCAGTGGCCTCAAAGGCGACACATATAGAAAGCAATTCATGAGCTGTTCAGACAGCGGCCTCTAAGGCGACAGATATACAAAGCAATTCCCGAGGTGTTCAGGGAGCGGCCTGAACGGCTAGGTTATTAGGTCAGTTGTGTCAGGAACTGGTGGTTTGAAATCCAGACTAATCCACGCCTGATTCATTTTCACAAACGTGAGTCTCTCCACACTTTGGGTGGACAGTCGTGTCCTCCGCGGAGTTACAATACCTCCTGCCGCACTAAACACGCGTTCCGATGCCACGCTACTGGCCGGGCATGACAGCCTTTCAAGGGCAAATTCAGCTAGTTGGGGCCAAAGGTCAAGTTTCGTTGCCCAGTAGTCAAGGGGATTGTCTACCTCGGTTGGCAGGGTGCTGTCCAAGTAGGCCCAAGCCTGTTGTTTGAGGTCCTGCTCCAGGTCCACCTGATGCTGCTGCTGCTGCGGCTGGTTAGTAGTTTCCTCACTGCGCTGGTGAAGAAAGCTACTCATCATCGACTGCAGACTGAGGCAGCCGCTGCTGGTGGAGCTGCCATTGCTCCTACCACCCCACCCCTCCCCTGCTGCCATGGCAGCGGAACGCGAGCGCACAGGGCCCACAGTGTCTGAGGATGGACATTGGCGCAGAAAGGCAGAGACCAACTGACTACATAGGTGGTTTTTATAGTACGTTATTTTGGCCTCCCTCTCAGCAGGTGTGAAAAAGGCCACCATTTTTGAACGGTAGCGAGGGTCCAACAAGGTGGACAGCCAAAAGTCATCCCTCTGTCTGATGGTTATTATTCGGCTGTCGCTACGCAAGCAACCGAGCATGCTATGGGCCATTTGTGCCAAGGAATGCGAGGGACTCCCTGCCTCCATCTCCACAGCATACTGCCACGGTGCGTCTGGGTCCTCTGTCTCCTCCTCCTCCTCTACCAGATGCTCCTGCTCCTCCACTCCTGTCCGCTGAGTGGAAAAACCACCCATTTCACTCAATAATTCCTGAGCACCAATGTCCTCCTCTACCTCCTCCTCTTCTTCCTGTCCTGCCCCCACAGGGGTCATGTGGCGTTGAGATCTGTGCGCCACGTCTACCGCACCCTGACCAGCCATTGTTAACAGCATTTGTTCCAGGACGTGCAACAGAGGAATGACGTCGTTCATCCCATAGTCCTGCCGACTCACGAATAGCGTGGCCTCCTCAAAGGGCCTGAGCAAGCGGCAGGTGTCACGCATGAGCTGCCAATGGCTGACATCTAAGTTACACAGGGGAGTACCTTTATCCGCTTGTAACATCAGGAAATCGGTGATGGCCTTTCGCTGTTCGTAAAGGCGGTCTAACATATGTAGGGTTGAATTCCACCTTGTTGCAACGTCGCAGATCAGGCGATGCTGTGGAATTCCGTTCTGCCGCTGCAGCTCAAGGAGGGTGTGCTTTGCGGTGTAGGAATGGCTGAAATGCATGCAAAGTTTACGTGACATTTTAAGGATGTCTTGCAGTGGGATGGTGGATTTTAGGAACCGCTTGACAACCAGATTGAACACGTGAGCCATGCATGGCGCATGGCACAACCTTCCTTGACGCAGAGCAGACACCATGTTCTTTCCGTTGTCGGTCAACATGGTTCCGATTTTCAGTTTGCGCGGAGACAGCCATCTGTCGATTTCTCTGTTCATTACACTCAGAAGTTCCTCCCCTGTGTGACTACGTTCACCAAGGCATACCAGGTGCAGCACAGCGTGACACCGTTGCGCCCTGCACATGTGATATGCCGGTCGGGTAATGGGACTTGGCACGGGGGTGGCGGCTGAGGACACGGCGGAAGAAGAGGTGGTAGAGGCGGACATCTTTGCTGGACCAAGGACGTGCAAACGTGGAGGCAAAAGCGGCGTGACCTGTCCAAGTTGCTGGTGCGGCTGTGCCGGCACCACGTTCACCCAGTGGGCCGTAAATGACATGTACTGTCCCTGACCGTAGTTACAGCTCCACACGTCGGCGCTGCCGTGCACTTTGGCAGAGACCGACATGCTCAAAGACTGGCCCACCATCTCTTCTACATGTGAATGCAGGGCTGGCACTGCCTTTTTGGCGAAGAAATGCCGGCTTGGCACTCTCCACCGCGGCTCGGCACAAGCCATCATTTCTCGGAAAGGTGCTGAGTCCACCACTTGGAAAGGGAGGGACTGCAGCACCAGCAACTTGGACAGGAGGACGTTCAGCTTCTGCACCGTCGGGTGCGTGCTCGCAAACTGTTGTCTCTTGGAAACGGATTCCAAGAAAGACTGCTGACGGAATCCGTGAAGAGGAGTAGCAGGAGAAGGAGCATCTGAACGAGCGGAAGATGCCAACGAGCGACAACTCCCCTCAGCAGAGGTGTTGGAGCCTTGACTGGCTGATAGAGGGCGATTGACGTCGGGTGACGGAGCAAGTAACGGAGCGGGTGATGGAGCGGGGGCTGGGGCAGGCAGAACCGCCGTATCTTTATCACGGTTTTCCCAGGCCACCGAATGGCGACGCTGCATATGCTGACGCAACGCTGTAGTCCCAACATTGGCCCCCTGGCCACGCTTGACTTTCTGGCCACATAGTCGACATACGGCTACGTTTACTTGCTCGGGCGGCTTGACGAAAAATTGCCACACCGCCGAGTAGGAAACTTTGCCCCCGATACTTCTCACTGGCTGACTGCTACTTCCTCCGTGCACACCGGCACCACTACTGGCCGTGGTGGTAGGCTGCAGTGGAGCTGGTGCTCTACTCCGTGGCCGTTTGGCTCCACTGACACTGCTGCGACCCTGCTGCCTCCTGGGCAACCCACCGACTGTTTTGCTCGCTGCCAAGCTGGCACCCTCTTCTCCTGATGATGCGGAAGCAATAGCCTGATGACGACGAGGCTGCCAAGTGCGATCAGCCTCATCATCATCAATTAGGGTCTCCGCGTCACTACTAGCCCCCTCGGCTGCGTGTGGGTCAGGAGACAGACCTGTCTCTAGACCGGCTACCGAGCCACTCTCCTCGCCAGTACTTCTTCGCCTGGCTGCTGAAGAGGCGGATGTCTCCCCCCGTTCCTGACCGCCCTCTGTTAGCTCTTCCTCACTGTACAGTGGGGCTGAGCCCACAGCATGCGATACTTCGCTTGGTGAGGGAACACCAAAGGACAGGGGCAGGTAGAGGACACGTGATTTCAGTGGGCTTGCTCCCGGGCCATGCCAACTAACGGTTGTGTCTGACGTACCCACCGACCGTTGGCTGTAGGTATCAGAGGTGACCTGGGAAGAGGAAGACGACCGAGTCAACCAATCGATGACGGCAGGGTTGTCGGTGGAGACACGACCGCTGGATGACACCGGGAGCACTGGCCTCTGGCTGCGACTAGTGCTGCCTCGACCCCTTCCTCTGCTGCCACGTCTGCTCGCTCCTGAAACATTGCCTCCTCTGCCACTCCTCTGCATGTTGTCTGACATACTCTTTAATTCAATAAGCACCCCAAAAATAAAACCGGATTTAACTCTTTGAACGTACAATAGTGGTTGTGAAGCAGAAAGTCAGTTTATTTAGCACAATCGGTCAATTGCAGCTTGCCGTTGGCTGGAAACTGTACGTTTATGTCACTGGAATGCACTAATCACCCAAAAAATATTACCGCCACCCGGCGTGTATATGGATTTAACTCTTTGAACGTACAATAGTGGTTGTGAAGCAGAAAGTCAGTTTATTTAGCACAATCGGTCAATTGCCGCTTGCCGTTGGCTGGAAACTGTACGTTTATGTCACTGGAATGCACTAATCACCCAAAAAATATTACTGCCACCCGGCGTGTAAATGGATTTAACTCTTTGAACGTACAATAGTGGTTGTGAAGCAGAAAGTCAGTTTATTTTGCACAATCGGCAAACTGCAGCACCAACTGTGCACGACAGCCACCAAGAAAAAAAAAGGGTGTATGTCACTTTAAATTTTCGATTCTTTGATAGCTGTGGCCCTGAGTAACGATTCTGTGTCCCTGAGTAACGATTCTGTGTCCCTGAGTAACGATTCTGTGTCCCTGAGTAACGATTCTGTGGCCCTAAAGTCTCTGTGGCCCTAACTCTGTCCCTTAATACAGACAGGTCTGTCTCTCTTGAATGACCGGAGGCTAATGGAGAATTCTAAGATGGCCGCGATTTATAGCTCCACCATTACACAGTGCTGGCTGGCTGCTGATTGGCTAATGCGATCACATGTCATGATTCATGACTCATGAATGCATTATGGGTCAGCGCGCCTTGTCTGCGCGCCTTCCCAGAGATCCCCGCCCCATCTTCTCTGTCCATTTTCTCCTGTCGCCACACATGTCGCCGCCATTTTTGGGAAAATTCGATTCGTGCATCCGAAGTTTGCTTATCTTCGGATTCGTCGTGAATAGAATTTTTCCAAATCTTCGGAACGAATTCCACTTCCTCATGTTCAATTCGCTCATCTCTAGTCATTTTGTAGGGCTGTGGCAGTGCTCATCCTGTTCTAAAGGAGCAGATATCAGTCCTGCTGATGGGTTAAGGACCTTCTACGGCCCTTTCCAGCTCTCCTAGAGTAACTTCCTGTCTCCTGGAATCTCCTCCATGCTCTTGAGACTGTGCTGGGAGACACAGCAAACCTTTTGGCAATGGCCTGTATTGATGTGCCATCCTGGAGGAGTTGGACTGCCTGTGCAACCACTGTAGAGTCCAGGTATTGCCTCATGATACCAGTAGTGACATTGACGCTAGCCAAATGCAAAACTAGTGAAAAACAGTCAGAAAAGATGAGTAGGGAAAAAAATATCAGTGGCCTCCACCTGTAAAACCATTCCTGTTTTTGGGGTTGTCTCATTGTTGCCCATCTAGTGCACCTGTTGTTATATTTCCTTACCACCAAAGCAGCTGAAACTGATTAACAACCCTCTCTGCTACTTAGCTGACCAGATCAATATCCCAAGAGTTTAACTGACTTGATGCTATACTCTGAATAAAAAGAGTTCCTTTAATTTATTTGAGCAGTATACATAAAATTGTAATTATACAGAGAACTGCATCTAGCAATTTCAACTATTTATTAAAATTTCCTTTGCAAGCTCAGATATAAATGAATCACTAGGTCTCAAAGTTAAAAGTCAGAAAGCATTACATAAGTACTAATGTCCTGTTAAAATGCCAATGTTAGACTTTCACTATATTGCTTGCATACTCTGCTTTCTTAGATTCCATCAGGGATATCTGGCCTTTAAATTTCATGGTGTTTTGTGTCATATTGTATTCGTTTGTACATAAGAAGGCTTTTAGTGTATAGTATGGCAAAGGAAGCTAAAAATAAGTGCATGTCAGTATTCTATATGTTATCAGTTCTGTTGTCTGTGTATTTCATCATTTTTTATTTATGTTCTATAACGATGACATTTAGTATTATTAGCAGAACAGTGCTGATTTTTTTTTAAAGTGGATCTCCAGCCTCCCTCCTCTTTCCAAGCCTACCTATACCATTTGGTCCAGTGACATCACACACAGGGGCGGACTGACCATTTAGGAACTCGGGAACTGCCCGAGGGCCCTGGGTCAGTAGGGGGCCCCATGAGATTGAGTTTGGGCAAGGACACAGGGGCCCCATGATCCCCTATTGCCCGGGGGCCCCATGAGTTGTCAGTCCACCCCTGATCACACATGACATCACATGTTCTTTTCCTCCTCTTTTTCATACAGATGTGAATGGCTCCAAAACCCTGCTGCTCTATGCAGCATTCTCCTGTATGCCTAGACAAGTGTGCTGACATGCCCTAATTGGGGCGGGTCCAGGACAGTCTAGGCTCAGTAGAAGTGGGTTGAATGATTCTGGGCATCATTTAACTTGGAAGACAGCAGTGGAGGACCTAAGAGAGGTATTTCTTCAGGGTGGTGAGTATTGCAGCGATTCAAACATGCTTTTTTTTATAAGCTGGAGGTCTGATTTAAATGATTTTTTTAAAAAAAATTTTATATTTTTAATTTTTATCATTGTCAGAATGCAAGCATTTTACTTTTCTCCCTTTCTTTATACGTTCATAGTTACAATATCATAAAAATAATTTCACCATTTAACAGTTTGGTTTGTAATTTAAATCTAAAAATAGAAAGGTCTTATAGAAGAAGGTTTTTCTGACATATAATATTTAGACAGATGGGGGAGGAGGAGGGTAACTAAAATGGGAGCACACAGAATCTGGTGCAGCTGTGCACAGTAACCAATCAGCTTCCAGGTTTTATTGTCAATGCCTAACAAGATGAAGTTAGGCTCAGTTCACACAAGCTTTGTCAGCAGGAGTCAGACAGGCATTTGGGAAGTGTTTTTAACGCTGCTCAAATGCCTATGAAAATTTTGCACATGGCAGCACCCAGTGCTGTTCACACTGAAGTGTTAGCATCGTGGCAAAACTGACACCTGGGGGTTTATTTACTAAAGCTAGAGAGTCCAAAATCAGACCCCCTTCTGCATAGAAACCAATCAGCTTCTAACCTCAGCTTGTTCAATGAAGCTTTGGCAATGAAACCTGGAAGCTGATTGGTTTCTATGCAGAAGTGAGTCTGATTTTGCACTCTCCAGCTTTAGTAAATAAACCCCCTGGTGTTAAGTCAAGAGGTGTTGAAGCCTCCCATTCAAGTCTAAGATGCTGCTCCACAAATGCCTGGCAGGCATTTGCGACGTGGTTGTGAGGCGGTTGCGAAGCGTTAATACCATTTAAAATTCATTATAGGCGTTTGTGGTGCGGTTTTAACGCTTGGCAAACGCCTATCAACTGCCTCAAAACGGGGCGTTTGGGGAGCATTTGAGGATTGTCAAAAATGCTTCCCAAACGCCTGTCTAACTCCTGTCAAACGCTATAGGGGCGTTTGGCAAGAGTTAGAAATAAAGTCAAGTGTGAACGAGCCCTTAGAAGCTGATTGGCCACTATGCACAGCCGCACCACATTCTGTGTGCACCAGTTTTAATCAATCTCCCCCATACGTGTCAAAGTATTATAGGCCAGAAAAATCCTCTTCTATTGGAACTTCCTATTTTTAGATTTAGAACTTTAGAGTTCTAAATTCTAAATATAATATTATTATAAATTATTTTGGTAGCATTTTTTGTTGTGAATACATAACTACATTCATTCTTTAGTATTGTTGAGACATTTAGCTTTAGCTTAGTTTAGTGAATAAAGTAAACCCATATCCATTTTTACAATCTCAATAGATGCAAATCATTATTCTGTTTCTGTTATATTTCCTTGCACATGACTGGGAATTAATGTGCACACAGATCCTCCCGTTTTACTAAATGGAATCAAATTTTACTTAGTTTAAATTTTCTTTAGTTTAAATGTTCTGCTCATTTAGTAAATCAACTCTTATGCATGGTATTTATTGTTCTTTCGTTTTTTTCCTTTTAATTTTCCATATTCAGCCATTATTTCTGTGTGTTTTCCTTTTTAGTTTTTCTGTATTTTGTTTGCTTTTGGTGCCTTTTAATGTTTTTTGTTGTTTCCGATCACTATTTACTAAAGACCATTTTACCCTGCCTGTAAATAATGACTTTAAAATACTATGAAGAATTCTGCAGGTTGTTGATCATCAACATGATGGTTTGATGCTTGCATGTAAGTGTCATGGAAAGGGTTAATGAAGGGAGATGACGCAAACCTGCACAAGAGGTTAATGGAAAAATTAGGTTTCCGGAAGGTATTAATGGATGAACTCTGAACTGCATTGATTGGACTGATTTCTTTGTCATCTTTCAGGCAGACAATAAAACCCTATGAGACGTCTCTCAGATTTCATGCTATCTGAGACAGTTATTGACATAAATATCACATAACACTTTGCCGTTGGCCACAGTGACATGGCAACAGTCTCGTCATGATAGCAATGTACTCACTGGCCTGAGCCAAAGCCTGGAACTGATGTTTGGTAATCAGCATAAAGGGAATTATTACAAGAAGACAACACTTCCAATACAGTAGGGAAAATAATTATTTGATCCACTGCAGATTTTGTTAGCCCACATACAAAGAAATGAAGGGTTTAGAATTGTATCATACGTGTATTTTAAATGATATAGACAGAATATCAACCAAAAATCCTGAAAAAAAACACGATACAAATGTAAAACATTGAGTTGCAGTTCAGAGAGTAAAATAAGTATTCGATCCCCAAGCAAAACATGACTTTGTACTTGGTGGAGAAAGCTGTAACTTTTCATAATATTGTATACATATGCCTGTCTGTGTACGTGTGTGTTTGTGTGTACATGTGTATGTGTATCTGTGTACGCGCATGTGTACATGTTTGTACGTGTATGTGTGTGTATGTGTACATATGTGGGTGGTAAAGTAGCTCAATTGCATGGTTTTAATGCCCTCCAACCTCACAGGTGAACAGGCCCTTGGTTCACATCTGGTTCACACTTTTCTGATGATCATCCCTACCGCATGATGCGAAATCTTGCATGGAGCTCCAGACCAAGGGCTATTGATGGTTATTTTGTATTTCTTCCATTTGCGAATAATTACTCAAGCAGTTGTCTCCTCACCAAGCTTCTTGCTGATGGTCCATTCTAGATTTGTGCAGGTCTACAATCTTGTCCCTGACGTCTTTTGACAGCTCTTTGGTCTTGCTCATGATGGTGACGTGGAAGAAAGAGATTCTGTGGACAGGTGTCTTTTATACACATAATTAGAGATGAGCGAATTTCTCAAAAATTCGATTCGGCTGATTCGGCGAATTCCAGTGTGAAATTCGATTCGATGCGAATTTCTTCGCTACGAAGATGACTTATAAAAAGGGTTTCTAGGCTTCAGAGAGCCTTTAAATTAGTGCAGAACACTGTACCTTTAATTTAAATGCCCTTGGAGATGAGGAAAGAGAAGGAGAAGGAGAAGGAGAAGGATGAGAAGAAGGAGAAGGATGAGAAGAAGGAGAAGGAGAAGGATGAGAAGAAGGAGAAGGAGAAGGATGAGAAGAAGGAGAAGGAGAAGGATGAGAAGAAGGAGAAGGATGAGAAGAAGGAGAAGGATGAGAAGAAGGAGAAGGAGAAGGATGAGAAGAAGGAGAAGGATGAGAAGAAGGAGAAGGAGAAGGATGAGAAGATGGAGAAGGAGAAGGATGAGAAGAAGGAGAAGGAGAAGGATGAGAAGAAGGAGAAGGAGAAGGATGAGAAGAAGGAGAAGGATGAGGAGAAGGAGAAGGATGAGGAGAAGGAGAAGGATGAGGAGAAGGAGAAGGATGAGAAGAAGAAGGATGAGAAGAAGGAGAAGGATGAGAAGAAGGAGAAGGATGAGAAGAAGGAGAAGGAGAAGGATGAGAAGAAGGAGAAGGATGAGAAGAAGGAGAAGGATGAGAAGAAGGAGAAGGAGAAGGAGAAGGATGAGAAGAAGGAAAAGGAGAAGGATGAGAAGATGGAGAAGGAGAAGGATGAGAAGGAGAAGGAGAAGGATGAGAAGAAGGAGAAGGAGAAGGATGAGGAGAAGGAGAAGGATGAGAAGAAGGAGAAGGAGAAGGATGAGAAGAAGGAGAAGGAGAAGGATGAGAAGAAGGAGAAGGAGAAGGATGAGAAGAAGGAGAAGGATGAGAAGAAGGAGAAGAAGGATGAGAAGAAGGAGAAGGAGAAGGATGAGAAGAAGGAGAAGGATGAGAAGAAGGAGAAGGATGAGAAGAAGGATGAGAAGAAGGATGAGAAGAAGAAGGATGAGAAGAAGGACAGTTCTGTGACAGTTTCTGTCTATTTCTGACAGTTCTGGGACATTCACTCCATACAGCTGTTTCAACCGCTGTATGGAGGGAATGTCATGGAACTGTCAGAAATAGACTATTAATGACAGTTCTGGGACTGTCCTTCCATGCAGCGGTTGAAACATTGTATGTATTTGTTTCCATAAATGGATCCATTTATGGAAACAAATACATACAATGTTTCAACCGCTGTATGGAAGGACAGTCCCAGAACTGTCATTAATAGTCTATTTCTGACAGTTCTATGACATTCCCTCCATACAGCGGTTGAAACAGCTGTATGGAGTGAATGTCCCAGAACTGTCAGAAATAGACTATTTATGACAGTTCTGGGACATTCACTCCATACAGCGGTTGAAACATTGTATCTATTTTTTTCCATAAATGACATTCTGCAGATACACTTAGAGGAGCGCTGCAGATACACTTTTTGCCGGCTTGGAATTAATCTTATTTTCATCCTACTTCTTCTTCTTCATCCTCATCCTCATAAGAAGAAAAAGAAGAAGTAGGATGAAAATAAGAATAATTCCAAGCCGGCAAAAAGTGTATCTGCAGCGCTCCTCTAAGTGTATCTGCAGAATGTCATTTATGGAAAAAAATAGATACAATGTTTCAACCGCTGTATGGAGTGAATGTCCCAGAACTGTCATAAATAGTCTATTTCTGACAGTTCTGGGACATTCACTCCATACAGCTGTTTCAACCGCTGTATGGAGGGAATGTCATAGAACTGTCAGAAATAGACTATTTATGACAGTTCTGGGACTGTCCTTCCATACAGCGGTTGAAACATTGTATGTATTTGTTTCCATAAATGGATTCATTTATGGAAACAAATACATACAATGTTTCAACCGCTGTATGGAAGGACAGTCCCAGAACTGTCATTAATAGTCTATTTCTGACAGTTCTATGACATTCCCTCCATACAGCGGTTGAAACAGCTGTATGGAGTGAATGTCCCAGAACTGTCGGAAATAGACTATTTATGACAGTTCTGGGACTGTCCTTCCATACAGCGGTTGAAACATTGTATCTATTTTTTTCCATAAATGACATTCTGCAAATACACTTAGAGGAGCGCTGCAGATACACTTTTTGCCGGCTTGGAATTAATCTTATTTTCATCCTACTTCTTCTTCTTCATCCTCATCCTCATAAGAAGAAAAAGAAGAAGTAGGATGAAAATAAGAATAATTCCAAGCCGGCAAAAAGTGTATCTGCAGCGCTCCTCTAAGTGTATCTGCAGAATGTCATTTATGGAAAAAAATAGATACAATGTTTCAACCGCTGTATGGAGTGAATGTCCCAGAACTGTCATAAATAGTCTATTTCTGACAGTTCTGGGACATTCACTCCATACAGCTGTTTCAACCGCTGTATGGAGGGAATGTCATAGAACTGTCAGAAATAGACTATTTATGACAGTTCTGGGACTGTCCTTCCATACAGCGGTTGAAACATTGTATGTATTTGTTTCCATAAATGGATCCATTTATGGAAACAAATACATACAATGTTTCAACCGCTGTATGGAAGGACAGTCCCAGAACTGTCATAAATAGTCTATTTCTGACAGTTCTATGACATTCCCTCCATACAGCGGTTGAAACAGCTGTATGGAGTGAATGTCCCAGAACTGTCAGAAATAGACTATTTATGACAGTTCTGGGACATTCACTCCATACAGCGGTTGAAACATTGTATCTATTTTTTTCCATAAATGACATTCTGCAGATACACTTAGAGGAGCGCTGCAGATACACTTTTTGCCGGCTTGGAATTAATCTTATTTTCATCCTACTTCTTCTTCTTCATCCTCATCCTCATAAGAAGAAAAAGAAGAAGTAGGATGAAAATAAGAATAATTCCAAGCCGGCAAAAAGTGTATCTGCAGCGCTCCTCTAAGTGTATCTGCAGAATGTCATTTATTGAAAAAAATAGATACAATGTTTCAACCGCTGTATGGAGTGAATGTCCCAGAACTGTCATAAATAGTCTATTTCTGACAGTTCTGGGACATTCACTCCATACAGCTGTTTCAACCGCTGTATGGAGGGAATGTCATAGAACTGTCAGAAATAGACTATTTATGACAGTTCTGGGACTGTCCTTCCATACAGCGGTTGAAACATTGTATGTATTTGTTTCCATAAATGGATCCATTTATGGAAACAAATACATACAATGTTTCAACCGCTGTATGGAAGGACAGTCCCAGAACTGTCATTAATAGTCTATTTCTGACAGTTCCATGACATTCCCTCCATACAGCGGTTTCCGGCAAAAAGTGTATGTGCAGAGTTCCTCTATTCTGCAGATACACTTAGAAGAGCTCTGCAGATACACTTAGAGGAGCTCTGCACATACACTTTTTGCCGGCTTGGAATTATTCTTATTTTCATCCTACTTCTTCTTCTTCTTCTTCTTCTTCATCCTCATCCTCATCCTCTTCTTCTTCTTCTGAGGATGAGGATGAGGATGAAGAAGAAGAAGAAGAAGAAGAAGTAGGATGAAAATAAAATTAATTCCAAGCCGGCAAAAAGTGTATGTGCAGAGCTCCTCTAAGTGTATCTGCAGAATAGAGGAACTCTGCACATACACTTTTTGCCGGCTTGCAATTATTCTTATTTTCATCCTACTTCTTCTTCTTCTTCTTCATCCTCTTCTTCTTCTTCTGAGGATGAGGATAAAGAAGAAGAAGAAGAAGAAGAAGTAGGATGAAAATAAGATTAATTCCAAACAGGCAAAAAGTGTATGTGCAGAGCTCCTCTAAGTGTATCTGCAGAATAGAGGAACTCTGCACATACACTTTTTGCCGGCTTGGAATTATTCTTATTTTCATCCTACTGCTTCTTCTTCTTCTTCATCCTCATCCTCATCCTCAGAAGAAGAGGATGAGGATGAGGATGAAGAAGAAGAAGAAGAAGAAGAAGTAGGATGAAAAGAAGAATAATTCCAAGCCGGCAAAAAGTGTATGTGCAGAGTTCCTCTATTTCTGACAGTTCTCTCACAGCTTCTTCACATGTACAGCGGTTGAAACATCTGTATCCTAAATGGAAACTAATAGATACAATTTGTATCTATTAGTTTCCATTTAGGATACAGATGTTTCAACCGCTGTACATGTGAAGAAGCTGTGAGAGAACTGTCAGAAATAGAGGAACTCTGCACATACACTTTTTGCCGGCTTGGAATTATTCTTCTTTTCATCCTACTTCTTCTTCTTCTTCTTCATCCTCATCCTCATCCTCTTCTTCTGAGGATGAAGATGAAGAAGAAGAAGAAGTAGGATGAAAAGAAGAATAATTCCAAGCCGGCAAAAAGTGTATGTGCAGAGTTCCTCTATTTCTGACAGTTCTCTCACAGCTTCTTCACATGAACAGTGGTTGAAACATCTGTATCCTAAATGTAAACTAATAGATACAATGTTTCAACCGCTAAACATGTGTTCCTTCTGTCAGAGAACTGTCAGAAATAGCGGAGCTCACTGCAGGGACACTTTTGCCGGCTGATCGGGAAATTTTCGATTCGCGCACCCGAAGTAGGCAAAATTTCGGTTTCGCCGCGAATCGAATATTTCCTGAAATTCGACTCGAATTCCGGTTCGCCTGGTTCGATTCGCTCATCTCTACACATAATGTTGTTAGGAACACATTCTTAAATTGAGAGGACTAATCTGTGTACCACATGAGCACATAGCCAGTCTGTGGGAGCCACAATTATTGTTGGTTGGTAGGGGATCAAATATTTATTTTACTCACTGAACTGCAACTTCTATTATAACATTTGTATCATGTGTTTTTTCTGGATTTTTGGTTTATATTCTGTCTCTATCATTTAAAATACACCTATGATAAAAATTATAGACCCTTAATTAAGTGGGCAAACTTACAAAATTTGCAGGGGATCAAATAATTATTTTCCCCACCGTATGTGTTCCAGAAAAAGGATAATTTTTTTTAAACCAGTATTAAAACCAAAACCAAAAATGTAGTATATTGTAGACTACTATTTTTTAGATGTAGTGGCTGCACTTCTTTCATTTTTTTTTTGTTTATTCTTGCTAGTGACCAGGCCAGTTAGTATGTTATTTTTCAACTTCTTTTAACAGACCAAGCTGTCCAGCAAAAGTGGCCATTCCCAGCATTTGGCTGTGCTAGATGGCTTCTGATTGGCCAGCGCAGTCCATGTGATGGTGCTGACCAGTTAGAATCCCTATAGTTTATACTGTCAGCACTGCAAGAAGAGGAGAGAAAGCCACAGGGACATGTGAAGCGGTTTTTCATTGTCTGACAGTGGGGGATCATCAATCTGGTACAGCGGGACCGGGGGAGGGGGGGGGGTGGGAAGGGGGTCCAGTGGATGGCTGGAACCACTGAAGGCTGGGTGGAGAAAGCAATGGGAGAGGAAGGGGGAGCTTAAGTCACTGCTGCTGATGTCCACAGTGGGTTTAGGAGCCGAGCTGGTGGAACCTGTCATGCAGCATGCAGGGAGGTTTCCCACACCGCTCCTGTGTGAACTCACGCTCAAAGTCACTATGACAAGCCTGGGTTCACACAGGAGCTGTGTGGGAAACTGCATGAGATTCAGACAGGAATCTCATTGCATTCATGTTCAAATCGCATGCAATTCTTTGCAGTGTGATTTGAAACCATTCATTTTATATAGGCTCAAATCACACTGCAAAGGTATCGGTTTCAATATTGGGAGCATTTGCACGAGTTAGTGCAGCCCTAATATTAACCATAATAATAATATTTTAGTACTACTAATAGTCTGAATTTTTCAATGAAAAACTTATATAACTCTTCAATGAACAATTCCAGTTCAAAAATTGCTTCACAGATCCTTGTGTATACAAATGTAAAATTACAGTTGCTGGGTTACCTTTTGGAAGGAAGTTGACACATACGTTTAGGTTTCTTACTTCTTTTCAATTTATAAAAGTGGGTCCACTAAATGTATTAGTGCCCTGAACTCCGTTATGTCCATAAATGACAAGATTTAAAAATATTATAAACATTCTCCTTTAATACTTTATTCTGTGACTTACCATGGCTTCAGGGATTAAAATAGAAGCGTTTACAGAAAAGTAATGGATCCCGTATTATAGAATGGTTTAAGATCTGCATCCCTGACATTTTTTTCCAATTTTCTGAGCAGCGGCAAAAAGTCAGCCAACTGTGACTTGGCATAAACAGGTTTAACAACCTGCTTCACAAGTAAGGAGAACCTGGAGCAAGGACACTCAATTATTTTCCAAAAGGCCAACTTTCTGTCAACCTCAATTTATAATGTCCAGACAATAAGACTGATTTGCTTCCTTTTGCTGTGCACTGAGCTGTAGACTGAGGACATATAGCTTCACGGGGCACCTCCTTTCTGATTTAAGCAAAAAAGATGCTAAAGAGCTCTTGAAAGAGTTTGCAATGCTAATTAAGTTATACACTGGAAAGAAGGTTTGAAGGCTGAAGCTTCAGTGTGTTGTAATAGGCACTGGTAAGAGGAGCTCTTCAAGAAGGTGCTACATATTGTGAAGGCATTACATTTCAGATTTGGTGAACAGAAATTATTACAACAATGTCAAATAACCCCTAAAGGCTTCTAATCTTGGCTTTTACATTCTGATTCATGCTATTTTTTGAGATGGCTGACCACAAATTTGACAAGACTAGAAGCTCAAAGATAAGTTGGAGCTCCTTGCCGATGGACATACACAACTTTTTCATTAATTTTGATGGGTCAAACTGAAAGTGACACCAACCTTGTAGACACAGAATAAAAGATAGAGAAAACAAGATATGTTTTCAGCCTTCTGAAAATCTTGAAAGAGCTTGTATTTTGCTGATGCTTTGAATATAATCTCCACTTCCCTACCCTTTTTATTGTAACTTAAGGGAGGAAGTTGAGAAGAGTTACTGACTTTGCTTTTTATCTTCTTGTTTGCAGGGTATGTGACCTTAAAAAACTATGTTCTCTGTTATTTGTTTGATGTAAGTATATTAAGAATGTTTTCCTTTATAATTCTTTTTATTCATACATTTCCATTAGGGAAATATCTGCCAATATTGGTCTTAGATAGTGAAACTGCCCAACTACAATGACCAGAAATTAGACGTGCAATTCGTTTAGTTACAAATTGAATTTCTATATTTGGAGATTCAGATGTATCAAAATCTCCAAATCACAATAGTAACCAATTTCAACAAATCCAAAATAAATTATAATGAAAACAACAAATTCATTCGTATTCATTTGTTTCATTTGTTTGCACTCCAGAGTTTTGTAGGTCAAATTACACTGTATTGTTATGATTGGCCAAAGTCGCAAAATAACAAAATTGCAAGCAGGTCACATCAAAGTTGCAAGCAAGTCACATCAAAGCCGCAAGCAAGTCCCATCGAAGGCATAAACAAGTTGCATGGAAATTGCAAGCAAGTCTCCGAAATAACATAAAGACATAACGAATGAATTCCAATCTTCCAGAATAAGTTCTAAAAATATGAATGAATTAATATACAAAATGAATCAGAATATAGGAAACAAATTCCGAAAACGAATCATTCTAACATAACGAATTTGATGGAATGAAATGATTGACTTTAGAAATCAATCCAACCAGAAAATTATAGAAACATACCAATTATAAAAGTTACTAATTTACTTTTTGGGTAAATATTCTAATTTGCAAAATAATATTCTGCAGAAAATCTCTCATTTCTAATGTTTTAAGTTTTAATATGTGAAAAAATGTTACTAATATGGCCTCCATTGGGCTTGTTCAGTAACGCAGCACAAAGAATGGTGTTAATGTGCACAATGCAGTGCCTATTGCATTTAGGTGTCCGTTTATGACACACAGAATAGCTGAGATTCAGAGGATCACAGCTATTCTCTGGTCATTCACAGTTTATAACACCCAGGAGAATATGTTCAGCCCTTCTCTGGAGATCTGTGTTCTCCCTCCAGATTCTCCAGCCCAGAGCTGGAGAATCAGAGGGACCGAAAACTAAGCAGAGATAATTTACCTCTGCTTAGTAAACTGATCTTTTACTGTAATCTCGCAAGATTATAGTAAAATCAGCCGTTTTCCAGAGTTTGTAGACCGTTCTCCAGCGTTTGGAGATCGTTCTCCCTTCGTTCGGAGAACTGCTTCATAAACTGCATTCACAGGAGAACTGTGTTCTCTGAGAATGCTGGAGAACTGAGCAGCGATCTATTACCGCTGGTTCATAAACGGACACCTTAATCCTTTTTATGGTCAGTAAAGCCAGATCAATGAAAAATAAACTCTCATAGGGTATTGTAAATAACTGCACTTGGCACACTTAATGCCGAATAAGTCCATGTATATTATTGCACAATGCTATGATAGACGATATTTTATTATTATTTTCTAAAACAGTTTGTTTTGCACTTGAGGAAGTACAATAACCCACAGCAACCAAATACTTTGCAGTTTACTTTATGATGACCAGTTAAAATAAACATTCGGATTGGATGCTATAGGTTCCTTCCTTCCCTTCACACAGATCTTTAAACTTGTGATTCATCTTTAACCACCTCCCATCCGCCGTACTTTTATAAACGTCTTTGGATGGAAAGAGTGATATCTCAGTCATTGCTGCAGCTGCACCTGGTGCTGCAGCAATGATCAAGGTATCATTTTGTTGGGCAAGTGATTCTGCATAAAGGAAAAGTAATCCAAGCGGCTAACAAGCCTCTGGATTACTTTTACAGGTGAAGAAAGGCGGTCCTACCCCTCTCCTGCTGCTGCCAACTTTGCAGGGGTCTTTTGTGTGATCAGAGAGCCTGGCAAGGATGTGACAGCAGCAACCAGCTCTAGACACACAATGAGAAGAACAGATGTCATTCCTCCCACTGTGTGACGTCAAAAACAGGAAGCAACAAGGATTTTGTCACTTCTTGTTTTGGTTCTTTGTTAACCTGGCCATTACCGGCAAGGGAAACAGCCAATCAATCTGATCTGTGTCTGATCGGCTGCATTGGACCCCAAATCTCTTCATAAAGAAGACCTGTCATGACCCATGCTATTACAAGGGATGTTGTTCATCCCTTGTAATAGCAATAAAGTTGATCATAAAGGTCCCCCATGCATATATAGACGGCGATCACACCACATTTGTGAGGTATCGCCGCATACGTGAGAGCGAGAGCAATCATTTTAGCGCCAGCCCTCCTATTTAACTCTAAACTTGTAAAAGCTTTTAAAGCGTTGTCTGTGGAGATTTTAAGGCACCATTTCACGTGTGGACCGAATTTTAAAGCATGACATGTTTGGTATCTATTTACTCTGGTATTTTTTTTCAGATATTTATTTGTTAAAAAATTTTGAAAACAATTTATACTTTTCCTTCCAATTCACAATTATGTGCCACTTTGTGTTTGTGTATCACATAAAATCCCGATAAAATTAATTAATGTTTTTGGTTGTAACATGACAAAATGTGGAAAATTTCAAAGAGGTATGAATACTTTTTCAAGGCACTGTATATATATATATATATATATATCTATATATATATATATATATATACATTATGTTTGGGGGTTCTCAGTTGTTTTCTAGCAACAAAATGATGTTTTTTTACATGTAGGAGAGAAATGCCAGAATTGGCCTGTACTGGAATTGGTTAATTATGTACATTTTTATTTCTCAAAATATGATGATGACAATGATTATTATTATTACTATCTTGCTGCATTCCAAGCCAATGGAGGGGAAAACTGTTAAAACAGAACTAAAGGTATAATTTTTATTGCATAGTTACATTGGTCCAATGTAAGCATGCATGTGTCATACTTGATGAATCACTGTGGAAGCTGCAAATCACTGTAGTAGCCGGCACTGCTACAGTGATAGCAGTGTTTTTTTGGGCCCTGTGCTGAGCAGCTGTCCTTCTGCAAAGTAACCACAGGGGGTTGCTCGCTCAGTGTCTCCGCTATTCACAGAACACCTTGCATGTTTAAGTGTCCTTTTATCACGCAGCGCTAAAGGACCGCTGCTCAGTTCTCCGGCATTCTCAGAGGAGAGAGTTCTCCTCTGAATGTCTTGTTATGAAGTGGTGTAGATCACTTCTCCGAATGAAGAGAGAAGCGATCTACAAACGCTCTGAATGCTAGAAAATGGCTGCTTCTACTGCAATCTTGCGAAATTACAGTAAGACATCAAATACCGTTTACTAAGCAGCGTTAAATTACCACTGATTCATTTGCGGTTCCTCCGATTCTCCAGCTCTGGGCTGGAGAATCTGGAGGGAGAACACAGATCGCCAGTGAAGGGCTGACATCGCTCCTTCATACACTGGCAGTCTGTGTGCTGAGATGATCAGCGGAGAACATATATTGAGCATTTTCTGGTCAGGTTAGGAGCAGGATGTCACCACCCCATCTTTCCACCTCGTCTAATCCACGAACATCTTGTATTCAATTAAAGAAATACAAGGCATGCTGTGAATAGCAGTGGTGCCAAAGAAGCCTGTGGTTACAATGTAGGAGGGCAGCCTCTCCGACGCAGTGCCCGGAGAATCGCTGCTATCACTGTAGTAGTGCAGTGTTTTGCAACTTTCATAGCAATCACTCAGGTGTGAAATATACATGCTCCAGGCTGGACCACTCTAACTGTGCAATAAAAATCATACCTAGACTTCAGCTTTAAATAGAAAATATCATACAGTGGTTACAAAGTCACATATATAAATTACTTTTATACCCCCTGTTTTAGGAACATATTGAGTACAGTGTAGGTGTTTTTGTTTAAATTATAATCCTAAACTGTTGTGCCAGGGGCGGACTGACCATTTGAAACTCCCACTGCCCGAGGGCCCGGGGTCAGTAGGGGGCCCCATGAGATGCCCCTGCAGCACTGGACTGACAACTCATGGGGCCCCCAGGCAATAGGGGATCATGGGGCCCCTGTGTCCTTGCCCAAACTCAAAAAAATCTATGAAAAAGGTACCAGGGGCATCTTATGGGGCCCCTTACTGACCCGGGCCCTCGGTCAGTGCCCGAGTTTCCAAATGGTCAGTCCGCCCCTGTGCCCCTGGTACCGTTTTCATAGGCTTTTTTGAGTTTGGCAAGGACACAGGGGCCCCATGATCCCCTATTGCCCGGGGGCCCCATGAGTTGTCAGTCCACCCCTGTGTTGTGCTGTCACGTGTCCTCCTTCCCGATCTAAGGGAGTACAGCAGTAGGGGCTGGGATTCCCATCTGACGTATACAAGCTAGCAGAGGGAGGACATATGACCACACAGCAGCGCTGTGCAAAGAACATATTTAACATTAGGCTCCATGCATACGGGGCGTTTTAATAACGCTGGTAGAGTTAGCTGTGTAAAGTCGTGTTAAAAATGCAAGTTTTTCATTTTTATTAGCATTTTTGCATTAGCGTTTAGCCGTGTTTTTCTGCATTCGCATTTTTTTTTTCATTTTTTTACACCAAAAAATATTCTTTTTGCTAAAAAAAAATGCAGTTTGCCACGTTTTGCCACGTTCTTCAGCGTTAGAGCGTTTTTACAGCTAAAAAACTCCTCTACAAACCCACTAGTTATGGGTTTTTTCCAGTCAAAAAACTACCCTGCCAAAAAAACGCTGATTAAAGCCTATGTCTACATGAACACATAAGATAACATGCTTGGGAGTTTACTGGCTGTAGAGAAAAATGCCAAAAGCCAAAAAACAGCAGCTGTAAACACGTCCAGTGTGCTTCAGGACTTATAATTAAAAAAAAAACAAAACTAAACGTACCTAATATGTTACTAAAACAGAGGGGATACAAGTAATTAATATACACTCACTGGCCACTTTATTAGGTACACCTCGCTAGTTCCAAGAAAATCTCCCCCACACCATTACATCACCACCACCAGCCTGAACCATTGATACAAGGCAGGATGGATCCATGCTTTCATGTTGTATAAGTCAATTTATGACCCTATCATCTGAATGTCACAGCAACCAGTCTGTCCATTCTCCTCTGACCTCTGACATCAAGAAGGCACTTTTGTCCACACAACTGCTGCTCACTGAATATTTTCTCTGTAAACTCTAGAGCTGGTTGACCGTGAAAATCCCAGGAGATCAGCAGTGTTTGAAATACTCAGACCAGCCCATCTGGCACCAACAACCATGCCACGTTCAAAGTCACTTAAATCCCCTTTCTTCCCCTTTCTGATGCTGCCTCCCCCCCAAAAAAAATTTTATACTTGGTCCCTGTCCACAATCTTGCAAGATCCACAATGTGTGGGGCACCGGGAGCTACACAATTGCCAACTCTTTGATCAGTCCCCTCTTCTGTGACTGTGCAGAGCAAACTCAATTTATTCCTATGCAAAGGCTGTCTATTTTTGGGGTGCATAAAAGATGGCCTTTTGAAAGAAATATATAGGACTTTTTATGCCCATGTGCAGAAGAAGAAGGCAACTGTCTGTACAGTTTGTAGTGGCAGCTGTGCGTCTTCAACTGAGGGGTGTGAAGAGTGAGTATAAAACTTTGAAGGTTGCCGGGGTGGGGGGGTTACTTAAACAATAACTATACAAACAGATCCTTTAAACAAATTGATTACATGGGGAGCTGCATTTCGGACCACTTTCCATAGGCTTCAAACCGGTTATATTCTCTTTTTGATTAAAAGTATTAATATGATGTCTTTTATACACAATACTATGATATTTTGTAACATTTTACTGTAGTATATTGTATGTATGCAATATATATTGTTGATGGAAGAGAACAAAGGAAGCTAAATCTATGATGGATCAGAAGTGTACATTTCTCTTTAAGTTTTGCAGTAATGTGTTAACCAAAAACATTAGACAGTCTGACTGTCTTCTGTCTGATTGTCTGACATATGACGAGACAACGTTCATATTAAAGATCTGGCTGAGATCTTGTTAATATTTATTGAATGATTCCTCCAAATAGCTCTCTAAATTATTCAACACCATGAACAGGGACATATTCTCCACACTACAGAACAATAAATCTGTCCAGCAGTTCTGTCTTGTTAATGCCACATTGATAGACGAAAATCCATTGAAATGAATTTAATTTAGTGTCACTAATACATTTAACAGATTTTAGTGTATCCAAATGGGTTTGTACATTTCCTTCATCTGTAGGACATACCTTTTATTTGAGTTACTTCTCTTTTCTTTGTTCTAGTCTAGAAAAAATAAACACATCAGTGTTGGGCATAATCCATTTATCACACTTGTGTGACACGTACGAGGAGTAGACATGTGCATGCCAGAATTGTTTGTTTCATTTCAGATGCATTCGTTCATTGAAGAATTTTGCTTTGTCATATTCGTTATGTTGAGCTGATTCATTTTCGGAATTCATTTCACATCTTCGGCATTCGTTTCGTATATTCATAGGACCAGGTGAATTTGAAAAATGTAGCAGTTTTTCCAGAAGATCGTTATCAAATCGAATGGATTTGAATTGGAAGGATTCAATATTTTCAGATGCTAATCCAACCCACCAAGAGAAATGGTATGAGCTAATTAAACAATATCAACTGGTGTCACGTACATCCGAATCAATGAATGGAACTAAATTCATATTCATTCATTATATAAATCCAAATTATCAAATGAATTTGCTTGAGGTGATTGTAGCCGTATTAGTGCATTTGCGACAGAAACAATTGAGTACTGTCCGTGATACTTTTTTTATTTGCACTAACATACAATTTTGAGGACAAGCTTTCGGGGAGTGTCCCCTTCTTCAAGGTCCAAGCAGTACTATACAAATCACAAAGTTTTAGCATTTTAACATTCTGCTAAAACTTTGTGATTTGTACAGTACTGCTTGGACCTTGAAGAAGGGGACACTTCCCGAAAGCTTGTCCTCAAAATTGTATGTTAGTGCAAATAAAAAAAGTATCACGGACAGTACTCAATTGTTTCTGTCAAATGAATTTGAAAATTGAATTCATTTCCCCATGGGCCCGAACTACTATTGCATCTTGTGATGTTATCTGAAAGAAACAAAGGCATTTGTTAATTTTGTTGTAACTTTTTTCAGATTTGTTGACATTCGTTAGTATGTCCATTCAGAGATTTGTAGACATCTGACTCTCCGGAAAAAAATTTTGGTCCGAAAAACAAATTGTAACGAAACGCACATGTCTACTATGAAGCCAGAGATGATGAAGGTGGCCTCTTGCACAATTCCAGTCCAAGCACCCCTGGTTGTGGAGACTGGAACTGCTAAGGCAGTGGAAGGACGCAGGTGCCAGGAAGTTGGACCAGTGAACTTGGGCTTGGAAGTACTAACATCAGATGGGCAAATGTGTGGAGTCAGCTGAGTTTGGTAACAGCCAGATGGATACAAAATTATGAACAGAGTCCAGTTGAGAGGCAAGCAAGGGTTGACAGCTTGCTGGCAGCAAAGTAAAAAATCAGAAGACATAAACTTGGCCAAACGTCCAGGCCAAGGTTCAGTAACACAGATGAGCAGCAGACATGAACAGGTAAGGGTAAACTGGAGAACAGTCAGATGTAGCCGTGCCAGGAAAGGAGTCAATCAAGCTTCTGGAAAACAGATAACAAAGGAATAAGCTGAAAGACCATCCAGCAATGATCCCATGCAGGCTTCAGCTTTAAATAGGCTATCAGGCACTGGGATATGTGGCAGACATGCCTGTGCATCCATGTGTGTGCCATAATGTGTGCGTTTGTATGTGCATGCCCATCTTAGCATGCTTAGTTAAGTTTCTATGCTCTCCAATATGTACACATTTGTGCGTGATGTACATGGAAATGAGCTCGACTTCTCCAATGGCCAATGAGGTTCCTTACAGTGTATAAGTTAGCCTCTTAATGCCAAAGGTAAAACAAACCTAAAGCCTGAGCCCAGTTTTGCAAATTTGGCATGTGTTAGTAAAACTGTATGTATCTTTACAACAACCTAGGATATGTGGGTGAACTGTACTTATTAGGCCTTCATTTCATTGTAAATGTTAATGGATATCTTGTCATTTTGTTTCTTCATCAAATGAAAACTGGCCCAAAATTATATTAAAAAAAACAGTTGTCCTAATTTAGCTATATATTTCTTGCCATTGATAAGACTCACCATCATCAAAAAAGCAACCTAAAATAAATTCTCCTACTCCTGATGTGCATGGGCATATTATTTACATGCAATATGTATGTATTATTTTTTGTCTGTATCTTTAGAAGGGCCCCGAAACAATAGTGCTCACTTTGCCTTAAAGTGTATTTCCACTTTTGCAGCCAAATTGGAATGACACCTACTTTATATTTGTTACATGTCCACAAACACATAGCATAACTTATAAAATATTTACAGTGGGGATCGAAAGTTTGGGCACCCCAGCTAAAAATGTGTATTAATGTGCATAAAGAAGCCAAGGAAAGAGAAAAATCTCCAAAAGGCATCAAATTACAGATTAGACATTCTTATAATATGTCAACAAAAGTTAGATTTTATTTCCATCATTTACACTTTCAAAATAACAGAAAACAAAAAAATGGCGTCTGCAAAAGTTTGGGCACCCTGCAGAGTTAATATCTTGTACTGCCCCCTTTGCAAAGCTGAGACCTGCCAGTGTCATGGATTGTTCTCAATCATCCTCTGGGAAGACCAGGTGATGTCAATCTCAAAGGTTTTAAATGCCCAGACTCATCTGACCTTGCCCCAACAATCAGCACCATGGGTTCTTCTAAGCAGTTGTCTAGAAAACTGAAACTGAAAATAGTTGATGCTCACAAAGCTGGAGAAGGCTATAAGAAGATAGCAAAGCGTTTTCAGATGTCAATATCCTCTGTTCAGAATGTAATTAAGAAATGGCAGTCATCAGGAACAGTGGAAGTTAAAGCAAGATCTGAAAGACCAAGAAAAATATCAGACAGAACAGCTCACAGGATTGTGAGAAAAACAATTCAAAACCCACGTTTGACTGCACGATCCCTCCAGAAAGATCTGGCAGACACTGGAGTTGTGGTACACTATTCCACTATAAAGAGATACTTGTACAAATATGGTCTTCATGGAAGAGTCATCAGAAGAAAACCTCTTCTACGTCCTCACCACAAAAATCATCGTTTGAACTTTGCAAATGAACATATAGACAAGCCTGATGCATTTTGGAAACAAGTTCTGTGGACCGATGAGGTTAAAATTTAAATTTTGGCCGGAATGAGTAAAGGTACGTTTGGAGAAGAAGGGGCACAGAATTTAATGAAAAGATCCCCTGTCCAACTGTTAAGCATGGGGTTGGATCAATCATGCTTCGGGGTTGTGTTGCAGCCAGTGGTACAGGGAACATCTCACGAGTAGAAGGAAAAATGGATTCAATAAAATTTCAGCAAATTTTGGATGGTAACTTGATGCCATCTGTGAAAAAGCTGAAGTTAAAGAGAGGGGATGGCTTCTACAAATGGATAATGATCCTAAACACACCTCGAAATCCACGGGGGATTACATCAAGAGGCGTAAACTGAAGGTTTTGCCATGGCCTTCACAATCTCCTGACCTCAACATAATTGAAAATCTATGGATAGACCTTAAAAGAGCAGTGCATGACAGACAGCCCAGAAATCTCAAAGAGCTGGAAGACTTTTGTAAGGAAGAATGGGCAAAGATACCTCAAACAAGAATTGAAAGACTCTTGGCTGGCTACAAAAAGCGTTTACAAGCTGTGATACTTGCCAAAGGGGGCAGTACAAGATATTAACTCTGCAGGGTGCCCAAACTTTTGCAGACACCATTTTGTTTGTTTTCTGTTATTTTGAAAGTGTAAATGATGGAAATAAAATCTAACTTTTGTTGACATATTATAAGAATGTCTAATCTGTAATTTGATGCCTTTTGGAGATTTTTCCATCTTTCCTTGGCTTCTTTATGCACATTAATAAAAATTTTTAGCTGGGGTGCCCAAACTTTTAATCCCCACTGTAAATTGCAGCTTACAATTTTGGATGCTCTTTTCTGGACCTTCCAACAGACATAATTAAACCTGCCTATACTGTGCAGGCAGATCTTCATGATCAATTGTAACTAGATTTGAATACTGTCTGTCCTAACAAAGGGTTAAAGGTGTAGAGGCTGGGCTTTTTGCATTGTTTGTAAATGAGCGCAGACCTGGGGCAGGCTCACTCAAAAATCGTTAAAATGTGCAGCCACACATAATACCTGTGACGATCGCGACGTCAGATCCCCAGCCCTTCACACCAAACTCATGATCGAAGGACTAGCATGACATGCCATGCCCAGCTGCACCCTGCACAAATATTTTCCAGCTCACTGAACCACAGTCTGTGTACCAGCAGCCTGGAAGTAATTATTACTGGGTCAGGTTAATTACGCAATTAACTCTTCACACTGCCACCACCTCCTTTTTGTATAGAGAAAGAGGAAACTCGGCAATATCAGCAATAACACTAAGATGGTTGAAATAATCGCCTGCATACCACTGTCACCGCAGGCAGGTTATACAGAGGGTTAAACACACATAATAACACTCTTCAGCGGCAAGAATTCGTAATTTGCATTAAGAGCTTTAGAAACAGTTCAGCACTTTCAGAAAGTAAGATTTATTAATAAAAGGTCAAAAGGGTGCGATAATAATATTTACAGAAAAAAGATGTAACCAATATATATATATATAAATATACAGAGAACAATAGCACAGCAAAGAGATAACAGAAAGGAGTTTAAAGGGTTAAAGTACTTGCCAATCAGCCTTGGTTTAAGCAGTTTCTCCAAAAATACTGTATTAATATGAGAATAGACAAGATAGCATATAGAGCATATACAACTATAGATCACAGTCAGAACATAGACATGACATGTCGTCTCCGTTTCACAGACGGGACTTATTGTAAACTGTAATACAAGGCAATGTGTAGTACAACGGTTTAAGCAGTTTCAAGTCTTATGAGTTCAAAAAGGATTTCTTGTCTCTCACTCATTTTCGATGTTAAATGGGAGACTCTTCTTTCTCTCACACACACAACTCCAAACATAACAGCCCTTTTTCTAGGATCTCAGCAGGGTGTCTCTTTGGAGTAGTAAACCAATCGTCTCCTTTTGGGGAGGGGAGTGTAGGTGGAGACTTGAGTTATACCCAGAAACTCTCATAGCTGCTATTAACCTCCCTGGCGGTATGATTATGTTAGATTTTTGGTGCTGAAAGCGGTACCATTATTTTGCATGGAAATTTGGCATTTTATATTGTAGGCCTGTAATTCTTAGGAATAACTCACTGAAATCTGTCCTAACAAGAGTCTAGTAAAAATTCCGGGTAGGATAAAACTTGAAACACAAAATCATAAATGATAATTTAATAAATAATCATAAAAAATAATAATATAATAATAATAAATGTAATTCAATAATATAATCAAACCAAAAACACTGAAATTTGAAATATAGCGCCAAGTTCGCACATCATTGAGCAAAGTCTCAAAATCGTTTTCAGTGTCTGATGATGAATTTCCCTACGCATCATTATCACTCAATTCTGCAAGTGGTTCTGATTTACTATCGTTGTTCTCTAGCTGGTCTAAAACCGCTTTTGACCTAAAGGGACACTTTTTGGACGCCATGGACGTTTCTCAGTTTCCAGGCAGATAGAACAGTAAAAATGCAGGCAGGGCACAGGATAAAGCACTAGGGACAAAATGTATATGAAATGGTTTGATACAGTAGTGTTTTACTATGTGATTTTAGTGATTTTAGTGAATGTCACTTTTTGTCATTTTCAAATTTCCCGCCGTTCCGTCCCCCATACGTCCCTATGCTCGCAGGGGATGGAACCCAGAAGACAGATGCCGGCATCCACCAGAATATATTGCCGGAGACACTGCAGGAGGGACATTGCGGGAGCGCAGGACAAGGTAAATGATCGAGGAATCGCGGAGCAGCGCCGCATGGTATTCCCAAGTGTAGCTCGGGGTTACCGCTTGTGGTACTGAAACTTTACCCCGAGCTACACATGGGAATACCGCCAGGGAGGCTATGATTCATAACTCGGTCTAGGGGCATTTTCCAGCCTGGCCACTAGTATATTAATATTCAGCCGCAGCTGCGGAATGGTTAGAGATAAAACATTAAGATGAAAAAAACACTCTCCCAAATTAATTAATTACAATTCCCCACAGCACCACCAACACCTTCACCCCCAAAGATGTATAAAAATCAAAACACAGAAAATGCTGTACAATAAACCCTCAAAAACTATGTATAGTCCAAAACCCACAAGTCCAATCTTTAAATCAACTTCTTCTTGTGTTCAAAAATTCCTCCTTTAATGTACCTCAAACAGAAAAAATATTCACATAGTGCATTATCCTTTTATATGTATCCAAATAATAGTGACTTTATTAAAGTGAATACCCAATCACATAAATCAGTGAAAAAAGTGAACAAATTGAAAAAAATGAGAAAACTGTGAAGCCAAAAAAATTGAAGTGAAAAGCCACGTGAATGTGAATCACTCTTCAGTGCTTTCATCCAACCAGCACTGTGACACTTCTAAATAAAAGAATGCATACCCTTACCAATATTCAAAAAAAGAGAAGCTTTTTCATATATCTTTTCCCCAAGGGGAGGTGGGAGACAGTCCTCCTATTGATCTTTACTCCATATAGCCTTCAAATCACCACCAAGATTCATCAGCCTTGAAGCTCCATATATCCAAAATATAAGCATACAGGAAACACAAATAGCATAATACCGCCAGAACCAATCTTAAAAGGTAACTTTAATTAAGGTGCTCACATTTTGACAATATAAAAACCGCTTTAAAAGTATTAAATGTTTAGCAGCAAACCAGGAAGTGTCCAAAGGAAAATCAGACGATCCCCTTTGGACACTTCCTGGTTTGCTGCTAAACATTTAATACTTTTAAAGCGGTTTTTATATTGTCAAAATGTGAGCACCTTAATTAAAGTTACCTTTTAAGATTGGTTCTGGCGGTATTATGCTATTTGTGTTTCCTGTATGCTTATATTTTGGATATATGGAGCTTCAAGGCTGATGAATCTTGGTGGTGATTTGAAGGCTATATGGAGTAAAGATCAATAGGAGGACTGTCTCCCACCTCCCCTTGGGGAAAAGATATATGAAAAAGCTTCTCTTTTTTTGAATATTGGTAAGGGTATGCATTCTTTTATTTAGAAGTGTCACAGTGCTGGTTGGATGAAAGCACTGAAGAGTGATTCACATTCACGTGGCTTTTCACTTCAATTTTTTTGGCTTCACAGTTTTCTCATTTTTTTCAATTTGTTCACTTTTTTCACTGATTTATGTGATTGGGTATTCACTTTAATAAAGTCACTATTATTTGGATACATATAAAAGGATAATGCACTATGTGAATATTTTTTTCTGTTTGAGGTACATTAAAGGAGGAATTTTTGAACACAAGAAGAAGTTGATTTAAAGATTGGACTTGTGGGTTTTGGACTATACATAGTTTTTGAGGGTTTATTGTACATCATTTTCTGTGTTTTGATAGAGATAAAACATGTCATATACACTTGGATTGTTCAGGAGATATACTTTTCTGCTTTTCTATGTATGCCAGTTAAGGGGTGTAACATACCAGGAGAATGGTCACAAATTGAGCCTTCCGAATATGGGCTTTTAGGTAATTTTGGGTGTTTAGGTAATTATGTCCTACATGAAGATATCAACTTATATGAAAAAGTGAGTTTTTAAAAGTAAGTCTGTCTTTACGGCCCCTTGGAAGGTCTTTTGAAGTTCAGTGAGGGACTTGGTTTATACTTTTACGATATGCCAGATTGCACAGTTTCTTAGACAGCTAGGCCCCAGCTCCCTTGGGGGTTTTATAGCTCGGAGCTCCCAGCTGTGTTTTGGCTGCCTGTGATCTCTGCCAACACACACCGACCACATGTCACTCAACAGAGAGGGAGGGGGGGATGATCAAAGAGGGGGAGAAGGGTCTACAAGATGGAGGGTTGGAGCAAAATGGTTGAACCGCGTCCATCTCTGTATGCTTGCTACAATACCTTCTGCTGAGAAATATCTAAAAGGTAAACAATATTTAAGAATGTTGGATTTTTCTCAATTAAGACTACTAATGGAAATTCTGGTGGAAATACACTTCAAGAGAGGACAATTAACTCAAATTGTCTGTCACGGGGATCATGCGATTGGTAGTCTATTCTTTCAGATAATGGTGGAGGTTTATATAAGAAGTTACTTGAAAAAGAAGTTCTCTGGATACGCAAACATGTTATTCAAACACCCTCTGGGCTTAACCATCGACGGGATCATGATCTGTTTCCACACTAAATCTTTAAAAGTACTATGTATATGGTTTGAGGAAGCTGCTATTGATTGAGGATTGGGATGGCACATTCTGTATTATTTTGAACATTTTATACACAGGATAATATTGTTATACATTAAATTGTAATGTCATATTGTAAAAACACTGGTGTTGATTTACTAAAGGCAAATAAACAAGTGCAGTCGCGCCAGAGCTTAGCAAATGAGATAAAGCTTCACTTTACAAAGAATACCCAATAACGCTCAAGTAAAATAAAAAAAAACAAAACAAAAAAAAACCTCAGCATTTTTGCTTGCCCTTGATTGGATGATGGAAGTCAGCAGAGCTTCCTCCCATTTACTAAGCTCTGGAGCTACTGCACTTCCAAAGTGCACAATCTATTTGCCTTTAGTAAATCAACTCCAATGTGTCTATGGATTATGTAAAGTTATTATTAATGCTGTCATCTTTGTTACATATTTTTGCTGCATCTCTGTTGCATTTTTGTTTTTATACATATTGATTTTTAAAATATCAGATTTTAGATAATTGTTTACACACAACAGGGGTTAGTGCCACCTAAACGAGTTAATATTGTCTGCCCCGTCTCATTGGGGATTAAGCAGGTATTTCTGTGTGTTAACATTCAGTAAGAGTCAACTACAACTTAGGATGCATTCTGGCTGAAACATGATAGCTGACTATGGCGTTTATTTACTAAAGGCAAAGAGACTGTGCACCATACAAGGTGCAGTTGAACTCTGCAAGTGTAGTTGCTCCAGAGCTTTGTAAATGAGATAAAGACTCCCTTTGCAAGGAATACCCAATCACATGCAAGGAAAATTGGAAAAAAAAGCACTCTTGCCTGCTTATGATTTGATGATGCAAGTCAGCAGAGCTTTTGCTCATTTATTAAGCTCTGGAGCAACTGCTCTTGCAGAGTTCTACTGCACTTTGCAAAGTGCACAGTCTATTTGCCTTTAGCAAATCAACCCCTATGTCTTTTCTAATGTGTTTGCCTTATTTTCAGCAAAGCATCCTGGAGAGGAGTGCAGAGTGCAGGACTTGCACTTTCATTCTTGGATATACGGACAGACGCAGGTCCCTCCATGCACTGGCTTCTCCCTGTGTGGTCTATTTGACAGCCATATTGAGCAGATATATGGTTTCCCTTTACTGGGAGCCCGTTCTGCCAGCTCTCAATTATTACTCTGAGAGTGAAAGTTGTCAGTGACAGTGCAGTCAGCCCGGAAGCCCACACTCCTGGCATAAAAGAGCAACACACAGAATAAGGCTCACCCCATGCTAACAACTTTATGTATACAAGTGATGAGCAGGGGCAGACTGACCATTTAGCCACTCGGGCACTGCCCGAGGGCCTAGGGTCAGTAGGGGCCCCATGAGATGTCCCTGGTAAGTTCATAGGACTTTTTGGGTGTGGTTTGAGTGTGGGCAAGGACACAGGGCCCCCATGATTTCCTATTGCCGGGGGCCCCATGAGTTTTCAGTCCGCCCCTGGTGATGAGCCAAGCAACCCTAGGTTTGGTTCAGCTGGGGTTCGCCAAACTTCAGAGAGGTTCAGATGCCAAACCCAAACCTCAATAAAATCAAAGGGATCCAAATCTGTGAAATTAAAAATGTCTATTTTCTGTCATTTTTTTTGTGTACGGACCAAACCTTGAACACATCCCTAACATATACAGCCAGCAGAATACGTAGCAACAATATGCTACTTTTCTCTACTTTAACAAACTGCATTGCTCCACATGTTCTACAAGGTAGTTTATGTGGAACCAGACAGCTAGAATCAGTTAGTTAGCCATTAGACCAGCCTTTCTCTACCTTTTCAACAAAGAGGAACCCTGGAAATACCTTTCCTGTCTCAGGGATTCGCTGCTAAAAGTACAACACATAATACATTAGCGTGATGGTCACCGGAAAGAAGGATCCATTGGGAGGAATAACCCCTTTACAGAAACTTAATATCAATAGTGTCAGTGGGAGCTTATCTAAGAGGCAGACATTGCTCATTGCTCAAAGAACCCCTAGCAACCTCTGGAAGAACCCTAGGGTTGCTGGTTGACAAACCCTGCATTAGGAAATTATATGTTTTTTTTAATTCCTCCGACAACTAGATGGCTACACTGCAGATCACAGGGAGTGAAAGTGCCCTGGAGAGGCAAAAATCTCATAATCAAGGGCAATGAAGTAAGTATGATGTTTACCATTACGCCCACTTTGCCCAAGTCCAGGGAAGCCCCATTTCTAGAGTTATTCCTCAAAGTATATGAAAAGGCAAAACATTTTTCTTTTCATTTTTGGTAGAATAGAGAACGATTAGAACCCCTGAGTTGCATGCAATGATTATATGCTTCTTCATAAGAAAATGCATTCCTTTTCCATCAAATTAGTAAAATAGGAATTTATGTGTAGTAGCTTTATTGTTTCTCAGATGCTGTGTCTGCCTGTAGACTAGCACGTTTATTTTTAGTTATCCATTTTTTTTTAAAATTTGCATAGCAACAAAACTGAAAAGCTACAATATAGACAGCAGCATGTGATAAACTGTAGGAAGTAATCAATATTAATGCAAGAAAATTAATATGTGATGCCCTCAATAGTTTGTAGAACAAAAAAGTATTTTTAGTTTTCATACTAAAAATACCAATGTGTGCAACTTTAGTGTAGACAGGCAGATATCTCTTAGATAATGACACGTGTTTTTATTTTAAACTGCTTTTTTATTGAAAAAAATGTAACGTACAACCATATACCATATTGAGTGCAATACACAGGGGTTTATTTATTAAAGCTGGAGAGTGCAAAATGCGTCTCACTTTTGCATACGCACCAATCAGCTTCCAGGTTTTATCACCAAAGCTTCATTGAACAAGATGAGGTTAGAACGTGTTTGGTTTCTATGCAGAATTGAGCCTGATTTTGCACTCTCCAGCTTTAGTAAATAAACCCCATACTGTATAAGTATAAAAATATAGCAACCGTGTCCATGTAGCGCCCTCTAGTGAAAGGATTTGCTGTTTTGTTACTTAGAGGATGGGTAGCAGCCTGGGATGAGTCAGTCTGGGAATGAGGTAGAGTGAGTTCACCTCAAGCAGGCTGGGAGGCACTACAGGTCAGAGTTTATGGAGCCCTCCAACCCTTCCAGAAACTACAAGAACTTTCTGGAAGATGGGTGGAGGAGAGGAGGAGGCCCAGATTTGCATGTTTAGGGGAACTTGTCCAATCCCCAGGCAGGAGGCCGAGCATGTCGGCTAAGGGCAACCCTTAAATGTGGCAGACCCTGTGCAGCAAGGGAGTTGCTGAGAGGAGGCTGGAGTGTGGAAATGGGGAGGGGGCCCCAAGGAGGGGAGCCTACCTGCAAGTGGGATACTAGAAAGAACCACTGCCCAAAGTCTCCTTGGGAGGACATCTTGTGCAGCAGTCCAGCGTAAGGCCTGAAAGCAGCTACCAACTCATCAAGCTAATATGACAGGACAGTGTGAGTACTCCTACACCCCCTGGAGAGTGCCAGTCAGTTCTGCTCATTAGTGCCCTTCAGTGCTGCATATTAGTGCACATCAGTGTCACCCAGGGGCGGACTGACCATATGGAAACTTGGGCACTGCCCGAGGGCCCGGGGTCAGTAGGGGGCCCCATAAGATGCCCCTGGTACCTTTTTCATAGGCTTTTTAAAGTTTGGGCAAGGACACAGGGGCCCCATGATCCCCTATTGCCCGGGGGCCCCATGAGTTGTCAGTCCGTACCTGGTGTCACCTATCAGTGCACATCAGTGCCACCTATCAGTGCAGCCTCATCAGTGCCCATCAGTGCAGCCTCGTCAGTGCCCATCAGTGCAGCTTCATCAGTGATCATCAAGGCAGTCTATCAGTGCCCATCAGTGCAGCCTCATCAGTGCCCATCAGTGCAGCCTCATCAGTGCCCATCAGTGCAGTCTCATCAGTGGACATCAGTGCAGCCTCAACAGCGCACATCAGTGAAGGAGGAAAAGTACCTGTTTGCAAAATTTTATAATGAAATCTAAGAAAAACATTTTTTATTTAAAAATGTTTGGTTTGTTTAGCAAAAAATAAAACACCCCGTGGTTATTAAATACCAAAAAAGAAAGCTCTATTTGTATGAAAAACGATAAATATTTTTTATGGGTACAGTGTTGCATAACCGCACAATTGTCATTCAAAGTGCAGCGCTGAAAGCTGAAAATTGGCCTGGGCAGGAAGGGGGTAAAAGTGTCCGGTAGGCAAGTGGTTAAACATTCCCTTGTCTCAAAAGCCACCTCCTGCCATGTACAGTACACATTCTTCTACATGCTGCAAATCTGCTTGGGATAGTAGAGGTTCTGCTGTACGTTTGGGCTGCGTGGATGTTAGCGCCACAGATCTCATAGACCCCAGTGCTGAGCTCCGTCTCCCGCTCCCCCTTACCTTTTGCAAAACAGAGCTTGTACCTATGTGTCTTGTGAATGGTAAGGAAGAGAGGAAGGCGGAGATGGTGACAGAGAAGAGGGTGGGGACATGACCATGAGACCTTCAGTCCTTGAATCTGAGGGAAATGGAAGTACCACAGGAATTTACTAATCCCAGCATGTAAACAAGAAGATTTGCAGGATGTAAAACAAAGCATCCATGACGGGAGGTGGCTTTTGATGAAAAGGACTGTTTACTTGCTTTTGCTTTAACATTGGTAACGTTATTGTGCTCGGAGTTGGGCTTTAAACTTTAGAAGCTCCCTGTAGTATCATTTAACCACCGGCAAAACCTTATCAATTCCCTAAAAGGTAAAGCAAATTCATATTCCATGCAACTTCTAGAACTTTGATGTCTATCCCTCCAGCAGACACCTTTTCATCTTCAAAACCAGTATATGATAATCGCTTTCCATAAATACTCAGACTTTATGTGTACGTTATTGACTTTCATCTGCTTCTGCACTATTCATATGCATTATACATAATGAAGAGTGATAACAGAGGAAGGAGCCAGTGGGGGGACAGAGAAAAGGAGAAAGATTTGGGAGGAGAGCAGGATAATGGGATAGAGTTAGAGAGGTTCGTGTCTGAGTGTGAAGTTGTACATTTCTATGCAATTATCTTTGATTTTGTTACCCTTTTATTTAAAACAGCAGATCTAATTTCAGATAAAAGATAGACAAGATTGCCACGTGTTACATGCTTATCAGCATACAGGGGAAGGAAAAGCAAGTGAGGCAAGCACAGTGAAAACACAATGATAAAGAGGATCAAAGATTAAAATGGGAAAATTAGGAAGATAACAGAGAGTTGGCAAAGAGACAAAACTAGAGACATTTTGAATTAGTACAGTGAAAAAAATTGTTTCAGAGAAACTTTCTAATGGACACACAACAAAACTCAGGTGTTTCTGGTACAGCCATTATATTAAAGGATAAATCTAACAAGTACCATGTTATTTTTTAAAAATAATACTTAACCGTTGAAACTACTGTATTAGATTGCAAATTGTATAAGTGAAAAAAAATACTAAGAAACATTAGATGAATTATGCACCCACACCAAATTTTTATTGTAAACTAGACAAAATATATACACAATGCGCTGATCCCCATGCACCATCTATGCTGGTATTAAGGGTACATCAGTGCCTCAAGGGTTAAGTGCACTTGGTCTCCACAGCTCTCAGATAGTTCCTCCTGGGGGTAGGAGCACATCTAGATCAGCACAAAAGAAAAAGACAGAGAGAGAGCGCAGGATTGCCCTAGTGCAGTGTTTCTCAACTCCAGTGCTCATGGACCCCCAACAGGTCATGTTTTCAGGATTTCCCTCAGATGAAACAGCTGTGGTAATTACTAAGGCAGTGAAACTGATCAAATCACCTGTGCAAAATAATGGAAATCCTGAAAACATGACCTGTTGGGGGTCCATGAGGACTGGAATTGAGAAACACTGCCCTAGTGTAAGGCCATACAATGATCAAATTGCAGGCACATTAAAATAGTCTAGCTGCCCCTCCTGGTCCATGGTTACATAGTTAGTCTGGCTGAAAAAAGACAAAAGTCCATCCAGTTCAACCATAAAAAAAAAAAAGTTATAATCCTATACCCACAGTTGTTCCAGTGTAAGGCAAAAAAACCCAGCGAGGCATGATCCAATTTGCTCCTGCAGGGAAAAAATTCCTTCCTGGTCCATGGTCCCACTGTCCATAGAGGAGGACCATGCCAGCTGTCAAGCTCAAAGCTGTATGAACCCAGAACATCGCCGACACAACCCTGTAAGCAGGGCCCAGTGTGCATGCGCAGACGGGGATGGAATGTGCGTCACTCACAGACGGGAATGGAACCTCTAGCAGGAGGGGAAATTGGCTGAGACATTGGCTCCTGCTGCTGTCAATCACAGCCAGTGAGCCAATGAGGAGAGAGCAGAGGTGTGACCGAGCCATGCCTCTATGTGCCTTATGGACACATAGAGCAGCAGCTCAGGGATAAGCATGCAGCAGTGCCCCCAGACATGTTTATTAAAAAAACAAAAAACAAGCTTTAGTGTCATTTGAAAGGGAACCCAACCCAAAAAAGTCAAGCAGGCTAGAGGTAATCTCCTAATAATGCAGATGTTGGATACTTAAGCAACCTCAAGCTCATTTACATAATACAGACCTAATAGTCAAAGATTAATATTTTAAGCAACTCTTTGAAGCCAGACAACTAGTATTGAAATTACAATATGATTCAGCGAACGGAATATATATATATTTACTTAAGTACAAAAGACATTGTATAACTTTTACCCATTGGTGACAAAGTTACAGGGTACTATGATTCTTTTTAACTGCACCATGAAAGAAGAAATAATTGGGCCTGCTTTGTGGGAGATTTTCCAGAAAGCTAGAGGCATATGTGTGACACCCTGTAAGTTTAGAAATGGCCTATTAATTGGAGAGATGTTCAAAATCGCTTGTAATTATCAGGCTGTTTATGGCCAAGTGTTGTGGTACATTTGAGTGTTGCTTGCAATAATTGGGTGGTTATGTGTTAATGATGACGAGTGTTTTCAAGCTGAGCCATTACTGTGAGGTAGTCCTGTCTTACAAAGCTCATTAACCTACATCTGAGTACATCAAGTAAGCCTGATAAGCACAGTAAAACAAATCTAAGTATATTTGTGCTAACCCAGAAATTACATTTGTTCTAACCCAACAATTACTTAATTACACTGGCCATGTATAAATTTCATATAGATTGCCATAAATTATATATTACAGTTCAAAGTCTACTAGGACCAACCCACAAATATTTACTCACATACTCCATCTTGGCCATCTCACCAGTGCAAATGTTTTCTATAGGAAATTCCTTAGTATAACAAACTGAATGGTTCCAGCATATTTTTTACATTTTCAGATGAGAATTTCCGCAAAAGAGCTGCCAAAAGAGGAATATAAAATTGAGAGTGATTTAGGAATGTGTAGGACTTTACCATAGACCTTCATGATAGAGTTTGCATGGATAGGAAGATAGTAAGAGAGTAAGAAGTTATATTTTCCGTGTCAGAAGGGAGTGAAGGACCCGAAGTAGCAATGAAAATATGATAGAAGATATAATGCTGACAGGTATCTAAATATGATGAATCTTGCGCATTCAAAAAATGGAGTTCAATCTGAATTGTTAATAACGTTAGGAGAAAGTTCACCTTGGGAAACTGGTCAAGGAACAATAGAAAGGGTAGTTCACAGTTCTACTGGACCTTCAGGGCAACACTCCTGTTTACTTGTCCCATTTTGGTAAGGGATCTTGCTGATTGGTTAGTTGCCACTACAGTCTTTTGGATGAAGATTCATTAAAGGATTCAGGAGTTCACCATTGGGAACATGTTACATTGGTGTTTAAGGCAGAGCATGTAACATGTTCCCTATGCTTCAGCTGTCACCTGACCCCCCCCCCCTCCTCTTCCTCTCTGTGACAGCAGTACTGGGAAAAGTTCCCCGTACTAGCTGTCACTTTTTGGATAGAGCACGACCATGCAGGGCCCCGCCCACACAGCCGTGTCATTAATTCACAGAGTTCTTAGTGACTGTTGGCTTATACAGTTGCAAGAAAAAGTATGTGAACCCCTTGGGATTACATGGAGTTTTGCATGAATTGGGCATAAAATGTGCTCTGAACGTCATCTAAGTCACAACAATAGAAGAACACAGTCTGCTGAACATAATACTACACAAACATTAGATGTTGCCATGGTTTAATTGCACATAACATGTAAACATTCACAGTGCAGGGAGGAAAAAGTATGTGAGTCCCTATCTTAATGACTTCTCCCAGAGCTAATTGGAGCCAAGAGTGAGCCAACCTTGACTCCAATCAGTGTGATGATATTGAATGTGTTGCTGACAGCTGTCCTGCCCTTAAAAACACACACCTGTTTTGAGTTTACTGGTTTCAAGAAGCACTGTCTAATGTGAACCATGCCTCGCAGAAAAGAGCTCTCAGAAGACCTACGATCAAGAATTGTTGAATTGCATGAAGCTGGAAAGGGTTACAAAAGTATCTCCAAAAGCCTTGATGTTCATGTGTCCACGGTAAGACAGACTGTCTACAAATGGAGAAAGTTTAGCACTGTTGCTACTCCCCCTAGGCGTGGTCGTCCTGTAAAAATGATTGCAAGAGCACAGCGCAGAATGCTGCATGAGGTAAAGAAGAATCCCAGAGTGTCAGCTAAAGACCTACAGAAATCATTGGCACATGCTAACATTTTTGTTGACACATCTACAATAAGGAAAACATTAAACAAGAATGGAGTACATGGGAGGACACCACGGAGGAAGCCATTGCTGTCCAAAAAGAATATTGCAGCACGTTTGAAGTTTGCAAAAGAGCACCTGGATGTTCCACAGCACTACTGGCAAAATATACTGTGGACAGATGAAACCAAGATTGAGTTGTTTAGAAAGAACACACAACACTATGTGTGGAGAAAAAAAGGCACAGCACACCAACATCAAAACCTCATCCCCACTGTAAAACATGGCGGAGGGAGCATCATTCTTTGGGGCTGCTTTGCTGCCTCAGGGCCTGGACGGATTGTTGTCATTGATGGGAAAATGAATTCCAGAGTTTATCAAGACATTTTGCAGGAAAACGTACGACCATCTGTCCGCCAACTGAAGCTCCGCAGAGGATGGGTGATGCAACAGGACAATGACCCAAAGCATACAAGTAATTCAACAAGACAATGGCTGCAACAGCACAGAATACGCCTTCTGGAGTGGCCCAGTCAGAGTCCTGACCTCAACCCGATTGAAATGCTGTGGCATGACCTTAAGAGAGTGATTCACACCAGATATCCCAAGAATATTGCTACACTGAAACAGTTTTGTGAAGAGGAGTAGTCCAAAATGACTCCAGATCGTTGTGCAGGTCTGATCTGCAACTACAGGAAATGTTTGGTTGAGGTTATTGCTGCCAAAGGAGGGTCAACCAGTTATTAAGTCCAAAGGTTCACATACTTTTTCCTCCCTGCACTGTGAATGTTTACATGTTATGTGCAATTAAACCATGGTAACATCTAATGTTTGTGTAGTATTATGTTCAGCAGACTGTGTTCTTCTATTGTTGTGACTTAGATGACGTTCAGAGCACATTTTATGCCAAATTCATGCAAAACTCCGCGTAATCCCAAGGGGTTCACATACTTTTTCTTGCAACTGTAGTTCATTGATTCTTCCTGTCAGTATATCTGCTTGCATGTATATCCCATGCAGGGAAGCACCAGCGATCTGCTGATCACTAATGCGATGCTTTACAGGCTCCTGCAACCAAAAATAAATAAATGCACATTTTTTTGCAGGTAAAAAAATGAGCATTTATTATTCTTTGCTGCAAGAGCCTGGAAGTAGATCTCTGGTGCCATGCAGGTCTCCTGCAGATCTGTCAGTGTATCTGCTTGCCTGTATGGAATGTAGGAGCAAGCAGATATACTGACAGGAAGATTCAATGTACTCTACAGCGCTGTGGTAGTTCATTGAGAACTACAATCCAACAACCGCTAAGGAGATTTCCATTCATTTGCTGTGAATGAGTGATGCGGCTGGGCAGGTGGAGCCTTCAAACCCCGACTGTACTACCCCCCAGAGTTCCCCCATAAAAAGGACACCCCCAAAAGAAGATGGTATACAAAGGAGATGACCTATCCACCCCAATCCAAGGCAACAATACCCGCACCACCCCTCAGCACAATTCATTTGATGTGAAGATGAATGAAACAGAGTGGTTACAAAAGAAGCAATGTCACTTTATATCTTTCTATTTCCCAACTTAACAGTGTTTATAAACTCAGTTTAATAGCCTGTTTATTTCTTGTACAGCTGCTCTAATTACGCAGCATCTACCATTTTGATAGTCGGAAACTTCCAACAAGTGCAAAGGTGAGAGTGGTAGTGGGGCAGAAGGACGGACATACTACAGAAGCCTAATATACCCAGCATCCACTATTGGTTAAGTTTATATAGTGCCCCCACTTTTAGAAAACCTACAGCATATGGATTGTTTGAGATTCACTCTTCTTTTTGTACCTGTGATCACTTTCACCTAGATAGAAAGTGAGGGGAAATTCAAATTTTAGAGTAGTCCCCAGTACCAATAGTAAGGGTTTTCCAATGGATACACCTGTTCTAGGGACAACACTCTAAGAGGAGAATTCCCCTTAGAGATTTCCTTTAACTTCCTGTTGTGTCTCTGGAGCAGGAAGTGAAGGGACTTTTTCCCCAAAGGTGCACAAACAAACAAAAATAAATTGGCAGGGGTTTTAATCCTTCCCTACTCTATCCAAAACAAAAACAGTTTGGCTATACATACACCTTAAATGTACTTAATGTATTAATTGTATTAAAGTATTAAGATTTAAATGTATAAATGCAAGTAGAGTAAGTTCCTGAATTGGTCCTGGTAATCTGTATAATAGAGCTGAAGAAGAAGAGGAAGAAGCAGCACAAGGGGACAATCAGTTCATGTGGTGACAACAAGCATGCTGAAAGAAGGAGAAAGCAGAGTGACAGAGAGATGAGCTCATCACTGTGCTGTTTCTCCTTTTTCTGTCCAGTGATGGGCTGGAGTGAGTCCAGGAGGACCTGGGCTCAGAGAAAGTTGGTTGAATCAAGTGTACTGTGGGAGGAATCTCTGGATTCAAGATGAATATTTCAGCAAACACTTTTTTTTTCTTATTTTATCTTTCAACGACTGTTCGTGTTTATATTATTTTTGGCTGGAGTTCTGATTTAAACTTTTCTTTCGAATGTTTACCATTTAGAGGACTGGAAGCCATTCTAGCACACAGATGAGAGGAACGTGAAACCAAGTGAAACCAATGAGGAATACAAGAAGCAGGAATCACAGGGGAGACAGTGGAATGAATCAGGACACACTTCTCCCAGCAAAAAAAAAAAGACAACATTTTGTGAGGATAAAGAGGAGCTGATGTATTATTCATGTAGCCAGGATGGGTGTCTGACAGTGTGCAGTGCTTGGGGAGCTATGGGCTCTGCTGTCTCTCTCTCTCTCTCTTTATCTCCCTTCACAGCTTGTAATTCAGACCAAATATCAGAGGAGTCTCGGAGATTAATTTGTGAAGATTTGCATGGCGGGAAGGAGGGAGGGAGTGTGTGGGAGTGTATACATTGCTGTGATTGTGTTTGTCATTGCCTTATGCCGTATACCATTCCATGAATGAACATGTGTCTTGGATAGGTTGTACATGATGGTATATGCAGGCAACATTATCCATTGTTGCCAATCCATCCCGTTCTATACTACAAAGTCTATGATATCCAGCTTCTGTTGCCTGGTTCAGTCAGTCCTTTACTTGCAATTAGCCAACAAGAGAACTTGTATGAACTTGTTTGACTTACCAGTCTTTAGGTAAGGTGGTTTAATTTTTGGGGCTTTTTTTCTCTTTTTTTGCATATTAATACTACGAAAAATGCGCTTCCTGTTGCTTCCTGCAATTCAGCCACGAAGTGGTAGGCCACGTAAAATGACAAAGTGGGGTCAGCACATGCACATAGGTCACCAACTATCTGCAGAGGCAGTAGCTACAGACCTCCAACCTTCGTGCGACCTTCTGAAGTGGCCCAGTCCGAGTCCTGACCTCAACCCGATTGAAATGCTGTGGCATGACCTTAAGAGAGCGATTCACACCAGACATCCCAAGAATATTGCTACACTGAAACAGTTTTGTGAAGAGCAGTGGTCCAAAATTACTCCAGATCGTTGTGCAGGTCTGATCTGCAACTACAGGAAACGTTTGGTTGAGGTTATTGCTGCCAAAGGAGGGTCAACCAGTTATTAAGTCCAAAGGTTCACATACTTTTTCCTCCCTGCACTGTGAATGTTTACATGTTATGTGCAATTAAACCATGGCAACATCTAATGTTTGTGTAGTATTATGTTCAACAGACTGTGTTCTTCTATTGTTGTGACTTAGATGACGTTCAGAGCACATTTTATGCCCAATTCATGCAAAACTGCACGGAATCCCAAGGGGTTCACATACTTTTTCTTGCAACTGTATATGTAGGCACATTCATATGATGAAAGAATAATTTGGAGGATTATAAACGCAGTGAAGAGTTGGAAAACAGGACAGTTGGAAATAAATACAGCATCACAAATGTATATGTTTTCAAAAATATATGGACATTTGGGACTTTTTTTTTATCAATATGAGTTTTTCTATTGTATTATGATGTATAGTTCACAATATCATGCCAGTGATTTAATATATTTAACATAAAAATCCTACTCCCTTAATTATACATTGTAGGACACAGTATGAAGTATTCTGGAACTAATACAATGTCCAAAAGCAGTCCAACTGAGGAGTGGGCATTAGAGCAAACAAAAGGCTAACAGATACAAAAACCAACAGGTTAACAGAGGTGGCTCAACAAAACCACAAAGTCACCTCAAGAGCCTTATGATAAGCTGAGGCCTGAACGTTCACATGGTAAAACTTAAAGTAACATTAAACCTTCATTTTTAAAAAAATTTAAATAACAAACATGTTATACTTACATGTTATACTTACATGCTCTATGCAGATCCTCCTCTTCTGCAGTCTTGCACTGGCACTCCAGGATCCTCCTATTCTGCAAATGCCCCCATAGAAAGCTGCTTTCCATGGGGCATCCATGCGGGCTCACTCCTGAGATGCCTGTCAGCTTGGTCCCGCTCCCTCATAACAGCATTTGATTGACAGCAGCTGCCAATGGCTCCCGCTGATATCAATCTGCCCAGTGAGGAATGAGACAGCGGTGAGAGTTGCTGCTCTTGTGCACATTGCTGGATCAGATCGGCCTCAGGTAGGAATAAGGAGGGATCCTGCAGTACAGAAGGTTTTTTACCTTAACTACTTGCTGACCGTTTCACGTAGGAGTATGGTGGCAGGTTGGCTCTCCTGCTCCAGATCAAGTACCTAGCATGTGTGCCCACCGCCCCAGCTGCGCTGTTATTAGACACAGCATAAGACGATCAGCAGGTCCCGGCCAATGATTGACGATGATCAGCAAAACAGAAAACAGGACAGAGCTCTGTGAATGTAAACACACAGAGCTCTGTCCTGTCAGTCAGGATGAGCCATTTTTTTCCCTGCAAAGCAGGGAAAAAAACTACTCATTCCTTACTAAAAACAGCATACTGTAACACAATAATTACTTTTAGGCACATAGATAACCCTTTGATTGCCCCTTTATGTTAACCCTTTCAGAGCCAGTGTCATTAGTACTGTCAGTTTATATTATTAGCACCGATCACTGTATTAGTGTCTCAGGTTCCCACAAAGTGTCAGTTAGTTTAAAATTGACTGCTGCTATAATATCACAGTCCTGCTGATCACCGCCATTACTAATAAAAAAATAAGTATATATAAAATTTCTAGTATATGTACTATAGTTTGTAGACGATATAACCCACATGGAAGAAAAATATATTTGATATATATCTTAAAAATATTCTTCCCAAATATATTGACATATATTTGAAATGCTACAATTTGGGCCATATTCAATATAGTGCGTTTTTTTACAACATATATGAAAAATATTTTTAAAAACACATTTCAAATATACTATATGTCTTACAAATACAAATCTACATTTTTGGAATGCATTTACAAATATATGTAAAATTATATGTTAAAATGACTTTTGTATATGTAAAAAAAAAATCTGAAGAATATATTTTAAAAAATATTCTGTGCGTCTTATGGAGCGAATATTGCCCAGGCCTCCCCTCGTGTTAGAATACTGGGCCAGACAGCAGGGAGGGGGAGGGGCCAGATCCCACAGCTCCACTGATCCTGCCCCATGCAACCTGTATGCTCGAGAGGGAGCTGCTGTAGTAGAAGTTGTGATGTGAGTGGGAGCCCCGCCCCCGGATCTAAGAGAGGATGCTGAGCACGGCTGGCCAGGTATGTCCTTCCCCCTATAGACTGCCTGTGAACTGTTACACCAAACTCTGAGCTGTTGTTCACGAACTACATCTGTGCATTGCTGAAAGAAGTCTGTTCATCTCCTGTAATATGTCCGCAGTCTCTGGTCATCTCCTGTACTGTGTCCGCAGTCTCTGGTCATCTCCTGTACTGTGTCCGCAGTCTCTGGTCATCTCCTGTACTGTGTCTGCAGTCTCTGGTCATCTCCTGTACTGTGTCCGCAGTCTCTGGCCATCTCGTGTAATATGTCCGCAGTCTCTGGTCATCTCCTGTACTGTGTCCGCAGTCTCTGGTCATCTCCTGTACTGTGTCCGCAGTCTCTGGTCATCTCCTGTACTGTGTCCGCAGTCTCTGGTCATCTCCTGTACTATGTCTGTAGTCTCTGGTCATCTCCTGTACTGTGTCCGCAGTCTCTGGTCATCTCCTGTACTGTGTCCGCAGTCTCTGGTCATCTCCTGTACTGTGTCCGCAGTCTCTGGTCATCTCCTGCACTATGTCTGTAGTCTCTGGTCATCCCCTGTACTGTGTCCGCAGTCTCTGGTCATCTCCTGTACTGTGTCCGCAGTCTCTGGTCATCTCCTGTACTGTGTCCACAGTCTCTGGTCATCTCCTGTACTGTGTCCGTAGTCTCCGGTCATCTCCTGCACTGTCTGTAGTCTCTGGTCATCTCCTGTACTGTGTCCGCAGTCTCTGGTCATCTCCTGTACTATGTCCGCAGTCTCTGGCCATCTCCTGTAGTATGTCCGCAGTCTCTGGTCATCTCCTGTACTGTGTCTGTAGTCTCAGGTCATCTCCTGTACTGTATCCGCAGTCTCTGGCCATCTCCTGTAATATGTCTGCAGTCTCTGGTCATCTCCTGTACTGTGTCCGCAGTCTCTGGTCATCTCCTGTACTGTGTCCGCAGTCTCTGGTTATCTCCTGTACTGTGTCCGCAGTCTCTGGTTATCTCCTGTACTGTGTCCGCAGTCTCTGGCCATCTCCTGTACTGTGTCCGCAGTCTCTGGACATCTCCTGTAGTATGTCTGCAGACTCTGATCATCTCCTGTACTATGTCTGTAGTCCCTGGTCATCTCCTGTACTATGTCTGTAGTCCCTGATCATCTCCTGTACTATGTCTGTAGTCTCTGGTCATCTCCTGTAGTATGTCTGCAGTCTCTGGTCATCTCCTGTACTATGTCTGTAGTCTCTGGTCATCTCCTGTAGTATGTCTGTAGTCTCTGGTCATCTCCTGTAGTATGTCCGCAGTCTCTGGTCATTTCCTGTACACAAAATACAGCATATATATACAGTCAGGTCCATAAATATTGGGACATCGACACAATTCTAACATTTTTGACTCTATACACCACCACAATGGATTTGAAATGAAACAAACAAGATGTGCTTTAACTGCAGACTGTCAGCTTTAATTTGAATGTATTTACATCCAAATCAGGTGAACGTTGTAGGAATTACAACAGTTTGCATATGTGCCTCCCACTTGTTAAGGGACCAAAAGTAATGGGACAATTGGCCTCTCAGCTGTTTCATGGCCAGGTGTGTGTTATTCCCACATTATCCCAATTACAATGAGCAGATAAAAGGTCCAGAGTTCATTTCAAGTGTGCTATTTGCATTTGGAATCTGTTACTGTCAACTCTCAAGATGAGATCCAAAGAGCTGTCACTATCAGTGAAGCAAGCCATCACTAGGCTGAAAAAACAAAACAAACCCATCAGAGAGATAGCAAAAACATTAGGCGTGGCCAAAACAACTGTTTGGAACATTCTTAAAAAGAAGGAACGCACCGGTGAGCTCAGCAACACCAAAAGATCCGGAAGACCATGGAAAACAACTGTGGTAGATGACCAAAGAATTCTTTCCCTGGTGAAGAAAACACCCTTCACAACAGTTGGCCAGATCAAGAACACTCTCCAGGAGGTAGGTGTACATGTGTCAAAGTCAACAATCAAGAAAAGACTTCACCAGAGTGAATACAGAGGGTTCACCACAAGATATAAACCATTGGTGAGCCTCAAAAACAGGAAGGCCAGATTAGAGTTTGCCAAATGATATCTAAAAAAGCCTTCACAGTTCTGGAACAACATCCTATGGACAGATGAGACCAAGATCAACTTGTACCAGAGTGATGGGAAGAGAAGAGTATGGAGAAGGAAAGGAACTACTCATGATCCTAAGCTACCACCTCATCAGGGAAGCATGGTGGTGGTAGTGTCATGGCTTGGGCATGTATGGCTGCCAATGGAACTGGTTCTCTTGTATTTATTGATGATGTGACTGCTGACAAAAGCAGCAGGATGAATTCTGAAGTGTTTCGGGCAATATTATCTGCTCATATTCAGCCAAATGCTTCAGAACTCATTGGACGCCGCTTCACAGTGCAGATGGCCAATGACCCAAAGCATACTGCAAAAGCAACCAAAGCGTTTTTTAAGGGAAAGAAGTGGAATGTTATGCAATGGCCAAGTCAATCACCTGACCTGAATCCGATTGAGCATGCATTTCACTTGCTGAAGACAAAACTGAAGGGAAAATGCCCCAAGAACAAGCAGGAACTGAAGACAGTTGCAGTAGAGGCTTGGCAGAGCATCACCAGGGATGAAACCCAGCATCTGGTGATGTCTATGCGTTCCAGACTTCAGGCTGTAATTGACTGCAAAGGATTTGCAACCAAGTATTAAAAAGTGAAAGTTTGATTTATGATTATTATTCTGTCCCATTACTTTTGCTCCCTTAACAAGTGGGAGGCACATATGCAAACTGTTGTAATTCCTACATTTTTCACCTGATTTGGATGTAAATACCCTCACATTAAAGCTGACAGTCTGCAGTTAAAGCACATCTTGTTCGTTTCATTTCAAATCCATTGTGGTGCTGTATAGAGTCAAAAATGTTAGAATTGTGTCGATGTCCCAATATTTATGGACCTGACTGTATAAAGCGCTGTATAAATTTGTGGAACTATAAAGGTACCTGTGATAAGTAAATAAAAAAATGAATAAATCACCTACTTGCTTCCAGCATTGCAGCCAGATGGGAACTATGTACCATATCTGGTGGCAGTGCCTAGTAGTGACAAGATTTTGGATCCGAATGTTTAACTCTATCTACTCAGTGACAGGAGTGAATATTTGCAGATTCCCGGAGACAGCCCATTTTCACAAATTTCCTGATGATGCTCCCTGAAAATCACATAAATCGATAAACTATATGTTGTTGGCAGCAAGAATTACCATTGCTAAATATTGGAAGCAGTCGGCAATTCCATTGACTATGTCAAGAATAAACATAACTTTTACATGGTTAATGACAGACTCACCTGTCAATTTGTCTATTGGCAGAGACTAAGTACTGCCTTTAATGTTTCCTAACAAACCCATGCTCCTTTTTTTATCAAGACTACTTACTGTGATATGACTACTGTTCAAATGTTATCTTTGTTTTTATTTTTTTAAAACATTTCAATAACAAAAATATTGTAATATACATTTCTTTTCCTCCACACATAAAGAGTGCACTCTTGTTCTTTTTAATGACATTACAATGAATAACTGTACATCAAGTTCACGTGGAACAATTACATATTTATATATGGTGATCATATCCCCCTTTATCACCTCTTTTCAAGAGAGAATAAATTCAGTTCAGCTAATCTTTCTTCATACACAAGGTCCTCCATGCCTCTTATCATTATTATAATGGTCTGTCCTTACAGCTTTGTTTGCCAGTGCCCAATCTCCTGTATCTAGCAGTATAGCCCGTTGGGTCTACAATACTACATTAACTGTCCTGTAATATATAATTAGGTTTTTGGGTTTATATATGATTTAAGACAACTGTATAAATGCACACCACTGATGTTCATATTAGTTATATAACATATTTGCATCTTGCAACTTTTTTTTTTGCAAAAACAGACCTTTTTAGCCATGTAATAAAGTGGAATGTCATTTGTTGTTTAAAAATATTAATTTTGAGCTTCTTAAACCTGTAAATAAAACTAATTAGAACTAAATAACAACTCTCTGGTATTTTAAATGGCAAAGCTGTTTAGATCTCTAAATACTGTATATCAATACCATGCTAATAATGTTGTCCAAGCATCTGATGATTAGAGGGTTGCAGATATGAGAGTTAGAAGAGATCCTCAACTAGACACCACAAATAATTTGTTTTCCTATGCTGCTTTACAACTCCAACAAGCCAAATTGGACCCAGACAGTACTGCATATTTTTACTCAAAAGAGACTTTAAAGTTGAACTATAGTCTGCTTATAAATCATTAAATGTGGGTGTACCTCTGTCCTGTATATGCAGGATATAATTCTCATTTTGTCTAGGGAGGATAGACTAGAGAGTAATACTTATTCTAATGTGGTCTCATGACAGACACTGTTCTGGTCTTCTCTCCTTTTCCAGAAGAAGGATGGCCCTTTGAAATCATCTGAAAAAAATACAAAACAAGTGGTGGTCTTGCATTATACATAATGATATCAATGAGAGGGCAGGTGATGCAACCAGAGAATCAAATTTGTTTGAAGAGACGGTCATTACTGCCAGAAGTGGTAGAGGTGGATGTGTATGCATGTATGTGAAAAGTGATCTAAGGTGTTATTGTGCAGAACTATTATGGTTGGAACACCAAATGAGTGCAACAAATAGTAAATAGCCTGTGGAAGTATGATATAGGTTCCCTAACCTAAAGGACGAGGAAGACTTTCCGCTCCTTTCACAGACTGAGATGGCTGGTAAGCAAGTGATCCCCTTGGCACCAGAGCCTACCAGCCCTTTAAGGGGTTTCAGATGCTGGGCGGCAAGGGTGGGGTTTCTGATCATGATTGGCTAGCACAGTTGTCACATGATTGGTAAACTCTCAATTGCAAGTAGAGATCAGGAACCTTCTGCTAGCCGCTGGTAACTGTGCTGGAAGCGCTCAGGGTGCGTGCTCTTGGCAAGCTCTGTTTATCTCTATGTATGCATATATGAGGCCTCTCGGCATTAAGGCCTACCAACCGAAAGGCCGCTTACATGCATATGGCTGGTGGGAAGGAGTTAATTTTGCCTACAGATATTCATTGGGCAAATGGAACTGCACACTCAGCAAAGGCTTATCATTTCCTAAGCTTACTGTAGGCCAATTTCTTGGAATAGATGGTGTTCCAACAAGGAAGAATGCTCTGCAGGATCTATTTTTTAACAAACAACACAGAGGTTATTACAGATGTACAAGTAATAGACAGCTTGAGTAACAGTGATCATGGTGTATTCATATTTGCCATAAGAAAGAGAAGCATGTTGGTATGACAAGTACTCTAAATTACAAAAAAGCTAACTTCAATAAGCTGTGATTCTTACTGCATGACACTCAATAGGACAAAATATATGCAACAAAGAGCACACAAAGTAAGTGAGAGTGGATTAAAGATGAATTAAACAAGTATATTAGTCATTGTATTCAATTAAGTAGCAAACATAAAAGAACAAAATTAAAACCTATGTGACTGAGTTTGCGTTAAAAGAAAACACATGAATGAGAACAAAACAGGCCTTTAAAAAGTACAAAGTATTTACAAGGAATGTAACAAGACATGCAAGGGGGCAATCAGGGTGGCTAAACAGTATATGAGAAATACATTGCTACAGCAGGTAAGACAACTTTGAAAAATGTTTTTATATACACTGCTCAAAAAAATTAAAGAAACACTTTTCAATCAGAGTATAGCATCAAGTCAATTAAACTCCTGGGATATTGATCTGGTCAGTTAAGCAGTAGAGGGGGTTGTTAATCAGATTAAGCTGCTTTGGTGGTAAGGAAATTAACAACAGGTGCACTAGATGGGCAACAATGAGACGACCCCCAAAATAGGAATTTACAGGTGGAGGCCACTGACATTTTTTTCTCTACTCATCTTTTCTGACTGTTTTTCACTAGTTTTGCATTTGGCTATGGTCAGTGTCACCACTTGTAGCATGAGTCGATACCTGGACCCTACATAGGTTGCACAGGCAGTCCAACTCCTCCAGGATGGCACATCAATATGTGCCATTGCCAGAGGTTTGCTGTGTCTCCCAGCACAGTCTCAAGAGCATGGAGGAGATTCCAGGAGACAGGCAGGTGTTCTAGGAGAGCTGGACAGGACTGTAGAAGGTCTTTAACCCATAAGCAGGACCGCTATCTGCTCCTTTGTGCAAGGAGGAACAGGATGAGCATTGCCAGAGCCCTACAAAATGACCTCCAGCAGGCCATTGGTGTGAATGTCTCTGACCAAACAATCAGAAACAGACTTCATGAGGGTGGCCTGAGGGTCCAAAGTTCTCTAGTGAGCCCTGTGCTCACTGCCCGGCACCATAGAGCTCGATTGGCATTTGCCATTGAACAGCAGAATTGGCAGGTCCACCACTGGCGCCCTATTATTTTAACATATGAGGGCAGGTTCACCCTGAGCACATATGACAGACGTGAAAGGGTCTGGAGAAGCCGCGGAGAATGTTATGCTGCCTGTAACATCGTTCAGCATGACTGTTTTGGTGGTGGTTCAGTGATGGTCTGGGGAGGCATATCGATGGAGGGATGCACAGACCTCTTGTCAGGAATGGACTGGCCAGCAATAGTGGGACTCAGCTGCCTTATGAGCTGCAGTACCAGGGCTGGCCAGCGGGTGCTCCCAGCAATCAGAGACTCAACCTTGCAGCCAGTCAAACACCTGGAACTAATTATACTGGTGTATTTAAGGGACATTCAGACCTGCAGACTCTGCCTTGGTGTTGTGTTTCTCTTGGGCCCTGTATCCTGTTCCTGCTCTCTGTTCCTGTCTGATTCTCTGCTGACCCTGCTCTGATCCCTGGCTTGTCTGACCATTCTCCTCTGCCTGACCCTCTGTACCACGCTGCCCGCTACTTGCTGAACCTGGCCTGTGACCCCGACCATTCTCCGCTTGCTCCCCCTGTACCTACCTGCCCGACTGATATTGACCCGGCCTGCCTGACGACGCTTGCATTGTATGTACTGTTATCTGTGGGTGGTTGGTTTGTTTGCACTGTGTTATGTTTTAGTATTGCACTGCGTTTATGTTTGTATGGTTAGTGTTAATAAATTACATTGTTTATAACATATCTGAAGTCTGCGTTTCCCTGCGTCAGTCACACACCTCTGGTCATACCCGGGAGCCCTGACACCTCTATAGGCTAGACAATGGCACCCTGACTGCCATTAGGTATCAGGATGAAATCTTTGGACCCATTGTCAGACCCTACACTGGTGCAGTGGGTCCTGGGTTTCTCCTGGTGCACAACAATGCTGGCCTGATGTGGGGAGAGTATTCAGGCAGTTCCTGGAGGATGAAGGAATTGATACCATTGAATGGCCCCCATGCTCACCTGACCTAAATCCAATAGAACACCTTTAGGATATCATGTTTCGGTCCATCTGACGCCGCCAGGTTGTACCTCAGACTATCCAGGGGCTCAGTGATGCCCTGGTCCAGATTTGGGAGGAAATGCTCCAGGACACCATCCATCATCTCATTAGAAGCATATCCGATGTTGTCAGACATGCATACAAGCACATGGGGGCCATACAAACTACTGAGTACCATTTTGAGTTGCTGCAATTTTCAGCAAAATTGACTAGTCTGCTGCATCATTTTTTCACTTTGATTTTCGGGGTGTCTTTGAATTCAGTCCTCTGTAGGTTGATCATTTTCATTTCCATCCAACGATGGGGCATCCTTACATTCCTAACACATTACCCAGTCCATATCAGTATAGATATCCAGCATGATATTTTTCTCCATTGAGATCTGATGTGTTTTCAAAGTGTTCCTTTAATTTTTTTGAGCAGTGTATATCAATGGTAAAAAAGTTAAGAAAGAACAGATGGGCACCATAACCGATGAACACTGGAAGCTGGTCACAAATGACAGGGAAAAGGCATTAAATAAATAAACAGATTACATTATTTTTTCTCTTCCGTTTATACAGATGAAAAACACGGGTTGGATAATCATAACAGTATTACTGCTGACATTCACCAAAGGTCCATTGCGGCTGACAGAAAACCAGGTGCAAAAGAGACCAGTTAAACTTAATGTGAACAAATCACCAGGTTCAAATTGCTTACACCCATGAGCCCTTAAGGAACTTAGCACAGTTATAGGCAAGCTGCTATTTCTAATTTTTGATAGTAGTAGTGATTAATGATTCATTCTTCAAATAGTCCAAAGTTGTGAGTTGCGTGCCCCACAAGCTGTTCAGTATGTTTATTAATGATATAGACATTGGAATCAAGAGTTCAGTTTCAATGTTTGCTGATTATACCAAATTATACTGTGAAATAACTTCAAGTCGAAGGTTGGCCAGCTGCAATGTAGCCATTACAAGGTTCAATACTGATAAATGTAAAGTTATGCAGTTGGGTGTCAAAAATACCCATGCAAATACACATTAGGAGGAACTCTGCTGGGAGTATCAGTGATGGAAAAAGATCTGGGCTTGGTTGTAGATCAAAGACTTAGCAATTGCATACAATGCCAAGTCATAAAGTCACAGCTAACAAGGGTAGCAAAATACTACCATGCATTAAAAAGGGCATACATTCCAGAGATACATTAATAATTCTACCCCTTTGCAAAACGCTGGTTCCGCCTCACCTTGAATATGCAGTTCAGTTTTGGTCATCAATCCTCAGGAAAGACATTGTTGAATTAGAAAGAGTTCACCAAAGGGCAACAAATTTAATTAGGGGAGGGAGGACCTCAGCTATGAGGATCAATTACATAGATTACAGTTATTCACTCTGGTGAGATGTTTAAGAGGGGACATACAGTAGTTACAATGTACAAATATATCAAAGGTGACTCCAGTAATTGAAATAAACTGTTTATTCTAAGGTCCTGGAAGAGAACATGTGGCTATGATTTGAGGTTAGTAGAAAGGAGATTTAATCTTATATTGCGGAAAGGGCCCTTTACTGTTAGAGCAGTAAAAATGTGGAACTCCCTCCCCCAGGAAGTGGTTCTAGCTGAGAGTGTTGACAGTTTTAACCACTTGACCTCCAAAAGGTTTCTCCCCTTTTATACATACTTGCACCATAGTGACACTGTACTACTCTGGGTGGGGTGATTTTTTCTTTACACTGATTACTGTTTCAGTGATGAACACTTTAACAGCAATCGTTTGAACTGTCATTAATGGATTTCATTCATACCAGCTGTGCTTACTCTAGTGATGCTATTATTGGCCCACAGCTATCAAATGGTACATGGGGCTGTGATTGGCCCAGGTACCATGTGATAGCAGTGGGCCACTCACAGCATCACTATAGAAATCACAGCTGTTATGAATGAAATTTATTCAAAACAGTTTTGTTGACATTGTGATCATCTGATTCCCTGGCCGCTCAATGCATCCGGGTACCGGGAACTATAATCCAGGACACATCAGTCATGGTAGTGAAGCAGCTATAGATCAAGTGTCTGTAAAATATAAGTGCTGTGGTTGGAATTACAGTAGCTAGAGAGAGCTCTCCGTTTTGTTGCAATAAGTCTTCACTAAGAAGAACTCTTCAGTGATGTGTTATCTTCAAACCACTGTCAGTGCTTCACCTTCCCCTTAATCAGAAGCCACATGTTTGAGTAGCTGGACAAAAAGTCTTAGATGAGATACAGTACATGATGACAATAGACACCATTTCAAGTAAGGCATCGATGTGAGATCATAACATGATGTCAGAAGTGGTTGAATTGTCCAAGAAACTAAACTGTGAGTAACTCCAAAAACCTTTGTTGCACTTGTTAACACTGGCATAACCTGCCTTTTGAAATTTTCCAAAACAGAAAACCAGAGAATTGTCTGGTATCTCCTCATCGGAGTTCATTTAAGCATAGTCAAAATTCCTGAACCCTGAGGCAGTGGGAGTCTATTTAGCCCTGGAAACACTTAGGATGAACCAATTTTATCAATAATTCTTTGGTCTGTTGGACATTTGTTTTACACTCTTAGTGAACTGTATATACAGTACATGGATTCTCAACTCTGCACTTTCCTCTTGTTTCTAAGTTGTATCCTGTTTTCTGGAGTGCTACCAAACCTAAGTCAGTGTGCTCAGTGATCATTTGATTGACTCATTGAAAATCTGTATCCAGCACCTCACTTTTACTTGTGTTGGGAACTGCAACATGCCCTCACAAATGGCTCCGTGGTTATATCCGGGTCCAGGATCTGCCGGCCTATTAACATACCCCAAAAAAGGCAAAATAAATGAGGCATTTTAAAATCATTCATATGAAGAACTCATCATCCTTTAACCTAATGAGGACTTCAGGCATCACATAATTTTTTTTCTATGACTACCCAACTGTTTTATTCTACAAAGTCTCGGAGGTATTGGTTCAATATCATCATTTATATTGAATGTTCACTAAAAACAAAGTTAGCATTTTCTTATGCTTTAATTAAATCATCCCGTAGAACTCTGCATTGAAATTGCACTAGTGTTCTGGAGTACTCTTGCACACCATGACATCTTTACATACAGTATATTAATCACTACAGAGTAGATTACAAGGGCATGGAATTTTTTGTGGGGTTTATGGTATTTTTTAGAATTTTTTCTTGTGTTGGATAATAAATAGAATACTTGAAATGCAGTTTTTATTGGAATAATTTTGTATGTAATTATTCATAGGCTTTTCATAATAGTTGAGTCCATGGAAGTCTGAGGAGCAGGGTTTGCGGCAGTTTTTCCCTTGTTTGGATGTCCCAGCCCTAGGCATGGATGTCAGTGGGTGAGAACAAGAGATTGCAACAGGTAAGTAAAGGTAACTACAAGGATTCAATACTGAAATAAAAATGTAAATAATCACTAAGAGAAAATAGAGTTAGAATTATTTCTTTTTCTTAGTTCCCCCTCCAGCAATCCTTGAACAAGAAATTAATGAGATGTCTTGAACAAAACCCGAACACTTGGTTATATTTGTTATCAGCAGAAGGTTATGGAGGCCAGCTAAACGTGTCATGTGCATTGCAAAAAAGATTTTCTGAAGACAAGCATCTCCTTTAAATTGCTGTGTACTGATGTGCACCTTACTTGTACACTAGAACCAAAGCTGTTTTCTACAGAATTTAGTTCAGAACCAGTAGAGATTGATGCCGTCAGGTCACCCACTGAAGACGAGACATCATACTTTAGTAGTTTAGGCTCATGCCAGAGCTTCCAGCTATAATTTGTATGTGAAATAAGATCAGCAAAGTGAGAGTTTTCAGACAGCCTCGCAAATAGGTCACTGGTGGTCAGCAAAGCACAGGTGGAAGCACAGATTACAAATGGATTAATAGAGTGCACTGCTGGTAGAGGAGAAAGATTCAAAATGTCATCTGCCTGTGACAATTCATTTCTGTACTGTCACTGGCAAAGAAATGTAAAATCTGCAAATCGGAGACTCATAACCTCCATGCAACAAAAGAAAGGGCTAAGGACCCTAACTAGACAGCTGTACATTTTTCCCCATTTGTTTCCCATTGCTTCCTATTGTCCTTAATGTTTGCATAAATCGCAATTTAAATACATTTTTCTCTTGTTTTTCTACCCCCCCCCCCCCCCCCCATTACCACAAAGCTCTGTCTCCTCTGTGCAATATGCAGAGCCTACAACGGGGTTAAATTCCAGATGGCAGTGATGTCACTCAACTTTGTCCACTGGACTAGGCACTGTTAGAGTTGGAAAGCGTTCCCTCCCTCCAGCTGCACAATACACAAAGGAGATTGAGATTTGTGGTTACATGAAAAACAAGGAAAAAGGGTATTTACACTGTGTTTTATTATTATTTATTATTAGGCAAGTTGTATTTTTGAGGATTAATTGCATTATTGAACAACTACAGTGCTCTCAGGCAATCCAAAATGTTAATAAACCTCAAACCTGAATATTTAAGAAAGTAAAAGTGAGGTTTTGACTTTTTTTAGGATAATATCTATGTGTGCACAATTATTGGGTAACTATTAGTGTGCAGAATTATTATGCAAATAAATGAAAAATAAAAAATTTCCCATCTCACATGTTTATTTTCATCTGTTAAAGGGATCCTCACTTTAAACAAACAACTTACAATTTACAAATAAACATTTCTGATACTTAAAAAAAAGAATCAGTGACCAATATAGCCACCTTTCTTTTCAATAACAGTCATCATGAAGTCTGTCAGTTTCTTGATCTGTTGCCGAACAACTTTTTGTGCAGCAGCAACCACAGCCTCCCAGACACTGTTCAGAGAGGTGTACTTTTTTCCTTCACCGTACATTTCCAGTTTAGGAAGTGCCCACATGTTGTCAAGAGGGTTTAGGTCAGGGGAGGAAGGGGGCCATATCATTATTCTTTCATCTTTAAGGCCTTTGCTGGCTAGCCATGTGGTGGAGTACTACGATGTATGTGATGGAGGATTGTCCTCCATAAATATCATGGTCTTCTTGAAAGATGCAGATTTTTTCCTGTACCTCTGCTTGAAGAAAGTGTTTTCTAAAAACGACAGTGGGTTTGGGAGTTGATTTTGAGTCCATCTTCAACCCGAAAAGGTCAAGTAGCTCATCTTTAATAATACCAGCCCATACCAGTACCCCTCCTCCACCTTGCTGGCATCTGAGTTGAAGTGGAGCCCTGTGCCCATTACTGATCCAACCATGGGCCCATCCATCTGGTCCGTCAAGAGTGACTCCCATCTCATCAGTCCATAAAACCTGTCTTCAGATATTTCTTGGCCCAGTCTTGTTGTTTCAACGTACGTGTCTTGTTCAGTGGTGGTCGGGTTTTAGCCTTTCTCACCTTGGCCATGTCTCTGAGCACTGAAAACCTTGTACTTCTGGGCACCTCAGGTAGGTTGCGGTTCTGGTATATGGCAGCACTGGAGAATAATGGGTTGCTGGTAGTTTCAGGTTTGATTCTTCTTAAATCTTTGCCAGTTAATTTGCATCTTTTTTTTCTCGACACGTTTCTTGCGACCCTGTTGACTTTTTGCAACAAAACATTTGCTGGTTCTGTGATCATGCCCCAATATCTTAGCAATTTCAAGAGTGCTGCATCCCTCTGAAAGACTTTTTACAATTTGAGACTTTTCAGAGTCAGTTAAATGTCTTTTTTGGCCTATTTTGCCTGAGGAAAAGAAGCTGCCTAATAATAATGCACACCTTGATATAGGGTGTTGATCTTCTTAGGCCACACCATCCCTCATTACACAAATACATATCACCTGATATGCTTAAAGCGGAGTTCCAGTCGTTTTTGTGTTTATTAAAAGTCAGCAGCTACAAAAACTGTAGCTGCTGACTTTTAATAAACACACGCTTACTTGTCCCAGGGTCCAGCGATGTTCTCACTCACTCCATCCCTCCTCCCCTTCTCTCCTCCAGGGCACCAGCATATCAGCTGTGGGCACCAAGCTGTGACAGCTTGAGGCTTCACAGTCTGGTGCCCACTGCGCATGCACGATTCGTGCTGTGCCTTCTGATTGGTCTGGCAGTCTTCTGGGACCTGTGCAAGTTCCCAGGAGAGTGCGGGAGGGAGGAGTGTGCCAAACTTCTGGCTCATGTTGCCGCAGCAAACTGAGCCGGAAGTGGGTGCAGGTACCTGTCAAAAACAGTTATCCGCTATCCCCTACCCCCCAAAAGGTGCCAAATATGGCAGTGGAGGGGGGGAGGAGGCAAATAAGTGGAGCTTCTGCTTTTGAGTGGAACTTCAAGTTTATACAGCTTGAAGTTGGACAATATGCAAAAAATGATGATTTGGTCAAAATACTCACTTTCCTAATAATTGTGCACACTGTATAAAGTTGTTATAAAACCTAAACATTCCCTCCTTGCATTAAGGTAAAAATATGTTTCGGCATCAGTATTGTTCCCTCAGCCCTCTTTTACTTACCTAAACCATTAATTGGCTCCCACTGCTGTCATCAAAGCCAATGGTGAGGGAGCGGGGCAGCAAGTCCAGCTCTCTGTGGCTATAGAGGCTTGGGAGCGAGCCCACAAGAGTGTCCCCATAAGAAGCAGATTTCGATAGGGGCACTCACTGGAGAGGAGAAGCTAAGAGTGCAGGCAGGGGACCCGAGAAAAGGAGGTTCGGGGCAACTCTGTGAAATTCTATTGCACAGAACAGGTAAGTATAAACCTGTTTGTTATCTTTAAAAGAAATTACATTTACAATCATTTTGAATAACAATTTATGCTGAAATGTATATTGGGCAATGGGGGCAATTGGGAGGCTGCATTTAAAAGGTGAGGTATGGTATAGCCTAAGCTTCTACTTTAATGCACATGAGCAAGTTATGTCTCTTGTTAATGTGCATAGTGTAAGGAAAACCATTCATTATGAATTGGCTGTTAATGCATGTCAAAGGAACCTAAAATACACATGTTCTTTTTTTTTAATGCAGCTCATGTGTGTTGTGGGTGCATTTCCTGACAGCCTGACATGCATCAAAGTGCCATTTAAATCAAAATAGCCACAATGCTCTACATAATTACTATATGTTACCATTCATTACTCTCTGAAATTTGCATTTCTGCAACACACAAGCCTAAATAGGCCCTTCTTCTGAATGGTTCACATATAAAATCTTATTCTTTAGCTGTGCTCTCCATGATGCCCGTCAAACACCTCAGTTGAGAATTCCAATGTTTGATAACCCTCCATAAAACAGAACTCCAACCAAAACACTTTTCTTTTGGATAGAATCTTTTCAGCATGCTGCCTTCACAGGGTATTTTAAACCTTGCTGCTGCACATTAAAAAAATGTATTACTGTTTATGCAGAATGACTGGATTGCATTAATAAATACAGAAGCTTCAATTAGGCTTAAATATGCTGGATTCAAATCAAGAAGTGTGAACCTTAAAAAGTTTGTAACAGGCTGTGTATACTAAGGTGTGATTTTATCTGACAGCCAGCATGATCATAATACCAAGAGTGAATATTAACCATACGGGATCATCGATGAGACATTTTTTTCTCTGACTTTTCTGCACAGCATTATACTGCATTTTCCTACTGAATAAAGATCAAAAACCTTCAGAATGAACAGGATGCATCATCTGATCATAGACTATTCTACAGTCACCCCTGTATGACACATATTCTTTTCATAGACCGCAATTTCTTTTTTTCCTGCCTCTCGTTTCTTGGCTCATAATGTTGTTTCAGTGTGGAATGGCTGTTGGAAAGGCTATTGATAAGAGATTTATTTAAAAGTAGCACTAGCCCTTAGCGCCACTGAGTTTATTTTGGGTCCCCCTATGCTCTGCACAGCCAGGCAACATTTTACACACTTTGCACGCTTGGAGTCCATAAACAGTCTTTGAGATGGTTTTAGTTGTTTTTATCAAGGGGTTAATAACTTGGATGGGCTCTAAGGGTATTTAGTTGCAAGAAAAAGTATGTGAACCCCTTGGGATTACGTGGAGTTTTGCATGAATTAAGCATAAAATGTGCTCTGAACGTCATCTAAGTCACAACAATAGAAGAACACAGTCTGCTGAACATAATACTACACAAACATTAGATGTTGCCATGGTTTAATTGCACATAACATGTAAACATTCACAGTGCAGGGAGGAAAAAGTATGTGAACCTTTGGACTTAATAACTGGTTGACCCTCCTTTGGCAGCAATAACCTCAACCAAACGTTTCCTGTAGTTGCAGATCAGACCTGCACAACGATCTGGAGTAATTTTGGACCACTGCTCTTCACAAAACTGTTTCAGTGTAGCAATATTCTTGGGATGTCTGGTGTGAATCGCTCTCTTAAGGTCATGCCACAGCATTTCAATCGGGTTGAGGTCAGGACTCTGACTGGGCCACTCCAGAAGGCGTATTCTGTGCTGTTACAGCCATTGTTTTGTTGAATTACTTGTATGCTTTGGGTCATTGTCCTGTTGCATCACCCATCCTCTGCGGAGCTTCAGTTGGCGGACAGATGGTCGTACGTTTTCCTGCAAAATGTCTTGATAAACTCTGCAATTCATTTTCCCATCAATGACAACAATCTGTCCAGGCCCTGAGGCAGCAAAGCAGCCCCAAACCATGATGCTCCCTCCGCCATGTTTTACAGTGGGGATGAGGTTTTGATGTTGGTGTGCTGTGCCTTTTTTTCTCCACACATAGTGTTGTGTGTTCTTCCCAAACAACTCAATCTTGGTTTCATCTGTCCACAGTATATTTTGCCAGTAGTGCTGTGGAACATCCAGGTGCTCTTTTGCAAACTTCAAACGTGCTGCAATATTCTTTTTGGACAGCAATGGCTTCCTCCGTGGTGTCCTCCCATGTACTCCATTCTTGTTTAATGTTTTCCTTATTGTAGATGTGTCAACAAAAATGTTAGCATGTGCCAGAGATTTCTGTAGGTCTTTAGCTGACACTCTGGGATTCTTCTTTACCTCATGCAGCATTCTGCGCTGTGCTCTTGCAGTCATTTTTACAGGACGACCAGTGCTAAACTTTCTCCATTTGTAGACAGTCTGTCTTACCGTGGACACATGAACATCAAGGCTTTTGGAGATACTTTTGTAACCCTTTCCAGCTTCATGCAAGTCAACAATTCTTGATCGTAGGTCTTCTGAGAGCTCTTTTCTTCAAGGCATGGTTCACATCAGACAGTGCTTCTTGAAACCAGTAAACCCAAAACAGGTGTGTGTTTTTTAAGGGCAGGAAAGCTGTCAGCAACATATCCAATATCATCACACTGATTGGAGTCAAGGTTGGCTCACTCCTGGCTCCAATTAGCTCTGGGAGAAGTCATTAAGCTAGGGCCTCACATACTTTTTCCTCCCTGCACTGTGAATGTTTACATGTTATGTGCAATTAAGCCATGGCAACATCTAATGTTTGTGTAGTATTATGTTCAGCAGACTGTGTTCTTCTATTGTTGTGACTTAGATGACGTTCAGAGCACATTTTATGCCCAATTCATGCAAAACTCCACGTAATCCCAAGGGGTTCACATACTTTTTCTTGCAACTGTATGGGATGCCCAAGGAACTGTAAAACTTGAGGACAAACCTCTTAGCAAGGAACACTGTACAAAATTGTGGATCAGAAAAAATAGCAGTCTCTTTAACCTCTTCCCAACCGTGTTATAGGCGAAAGACAGCTACAGCGAGGTTGTCTAGTTCTGGGAGGGTGTCCATGGACGTCCTCTCAGCCCCCAGCAGCGCGCACCAGGTGCTGCCAGTAGTCGGTTTGTCCTATGGACACAGCTGATAACGTGATATGGTAAAAGGCCAATCACAGTGGTCTTTTACCACGTGATCAGCTGTGTCCAATGACACAGCAGATCACCGGGTAAATACAGTTGCCGGTTATCGGCTGCACTTTCCTCACGCTGTGACAGCGTGAGGAAAGAACTGCCGATAATTGGCAATTATCAGAGAAGAGATTGGCACCGATCATCAGGGCACTGATGATCAGTGCCCAGCAGTGCTGCCTACCTGTGCCCATCAGTGCCACCCACCTGTGCCCAGCAGTGCCCCCCATCAGTGCTGCCCAGAAGTGCCATTCATCAGTGCCACCAGTCAGTGCCACACATCAGTGCCACACATCAGTGCCAACTATCATTGCAGAATCATCAGTGCCAGCTCATCAGTGCCACCTATCAATGCCGCCCATCAGTTCCTCCTATCAGTGCCGCCTATCCTTGCTACCTCATCAGTGTCCATCAGTGCTGCCTATCTGTGCCACCTCATCAGTGCTGCCTATCATTGCCCATCAGTGCTGCCTATCAGTGCAGCCTCATTAGTGAAGGAGAAAAATGACCTGTTTGCAAAATTTTATGATAAAAACAAAGAAAACCTTTTTTTTCAAAATGTTTGCTCTTTATTTGTTTATAGCACAAAAAATAAAACACCCAGCGGCGATTAAATACCACCAAAAGAAAGCTCTATTTGTGTGAAAAAAATTATAAAAATTTCAAAAAAAATTGGCCTGGGCAGGAAGGGGGTATAAGTGCTCGGTAGGCAAGTGGAGCACTGAAGTCCCCTTGATATACCTCCTCAGACCACAGATGAATCCTCCTCTTCACCCAGGTGGTTTCCCTGGGCAAGGGGTGCCTAAGAGCTGATGAAAAAGTCCCAGATGAGAAATAGTTGGGTCTTGCACCTGACCACCCTCTCCCCTTATCTGTCCCAGGGGGTGTAGGAGTACTCACACTGTCCTCTTTTGTTAGTGTGGTGGGTTGGTTGCTGCCTTCAGGCCTTGCACTGGGTGGCTCCTTCCCAGCTTCACAGGTTGTCCTCCCCAGGAGATGGTAGGATATTGGAGATCCTCCCTTCCAGCATCCTGCCTTTAGGCAGGCTTCCCTCCCTGGGGCCCTCTCCAAGGCTCCACACTCCAGCCTTCCTCTCAATCCATCTTCCACCCAACACTGCACTGTCCCCTGGACTGTCCCCAGGTTCTGGAAGGGTTGAGGGCTCCAGAGGCCCTGGCCTGTAGAACCTCCCCAGCCTGTTCTGAGGTGAACTCCTGCCTCACTCCCAGGCTGACTTATCCCAAGCTGCTACTCAGCCTCTATCTAACAAAAATCCTATCTAGCTAACCTGGAGGGTGTTACGTAAAGAATATGTAAACCCAACATTTCATATTGCTGATATGTGCCTGCTGTATCATATACGTGTATGACAAAGTTTTCTGTTCTCCAGAGGTGTAGCTTGAAGCTTGTGGGCCCAATGCAAAAGTTGACCTGGGGCCCCTCACTACCTTTCAGTGCGCCAAGATGCTCCCACCACGTGCCAAGATATGATAGCTGTATGATGGCTGTCTCTCTCAGTGATATGGAGGTGCAGGATATTAGGGAAAAGTAACACACCCCCTTCCTGGCAATGACACATGCTCTCCTAACTCCTCTTGGTATTGACAGATGACCCCTCCTTCAAGAGCCCCCATTTCAGCTATTTATTATTATTGCTACACCAGTACCTCTAGGGATCAAGGCCAGTGGCTCAGTAATCCTAGCTCATAGTGCGTTCCAGCCGAGTCTGTGGGGCTACAAGTGTAAGGATGGAAGGAGTCATCCACTCCCTCATCAGATCACGACTCGATTACTGCAACTCCCTCCTCACTGGCCTTCCTCACCGCTGGCTCTCCCCGCTTCAGTCGATCCTGAATACGGCTGCCAGACTCATTCACCTTTCCAACTGCTCCATTTCCGCCACCCCCCTCTGCCAATCCCTCCACTGGCTTCCGATTGCGCGACGGATCAAATTCAAAATCCTAACACTGACGTACAAAGCTGTCCACCATACTGCCCTGAACTACATCACTGACCCAATATCCAAGTGCCGCCCAGCATGCACACTCCGCTACTCACAAGACCTCCTTCTCTCTAGTTCCCTGGTCACCTCCTCCCATGCCCGCCTCCAGGACTTCTCCAGGGTGTCACCCATCCTCTGGAACTCCCTGTCCCAACCCATCAGATTATCACCTACTCTCCTCTCCTTTAGGCGCACCCTGAAAACCCACCTCTTCAGGGAAGCCTACCCAACCCCCTGCTATTTTGCCAACCTCCTCCACTCTTCCTACCACCCCATCCCCCACAGCTATCTCCTCCTGTGCCACTATCCCCTCCCTCCTAGATTGTAAGCTCGAAAGAGCAGGGCCCTCGATCCCCTCATGTTTTGCATTGTATTGTTATTGTTCTGTCACATGTTCTGTCCCCCTTTGTAATGTACAGCGCTGAGCGAACTATTGGCGCTTTATAAATACTGTATAATAATAATAATAAAGTGTGATAATAAAGTGTGGCAACTCGTCTCTGGTTGGCCTGAGCAGGGATGTATGCCCGGGCGGTGAGGAGCCGAGTTAGAATGCGGCCATCACTAGCGGCTGCTCGGCAGCGCTCCCACATATTTATTTCTTTTTAACAAAACCATTTGTTTACAGATCTCAATAGTGAAAGCTAAATTTACATACACAAGTGAATGACTTAACAGTGCCTGATGGGATAACTCAATACTAGGTATCATTCAGACTAAAAGAGCCTAGAGGCTGTCTGCTTCTGCTCTGCTCTTTATCTAATCCATACGGTCCTGGGAATATATACAAGATAGATAGATAGATAGATAGATAGATAGATAGATAGATAGATAGATAGATAGATAATTTAACAACTGTGTACAAACTTTAAAACAGGAAAAAAAATTCCCTAACTCATTATGGTTTCCCTTTAAATTTTGAACAGACAAGCAACATCAGCACTTGAGAGCGTTTGCTATTGCAGTATACTTGATGAACATGACATTTCTCCTCTTCTGGACTATGGCAGTCGTATTGACAGTACAGTTTCCAACAAACATGCAAACATTTTACCATCATAACAGATGGAGCTTTGGCTGATTTACGCTGACACCACAATCGCTAATGAATGCTGAAGTCTTTAAAGTATTTGTTTTGTTGTTGAGTGTGTACTTTGCTGCAGATGTTACATATAACTGAAGTAATATAGCAGAAGAATTGCATAGGTGGGAATGGTGTTGGCTTTAATTGTCAGTCTGACACATGGTAATTAGTAACAACACTTATGTCTGCTATTGGCATTTTCTGCTGAAGCAAATCAGTACTATAGGAATATATTTGAAAAAGAAGAAAAACATAGAAGAAATATGTTGTAGTGTCCAAAGTACCAACTAAACCAATGGTTTCCAAATTGTGGCTTGTGGGCCAGATGCAGCTTTTTACTACCCTTTATCCAGCTCTTGGGGCACAATTCCTCCTTCTGAACTAAGGAACTGACACAGTGGGGGATAATTCCTGCCACTGACACCAATGATGGATAACATTGTCTCCCACTGGCACAAATGATGGTGCTCTATTCCTTTTACTGATATTAATGATGGGGCACTAGGCCACCCACTGATACCAATGATGGGCCACTATTTCTCCCACTGATACCAATGATGGTGCACTATTCCTCCTTCTACTGACCATAGGTGCTATGTAATTTATTAACCCTCACTGACCACCAAACTCGAGCCATTATTTACTCTCAATGATGCCATGACAATGAGTACCTCCACCAGTCCCCCTAAAGTCTGAAGGACAGTAAAGTGGCCCTTTGTTTACAAAGTTTGGAGACCCCTGAACTAGACTATCATAACTTTTGCACCTGTTCGTGGCTTACCCTTAATTGGGTTCATGCTACCCTTGACATTATGGGGTTGACTTACTAAAGGACCTTGTTTGCAAATTGTCGCAGTTCCTTGCATGACAGACTACTTTTAGGTGGAGAAGAGATTTACTAAAGGACTCAGTCCAAAAATAGACACAATCGGAATTTACTAATGGTCACAAAACTTAGAGACCGTCTAAATGTGTTCACCTCTTAGAACCAGGTCAACAGCAGAGAAAATCCTTTTAAATGACATGATCTCAATCAATTTATACTTCCTATACATATGTTGGACATTTTTGAGAATAACTGCTTTAAAAGAATTGTAGATTTGTCTGTATAAAGTGATATATTTTTTTAAAATCCAAACAGGCATTGGCTTCACCTAGTTCAGACATCTCAGTAGTGACATGACTGAGCATGCCCAGACCGGAAAAACTGAAAATTGCCTTCACCCTGTTTTTTTTAAGTGCTATAGTAAATTACTTTGTTGGCAAGCCTGGAAATATAATTGAAAAGAGTCAGCCTGTTCCTGTAAAACGTGATTATTAACCCCTTTCCGCCCGGCCTATGGCCGAATGACGACCGGCAAAAACCCTTACCTTTCCGGGTGGACGCCATATGGCGTCCTTTCGGGTATTGCGCAGGACGCCATATGACACGGCCTTTGCTGGTACCATGTGACCTGCTGTGACCAATCACAGCAGGTCACATGACAGTTGTATACAATGGATGGCTTCATTCATGCCATCCATTGTATACTAGTATGTCTAGCTGTGAATAGTCACAGCGATCACATGCACAAGCTGGGCCAATCGCAGCCCAGCTGTGTCATGTGATTAGCCATGGCCAAATCACAGCTAAGCACAAAAAAAAAAAAACCCTGAATGAATCGATGTCATTCAGGTAAATGCTTGCTTATAGCAAAGTAATTCTTTGTTATAAGCAAATTGTGTACAAAAAAAAAAATACTGATCACTTCCCCAAAGTAGTACAATGTTACTTTGGTAACGTTGTACTACTTTGGTCATAGTGAAATATGAAAAAAAAATCTTAAAAAAAAAAGAAAACAAATTAATAAAAAATTAAAAACAATAAAAAAAAATTACAAAAATTATAATTTTTTTTTTCATACTGTCACCAGTCAGTGTCCCTGATCACCGTCATGCCAGTTATATGATGATGCTGTACTGCACTGGAGACAGTATGTAAAAAAAAAATAGTGAAAATAATTTTTTTAATTTTTTAATTTTCCGAAAAATTATGACAAAAAAAATACAACTTCAAAAAACTCGCCATGCCTCTTATGAAGTACGTCGGACTGTCTACTCTGCAAAAAGGGGTCATTTGGGGGATATCTGTACTGTTCTGACATTCTTGGACCTCAAGAAATTAGATTGGCTGTCAGTACCTCAGGATTGATCAATATTCAGATTTATCCCATAGTTTGTGAACTGTATAACTTTCCTACAAACTAAAAAATACATCCTAATTTGGGTTATTTTCACCAAAGACATGTAGCAGAATACATCTTGGCCTAAATTTATGAAGAACAATTATTTATTTGTAAACTTTTATAACAGAAACAAAGAAAAACGAGGGTATTTTTTCTAAATTTTTGGCCTTTTTTTGTTAACTTAGCAAAAAATAAAAACCCCGGCGGTGATTAAATACCACCAAAAGAAAGCTCTAGTTGTGTGAACAAAATGATAACATTTTAATTTGGGTACAATGTTGTATGACTGCGCAATTGTCATTCAAAGTGTGAGAGCGTTGAAACCTGAAAATTGGCCTGGGAGGGAAGGGGGTAAAAGTGCTCGGTATGGAAATGGTTAAACAGACTGACATTTATATATATATATTTAACGGTATACATCAACACTTGTAACTATAGAACTGTCACTATACATAGAAACACCAACATAGACATTCTAAGAACTTTTTCATTTCCTTTGTAATTTTATTTATTTGTGTTTTTTCTTTTTTGCTTCTTATACAATGTTATTTTTTCTAATTTTTTTAAATAATGCGAGTGCTGTGTTTTATTCTTTTTTTTTTAACATGTATTCTCTGCAGTATACATACTTATGTATGTACTGCCATGTGCATTGATCATGTCCAGGGACTTAGACTTTTGAAATATATTAACTAAATGGTAGAAAAACTGCACTTGGTACTCAGCATCTAACAAAAATCCAAATCCAAACTCCCACAGCTGTCTTCACCAACCACACACAATACCAGTGCCGAAGCAAAATTAAAAGGAATCCAAATGTTGATCTGTGTTACTAAATTCAGTGTGTGTTGGTTATATGTATCCCAATACAAAGGATCATAATAGTATTCCAAAAAATGTGATCATAAATACACATACAAATGATGAAAACAAAAATTCAGAGGGTGACACCACTGTTCCACAGTGACACATCAATAAAGAAAAATATCAATTCATAAATATAGATCCGGATGGAACTCCATCCCCTATATATGAATGGACAAATAAAATAAGTAGCTATATGTAGGAGGGTTCCACCATCATAGCAAATCTTGCCATATGTTTTCACTCGCGAATGACAACAAGCAACCTTGTGAATTCTGTTTATTCAACGCCACATTTGTATTTCCATTCCATTTGAAATATATTGTTAGTTACACTGAGCAGGCCCAAGGATTTAGGACTCATCACATCACAGAGTTGCAATCTACAGTCATGTGTCTGCACAGTGGCTTTGTGGTTAGTACTGCTATGTAGCAGCACTTAGGTTGCTGGTTCACATCCCAACCATGACACTACCTGCATGGAGGTTGCATGCTCTGGCTGTGTGGGTTTCAAGACATGCTGGTATTTGTTTAGGTTTCTGTCTAAATTCTCCCTAGTATATGAATGGGAGTTAAGGACTTTACATTGTAAGCTCCTTGAAGGCGGGGCCTGATGTGAATGCACAATATGCATGTAAATTGATGGCGCTATATAAGTACCTGAACTAATAATAATAATAATCCCTCCACTGGCTTCCACTTAACAAATAAAATTCAAAATACTAACAACTAACAAAGCCATCCACAACTCTGCCCCCAGCTACATCACCAACCTCGTCTCAAAATATCAACCAAACCGCTCTCTTTTCGATCCTCCCAAGACCTTCTGCTCTCTAGTTCCCATGTCACCTCCTCCCTTGCTCGCCTCCAGGACTTCTCCCGAGCTTCTCCCATCCTATGGAATTCTCTACCCCAATCTGTCTGGCTGTCTCCTAATCTATCCACCTTTAGACGATCCCTGAAAACTTTTCTCTTTAAAGAAGTTTATCCTGCTTCTACCTAGTAAACCGCCATTTATTTCCTCCATCAGCTCATCCTCCCAACAGCTATTACATTTTGTATCACTCAACCCTTCCTCCTAGATTGTAAGCTCTCAGGATCAGGGCCCTCTGTTTCCTCTTGTACCAAATTGTATTGTAACTGTAATGTCTACCTTCATTTTGTAAAGTGCTGCGCAAACTGTTGGCGCTATATAAATCCTGTATATTATTAATAATAATAATAATGAATTTTTTATATGTTTTTTACAATCTGGTACATTTGCAGGCCGTAATGCAAGTCAGTGTGTTTAGGAGGTGCCTGGCCATGTCCCAGTGTAGGTCCATGCAGAACATATTCATTGTGTTCTAATTTGGTGGGTACACAAGAACACACTGCACCGGGGGAAGCAGAGCCACTGGATTAGATGGGAATACTGGATGTGTTTGGATGACGAATGTGCTTGTCGGCACTTTGCTGTCAGATTTGTTGTACCTTGTTAAATGTGTTGCCTGGTTAACCACTTGCCCTCCCGAGGATTTACCCCCCTTAATGACCAGGCCTATTTTTGCTACTCGGCGCTGCACTAATTCAACTGATAATTGCGCGGTCATGCAACGCTGCACCCAAACAAAATTTACGTCCTTTTTTTCACACAAATAGAGCTTTCTTTTGGTGGTATTTGATCACCTGTACGCTTTTTATTTTTCACGCAATAAACAAAAAAAGACCAAAAATTTAGAAGAAAAACAATATTTTTTACTTTCAGCTATAAAAAATATATAGTAAACTCAAAGTTAGTTATAAATTTAGGCCAAAATGTATTCTGCTCCATGTTTTTGGTAAAAAAATTCCAATAAGTGTATATTGATTGCTTTGTGTGAAAGTTATAGCGTCTACAAACTATGGTATAGATACTGCAATTTACGCCTTTTTTTTGCTATACAGCACTGTGCTAGTTTAACGGACAATTGCGCGGTCATGCAATACGGTACATAAATTAAATTTATTTCCTTTTTTTCACAGAAATAGAGCTTTCTTTCGGTGGTATTTGATTGCCTTTGCGTTTTTTATTTTTTGCGCTATAAAAAAAAAAGTTGACAATTTTGAGAAAAAAAAACAATATTTTGTACTTTTTGCTATAAAACATGTCCAGTAAAAAAAAAAATTAAAAATCAAATTTCCACATAAATTTTGGCCAAAATGCATTCTGCGACATGTCTTTGCTAAAACAAAACCCAATACGTGTAAATTAATTGGTTTACGTTAAAGTTATAGCCTTTACAATTGGCGGGAAAGATACTGAGATTTTTAATTTTTTTTTATACTAGTAATGGCGGCGATCAGTGACTTATGGCGGCAATCAGCGACTTATGGCAGGACTGCGGGACTGCGGCGGACATTCTGACACTGGGGGGGAACTGACTTGGGGTCACTGACATCCCCAGTGACACCAATACAGTGATCAGTGCAAAAAAAAAGACACTGACACTGTACTAATGGCACTGGGGAGGAAGGGGTTAACTTTTTTTTGCACTGAAAGGATTAACTGTGTGAGGGGAGTGTTTTACTAGGGGGCAGGGGTGTGTACTGCAAGGAGACACTCTGATCGCTGATCGGGACAGAGAAATTCTTTTCTCCTGGTCAGCTTGTCAGGAACTGTCAGGGAACTAACAGAAAGCAGAGCTACTGCAGCCCTGCTCTCTGTCACTGATTGCCGCTAATCGCCGGGACACAGCTGATAACAACCGGCTGTGACCCGGTGACTGACACCCGTGGCTGAGATCGGCGGTGAAGGTAGGGCGGCGGCGTGCCTTGCGTGCGCCCCCTACATGTTTTGAAACAGCCCATTTTAAATGTGCTTTTGCCCAGCCGTGCCGCCCTGCCACCGTTTTTATACAGTGGCTGGGTGGCTAGTGGTTAATATTAGCCTTATTTTGTTCCCAGCTGTATACTGTGAAAGTGAAGTTGCTGTGCAAAATGTAGCACCATAAATACTGTTTCTTTTTACACAAGTAAATGAATGTACCTAATTGTGTTGCTGCTGTCAAAATAAATGTAGAATATAAACTATTGAATCAATAATCAATAAAGGTTTTTTATCCCTCAAGTGGAATGTATTAACATCCATACAAATCTACAAAATAAACATTTTATTCTACATACATACATACGTGTTAAATTACCACCCCCCCCCCCCACACACACACACACACACACACAAAAAAACATTACCCCTGGTTCACATCTGTGTGGGTGGTGCCACTGCGGATCCGCACAAAAATCCACCCACACAGAGGAATGCGGACCCACGGGCAGGTGCCATTACTGCTAATGTCACGTCGCCCGCACTGGAAATCGCATCCTTACTGGGAACCGAGGTTCCCATGTGGGCTACGTTTTCCAAAGAAGTGCAGGGACTTCTTCCTTGTGTGTCCTGGGGCAAGGGAGTCCATTCAAATGAATGGGCTCTTGTGCCCACACAAAATGCGGCCCGCAGGAACTTGGATATGTAAACCTAGCCTCAACGGCTGCAAAGCTGAATTTCAGGCAATATTGAATTCAGCTGGGGGATAGGTAGAGTATTTAACATGTCAACCTGGGTCTTTGGTTTTTTTTTCTTTTTTTAAAGTTTCCTTGTTGCAATCTGAGGAACTTAAATCAAATAGTTTTCATAATAAATATATTGCACATAAAAGAAAATCTATTTGTATATGTGGGAGCCATGACTTTGCATAAAAATTAGTTATCACACACAAATGGCCTCAGGACCAGCTCCCAGATCGGACCAGAATTACATCATCACATTTGTGGAAGGACATTCGCATGCTCCAGAGACATAAGAACAAAAGTTCAATTCCTTGGCCAAAAGTAAAGACAGAAGCTGGAGGCAGGTGACACCAAACAGGTGTCAGTTGCGTGTATTTATTCGTTCCACCGACCACTTCTGCCTCACGACTGAAGAGGAGGAGGCACCGCTGCTGGCTACGTTTACCAGAGCCTTCTGCAGAACAGACAGGAGCAGGGGCGGACTGACAACTCATGGGGCCCTCGGGCAATAGGGGATCATGGGGCCCCTGTGTCCTTGCCCAAACTCAAAAAAGCCTATGAAAAAGGTACCAGGGGCATCTCATGGGGCCCCCTACTGATCCCGGGCAGTGCCAAGTTTCCAAATGGTCAGTCTGCCCCTGGACAGGAGGAATGCACATGGCACAGCTTTTTTAGACCATGTGCATACTTGCCAGATGTCCTTTGCAGGGTTTGCTTATGGCAGTGTTTCTCAACTCCAGTCCTCATGGACCCCCAACAGGTCATGTTTTCAGGATTTCCATTATTTTGCACAGGTGATTTGATCAGTTTCACTGCCTTAGTAATTACCACAGCTGTTTCATCTGAGGGAAATCCTGAAAACATGACCTGTTGGGGGGCCATGAGGACTGGAGTTGAGAAACACTGGCTTATGGCAAGAAGCAGTTATACACATCTATGAGCTCATCCCTACCCTCAAGGAGCTTTCATTCATACTAGTGCCAATTAACCTACCAGAATGTTTTGGAGTGTGAGAGGAAACCCAAACAGAAACAGAGAGAACATACAAACTCCTAGCATGTGGTGCCATGGATGGGATTTGAACCAATGTCCCTAATGTTGCTAGGCAGGAGTGCTAACCACTAAGCCACTATGCCACCAATATCATTATTTGGAATATTGAGTAGTACCATAATTCAAGAATTAAGATATATAATTATAAGTAGATATTATAAGAAAATATGAATTAGACATTAACAATTATTTGTCATATACCTGTCATGGATAAGAAGGGGAACCCCATAACCAAAACAAATTGTGGCTTCCCCCCAAAATCATTTACACACCCTTATCTGAGCATACAGTCCTGCAGGCTAGAAAAGGGGGGGTAGAAGAGCAACCCCCCCCCCCCAACATACACACTTTTTATTTGTAATGTCAGCTCTTTTGTCTACATTATGTTAAACTTTCTAAAGTGTAGCAGATTGCAAAAAACACATATATAAACATGCATTTGTATGGTTCAGTTACTTATATAGCGCTGTCAATTTACACAACACTTACATACATATTGTACATTCACATCAGGCTCTGCCTTCAAGGAGCTTACAATCTAAAGTCCCTAACTCACATTTATATACTAGGGACAATTTAGACAGGAGCTGAAACAAATACCAGCATGGGAGGAAACCGACACAGGCAGAACATGCAAACTCATTGCCTTTAGTGTCATGGTTGGGGTTTAAACTGGCAGCCCTAGCACTGCTAGGTAGAAGTCCTAACCACTAAGCCACAATGCTAGCTAGCACACATAGTGGTACCACAATTCAAGAATTAACATATATACTTTTAAGTAAATATTATAAGAAAATTCAAATACGACATTAAAAATTATTTTTCATATAACAGAGATATAACTGTAATGGTTGGATATATACAGTGAAGGAAATAAGTATTTGATCCCCTGCTGATTTTGAATGTTTGCCCACTCACAAAGAAATGATCAGTCTAAAAATCTAATGCTAGGTGTATTGTAACACTGAGACAGAATAGCAATAAAAAATTTAAAAGAAATGCATGTCTAACAAATTATGCACTGATTTGCATGTTCATGAGGGAATTAAGTATTTGATCCCCTTCACAAAACATGACTTAGTACTTGGTGGCAAATCCCTTGTTGGCAATCACAGAGGTCAGACGTTTCCTGTAGTTGGCCACCAGGTTTGCACACATCTCAGGAGGGATTTTGGCCCACTCCTCTTGGCAGATCCTCTCAAAGTGTTTAAATTTTGGTGGCTGACATTTGGCAACTCGAACTTTCAGCTCCCTCCACAGATTTTCAATTGGATTAAGGTCTGGAGACTGGCTAGGCCACTCCAGGACCTTAATGTGCTTCTTCTTGAGCCACTCCTTTGTTGCCTTGGCCGTGTGTTTTGCGTCATTGTCATGCTGGAACACCCATCCATGACCCATTTTCAATGCCCTGGCTGAGGAAGAAGGTTCTCACCCACGATTTGGCGGTACATTGCCCTGTCCATCATCCCTTTGATGCAGTGCAGTTGTCCTGTACCCTTAGCAGAAAAACACCCCCAAAGCAGAATGTTTCCACCACCATGTTTGACAGTTGGGATGGTGTTCTTGGGTTCATAGGCAGCATTCCTCCTCCTCCAAACACGGCGAGTTGATTTGATGCCAAAGAGCTTGATGTTGGTCTCATCTGACCACAGCACTTTCAACCAGTCCTCCTCTGCATCATTCACATGTTCAGTGGCTATTCTGTCTCTCAGTGTTACAATACACCTACCATTCGATTTTTAGACGGATCATTTCTTTGTGAGTGGGCAAACATTCAAAATCAGCAGGGGATCAAATACTTATTTCCTTCACTGTATTTAACATGAGAAAATAGTATGCATTACTCTGTAACATTCATAAAAAAAAAGCATTTAATTGCAGAACATACTGTAAAAAACACTACAAAGCAAGAAAGAGAATTAATAATAGAATTAGCATTAAAAGAAAGCAAACAACAAATCACACCTGCCATATGTTTCTAGAAAGAAATGGGAAAAATGGGAAATGGGATCCTGGCTCCTACGCCCTCTAGGGACCAAGTTTAGAATTGCCTATTTTGTAAATACGACTATTCCAATTCGGCATTTACTAATAGACATTTTCCTATGTAAAGAAGTTTTTTCTGTTCACCACAGCACGGTCTTAATTGTTTCAATTAGGTGACGTTTTGGTGTTTAACTTCTATTGCTTCACTGTATTCTTAGTAAATCAGCCCCTATAGGTCCATCCCAATCCAACTTGCAATGGTTTACTGCTTGTATAAATTGATATTTGACACACGTATAATAGAGAAGCATTGAACAATGAATATTATTGCTACAATGGCCAATCAAATGTTTACAAAATAATAGAAGATCACATAATTTTTCCTGACGATGATGACAACACCAGACCTTAAAATAGTGTGTGACAGAGTGACAACACAAGATAAAAAGATAACAGCCTCACTTCAACCATTGCACTTCTTGCATTATTAATGTGACTGCATGCATCATGTCTCTCCCCAAAAACCAACCTTTCTTATGTGTTTCACTGCTCCCAGGATAGGGGAAAGATAGGAGACTTCTATCCTTGTGAGCAAGCTGGGAGTGTTGAAAGGTGTCAAGGAAGGTTGGATTTCAGGTGGAAAAATGGTGTATGCAGTCATTTTGCTGACGATCAAATACATAGATGCAACAAAAAAAGCTAAGAATGAAGTGTGACTGTTAAGTTTTTATCTTTTAATGGAGAGCAGAGATGGATATGGGAGCGAGCATCTGGGCTGTCTTTGTGTGGTAATAGGGGCGACTCTTGAACGCTGCTATAGATCTGGGTCAAAACACAGGAGCACAATTGGAAGACTGGGACAGAGCATTTTTACTTTGTAATAGGAAAAGCCTGCACAAGGACCTTCATGGAAGGATCGCCAGGTCATATTTTAATAAGAGCTGCAGATTGAGAAATATTAAAAATTATTTTTAATCTAAGTTACCATGGTAAAGCTTATATGAGACTTTAGTGGTTTACATATAATCTATTAATGAGATAAATTAATCATTTTCATTAAAATATCAAATTAATCTAAAACAAATGATAATGTGTATCCGCCAAAGGGTGATTAAATGCATTGTTTATGTTTTATTAATGTCTAATAAAACTAGCTGTAAATAAACCTGCCACAATTGCAACCATATTAATCTCAAATAATATATGGTAACCATTGCTAAAATAGCCATGATTGGTAATAAAATATTGATATACAAGATAGAATTTCTAATCTAACATAATTACAATAATATAGTGTAAACAGATCTAGAAACTCTATTCAGTCCAGCTTCAAGGTTACAAAAAAAAAAAAAAACTCATTTAAAAAGGAGACATACATACCAATATGTTGCAATGCCGTGTTCTGGAAAATAATTCTGTATTCTTCAGTTTCAGTACGTTTTTCCATGCAATTCAATACAAAGTACATAAAACACATCAATGTAATATATGACCATGTTGAAGAATGTGTTATGCTGTGAATGATCCCTATATCTAAGGCTGCATTCACACTTAAGTGCTTTGTGAATGCTTGCATTGACATTCATTGTAAATGGCACCCAAATGCAGCAAAAAAGACATGCAGTCAAATGCAGCAAAATGCATGCTTAAAAAACACATAAAGCTTAAGGCTTAAAAAAAGTGCAACTCTCTCTCCCTCTCTTTCTCTCCCTCTAGAGATTAAAATTGTTGCCCATTCTTCTTTGCAAAATAGCTCAAGCTCTGTCAGATTAGATCTGTGAATAGCAATTTTCAAGTCTTGCCACAGATTCACAATTGGATTTAGGTCTGGACTTTGGCTAGGCCATTCCAACACATGAATATGCTTTGATCTAAACCATTCCATTGTAGCCCTGGCTGTATGTTTAGGGTCGTTTTCCTGCTGGAAGGTGAACCTCCACCCCAGTCTCCTCTTTTGCAGACTCTAACAGGTTTTCTTCTAAGATTTCCCTGTATTTGGCTCCATCCATCTTCCCATCAACTCTGAAGATCTTCCCTGTCCCTGCCAAAGAAAAGCATCCCCACAACATGATGCAGCCACCACCATGTTTCACGGTGGGGATGGTGTGTTCAGGAAGATGTGCAGTGTTAATTTTCCGCCACACATAGCGTTTTGCTTTTAAGCCAAAAAGTTCAGTTTTGGTCTCATCTGACAAGAGCGCCTTCTTCCACGTTTTCTGTGTCACCCACATGGTTTTTCACAAACTGCAAACAGGACTTCTTATGGCTTTCTTTCAACAATGGCATTCTTCTTGCCACTCTTCCATAAATGCCAGATCTGTGGAGTACACAACTAATAGTTGTCCTGTGTACAGATTCTTCCACCTGAGCTGTGGATCTCTGCAGCTCCTCCAGAGTTATCATGGACCTCTTGGCTGCTCCTCTGATTAATGCTCTCCTTGCCCTGCCTGTCAGTTTAGGTGGACGTCCATGTCTTGGTAGGTTTGCAGTTGTGCATTACTCTTTCCATTTTCAGATGTTGGATTGAACAGTGCTCCGTGAGATGTTCAAAGCTTAGGATTTTTTTTAGAACCCTGCTTTAAACTTCTCCACAATTTTATCCCTGACCTGTCTGGTGTGTTCCTTGGCCTTCATGATGCTGTTTGTTTACTAATGTTCTCTAACAAACCTCTGAGGGCTTTACAGAACAGCTGTATTTATACTGAGATTAAATTACACACAGGTGGACTCTATTTACTAATTAGGTGACTTCTGAAGGCAATTGTTTCCACTAGATTTTAGTTAGGGGCATCAGTGTAAAGGGGGCTGAATACAAATGCACGCCACACTTTTCAGATATTTATTTGTAAAACATTTTGAAAACCATATATAATTTTCCTTCCAATTCACAATTATGTGCCACTTTGTGTTGGTCTATCACATAAAATCCTAATAAAACACATTTACGTTTTTGGCTATAACATGACAAAATGTGGAAAATTTCAATGGGTATGAATATTTTTCAAGGCACGGTATATTGCCAAAGGATTGGGTCACCTGCCTTTACATGCACATGAACTTCAATGGCATACCAGTCTTAGTACGTAGAGTTCAATATTGATTTGGCCCACCCTTTGCAGTTTCAACTCTTCTGGGAAGGCTGTCCACAAGGTTTAGGAGTGTGTTTATGGGAATATTTGACCATTCTTCCAGACGTGCATTTGTAAGCTCTGGCACTGATGTCGGATGCGAAGGCCAGGCTCGCAGTCTCCGCTCTAATTCATCCCAAGGGTGTTCTTTCAGGTTGAGGTCAGGACTCTGAGCAGGCCAGTCAAGTTCCTCAACCCCGAACTTGCTCATCCATGTCTTTATGGACCTTGCTTTGTGCACTGGTGCTCAGTCATGTTGGGACAGGAAAGGCCATCCCCAAACTGTGATTTGTTCTCCAGAGAACACACCTCCATTGCTCTAGAGTCCAGTGGCGGCATGCTTTACACTACTGCTTCCCACGCTTTGCATTGCACTTGGTGATGTAAGGCTTGGATGCAGCTGCTCACCCATGGAAACCCATTCCATGAAACTCTCTACACACTGTTGTTGTGCTAATCTGAAGGCCACACAAAGTTTGGAGGTCTTCCGCTATTGACTCTGCAGACAGTTGGCAACTTCTGCGCATTGTGAGCTTAGGCATGCACTGCCCCCGCTCTTTCATTTTATGTAGCCTACCACTTCGTGGCTGAGTTCCTGTTGTTCCCAGTTGCTTCAATTTTGTTATAATACCACCAACAGTTGACCGTGGAATATTTATTAGCAAGGAAATTTCACAGATGGACTTATTGCACAGGTGGCAACCATTCACGATACCACGTTTGAATTCACTGAGCTCCTGAGAGTGACCCACTCTTTCAAAAATTTTTGTAGAAGCAGTCTGCGTGCCTAGGTGCCATGGAGGTGAGTGGAACACCTGATTCCAATGATTTGGAGGGGTGTCCCAATACGTCAATACTTTTGGCAATATAGTATGTGTGTATATATATATATATATATATATATATATATATATAAAAATATATATAGTGCAACCCATGGAAATGAGTACATTTTCAAAACACAAAATGTGAATACAGCCTAAAAGTGATTCTAAAGGGTTTTTTTAAGCTTCAAGCATTCTATGCATTCTATGTATTCTATGCATGAAGGTTTAAAAAAAACTTTCCCTGTACTGTTCCCCCAGCAGTCCCTCCTAATACTTACCTGACCCTGATCTCGATTTAGTGATGTGCACAAGAGCAGTGACTCTCCCAGCTGTCTCCCTCCTTATTGGCTCAAAGACAGCAGCGGAAGCCATTGTCAATCACAGCCAGTGAAGGAGCCAGGGAGTGCAGCCACGCACTGGGGTTTATATACTAAATTTTAGAGTGCAAAATCAGGTTTATGTCTGCATAGAAACCAATCAGCTTCTACGTTTTATTGCCAAAGCTTAATTGAACAAGCTGAGGTTAGAAGATGAAGTGAACCTGATTTTGCATTCTCCAGCTTTAGTAAATAAACCCCTTTATGTGTCTTATTAACACACAGAGCGGGACTCCCCAGTGTTGCCAACCAACAGTTTATAATTACCGGTCGATTTACAAGCTATCCGTAAATGTCCGTTATTAACAGGGGCCACCTGTAAAAAATACGTCTGTAGGCCGGCTTTGAAATGGTGAATGCTCACCTGGGGGCACACATGGTGACATCATGACACTGCTTGGCACCTTCTTCAAATTACAGCACGGCCAGCTGGGGGAGCTAGGAGGACTCACGAGCAGGAGCAGCCGCTCCTCTTGGTTCCTTTAGCAGGTTCGTGTCTCTGCTCTCCACCGTGCTTTATCTCTCCTGCCTGCAGATCAGCCCGGCAGGCTCAGAACTCAGAGATATGAGTAATCCAGGATCTGCCCTGGTACCCCCAGTCCTGACACCTACAAAGGCTGGTTCTTCAAACAAACCAATTACCTGATGGGCTACCACTGTCAGTTTGGACAGGATTGTCCTGAGCAATGGGCTTTTCCTATTATAGGTAAGTCATGTCCTTGCTGGTCACTGGGGGCAAGGGGCTGACAGATGGGCACACAATGCCTGGGGATTGGAGAGGGCACCACTCACCTGGGGACATAGGAGGGCACTAATTGCTCTGAGCATTGGGGTGGCAACAGCTGGTGACAGGGAGCACACATACAGGGGGACAGCTTCATCCAGACACAGCAGAAGATGACCAGACAGAAGACATTCAGTAAATGATCACACAGGTTGGCAGATTACATCTGCCTCTGTGATTTGGTAGGTGGGCAGATTTCATCCTCTGGACCAACCAGCATGCAGGCAGCATGTGCCAACAGAGCAAATAATGTCTGGTGACATGACAGGTAGACATTGAAATAGCTTTGGGATAGCCAGGTGAATAGGAGAAGGGAGTAGAGTCTGGTGACACTATGGCTGGACAGGCAATGTATGTTGTGATGACACAGGGCTAGGTCATTTTATTGAGGAGAATGATGGATAACTTCCACCACCAGTCTCTTCTCCAGCAAAGATGGTGCACAGAGTCCACAGAGTTCCACCTTGTATTATAAGGGTGAATACTACAAACTCCTATGTAAGGGGGAACTCTGTGGACTCTTGTGTAAGGAATAGGATGGCTCTGGTGACCAGAAACCCCCTTATATCAGAGTTCCCCTGTACATCACAGACGGTCTGCAGAGTTCCCCTTTATATAAGGTCTACAGAGGACAAAGATTTCAAAGAATGCAGAAGCCATCAGCGCAAAGGACACACCAGATTAATGGTCAGTAAAGTTCCTAATGCTGATTTTTTTTAACTTAGAATTTAAATCTGCAGCCTTTAATAAAGTAACAACCAGTTCATAAGTACTAAGAATCAGATTTTTGTTCGGGCATTTTCTATCATAGGGTAAACCCATTCTATTTCTGTTTCCCAGGAAGCGGCTGCAAAGAAGCTGTGGGAGATTAGCAGCACTGAGATATGAAAAAGAATAAAAAAAAAGCCAAAAACAATATTTTTGTGAAAGAAAAGCACATGACAATTGCTTATGACAAACAATGCTTTAGCAAACTAAATGGCATCTAGCCAGGATTTACATATACTATAGGTTCATTGCTTTCAGCCTGATCATTATAATTGATTTATTGGGGTTGATTCACTAATGGAGACAAGGCAAAGACTGCTCACTTTGAAAGGGAATACTCCCCAGAGCTTAGTGAATGAGGTGGAGCTTTGCTGACCTCCATCATCCAAGATGTGCAAGCAAAAATAAAGTATTTTTTGTATTTACCTTGCAGGTGATTGGGTATTCTTTGCAAAGTAAATTTTCACCACATTCACTGATTTAAATGAATATTCCCTTGCAAAGTGAACACCCTATTTGCCTTTAGTTGTGAATGGTCACTATCTGGGCTGAATGTAGTAGCCAGTTCCGCTCAGCCTATAAACAAATTGTGGCCGGGTCAGAGCTCTCTTGTTCTGGGTGGACATCATCTGATGTGCTCCCCAGAACGCACCACAGCCGCTGCAAATCACTGTATCAACTCGCTCTCAATGCCATGTGATCGCTGTGAACAATCACAGCAGATCACTGGACAATTTTAAACAATAGATGGCTTTCATTCATATCATTCATTGTGTACTATTGTGTTGCTTGCTGTGATTGGTCACAGTGATCACATTGTGCAGACAGGGCCAATGACAGCCCATCTGTACCATCTGTACCATGTGATTAGCCATGGCCAATCACAGCTAATCACAACAAGACACACAGAATGCATTGATTTCAATAAGTAAAAATGATTGTTTACAACAGTGAAATTCACTGTTACAAGAAATCATAATGTGTAAAAAAAGAAACAAAACTCCTGATCACCTTCCCAGGGTAGTACAATGTTACTTTGGTAATTCTGTAGTTCTCCGGTCACAGTATGTAAAAGAATAGTGAAAAAAATGTAACAAAAACATAACATTTAAAAAATTATATATATATATATATATATATATATATATATTATATATATTATATATATAAAAACAACTGTCACCAGTCAGTGTCCCTGATCACCGCCACACCAGGTATATGATGACTCTGTACTGCACTGGTGATTCAAAGTGTGACGGCACTGCAAGCTGAAAATTGGTAAGCTCAGTCTGTATATGCAGTAAAGCATGCTGGTTATACTCACTGTGGAACCTAAGGGGTTAATCCTCCACATTTTGTAGAAAGGCTGTTGGAACCTCCCCTTCTTCTACTGTCCCCAATCTATCTGCTTATAGCACAGTGTAATGGGGATTTTGGGAAGGGGGGTGGTATTTGCTAGGAGGAGTAGGGGGGGGGGTATGTGCTAATAGAGGAGAGAGAGGGAAAAGAGAGAGAGAGAGAGAAGAATGAGAGAGGGAAGAGAGAGATAAATAGTGAGGGAGGAGAGAAAGAGAAAAGAGAGAAGGAAGAGAGAGAGGGAAGAGAGAGAGGGAAGAGAAAGAGCAAAGAGAGAGAAGAAAGAGTGAAGAGAGAGAAAGAGAAAGGAAAGAGAGAGGAGAGAGGGAGAGAAGGAGAGAGAAGAGAGGGAGAGAGAGGAGGGAGAGGGAGAGAAAGAGAGCAGAGAGAGAGCAAAGGGGGGAAAGAGTGAAGAGAGAGAAGAAAGAATGAAGAGAGAGAAGGAGAGAGAAAAGAGTGAGGGGAGAGAGAGAGGGAGAGAGATAGAGGGGGCAGAGGAGAGAGGGGGGAAGCAAGAGGGAGAGAAAGAGAGAGGCGAGAGAGAGGGAGAAAAAGAGAGAGAGAGACGAGGGATAGAAAGAGAAAGAGAAGAGAGAGTGAGAGAAAGAGAGAGAGAAGAGAGGGAGGGGGAAGAGAGAAGATAGAGTGGAGAGAGGGGGAAGAGAGAGGGAGAGAAAGAAAGAAGAAAGAAAGAAAGAAAGAAAGAAAGAAAGAGAAGAGACAGACAAGAGAGAGAGAGAAGAGAGAGGGAGAGAAAGAGAGAGAAGAGAGAAGGAACAGAGAGCGAGAAAAGATAGAGGGAAGAAAGAGAGAGACAGATAGAGGGAAGAGAGAAGAGACAGATAAATAGTGAGGGAGGAGAGAAAGAGAGAAGAGAGACGGAAGAGAGAGAGGAAAGAGAAAGAGCGAAGAAAGAGGGAAGCGAGAGAAAGAGAGAGAGGGGAGAGAGGGAAGGGAGAGAGGGAAAGAGGGAAGAGAGAGAGACGAGAGAGGGGGGAGAGGGAAGAGAGATAAGAGAGAGGGAAGAGAGAGATAAAAAGAAGGAGAGGGGAGAGAGAGGGGGGGCGAGGGGGGGGGAGAGAAAGAGGGAGAGAGCGAAGAGGGGGGGGGAGAGAGAGAAGAGAAAGAGAGAGTTAGAGAGGGAGAGAAAAAAGAAGGAATAGGGAGAATCATACATACACACACACTTATTGATCTCTCTTGCTCTCTCATCCCACAATTTTTGAGTTTCCTAGGACAGCACAAAACCTAAATACACCACTGTATATATATGAAGGAGGGCTGTTTATCAGATTAGGCATTCTAGTATCTCATAATGTTCTTACAGTTTACAACAGTAGCACTTCTTAGATTTCTAAATATAAACCTAACAATGTTGCCTGAGATGAACTTATACAACTAATATACAAACTACCTGCTCCATTTTCTGTTGAAAACAACTAAAAATATTTTGTTTATGTGTGTGCTTCTCCCCCCCCCAAAAAATGAATATATTACAGCTTTCCCATCCTTAGATGAAATCCTCACATTAGATTTTTATTTTCAGACTTGTATTCCTTCATTTTCACCTGATGTTCCTGCAAATAACACATTGGGGGTTTATTTCCTAACCCCCAGTTCACAGCTATGCAGCCACGCGGGCGGCGTTTTGCACAGACACGAGAGCCCATTCATTTGAATGGACTTCCGTGCCTGTGACATGCAGGGAAAATGCAGTCCGCACGGGAACCTCAGTTCCCAGTGCGGTTGCTTTTTCCAGTGGGGGCGGCGTGCCATTAGAACTAATGGCACCTACCCGCGGGTCTGCAACTCTCTGTGCGGGTGGTGCGGCTGCACGGATTTTCCTGCGGATCCGCAGGGGCACCACCCGCACATATGTGAACCTAGGGTAAAAGTGGAGAATGAAATTGTATTGCACATGCAGTATTGGGGTTGTTTTACTAAAACCGGAGAGTGCAAAATCTGGTGCAACTGTGCATGGTAGCCAGTCAGCTTCTAACTTCAGTTTGTTCAATTAAGCTTTGGCAATAAAACCTGGAAGCTGATTGGTTTCTATGTACAGCTGCACTAGATTTAGCATTCTCCAGTTTTAATAAATAACCCCAAATCAATCCTAGGTTGACAACACTCAATTCTTTCATTGCATCTATGGAAGGAGTCATGGTTGTCAAAATTTGAATGAGGTCACATTGCAAAAAGGGTAACAAAAAGTGTGAACGTAAGCATTATGCTACCATTTCTAGGCCACCAACAACTCATTTCCCAAGGTGACAACTTGAGAAAGGGGTTTTCTCATCATCTTAGGAAAGGGATCCCTCATGACCCTGAAACATCAGTACATTATGGTGCAGCTCTGCATAGAAACCAATCAGCTTCCAGGTTTTATTGCCAAAGCTTAATTGAACAAACTGAAGTTAGAAGCTGATTGGCTACCATGCACAGCAGCAGCAGATTCTGAGAACACCAATTATAGTCATTTTCTCCCTTACCACTTTTGAAGTATGACCCCCCCCCCTTTCAAATTTTAAGGTTATATTTGGTGAATAGGTTCCACCACACACCTCATTCAACTCCAGTAGGTAAATGAAGGTCAGGCTCAGATTCCTGCCCATCATTCACACCCCTCTGACATGTTTCACCCACACTTCTACCTGCATGCCATATTATATTTTGGAGTAGGACGTTCTCTGCCTCTGCCAGCACCTGAATACAGGGAGTAAACCTGGAAGACTGACACTGCAGGCTTGGAGCGGTGCCGATCTATTGTGGACTTGGTGAGTGCTGGCTCTCTTTACCTGTTCAGTATACAACTGGACAATAGGGGATCATGGGGCCCCTGTGTCCTTGCCCAAACTCAAAAAAGCCTATGAAAAATGTACCAGGGGCATCTCATGGGGCCCCCTACTGACGCCGGGCCCTCGGGCAGTGCCCGAGTTTCCAAATGGTCAGTCCGCCCCTGCTTCATGCATAGCTTTTACAACCATGTTACTGACATACAAGCTGCAATCTATAACATATTTGTGCTTGTGTTTAGGGGCAGCACAGTGGCTAAATGGTTAGCACTTCCACATGGCAGTACTAGGGGTCATTGGTTTGAATCCCAACCATGGCACCACCTGCCTGGAGTCTGCATGTTCTCCCTCTGTCTGCGTGGGTTTCCTCCCACACTCCAAAGACATGCTGGTAGGTTAATTGGCTCCTGTCTATATTAGCCCTAGTATATATGAATGTGAGTTAGGGACCTTGAGGCACACTTCTTGAGGGCAGGAACTGATGTGATTGTACTATATATATGTAAAGCATTGTGTAAATTCATGGCACTATATACTGTAAGTACCTGTAATAAATAAATAAAATATATTTTAAAGCAGGGGTAGGTAACCTTTAAGAGGTGGAGATCAACCTGAACAACATGGGAGAAGTCAAAGATCACCAGGCCCAGTGTCACCTCCTCACACCTGATTTAGACCTCTAATTGCCGTACTACTGTGTCGCAATTGTGTGCATTGCACAGCAATCATGGGATTAAATCAGGTGGTGAGGAGGCAACATATCGCCTCCTCACCTCCTATCAAACACACTTGGATTGCTTTTCAGAGGAGCAGCAGTGCCTACGTCACGTGTGAATGAGCCCTTAGTGGTAGTCAGCAGTAGCACCCTTAGGGTTCATTCACAGGTAAAGTTTAGGGTTGGTAAAACCCTGCGGTTGAGTCGTGTTTTTACCCCCTTCAGCTGCTGAGACAGCAGCTAAAGGTGTACACATGCCGCATCAGGAATGAAACCCCCCGTTGCTTTTGGTGGATGCTACCACCTGCCAATCACGATCCATTCAGGTTAATGGGGCCACTCTGCAAGTGCCCCACAACTGCATGCTTTTGCTGGGTCCAAGGGGTTAAAGCAGGTGGTAAGAAAGCGAAACAATGCTGCCTGCTTTAACCCCTTGTTTGCTGTACTGCACAAGGTTGCAGGGCACTCACAGAGCAGCCTCATTCACTTGAATGGGTCATGCTTGGCAAGTGCTACACCCACCAACCATGACAGGGAGTATAAGTTCTGCTGCGACATGTGTACACTCCTGACCACTGCAGCTATAGGGGGTGCAGTTGGGACGGGGGTGGTAAAAACATGTCTTAACTATGGGTTTTAGTACCCCCCAAACTGCAAATATAAATTAACGTTTACTGTTTCCAGTCCCCAATAAGGCTGCTTTCACACTGATGTGCGGGTGCAGCACAGTGCATCTGCGACTTTCCTCGGTTAGCTGCTCTTTGCCATAGACTTCTATTATAATCTGAAGGTGTGCTGCACTTTCTGAAAGTGTATCAAAACTGCTGCATTTAGGAGTTTTGGTGTGCTTTCAGAAAGTGCACCAAACATGCAAGATATAATAGAAGTCTATGGCAAAGCGCAGCAAACCTGCAGGAAAGCCGCAGGTACACTGCACTGCACCCGCGGTGGGGGTAAACCGCAGCACATCAGTGTGAAAGCAGCTCTATACTATTATGCGCGGTGTATTGCTTCACACTGACCTGAAGATCTCTTCTTTCCTGCTGCTGGCACCACTCTGGAGATTGCTAGCTGGGTTAAGAGGTGGAGTGCAGTTTGTTATCAACTGGGACCAGGGAAGAACTGACAACTCATGGGGCCCCCGGGCAATAGGGGATCACCCACACTCAAACCACACCCAAAAAAGCCTACGAAAGGTACCAGGGGCATCTCATGGTGCCCATTACTGATTCCAGGCCCTCGGGCAGTGCCCGAGTTCCCAAATGGTCAGTCCGCCCCTGACTGGGACAGGAGCCAGCACTACAGAGGAGGCATTGGCTTATGCAGCTCTTGCTCTCTACTACATCTCCAACTTTACAGGTAGTCCCTCTGCACTGCACTCTGTTTGATGCTCTGGAATGGCAGGTCAGCAAGCACAGACCACTATATACCAGACACCTTGTCCTAAGCTACAGGTTGCTTTGAAGTGTATGTCAGCCCTAGAGTGAACATTTTCTATTTGCTCCATTTTGGTCTGTAAAATATATAGTTGACAGCATTTTCCTTTGCCTGTTTAATACATGCAAAAATATCTGATCTTTTCAGAAACCCATTGTGCTCCTAATTTCCTGTGGTGAGCTGGCAATGCTGCACTGAAAACTTAAACATTGTTATCACTCAGCCTAGTTAAAGAATATGTAAACCCAACATTTCCTAATCCTGATATGTGCTTGCTGTACCCTGTACTTGTATGAAAAAGTAGCCTATTTTATTTGTATTGCTTACTTAGGCCCCATGTACACGGGACACTTCTGAACGATGGAAACTGACTGCTGGAAAACGTAGGTTAAAAACCGTCTGTTTAGCCGCGTTTGCATACCGCTTTTATGTGCGTTTATGCGCATTTAGAAGTGTTTTTTAAAGATAGCACAGGAGAACCTCCCAAATGCCCAGAATGCACTGAAAAGTGGCAAATTATTAACTATTTCACACTGTTTCAGAGAAATACAGAGAGTAGAAGCAGAGACAGCAGTATGTGTTAAGATTAGCTTAGGTGTGAGTTGCTCATTAACATTTCTTTTGTTTCCAGGGGTGGGAAAGGTGTCTGGTGGAGGGAGTCATTAAGGCCACCTGGCAGGGGGTATTCATGAGGAAGGTGTGAATTGTCATTAACCACTTCAAGTCCTGACACTTTCATCTCCTTCCTGTCCAGGCCAATTTTCAGCTTTCAGCGCTATCACACTTTGAATGACAATTGCGCGGTCATGCAACACTTTACCCATATGAATTTTTTAGCTCTTTTTGAGACAGATAAAACTTTATTTTGATGGTATTTATTCACCACTGGGATTTACATTTTTGCTATATGAATGAAAAAGTCCAAACATTTTGAAAAAAAAGTGTTTTTCTTATAAAATGTTGCAAATAAATAATCTTTCTTCATAATCTTGGCCAACATTTATTCATCTATCTTTTTAGTACAAAAATAACCCAAATTAGTTTATAACCAAAAATTATAATTTTTCTAAAATTTTTTCAACATTTTAATTTTATTTTTTTATATTATTATTTATGGGGTTTTTTAGCATACTGTCACCCTAGCAGTACAGTGGCACCATAGTGACACTGTACTATATGTGAGGGGTGATGAAGATTTTATTTTACACTGATTGCTTTTACACTTATAAAGGCTGTAAAAGCAAACATTTCTCCTCTCTGGCTGCATTCTTGCAGCCATTGAGAAATATTGTGTGAGCTGTTATTGGTCACAGCTTGTCACATGGTACAAGGTCAATGCACAAATTTCACAAGTAGTAAGCAATGATGTCAGAATGTACAATATATATGTAAAGCGCTGCGTAAATTGACGGCGCTATATAAGTACCTGAAATAAATAAATAAGTGACATCTTGCTTACTACTATTCATGCAATCACTGATTGGCCAATCAGTGATCACATGATTGGGACCTCACACAGAGGTCCCGTACAGCGATCAGTGTTCCACTTTGTCAGGAGGATACAGCGGGCACTGGATCGTGGTACCGCAAGCTCCCAAGGAGCGTGCACAGGCGGGGAGCGGGGAGGACGTTTATAAACCTGTGGTTAACATATCTTTTGTTTCCAAGGGTGGGAGAGGTCTGAGGTGTAAATTGGTCATTACAATGTGTGACAAGCTTGGTAGGAACATCCTGTGTTCAATATTTTAGCCATTTAAATACCTTGAAAATGCTGTCCATGTATTTTTCATAATGAAAAAAGGCTCTGGACAGCATCGGGAACTGGAAGAGTTAAAAAAATTTAAAACAAATGCTTATAAATGCAATTTGCTGCGTTTAGCCGAGTTTACAAGCGTTTGGCTTTTGAAACACTGATAAAATCGACTGCTGAATGCAAGTTTTCTGCATTTAAAAAAAAGACTATAAACTCAAATGCCTGTAAACGATTGTAAACGAAGATGTGTACATGGACACATAGGAAAACATTAGGGAGAGTTCAGGGGCTGCTGAAAAAAACGCTGAACAGCTCCTAAACGTGAGTTTATCAACTGCAGTGTACATGAGCCCTTACACTAGGCATAAGAGCACAGCCTGACCAGTTCTCTTGCTGTACTGGGAACTCAGCCTGCTCCCCTCCAATGATCAGACTTGTGTTGACATTCCATAATCCCTCCCTTGCTGGGAAGATTAGAATGCTGCTGTTTCTCCTCCCCTAGCTCTCTGAGCTCCTTATGCAACTGAGAACAAAAGGTATTTGATCACATATAAAAAAGGGGGAAAAAGTGTATATAATGTTTGTTGTATGTCTGTATACAAATGTTTTGCCTTTTGTTTCTATTTTAAACTGAATGAGAGGTTTTACAAGGTGAGGCATATTCTTTAACCGTTATCCACAGTGCTTTCCCTTCATGTCATGAAGATAAGAAGGAGGGAGGTGTTCTGTAGTCCTAACACATTTTATGTCTTAGGGCAGTGGTCTCCAAACTTTGCTTGCCTTTTTCTGGCCCTTTGGGCACTATACCATCCACTGACTCCAGCAAGGGGACATAATTCCTTCCAATGACACCAATGATGGTGCACAATTCCTCTTCTAATACCAGCAATAGGGCCTTGCTTACTCCTACTGATGTCAATACATTTTCTACTCCAACTTGTCTAAGTCCGGCCCGCTAAAGTCTGAAGGACAGTAATCCGGCCCTTTGTTTAGAAAATTTGGAGACCCCTGACTTAGGGTGACAAATGCTGTTCCTCCATATACATTATAGTGCCACCCTAGCACAGGACGTTACTGGCAGAATCACCAGGTGAAATTAAAGAAGAAAAAAGTTTTCTAAAAAAAACACCAATGCAGCCACCACATCTAAGGGCTGGTAACCTGCAATTCATTTTTCTTCTTGAGTTTAAATACACATTGAAAGTCTTGACATACTGAAGACCAGTGGCCATACGCAGTCCTTTAATTCCTTCGACTGTGTATAGCTGTTCTATGCACAAGAAACTCATAATCAGAGTTGTTCACGTTGTGGTTATGATTTCTTACCAGCCTAGATGTAAACAGTACTGAGCAAAGTTCTCAAAATCACTTTTCAACCTATTATCAGCTTGGGCCCTTTGGACTTAAATACATTAATCTACAAAGGCCCTTCATTGCAGTGTCAGTGACATGTGATCAAGGTGTAGTTTGTTGCTATCAACCTCACAATGAAGTGTGATATTTGCCTTTGACACTCAATGTTTGATATTTTATTAAACTGCATATAAAATATTCTTTTTGTTGTAGCGACTGAGACAGATGGTTGGAGTTCCAACTGATTATCATATCAAGTGGGGGTCCAGTGAGTCTCTTGGGGACTCTTTCAACATTACATCTCCACCACTTGCTAAGGTTATCATTATTCTCCACTTTGTATAATTCATTTTTACCTGCATATGGTTTCCTGTCTAGAAATAAACTTATAAAAATGGCATTAATGAATGTATTAGCTGAACAAGGACTGCAGCACTTTGTCATACCAAGAACTACAATTGGTGAAAGTTCTGTCCATCATATAAAGTTCTGTCCATAATAATCCAAACGGTACCTATCAAAGTCTGCCATAGTTTTCCTAGTGGACTCAAATTATGTACATGTATAGTGAAGAGCGCTTTCTGTTTCCTATGGTATTCCCATGCATGCACATTTGCTGTATTTCTCCAAACACCTATGAAGGAGCAATCACCGTTTACACATACAACCATTCACTTGTGTTGGTGTCTGTATGTTGTACCTTCAGATCCCTAGGTCCTAGAAAGTGATAGTGATTTTACACTTGAGAACCTCGAAGCTAATAAACATCCATGTGCATGAGACCTTAGATAGAGCAGGTGAAGGTTAGAAGCCCTGTCTGTATTTTTTGTTCTGTCTTTGTCCCTGTTCATGAGATTTGCCATCTCTAATTGTTCTGGTGAAAGTGAGTGAAAATCCAGCATTTAGAGTTTTCGTTTACTAGAATAGCCATTATTAACATCTTTAATATGGAGGAACCCTTGAAATAACTTTCTGGTCTGTGGGAAACATGATACTAATTATAATATCTACAGCTCATGGTACCTTATTGTGATAATCACTGGGAAGAATGCTCCTTAACTTTGTGTTAAGTGGTAAGAATCCCACTTACTGAAAGTTAAAAGATCATTGCCCTTTGCTCATGGAATCCCTACCCCCTCCAGAGAAAATCCAGGTTTCTACTAAACCCAGGTTGAGAAACATTGCACCAGACCCTGAACAAACAATACATCTTCCAGTGAGGATGCTTATTCCCACAACAAATGTCCAAAGCCGGCCATGTATGGATCAAAATTAGGCTTGTTCAACAGGGACAGGCCAAATTTTGATCTACATATGGGCAGGCTAATTGTACAACCAGTCTGTCGAGTTTTTCCATCTACACCTCCTCCCTTGGCCAACTCATACACTCACACAGCTTCAACTACCACCTAGATGCCGACAACACACAAATCTATCTCTCAACCCCCCACCTCACCCCCTCAGTCTCCGCCCGAATCACACACCTACTGAGCGACATATCAGACTGGATGTCGCTCCACTTCCTTAAACTGAACTTCTCCAAAACCGAGTTTCTTGTCTTCCCCCCAGCCCGCACACCACCCCCCATTGACTTCTCCATCATGTCCAACAACGCCACCATCAAACCCGCCCCGCAGGCCAGAGTACTTGGTGTCATTCTGGACTCCAACCTATCCTTCCAGCCCCAAGTCCAATCTTTAACAAACTCGTGCAGACTCCACCTCGGCAATATCGCCAAAATCCGCACGTTCCTAACCCCAGAAACCACTAAACAGCTCATCCACTCCCTCATCATATCACGACTCGATTACTGCAACTCCCTCCTTACTGGCCTGCCTCGCCGCTGGCTATCCCCGCGTCAGTCGATCCTGAATACGGCTGCCAGACTCATTCACCTTTCCAACCACTCCGTTTATGCCACCCCCCTCTGCCAATCCCTCCACTGGCTTCCGATTGCGCAACGTATCAAATTCAAAATCCTAACACTGACGTACAAAGCTGTCCACCATACTGCCCCGAACTACATCACCGACCTAATATCCAAGTACCACCCAACGCGCACACTTCCCTCCTCACAAGACCTCCTTCTCTCTAGTTCCCTGGTCTCCTCCTCCCATGCCCGCCTCCAGGACTTCTCCAGGGTGTCACCCATCCTCTGGAACTCCCTGCCCCAACCCATCAGATTATCACCTACTCTCCTCTCCTTTAGGCGCACCCTGAAAACCCACCTCTTCAGGGAAGCCTACCCCACCCTCTGCTAACTTGCTGACCTCCTCCACTCTTCCTACAACTCCATCCCCCACAGCTATCTCCTCCTGTGCCACCATCCCCTCCCTCCTAGATTGTAAGCTCGGAAGAGCAGGGCCCTCGATCCCCTCATGTTTTGCATTGTATTGTATTGTTATTGTTCTGTCCCCCATTGTAATGTACAGCACTGAGCAAACTATTGGCGCTTTATAAATACTGTACAATAATAATAATAATAATAATCAGTACCGCCAGGTACAGCGGGCAGCACTGATCATGTATTCTGACAGTGGGGAAGGCTCCCCGCTGTCAGAATACCATACCACAAAAGGAAGGATTCCTTGATCCACAACAACTGTGTTGGTGGGGGAATCAGATTTTTTTTTGTTTTACAAAAATAAAAAATTAGCAATGTATGGTCTGCCTAAAGCTGGACATGGATGTATCAAATCTTGGCCAGTGCAGCAGAGAACTGGTCGAGATTCAATCCATCTATGGGCAGGCTGGTTGTATGGAAGGTGATCCATCAATTGACTTCAGTACAACCAACCTGTTGGCTTTTTTGGATGCGTTTACTAATGGTGTCTATACAGTAGCAGCCAGCAGTAATCATTTTGTTTGTGCTGTTTGGGGAGGCTCCCCACCAGTATAACACAATCGCTCCCTTGTAAGGATTCCCCCCATCAACACTGAATGTATTGATGCAGGAAAAAAATCACTACATCTTTGATTTGCCTAATATAGTATATTGTATCTGCTCACTTTAGAGAGGTCACTTTATCAGATTTTAGTGTCCTTCATATAGGGACAAGTCACAGAGTAACATTTTCACTTTAGACGTGAAATCATGCCTTTGCTATCTATGTAAAAGGAGTGAAAATTAGAGGGGTGCAGAGGCCACCAGTAGGAAGGCGGTATAAATGTGTACAATCTAGACCACTAACCAACAGTAATAAAGAAACATGTTAATAAAGTGTAAGGTGCTGAATAGATTTCACAGGGAAAGGGGCACACTGAGTGTTTTGGGAATTCATCAAATTTTTGCTGTGGGGCCCCATGATTTGTAGTTATGTCCTTGGGCAATGCCTTATTTTTTTCTTATTTTTTCCTTCTTGGCTTTGGGCTTTCTAAAGTTCAGCTACAGTTTTACCATTATTTTTTTTACAAAATTACATTTAGGTAAGTCTAATCTATGCTTCAAATTAATCATTAGAGCAAGGGAACTTGAGAATTCTTACTAAAGTACATTTACATTTTCTATAGTAAAGAGCTTTTCATTCAGAACTTGACAATACAGGAATATTGATATGCCAGCAGTCAGAAAAAATAGTCTTGACTGCTGTGTTATCAAAAATTGTTCAGCGAGACATACAAGGTCAGACGGCAAAATACAAGGACTTAACATGCCTGAAGATAGATCTTTGCAAGTCATTGCATCCGACTGGAAAACCTTTTGTAATGTTGGGGGTTGGGGGTCAGGGTTATTGCTTATGGGTGTTCCCTACATATTAATAATAAGTATTTGTAGAGTACTCTGGAAGTTTGAATTATCGCACAAAAAATCATGTGTATCACCTCCACCTCTAAGTAAGTAATGTAGAACAGTGTGACTGATCTGGAAATGCAATTGATGGACAGTTGTCTCAAGGTCCATCATTCCTGGTGTTGAAAGCTACCCTTCTACGTCTATTCTTACAGTAACTCTAATTGATAATGATGAACAAACCTTCCTTACTCAAATTGTCATCAAGACTTGCCACAATTTTTGTTCTTGACCTCTTAATGATTCTCTTTTGAAAGCAACCATTTTTTTCTGCTTATAAAAAAAATATGAGATTTTCGATTTTTGCAGAAAATATTTGTTACCCTTTGTTATAAGTGATTCCTGCATCTGAATGTACATTATTATGTAAAGGAGAGTTGCACAGGAAATAATTGATGCACAATATGACATTTTGGTTAACCACTTGCCCTCCTGAGGATTTACCCCCCTTAATGACCAGGCCTCTTTTTGCTACTCGGCGCTGCACTAATTCAACTGATAATTGCGCGGTCATGCAATGCTGCACTCAAACAAAATTTATGTCCTTTTTTTCACACAAATAGAGCTTTCTTTCGGTGGTATTTGATCACCTGTGTGCTTTTTAGTTTTCACGCTATAAACAAGAAAAGACCAAAAATTTTGACAAAAAACAATATTTTTACTTTCAGCTATAAAAAATATATAGTAAACTCAAAGTTAGTTATAAATTTAGGCCAACATTTATTCTGCTACATGTTTTTGGTAAAACAAATCCCAATAGGTGTATATTGATTGCTTTGTGTGAAAGTTATAGCATCTACAAACTATGGTATAGATACTGCAATTTACGCCAGTTTAACGGACAATTGTGCGGTCATGCAATATGGTACATAAATGACATTTATGTCCTTTTTTCACACAAATAGAGCTTTCTTTTGGTGGTATTTGATCACCTGTGCACTTTTTATTTTTGGTGCTATAAACAAAAAAAACAAACAATATTTTCTTATTTCGGTCATAAAAAATATCCAAAAAAACTAAAATTTCATCATACATTTAGGCCAAAATGTATTCTGCTACATGTTTTTGGCTAACAAAATCCCAGTAAGTGTATATTGATTGCTTTGTGTGAAAGTTATAGCGTCTACAAAATATTGTATAGATAATGGAATTTACACAGCTTTTACTTTCTGACTGCCCATCACATTTCTTGAGGTGCTTAAAAATACCAGGATAGTACAAACACCCCCAAATGACCCCTTTTCGGAAAGTAGACACCCTAAGCTATCTGCTGAGAGGCATATTGAATCCATGGAAGATTTATTTTTTTTCCACAATTTCTGGAAAATGACAGAAACAATTGAGCACTGTCCGTGATACTTTTTTTATTTGCACTAACATACAATTTTGAGGACAAGCTTTCGGGGTATGTCCCCTTCTTCAAAGTCCAAGCAGTCCAAGAAGGGGACATACCCCAACAGCTTGCCCTCAAAATTGTATGTTAGTGCAAATAAAAAAAGTATCACGGACAATACTCAATTGTTTCTGTCGCAAATGCACTAATACGGCTACAATCACCTCAAGCAAAATGGAAAATGACAAAAACATTTTTTTTTTTTACACAAAGTTGTCATTTAAATGATTTATTTCTCGCACAAGCCATGGGTATATGTGGAATTACACCCCAAAATACATTCTGCTACTTCTACCGAGTATGAAGATACCACATATGTGAGACTTTTTGGGAGCCTAGCCACATACAGGAGCCTGAAATCCAATGACCACTTTGAAAGCCTGAAGGGGCGTAACTTCCTCATTTCACTTCCTCAACACCTATCACAGTTTTGAAGGCCCTGAAATGCCAGGATAGCACCAAACCCCCCCAAATGACCCCTTTCTGGAAAGTAGACACTCCAAGGAATTTAAAAAGAGGCATGGTGAGTATTTTGCAGATCTCATTTCTTCTCACAAGGTTTAGAAATATAAAAAAAGAAAAGAAAAAATATGTTTTTGTTTTTTTTCTTCATTTTCCAAAAACTTGTGGCAACAAATGAGATCTGCAAAATACTTACCGTGCTTCTTATCCAATTCCTTGGGGTGTCTACTTTCCAAAAAGGGGTCATTTTGGGGGGGTTAGGTGCTATCCTGGCATTTCAGGGACTCCGAAACTGTGATAGGTAGTCAGGAAGTGTAATGAGGAAAAAAACCCTTTAAAAAGCCTGATGGTGCTTATTGGATTTTGGGGTCCTGTACTTGGCTAGACTGCCAAAACGTCTCTCACATGTGGTACCCGCATACTCGGGAGAAGTATCAGAATGTATTTTGGGGAGTAATTCCACATATACCCATGGCATGTGTGAGAAGCAAATCATTTAAATGACAATTTGCTGGGGAGAAATCGTTTGAATGCAAGGCGGCCAGAAAAATTAATCAGGGACTCATCAACGCAGATGTCTTGCTGGGGAATATATATTTCTCAAATACAAAGCACACACCAAAAAAATACCCAAATCTACCTCCACCCTTGAAGGTTACAGAATAATATATAAAACTTTTCTTGTAAATAAAGAATCCTAAATCTCAGAACACACCCCACTCGTATAAACAAATATTCAATAAACAAAAGTTCAATAAATGTCCAATAAAGTCTCTTTACTTCTTCTTTTCCATGAAACAATTCTTTTTCTCAACACCCGTACATTCTGATGCCCTTATACCTCAAAAAGAAAAAACTATATATAGTGTCATACCTTTTTAGTAATCAGAACACACGTGCCCTTAGCAATGTACCATGCAATACTTGTGAAACACTCCAAAAAGAAGAAAAAAAAAATATATATATATATATATATATATATTATTATAAATCTCTATGTCACCAAATCTATAACCAGTGCGACATACCCGTATCACATCCACTATGTGAATCTGTGACACTTATATCACTGCAACTTAGTGACACTGCACTTAATATATGAAGTGATCAAACACACATCCCCAGCCAAAAACGTGATCTCCAACTCCTGTGTCAGATGGATAATTACCCTATATCACCAAAACCAGGGCTTAATATAGGTCTCCTTAGATGTAGAAATCCATCCAATATTAGGTCCAATAAAGTGATTTGACTTCCATTCTCCTCATAAGAAAATCCAAGTTACATATGGTAGATTCAATAAATGACAGCCTTTATTTAACAACTTACATTGCAGTAAGATTACACCAGCTCCTCCTCATCGAGATGTACAAGCAGACAGACTTGGGAACACTAGCCACATTTTCCCACTTCCAAGATGGCCGCGATCGCACTTCCTGTTAACGTCGATGCGTCTGACGTCACGTATTTCTGACGCGTTTCGTCACTTCCTGTGACTTTTTCAAAGGATACAGACGTCTGCGCATCAGCCCCTTATATACTGCCCTCCAGCCATGACTAACGTCACAGATCGCCATCTTGGAAGCTGGAAAACCGCCGCCCATACCTATCTGCATGCCATCCCACTCTCACCAAATCACATAAAACATTGGGAACGATTCATCACAGATTATCCACCTCTATGTATACCCTATCCCTGGAGTACATGCAAATACTCCTCCACTATACAGAGCATCGCATACAGTATCCCATATCATCAAGTGACCATACACAAAATATATAATACATACACATATACATACCGTATTTGCCGGCGTATAAGACGACTTTTTACCCCTTAAAAATCTTCTCAAAAGTCGGGGGTCGTCTTATACGCCGGTATAACATGACATGACACTTTTTAGGGGGGCGGCGCGGTGCCGCCGCCGCCCCCCCCTTCCCCTAACGGAAGGGACACTAAGTACAGGGGTGGGCAGGGGCTATTTCTTACCTGGTTCCGGTCCCACGACGATCCGGTCCAGGAAGCGCGGCTGCGCCTTCAGTTCGGCCACTGGAGTTCGCGCGGCTGCTCGGCTCCGCCTCCTCACCAGCGATTGGCCGCCAGAACTGTAGCTCAGGAAAGGCACACAGGCGGCCAATCACCGGCGAGAGGGTGGAGCCGAGCGGCCGCGCGAAAATCGAGTGCAGGACCAGCAGGTAAGTGGTCAGTGTAGAGGTGCTGCTGCAACCACATATGCTGGCTGCAGCAGCACCATACGAGAACAGAGTCAGCAAGTGTCAGTGGGAGGAATAGTGCCCCATCATTGGTGTCACTGATACCAATGATGGGGCACTATTCCTCCCACTGATACCAATGATGGGGCACTATTCCTCCCGCTGATACCTATGATGGGGCACTATTCCTCCCACTGACACCAACGATGGGGCACTATTCCTCCCCCCCACTGACACCAACGATGGGGCACTATTCCCCCCCCCCACTGACACCAACGATGGGGCACTATTCCACCCCCCACTGACACCAATGATGGGGCACTATTCCACCCCCACTGACACCAATGATGGGGCACTATTCCTCCCCCCCACTGACACCAACGATGGGGCACTATTCCCCCCCCCCACTGACACCAACGATGGGGCACTATTCCACCCCCCACTGACACCAACGATGGGGCACTATTCCACCCCCACTGACACCAATGATGGGGCACTATTCCACCCCCCACTGACACCAACGATGGGGCACTATTCCACCCCCCACTGACACCAGTGATGGGACACCATTCCTCCCACTGACACCAATGTTGGGACACTATTCCTCCTACTGACACCAATGATGGGGCACCATTCCCCCCACTGATACTAATGATGGGACACTATTCCCCCCACTGATACCAATGATGGGGCACTATTCCCCCCACTGATACCGATGATGGGGCACTATTCCTCCCACTGGTGTGCACTGGAAGAGGGGTAGTCTTATACGGCGAGTATAGCCCAAACACTACATTTTAGCAGGAAAAGTAGGGGGGTCGTCTTATACGCCCAGTCGTCTTATACGCCGGCAAATACGGTAATTGTAAATCTACTCTGTCTTCCAATCTCTGTATGATATATACCTCTCTCCATCTATATATACATATCAGTATCCCTATATAATATTACAACAAAAATCCCAATGCTCCCTCTGCTGGTCACAATCTAAAACACCCACAGTTTATTAAAATAAACATAAAATTACAAAAACCCCCCAATCTCGTTAATAATATATTAATATCGATATATAAATATATATTCTCTTTCCCCTCCTCTTAATAGCATATTCATATCTAAATATATCTGACTCCTCTACTCTTTATTATCGGTCACAGTCTCTATTACTATAATCAGATACCTATAATTTATCTCTCTTTTTTTACCATCATATTAACTTAAGATACAATACATAAAATTTATCACTAAACTTAATAAATAAAATTCATAAAAATAGTTACAAATATACATCAATTCATTACTAGAACTCCAAGCGATTATTTTCTCACATTTTAAAATCATATTACATTACCTCCATCTGTCCAAATATAAATTTCATAATTTCATATACACTTCCCTCAATAGAAATAGGATTAGTATAATTTTCCTATAGGGTAAATAAAATTAGATTAGAACTCATCTAGAATATTTCCAATAAAATCTGATTAAAAATCTGAGATGAAACAGTTCAAATCTAATTCTATATTTAAACCATAAGGCCTCAAAGTATTCAGTTTGTAAATCCAATAGGTCTCATTCTGTGAAATACTTTTTACCCTATTACTACCCCTCCAATGAGCATCCACCATATCTATACCACAAAACTTAATACCCCTAGGGTCAGAATTATGATATTCTTTAAAATGTCGTGAAACACTATGGTTCTTTTTGCCTTTCATTATATTGGCCACATGTTCCTTTAATCTGACACCTAGGTTTCTTTTGGTTCTACCTACATATTGTAATGGGCAAGGGCATTCTAACACATATGTTACATACTTAGTGTCACATGTAATAAATTTTTTTATATCAAAATTTTCCCCTGTACATACGGATTTACAACTTGTAATTTTCTTATCCTTAATACCTGTTACCCTACAAATCCTACATTTTTTACAAGGGTAGAAACCCTGTAAGTCAAACATCCTAGTTTTTTTAGGGGGTGAGATGACCCCCTTCACTAGCATGCTTCTCAGGTTGTCACTTTTCCTGTAAATAAACGGAGGTCGGGACGGTAACACATTTCCTAATATATAATCTTTTTTCAGAATGGGCCAATATCTTTTAAAAATACCCTCTACCTCTTTATACTGACAATTAAATTTTGAAATAAAAGCATACTCTGCTATATTTATGTCCTCTTTGGTCTTACCTTTGACCTTCATCTTAATTTCCCCTATGTAGTTTTTACTAATTTTAAATCTAGTTTTTTCCAATTCCATTGGATTATACCCTTTCATCACAAATCTTTGTTTAATCACTTCGGATTGGGAAATGTAGTCCTCTAATCTTGAACAGTTCCTCATTATTCTTGTGAATTGTCCAATAGGGATTCCACGAATCCATTGGGGATGATGACAGCTGGTAGTAGGAATAAAACCATTCCTGTCTGTTTCCTTAAAAAAGGTTTTAAAACAAATTCTGTTTCCATATTTAAAAATGTTCAAATCTAAAAAATTGGCCGATTCCCTCTCGATATTACAAGTAAATCCAAGCCCATATTCATTATTTTTGATACAGTCTAAAAAGATTTGTAAATTTTCTTCCGTACCCTCCCAGATTAGTAAGATGTCATCAATATATCTTCTCCAAATTTTAAGGCCTTCCCATTCCTTTCCAAAAATGACCTTATCCTCCCATTTGCCAAAAAAATATTCGCCAAACTTGGGGCGAATTTGGCGCCCATTGCCACACCCTTCTTCTGTTCAAAAAAGTCCCCCTTATACCAAAAATAATTTTTTCTCATACTGAATTCAAGTAGTTGAATAATGAACTTCCTCTGTTTCAAATGTAAGTCTGAGAATTCTCTCAGACCCCATTTGATAGCTTCAATACCATCTTGATGCCTAATATTGGTATACAGGGAATTGATATCTATTGTAACAAAGAGGGTATTGTGTGAGATCTCTGTACCTTCCAAAAGATCTATCACATCCCGGCTATCCTTTAGATATGATGGCATCGCTTTCACAATTGGTTGCAAGAAAAAATCTGCATATTCCCCAATTCTTGCATGTAAAGACCCATTGCCGTTAATAATCGGCCTCCCTGGGGGTTTTGTCAGGCTTTTATGTATTTTTGGTAAAATATAAATGAATGGAGTTCTACAATGTGAGGGAACTAAATATACCGCTTCTTTTTCATTTAAAATTTTATTTTCTTTCGCTTGGTCCACTAATTTTTTCAATTGTTTTTTATATAAAAAAATCGGATTTTTTAAAATCTTAACATATGTATCTGAGTCACTTAAGATAAATTCCATCTCTTCCTCATACTGTTTTCTATCCATCACCACCACCCCTCCACCTTTATCCGCCGGTCTTATCACTATATTTTTTTCTTTTTTTAAAGTATTTAAACCCTGAAAGATAGATTTCTCTTCTTTCACTTTCGATATATGTAATTTATGAAGATCCTCTATCACCATTTGTTTAAAAACCTCTACATTTTGGTTCTTAGAATTCACCGGATTAAACGTGGATTTGTTTTTAAAATTACTATGAACAAACACTGATCCACTATTCCTGTTCACCAAAGTGGTGGGGCCTGGCAGGGACGTAAAATATTTTTTTATATTCAATTTTATAATATATTTATTAATATCGATATATGCATCAAACTTATTCAAATTTCCTTTGGGAGCAAAATTTAAACCTTTGTCAAGAACTTTTATTTCATTGTCTGTTAACGTCGCGGAACTAATATTGTAAATTCCTTCCCCTATGTTTCCTGCCTTTTCCTCTTGTTTTCGTTTCCCATCTCTTGTGTATGATTTTCTATTCTTTGGTACTGTATTCCTCCCTCCTCCTCCATTCTTGGGGCTGGTCTGCCCTCCCATTCCCTCCTATAAGGGGATTGTTCCCTTGGTTCCCTGTTTTCCCATTGATATGGGTAATAAGGGACCATTTGCTGTGAGCCTTGACCTGGAGGACGACCTCTGAATTCCCTCTGAAAAAAATTCCTTTGGAAACCTCCCCTCCCCCTATTACCTCTAGGGTTATTAGAGTATCCATTTCCATAATTGTTTTTCCAGCCCTCCAATGGCTGGAATCTATTATAGACTGGAACATTGTATGCCTGAAAATGGGGACTATTAGGTTTACCGTATCCATTTCCATTATGCCTTTGGGGAGTTCTAGATTTTTGGAATCCAGGGGCCTTTTTTACTACAGGGGCCTTTTTTGACATATTCAAAAGAACCGCCCTCTGCGACTCCTGATCCCTTCTTCCCTCTTCACTCAGAGATTTCACAGGTGATGACTCATTCGACTGACACTGGTTGGCTATAATCTCTTGCCATTTATAGATCTTATTACTCCGATAGTCTTCCATATCTCTATTAAATTTTTTTTGCTTTTTTTTCTTAATTTCCAGATCCTTCTTATTCAAATGTTCATATACTGCCTTGAATAACTCATTATATTCTTTTTTATCTTTGAAAATTTCCACCTTCATTTTACTATCTGAAATTTTTGATTCTACCATTACCAACTTCCTTTTTTTTCTATCCAACAGTAGATTTAGTAACTGACTTTCACATTTATGGAAAAAGCTAATCCATTCTTTCATAGATTCCTCGTCCTCATTTAAACCATCATTAGGTCCCAAATCCCATCTTAACCTCCTTGGGACTATACCCTCAACAAGATATTTTTCCAATGTCAAAATATCCCACCATAGTTGGATTTTTTTCTCCATACTATATTTTGCTTTTTTAATCAAGAATTCTAAATCATCATTTTTTTCTATATTGGTTGTTGAGAAAATTTCTTCTACATTAACTTTTCTATTATCCAAAAAATTAAACACCTCCATATTAAAATATACACCAATATTAAATAAGTGCAAAATTTCCCTCACAAATTAGTGCTGACCCAAAATACCCCCTGGTATTATCAAATATATATTTCTCAAATACAAAGCACACACCAAAAAAATACCCAGAAAAGTAATCTACCTCCACCCTTGAAGGTCATCTCACCCCCTAAAAAAACTAGGATGTTTGACTTACAGGGTTTCTACCCTTGTAAAAAATGTAGGATTTGTAGGGTAACAGGTATTAAGGATAAGAAAATTACAAGTTGTAAATCCGTATGTACAGGGGAAAATTTTGATATAAAAAAATTTATTACATGTGACACTAAGTATGTAACATATGTGTTAGAATGCCCTTGCCCATTACAATATGTAGGTAGAACCAAAAGAAACCTAGGTGTCAGATTAAAGGAACATGTGGCCAATATAATGAAAGGCAAAAAGAACCATAGTGTTTCACGACATTTTAAAGAATATCATAATTCTGACCCTAGGGGTATTAAGTTTTGTGGTATAGATATGGTGGATGCTCATTGGAGGGGTAGTAATAGGGTAAAAAGTATTTCACAGAATGAGACCTATTGGATTTACAAACTGAATACTTTGAGGCCTTATGGTTTAAATATAGAATTAGATTTGAACTGTTTCATCTCAGATTTTTAATCAGATTTTATTGGAAATTGTTCTAATCTAATGTTATTTACCCTATAGGAAAATTATACTAATCCTATTTCTATTGAGGGAAGTGTATATGAAATTATGAAATTTATATTTGGACAGATGGAGGTAATGTAATATGATTTTAAATTGTGAGAAAATAATCGCTTGGAGTTCTAGTAATGAATTGATGTATATTTGTAACTATTTTTATGAATTTTATTTATTAAGTTTAGTGATAAATTTTATGTATTGTATCTTAAGTTAATATGATGGTAAAAAAAGAGAGATAAATTATAGGTATCTGATTATAGTAATAGAGACTGTGACCGATAATAAAGAGTAGAGGAGTCAGATATATTTAGATATGAATATGCTATTAAGAGGAGGGGAAAGAGAATATATATTTATATATCGATATTAATATATTATTAACGAGATTGGGTTTTTTTTGTAATTTTATGTTTATTTTAATAAACTGTGGGTGTTTTAGATTGTGACCAGCAGAGGGAGCATTGGGATTTTTGTTGTAATATTATATAGGGATACTGATATGTATATATAGATGGAGAGAGGTATATATCATACAGAGATTGGAAGACAGAGTAGATTTACAATTATGTATATGTGTATGTATTATATATTTTGTGTATGGTCACTTGATGATATGGGATACTGTATGCGATGCTCTGTATAGTGGAGGAGTATTTGCATGTACTCCAGGGATAGGGTATACATAGAGGTGGATAATCTGTGATGAATCGTTCCCAATGTTTTATGTGATTTGGTGAGAGTGGGATGGCATGCAGATAGGTATGGGCGGCGGTTTTCCAGCTTCCAAGATGGCGATCTGTGACGTTAGTCATGGCTGGAGGGCAGTATATAAGGGGCTGATGCGCAGACGTCTGTATCCTTTGAAAAAGTCACAGGAAGTGACGAAACGCGTCAGAAATACGTGACGTCAGACGCATCGACGTTAACAGGAAGTGCGATCGCGGCCATCTTGGAAGTGGGAACATGTGGCTAGTGTTCCCAAGTCTGTCTGCTTGTACATCTCGATGAGGAGGAGCTGGTGTAATCTTACTGCAATGTAAGTTGTTAAATAAAGGCTGTCATTTATTGAATCTACCATATGTAACTTGGATTTTCTTATGAGGAGAATGGAAGTCAAATCACTTTATTGGACCTAATATTGGATGGATTTCTACATCTAAGGAGACCTATATTAAGCCCTGGTTTTGGTGATATAGGGTAATTATCCATCTGACACAGGAGTTGGAGATCACGTTTTTGGCTGGGGATGTGTGTTTGATCACTTCATATATTAAGTGCAGTGTCACTAAGTTGCAGTGATATAAGTGTCACAGATTCACATAGTGGATGTGATACGGGTATGTCGCACTGGTTATAGATTTGGTGACATAGAGATTTATAATAATATATATATATATATATATATATATTTTTTTTTTTTTTCTTCTTTTTGGAGTGTTTCACAAGTATTGCATGGTACATTGCTAAGGGCACGTGTGTTCTGATTACTAAAAAGGTATGACACTATATATAGTTTTTTCTTTTTGAGGTATAAGGGCATCAGAATGTACGGGTGTTGAGAAAAAGAATTGTTTCATGGAAAAGAAGAAGTAAAGAGACTTTATTGGACATTTATTGAACTTTTGTTTATTGAATATTTGTTTATACGAGTGGGGTGTGTTCTGAGATTTAGGATTCTTTATTTACAAGAAAAGTTTTATATATTATTGCTGGGGAATATAAACATCTGCAAATTTTAGGTTAAGGTGATTTGCGAGGGGCTGAATTTTGTGGAGCTGATCAAATTCAGGGTCACCCTGAGGATGAAAGAGTGTATTTTTCGTTGAAATGCATAAAACACATTATAATCTCATATCTATGCCTGGCCATGGCAGCAGAGAACACGGCATATGATGAATCGGGTCTGCGGACCAATACAACCGCAATTCATTTGTTTTAGTAATGCCCATGTTGAGGGTTAGGCCCAAAAAATTGCATATAAATTGCTTTGATCCACAATCAAGGCATACAGATATTCTGTGAAAAACAGCTCCAAAAATCAAGGAGGTATGTGAAAGACCAGGATGTACTAGACCGCTGGTACTCGCCAGTTCACCAAAAGGTAGAGCGGCACTAGTACTGGCACTCTGCTGCGTATGAGAGTCATCAAAATTTACCGGCAAGTGCTAACAGAGATCAGGCCTGATTCTGCGAACACTGCGGTTTTGTGTGCAATGTATCAAGTGACAGTGACCTACTGACACTGCACTTGCTGGGGGAGAACGGGGGGGGGAGCATAGGGGCTAAACGCAGGTGCTGGCAGGTGCTGGGGCTGATCCCGCTAATGCTGCGTTTTTGGGGACGCTATACTAATGTGAACGCTGGTATAGTGCTGATCTGATCAAAGATATTGACCCGTTCAGACACTATACTAGCAGTGGAGGTTTATTGTACATGAGCGTGCTCCTGGCAATCAAGGAGTTAAATGTGATTATTGGTGTACTGACGGGTAATCTGACGCTATCTGGGAGGGGCGTGAAAACCACGGGAGCGCAAATCATGTATATATGTGATTTTGTGTACCCATGCCGCCCTGTAGCAGTATTTCTGCTGTAGGGTGGTCAGGAAGCGGTTACAGAAGCGGTTTGTGTTACATCGATGTGTTACTTTGACAAATGCGCGGTCATGCAACACTGCACCCAAATTAAATTTACATCCTTTTTCCCATGAATTGAGCTTTCTTTTGGTGGTATTTGATCGCCTGTGCGTTTTTTATTTTTTGCGCTATAAAAAAAAGGCTGAAAATTTTGAGAAAAAAAACAATATTTTGGACTTTTTGCTATAAAACATGTCCAGTAAAAAAATGTTAAAATCAAATTTCGTCAAAATGTCTTCTGCGACATGTCTTTGCTAAAAAAACATCCCAATACGTGTAAATTAATTGGTTTACATGAAAGTTATAGCGTCTACAGATGGCGGTATATATACTGGGATTTTTTATTTTATACTAATAATGGCAGGGATCAGCGACTTATGGCGGGGATCAGCGATTTATGACAGTGATCAGAGACTTATGGCGGGACTGCGGCGGACATTTTGACACTGGGAGGGAACTGACTTGGGGTCACTGACATCCCCAGTGACACCAATACAGTGATCAGTGCAAAAAAAAAACACTAACACTGTACTAATGGCACTGGGGAGGAAGGAGTTAATATTTTTAGGCAATGAAAGGGTTAACTGTGTGAGAGGAGTGTTTTACTAGGGGGAGGGGGGTGTGTACTTGACAGGAACACGCTGATCCCGAGAGATAAACTCCGCTCTCAGGAACAGCGTGTTACGAGCTGACAGGGAGCAGAGCTGCAGTGTAAACACTGCAGCTGTGCTCTGTGTCACTGTTTGCCGGCAATCGCCAGGACCTGGTGGGTAATGACCGGCCGGGACCCAGTGATTGACACCCACTGCTGTGATTGGCGGGACAGGTAGGGCGGTCGCACCCCTTGGGCGCGCCCCCTACCTGTTTTGCAAAATTACATTTTAAAACGTGGTTTTGCCGAGCAGTGCCACCTTGTGGACGTTTTTCCACAGTGGTTGGACAGCAACAAGTTAATTTTGGCAACTTTCTGGCAAAACAAAGCTGAGATGGATAATGATAAAGTAGGACTGCATGGTATTAAGAATTGGGAATCACCCTCAGTAGTGGATTTGTATATTCGGGGGTCTAATTATTGTTTTCTATACTATTATACCACCAATCCTATAGCTAGGTTTATATATAGTATATAGATCCTTAAAGTGGTTCTAAAGGCAGAAGGTTTTTTATCTTAATGCATTCTATGCATTAAGGTAAAAAAAACCTTCTGGGTGCAGCCCCCCCCCCCCCCCCCCCCAGCTCCCCTTAAACTTACCTGAGTCTTATTTTGATGTGCATGGGAGCAGCGGCTCTCCAGGGTCTCTCTCCTCATTAGCAGAAGACAGTACAGTATGCATCTTGCTAGTCATTCCAAACAGGAATCAATAAAAATTATGAGCAGTAATAATGTTGTAAAGTTCAGGGGTATAGCCACGGTGATAATGCTGTGGGATCACATGTAAAGCTGTTTTTCAGAAACTTAAAAAGTCTATTTTCTTTGCCAAGCCTGTGACAGTTGGGAGAGGTGAAAGGAGCTGCTGCAGATGTGCGCAGCACTGGATGGAGATCGAGTTCAGGTAAATATTTAGGGGGCTGAGGGGAGCTGGTCTTAAACTTTTTTTTACCTAAATGCAGAGAATGCATTAAGATAAAAAAAAAAACCTTTTACCTTTACAACCACTTTAACCCTATCAGGTCCAGACCCCTCTTAATTAGGGAAAGAGGTTCTATACCACCCAAATATCTCTTTGACTCTCCAAAATTCCAGATGCCAAATAGAATATTATCAATGTGGAGAGAACTGTAAATCAGCCCTCTCCATATGACTGAATTTTTTGAACCTTGGTATCCCTGAATACACCAAAACCATCCCTCTTAAAAAGACCACAATCCAAATGTATGTGAAACATAGCTCCAGTCCAAGACCCATCCTTAGCACCTGTACAATGCGCATATACACTACTCAAAAACATTAAAGGAACACATAAGAAACCATATCAGATCTCAATGGAGAAAAATATCATGCTGGATATCTATACTGATATGGACTGGGTAATGTGTTAGGAACGTAAGGATGCCCCATGGTTTGATGGAAATGAAAATAATCAACCTACAGAGGACTGAATTCAAAGACACCTTGAAAATCAAAGTGAAAAAATTATACAGCAGGCTAGTCCATTTTGCTGAAATTTCATTGCAGAAACTCAAAATGGTACTCAGTAGTTTGTATGGCCCCCACGTGCCTGTATGCATGCCTGACAATGTCGGGACATGCTCTAAATGAGATGACGGATGGTGTCCTGGGGTATTTCCTCCCAGATCTGGAGCAGGGCATCACTGAGCTTCTGGACAGTCTGAGGTGCAACCTGGCGGCGTCGGATGGACCAAAACATGATATCCCAGAGGTGTTCTATTGGATTTAGGTCAGGCAAGCGTGGGGGCCATTCATTGGTATCAAGTCCTTCATCCTTCAGGAACTGCCTTCATACTCTCTCTACATGAGGCATTGTCGTGCACCAGGAGGAACCCAGGACCCACTGCACCAGCATAAGGTCTGACAATGGGTCCAAGGATTTCATCACAATACCTAATGGCAGTCAGGGTGCCATTTTCTAGCCTGTAGTGGTCTGTGCGTCCCTCCATGGATATGCCTCCCCAGACCATCACTGACCCACTACCAAAACGATCATGCTGAACGATGTTACAGGCAGCATAATGTTCTCCACGGCTTCTCCAGACCCTTTCACGTCTGTCACAGGTGCTCAGGGTGAACCTGCTCTCATATGTGAAAAGCACAGGGTGCCAGTGGCAGACCTGCTAATTCTGGTGTTCAATGACAAATGCCAGTTAAGCTCTATGGTGCCGGGCAGTGAGCACAGGGCCCACTAGAAGACTCTGGGCCCTCAGGCCACCCTCATGAAGGCTGTTTCTGATTGTTTGGTCAGAGACATTCACACCAGTGGTCTGCTGGAGGTCATTTGTAGGGCTCTGGCAGTGCTTATCCTGTTCCTCCTTGCAAAGTGGAGCAAATACCGGTCCTGTTGATGGGTTAAGGACCTTCTACAGCCCTGTCCAGCTCTCCTAGAGTAACTGCCTGTCTCCTTGAATCTCCTCCATGCTCTTGAAACTGTGCTGGGAGACACAGCAAACCTTCTGGCAATGGCACATAAGGTGCCAATCTGGAGAATGCCTGTGCAACCTCTGTAGGGTCCAGGCATTGCCTCATGCTACCTGTAGTGACACTGACCCTAGCCAAATGCAAAACTAGTGAAAAACAGTCAGAAAAGATGAATAGGGAAAAGATGTCAGTGGCCTACACCTGTATACCATTCCTGTTTTGGGGTCATCTGATTGTTGCCCATCTAGTGCACCTGTTGTTAATTTTATTAACACCAAAGCAGCTGCAACTGATTAACAACACCCTCTGCTACTTAACTGAACAGATCAAGATCCCAGGAGATTAATTGCCTCCATGTTATACTCTGATTACAAAGTGTTCCTTTAATTTTTTGGAGCAGTGTACATAAATAGTGTCCCATTTGGTTTGGTCATATAACTTGATCATTTAATTTTCAGGAGCTACATACATGAGGTCTATTGTATAAAAAAACAGCTCCAAGATATTAGGAATCCCTCCTTCCACTATCTGCAGGTATGAAAAAAAAACAAAATCTATTCAAATGACCACTTTACTTACTTGAAGCTATGATCCTTCTCTCTTCTGTTTACTTCCTGGGGTCCTTCTTCAGGTGTCCACATCACTGCTTGCACAATTTGGACATCACCAACTGCTGGAGGCAACACTTCCAGCAGCCGGGTCCTCTCTTATAGGCTCCAGAGGCAGGAGAACTCATTGGAGCAGTGAGGGGACCAGTGCCCAAGCAGATAACTTTAAGGGAAAATGTCTGATCCTCAGCTTGGCTCATTGAGAAAACTTTGACTTTGATCCATTACACCAAAGGATGGATTAGGAACATGTATTTGGAATCAAGACTGATGAGTAAGATATATGATGCAGAATACACTATTTAAATTTCCTGGAGTAGGGCATTAATTATCTTGAGGACTTCAATGGTCAAATCTTCATGCCGCGACTCCTGCTTTCCTTCTAGTAATTTTTGATGTTTTCATTCTCTTCAGCACAGAACAAAAAGAAAGGAAAGACCCATCATAATATCCAGTGGAGAGAACTCAGAGCAGTCAGAGCAGGAATACCATAATTAGGAATTTAGGTGTTCTACCAAAAACTGAAATATCACTTTCAAGTATCAACCTCTCAAAATTGTTATATCACTGCATGTGATGATGTCACTGACACTATTGTTTGTTTTTTACCTGCTGGCACTATATTTTAGTGGTCAGTACCATGTTATTCCAGTGGCCATAAGTGATTGCCTCAATTCAGCCCTTGTTTTTCCAACTTGTCAAGGGAATATATATGGGGGCTACCATATCTGACTTGTGCTTCTAAAAATTCTAGTTGCCTGGCTGTCATGCCTAAACTGTTCATTCCTTTGAGCCCCTTACCTGAAGGCAGGCAGATAAGGCTGGTTTCACACTGGTGCACTGTAGTTTGGCCGCAGGGCAGGTATATCCACTATTTTCATGGTCTTTACCTGTGGTTTTATCCATGGTCCCATAGACGTTCTCTTTGGTCATGTGTTTTTGCAGAAATTTCTGAAAAAGCACCAAAGATGCAGCATGCAGAAGTTTTGGTGTGCTTTCAGAAAATATGGCAAGAAATGCAACTAATAGAAAATCTTTGGGATTGTGGCTAGAACCATGGATAAAGTGCACAAAAAATGCAGATGCACTCACTCTGCAGCCAAACCGCAGTGCGCCAGCGTAAAACCGGCCTAAAGGCTTCTGACTTTTCTCTAATATCTATTATCTGCATAATTGCTTTGAAAGTATTGAAGCTAGGACAGCATAATAGCCAACCTGATAGCATTTACAGAAAGAAGTCATGAAAGCGGGCCAACATTACTACACAATGAACACTTCTTGCGGTGGAACTGATGGATACATAGACATTCAAGATTTTGTACTTTTACACTGCTTTAATTAATAAACATCATTTATCTATAGCAAAAACCAATCATTTTCATTCTGTCATCTCCCACACCCTATCAGATCTAATCTATTAAGAAATGATTGCAACTTCCTACAGCAAAGGTTATCCTTATCCTGTCTGTGGAGTGTACAGCAACAAAGGTCTTAGCCGATTAATTCATGCCTTTGGCTATACACTGAGAATCTGACCTCTTGAAATTTGATATTGTGACATGTCCTTAGGTGATCCAGTCTGTTTGGTCTCCTTATATCTCCCCAGCCTGGGAAAATCAGAACAGACAGTCTCAGAGACACTGTGAAAAAATGCTATATGAGTCTTAAAGGCATCAAATATGAATCTTCTCTAAACATGAAACCTACCAATTAATGAATAATAAAGAACTAATCTAGATGCTTATTTTTGTTCTGGAAAAAAAAATTAATTTGCAGATGATTATAAAATGTTATACTGATTAAATAACTGATTTACAGCCAGTAGACACATTTAAGTGAAAGCAGAGAAAGGTACAACTATATGTAATCAAGTACCAACAGAAATATGTTATATTTGGAAGACCGTATTTTTTTTTTTTACTTTAAATTGAGGGGATACAATACCCATCTCAATAATAAAACCTACTAATAGTAATACATTTTTGCCACTAGATGCCACCAACCTTCACGATGAATGACAGCCAGCATCATTCAACCTACTTTCTCTGAGTCCAGGTTGTCATGGACCCACATTCTAGGATGGTTTCATCTTACAACCTGTGCATAGAGTATGGCTGTACTGGACAGCACATTTCTGAGCAGCAGTAAGGACTAACCCCTCTGCTGCTAGAGGAGAAGAGCAAACAGCCGTGATGTCAATGGACTGACCAGAGACGATGTGTGTATATATATATATATATATATATATATTGTGAGAACTCGCTTCAGAATGGTAGAGCTTTTCTTGTTAAAGCACACAGCAACTCGCTTCTTTCAAGGCCTTGTTGCCCAATTTTATTTAAAAGAAAAAGTTCCAGAAACACAAATGCTTCCCACACAGGGGTATCCAACATCAAACCAATTCAGCCTTCTGGCTCTTTCAGCTACACAGCTTTATATCTGTCTCCTACAGACTCCTTCCACAAGGTTGTTTTTGCACACAGCAAACCTTTAGCACACAGCTATTCTGGCGCCCACCTCTACTAGGTGAAGCCCACCTGACTCCACAACAGAGACCTCCCGTCTGCCAGGGTGGAGCCCTCCTGACTCCGTCTGCCAGGGTGGAGCCCAGAATCATGGCCTGGCCTCCACAAAAAGGCCTGCACACACCTGTGCAATCATCGCGCTGGCTGCTCTCAAAATATGGGCCCAGGATTGGAGATTTCATCCCTCCCAAATCTCTTAGAAATCTCCAGGCTACAGGTCCCAAAACAGGCTTTACAAACCAAAGAGGAAACTGATAAACCAGTTTCCTCTGCATTATGAGAACTGCCTGGAGCCCCTCAACCTGTATGGTTGAGAATCCTGGGTCTCCATCGTGATTTCCACCGTGGCAGGATACCGTACTGCCACAATATATATATTTGTAACATAGATGTAACTGTAAAAAAAAATGCAGTGCTTTGGAGTTTGCAATAGGGAGATTGAAAAATGATTAATAGTGTAAAGTCCTGTACACTCACCAACATCAATATGTTATGTTTGTAATGTACAGCGCTGAGCGAACTGTTGGCGCTATATAAATACTGTATAATAATAATAATAATGTTTGCACTTTATTGCCATCTATCGCTATTAATCAAAGCAAGCCTATCAAAAGCAGCTTTAAACTTTGAAAAGAAAAAAATACTGTGTACTCTATTAGTTCTGTCAATCAGAAAAAATCCACTGTGCACCCTTTCGTTGTTAAAGAGGAGTTCCACCCAATTTTTGAAGTTCTGACCTCCGCGTTGCTGATCACAGTGTCAGTAATGTATGGATTCCTTTTTTTTTTTTCTTTTTCAAAGCATATTACCTTTTTTGACCATTAAACAGGTCCACTTCCGCTTTATCTCGCCTCGGCGAGGTACGTCATATCTGGCCACCCATTGGCTCCTGGGATATAAGTGTTATCAATCCCAGGAGTTAATGGGCAGCCTCCGTTTCTAGCATTGTGGTATATATAAACCAGAAATGACGGGATGCCTGATGGAGATAAGAGGAGATGACTGCACCGCTTTTTGCATGCACTGCGAATGCGTGAGATCAGGAGGTGCATGCTGGGTAGCCAGCAGCACCATATCCAGGAAGGAGCTATGAGCAGGCTTCAGATGCCCAAACTGAAGATGGGAGCGTGCTTGTTACAGAGGTGACAGTGAGTACATTGCATAACAATATAACAAAAAATACTATATTTAATACATACTGTATGTGCGGAATGTATTATTTTATGGTCACAGGGGTGTTTTTTAGGGGAAAGAAAAAGGCTGGAACTCCGCTTTAATTTTACATTATCACAAAACTTGACATTTTCCATCTCTGAAACTGAACCATGATCCTAGAGTTAAGAAATACCTAAATATCTCTCTCTGGCCATTGATAGTGCCCTGGTCAGTAGTACAGTCTCATTAGGCAGAAGGATAGCTGTTAGGTGTGCTTAGCCCTACAATTGGGAAAATTGAAGACATTGCAATTTTATATTTTGCATTTTTCAATGTTGATTTTCCTAAAGTTTACCCTTAAGCTCATCCATGTAAAAGTGTTCTTCTTGTTAATGTTTTTTTTTAACAGTTGCATTTATTGAAATTGTACAAAAGTATAACAAATCAACGTACATAAGTTCTTCTTAATATTTTACACTTATCAGCAGGGGCAGACTGACCATTTGGAAATTCGGGCACTGCCCGAGGTCCCGGGGTCAGTAGGGGGCCCCATGAGATGCCCCTGGTACCTTTTTCATAGGCTTTTTTGAGTTTGGGCAAGGACACAGGGGACTCAGGATCCCCTATTGCCCAGGGCCCCATGAGTTGTCAGTCCACCCCTGCTTATCAGTGTGTATGTTGACCACTGATATATAGAAAATATTAGTATAAAAAATAAATTTTTACGAGATTTTCAAACACGTATTCTGTCAGCCACAAATTTGATAACATTTCAGTGTGATTATGAACACAGTCCTATAATCTCTTGCATAAAATAAAAGGCTGGTACACTGCTACAATAGCCCCTCTTTGTACGTATGTATAAATTATGGAACTCAGCTTGGTCGGTAGTTATTCCAGCACGTTGGAACATTCTACCCAAAGGTATTATACAAAGGGTCAATTTTGCTAAGCAAGTAACATCATTGACTACACACCTTTCCTTTCCCTCCCCTTCCCTCCCCGTTTTTTTTTTATCATACAGGTGTCAAACCATTGGTAGGACCTCTATGAAACTAGTATGTGTGGAACTGTATTGTTCATGTTGATATCTGACAAATATAAATATAAATAAATACACCTAATTAGGGTATAGACAACTACTAATAAATCGACTCACATGGAGAAGGCTAGAAGTTTAACTACCTGCAAGGTACTGTGGTGATGAAATTGGGGTAGGTAGAGACCCTAAAGAATTACATAGATTGGGGGAGAGCCTCTAAGCACTGGGCCATTGTTACATCTAGTATATCATACGGAAATCCTTATAATCATTATTTGGGAGTGGCAGCATCTTTGTGGTCCCTTGTGGTGACTGTGATTGGCCCTAAGTGGTTTGGTCTAATCATGCACAAATGGCTTAAAGTACAATTTTTAGGTTTTAGAGCAAAGAGGGTTTAGAATACTCGTCAGGTTTTTTTTTAATTTCTGTGTCCCCATTTGGGAGAGTCTTCCTCTCTATTTGCCCTGTTGACTATTATCACAAAAGTGAAAGAAAAAAAAAATTTGAATGGTGACCAGAACAGGAATAAAGGGGGGATTTTCTAGTTCATAATCCAGAACTGATGACCCTGGTGACTAAAAGGAATTTCCCTTGCTTTGGAGGGATTTGCTTCTCACTTCCTGTTGGGTATGAGACAATATATGAAGAGAAATCTCCCCAATAGGACACAGAGGGCAAAAAAAGACTAACATGGGTTTTAACCTTCTCTTACTTACTCTATCCAAAATTTAAAAAAATAAAAATATTCTTTCAGTTCTACTTTTAACAATTATTTTTAAAAACTTCACTGGTTCACTTTTATATAGTCACAATAAGTGTAAGTATTTAAGATTTAAATCTCATTTTATGGTGGATAAATAAATATAACATGATGGTAATTGTAATTTATATTTACTAGACTGAATACTGTCCAATACTCCTGAAGAAGTGGACCTCAGTGCCCACAAAGTATGTCCCATCATCATACAACACCAAGAGAGTCACATTTTTATGTAACCAATGTTATGTACAGTATATGATGGGCTACTGAAGCAATGTGGCACTGAATAATGCATGATCACTTTATTTTATGCAAATGAGTTTAAGATTGTATTAATAAAAACACTGACATTTTATCACATTTTGGCTGACATGACATGTGGTATCTTGAAAATCCTATAGAAATTATTGTTTTTGACTATTGTATGCATATTCAAGTATAGGGATGATTGTACTTCCAAGTAGGGGACAGCACTTCCACATAGAAGATCCAATAGAATTTGTGAAGTACAATGCTGTGTCTTGGTATTTCATAAGTTACTAGGTATGATTTACAAAGTAACATGTCCACATGACCACAAGAACATTATTTGCAGATATAGACCGTAGAATCTTTAAATGTGCTACATCCACAATTACATATAAAAAAAAGAAAACCTCTAAAAAATTAGAAGGTATAAGGAAGACTTTATAGGCACTACATGAGACCACACATAATTGCAATAAAAGTTGTATATACTTTATTTAAACAAATATAAAATTATATATATATATATATATATATTTACACCCTGTTAATAAAACCCAAAAGGTATAACTTCCTCATATCATATGATTTACATGAGTACATAAAACATGTTCATATTTCATCCATCTTCAACAGTCAACACGTTTCACATTTCTTCAAGACTGTATATTTGAGGAGATATAGCTGTCCAGCTATTGGTGGTCTCCCTTGGTTCCCCTATTTTTGCCTGTAAGATCTTAATCTTGGATCCTTCAACAATGTGCCCCATCCATGTGAGCCTTTTCTACTTTTTCTGTTTTCTTGTTTATCCAATATGTGTATATTATGGATGATGAATTGCAGATTAATGTATGCTATGTTTCCTACAGTATTGGTACTTTATCTCCTCAAATATACAGTCCTGAGGAAGCTAAATGTGAAATGCGTTGACAGTTGAAGATGGATGAAATATGAACATGTTTTATTATTTGCAGATATCTTTATTTGCCTTCCAATAGGCAGAAAACATACTCACTTATTTACAAACTGTAAGTACTTAATCACAATGACTCTGCACTGTACATGGAGAATCTCAAATATAAAGGAGCCGTCACTGGAAAGAAATGTGTAGTATTATGCTCCCTAGGGCTGCTTTAAGAATCATGGGTAGATCCAAAGGAATGCAAAGAAAATCTTGAAGATATTTGAACTAAAAGAAAAATCTACAGCTCTACAACTCTCACAAACTTCACAGTGCATGTCACTACAAATAGGCCCCAGCCAAGTAATGTAATAGTATACTGTGGAATGAAAGGTGAGGGGGGGCAACAATAAATGTACTTCTGTTGCGCAAATAACAACTTGTGCTGAAATAACAAAAATACAATACATAAATATTAAACATTCATTAGCCACAGTGCAAAAGTGAAGTCCAATTATGGTATCAACCATAAATTGAAATGGAATGAAAATCTTCTAAGACGTTGGATATACTCCGTATAGTGAAGTGTTGTGTCACTCATAAAAACACCAAGGTGAAAATAAGTATTTGATCACCTACAAACAAGCAAGATTTCTGGCTCTCACAGACCTGTACCTTCTTCTTTAAGAGGCTCCTCTGTCCTGCACTCATTACCTGTATCAATGGCACCTGTTTGAACTTGTTATCAGTATAAAAGACACCTGTCCACAACCTCAAACAGTCACACTCCAAACTCCACTATGGTGAAGACCAAAGAGCTGTCGAAGGACACCAGAAACAAAATTGTAGACCTGCACCAGGCTGGGAAGACTGAATCTGCAATAGGCAAGCAGCTTGGTGTGAACAAAGCAACTGTGGGAGCAATAATTAGAAAATGGAAGACATACAAGAACACTGATAATCTCCCTCGATCTGGGGCTCCACGCAAGATCTCACCCCGTGGGGTCAAAATGATCACAAGAACGGTGAGCAAAAATCCCAGGACCACACCGGGGGACCTAGTGAATGACCTGCAGAGAGCTGGGACCAACGTAACAAAGGCTACCATCAGTAACACACTACGCCGCCAGGGACTCAGATCCTGCAGTGCCAGACGTGTCCCCCTGCTTAAGCCAGTACATGTCTGGGCCCGTCTGAAGTTTGCTAGAGAGCATTTGGATGATCCAGAAGAGGATTGGGAGAATGTCATATGGTCAGATGAAACCAAAAGAAACACAACTCGTAGAAACACAACTCGTCGTGTTTAGAGGAGAGAGAATGCTGAGTTGCATCCAAAGAACACCATACCTACAGTGAAGCATGGGGGTGGCAACATCATGCTTTGGGGCTGTTTCTCCGCAAAGGGACCAGAACGACTGATCCATGTACAGGACAGAATGAATGGGGCCATGTATCGTGAGATTTTGAGTGCAATCCTCCTTCCATTATCAAGGGCATTGAAGATGAAACGTTGCTGGGTCTTCCAACATGACAATAATCCCAAACATACCGCCCGGGCAACGAAGGAGTGGCTTCGTAAGAAGCATTTCAAGGTCCTGGAGTGGCCTAGCCAGTCTCCAGATCTCAACCCCATAGAAAACCTTTGGAGGGAGTTGAAAGTCCGTGTTGCCCAGCGACAGCCCCAAAACATCACTGCTCTAGAGGAGATCTGCTTGGAGGAATGGGCCAACATACCAGCAACAGTGTGTGCCAACCTTGTGAAGACTTACAGGAAATGTTTGACCTCTGTCATTGCCAACAAAGGATATATAACAAAGTATTGAGATGAACTTTTGATATTGACCAAATACTTATTTTCCACCATAATTTGCAAATAAATTCTTTTCAAATCAGCCGATGTGATTGTCTGGATTTTTTTTCTCATTTTGTCTCTCATAGTTGAGGTCTACCTATGATGCCAATTACAGGTCTCTCTCATCTTTTTAAGTGGGAGAACTTGCACAATTGGTGGCTGACTAAATACTTTTTTGCCCCACTGTAAATGGTATTGCGCTTACCAAAAAGTTTTGACTCTGTAACTAGAGAAGTCAAAACACTCATATGTGTACCACGAGCTCCACTAGACTTCCATATACATCCAACTTCATATATGGACTGACCAGTTGGGTGAAGGACCAGGCAAGAAATTACTCTATAAGATCAATATTCTTCCATGAAAACTCAAGGGACAAAAAAAAGGCTCCACATGATGTAAATTCTTAAAACAAGCCTCTTTAATAAAATTATTGCACTTACATGATATAATAGGACAAATCACATGTATAAAAGCTGTCTGGCACCTACAATACAGGACTCCACTGTTTCCTGATATGCGGTGATGTCAGCATGTAGCTCCTGCCTATGCGCTTCGTCACAGGTGATGTCTTCTGGGGCCCGGAGCGCCATACTGCGCCACCACTCAAATAGACAGCTGAGGCAAAATCAAGCCTAGTTTTGAAAAGCAGCAACCAAGCCTCAACCTGAACACCTCCAAATTCTAAACCTATAATAGGGCTAAGTCTCATACGTAATAGAAGAATGTAAACAACTTACACTCCCCCTGAAGGAGCAAAGCATTACTACACCCTAAATAAGAAATCGAGGGAAGATGTAAACCAATCCCAAGACTCCATAAACTACTATGGAGTTGGGCCATCTCCAAAATAGGACAAAAGACCAGCAACTTATGGGTAAGTCGCTGGTCCTGTAGCTGCCGCCCATCCGCAGTACAAAAGTGGCGGCTCAAAAGTGGCTAAGTAAACTCCCCCCAGAGGATGTCCATCATTATAGCACCAAAATCAAGGAACAATTCATCCGAGGCAAAAAAGAGAACACGTATATGATACACCATATAAAAAAATATTAAAATGTTCTAAACAAATAAATGCTACCAAACAAGAAGAATGAATAAAAAAAATCCCCTCCCTCTAATATCACATGCAATATATATATACTAATAGAAAAGGAGAGAAGGGAGTACTGAAAGACGTATTACGCATTATTAATAAATGCATTGACGTCTCAATCTATGTTCAAACCACATGGAGAATAGGATTTGACCTTAAATATCCATTTAATTTCCATTCTTGAAATTTCTTTTGTTAAGACTCCCCCTCTCCATCGAGGAGTATATTTATCTATACCGAAGAAAAATCATACCAGATGGGTCTTTATTGTGAACCTCTGCATAGTGTTTAGAAACACTATATCCTCTAAATCCCTTTTTAATATTCCCAACATGTTCTCCTAAATGGACACTAAGGGGTCTAGTGGTGCGGCCAATATATTGCAGGCCGCATTTACACTGCAACAAGCACACAACCCCTTTGGTGGTGCACGTAATAAATGATATAATATGAAAACTTTTTTGGATGTGGTAGTTGATGTAAATAAATCAACCCTCCTTGTTTTACACACATTAAGGGTATATATAGAGCACCTCCAACATTGGTAAAAACCTATTAAATGATTGAAAAAAGATTGCTTTTTAAGGGGATCACAACAATTTGGGCCACCACACCCATGGGACCATGACAGAACCCAAAAAATGATGTATGTTAATGTACACTCCCTTAATAGTCTTACCTGTCATGTGATGTACAGTCTGTTGCTCAAACGGTCCTGTCATGAGGTGCAGCCATCCTATCAAAAGAGAAGTGCAAAGTTAGCTCAGAGCAGCAGCTGACAGCCAAACAGAAGCGTCCCACCCTCCTGCCCTTTGTTGTGGTCTTATGGTATGTGGTTTAGGCTCTTCTCTTGAAGGGGACAGTTACATACATTAATAAAATGTATGATTGTCCAAGCTGTAATGGCTGAGCTATATTTTATGGTTTAACTGCTTTCCCACCGCCCTATAGCAGAAATACTGCTACAGGGCGGCAGGGGTGCGCAAAATCACGTGTATATATATATATATATATATATATATACTGTATATGTGATTTTACATTCCTGGGTGTGGTGGGGTGTGCCCTATGCACGCCGTTATTCACGGCCTCGGCTGTCAATCACCGGGTACCAGCCAGTGATTACTCGCTGACAACCGGTGATCGCCGAATATTACCAAAAGGGGGAGAGAACTGTATGTAAACAATACAGTTCTCTCCCCTGTCAGCATAGCAGAGCCATACAAAGCAGTGTGCTTACAGCTGAAAGCACAGACACAGCTTACTGTGAAACAACATACAGCACACAGTTAACCCTTTGATCGCCCCACATGTTAACCCCTTCTTGCCCAGTGCCCTTAGTACAGCGTCAGTGCTTTTTATTAGCACTGATCGCTGCATTGGTGTCACTGGGGATGTCAGTGACACCAAGTCAGTTTCCCCCAGTGTCACTATAAGTCACTGTTTGCCGCCATTACTCGTAAAAAAAAAATCCAGTATCTATACCACCATTTGTAAATGCTATAACTTTCACGTAAACCAATTTTACACATATTGGGATTTGTTTTAGCAAAGACATGTAGCAGAATACATTTTGACCTAAATTTATGACAAAATTTGATTTTTAAAAATGTTTTACTGGACATTTTGTCAAAATTGTCATTTTTGTTTTATTGCTCAAAAAATAAAAAACACACAGGCGATAAAATACCACTGAAAGAAAGCTCTATTTGTGGAAAATAAAAAGGATGCAAATTTCATTTGAGTGCAGCGATGCATGACAGCGCAATTGTCAATTAAAGTAACGCAGCGCAATAACGCAAACAATGGTCTGGACAGGAAGGGAGGTAAATCCTCTGGAGGGCAAGTGGTTAATATCTGTGCGTTATTACCAGTATGTGTTTGTTTATATTATATACAAACATATACAAATACAATTATTTATTGTTTATGTTGTTTTTATATTCACCAATAATATTTGGAAGCGGCCATTTCAATCCATGAATTGTGTTGTTTGTAATTATTTATGTTAATTTTTTTTGGGTTCTATCTATGGTCCCATAAATTGTACATCTAAAGATATAGCTCTAAGCCAGCGACGCCAGTGATCTTCACACTGTCAGACAAGATGCAGATGTTCATAATGCATTAAAGGGCACTTCTACTGATGTTCATTCTTCTTCCCTCTCGTTTCTTCTTTCATGTCTCTATTGCTCATCTGCTCTTCACACCTTTTACTCCTTTCCCTTATGTGTTTGTTTATTCATTATCCAAGGGATTGGTGGGAAGCCATATCTTATACTGGTACTCATTCATTGAACCAAACAGGAGCTTATTGAGTGGTTTATCTTTGCAACCTACTGTTTGTATTTTGGAACTAGAATTGATTTTGTGTTGGGCTGAAACTACAGAAAAGGAAATGTGATTTCCTATTTGATAGAGCAGTGCTTTCTCTCTTATCTAATGATTAAAGGCATTGTACACTTTCAAGTGGTTTTGCTGTTTTAACTAGGTATTAGTCTACTTATATTATTTGTTGTTTGTTTGCCTTACCTTGTAATGATGGGCTCACATGTTGCTGCTGCAGTTTGAAGTGTTATGGCTGACCCCCCCCCCCATGTCCATATATTCATTCACCTAGCTTGTCCCTATTCACCAAAAGGACAGGAAAATTCTTGTTCTAGGTCATGCCACGCCCAGTCAGTGCCTTGCCATTTATCTGTGCTGCATCATAAATGTGAGAGTGCTAATGTGATGAAACACATCTTGTGTCTTCATTGCTCTGACTGTGTCAGACCTAATATAGTTTTCTTCTGTAGAACAATAGACTGGGAGACCCAGGGATTGTGGGATATGTAGTTTTTCACAGGAAGTGTCAGTTCGTAGACTACAGACAGAGGTCATGCCGTGCAGCATGTCTCCTGTTTGAACACATTCAAAAACTGCTGACAAAGTAATGTGAATATTTACTCTACTATGTGCTGTGCATACAAGGCACAAAAATTACACCATGAAACTACATGATCAATGGAAAGGCAACTTTCATGTTCACTCACTGTTGTTGGGTTGCTGTGGGCCATTTTTGGTATAATTTGCCTGCTTTGTTCAATTAGACAGTGGCAAATACAGTACTACACCACATGATTTGCATGTTTTGTCAAAGATTGTTTCTGCATAGTCATGTAGAGATAAGTCTATTCATGAATAAATACCTAAATGAAGGGAAGGGGTTGGAAGGCTTCTTTCTTGACCTCTAGGTGCTATTGGGTCACTGTTGGCCAATTTTGGTATAGAGTGCCTGTAAGTAATTAAAAACCTATTGGAGGGGTAAGAGTACATACAGTGCTTTTTCAGGTCACTCTGAGTTTTTTGGAGGGTGTATCTTTGTGGTCTGTGGGTGTTTTGGATCAATGTAAGTCTCTGAAAAAGACTGAAAATAGAAAGGGTTACCTCATAATGTGATATTGTTGTTAGGGGGCTTATCTTTTACAGTGATATTGCCAAAATGGGGAGGGAGACAATGGAAAAGAAAAATAAAGAAAAAAAGAAAAACTTTTTTCAAAACATCTAAATAAGAGACATTCTGCACTCAGTAAGGAGCAGTGAGATCTTTTTACAGGATCTTAAACCTTAATTAATTTAAAGTGGTTGTAAAGGCTCCAGATTTTTTACCTTCATGCATTCTATGCATGAAGGTAAAAAACCTTTCTGTATGCAGCAGTACCCCCCTAATACTTACCTGAGCCCCATCGAGATCCAGCGATGCGCATGACAGTCTCGGCTGTCCCGGGTCTCTGCCTCCTCATTGGCTGAGCCAGCAGTGGCTCCTGCTTAACTAGTTGCCAACCGCAGATAGCCGAATGACAGCTGCACTGCGGCAGTCCAGTTCTGGGACGCTGTCATATGACGTTCTCCCAGAATGCGCTCTCCTGCGTGCCCCCCAGGGGCCCACACCGGGCGATCTCCATGATCGCTGTGTCCTAAGGACCCAACTGATCACGTGATGTGGTAAAAGGTCAATCACAGCGGCCTTTACCACGTGATCAGCTGTGTCCAATGACACGCTGATCACCGGGAAATGCAATTGCCGGTTCTCGGCTGCACTTTCCTCACACTGTCAGCGCATGAGGAAAGTATTGCCGAGAAGCGGCAGTTGTCAGAGCAGGGATCGGCACCAATCATCAGGGCACTGATGATTAGTGCCCTGATGATCAGTGCCCAGCAGTGCCATCCACCAGTTCCGTCCACAAGTGCCCAGCAGTGCCGCCCACCTGTGCCCAGCAGTGCCACACACCTGTGCCCACCAGTGCCACCCACCAGTGCCACCCACCAGTGCCCATCAGTGCCACCCACCAGTGACCATCAGTGCCACCCACCAGTGCCCCTCAGTGCCGTCCACTAGTGCCCATCATTGCCACCCACCATTGCCCATCAGTGCCACCCACCAGTGCCCATCAGTGCCATCCACTAGTGCCCATCAGTGCCACCCACCAGTGCCCATCAGTGCAGCCCAGCAGTGCCACCCAGCAGTGCCGCCAGTCAGTGCCCAGCAGTGCTGCAAGTCAGTGCCCAGAAGTGCTGCCCACCTGTGCCACCCACCAGTGCCACCCACCTGTGCCAATCAGTGCCCACCAGTGCCCATCAGTGCAGCCAGTCAGTGCAGCCCAGCAGTGCCGCCAGTCAGTGCTGCCAATCAGTGCCTCCTATCAGTGCCCATCAGTGCCGCCTATCAGTGCAGCCTCATCGACGACATCAGTGAAGAAGAAAAATTACCTGTTTGCTAAATTTTATAACAGAAACAAAGAAACTTTTTTCTTGCACTTTTTTGTTTATAGCACAAAGAATAAAACACCCAGCAGCGAGTAAATACCACCAAAAGAAAGCTTTATTTGTGAGAAAAAAATTATAAAAATTTCATATGAGTACAATGTTGCATGACCGAGCAATTGTCATTCAAAGTGCGACAGCGCTGAAAGATGAAAATTGACCTGGTAAGGAAGGGGGTATAAGTGCCCAGTAGGCAAGTGGTTAAAGTGCAGAATTTTGTGAGCTGCTATGCCAAATAGTGATGCTAAATAATATGGAAAATCAAATATTAATAGAAAAAAAAATTGAAATAAAATAAAATGAGATTGTGAATCGCTCACACCATGCACATTCCCATTCAAAATGTGTTATATAACCTAAAATATCAATCAAGTGCCGCGCTTCACTATTGATTTAAACCAAAACAATCAGCATAAATGTCTCCTAATCAGTGTCCATGCATTGGTATTCTATATGGTTATATATTTTCACAGATGCTTGAATAACAAATAACTTCTTAGAACACCTCGTGCGATTATACACTGTAAACCGATGTGTGTAAACCCCCACTGGATGTGCTCTCACCTGATGTATATAACCAAATTGCTGAGTGAGGTCCAGGGGCGGACTGACAACTCATGGGGCTCCCGGGCAATAGGGGATCATGGGGCCCTTGTGTCCTTGCCCAAACTCAAAAAAGCCTATGAAAAAGGTACCAGGGGCATCTCATGGGACCCCCTACTGACCCCAGGCCCTCGGGCAGTGCCCGAGTTTTCAAACTGTCAGTCCACCCCTGGTGAGGTCATATATAGCATGTGTCCTTTGTGTGGACTGATATGAGATGTCTGAGATGTCCAATAAGCATGAGTCTCCTCCACTCTCCTAGCTGTCCTCCTCCATCAGATAAATGCCAAAAAGAGATGACCAAAACATAGTGCTTTACCCTTACAAAACATTTATGGATAAAACAATATCCAAGTATTCTACTCACATGTGTGATGTATAATATCGCGTCTTACAAAGAAACACCAAAAAGGCACTGCTACTGGTATGGATCCCGCAACTGCTATCTGCAGCCAGCTGTACTGCTCTCACATGAATTCTTTGATGGTCAGTAATCTAATAAAATCAAACAGTCTAACCAAATGTTTTAGTTTTGCGACATCTGCAAATTCCAGCAAAAGCCTTGTCATGACCACTCTGTATAGTGCAGCACTTAGTCTAGTTCAATCACAGCCAGTGAGCCAATAAGGAGACAGAGGGGGCGGGGCTAAGCTGCAGCTCCATGTGTGAATGAATGCACGGAGCAGCGGTTCGGGAGTGCGCCTGCTTGGGAGCCCCCATAGCAAGCTGCTTACTATGGAGGTACCCAACAGGAAGAAGGAGCCAGGAACGCCAGCAGGGGGCCTGAAAAGAGGAGGATAGGGGTTGCTCTTTGCAAAACCATTACACAGAGCAGGTAAGTATAACATGTTTTTTATTTTAAGAAAAAAACTGAAACGTTAGTATCTCTTTAAAGAAGAATATGGAGGGGCCATAAAGCTTATCATTAGAAATTATTAAGTCTCTAAAATGCTTGTAGAGCCAAATAGTATTGTTCTTTTTAATAGGCAGAATCACCAATAGACATGTGCTTTCATTAAGATTCCTTTTCCAGATAAAAATACAATTTCCAGAGATTCGAATGTATACGAATCTCCCAATGGACATAGTATCGAATGTCAGCGAATCAAAATAAAAAGGTATAACGAAATTAACTGATGCATTTGTTTCATTTGGATGACGTCAAAAATGCAATATTAGCTCGGGCTCATGGGAAAATTACTTTATTTTTCAAATTTGTTCAATAATTCAGATTCAGATAATGAATGGATCTGAATGTTGTTCCATTTGTTAATTCGGATGCACATGATGCCAGTCAATATTGTTTGCCATGTGTCACCTTTCCATGTGCTCCTAGCTGCAAAGACCAGTTAAAGGTTGGGGCAGTTGCCGTTTGTACTGATGGTTAATTGTTGATGGGCCACACTGCATACCTTCACTGCCATTGTGCTGGGAGTTCAGTGTGTCCCTGTACCTTTAAGGAGGGGTGGGCTCCCTCCAGGCATACCTGCACTCAATCCATCCATTATTATATATGTGCTCCTTTTTTGGAGGCTCTCAAAATTTATAGAGTTAGGACAGCAGAATATACTGGGGTGCCGTGACGTGGCCTCTACAGTTTATGCATTTATTTGCAAATGTCTGCAAACTAAACCCATTTTTTATCGTGAACTGTTAGGGTGATTCAGTTTGTTGCAGGCTGGATGGTAAGTGAGCTGGGAATTTTTCTTTGTTGCTGTTTGAAATGCGTTGCCCTTCTATGTGCTTCATGCTGCAAAGGCCAGTTATAGGTTGGGGCAGTTGCTGTTTGTTTTGACATTGCCCAATCAGCTCATGCCATTTCTCTTGGTGGGTTGGACTAGCGTCTGAAAATATTGAATCCTTCCAATTCGCATCCATCTGATTAGATAAAATATCAAATATATAGCAATCTTCCAGACAAACTGCAAAGTTTTCCAATCCACCCGGAGCAACAAATACGTAAAATGAATGCAAAATGAAAGATATGAAATGAATTCTGAAAATGAATTGGTTCAACATAGCAAATATGACAAAACAAAATTCTTCAAAGAACAAATGAAATGCAATTAACATTTTCGGAGTGCACATATCTAATCACCAAATACTTAATTAAGGTTTTTAACATTTTTAGGGTACAAACGTTTTTTAAGGCTCCCCTTGAATGCCCCCATCTACTGCAAGAATTCTGTAATTCACAAAATGCCTAGAAAAGGTGTGAAATAAGATGTAAGGAGAATATCCTTTGGTGGCTAGGTAACAGAGCAGCTGGAATCTTGGTTTATCCAGGCACCAGGGGAGGACTGACAGTTTGGAAACTCGGGCACTGCCCGAGGGCCCGGGGTCAGTAGGGGGCCCCATGAGATGCCCCTGGTACCTTTTTCATAGGCTTATTTGAGTTTGGGCAAGGACACAGGGGCCCCATGATCCGCTATTGCCCAGGGACCCCATGATTTGTCAGTCCGCCGCTGCCAGGCACCATTCATTTTAGTGGATGAAAATATTTTGACTCTTGTTTAAGGCATTTCGGTGCATTTCTGGAGTCAATGATATCTGCTGCAATAAAAACTCCATTAGAAAGGGCTCTGGGAGCAGATATAAAAGCATCTGCATCAAAAATGGGGCCAATTCAGACTCGATAATCTATGAGGGTCAACATTTATGTTTCCAGAGACCATGGCACAGAAAATGTAAGCTATAACCATTCTGTGAACTAGAAAAGTTCACAATGTGGATCATACCAAGGTAGAGTAATATATCAGGAATCCAGTTTATAGAGTTGCAGTAACATCAGTAATTAACATTATAAGGAAAAGTGTAGATCCCTCTTTAACCCCTCTTCAGTGTTATCAAACTGAATTGTCTGTTTAATCCCTTAATTCCAAAAGGTAAAACAAATCTTAAAGAATAAATTTACCTTTATACAAAAAATAATAACTGCCCATTTTCTTGCAGGTACAAAAATTTGCATTTGTTATTTTTTGTTTCTTGAGCCTCTAAAGCATCGCACCAGCAATCAGCAGATTGCTGGTGCCACGCAGGTCTCCTGCAGACCTGTCAGTATCTCTGCTTGCTTACAGGACGTATGGGAAAGCAGATATACTGACAGGAAAATGAATGAACTACCATGGTGCTCCACAGCTCCGTGGTACTTTATTGATTCACAGAAAATTGTGAATGAATGACGCAGCTGGGGGCCTAGCATTTTTTTTGTAATTGTGACAGCTAGCGGGGAGGAGAAGATCCCCCGTTAACTGTCACAAAGGGGAGCAGGGGCCAGTATGTTCATAACATATTACATGTTATACCCTGAATATGGGTGTAACATGTTATGAAAGGTGAACTTATCCTTTAATGGATGCAGTTTTGCAACTGTGTGGTAATAAAACTCTACATACAGTATATGCAGTGTCTCAGGAGATGCAGTAAACATGTGCATGCCAGAAATTTCCATGTAGTTTTTATTTCGGATGCATTTGTTCATTGAAGAATTTGATTTTGCCATATTTGTTATGCTGACCCAATGCATTTTCTAAATTAATTTTGTATCTTCAGCATTCGTTTCGTATATTCATAGGTCTGGGTAGATTCGAAAAATTTTGCAGTTTTTTTATGAAGATTGCTGTATATTAGTTTTTGGTTTCAATATTTCGGGTGTATTCATTATTTATATACTATTTGATATTTTCAGAGCAAAAGAATAAATATAACGCAAAATTTGGCACCCCTGAATTTTTCAAACCTAAGAATTGCAATCGACTGTGAAACTGAATTGACTGACTTTGACAATTACAAATTCAATTTAAATCACAAATTTACTTGAATTCGAATAATCAAACAAATTTGAAAAATGAATTAATTTTTGCCATGGGCCCGAACTACTATTGCATTATGTGACGTTACCTGATTTAAACCAATGAAATGAATGCATTTGTTAATTTCATCATAACTTTTTTGGTTTTATTGACATTTGTTACAATGTCCATTCAGAGATCCGGGTACATCTGAATCTCATAAAATTATATTTTTGTCCAAAAAGTGATCTGGAACGAAATGAAGTGCATTTGTCTATGCCTCAGTGATGCCACATATATGGGGGACTTTGGCGTGAATGGAATAATCATTTCTCTCACTTGCACTTCAGCCTGTTAACTGGCTGAAAAGAGTATTGACCTCACGCAAAGTGGATTGAATCACTACAAGCTCTAGCTTGAATGGATCATCACTCTAATGTTTAGCAATCATACCATTATGTATAGTATAGTATAGTATAATATATATATATATATATATATATATATATATATATATATATATATAGTATGCATCAGTCCTCCTTCTCTCTAGTTCCCTGGTCTCCTCCTCCCATGCCCACCTCCAGAACTTCTCCAGGGTGTCACCCATCCTCTAGAACTCCCTGCCCCAACCCATCAGAATATCACCTACTCTCCTCTCCTTTAGGCGCACCCTGAAAACCCATCTCTTCAGGGAAGCCTACCCCACCCCCTGCTAACTTGCCGACCTCCTCCACTCTTCCTACCACTCCACTCCCCACAGCTATCTCCTCCTGTGCCACCACCCCCTCCCTCCTAGATTGTAAGCTCGAAAGAGCAGGGCCCTCAATCCCCTCATGTTTTGCATTGTATTGGTATTGTTCTGTCACATGTTCTGTCCCCCTTTGTAATGTACAGCGCTGAGCGAACTATTGGCGCTTTATAAATACTGTATAATAATAATCAATCAACCATAATATTAAGACCACCCACCATAACCTGTTGAGGCATGGACTTCACTAGACTGAAGGTATGCTGTGATATCAGGCGCCAAGCCATCAGTAGCAGATCTTTTAAGTCCTGTACGTTGCGAGATGGGGTCTCCTTGGATTGGACTTGGAATGGATTGAAATCTAGAGAATTTGGAGGTCAAGTCAACACCTTAAACTCAATCTGTTCCTCAAGTCATTCTTGACTTCATCAGACCAAGCCACCTTCTTTCATTGCTCTGTTCTCACATGCCCATGGTAGATGCTTTTGTCTGTGGACACGTGTGAGCATGGGCACCCTGACCGGTCTGCAGCAACATAGCCCTATGCAAAACAACCTGTGATGCACCTTTCTATCAGAACCAACATTAACTTTTTCAGCCATTTGAGCTATAGTAGCTCTTCTATTGGAGCCAGCCTTTGCTCCCCACATGCATCAATGAGCCTTGGCCGCCCATGATCCCATTGCTGGTTTTCCTTCCTTGGACCACTTTTGGTCGGTCCTGACCACTGCAGGCTTGGAACATCCCAAGATCTGAACATTTGGAATTGATCTGACCCAGTCAGGCCCTTGTCAGAGTCACTCAAATGCTCACGCTTGTCCATTTTCTTCTGCTTTCAGCACATCAACCTCAGGGACAATATGTTCACTTGCTGCCTATGACATCCCACTGACTTTCAGATGTTATTGTAACAAGATAATCAATGTTATTTACTTTACCTGTGAGTGGACATAATGTTATGGCTGATCGGTGTATATACATTATATATATATATATATATATATATATATATATATAACTTATGGCTGCTGGATTATGCAGAGATCCAGTCCTAATCGGTACATTCAAAGACAGAACCTCTTTACTGGCAACTGGAGCAGCTGCTGGTGTTTAAATTAGCCTTGGTTTCCATGGAAACGCAACCGCTAATATCATACAATACCTTCCTGATTTTGATGGCATGTGATCAAATTTTAGACTACTCTATGTGAACACATTTAAGAAGTACCTACTCCATTGTTTTAAAGAAAAATGGTCTGTTTTCCACACAGCCAGTCACCACTCGGATTCAAGGCTTGTTCCAACTGTCAGGAGATGTCTGAACGTTTGATCCTGCCTTGTTCCCGTGAGCAACACAGAACTAAAGTGTCTCCTGAAAGAGCTTTTCTGGTGGCATTTAAATAGACTTTGTCTTTATGTTTTCAGTAGTTCCTGTGAAAAATGTAGAATCTGACTGGTAATTACAGACAAAAGAACTTTACTTCCGTAACACACTCATATGGATGAGACCTGCAGGTCAAATTAAAGGCAGTCTTCATAAAGATGCCTAGTGTATAAAATAATGAGGACGGGTCGTAAACGGATCTTGCAAAAAAGGAAAGGCATAGCATTACAACAGAGGGATTCTCATGGCTAAATAGAAGACTTACCGTCCAATGGTAAAGACAACAGACAACTAAACACAAGAGTCCGAAGTCAAATGTCAGTTTAACGGTTTTCCTATTCACATGATGGCAAAGTTTGCTACGATCTTCTTACGTTGGACATGGGGCTACATGAAACAAAACACAAAACGTTTCAGCTTCCAGAATTCCAAATATCTGTCCACTCTATTCAGGCCAGCATGGCTTGTTCCTTTGTTCCTTCAGCCACATGACCAACCTTTGTCTCTGTGTGTCTCTCTCTTACTCTCTCTCTCTCTTCTGCATTGGTAGCTCCCCCAATCTATGAGGCATCTGTGACCTCTCAGCCAGGTGTAAAGCCTTAAAGCAGAACTTAACCCATCACAGATTGATAAACAGCTAAATGGTTAGCACTTCTGCCTCACAGTACAAGGGTTGTTGGTTTGAATCCCAACCATGGCACCACCTGCCTGGAATTTGTATGTTCTCCTGGGCCTTCGTAGGTTGCCTCCCACACTCCATAGACATGCTGGTAGGTGAATTGGCTTCTGTCTACGTTGGCCCTAGTATGTGTATGAATGTGAGTTAGGGACCTCAGATTGTACACCCCATGAGGTTCAGGGACTGATGTAAAGTGCTCTGTAAATTGATGGCGATGTATAAGTACCTGTAAAAATTAAACAAATAGTTTAGTGTGTGGTTTAGAGAGGTTTTTTTCTTGGGAGAGTGCATGTTATCAGCACAGGGCCAATCAGCACTGTCCAGACAGAGGTCAGGGGTTCTGCAATTTGAACATTAATCTTCACACTTACACCATTCGTGGCCACGGCTGTCAATCACCAGGTCCTCCTCCCTGCTCGGGCACACTGCTCTGGATGGGTGTTTTTTTTTACTCACAGTCCTCCTCCCTGTTAGCTCGGGGACACTGCTCTGGATGGCTGTGCACAACACAGCCATCCAGAGCAGTGTGCTTACAGTGAAGCACCAACACACCGCCCCCTAGTAAAACACTCCCAGCACACAGTTAACCCTTTGATCGCCTCTCATGTTAACCCCTTCCTGCCCAGTGTCATTAATATAGTGTCAGGGTTTTTTTTTTATCACTGATCACTGTATTGGTGTCACTGGGGATGTCAGTGACATCAAGTCAGTTCCCCCCAGTGTCAGAATGCCCACTGTAGTCACGCAGTAAGTGATCGCCACCATTACTAGTAAGAAAAAAATTAAATTCCAGTATCTATACCGCCATTGGTAAACCCTATAACTTTCATGTAAACCAATTAATTTACATGTATTGGAATTTTTTTTTTTAGCAAAGACATGTAGCAAAATACATTTTGCCCTACATTTATGATGAAATTTGATTTTTAAAATTTTTTTACTGGACATGTTTAATAGCAGAATGTAAAAAATGTTTTTTTCTCAAAATTGTCAGTCTTTTTTTTTCTGTATAGCACAAAAAAAAAAAAACCTCAATTCATGGAGAAAAAAGGGATGTAAATTTTATTTGGGTGCAGTGTTGCATGACCGCGCAATTGTCAGTCAAAGTAACGCAGCGCCGTAACGCAAAAAATGGCCTGGTCAGGAAGGGGGGTTAATAATCTGGAGGTCAAGTGCTTAAGCCGGCCATAAACAGTTCGGATCTCAGCAGGGATCATGTATGGGCAGGCTTGATCGATAAACTTGGGTACAACCAGCCTGTCAGATTTTACATACAATTGCTGCTAGCGGCTATCATAGCTGATAGCAGTAATCACTGTGTTCTCCTGGAAGTGATGTCATCGGCCTCCATTTCCATCCTCCGGTCCAAATCAAAGGACTGTATATGTGATTCTCAATACTGACATGCTTTTTTAGATCCTGTGGACTAGCTTGCTATTGCAAGTGTATTTGCATGTGAAGTTTTTATTTAATAAATGATTGCACTATGAGAGGTGTTTTTCTTCTTTTTTTGAATGTATACCTAATCCTGGATCACATCTTTAAAGGGGACAGGTGAAGGGCCGTTTAGAAGAAGTAAATAAAATGCCTGACACCCCTAAAAGTGGCTGCAAAGACGTCCTGTATGCATGAGACCTTACAGTTGTGGGGGGGGGGTTGTTATATTTATTAATTTGCATTGATTGCACTTCTGTGATTCATTCACTATTCTTATTCATATTATATTTATTTTTCACATTCGGGTGGGGGATTTGATTAATATGTTGTTACTGAAAGTTTATTGCTGTTATTGGTGATGATTGGATGACAGTTGTTCTTTGGGGTGTGCAGATCTGTTATCAGGGCTGGGACAAGGGGTGGGCAAGAGGGATGGCTGCCCTGGGCACAGTGGATGTTTTGTGCTAGAATGGTCGATTTGGAGGGGGGTTTTGTACTAAGGGAGTGTATTTCTGTTAGGAAGATGGCATTGGGGGTGGATGATATATGCTAGTAGGGATGACTGAAGGGATTTGAGCTAGGAGGGGAAATTTGGGGGATTTGTGCTAGGAGAGGGGATTTAGGGGAGGAATTGTTCTGGGAGAGGGGGATTTAAAAGGGGTATAGGATTTATGTTCAGAGGGGAAATTTCAGGGGTAGAGAAATTGTGCTAGTAAGGGTTGGGGAGGAGGGGGGGATTTTTCCTAGAAGAAGGGGAATTATTTTGGGGGGAGAATATTGGCTTGCAAAGGGAATATATGCTTGGAATGCAAGTGTGAAGAATAGTGCTCAAATTGATTTTTGGGGTGGGGGCAGAGGATTTTTGCTGATACAATGCGCATCCATTTTTTTTTGGGGGGGGGGCGCCTTTTGGCATATCCACAGCTAATTACCGCTTTTACCACTATCCCCTCCCTCCTAGATTGTAAGCTCCAGGGAGCAGGGCCCTCTAATCCCTCTTGTATTGTTGCTGTATTGTCTCCCATTATATTGTAAAGCGCTGAGCAAACTGTTGGCGCCATATACTGCTATATAAGTCCTGTATAATAATAATAATAATATTTTCCTTGGGCACTAGGCGACCTTGTCCTAGCACTGTCTGTTATTAGTTCAATTGAATTGTTTGGCTTGTGTGATTAGTAGGATGGGGCAACACTTTCTTTTTATTTTTGCTATTTAAAGTGTTACTAAACCCAGGCCCTGCAATCACTATATCCGGTCTCCCACAGTACACAGAATATGGAAATGCAATTATTTTAGAAAAATATAAACTGCTAAATACCTTTTCTTATCAGTAGTTAGAGCAGACTTGTGACTTCTATCAGTGTTCAGCAGAGCACTGGTTAAAGCTTGTAGGATGATCTCTGTCGGGACAATGCTGATAACATGCACTCTGGCTTCTGGCCTAGGCAAATGATGTTATACATCCCAAAGGTCTTCATGGGCATTTTTTTCTTTCATCTGGAGGAAGGGAAGGAGGGGCTTTCTCAGCTAAGCACACACTCTTGCCTGCATGCCAGAGCTAAAGGCAGATGGATTCTAAGAAGTAAAAGCTACATGAATCATCTGTCCTTACTAAAGATGATTGCAACTAGAAATGCCAGGAGGTGTTTTTCAAAGTGATGTTTCAACAAAATAAAGCATGGAGACATGGGTGGATGGGTGAGTTTGTTTTGAATATTAAAAATTAACTAGAAAAGCTACAATTTCTGGGGAAATTGTGTGAAGTGTTCTTGCCTCCACCAGTAGTCTACAACTCACACTCTAGCTTTTGTCACTCTGCTGGCTGCTCACACACCTGGGTTCCTATGGCAACTCACTCTACAGCAAGGGCAGAGAAGAGCGGTTAAAAACAAACTGCTCCAACTTGCTCACTTCTCTGGCAGTTGCCATCTTCAAACGGTTGTAGTTTAAAAATGATAAATCCTACACTGAAGAGCTTTATATTGTGAGAATCACCAGACCCAGACCTACATTTTGATGCATAGTATGTCTCTGAAATATTAAAAATGAAGGCACAGTCACAGTTTAGAAATTGCCCTTCAAATTTGAGGTGGCTAGAGTGGAGTTTCAATGAATGGGCAGCGTGAGTTGCAAACAAATGGTCATATTGTGAAAACTATCAGGACTATGGCTTAGCCGTGGACATTTTTAGTGGCAGCAGGGACAGCTGAACGTTTTGATATAAGATTTGTGTAGGTGGGCTTGAAAATGAGGGAGTGATGGCAGTTTAGAAATCATGTCCTGATTTTTCAGCTCACACTCTAGCTTTTGTCAGCTCCCACTCTAGTTTTGAACATTCCGCCATTCATTCCTTTGGGACCAATTTCACCACAAAAATGCCGATATTTCGTGAACCATTTGGCGAAACGTTCCACAACGTAATAGCACACCAATCGGGAACAATCCGCACATTTCCGTATATTACTTTCTATGTAGTGTAAAAACTATGGGAGGAGTTAGGGTGGTACATTTCGCTATAATAATAAGAATATATATGTGAGATAACAGTAAGTGGTCTTGCCATGCATTTTCAGTTTGTGGTGCTCAGGCACAGTTAAAAAAAAAAATATTGCTTTTACTTACACTTACTTTTTTTTCCATGTTTTGGTTGAGTGGAGCACTGGTGAGGTAGCCATAGCCTACCTCACAGATGCATCCTGGGAAGGTTACATCATCAGTGCCTTCACCCTCATGTAAGAAGGGCTTTGCAATTGGCTAGTAATGGTGCCAAGAGGACAAGTCCCTACTTCAGCTCTTGTCCTACAAGAACACTGCCCCTCCTGTCGAATTTTCTGCCATATTGTGCCCCACTCCATGCCATAGACCTCCATGCGACATTGCCAGCCATTGACCTTTATATCCGAAGGAAGGAATGTCAACACATGAGTAGAATTGCTGCCCTTTACTGATGGAATTTAGGAAATGACATAACTGTCACATTACATCAATATACATTCTGTAGTCGCTTGACACTACATAGTCAATCACATTAAGTGGACGGTCTGCAGCAGTCACATGGGAAAGCATATGCAGAACTTTCAGCAGCCATCCCCTTCTACAGTCTCTCCTTTCAAGTCCCACGCCATAACTCTACCCATCAGGGTATGCCCCATGCAGTTGCTCTTTTAATCCCAGAGTCAATAGTAGTCACTCAGAGGGCTTTGACCTGCCCTTTGGGCTTTAGACATCTTCTAATGACATTCCAGAGACAGGATTGCTACAGATGCTCCTACTCTGTACAGCTCTCCTGGGACTTCTGCCCTGAGAAGGCTCTTGCCTGTGCTGACTACATATGCATAGGAGTGTGGTACTTGGCTCCCATATATCCCATCTGCCCTAAGGCTCCTCCCCACCTTACTTATATTTGGGCCCTGACACATCCATGACATCACTACAGGAATGACTATTTTAGGACAGAACCACCTAGAGGCAGACTAGCTAACTGCACCTGCTTACACTCAGATGATGTGCATTTGCAGGAGGCAGACCCAGAGTTCCAGGAAGAAAACAGATTCATCTGTCCTTGGTGAAAACAACAAATGGGAGGTTGGGATTTCAGATATGCAAAGAATAAAAAAAACTGCAATTCTCTATATCTGTTTGTAGATTGCCATTACTAAACATTTCTAAAGATAAGGGTAAAGTTCCTATTTAATACTTAATTTTGGCTTCATCTGAGTTAAATCCAAGAACTGCTTTTGATGTCCATAGCAATGAGATACTTTTATTTCACAATGCATAGTGCTCAGTGTCAGCCCAATGTATGCTGTTACTACAATACCTAACCATATTCAAATACAGTATTTATTTTTTTCATAGAATAATTTTTTTTATTGAAAACTGTGGCACATATAATACAAAATGTAGCATTGCAACAGCCTCAGAATACACTCACCGGCCACTTTATTAGGTTCACCTGTTTAATTGCTTAGTAACACAAATTGCTAATCAGCCAATCACATGGCAGCAACTCAATGCATTTAGGCATCTAGACATGGTGAATATGACTTGCTGAAGTTCAAACCAAGCATCAGAATAGGGAAGAAAGGGGGTTTAAGTGACTTTGAATGTTGTGTGGTTGTTGGTGCCAGACGGGCTGGTCTGAATATTTCAAAAGCTTCTGATCTACTGGGATTTTCCTGCACAACTATCTCTAAGGTTTACAGGGAATGGTCCGAAAAAGAGAAAATATCCAGTGAGCAGCAGTTGTGTGGATGAAAATGCCTTGTTGATGTCAGAGAAGAATGGGCAGACTGGTTGCTGTGACATTCAGATGGTAGGGTCAGAATCTGGAGTAAACAACATGAAAGCATGGATCCATCCTGCCTTGTATCAATGGCTCACTCGTGGTGGTGGTGTAATGGTGTGGGGGAGATTTTCTTGGCACTAGCAAGGTGTACCTAATAAACTGGGTGTAAATGCTGAAAGTAGTAGATGCCACAGAGAATCATAAACGGATTAAATCAAGGATTTATACCAGCATAGACAAATGCAATAGGGACACTGGCTGGTGGTGGGCTCAAGGATCCATTTGGACGGCCTATCATAGGAATTCCAAGTCGGTGTGAAATTAGAGATAAAGCCTAGTGCCCATGTGACATAGCAGACAGCTGGAACTCTTTGAAGGTCCTGAGTAAGGCATTGTGTACTGCCACTTTTACAAGTTTAAAAACAGGGGAAAGACAACTAGAAAACAAGGAAGAGGGTAAAAAAGAGAAAAAAAAGGAGGTGAGGGATGGGGGGGCGGGGGCAAGTAAATAGGATGTCTGATGGTAGGGTTCAAATATGGTATTTAATAGAAGAGTTGGGAACTGAAAAAAATAAACACATTCCTTTTTGAGTTTTGCACACATTACATAACCCAACAAAAGCTGAAGTAAAGCACCTATTTGTGATCATCCTTTTCTACTGATGCCTACCACTATTAACAACCATTTATCACAAATAAATAATCCCAGCCCATTTCTGTAACTTCTTCAGCAGTACTTTAAATGGCCGGAATACTTTTTTCCTATAAATCTTTTGATTTAGGAATCAAAGGGTTGGTATTAGTTAAAGCATTGCAGATGGTATATCAAAAGATTATGAATTAAGGAAGAGAACATATCATGCTATTAACCACTTCGGTTTCAAAACATTTTAGGACAAATAAGGATTTACTTTAGTAGCAAATCTGGAAATATAGTGTATATATTATTTTATTTCCTAAATTTTAATTTAGAAGAACAATGGTAGAAGGAAAAAATAAATTTTCTTGTCAATTTTCCCAAAGCGGTGTTTATGTAGTTAGCAGAGCCTCAGATATTTACCGCAAAATATAACTGACAAAGTCTTCTGATTAAAAGGACATCATACAAGTAATTTTTTTCCATAAGACTTTGTTAACATTTTGTTATGTTACAGCCTTATTCCAAAATGGATTAAATTCATTTTTTTCCTCAACATTCTACAAACAATACCCCATAATAACAACATGAAAGAAGTTCATTTTGAAATCTTTCTAATTTATTAAAAATAAAAAACAAACAAAAAAAACACATACATAAGTATTCACAGCCTTTGCCATGACACTCAAAATTGAGTTCTGGTGCATCCTGTTCCCACTGATCATCCTTGAGACGTTTCCACAACTTGATTGGAGTCCATCTGTGGGAAATTCAGTTGATTGGACAAGGCATAAATCTGTCTATATAAGGTCCCACAGTTAACAGTGCAGTCAGAGCACAAACCAAGCCATGAAGTCCAAGGAATTGTTTGTAGACCTCCGAGACAGGATTGTATCAAGGCACAGATCTGAGGAAGGATACAGAAAAATTTCTGCAGTATTGAAGGTCCCAATGAGCACAGTGGCCTTCGTCACCAGTAAATGGAAGAAGTTTGGAACCACCAGGAATCTTCCTAGAACGGGCCACCCTTCTGTGAGATATTGCCTACTTAGTATGCTGGATGATTTAGCCCCTACTACAGCTATATGCACACTACTTACCCTACTCTTCTTCCATGCTAGGAAACTGATTGTTCTCGCTTGGAAAAGAACACATGCTCCTACCGTGGGGGTTTGGAAGTCCCAGGTTAATAAGACATAACCCTTTTACAAGGCTACGTATCTTAAAAGGGGAGCTCTCCTCAAGTTTGACAAGGTTTGGGGTGGGTGGGTATCATCTTCCCTTATGGTCTCTGATTGAGTGAATATTCTACTACGATTTTCTCCTATTAGGGTCTCTTTAAAATGGTAATTGTTGAGCATTCAAATTGTTTGTTATATTACTAGTCTAAAGTTTACCTATGTGGTTTGTATTTGAGTGAGAATGGCTCTCTTGATGTAACTCTGTGGGGTGGAGCATGGTGTAGTGCTTTTATATTGTGATATGTTTTCCCATCCTACTATGGGTACCTCTTGGACATCTGCAGGCATGGTTATTGTTTTGCTGTTGTTGTTTTCAATTTGGAATTTTGTCTTCTCTATGTTTTTTCTTGTATATTTTATGTTGCTATTCGCTATTGGTGGTTAATGGCTCCAGTTCACCGTTTTGTATGATGTATATTATGTTAAACTTTTCAATAAAAATAATTTATCAAGAAAAAAATAAAAAAGTTTAGTCTGCATGTCCCAGTTCAAGAAACCAGGGGGTTGGGATCTGACATAACACACTGCACAGCACAGAGCTGAGTGTAATCTGAGACATGATTGCAGGGAATGGACACAGTCCACTTTAAATAGTCTCATAGGAAAACATGCACATCTGAGGCTGTCAATCGCCTTTCTGTGTACTGGAGGATAAGGGGGCATCTCTGAGATTGCCTGGTGTTGGCATATTACATTACATTACATTACATTGAGTTTATATAGCGCCAAAGGGTTTGCTCAGCGCTGTACAATAGAGGGGGGGACAATACATGAAACATTACAGCAGCTACGAACAGCACACGAGGGGTAAGAGGGCCCTACTCTTTCGAGCTTACAATCTGGGAGGGAGGGGGTAGTGGTACAGGAGGAAGTGGCTGTGGGGGATGGAGTGGTAGGAGGAATGAAGGAGAGCAGCAGTTAGGTGAGGGTGGGGTAGGCTTCCCTGAAGAGGTGGGTTTTCAGGGAGCGCCTGAAGGTGAGAAGGGAAGGTGACAGTCTGATGGATTGGGGTAGTGAGTTCCAGAGGATGGGGGAGGACCTGGAGAAGTCTTGCAGACGTGCGTGTGAGGAGGAGACCAGGGAGCAAGATAGAAGGAGGTCCTGTGAAGAGCGAAGGGTACGGGTAGGGTGGTACTTGGGAATCAGGTCGGTGAGGTAGTTAGGGGCAGTGTTGTGAATGGCTTTGTAGGTCAGAGTGAGTAGTTTGAATTTGATGCGTTGGGCGATAGGGAGCCAGTGGAGGGAGAGGCAGAGGGGGGTGGCAGAGGTGGAGCGGCTGGTGAGGTGGATGAGTCTGGCAGCTGAGTTCAGGATGGTCTGAAGCGGGGAGAGTTTGCACTGGGGTAGGCCGGTGAGGAGGGAGTTGCAGTAGTCAAGGCGTGAGATAATCAGGGAGTGTACGAGTAGTTTAGCGGTGTCTGGGGTAAGGAAGGTGCGTATTTTGGCGATATTGCGGAGGTGGAGCCTGCATGTGTTTGTCAGTGATTTGACATGAGGTTGGAAGGAGAGGTTAGAGTCCAGAATGACCCCAAGGACTTTGGCTTGCGGGGCGGGATTGATGGTGGTGATGTTAGTAGTGATGGATAGGATGGGGGGGGGGGCGCGGGCAGGAGGGAAGACGAGAAGCTCGGTTTTGGAGCATAGACCATTGGTCTCCAAACTGTGGCCCAGAAGCCAGATGTGGCCCTTTGCTTGCCTTTATCTGGCCCTTGGGGCACTATTTCACCAACTGACAATGATGGGACATCAATTCCCCTACTGACACATACAATGGGGCACTGATGTTGGGGCATTTTCTAGTCCTACTGGCCAGAGTCCAGCTTCCCCTGAAGGACAGTATGCTGGCCCTTTGCTTAGACATTTTTGGAGACTCCTGGCATAGACTATCAGTGCAGATAACAGAGGAATAAGAGAGAAGACAGAAATCACACTAGGAGCTTTGGATAGAGGCAAGTACACACTATGGTAAGATAAGCTTTGTTCATTTTACGTTACAGAGGTTTTCAACCACTTTGATTTGCACAGTGGGACATGCACTCCGGTAGCTGATAATAAAACACAAGTAATAGAGTACCCAAAAGAAAGGGAATGGTTGCTGTAACTATAATATTGATGTTTCCTCCCCAAGCCCCAAAACAGTAACAGTATATAATGAATGGTTCAACACAGCAGAGGGTTAGTGGTAGGAGTACAAGGGGAGAATCTGCATGGGGGAGTACAGAAGTGACATCAGGACAGATGACTTTTCATCTTCTGGTTTTTGAACAGCAGGGCACCATTGCTCACAAATATTTTTCCTCATTGTGGAGGAAGTTATGTCCTTGTATACAGTGGGGCAAAAAAGTATTTAGTCAGCCACCAATTGTGCAAGTTCTCCCACTTAAAAATATGAGAGAGGCCTGTAATTGGCATCATAGGTAGACCTCAACTATGAGAGACAAAATGAGAAAAAAATCCAGACAATCACATTGGCTGATTTGGAAAGAATTTATTTGCAAATTATGGTGGAAAATAAGTATTTGGTCACCTACAAACAAGCAAGATTTCTGGCTCTCACAGACCTGTACCTTCTTCTTCTGTACTGCACTCATTACCTGTATCAATGGCACCTGTTTGAACTTGTTATCAGTATAAAAGACACCTGTCCACAACCTCAAACAGTCACACTCCAAACTCCACTATGGTGAAGACCAAAGAGCTGTCGAAGGACACCAGAAACAAAATTGTAGACCTGCACCAGGCTGGGAAGACTGAATCTGCAATAGGCAAGCAGCTTGGTGTGAACAAATCAACTGTGGGAGCAATAATTAGAAAATGGAAGACATACAAGACCACTGATAATCTCCCTCGATCTGGGGCTCCACGCAAGATCTCACCCCGTGGGGTTAAAATGATCACAAGAACGGTGAGCAAAAATCCCAGGACCACACGGGGGGACCTAGTGAATGACCTGCAGAGAGCTGGGACCAACATAACAAAGGCTACCATCAGTAACACACTACGCCACCAGGGACTCAGATCCTGCAGTGCCAGACGTGTCCCCCTGCTTAAGCCAGTACATGTCCGGGCCCGTCTGAAGTTTGCTAGAGAGCATTTGGATGATCCAGAAGAGGATTGGGAGAATGTCATATGGTCAGATGAACCCAAAATAGAACTGTTTGGTAGAAACACAACTAGTCGTGTTTGGAGGAGAGATAATGCTGAGTTGCATCCAAAGAACACCATACCTACTGTGAAGCATGGGGGTGGCAACATCATGCTTTGGGGCTGTTTCTCCGCAAAGAGACCAGGACGACTGATCCATGTACATGATAGAATGAATGGGGCCATGTATCGTGAGATTTTGAGTGCAAACCTCCTTCCATCAGCAAGGGCATTGAAGATGAAATGTGGCTGGGTCTTCCAACATGACAATGATCCCAAACATACCACCCGGGCAACAAAGGAGTGGCTTCGTCAGAAGCATTTCAAGGTCCTGGAGTGGCCTAGCCAGTCTCCAGATCTCAACCCAATAGAAAACCTTTGGAGGGAGTTGAAAGTCCGTGTTCCCCAGTGACAGCCCCAAAACATCACTGCTCTAGAGGAGATCTGCATGGAGGATGGGCCAACATACCAGCAACAGTGTGTGCCAACCTTATGAAGACTTACAGGAAACGTTTGACCTCTGTCATTGCCAACAAAGGATATATAACAAAGTATTGAGATGAACTTTTGATATTGACCAAATACTTATTTCCCACCATAATTTGCAAATAAATTCTTTCCAAATCAGCCAATGTGATTGTCTGGATTTTTTTCTCATTTTGTCTCTCATAGTTGAGGTCTACCTATGATGCCAATTACAGGCCTCTCTCATCTTTTTAAGTGGGAGAACTTGCACAATTGGTGGCTGACTAAATACTTTTTTGCCCCACTGTACCTTATCCCCCTAAAAGGGATCTGGATCAATTAATTCTACAGCGTGAGTTATTTTGGATTTACAAACTGGACACTCTGGGATTTATTTACTGAAGTAGGAGAGTGTACAATCAGGCTCACTTCTGCATAGAAACCAATCAGATTCTAACTTTAGCTTGTTCAATTAAGCTTTGGCAATAAAACCTTCAATCGGATTGGGTTCTATGCAGAACTGAGTCTGATTTTGCCCTCTCCAGCTTTAGTAAATAAAACCTTCTCTGTCCTAAGGGTATGAATGAGGACAAGGTCAGTTTTTTTTCCATAAAGAGTTTTATTAATACTTTTACAAGATCCAGTATACAGGCTGACTCATATTACAGCCATCCGTTCAAAGGTGTCAATTACATTAGAGCTCCAATCAAGTGAAGTATTTATAGACCGAAACGCCAAACCAGCAATAAAGAACAATAACAGCCTTGACCCAAAATGAGGTAAAGACAATAAGAGAGGGGAACTTCAACCTCCAGGGATTCTAGCCAATGAACCCATGAACTTTTGGGCTGGGTAGTCTGACTGTAAGCAACAGAGTAACCCCAATGTTTGTGGATGAACTAGCTTCAGAAATCAGTTTTCCCTGAGTAAGGCGAGCCACAAGGAAGTGAGAATGAGAGAGACGAGTGTCTAAAGGAAGGGCACAGGGTCAGAGGAAGGTACGGTAATCACATGCCCAACCTAGTAAAGAGAGAAACAGTTGGAAAGTGAATGCAGATTTGGTAATTAACCACTTGCCCTCCTGAGGATTTACCCCCCTTAATGACGATGCCTCTTTTTGCTACTCGGTGCTGCACTAATTCAACTGATAATTGCTCGGTCATGCAATGCTGCTTCCAAACGAAATTTATGTCCTTTTTTTCACACAAATAGAGCTTTCTTTTGGTGGTATTTGACCACCTGTGCGCTTTTTATTTTTCATGCTATAAACAAAAAAAGACCAAAAATTTTGAAGAAAATCAATATTTTTTACTTTCAGCTATAAAAAAATATATAGTAAACTCAAAGTTAGTCTAAAATTTAGGCCAAAATGTATTCTGCTACATGTTTTTGGTAAAAAAAATCCCAATAAGTGTATATTGATTGCTTTGTGTGAAAGTTATAGCGTCTACAAACTATGGTATAGATACTGCAATTTACACCATTTTTTTGCTATACAGCGCTGCGCTAGTTTAACGGACAATTGCGCGGTCATGCAATACGGTACATAAATGAAATTTACATCCTTGTTTTCCCCACAAATTGAGCTTTCTTTTGGTGGTATTTGATCGCCTGTGCGGTTTTTATTTTTTGCGCTACAAAAAAAAAAGTCTGACAATTTTGAGGGAAAAAAAACAATATTTTGGACTTTTTGCTATAAAACATGTCCAGTAAAAAAAATGTAAAAATCAAATTTAGTCATAAATTTCTGCCAAAATGCATTCTGCGACATGTCTTTGCTACAAAAAACCCAATACGTGTAAATTAATTGGTTTACGTGAAAGTTATAGCGTTTACAAATGGCGGGAAAGATACTGGGATTTTAAATTTTTTTTATACTAATAATGGCGGCGATCAGCGACTTATGGCGGCGATCAGTGACTTATGGCGGTGATCAGCGACTTATGGCGGGACTGCGGGACTGCGGCGGACACTCTGACACTGGGGGGGAACTGACTTGGGGTCACTGACATCCCCAGTGATACCAATACAGTGATCACTGCAAAAAAAAAAAAAACACTGACACTGTACTAATGGCACTGGGCAGGAACGGGTTAACTTTATTATTCAGTGAAAGGGTTAACTGTGTGAGGGGAGTGTTTTACTAGGGGGCGGGGGTGTGTACTGCAGGGAACACCCCTGACCTGGACAGATAAACTCTTCTGTCCCGATCAGCGTGTCAGGAGCAGTCAGGGAACTGACAGAAAGCACAGCTACTGCAGCTGTGCTCTCTGTCACTGATTGCCGCTAATTGCCGAGACACAGCCGGTAACGACCGGCTGTGACCCGGCAACTGACATCCGCGGCCGTGATCGGCGGGACAGGTAGGGCGGCGGCGCGCCTCACGCGCGCCCCCTACCTGTTTTAAAAAAACACGTTTTAAAACGTGGTTTTGCCCAGCCGTGCTGCCCTGCTGCCGTATTTCTACAGTGGCTGGGCGGGATGTGGTTAAAGAGTAGGTGAGAGAGAGCAATACACAAGTTTAGTTTTTATGTGAATATTCATGCTTTTATATAGTTGTTTTTTTCTGGGTATGTGCCATTGGCCATTTTTTATGTAAATATTTGTGCTATCGCTGATCTTACCTATATATGAGATGTTTTTGTTTATTCTCCTCTTTGTACAGCTTTTTTTTCTGGCTTTTTGACCTGCTTTTTGTATGTTATTCGATTTTTATAGCTCTGCTTCTGCACCATTCTTTCCAGACCAACAATAGCTTTAAAGTGGTTGTAAACCCCCCAAAAAAAATCAAATTTGAAATGACCAGTCTACCTCAAACAACATAGCAGCAGAAGTCAACTGCCCCCACTTTGGCCAGGAAAAGAGCAGCCAGTCATCTGAAATCCTCTCTGCTTTCCTACAGTGAAACCCCTCCCCCTCTGATAGTAGAAATAAGCACATAGTGTCAGCACGGTCCGCTGAGTAATTCCCCGAGCTCGGCTATTTCGAAAATAATCTGTGTGGATGGCTGCGGGACACACACCCCCTTCTCCCATGCATGCATGAGACTCCTAATTAGCCTGTCAGTCACAGGAGAGGGGGTGTGGTGACAAAATCTTTTTTCACGTGTCGGGATTTTTGTTACCATAGGAAAGCAAATGACTTCTGCTGTTATGCTGTGTGAGGTAGACTGGTCATTTCAATTAGAATTTTTGCGTTTACAACTGCTTTAAGCTGGCCATAGACAGACCAAAATTCCTGCTGAACTGGCCAAATTTCGATCCATCTATGGACAGGTATATCCGCTATGTCTCATGATATCTTTTTACAATATCTCTTATTTCATAAAAAATGTTAAAATTGTAAACTGCAATACCACATGCTTTAGAGGAAATGATGAATCAACTCCAATAACCATATTGTGGGCTAGCTGCCTTATACACAAATTAATTCCTTCTGTATTGAACTGTATTATAACTGTACTGTACCCATTTATATTGTAAAGCACTGTGCAAACTGTTGGCGCTATATAAACCCTGTATTATATTATTAATAATAATAACAACATGTTAAACAAACACAAGGTAAATAAAATAAAAAAAATTCACTCTAGCAACACTCTACAACATTAAGGAAAGGGATTAATAGTCCTCCACCACCGGACTTCACAAATGGAATGCCCTCCTCTGGATCATAAAGAGTCCAAACGATAACTCCTCAACATCCACTTGAGGTATAATGATTCAATCACTCCTGTGCATAACTCGCTCAATTATCACATTCACAATGATGGTTCCATCCCTGGCTGGCAATCACCACTGCAGTCACCTCCACTGGCTAAAAACGAAAAAAAATCCACATAGCATAATCCTGTTCAAATTGTTTATTGTAAGTTAATTCCCTGTTAAAATCACATTCACAAAAATAAAAAGAACCAGCACTTATAACAAGTATACACAGTAGTGTATTTAGATTTTGTGCTGCCCTAGGCAACACCCCCCCCAATGAGAGAGCGAGAGAGTTCAATAAGTGTGTGTATGTATTTATTATTCTCTCTCCCTTTCTTTCTGTTCTCTCTCCCCCCCTCTTCCCCCCCCTCTCTCTCTCTCTCTCTCTATCACTCCCTCTTTCTCCCGCCCTCTCTTTCTCCCCCCTCTCCCCCCCACTCTTTCTCCCCCCCCTCTCCCCCCCACTCTTTCTCCCCCCATCTCTCTCTTCCTCCCTCTCTCCCCTCCCCCCCTCTCTTCCCTCTTCTTTTTCTTTCTCTCTCCCCCCTCCTCTCCCCGCCCCTCCCCCCTCTCTCTCCCCCCCTCTCTTCCCTCTCTCTCTCTTCCCTCTCTCTTTCCTTTCCTTCTCCCCCCCACTTCCTCAGATCATATGGGACCACACACCCACACCCACCCCTCCCCCCTCTCCAAGGGCTGCTGATCTCCGTGCAGCAGGAAAGGGGGGAGGAGGTGTGTGCAGTCCCATACGATCTGTCAGTGATCAGTGTCAGTGTGTAATCTGCTGGATGGATGACAGGAGGGAGAGCCCACAGATGACAACAAAGCTCACCTCTTCCTGGCTCTTTCATCACTTCTCTCCCTGCTGCAGGTTGTCCCCTGGTGCTGGCTTGTCAGCTGCTGGAGGAAGAGGTGCACGATCGTCGCTCTGCAACTGCCCTCCCCCACATTGATCTTCCTGCTGTCCGCCGCTGCTCAAAGGGTTCCTTCTTCGGGGGGAGGGGGGCGGTGCTGCCCCCATAAAAATTGCCGCCCTAGGCAAATGCGTTGTTAGCCTCGCGGTGGATACGCCCCTGAGTATACACTCTTCAAAAGTCTGGCCTTAACTGTGAGAGTGCTACAAGCGGCGTTTCACCACTCTGCTAAGACCCGCATCACTTTCGTCCAGTGCCCTGACCTCACTTCCTATCACTGTATAGCCACACTTTGACATTTTGCCTTATAACCAGGGGAGGACTGACAACTCAAGGGGCCCCCGGGCAATAGGGGATCATGGGGCCACTGTGCCCTTGCCCACACTCAAACCACACCCAAAAAAGCGTATGAAAGGTACCAGGGGCATCTCATGGGGCCCCTTACTGACCCCGGGTCCTCGGGCAGTGCCCGAGTTCTCAGATGGTCAGTCTGCCCCTGGTTATAACTTCTTCTGAGGGCGACTTTTTTCCTTCTTTCTTGAGTTTTAGCCAGTGGAGGTGACTGCAGTGGTGATTGCCAACCAGGGATGGAACCATCATTGTGAATGTGATAAATGAGCCGATCAGTCATATGAGATGCAATGGTTTGTGGTGAGTGAGGTGTTTGAAGGGGAATAAGGCTCACCATATGCACAGGGGTGATTGTATCATATACCTCAAGTGGATGTTTAGGAGTTATTGTTTGGACTCTTTATGATCCAGAGATGGACATTCCATTTGTGGAGTGCTGCTAGAGTGATTATATTATTTTATTTACTGTGTTTATTTAAATATCCCTTATTTACTGACCTTTTATGATGCATATAATTATGACTTTATACTACGATATTACGAAAAATGTTTCTTTGCAGACTGTAGATTTTACTTTAGAAAGACTATTAAAAAGAGTCTTTTTTATTTTTGTTTTTTTATAGTTATTTTTACAGTATATGATTTATTATTAGTTACACAATAGCTTATTATTATATACTAACTGTTGAGTGTTTTATCCTTATATTGTATGGCACCACTATGCATATAATGCTAATCATTTTTTCTCTAACATTTCATTTTTTTTTTTTTTTTTTTGCACTATAGTTAAGTATCATTTCCATCATGTTCTTATTTTTCTTCTTCTCTTTCTTCTCTTTTAATCCCTCCCCTTTCCTTACTTTCTCTTTGTTTACCCCCTTGCCGTCTTTCATCATTTTTTTCTTCCACTCACATAGTATACCTTCAGAATGTTTCCACCTGTCCAAAAGATGGCAGTCTCCCTGCTTACTGTAGCTAATATCTAGAACAGAACCCAGTATCTAGCCTTCTATTTATACTACAATTGCTATAACTTATCTTGACTGGGCACCTGCAGCACCCAGAGGTTCTCCTTCTGCACTTGGCTCCTGCTTCCCTACATTTTAATATTATATACAACTAGAATATACAACAAATGTCTATCTTCTTCTACCAACATCCTATTGTATTGTTGCTAATATCATCAGTCTTTGTTATTTCACTTGAACAAGACCTATGAACAAAACCAAGTAAAAGAAAATGGCATCCGGGACTCAACTGGTTAACACAGAGTATGGTACAGGGCTATTCGAGTTCAGATGCACTTGTTTACATCGCATTAAATAGAAATGAGATTACTTATCTATCATTAGTCAAGACAATTGTATGAACTTTAAAGCAGATCATTTGATTCAATCAATCTTCTTAACAGTGAAAAATGTTTTGCAGAGCACACTGTGATTATCATGTAACATAATCCACAAAGGACAAAATAACAGATTTAAAAATGATATTGTAGATGAATCTGTTGAAAATATTTTGTTCTTAAATTTCAGATTTGCTTTTACTGAAAAGGTTTTGCAATTTGCTCTGTGAACTAAAATTAGACTTACTTTAAGAATGTAAAATAATTCTGTTAGAGATCTTCAAGTTGATGGCATTTTTACAAGATCAATGGCTATTTCATTTATAGGATACTAGTTGGTTTGGTTGAAGCAGCTAATTATTTTTTCTTGACTTGTGTGTGAGTTGAGTAAGTTGGCAAAGCTTTCTCACACTTAGAAAGATTGTTTTATCTTTGTCCAGTACAGTTTCTGTCCAATCCATTTTAAAAAGGCTTTCTGTGTTTTTTTTTTCTAGAAACAGTTTAAAAGAGGTTCATTATGAATCCATCTTTGAAGTGTGATCTTCTTGGCTACGGCTTAAATTATTAGAGCAATACTTTTACTTCCTTTGGTATTTCTCACAACCTCAACCTCTATTTTGCCCAATATATCCCATTGAGTTGAAAAGGAAAGTAAATTAAAGGATTTGTAAAGCCAGTCAATAAAATGTCAAACCAGCTTTAAAATGGCCCTGTCACATTGCTAAGAAAAAATCAAAATATATGCAGCCTGTAAAAGAAAAAGATTAATACATACCATTAGTGGGACAAATCAAATGTCCATTTCCTTCCACAGATATTGGTGCCACTGCTATCTGACACCTCCAGGTGTGCTGAATAGCGCGTAAAAGCATTTTAAAAAGCTGGTGAAATATTGCAAAAAATGCTGATGTAATATTGTAAAAACATATTAAAAAGCTGAAGAATTAACATCCAACACTATAGGAAAACCTTTCACATTAGAATTTAATGAAACTCATATTTTATATCAATACTTAGCGAAAGTTCATAAGTACCCTTGGTTAGCATTCATTCCTTGCAGCCCTGGGATCTTAGGTTCATACTTTCTGCATTGAGACTGTATTGGTTTCAAAGAGATGTCACAAGGGGAAGAAAAGTATTGACAGTGGAATTTTTAGAACGTTCAGAGTAGATGATCATGGCAATAGTGAAGCCCATGGCCATCTAGAGTTATAAAAGTTAGGAGTACAGTTAATGCCACAACTTCTACCTCTCTTGCCAGCAACTACATCACTATGGAATATATTAGTGACACAGTAACCGGCAAGAGGAACCACAGCACATGGGAGGAAACCTATTCAATACACCTAGAAGTTTTAGAAAGTAGCAGTTCTGATAACTTTTGAAGGAAACAGACTTTAGTCATCAACTTTCGTAAAGGTAGATATTCTGCTATTCCTGTACAGGCTCATCTTACTTTTTTGAAAAGGTAGCAGGGACCCTTAACCTTGTTTTGCTTTCCATCTTTGTACATACAAATACAAGTATATACGATACAATTACAAGTACATACAATACAATTCTTTGCAAAACAATACAAGTTCAATACAATTCTTTGATACAATACAAGTACCGGTACATACAATACAATTATTTGTGGTAAAAGCAAGGAAGCATTCAAACCTCAGTATTGTATTACCCACTTGCCCTCCAGAGGACTTACCTCCCTTCCTGACCAGGCTGTTTTTTTTTGCGTTACGGCGCTGCGTTACTTTAACTGACAATTGTGCGGTCATGCAATGCTGCACCCAAATGAAATTTATGTCCATTTTTCCCACAAATAGAACTTTTTTTGGTGGTATTTGATCACCTGTGCAGTTTTTATTTTTTACGCTATAAACAAAAAAAAAAAACTATTTTGAAAAAAAAGTTTTGTGACTTTTCGCTATTAAAACATGTCCAGTAAAAAAATTTTAAAAAATCGAATTTTGTCATAAATTTGGGCCAAAATGTATTCTTCTACATATCTTTGCTAAAAAAAAATCCCAATATGTGTAAATTAATTAGTGTATGTGTAAATTAATGGCGGCAATCAGTGACTCATAAGAGGACTGCAGCGGGCATTCTGACACTGGGGGGAGCTGATTTGGTGTCACTGACATCCCCAGTGACACCAATAAAGTGATCAGTGCTAATACCAAGCACTGACACTCTACTAATGACATGGGCAGGAAGGGGTTAACATGTGGGGCAATCAAAGGGTTAACTGTGTGCTATAGGGACTGTGTGTATGTTTCACTGTAAGCACACTGCTATGCAGAGTCATACAAAGCAGTATGCGTGAGCTGACAGTGGAGAGATCTGTATTGTTTACATACAGGTCTCTCCCCCATTGTAAATCCTCGAAGATCACTGGGTGCCGGCAGGGAATCACCCTGCCAGGACCCGGTGATTGACAGCCGAATGGCGGCGCAGGTAGGGACCGGGACTGCAAAATCATGTATATATATATATATATATATATATATATATATATATATATATATGTGTGTGTGTGATTTTGTGCATCCATGCCACCCTGTAGCAGTATTTCTACTGTAGGGTGGCACAGAAGCGATTAATATTTGCTTTACTAAACATAAATGCTGTAATTACACAAACTAAGTACAATTTTAGGAAAACAATACATGGCATACAGAATATTATAAAATATGCATACAATATACACATACACGCGTTATCTATCCTTCCTAGCAAATGAGCATGGACAATGTATGCAATTACACTAAACAGCTACTTAACTTGGTTTTTCCTGGTGACGGGGTCTACTTCCAGAGTCCTTCTTGCTTCTCAGAGTCCTTCAGAGCTAGTAGTGCTTCCTTTATCTTGAGCACATAGCTGTCCAAATCCTTTGTCCGCTCCTCCTACTTCCTGTAGCATCACTTCCTGTCCTGAGCTCATGAACCAGTTCAGCGAGTTCATTAATTAATAAATGGGGGAAGCCTAGATTTTAAAAATATTCCATGCAACTAAAATGCATCATTCTTATATTTATTCTATAAAAATCACTAAAATAGCAATAGCAACAAACAAATTTCATTTTTAAAGTATCAATATTTTTTAATTTGCAGCTTTGAGTAAAATAAATTTTAATGGCCTCACCCCTCGCTCACACAGCTGCACAGATCTGTTGGATAAAGATATTGGTTTGCAATCTGACCCCTTGTGTGTTGTACTACAGAGCATTGGTGATGGAAAGTGTTCAGAGCTGGCAAGAATGGAGAGGGTGAAGAACTGCCAGAGCCCTGAGTTCTTCACAAAGCCAGTTGTAGATTATTACTTTGAGAAGGTTCAGAGTATCAAGTTTGGAGTCTATGACATTGACAACAAATCTGTGGATCTAAACGATGATGATTATCTTGGGGGCTATGAGTGCACCCTAGGCCAGATTGTGTCCAATTGTAAGCTCACAAAGGACCTTGGAACTGAAGAAAGGGAAACCTGCAGGAAAATGAACAACTACTATTGTTGCAGAGGAGATTAAAGATGCTCACGTTGTAAATCTAGAAGTGGAAGCTAGGAACCTTGACAAAAAGGATTTCTTTGGTAAATCTGATCCATTACAGGCAAGGCGATGATGGATCCTGGCAACTAGCACACAGGACAGAGGTGGTGAAAGAAGTTCACTGTTACCTTGCAGAGTTTGTGCAGGGGGACTTAAATAAACCTATCAAGGTCTCAGTTAGCGACCACGATGACAGCTCCAGCTGCAATCTCATAGGAGAATTCGAGTGCGTCACTTCAAAGCTGCTGGGAGCTCAGGAGCAGCCGGTGGAATTTGAATGCATTAATCCCTCAAAAAAAGCAGAGGAAGAAGAGCTACAAAAACTCTGGGATTTTTTGAGTCAAGTCTTGTAAAATAGACGTGGAGTATTCCTTCCTGGACTCTGTGATGGGTGGCTGCAAAATCAACTTCACTGTTGGTATAGATTTCACTGGTTCCAATGGGGATCCCAAATCACCCGACTCACTCCATTACATTAACCCAAATGGAGTGAATGAGTACTTGACTGCAATCTGGGGGACGTGGTCCAGGATTACAACACGGACAAACTATTCCCAGCATTTGGATTTGGTGCTCAAGCTCCTCCAAACTGGCAGGTCTCTCATGAAATTGCCCTAAACTTCAACCCAACTCATCCATACTGTTCAGGTGTTCAAGGGATTGTGGCTGCATACCACCAGGCTCTGCCACAGGTCCGCCTGTAAGGGTCAACAGACTTCTCCCCTGTTATCAATCATGTTATCAGGTTTGCAGCATCTCCAGCACAACAGAAGACGGCATCTCAATACTTTGTCCTTCTCATTATCACCGACAGAGAGATCACAGACCTGAATGATACCAGGAATGCCATTGTCCAAGTCTCCAAACTTCCCTTGTCAATTATCATTATTGGGGTAGGAAATGCTGATTTCAAGGCTATGGAATTCCTCGATGGTGACAATGGAGTTCTGAAGGCCTCCACTGGGGAAACAGCTGCCAGAGATATTGTACAGTTTGTGCCCTTCCGACAGTTCCAGAATGCACCCAGAGAAGCTCTTACTCAAGCTGTTCTTGCCGAGCTCCCCAAACAACTGGTTTCCTATCTTAAACTGCTGGGACAACCACCAGTCAACCCCCCACAGCAGAAGACCACTTAGAAAAAAAAAGCAACTCCCCCATATGTGGTGCTGCTACAACCAGAGGAACATGACATGTATAATGAACGCATCCCCCCCTCTCTTATTCCACAATAAACTTGACACAGTTAGACACAGTATTTCATTTCAGTGCATAGAACAGACCAGACCCCCGTTTCAGTGGACGTTCCAAGTGACAATCACCATGAATGAAATCAGAGGTCCACAGTGCTAAGGCTATGTATGTAAATATGTAGAAGTGTGGAGCATTAAAATCCTGCTTTCAATATCTTAAGTGCAGTTTTGAGTAAAACGTGTTCCACAAGAATATTGTAACATATAAAAAACGCTGAAATGTGAAGTTGGCCTTAACTTACAACTGTGGCCAGATTATGGACATTCAAATATGTACATATTCTTAACAAGCTGTAATTAAGCTGTGAAACAGGAACTTACTGAATTCTGTAGCTGCAGGTGTTGTGGAGCAGTCATTTTGCAAAGTTCAAAAGAGATGAGAAGCTGTTCAAATCAGGTCAGAGCCAGCGGTCACCTGCAGTGATCGTGGCTGGACACACACAAAGCGCGTCCACCTAGGATCTCGGCAGGATATCTCTGGTTGTGCGAACAGCCACAAATAGCTTCAGCTGCCGACAGCCTGTCATTACAGTACACAGGCTTGGTGGCCACAGCTAGCACCTCGCAGCTGTCAAACACAGCAGCAGGATTTAGATCCCAGGCGCTGGGATTCGCATCACCCATACAAATGTGTCCAAAAATGCTGGCAAGTCTACCAAGTCACTGCTGGTAGGGGGGAGCAAAACCACCTGCTCAGAGAAAATGAAAGTACTCACTGCTGCGGATTATGCTCTACAGTTCCTGCAGCTACAGAGGCCAATGAGAGCTAATTTTAAAGCTTTACTGTTCAATTAAATATGTAAATGTTCATAGCCTGGTTACAGTCTTACTTTAAGGTGAACATACGCTTTGGTCTTGTAGGGCAAAGTAACAGGATCACTTCACTCTCCACTCACTCTCTTTTGGACTTTGACCTTTATATAATGTGTATTTTCTTTTCTATATGTAGAAGTAAATATTATTAAATGCCAATTTGTGAATTCTGTCCAATACTAACCAACATTAGGGTTTCTAATATGGATGTTCAAGGTGCAGTGAAATTGTTCATACTCCTAGCTGTGAGATTTAATTGTCTTCAACAAATTAAAATATATTTTGCTCTCTCACCGTAATTTGCAAATTCTTATTAAATCCCTCATGCTGCATATATAGAGTCTATAGCTAAGCTAATTCATGGATTTAAGTTACTAGTAATAGGTTAGTAGCACAGAATATCTATCAAACTTGCACCAAGGAAATGAGTGAAAAATTAAGTGAAAAATTAAATGCTGCTGTTCAAGAATTGACTAAACATCAAAAAATAATAATAAAAATAATACAGCGCAAATAATACAAATAATTAAAACTGTGACAAATTATATGTGTAAGTCAAAAAAAAGTCCCAAATTAAAGTTCAATGTCCCAAACAATGTGAAAAAATTATTATTTACTCAAACTTTATAAATTTTCCAGCTTGCTCACATCTTCTGTGAAAAGTATTTTATAGATCCACACTCACCAAATGCTGTGAATTCCCAAATTGGTATGGCTTTAAAAAAAACAAGATTTTTTAAAGCAAAAAAAAACAAGATTGCAGGTGGGGTGTGGTGTCCTCAGAGATGATATAACTCTTTATGCGATCTCACACTGACTCTCCTTCCCAGATATTTCCTCATATAGCGAAAAACATAAAAGAAAAAGATGTTAATGATATATTGCTATATACTGATAAAAAATATATTTTATAAAAAATGCAGAAAAAAAAACCCAAAACAAAAACACCTTCCTTACACTCACATAAAGTAATTAAGCTCCAATTTCCATAGAGCAATTTGATCTCCCACATCACAGATGGTGATCCACCCTTATCTTCCTCCAAGCTCTCACTCCTGGATGGATGGATGGATGGATGGATGGATAGGGCTACTTTATGACCAGTTTGTTACTCTCAAGCCTTCGCTCATGATTCCTCCGTAATTTACCCCGAATGCATACTCATGGATGGATGAGAAAGATGCAAAAGAAAAAATACCAAAATAGTGTAATATTGTTAAACACTATTTAATACTCAAGTGATGCTCCAAATGTACTCACATTTTCAAACTGAATAAAAAGCCTTTTTGTATATAAATCAGGACTCATCAAACTTGTTCCAATAGCTCCTCTGCCAATTCCAGCTAGGCAGACACAATTGCTCAGCTTTGGCAAATGAAGAACTGGCAAAATTGTAAAATCAGACCTCTTTGCCCACACTAAAGATGGCCACAGGATGCCGCACCGGTCGGAACCGGAAGTTGCGTCAATGCTTTTCACCCTCCCACAAGGTGTCATCATGGAGCACAGTAGTAGCACAGAATGCACAAGCAGCATACAAATTCCATAATTCCAATGAGAGCACAGCATTTCACGTGAAAACATTCATAGTATATAGTATTTTTTTTTTGTAGTTTTTTGATGTGTCTGATCACACAGTCCGTTAGGACAAAGAGCAAAGTGCAGTTACCCGCAGCAGTCAATTGGTAATAATCTGTGTGATTTTCAACTATAGTAACCAAAATCTGTTTTTATTTTGCATTTTGTGCATTATAACTGCTCTTTACATTGTTTTTCATTAGCCACATCTTCTTTTCTATGCAATTTTGAAAGCTGTCCATTCCATGTGTTGCATTGTAATACTGCTGCCATCATGTGTTGTGCATTAAAGCATAGATGGTAACCGTCAAAAAAACCCCCAAAAAACCTAGTGATTGTTGCATGAAGTCGGTTCAGACACTTCTAGTTAGAGGGTGACAACGCTCTGTCCCCATCTCCAAACTGTGCTCCTTCATTGTTACCCCATCATGTAGGCTTCCAAAGGATACTAAAAGTCTTAGTTTCAATGGACATTATGCAGGAATGGTGAACTGTTGCCACTGAGGCAAGGAGGCTGAAAGAGATAGTTTGCCATTCGGCATTTGTACCCCTAGCATGAACCCTTACATGAGTAAGGTAAACTGCCACCAATTTGACTCCAATTGTACTGACTCAGAATGGATGAACTACATGGTAAACTATTCTACCACTGAAAATGCACTGGCTGCAACAACAATGAGGTTTTAACAGGATGGTACTAAATGGGGAGTTTGGATCCTTTCGGTGTACATACAAATTATGACTGTCAGTAACTCAACAACTGAGTGGTTTTTACAGAAAACTGGTCCTGTTGGCCCCTTCACTTCATAGTCCTTATCACCCATGTCTTTAAGGTAACCATACATAGCACATTTTCTCTCATTCCACTTGTGTGCTTAATAAGAGAATATCAATTGGTTCCCCCATCTACACTAAACAACATGGATGGAGGAATCATTTTGGCAATTGTATGCAGCAGCTGCGGCACCTGTAGCTGCCTGAATACCTGAACAGTGTATACATCTGATTGGATGCAGTCACCCATTTGGCCAATAACCTTCCACCCTGGTGGTTGATTTTTATATTGACTTTTGTTCAGCCAGGTGGTGCTTGCAGGGCCACTTACAGCCTGAACAGCTTTACACCTTAAAGTATGTGTAAACCCAGTCTGAAATATCTCTTTAACATATCTCTTTAACGTACTACTGTAATTTCAGTATTTTTAAATCTGATGTTTTAATATTTTAAAATAATACCTGGTGGTCCTTCCATGATAGTGTTCAGATGCTTCTTGTTATAAGATGACTGGTCTCTGTCCCTGTCTCTCCATTGTGTTTATGCGTTGTTACCTAGACAGATATTGAAGTGGCAGCTTCAACATACATTAGTCAGGCATGGTCCACCATTGTCACCATCAGGAAACTTGCCCTGAGAAAAGTCATGAAACTATGACAATATTCATGCATATAGACTGGAAGTGGCTACAAAGACACTGCAGAAGACCATCAGTTGTAAATTGCAACTAAGGATAAAAAAGGTGAAATCAGTTATTTTATCTAAAAATGGCAGTTGTTTATGATACACAATCCCTTAACTAACCAACTATCACTCAGTTAAGGTAAACATTTACTTTAAAGGATGAAATGATGTACAGGATAATGCTTTTTTGTACCTAGTCCTTGATTTACTTATTTCTGTCATAAGTAGCCGTCAATGCTGAAGGTTATTTGAGCTCCTGGAGTGGAGGACCTAGTGATAAGAGCATAATGGATATCTGAGTCAGAAAAGGAACAGGGGTCTGGGGTCCAGAGTCAATACAGAGCTTGGCAAACAGATCACGCAGCCGGGCACACAAGCTAGGGCATCAGGGAACACTATGGTGTTTTCACCGCACCAATCATACACCACAAATGTAGCATGCAGGACTTTTAAAATGGCCATACATTTTTCTTCTGCTTTTGGTAAGGCAAAAATGGAGGAAAAACGGATCAATGTGAAATGGCCCTTACTATAGAAAACTAAAGACCAGCAAGTGGTGGAAGGAGATCCACCAAGTTCTGGAAGTACCTGGACTTTCCTGGTGTTATGTTGGGTTTGACAGACTAGGCTGCAGTCGAGATGATTTTTTTCTGATAAGCATGTTCTGGACATGCCAAGCCTTGGTTTCTGATAGCGTTAGATTTGGCTGTATGCTAAAATCCCAGAATGCGACCCTCATGATTGCCTTGTTTCAATAGCTGAAAATACAGATAGGATCAAAGAGCAAAATGGTAGTCAGGTCTTGGCTGGCATTTAGGATTGAATGGCAATAAAGAGTATTCAGAAAATTTGGCAGAGTTGTACCCAGGAGCAGCAAGGTACAAGAATCAGGTCCAGATGCTGATATAGCATAGCATCCAGTTACCAGGGTGAAGGGCAAACACAAAAATCTAACAAGGGCTGGAAAGTTTAGTCAGTAAAGACCAATATGGACAATCTGACAATGCAACAGAGCTGTCTAAGTCCTGGTTCACACCGGTGCGAATTCAGGTGTGACATGCGATTTACAAATTGCACCTGAATTTGCATCTAATGTATTTCTATGCCACTGTCTTAATCAGTAGCGTGATTTCAAAAATAGTTCCCGCACTAAAGAGCATGGAGCCCCTAAATTGCCACAGGACAGAGACACCAATGAGGAAAGGGCTGAGAACAAGACTTGAACCAGATACATGTAAACAAATAACAGAATAGAACAGAACAAAGAAGCTACATAGCCACAAACCACAAACTTTACTATGTTCAGACACAGGAGCCAGATTTGTAACTCTCACTGCTTTTGTTTATGAGGGTATCTGCTTATCAAGACTTTCATGGTCAAAGCACTTCCAGATTTTACAATGTCCAATAAGTCATTCCCCTGAAGACTTTGTTCACAGGTCACTGTAGCAGGACACAGCTGCAAATGTGTCAGTAACTGGGTGAAATAAGTGCTGAGATTTAGTATATCAAACAACCTACATGTGATCTCATTACACGAAAATGACACGAGATATCCAACATTCTCACAAACTCCACCAACAAAAACACACACGCTTCAGATTACTTTTTGTGCTGAGCCTTTGGCTTTCCCTCCCAGACACTCTGTTTGATGAGCACCAGTTTGCTATTTAATAAATTATTCATGTTTATTAAAACTACTCCTTGTAAAATGGCATGATCAGCAGAGTTTATCCAACAAAACAAACAGCATTGTTTCTTTCTTATCCTATCCAAAAGTGGAAAACTATTAAAGTCACAATAAATATTGTGAAAACATATTAAAAAGCAGATGAATTAAAATGTAATACTATAGGAAAACCTTTTACAGCAGAATTTAATAAAATTCATAATATGTTGAGAAATTTGCATTTAGCAAATACAGTTACTGCTGTGAGCTGGGGACAGGTAGCAGTTACAAAGCTCCCTGAGGTGAGCACGCTTTTTAGGCACAGATACTAATCCAGTGATCTAGTGATAAACAGTGCAGTGTTTATTGGTGCTACTTAAAAAGTCTGTTTACAGGTGCTGTACAATGTTCCACAAAGTGAACAAGGCAACAGCTCCAAAACAAAATCCCAGCCTAATGCTTCTCAGTCATGACATACAATTTTACAGCTTCCACCAACCTTGCAGCTCTCACAGACAAGACTTGTCTGTTCCCCAGGCTCAAGAGCACTGACGCTGAGTTATAGGTGATCCTAAACTGCCAAAAGGGAGAGGTGCAAAACCCAAACTGTACAGGAAATCAGAGGTCTCTAAAAGTGTACAAGATGAGCTTGGCAGATGTGTAAACCCCAAACAAAACTTTTCCAGGCTTCCTTTGAGACACTGTGCTATACTGCTTAGTGCATGTTTACAAGTACACTTGGCTAAGTTATTAGCATGCAAGCCCTGCAGCATTGGGATCTTACATTCATATCCCACCAAACACACTTTCTGCATGGAGACTGTATTGGTTTCGAAGATAGATGTTACTGGGTGAAGAAAAGTATTGACAGTGGAATTTATATAATGAGCAGAGAATATAGTGGTGGCAATGGTAACGTTCATGGCAAATCTTGAGTTAAAAATGTTATAGGTACAGTTGATGCCAAAACTTCTGCTTATAGGATATCTGACTCGGTTGGATAACAAAGGTGGACTGGTTATAGCAACTGGTTCACATTCGTGAGATCTCGTGAGTAAGTATTTACAGACACAGCAAAACAATCAGGCTTTTCTGCTCATTATGCAGCTGTTTTAAAGGTTATATATAAAGTTTTTATGAATTGATATTTATGGTGTTCTGTATGTTAGAGAGTTACGATAGGTATCTTAAGCTGTATCTTTGATTCCTTTGTAGGCCTTTGCAATCCAGTACCAGCTTTGCTGTGAGATAGAGAAACAGCTCTCATTGTTGGAATACTGCTTGTGTGGAGTAAATTAAATGTTTTGACTGACATTCTGCAGTTTAGCCACAAGATGTCACTGTTTTTCTAACACAGCCTCAGACTGCATAGATATTTCTATATTCATGAAGAGGTGGAGTTTTTTCACACAGAGAGAGAGCAGCCATGTTTTTGGATCATGGTGAATAAGGGGCCCTGTGAGCTGAGAATCTGATGACATCCAGGTGTGAAAGCATCCCTCTATAACCAGAGCTTCAGTTAAGTGAAGCTGATGAGATTGCTGCCAGGAAGCTGATGAGATTGCTGCCAGGAATGCTGATGAGATTACTGCCAGGAATGCTGATGAGAGCAGAGGAACTAAACAACATATACGGCGAGACCGCATGCTTGTTGGAGAGACATTTTTTCTGTTCAGAGTCACCAGCGAATACAAAGCAGACCCAGGTCGGTAAGATCGTGCACGCACCTCATTTCAGTGTTGGTGCCTTGAGACTGAGTCCAGGCCTATAGTTAGTTAGTTAGGGTCTCTGTTTGTGTCAGGCCACAAGTGTTATTGCTGATCATTGGAAAGACTCCACAACTTAAAGTGACATTTCACATTGGAGAGATGATAAAATCCTACAAACTCAAGCCAGACTGGCGTTTTACTCAGAAGGAATACTCAGGCACGTGCTACAGGACCAGTTATGGGAGGGGGAATACTGTAGATTTGTGTAAGATTGTAAGCTGTTGTGCTGCACCGCAGGCTAGGCCATACCGTACACCCATACACCGATTCCTGCTCTTTTAGGGTAATAACAGGTAAGGTGTGGCAGCTTAGTTGTGCCCACCAGTAGGTAAATTACTTCACTTTCTACCTTCATCCATCAGGAGGCGTCGTGCTGTGCAGCACAAGGGTCTCAGCCTTTGGGCTGGGTGTATGTAAATTTATTGTATGTTTCCAGCATTTGTGGTTGTGTTTATTTGCCACATCTAAGTAAAATTCTGTTGTGGCAAAAGCTGGTGTTGGGGGGTTGCTTTCCTCGTTCGTGACTTCACTGCATCCTGGGGCGCCCACCCCGGTACACGGCTTACATTGGGGTTGCTTCACAAAACAGCTACCTAAGCCAAAGCTGCAATCTCTTAATGGAGTTGATTCACTAAAGACAAATAGGCTACCAAAGGCAAATAGGCTATTCACTTTGCAAAGGAAGTTGCCCTAGAGCTTAGTGAATGAGGTGAAGCTCTACTGACTTCCATCAATAGCTTGCAGGCAAACATGCAGGTTTTTAAAAAAAATTTCCTTGCTTGTGATTATGGGTATTCTTTTCAAGGTAAAACTTAACCACAATCAATAGCTCTATGGCACATCCTTTTGCAAATTTAAACTTCCCTTGCAAAATGAACAGCCTATTTGCCTTTAGTAAGTCAACACTAAATGGGGTTGATCTACTAAAAATGGAGCAAAATCTGGTGCAGCTCTGCATAGGAAGTAATCAGTTTCCAGGTTTTTTGGTCAAAGTTTAACCTCCCTAGCGGTCTGATTATGTCCATATTTCGGTGCTTAAAGCGGTATATTTTTTTGCATGGAAATATGTATTTTTTTTATTGTAGGCCTGTAATTTTTAGGAATAATACACTGAAATCTGTCTGAACAAGAGTCTAGTAAACATCCTGGGTAGGATAAAACTTGAAACACGAAATCATAAATTATAATTTAATAAATAATCATAAAAAAAAATAATAATAAATTTAATTCAATAATATAATCAAACCAAAAACACTGAAATTTGAAATATAGCGCCAAGTTCGCACATCACTGATCAAAGTCGCAAAATCATTTTCAGTGTCTGATGACGAATTTCCCCAAAAATCATTATCACTCAATTCTGCAAGTGGTTCTAATTTACTATCGCTGTTCTCTAGCCGGTCTAAAATCGCTTTTGCCCTAAAGGGACGCTTTGTGGACGCCATGGACGTTTCTCAGTTTCTAGGCAGAAAGAACAGTAAAAATGCAGGCACAGGACAAAGCACTAGGGACAAAATGTATGTGAAATGGTTTGATACAGTAATGTTTTACTATGTGATTTTAGTGTATTTATCGAATGTCACTTTTTGACATTTTCAAATTTCCTGCTGTTCCGTCCCCCGTACGTCCCGACGCTCGCAGGGGACGGAACCCAGATGACAGATGCCGGCTTCCACCGGATTACATTGCCGGGGACGCTGCAGGAGGGACATCGCAGGAGCGCAGGACAAGGTAAGTGTAGAACAGATCCCAGATCAGCGCTGCAGGGTATTCCCGAGTGTAGCTCGGGGTTACCACTTGTGGTACTGAAACTTTACCCCGAGCTACACTCGGAAATAACGTCAGGGAGGTTAATTGAAGCTGAATTGACTACCATGCACAGCTGCAATATATTGTGCACTCTCCAGTTTTAGGAAATCAATACCAATGTGTCTCAGTTGATCTCTTTTCTGCCTTTTTTAATTCATTGTTCAGAACATGGTGAATTTGAGGATTCTTTGCTCAGGATTTTTCCTACTCTTCTTCAAAAGGTCTATTTATTGTCTTTAGTCATGAACTGTTTGCAATAAATGTATGCTTTTATCTGGAGCCTGCATGCACCCTACTGAATAGATACATAAGCTGAAGTTGGACATGGACACTAGAGAGTGCTTGGCATGTAGGATATAATCTGACTGCTCTCAGGTATTTAAGTAGACAAGAATGTCCATTGGGCTTCCATTGGTGTTTAGCCTATAGAAAGAGATGGGAGGTGCACTGCAGACAACTCCGGACCCAGCTTAAAATGGGAGGAAAACAACAGCAATGCGATAAGGTTTTCTTACCTTTCAAATCGCTATTGCATCCAAGGAAGAGCCTTGGTCAGCAGAGTAAGCAAATTGCTTATTGATTTTAGATCAGGCTGGATTTGGAGATTGTCATCTCCTGCCTATGGGCAACTGTTTTGTCCCCAGTTTATATCTATTTATGCCCATTACACATGCTATGTTGTTCATTGATTAAAAAAAAAAAAGAAAAAAAAAAAATTTAATAGATCATTGCTTTTGTACTGAAAACTCAGAGGTAAGGAGGTCAGGGTAAGAAAAACTGATGGTTCTAGCATGTGGATGGGCAATATCTGACTCCAGCAAAATTAATCACAGGTGCATTTTAGGTAAGAAATGCAAATTGAACACATTTTAAAGGTTTCTTCATCTCTGCCTGCATAGATCCAAGCTTAAAGCACAGTACAGATAGTGGAAGTGCAAAGGGAAGTTCAGAACTGCGTCACAACGGACAACAGAAAGTAAAAGCTCTGCCCGTAATACTTTTGTTGCAAATGGAAACAAAAATGGGATAAAGCAAAATGGAGAACCAAAAAAGCTAAAAAAATACATTTCCTAAAAGAGATGCCATACAAATCAATATAATTTCATCGTAAAGATATCATAATGTGTGTTTTTCATGATTTCATAATATATTATGTGGAGAACATACATTTATCCCTGATTTCAAATAAATGTTCCATTTTATATTTCTAATCTATATAAAAGCTCACACATTTAAAGATGGCCTAAATAAAAATACAGATGCTGAACATTTTGGTGTTTTATTAGACTTGCATGCTAATGGAATAAATCTCTGAAATAAATTGTATATATATTCAAAAAGCTTTCCTAACAAAAATCAGTCACTTAAAGACTATTCTTTGCCAATTTATAAAAAGCTTTATAAAACAGTGAAAGCTTTATGAAAAAAAAAGCAAAAGCTCCATGTCATGAAGCAGTTTAAATATGCTTGACCTTTTAATGATCTACAGAATTGGACAGAAAATGAGAAAATACTCTGTACAAACTGTGAAGCAAGCTAAGTATACTAATTTGATATTAGATACAATTTACGAGGACTATTGATATAGAGCAGGATTTCTCAGTGATGGCTACCGTAACCCTTCCTGGTGACAACGTGTTGTTTATTTTTAAAGGAACTGTGTTTTTAGATGTCCAAACTAAATTTACTGAAAGAGGACTTTATTAGGCTTGGTGATTGCTTTCTTGCAGCTCTCCGGAGAAGTCATATGACTTTTATATGTACCCCCCCCCCCACTTCCTTAAAACTATTGCCCATTTAGATCAAGGTCTCTGTACATCAGGAGGTTACCTCTACAAAAAAAGACAGTATATCATGATACAGAAACAGGATAGATGTGCAATAATTTGGACAAGAAGCAAGAAGCTAAAAAGTGGCCAAGTTGTCAAAATAGTAAATTGCAGTGTAGAACTTAAGACTAAGTTATTTCCACAAAACCACCAAAAGTCACAAATTAAAAGAGAACAAACTTTGTTTTCTCTGCATGTTCACTGGGCCTATTTTTAGCTACCACTGTAGTGCAATTTTTTTGTCATTTGATTTATCATATACAAATAAATTGTGGAAATCAACATTCACCTCTAGCTATCCTTACTTATAGAATAAATAAAATAATTTCTAAATATTTTAGTTACAACTATGCAGCTATAATAACTTTGCTTTGGACTTAGTAGTAGAACAATAATGTGAAAAAAATACAGAAAAACTAAAATCATGAAGTCTTTTCTGGTCAGTTGTTGCTTGTACCAAAGTTTGATTCATCCAGTTGCCATGGTCACTTAAATTCTCTCTTGAAATATCCGCACTGTGACTTGCCACCAATTTGTAGAGTTGTGAAGATTGATGAATTTGAAGCAAAAATGTTTTTTGAAGCAAAAAAAACAAATATTGGGCATGACTCATAATGCACAGTGGATTGAAAAGCATCCTGAAGTACATATAGAATTGACCTTTTCTGCTATAATAAAGTATATATACTTTTAGCATGTCATGCTTGACTGTAAGGATCCATTAAAGAGAATCATCAACAAGGATTGATTCTGCAGCCTACAGTGAACTTAGCTTGACAGAGGGTAAAATAAATTGTACGAGGACCACTGATTATTTGGCCATTTTGTTTGTACTGGACAATCTGCACACAAGTGGAACAGTTGCCAAGCACTCATTTTTGGTGGTGTGCAGGGGCGGACTGACCATTTGGAAACTCGGGCACTGCCCGAGGGCCAGGGGTCAGTAGGGGGCCCCATGAGATGCCCCTGGTACCTTTTTCATAGGCTTGTTTGAGTTTGGGCAAGGACACAGGGGCCCCATGATCCCCTATTGCCCGGGGGCCCCATGAGTTGTCAGTCCGCCCCTGGTGGTGTGTGCAATCTCTTACATTGCCAAATCGTATTATTATAATTAATGCAACACCCCCCTTCCTTCCCATAATTAAATCAAAATACTAGGTCCTTCTCAAACTCTCAAATGACATACCTATAACCCAGCATTTCTCAACCATTTTAACATGGAAGAACCCTTGAAAAAAATTTTGGCTTCAGGGAACCTCTGCTAATAATTATTATATTTACAGCTCACAACATATTAACGTGATGGCCTGTGGGAAGAATGCTCCTTACATTTGTGGTCATTAGAAAAAATAATTATCCCCTTACAGATAGCTAAAAAGATCATTTGTATCAGTGGTTACTCATCTGAGAGGCAAAAATTGCTTATTGCTCAAGGAATCCTTCGCAACCTCTGAAGGAACCTTAGGCTTCCACAGAACCCTGGTTGAGAAACCTTATACCCATTTAATTATTAAAATATTAAATACATGTATACAAATTTAGTCCAAAAACATGCTGTGACCATAAAACACACAGAGATATTCATAAAGAGTGTAGTAGACTTCCATTGTACCTTCACACCACAGTTGTTGCTTGTGACAGATTAATGTACCTGTTTTAAACAGGGATGGCATGCCAGCATGTATAAGTTGTGTTTCTGTCTAGTGAAGACCTGCTGTGTGAGAGCTGGAGCTTTTAATTTCTCTCGGGAGTCCTTGCAATAAATGATGCTATGTAGTCGGTTTTCCGGTTCCCTCAACATTGTCTGTGCTGCTCCCCAGGGTTGCTAAGTGCAGCTTATTTTCACAGCTGAGGAGAGATGGTGCTTTTCATCTAGAGCAGGCATCTCCAAACTTTTGAAACAAAGGGCCAGTTTACTGCCCTTCAATCTATAGGGGGCTGGAATGTAGCCAGTGGGAATAGAAAATGCCCTGGGCTTGGTTTACTAAATGGGAGTACAAACATTTACATACTTAATGTCAGTGGGAGGACTAGTATCTCATATGTGGTGTCAGTGGAAGGGATAGTACCCCATGATTAAGGGGAGGAATAGTGCCCAATCATTGGTGTCAGTGGGAGGAATAGTGCCCCATTGTTGGTGTCAGTGGAAGGAATAGTACTACATAACTGGTGTAAGTGGAAGGAACAGTACCCCATAATTGGTGTCAGTGGGAGGAATAGAGCCCCATTATTGGTGTCAGTGGGAGGAATAGGGCCCCAATCATTGGTGTCAGTGGGAGGAATAGTGCCCCATTGTTGGTGTCAGTGGGAGGAATAATGCCCTGTCTTTGGTGTCATTGGAAAGGGTAGTGCCTCGTATCAGTGGAGTGCCCCAAGGGCGAATAAATGCAAGCAAAGGGCCATATCGGGCCGCAGTTTGGAGACCCCTGATCTAGAGTAAGGGACCTTAAAGGGGATTCCCCCATCTCACTATATTTAACATCTTCGAACAGTCATTGCTTTTACTTTCTTTTACATACCTTTGTTTGTTCAACCCCTCCTATTCTGTTTTTTATGAGGTGCTGGTAATATAGCCATGGCCCCAGAGATGCCCTTTGGAAAAACCATGTCACCAATGGCTTTCACTGAGATCTCATTCCTAAGCTGCAGTTTCTCACAAGGAGTATGATGTAAGAAAACAGCTACCACATTGTTTTTCATAATGGCGCCATCAGAGCAGGGCACAGGTAAATCCAATCCAGTGGGAATGTGCCGATATATAAAAAATAAGACACCTGGATATGGGTAAGTGTAATTGTTTCACTAAATACTTTAACCTCCTTAGCAGTATTCCTGAGTGTAGCTCGGGGTAAAATTTGAGTACCAAGAGCGGTAACCCCGAGCTACACTCAGGCTTACCATGCGGCGTTGCTCAGGGGGTCCCTGCAGCACTTACCTTGTCCTTCGCTCCCGCGATGTGTCCCCTGCAGCGTCCCCAGCCATCAACCTCCGGCCGATGCCGGCATCCGACTTCCGTGTTCCGGTCCCTGTGACGTCGGGACGTACGGGCGGGAAATTTGAAATTTTTAAAAAATTTCATTTTTTCTGTCATTGCTGTTTCAATGCATTTCACATATGTTTTGTCCCTACTGCTTTGTCCTGTGCCCTGCCTGCATTTTGACTGTTCTTTCTGCCTGGAAACTTAGAAAAGTCCATGGCGTCCAAAAAGCGTCCCTTTACGTCAAAAGCGGTTTTAGAACAGCGATAGTAAATCAGAACCACTTGCAGAATTGAGTGATAATGATTTGTGGGGAAATTCGTCATCAGACACTGAAAACGATTTTGATGTGCGAATTTGCCTCTGTATTTCAAATTTCAGTGTTTTTGGTTTGATTATATTATTGAATTAAATTTATTATTATATTATTATTTTTTATGATTATTTATTAAATTATAATTTATGATTTCGTGTTTCAAGTTTTATCCTATCCGGAATGTTTACTAGACTCTTGTTCGTACAGATTTCAGTGAGTTATTCCTAAAAATTACAGCCTACAATAAAAAACTACATATTTCCATGCAAAAAAATGGTACCGCTTTCAGCACAAAAAATCGGAAAGAATCATACCGCCAAGGAGGTTAAGAGACAGGGCTTCTTTGGTTTCCACTGTTATGGATGAACAAATGTTTTAACCACAGAACTACAGAAGTGAAAATGCTCAATTTGTGTGCCACTAAGAAGGAACGTTCCATTAAAAGGTTAATTACAGCAAGATGGACTTTCACTTCATTTGCACTAAAAAGATCACCTGACTGAGTCAAAGTGGGCAACTATAATGGGAAGGAGTTTTCAGTGGCTACAAAGACATCAAAGGTGTTTATTTCTTCAAGCTCTAGGAAGAAGCAGTGAAGCAATAAGTAGACATGTGCATTTCATTTTGAATCGATTTTCGATTTTCAGAGATTCTGATGTATACGAATCTCTGAATGAACATAGTAACGAATGTACAATGAATCCGAAAAAAAGCTATAACGAAATTAACGAACGCATTTGTTTTATTCAGATGACTTCACATGATGCGATAGTAGTTCGAGCCCATGGGGAAATAAATAAAATTTTTAAAAATTTGTTTGATAATGCAGAGAAGTTCAAGTTGTGATTTAACACTTTCCTGCACAGCCTATAGCAGAGTGATGGTTGGGCGGGACACTCCTCCTTGTGACTGGGCATCATATGACATCCTGTCAAAAGGAGCCGCTCACACGGCCGCGAAGCTGCACAGCGGTGCGATCTGTCACCGGCTGTGTCCACGGGACACAGCCGATGACAGACATATCACTACACCGACTCGTTGCCAGTGTCATGTGACTGCTGTGACCAATAACAGCAGATCACATGTCAATTGTATACAATGGATGGCTTCCTGTCATGCTATTCATTGTATACAATTGTGTTGTTAGCTGTGATTGGTCAAAGCAGTCACATTGTACAGACAGGGGCAATCACAGCCCATCTGTATCATGTAATGAGCTTTGCTCAATCATAGCTAATTACAACAAAAGACTGAGTTAATCAGTTTCATTCAATAGCAATGATTGCAAATATCAATGAAATACATTGGTATTAGCAATCATGATATGTGAAAAAAAAATCCTGATCTCTTGCCCAGAGTAGTTCAATGTTACTATGGTAACATTGTATTCCTTTGGTTATAACGTGTTGAAACAAATAATAGCAAAAAAAAGGTAAAATAATGTAAAAAAAAATCAAAAAATAATTGAAAATTTGAAAAAAAAAATTATTAATATTTTAATTTTTTTACATACTGTCACCAGTCAGTGTCCCTGATCACCACCACACCAGTTATATAATAACACTGTACTGGACTGGTGACAATATGTAAAAAAAAAATTGTGATTTTATTTTTATTTTAAATTCTACATTTTCCAAAACATTTGAACAAAAAATTACAACCTTCAAAAAACTCACCATGCCTCTTACTAAGCACTTGAACTGTCTATTTTCCAAAAATTGTTAATTTGGGGGTGTATTTGTACTGTACTGTATTTGTACTGTTTATGGGGCTCAAGAAATGCGATGGGCCGTCAGTACATCGGGATCGATCGATTTTCATGCCATGGTTTGTGGACTCTATAACTTTTCTACAGACTAAATAATATACACTAACTTGGGGTATTTTCACCAAAGAAATGTAACAGAATACATTTTGAGCTACATTTATGAAGAAAGGTTATTTATTTGCACAATTTTATAACAGAAACAAAGAAAAATGTGTTTTTTTTTCAAAAGTTTCAGGTTTTTAAGCTAAAAGCTGAAAATTGTTCTGGGCAGGAAGGGAGTAAAAGTGCCCTGTATTGAAGTGGTTAAATTGAATTTGTAATTGTCCATGTCAGTCAGTTCAGTTCCACAGTCTAAAGCAATTCTTAGGTTTGAAAAATTCAAGCCGCCACATTTTGCATTAAATTTATTCAGTTGCATCCTGGAATATTGAATTGTTTTGATACTGTATATGAATAACGAATCCATCTGAAATATTGAAACCCAAACTAATATGTAGCAATGTTCCAAAAAAACTGCAACATTTTTCGAATCCACCCAGACCAATGAATATACAAAACGAATGCCAAAGACACGACACCAATTCCGAAAATGAATCTGTGACGAAACAGAATTCATCAATGCAAGAATGTATCTAAAATTATACAACATGTCCAGCAAAGAGAGGATTTGGTGAATAATCATATCTGTTGATCTTCTTTGAAGGGAATTAAGAGTTTCGGCCTTCTCCCCTGGGAGCCTAAGAAGAAAAATCAATGTGGTTACTGCTGTCTGCTGTTTGGGATGCACACGTTGGGTGCTGCTAGACCTATGTCCTTCTGATATCTTGTCCAAAATAAACTGCAGAGGTACTAGTAGATGGGTGGTTAGTGTGAGGCCTGATGAGAGTCCTGTCCATTGGTGGTGGAGAAATGCATTGGAAGCAGGTCATTGTTAAGAAATTATAAAATCCTCCAGGTAAACAGGTAAACCTGTAGGGTTTTTATACTTTGTTAATAAAAGGTTCTTTGAAGGGACATGGCTTGCGATGGTCTTTGGTTTGTTTCATATGTAACACCCTGCTGTAATTCAGGTTGCAGGATGTTAAGAGAAACACAAGATTGCTGTCAGGGATCCTGTCGCTGTGCAGCCGTGCGACGGCGACGGATCCCCTCGGGCCGTGGCGGTGCGAGTGCGCAGGCGTGGGAGCGTGTGGGTGCGCATGCGCAATAAGCGTACACGTCACGCCAGGCAGGCTATTTAAACCTGCAGAACAGTAAAATCAATGCCTTCTGGTCTACAACGTCCCTGCACTATTACCTGATCCTGTTGTTGTATTCTGATCTGACCTGACTAAGAAAAAACTCCGCCTGCACCGACCTCGGCTATACCCTGACCATCCGCTTGCCTGCTTCCTTGTACTTGAGCTGTCTGCTTAATACTGACTTGGCTTGTCTGACTCTTCTATGTTTACTTACCTGCACCTGCATCTGACTCATATCCTGACGGCTGCCATACTTACCTGCCGCTGTACCCACGGTCCTGCACCTGGTCTGCATCCTGGTCACCGCCATATCTGCCTGCTACTGTATCCACGCTCCGGTGCCCAGTCCCAGTCTGCATCTTGATTGCCGCCATACCTGCCTGCTGCTGCACCTACGTTCCTGCACCTGTACCTGGCCTGCATCCGGATCTTCTGGGTCTCCAGCTACCTGCCGCCTGCTCCAGATCCACTCAGCACTCGTGCCACTCCTGGCTTTGCGCCCTCTGTTCCCACTGTTAGGGGCTCCGAGCTGGAGTCGCAAGAGGATGCTCTCTCTCCACGTCAGGCTCCCCAACCAGGTACATGAGAGTACCAGAAGGTATTGATTTTACTGTTCTGCAGGTTTAAATAGCCTGCCGGGCGTGATGTGTACGCTCACTGCACAAGCGCCCGCACGCTCCCGCGCCTGCGCACTTGCACCGCCACGGCCCGAGGGGATCCGTCGCTGTTGGATGGCTGCACGGCGACAGGATCCCTGGCAATGGCAGTGTACTGCAATTCAGTGGCACTCACACTCTGTAGAACAGCCCCATGGACCTTGGGGTATGCTGAACCGCAGAACTTTGCTGGGGAGCAGTGTATCAGAGGACTACATTTCCAAGAGGAGCTAGCATGTGGGTGGGAGCATTTATATACAGAAGCCCTGGAGACTGGACAGAAAGTGAGAGGGTAGAGAGTAGGAGAACAGAAGTGGAGAGAGAGAGTGTGCTGACTGCTGGATTACCAGACCAGACCACAGAGCTAGAGAGGAGAGAGTGAACGAGGTGTTGCTGACCGCCAGCCTTGCCACCCTGTTCAGCGAGACATTCTGCCAACAGATAAACCGGAATGCGGTACCCAGATGGAACACTGTAAACCGGAGAACCTGTGGGGGTCCCCATCTACAGAGAGTAAGAGAGACCACCGGGACCTGAATGATGCTTCAGATCAGGTGATAGAATCCCATACACCAGCCAAACAAGTGAACACTGACATTCCTGTCCAATCTGCTACTTTTCCTGCACACAGTTGCGGACATTGTATTGAGTTAAGTTTGAGGCCTAGTTCCCCCGGCCGCTACTATTGAACACATTTGTAGCATAGTTCAATCATCAGAGCCGATGGCAGTGCACACCTCCTGCAGGCCAGACCACATCATGTTCCCTTAACCATTGGCCTACCCTCTTACAGGAACATCTACCACCATTGCTATTAGTTACTGCAGTCCAGAGAGGAGTTGCCCCATGCCAGCAAGTGCTTCTGCGAACTTCTGACACCTTTTTGCCTAGAATTTACAACCTGCTTAGTGCATTAAAGGGACACCACCCAAGTCAAGTGCCACTTAAAGGGATAGTACTTGCCCTTCCTTCTTCTTGCTCTTGTATTAATCCTTTGAGGGACTGTCACCTTCATCTCTCCCCACTTAAAAGGTCTGGATCATTGTAGTACACCAACTGGGCACCAAAGAGCGTGCAGAAGATACCTCACTGCATTTAAAACTACGTTGTCTACCCTAATTAAAGAGCTCCTTCCTATCTCAGATTTAAACCCTGCCATCAGTTCCTGAGGACCCAAAGTGAGCTAGTTCAACCTTTGACAGTGTTCCTTGCTCACTGCGACAACACTAAAAGCTGAAAATTGGCCTGGGCAGCAAGGGGATAAAAGTGCCCAGTATTGAAGTGGTTAACTTGAATTTGTAATTGTCACTGTCAGCCAGTTCAGTTCCACAGTCTAAAGTGAGCTAGTTCAACCTTTGACAGTTTTCTTTGCTCACCGGGGACTAGACGTACGTCAGGTTTGAGGTTTTGGTTAACTTCTGAATATCAGGCCTGCTAACACTGTCTAATATTTTGCTGTATGTGTTGTTTTCTTTGTTTAGAGTTGCTAAGAGTGGTAAATTGTCATTACATACACATATACCATTTTACACTGTTTAACCGATCTTACAGTTAAGTTTATTATAATCATCATATCAGTTCACTCTAATCTGTGTGTGAGTCTGTTTTCTGGTGATAAATTACTCTGGTCAAAAGAGTACTGTGGTGTCAGCAGGGGTTGGGCTTTCAGAGAGGGGTCCAAAATGACAAAATAACTCAGCAACTCCTAAGGGGGTAGTGCTACAGATATTTATTTTCATATACATAGTGTATATTTCTAATAAGTATTATATGATAACTGTTAGTAATGATCCATCCATAGTAGTCTCTATCTGATTTTGGTTGGATTACTACAAATACCTAGGTGTGATACCAAAAGGAAACCAGCACTATAATAAAAAAATGTATGACTTTTGCTTTTTTACTGTATTTGTGTGTCCCAGAGTCCAACTTTAAGAATAGCTGACTAGTCTCTGAAATGTCTCAGCTCATAAAAGGTCATTCTGAAAACACGACAAACATTTCTGTGGAAGCTAATAAAGAAAACAAAAGCTACTCAGCTACCAAATTCATAGATTGTAGAAAATGATGATCACTTTCGGGAAAAGGAGACGTATAAAGACAGCAGTAAGACGGTAAGCATTGCCCATGGAAGCACTTCATTCTGCTGAACTGTTCAATTATGCAAGAAAATGCTCATAACAATCAGCAGAAAGAGGCATCTGACAGGGTAGACACCGCTTAGGAGTGAAGTGTGAGCAGTTTAGTGAGATCACAAAGATTACAAATAAAAATACCAACATGTAATATTTATTAGTTCAGTTTGAAAATTGATATCAAGGAAACAGTTTCAGGGGTTAAATAACATTATCCAGTAGTTCCAAAACACATTAAACTAAACCTGTAGGGAATATGGCGGACACCTCTGACCTTTCCATCAGAAAAAGTTATTTGGTTGGCTGTTGTTCAAATGACTTTACAGCATATTTAAAGTCAAAACTATTTTTTTTATTTGGATAAAGTAGGGAAGAGTTTATAAAAGTTTTCTTTTTTTGCTGTCTGTGTCCCATTGTGGAAATTCCCATCCCATCTTTTCCTGTAGACTCAATTGGACAGGAAATCTCATCAGTTAGAAATTCCTTCTAGATATTCCCAGTTGATAGATTTGCCATTCTTGTTCTGGTGACAATTCAGTATTTTGGATTTTCCTTCATTTTCAGTTGCCATGACAGAGGTCACTAGGAGAATTGGAGAGTAGAACTCCCTATCTGACAGCAATGAAAACCTAAGAAAAAAATTATGATAGCCAGCACATTTGTTGGCTGTCATATTTTGTATATATTTATTTTGCATGGTAACGCTGTAAGCTGAGCACCCTTTGGCATTCTTTGGCATATCAGGAGTCATTGTGTATGGTCTGATAAAAGACTGAGTAATGAAAGCCTGACAGTGGTTCTAACCCCTCACCACCATAAAAAAGTAAAAGATAAAAACAAATGGCTTTAGATACACTTCAATAGGTTCTAAGGCACTCACCTGGAACATGCATGCAGTTTGGGAGTTCCAAGTTCTTTCCGCTCTTTCCAATATGCATGCTTCTTCTGGGTCACTGGAAGGAATTTTGCCCAATCGTTGGTGTAATTGGGAGGAATTATGCCCCTTGTCAATGGGTAAAATAGTGCATCAAGGACTGGATAAAAGTAAGTAAAGGGCTGTTGCTTGGAGACCACTGACTTAGAGTATCTAAATCAGTTAGTCCATGTAACACTCCCCTCTGACAATGTTGCTGTCTAAACATACCTTTGTGCTCCTTCATTCAGAGTGGAGGAACTCTAATACAGGAGGTGTGCTATCGGCCAGATCACCAGGTGAAAGCAGAGGGGAAAAAAAGACTAAAAATAGAAAATTAATGCATTGATAAATATATAAAAAAGGTAGCAAAATATTCCTTAAAAGCAATTACAAGTAAAAGAAGTCCATAACAAAGTGTGAATAATTCTTCACCGATAGATGAAATCCTTGTGTAATGTTCTGCAGCAAAGTGTCAAAAGTCCTTCACTGTTACATTAGTAGTCTTTCTTCATCTTTACCTACTGAAGAAGCCCAGAAGGCATAATCGATCCCTTGTGAACATGGTGTTTGCATGTGATCTGAGGAGATTGAAGGGGGTAGAGAAAATCTTGCATTGGAGGAGTTGTTACAAGCTCATATGACCTTGATATATATATATATATATATTGGGGTCCTTTTCAGGAAATAAGGAGCCAACTTGCACAGAGGATACATATATTCACCAGCCGCTTTATTAGGTACACCGTTCTAGTGCCACCTAAATATCACCCACACCATTACACCACCACCAGCCTGAACTGTGGATACAAGGCAAGATGGGTCCAAGCTTTCATTTTTACGCCAAATTCTGACCCTACCAGGGGCGTACTGACCATTCGAGCACTCGGGCACTGCCCGAGAGCCCGGGGTCAGTAGGGGGCCCCATGAAATGCCCCTGGTACCTTTTATAGGCTTTTTTGGATGTGCTTTGAGTGTGGGTAAGGACACAGGGGCCCCATGATCCCCTATTGCCCGGGGGCCCGGGGGGGGTTGTCAGTCCACCCCTGGACCCTACCATCTGAATGTCGCAGCAACCAGTCTGCCCATTCTCCTGTGACCTCTGACATCAAGAAGGCATTTTCGTCAACACAGCTGACGCTCACTGGATATTTTCTTTTTTTCCAACCACTCTCTGTAAACCCTAGAGTTTTCTAAACACTCAGATCAGCCTGTCTGACACCAACAACTATGCCACGTTCAAAGTCACTTAAATACCCTTTCTTCCCCGTTCTGATGCTCAATTTGCCTTCACCTTGTCTACATGCCTAAATGCATTGAGTTGCTGCCATGTGATGATTAGCAATTTGTGTTACCAAGCAATTGAACAAGTGAACCTAAAAAAGTGGCCGGTGAGTGTATGTGTTTGTACTACTGATTCTGGAAGTATAGATCTGTTTGCATGCATACATTATAGTAATGTGAATGCATCTCTTGGATAAGTATAAATGGGTCATTTCTGTATGGAAAGCACTATATTCTTTATTTTAATTTGCATGTACCTTTATTTGTGAGCTGAAAGCTGCAGTAGGAGGAGAAGGAGAAGAAAGAAGTGGAATGCTTGAGCTATCGACTGGGATTGGTGGAATTTTGCTTGTATGACCTTGAATTATATTGGGGTCCAATTGAAAGGTGAGCATATATATTGTACTGGGTGATGGGAGAGATAACTAAAAAGGATTGGAAGATTAAGCAAGACTACACAAGATTCCACCGTAATGGTGAAGGACTATTGACAGTTTGCTGTGGAAGATTACACAAGGACTTTATCTATTGGTGAAGGATTATTCACACTTTGTTTTGGACCTCTTCCACTGGTAATTGTTTTTTAACCACTTGCCTATTGGGCACTTTTACCCCCTTCCTGCCCAGGAACAGCGCTGTTGCACTTTGAATGACAATTGCGCAGTCATGTGACACTGTACCCATAGGAAATTTTTATAATTTTTTTCACACAAATAGAGATTTCTTTTGGTGGTATTTAATCGCCACTGAGTTTTAAATTTTTTGCACTATAAAAGAAAAAAGAACAAAAAATTAAAAAAAAAAGGTTTTCTTTGTTTCTATTATAAAATTTTGCAAACAGGTAAATTTTCTCCTTCACTGATGTGCGTTGATGAGGCTGCACTGATAGGCAGGACTGATGGGCACTGATAGGCAGCACTGATGAGGTGGTACTGGTGGGAATTGATGAGGAGGTACTGATGATGCTGCACTGTTATTTAGCACTGATGGGCACGAATAGGCAGCACTGATGGGCAGTGACTAGTGGCACTGACTGGTCGCACTAACTGGCAGAACTGACTGGCAGCACTGATGAGCAACACTGGTGGGCACTGACGAGTGGCACTGCTGGGTGGCACTGCTGCGCACCACTGATGGGCACTGCTGGGCACCACTGATGGGCACTTTTGGGGCTGCACTGATAATCAGTGCCCTGATTATCAGTGCAGATGTCCTCTGTGACACTTGCCAGTTATTCAAACATTGTTATTAGAAACTCCAGTAAAGGAGGTCTTATAGTGGTGTCGGATGTGGATGTATATAAGGAGGCTTTACGTCAGCTGTCAGATACTTATATGAGACTCAAGAGCAATCCTACAGCTTCTTTTACAAAGGATCAGAAATCTTTGATTTCCAGGGCAATAAGAATTGGTATCTTTTCACAGGATGAAGGAGAGATGTTAGTTCTGCAAGCACCTGTGATGCCTGTGTTTCACCACTTGCCCAAGGTACAAAAGTGGTTAAATCCCCTGAAAGGTAGACCTATAGTTGCAGGTACAGGTTCTTTAAATGGACGTCTCAGCCAGTGGATCATCAGCTGCAACCATTAGTCCTCATACACACTGGATGTTTTTACAGATGATGTTTTTGGCTTTTGGGGTTTTTTTTCTACAGCCAGTAAACTCCTCAGCATGTTATCCTATGGGTCCACACACATAGGCTTTAATCAGTGTTTTTTGGCAGGAACCACCCCCCCCCCCAAACTAATGAGTTTCTAGAGGAGTTTTTTAGCTGTAAAAACACTTTAACACTGAAAAACGCACTAAAACATGGTAAAACGCGGCAAACCAGTGTTTTTGGATTTTTTTTTACCAAAAATTTTCTTTTTGTGTAAAAAAAACGCTAGAAAATGCAAGCACAGAAAAACACAGCAAAATTTGGAAAAAAAGTGGCTAAACACTAATGTAAAAATGCTAAAAAATGCGGAAAAACACACATTTTTAATGTGACTTTACACAGCTAACGCTACCAGCATTATTAAAATGTCCGTGTGCATGGAGCCTTAGTGATCGAAGTGCCCAGTTATCTTAGAGATACTAAGCAGTTATTGGCGAGGTTACAGGAATTTGAGTGGTCTGACTATATATGGGTCACAAGCGATGTTACCAGCCTGTATTCTTCCATTCTGCATAGTCTGGGGTTACAGGCTGTTTCCTATTTCTTGAGATATTTCAGCACATAGTCCCTCAGGAGTTTATCCTTTTGAGCCTGGAGTATTTGTTGACTCATAACTTTTTCAGGTTTGATGGGGACCACTATCTCCAGAGGTGTGGAGTGTCTATAGGGGCTAGGTTGTCCCCTTCCCTGGCTAACCTTTATATTGGTTGGTGGGAATGGTTCCACATTTTTGGGGAGGACAATCCCTATTGGTCATGTATAAAGTTGTACCTTCACTACATTGATGACCTCCTGGTCATATGTTCCAGAAATATTGGTAATTTGGATGATTGGTTAAAGTATCTGAATGATAATGAACTGAATTTGCAGTTCACGGGACATATGGACAGCAGATCGATCTCTTTTTTTGATGTCATCTTAAGTAGTGAAGAGGGGAAGATTTTGTCTAGACTCTATAGAAAACCATGCACTGGTAACACTCTGCTTAGAGCTGATTCAGGGCATCCTCACCACATAACAAAAAACATTCCGGTTGGACACTTTATAGGACTCTGTAGAGTCTGTAGTAATAATAATGATTTGAAGGAGGAGGTCCAGTTAATGTGGAATTGGTTTAACCTCCCTGGCGGTATTCCCAAGTGTAGCTCGGGGTAAAATGTCAGTACCAAAAGCGGTAACCCCGAGCTACACACGGGCTTACCATGCAGCGCTGCATAGGGATTCCCTGCAGAGCTTACCTTGTCCTTCGCTCCGGCGATGTGTCCCCTGCAGCGTCCCCGGCCATCTCCTCCGGCCAATCCCGACATCCGACTTCTGTGTTCCGGTCCCTGTGACGTCGGGACGTACGGGCGCCGGCGGCGGGAAATTTGAAAATTTTAAAAAATGACATTTTTTTCCAAACAAATTTTACATAGCAAAACATTGCTGTTTCAACCCATTTCACATACATATTGTCCCTAGTGCTTTGTCCTGTGCCCTGCCTGCATTTTGTCTGTTCTTTCTGCCTGGAAACTGAGAAAAGTCCATGGCGTCCAAAAAGTGTCCCTTTACGTCAAAAGCGGGTTTAGATCAGCTAGAGAACAGCAATAGTAAATCTAATGCGCGGTCGGTGAGTGCACATTTTTTCTACACAGTTCCAGTCACCTATTTAATTTAAAGAAGACTTTCACTCCATGTCCTTTTCAGATTCTGAATATTTATGAAGATTCCATGAACTTTGCATATTCATTTATTTTTATATTCACTCAAATCGCAGCACTGCACTATACTTATACGATTTATGTTACAAGGTTTTGGTGATTCCTTTGAGTGTTCTAGCAGCTGAATTTATGAGCGCTCGCTATATTTCTATTATATTCAAGTAAATCAGAACCACTTGCAGAATTGAGTGATAATGATTCGTGGGGAAATTCGTCATCAGACACTGAAAACGATTTTGCGATTTTGCTCACTTTGCGAACTTGGCGCTCTATTTCAAATTTAAGTGTTTTTGGTTTGATTATATTATTGAATTAAATGTATTATTATTATATTATTATTTTTTATGATTATTTATTAAATTATAATTTATGATTTTGTGTTTCAAATTTGATCATACCCGGGATGTTTAATAGACTCTTGTTCGGACAGATTTCAGTGAGTTATTCCTAAAAATTACAGGCCTACAATAAAAAAAACTACATATTTCCATGCAAAATAATGGTACCACTTTCAGCACCAAAAATCTGAAATAATCAGACCGCCAGGGAGGTTAAGTGTAGGGGTTAGAACTGAACTTTATTTGGGCACTTTAAATGCTGGCAGGTGTGTACTGACTCCTATTTAACATGATTTTGAATGTGATTGCTTAATTCTGAGCACAGCTACATCCCCAGTTATAAGAGGATGTGCACACGTATGCAACCATATTATTTTAGTTTTATTTTTACTTCCCTCCACCAAAAAGATTTCAGTTTGTTTTTTAATTGAGTTGTACAGTTTATAGGTCACATTAAAGGTGGAAAAAGTTCTGAAATGATTTATCTTTGCCTCACTTTTTTACACAGAAACCTGACATTTTAACAGGGGTGTGTAGACTTTTTATATCCACTGTATATATCTGTATGTGACAGTGTATCTTTGAGGTATGACTAAGCATTAGTGGAGCATGAAACGCGTTAGATGGAGGCCTGTATCCATGTCATATTTGTGGAATATGCTATAGGAAGAAATAAAGGTGATTTTACTGGTTGTGCGGCCATTGGATGTTTGTTTGTATATCGGTTATCGGCAGTACTTTCCTCACACTGTGAGGAAAGTGCTGCCGATAACTGGCAGCTATATTTGTATCATTGGACAAAGCTGATCACCTGGTAAAAGGCCGCTGTGATTGGCCTTTTACTTTGTCATGTGAACAGCTGTGTCCGTTTGACACAGCAATCACAGACAGCGGTGGGTGCGTGCCACTGGGGATGTGTGGTTGTCCAGTTCTGGGAGGACGTCATATGACACCCTCCCAAAACTGGACAACCATGCTGTAGCTGTCATTCAGTTATAGCCCAGTTTTCAAGTGGTTAAGGAATATTGATCTACATTATTTTTTTTTATCTATACAGGTATAGTGTAAGAGCACTATTGATGTTTAGCTGCATTATAGTTTTATAGTTTTTGATTTGGTTTCACTTGTTTATGATATTACTATGCTAATTGTTTAGATTCAACTATTGATTGATACACTGAAATATATTACATTTTTGGCTTACTACCACTCTAAACTGTTTACATATTCCATCTGGCTCCTGCTGCTGTCAGTCACAGCCAGTGAACCAATGAGGAGAGAGTAGGGGGCAGGGCTGGGCCGCGGCTCTATGTGTCTTATGGATTCACAAAGCAGCAGCTCAGCGACGAGCACTCAGTGGTGCCCCCAGAGCAAGCAGCTTTCCCTGGGGGCATTGTTTGAGGGGGAGGAGCAAGGAGCGCCCCCTCGGATCCAAAAAGAAAAGGATCAGGGTTGCTCTGTACAAAACTACTGCACAGAGCAGGTAAGTATAGACATGTTTGTTATTAAAAAAAAAAAACAAAGCTTTAGCAGCACTTTAATTGCACACATCTGTGTGGCTGCCAGATTTGTTATAGCTGAAACATGAAAAGATTCTACTATTTTAGATTGAAAGCTCCACGAGCAGGGCCCTCATGTTCCTTCTGTACTGAAATGTATTGTATTGTACTGTCTCCCTTATATTGTAAAGCACTGATCAAACTGTTGGCGCTATATAAATCCTGTATAATAATAATAATAATAATACTATTACTGAAGTTCAACTTCTAAATAAAATTTGATAGATAAATATTATGGATATCAACAGGGGCGTATTTACCACAAGGCAAACAAGCCTTTGCCTAGGGCGGCATTTTTCAGGGGGGCAGCGGCATCTTTTAGGGGGGCAGTAGCATTTTTAAGGGGGCAGTGGTATTTTTCAGGGGGGAAGTGGTGCCCCCCCAAAGAAGGGATGGAAGAAGAGACACACACAGCATGGGGACCAGGTGGGATCTGAGAGAAGCTGCGGGCTGCTTGATGGTGTATGCAGAGCCTGTTCCCAGGGATGTCTGGAGCTGTGAAGGTAAGTGTCTTCTCTCTTGCTGGGGTGGGGGGGGGGGTTGCCAGTGTATGGGGGGCAGTGGTAGTGGAAGGCTCTCTCGGGTGGGGCTGGGGTGTTGTTGGTCAATGTCAGGCTCTCTTCGTGGGGGAGGGGGGTGTTGGTCGGTGTCAGGGCCTGGGGGGTGGGGGGAGCAGATTTTTGTGTTGCCTATTGCAGCATGAAACCTAAATACATCACTGGATATCTATATAATACACTTTATACTCCAGGCTTGAGGCTGTTTCTGCACATTATGGATCAGCAAATACCCACCAGGGTAAGCAAGTTGAATCAAATTTTGGAGAGTTTTTCCAGTTCCGACTTCTTCTGAATTGGTATGAATTTTCTTCATCTCCAAAAATTGTCCCCAACATTTATGCAGGCAATTATCACCCAGCCAAATGCTTTAAGAACTGTTCAGATGACTCTGTACTTTCCCTTCTCTTTTACTAACTGATGTTTGTTCAGCAAATATCCTTCCTTAACCCCTTATTCTGCCCCCTCTAATACAGCACATTCACATAGACTTCAGAGTCTCCTAACTGTATTGGTAAAGTTAGGCTCAATTCAAATCTATAGAAAAATCAATACTCTCTTACAATCAGTCTTGTATTAGGCATGTGGGTGGGAGAGTTTTAACTACCTGATCTTCAGGTTTTACTCTCTTCATAGCCAGAACATTTTTTGCTATTCAACACTGCACTAATTTAACTGGCATTTGCGTGGTAATATCACACTGTACACAAATTACATTTATATCATTTTTTCCACACAAATATATCTTTCTTTTGGTGGTATTTTATCACTACTAAGTTTTTTCATTTTTAATATAAACAAAAATATACTGAAAGTTGTGTGTAATATGTGCTGCTTTTACTTTACTTTATGGCTGTTTTTTCCCCCTGCTGTGCAGGAATTAAAAACAGCCAGATCACTGCTTCCTATACACAGAGTTCTGTGTTTTCTATACACAGGACACTGTGTGTAATTAGATACAGCCGATAAGCTGACTTCAGCAAAAATCATTAGCTGAAATCAGCTGCCAAACTTATGCTGTGTCCAATCACAGCACAGGTAAGCAGGGGGCACGCGCAAACCTGGAAAAGGGCTGATCATGTACTCTGGCAGGGCGGCAAGTGGTTAATTAGGATAGAATAGTGAGCTAGGAAGGGGGCTGGGGAGTCTAATTCTAAAATAAAACCTGACCTTTAAGCTAATATAATTAAAAGGGAAACTAAAAAGTAATTAAAATAATTATAATATTAGATTATAATTAAATATAACTGAAATCTAAAAAAATATAATTAATTATAAAAAATTATAATTAAAAGGAAAACTAATCTGATATTGTATATATATATATATAAATATATATATATATATATATATATATAAATATATATATATATATATATATATATATATATATATATATATACACAGCACAGCAGAAGCAGTGTGCTTGGAGACATAAGGGATACTGTTATTGCAGCTTGAGCTATTAAACTCCGTAAACAACAATTTTTCTACTAGTAAGCAAAAAGGCTAGCATTGAAAACATAAAAATTGAGCCTAATATCCTAATGCAGGGGTCCTCAAACTACGACCCGCGGGCCACAGGCGGCCCGCCGAGGACATTTATCCAGCCTGCCGGCAGGGGCATATTTGCCACGAGGAAGGGACACTAAGTACAAGAGCGGGCAGGGGGCTGCTGTATCTTACCTGGCTCCATGTCCCAGTCCCGCGACGATCCAGTCCAGAAAGCGCTGCTCCTTCATTCACTCCGGCCGCTCCCTCACTCGATGTTCGCGCTGCCGCTCGTCTCCGCCTCCTCACCGGTGATTGGGCGCCAGAACTGTAGCTCAGGAAAGGCACACAGGCAGCCAATCACCAGCGAGGAGGTGGAGCCGATCGGCCCCACGAACATCGAGTGAGGGAGAGGCCGGAGTGAAGAAGGACAGCTGACAGGTAAGTGTGCCATGCAGATGGTGCTGCTGCAACCAGGTATGCTGGCTGCAGCAGCACCATACTGGAACAGGGGTCAGCAAGTTAAGTGTCATTGGTGTCAGTGGGAGGAATAGTGCCCCATCATTGGTGTCACTGATGCTAATGATGGGGCATTATTCCTCCCACTGACACCAATGATGGGGCACTATTCTTCCCCCCACTGACACCAACGATGGGGCACTATTCCTCCCCCCACTGACACCAACGATGGGGCACTATTCCACCCTCCACTCACACCAATGATGGAACACTATTCCTTCCCGCACTGACACCAATGATGGGGTACTATTCCTCCCACTGACACCAATGTTGGGACACTACCCCCCCCCACTGACACCAATGACGGGGCACTATTCCCCCCCACTGACACCAATGACGTACTATTCCTCCCACTGACACCAAAGATGGGGCACTATTCCTCCCACTGACACCAATGATGGGACACTATTTCTCCCACTGACACCAATGATGGGACACTATTCCTCCCACTGACACCACTGTTGGGACACTATCCCCTTCCCCCACTGGCACCAATGACGGGGCACTATTCCACCCCCCCCACACTAACACCAACGATGGGGCACTATTCCTCCCCCCACTGACACCAACAATGGGGCACTATTCCTCCCCCCACTGACACTAATGATGGGGCACTATTCCTCCCACTGACACCAATGATGGGGCACTATTCCTCCCACTGACACCAATGATGGGGCACTATTTCGCTCCATAAGACACACTTGGGGGGAAATGTCTGTGCGTCTTATGGAGTGGCCGACCCAATATTCCCGCCTCCGTTGTATGTCCGCAGTCTCTGGTCATCTCCTGTACTGTGTCCGCAGTCTCTGGTCATCTCCTGTATTACGTCTGCAGTCTCTGGTCATCTCCTGGACTGTGTCCGCAGTCTCTGGTCATCTCCTGTACTATGTCCGCAGTCTCTGGTCATCTCCTGTACTGTGTCCGCATTTGTTCATAGTTTTTTTTTTAAACTATAGTCCGGCCCTCCAACGGTCGGAGGGACAGTGGACTGGCCCCCGGTTTAAAAAGTTTGAGGACCCCTGTCCTAAAGCTTATTCTGTTTGTGTAAAAAGTGTATGAAAAATATTAAAAGTGAATATTCCATTTTTATTTGTAAAAAAAAAATGCATGCAAAGTTAGCATTTCCTTTAAGAGCTTATGACCTTTATTGATGCTGTTACCTACATAATTGTTTCTTTCTTCTAGACTCCCCTTTCTTGTTCAAGTTGTGAATTCTGATTAAATAATATTGTTTTTAAAAAAATGTTCAAACAATATGGAAAAATCAATTAACGTTCCACAGGCTGCTTTTCTTTTTCACTCTGCTGGCGATTTTTATACTTTTTAATATATGGAATAGTAATGAACCTAGCTAGCATAACCAAATTTACATGATAAGAAGCATAAAAATTGGAATTCTGGCAAACAGTATCAATAACTTAAGGCTGTATTTAAATTTGTAAAACACTGCGTGATGTAATTACACTATTCATTTCTACCATATTTTCTATTTAAATGTAAAGTTATTAACATATTACTAAAAGTAAATTCCTTCTTCAAAGTCTGCAATAAGCAAATTGGAGAAAACAGGAAATTAAACAAACAAATAAAAATCTATTATTCTTTAGTAAAAACTAACCTTTAGCCCTCATGCACACTTGACGTTTTGATAACGCTGGTAACGTTAGCTGTGTAAACTCATGTTAAAAACGGGAGTTTTTCAGCTTATTTCAGCATTTTTGCATTAGCGTTTAGCAGCGTTTTCCGAGTTTAGCTGCGTTTACCCGCATTTTTCTGCGTTTGCATTTTCTAGCATTTTATTTTTTACCGAAAATAATTTTTTAGGTAAAAAAAACAGCCAAAAATGCTGGTTTGCGGTGTTTTACCACGCTTTGCTGCATTTTTCAGTGTTAGAGCATTTTTAGAGCTAAAAAACTCCTCTAGAAACCCACTAGTCCGGGGTTTTTTTTTCAGCCAAAAAACATCCCAGACAAAAAACGTTGGACACATAGGATAACATGCTGGGGGGTTTATTAGCTGTAGGAAAAAACATCAAAAGCAAAAACAGCCGCTGTAAAACGTTAAGTGTGCATGAGGGCTTAAAGGTGAACACTGAGCACTCCAGCACTTGGTAATCTGGAATTTAATTGTGACCACTTCATGAGGGTCACAGAGGGTGGCCTAGTGGCCATCAAATAAACCAGTCCACTCAATGGATTTGTAAATCTGCCCTTAATAGTCCTTTATTTGTCATTAAAATTTCTACAATGATATGTCCACTTTAATTATAATTATTTACTATTACTATTCTTAAAAATATTTTTTTGCCTAATTCATCCACTAAAGCAAATTAATGAGTGATGGGAAAGGCGGTGGAAAAGTAGCAATTGTGGCTGAAAATAGTTTCCGAAACCTATACAAATATAATTGTTATTTTATAGAAATGTGCACTTTAAGATAAGCTTCACACATTGTTAGGTCCTGCTAGGCCTTTAATTAATTTCTTTGTACCCTGCACTAATGTATGAATCAAGCATTTCCTTGGTGCAACACTTCTTGCTCTTCTCTAATCTACAGTCTTCAATCTTAATAGCTTGACTCCTTCCTTGGAAGATTTACCCTGTGAAAACGTCTTTCTTGGTGTGTACTCGTACAGCACTGGAGACGCACTGACATCCCACTTTATCTTATTTTCTTGAGAATGAGATTATTTTGCTTGTAGAAATGCCGATCACCCTTCGGTTAGAGTGGAAAAGCAGACACAAGCTCTATTAATTCCAGACAGAGTAGAAAAAGAATGCATATACAGACGTAGACAAACACATAGACAAATAGAAAGTAGGCCTATGTATTGAAGCAGAAACATGGAAAATAACCTAGATATTATAAGGGGACTGGTATATAACTGTTTAAAGAGGCACTGTCACTCAGGGCATAAAAACTAACCCACTAATACTTGTGCAATCCCCCCAAGGCTCCCTCATCCAGAGCAGTTGTTACCTCATATGCTAGGATATGGTGACATTACCTCCAACATCCTGTGACAGTGCTTAGGCCTACAAATTGGCTGTTAGGCCCAAGTATTGCATCATGAGAGAAGGAGAGAAGCGCCTCTAAGTGCAATATGACTCTTTATTCAAAGTATATGTGTAGGAACACTCACATAAATAGATTGAATATGGGCATAAAAACCATGGTTAATAGGTAGGGTGGACTCCAGGGTGAGAAAAAACGTCATCTGCTGCAGTGTGGAGCGGTCAGCTTGTCGCTGGAACAGCGTGGTAGCTGGAGGAGAGCAGCGGTGAGGCCGGCCGGCGTGCACATCCTCACTCTGAGCTTGGTGGAACGCACGCTGGAGCACAGCGGCGGCGTGGCCGTGATGACGTCAGACACCCAGGATGCACTGTGACGCGTTTCGGAGTATGCACTGGCCGTGGAAGGCGGAAGTGTGCTCCTTTTACAAGACTGTGTGTATATATATATATATATATATATATATATAAAAATATATTTTGAAATATGTTTTGAAATATATTGAATATGGCCAAAATTGTAGCATTTCAGATATATGTCTGTCAAGAATGGACTTGCCAATTGTGGTGGGACTCACCTGCCTTGTGGGCTGCAGTACCAGGGCTGGCCAGCGGGTGCTCTCAGCAACCAGAAGCTCACTCCTGCAGTCAGCCATCACCTGCTTGATCCTGACTCTGAATGAACTCCGCCTGTCCTGACCTCGGCTATTCCTGACCACTCTCCAGCCTGCTCCTTTGGTACCTTGTCCGCCTGTCCTGACCCGGCCCGTCTGACTACGCTCTGCCTACTCCTTTGTGTCTTGTCTGCCTGATGATTCCTGACCCGGCCTGCCTGACCACTCCACCTCACCAGCCCTGACTGCTCTTATCTGTGTACATTCCGTTATCAGTTGAAGGTTTGGTTTTGTTATATTGTGCGTTATATTTGTGTATAACCCTTAATAAATTATATTGTTACACCATACTTGAGCCTGCGTTTCCCTATGTCAGTTCACGCATCTGTGGTCTTACCGGGAGCCCTGACAATGTCAATATATTTGGGAAGATTATTTTTAAAATAGATTTCAAATATATTTTTCTTCCATATGGAAAGGACAGGAAAGGTAACCGAGGCAGGTAGCACTGTGATTTTTTTTAATGCAATAGCTAGAGAGGCAGGTGTGGTTGATGTGTACATTTATTGCTGCCCAGGCGACACAAGATTCACTTTTCAGCGAGGTAGTTGTGAGAATAGAATAGATAGATTTTTTTTTAAAGAGAAACTCTTCTCAGCACCAATGTGTCAGGCAGTGGAATTTTCCGATCACTGTATTCTTTCAGTGATTCTGAATAGCCCCGATACACCACCTAGGGGGAAGGGTACCTAGAAGCTGAATTTCTCCTAGACGATGAGAAGGTGCTTCAGTCCTTTGAGGATTTTTGTTTTGGGCACCAGTATTGATCATGGACTTTTGCAGCAGTGGTAGGAGCTTATGAAGTGAAGGACTGTGCGTTTTTCAAAGCCATAGGTAAAAGAAACAGCTTGATACGTGTCAACTTATTCTCTCCACAGCTGAACCAGATTTTCCACTCTCCAGTTTAGGTAAATCTCCCTCATTACGGTTGATTTACTAAAACTGGACAGCGCATAATCTGGTATAGCTCTGAACAGAAACCAATCAGCTTCCAGTTTTCATTGTCAAAGCTTAATTGAACAAGCTGAAGTTAGAAGTTGATTGGCTACGATGTACAACAGCACCATATTTTGTACTTTCCAGTTTTAGTAAATTCTCCCATTCTTTTTGATTGCAGTGTATTGAGATGCATTTAAATGTAGTATGTGCCATTATAACCCAGTGCACGTTAATGCGAAGTGTTGGTGTGAACTAGGTCTATTAAAAACAATGGATTTCAGTTTGTCGTTCTGTTGGGCCCCTGGTAAGCATCACAGCCCAATGGATGTGGTGTGAATGGGCCCTTAATTCTTTTAATACCTGTTTGATAAATATACCAGATTATGTGGCTAAACACTAAACACCAGTGGCTGTGCTCACATAGGTGACTCCAGTTAAAATCCCACTGTTGAACTGTGTGTGGAGGTTCTCTATATAGACAGTGCCATTTATATGCTCATTATTGAGCTTTGGATGAGGTCATTCCACTCACCACTTTCTTCCACTGGGAATCCAGAATGCCCTATAAAGCTTCATTTTATCACTGTATCTCACAGTTATCGTTTTGTAAAGTTGCAATATAAAGCAACATTGTTTCTACCCATAATACCACTAAAGATCTTAAAAGAAAGCTAATCTCTTTAATAGTACATGTTCACATCTACAAACATATGTTAACTATGAATGTCTTATTGTAAATGGCTATTTGTAGTCTCATTAAGCATGCTGTCAAGTATAATTATTCTGAAAGCTCTTACCAGTTGGTGAAAAACACTTACATTACATTACATTTACATTCATGTTGTTGCTGGAACTGGTGGAATCAATAGGAGGTATTAAAGTGTTACTAAACCCAGGACCCTGCATTCACTTTGTCTGGTCTCCCACTGTACACAGAGCATGGAAATGCAATTACTGTAGTAAATATAAACTGCTAAATACCTTTTATCATCAGCAGTATATACCAGTCTTGTGACTTGTATCAGTGTCCAGCTGAGCACTGGTTAAAGCGTGCAGTAGATTTAATTCTCTGGCTGTACTATGAGGCTGCATGACCCCTGACCCTCTGTCTCGACAGTGCTGATCACATGCACCCTCCGCTCAAAAGAACTCTCTAGCAATACACACTAAACTGAGCATGTGCACTCCTAGAGCTCTGTACTATTAGCAGATGGATTGGGGACAGACTTTTAACAGGTTTAACCCCTTAGGTTCCACAGTGAGTATAACAAGCATACTTTACTGCATATGCAGACTGATTTTACTGTTGTGGGTTTAGTAACAGTTCAAATGGTGTGTTCATTTTTAATGATGGCAGTGCACTGGATATTTGGAAGTGAGGTAATAGATAAACGTTTTGAGGTTGCTGTTAAATAAGAAATCTCATCTAACTGAAAAGTAGCATATACTGGCTGACATAACAAGAGAACATCACTTTCTGTTACATTTCTGCAACACTAGAGGATTTTTAACACATTCAGATTTACTCCCTCTTAAAGCTTGCTCCGTCTCTTTTTTAGTCTCGTCCTCACCTCCTGTTTCTTGGTAGCAGCACTGGTTAGTTCTTGCACACATTGAGCATTACACCCTCACGGCTCATAATTCACAGCTCTCCTCAATTTTGCATTCTTACCTCTCCTGCTGTCCTTTATGAAATCCCTTGTGTGACTCTGTCTCTCCCGCTTCATGGTCACCCACATGGAAGAAAAATATATTTGAAATATATTTTAAAAATATTCTTCCCAAATATATTGCCATATATTTGAAATACTACAATTTTGGCCATATTCAATATATTTCAATACATATATATATATACATATATTTTTTTTAAATATATGCTTCAGATTTTTTTTAACATATAAAAAAGTAATTTTAACATATATCTCTACATATATTTGTAAATGCATTCCAAAAATGTATGTTTGTATTTTAAAGACATACAGTATATTTGAAATGTATTTTTATAAATATTTTTAATATATTTTGTAAATAAAACGCATTTCAACAAGCAGTGTATATATATATATATATATATTTATTTATTTATTTTTTTATTGAAATATATTGAATATGGCCAAAGTTGTATTATTTCAAATATATGGCAATATATTTGGGAAGAATATTTTTAAAATATATTTCAAATATATTTATCTTCATATGGGCAACCTATGCCTTCATTGGAATACATAGTCACATTTAGAATACTACAACTTCATGTTGGGATGAGCACTGTTAGATGAGCACAGCAGTCAAAATGTACCATTCTAGCAAATGCACCAACTGTGCAGGGAAGTCAACATACACCTACCTAAATGGTCAACAAAGGTCAGACCTACATTTAAAATGGCAAACAGCAGTCTACTTTGCACCCATTCCCAGTGTGTTCCTGTCCCTGTCCTAAACATACACAAAATGTGCACCAACTGCAGTAAGCCAGTACTTTTTATAAACCCTGCCCTCATTAAAGATGGCCACGAGGTCACCCTGGACAGCAGCATCCAATCATACAGCGGCTCATCTGATAACACCTATGGAGGCCTAAGGGCTTGTTCAGACTTGACACCTATGGAGGCCTAAGGGCTCGTTCACACCTGTTTTTCCAACTCTTGCCAAACGCCCCTATAGCATTTGACAAGTGTTGGTCCGGCGTTTGCAGAGCGTTTTTAACGCTCCGCAAACGCGCATGCGCGGTTTAGCGACGGTTGCTAGGCGATTGCCAAGCGTTAAAAACGCCCCACAAATGCCTATAATGAAGTTTGAATGGTGTTACCGCTCCGCAAACGCCTCAAAACCGCATTACAACTGCACCGAAAACGCCGGAGCGGCACCATAGACTTGAATAGGAGTCTTCAACTCCTCCTGACTCGACCAGAGGCATCCGTTTTGCCGCGACACGACGCTAACGCTCCCTTTTGAACAGCACTATGTGCTGCAATGTGCAGAATTTTCCCAGGCATTTGGGAAATGGTAAAAACGCTTCCCAAAAGCCTGTTTGCCACTTGCTAACAAGGCTAATGTGAACGTAGCCTTAGAAGAATGTGAGTTCCTCCTGTCCCCTGCTGTCTCTGCATGGTGGCTGCTGGCAGTGCCACCTATGCAGGGAGGTCAACCTACACCTGCCTACATGCTCAACAAAGTTCAGTCCTAAATTTAAAATGACAAACATGGTAAGCAGTCTACGTTGCACCCTTTGTAGCTTTAGAAAGATCCCAGAAAATATTATACATAAATACCAAGCAGCAAGGCACTGCCAATTGCACATTTCAGGACTATGCCCCTTTGAAACATGTAGTGCTTTGCATATGGGAGCTTTACTCCAAGTATTCCTATCAGACTGTCAATGACAGTAAGATCCTACTCTTATTGTAAGCAACAGGGCTGTTTTTTTTTCTCTATCTTCAGCCATTTTTTGTAGAGATTAGCTGTTTACAGCAGGAAAGCAATTTCCAGACTACACACGTCTGATTTAGCCTGTTTGCATGGAATTTACAGCAAATGCTTTTTATTACTTTTTATAATAATTATAATAAATAAAGAGTTCTTCACAGTCTGATACACTTTTGTTTGGTTTTTAGCTCATTTTTTTATTAACTTCTCTGGTAGATCAGAGATTTTTTTAAAACTCCCTGCACCCAAAAAGAAAAATCTTAGGCAGAATCCTTTATTCATGTCTTGCTTCATTACACACTATCAGTGCAACAGGGAAGTATTATCTATTTTTAATTCTACCATTTAAACATGCTATGCTTATGCATTTTATTTCATCTCATTTTGCCATATGGATGAAACATATGGTTACAACACAACAATAAAACAAAAAATAAAATTTATGCAGAGATACATTTTTTCAATCACACCTAAAAAAATGTCTGAAAAGTTTCTGATGGCAGTATTTCACAGGCAGAATCGACCTGCAACTGAAAAGTAATAGGTGCCTTGCTTTGAGCTCACTTAATCACTCCTTGCTACAGCCAAGATCAATTCTGTCCTTGTAAGCACCAGAAACATTTATATGGACCTACTAACTGTCCTCAGACACCTAACAGTAATGGCTTTGGCTCACCGTTGATGTTTAAAAGTTTTCACAATACCTTGCCTCTTTTCACTTATCAGCATTCCTGATCTCTGAGTTGAAAGTAAAATATAATGCTCATTACACCGAATTCCACATTAGAGATTATTGCTATACTGACACTGAGCCAATCTGCCTAATTACAATGCAAACACAGTGAAAAAAAACCCACAAAGCAAATACATTCCAAATGCCAGTTCATCTGCCCCAAGAGTGTTTTTTTTTTCACAGAAACGGTGAATGCATTTTGCAAAATTGCATTGGGTTATTTTATGTGGTCAGTTTAAATGCAAAGTTATCTATTGAACATCTTGTTCCCATTTCCTGGGATGAACATTGTGAAGATTACCACAAATACACTTGCCTGCCACATCCATTACAAAGGGTCTCACCCTATGTGGTGGTTTCTTTAGTTTACATTGTGGGAAATGCAGTAGGAGGAGTTGCTAAAGTAGTGGAGCCTCCGAGAAATAGAAGAAGTTAGAGGGTGACTAAACCCATCAAAATCCACACATATTTGAGATATCAGATATAAATTAAATGACCCTCGAATATGTTTCAAAATATCATTTGTCTACCAAGCTAGTTATCATGAATCTTTGAGTCCTCCTGGATTCAGTATTTGTCAAGGTCCTACCTTTTCCCTGAGGTTATGTTACTCCATGTGCTGGTGTCCATCTTGGATTCTGCTGTGCATGGTGGAAATCCTTTTTATGCCTTCAGGTCTCTGAGGTCCACCCCCCAGAGGGGCGTGGCTGATGACATATAAGCCTGTGATCCGCACATGCTCTTTGCACTTGTGTCTTGTGTCTTTGTGTTACTATTACTCTGTTCTGACTCTCGTGACTCTCCTGGTATTCTGATTCGGCTTGTGACTTGACTATTCTTTGTATTCTCCTTTGATCTGACCCTCTGTTGCTGAACCCGGCTCGTGACCTGTGATTCTCATCTGCTGTCCTGTACTGTTTTGTCCTGTTGTTGTTGACCCCGGCCTGTCTGACTACTCTTTTGTCTCTTCCACCAGCTACACGCCATTGGCGGCAGCCATTACCGCAGCTGAGGTGTCTCGGGGGCCGCAACCTGGTTCCTGGCTGTGTCAAGTCCATCCCCACCATCAGGGGCCCTGATGAAGGGCAGCCTGGGACTTAGACTCCGTGCCCTGAGGGACTTTGGTCTGTGGGTGGTGGTTGTCGTCAGCCAGTGCGTTACATTGTTAGGCCTGCCTGTCCGTTCCTCGGCTCCTGCCCTGACAGTATTACTGTTTGTAGCTCCTTCTCTTGTTTGTAGGGTTCTGTCTATGCCCTCCCTCATTTTCCTTATTCTCAATGTACACTATATTGCCAAAAGTATTGGGATACTTCTCCAAATCATTGGATTCAGGTGCTCCAATCACCTCCATAGCCACAGGTGTATAAAATCAAGCACCTAGGCATGCAGACTGCTTCTACAAACATTTGTGAAAGAATGGGTCCCTCTCAGAAGTTCAGTGAATTCAAGTGTGGTACCGTGATAGGTTGCCACCTGTGCAATAAGTCCATCTGTGAAATTTCCTTGCTACTGAATATTCCACAGTCAACTGTTAGTGGTATTATAACAAAGTGGAAGCAACTGGGAACAACAGTAACTCAGCCACAAAGTAAGCCACGTAAAATGACAGAGTGGGCTCAGCGCATGTGCGCAGTAGTCGCCAACTGTCTGCAGAGTCAATAACTAAAGACCTCCAAACTTTATGTTTCCTTCAGATTGGCACAACAACTGTGTGTAGAGAGCCTCATGGAATGAGTTTCCATGGATGAGCAGCAACATCCAAGCCTTACATCACCAAGTGGAATGCAAAGCGTTGGATGTAGTGGTGTAAAGCAAGCCGCCACTGGACTCTAGAGCAATCACGCTTCTCTGTCTGGCAATCCAATGGACGTGTTTGGGTTGCCAGGAGAACAGTACTTGCCTGACTGCATTGTGCCAAGTGTAAAGTTTGGTGGATGGGGAATTATGGCGTGGGGTTATTTTTCAGGGGTTGGGCTTGCTCCGTTAGTTCCAGTGCAAATAGCTCTTAAGGCGTTAGCATACCTAGACATTTTGGACAATTTCATGCTCCCAACTTTGTGGGGTACGTTTGGGGATGGCCCCTTCCTGTTCGAACATGACTGAGCACAGGTGCACAAAGCAAGGCCCATAAAGACATGGATGAGCTAGATTGGGGTGGAGAAACTTGAGTGGCCTGCACTGATAGAACACCTTTGGGATGAATTGGAGCAGAGACTGCAAGCCAGGCCTTCTCATCCGATATCAGTGCCTGACCTCACAAATATGCTTCTGGAAGAATGGTCAAACATTCCCATAGACACACTCCTAAACCTTGTGGACAGCCTTTCTTGAAGAATTGAAGCTGTTAGAGCGGCAAAGGGTGTGCGTGTAAAGAAAGGCTTCCCAATACTTTTGGCAATATAGTCTATGTCTCCTGTCCATTGGTCTATGCCTATGTCCTGCACCCACTTGCACTCACCTATGTTTTGTTCAAACATTCCTCTGGCTGTTTTATATCCATTGATAGCGGTCAATGTTTGGAAATGTAAAGTCTATCTGCATCGGGGTATATTGCCGAGCATGCCATCCAAACCCCTTGTCTATGCGTTTGCATGTTCACCTATCCTGTCAACCTTTTGCTCAACCTTTTCCCTGTATCTGCTTCTCTGTGGCCAGCCCTGATGACTATCTTACCCAGTTCTTGTTGTTTGGTTCCTCACTCCTGAATATTTATTAGTCCCCCTGGTTTTGTGCTCATTTTGAGTCCTAGTATCATTCTTACTTAAATGACACCCTTGTTGAGTTTTATTTTCTGTTCATGTTTGGTGAGCCTTATTAGGTTATTTTCCTTCCGTAAAGCTGGCCATAGATGGATCGAATTTTGGCCAGCTCAGCAAGGAGTGGTGAGATTCAATCCATTTATGGGCATGCTGATTGTACCCAAGTCAATCGAACAATCAACTTGGGTACATCCAGCCTGTAGGATTTTTAGCATTCGATCACTGTTAATGGCTATAGCCACTAGCAGAAATCGTTGTGTTCTCCCAGCCAGGAAGGCCCCCCTGCTGGCAGAACACAATAGCACTGAGAGAGGCATTCCCCCATCAACACAGTCAGTGCAATTTTTCTTTCCTTCCACCCATGGTGGAAGGAAATAAAATCAAGTCATCTGTGGCTTGCCTTAGTTTCTACTTTGCTGTTTGTCCTTGTCTATCTGAGGCACTGTGTGTCCACAATTTCAATCTGTCTACCTGTATTATCCTGTTGGAGAATCATTTTTTGCATTTACGTTGCAGCTCCCCAAGTAGGGTGTCAAGACCGTAATCCAATGTTACTTGGTTCCTTTGTCCTGTTTTCATCCCTAGCACGGGATCACTTGACTAATACTAATTTTTGTTAGGCTGGTGCCCTTCAATGAAAATACTCCCACCTTTAAACTTCAATCAGAGTGTGACCCCACTCTGTTACTGTATACAGCTTTCTGCTCCTGGTTTAAAACTGATACCATGGTGCCTGGCAGAGGGAAGTCTTCCAACATGGATTTCCTTTGTAACCCTGAGAAGTAATGCATCCAGTTGCAGAGAGCAGTAAAGGAAGTCAATGCTGGACAATGCAAAACAGTACTGTGCTCATTTGTTTGGTATTTTATTTAATTGAGTCAACATCATTTTTACAGAGCCACAGTAATCTTATTTAGCTCATAGAATACTTTTTCATTTACAATGAATCCTTTACAGTATAATATCCCTTTTTTGCATTTATTTTTGAAAAAGGTATATTACCATAAGCTATGTTCCATAAGACAACACCCAACTTTCACTATGGCCACCAAACACTGCAGTAGTATTGCATCATTTTTACCATACTTTCTCTTTAGCCCATTGAAGAATAAATCTGTCCATTTAATGAAATAGACAGTTGGTTTTGTATGTCTCCAAGGTCAAAAGTTTGTAGTAACTTCCTGAGTCCTAGAGTTAGCTTGCCTTCACTTTTCTGTTTCACCCTAGACTCTTACCTTTACCTAGCACAGGTATAGGAAGTGAACTGGTAGATTGTCTCAAAGGTTGAAGGGCTCAGAAAGAAGTGGACCCCTTCACCAGTGGCTACTTGCCAGGTATTTTCCCATCTTGTGTTTAATATTCTATTTTCGACCTTGGCCTCAACTTACCATCATGTTTCTCTCTCAGTCATCAGTTCTTTATTGGTTATTACCATTGGTTACTGGTCTTGATTTTCTCTGTTCCTACCCCCCACATTAGCAGTATCCGATTTCTCTAACAATGATAAACAGGCCCCTACTGGTTTGAAGCTAGCCTAGCTTTGAAATGTTTGCCATTTCATTTGACTTGAATCACTGTGGTGACTTCTTATCACTTCGGAATTATGTCAGCATCAATGCTAAACATCAGCATCTGGTAGATTTCTTAACTGTACTTTCTTCTAGTCTTGTGTTCTCAATGCCTGTGATCTTCTTATCTCACACGTTTCATCTATGTGTCAAATGTGCAAAAACAACAGTGTTTAAAATTCTTATAACATGGTTTATGATTTGAAGAACAGCCACTGAAAATATATACTGCATTATCCCTTAAATCTGTCTTGTTGTAGGCACAAACTATTTTATACGCTGCATCAGGGGCACTCGTGTATATCCCCAGTGATATTGTTGACAAAAACATGTGTCAAGCAGCTTTTAATAGTATTTTCACAATATGATGATATCCCTGGGGAAATATGAAAACATATCTACATATGTGTATTTGTACATTTAATTAAAATGATATTTTCATTCCTTTCTAGTTAAGATTTTTTTTAATGAAAGCAATCATTCTTAGGATACATTCATATGGATGATTAGGGGCAATCAGAGGATTCTTGTGCAAGAATCAGTGAATTCAATTTTCTGGGATCTGTCCATTTGCTGGGATAGGTCTGTGCAAACAGCTGTAGCGGGGAAGCCTGTAAGCAATGACAGGCTGACAGGAGCTGACAAGAGCAATTTTTTCGGCTTTCAGGGTCGCTCATCCACCCCTATCTTTAAGTAACTGCTGTGAACAGCCGTGGCTCCTGTGACGATCGTGGCATCAGACCCCAGCCCTTCTCACCAAACTCGTGACCGAAGGACTAGCCAATCTAAAACCTCGCTGTCACGTGCATAACAATGCCACGCCCAGCTGCACCCTGCACAAAGATTTTCCAGCTAATGGACCACAATCTGTGTGCCGGGAGCGATTGTTACTGGGTCAGGTTAATTACGCAATTAACCCTTCACACTGCCACCACCTCCTTTTTTTACAGAGAAATCGGAAACTCAGCAATATCAGCAATAACACTATGATGTTGAATAATCATATTTATACCACTGTCACTGCAGGCAGGATGTACAGAGGTTTAAACACACACAGTAGTGCTCTTCAGAGACAGGGGTTCTTAGTTTGCATTAAAGAGCTTTAGAAACAGTGCAACACTTTCAGAAAGTAAGATTTATTACTAAAAGGTCAAAAGGGTGCAATAAAAATATTTACAGAAAAAGATGTAGCCAACATATATATATATATATATATATATATATATATATATATATATAAATATACAGAGAGCAATAACACAGCAAATAGATAACAGAAAGGAATTTAGATAAAGTACTTGCCAAAAGCCTTGGTTTAAGCAGCTTTCAAGTTTCCTGAGCCAAAAGGGTGCTTTATCTCCCAAAGTTGGTTCTGATGTTACAAGGGAGAATCTTCAACTTAGCTCAACTCAGCTCAGCTCTGTCTCAAGCATAACAACCTTTTTCTAGGAACTCAGCAGGTTGTCTCCCTGAAGCAGAGAACCAATCACCTCATTTGGGGAGGGAGGTGTAGGCGAAGACCCCAGCTAGGACCAAAATCCCTCACAAGTTGATATCATGACCCATAACTTACCCTCGGTGCGTTTAGCAGCCTTGCCACTAGCAGATTATTATGCAGGCCTTTAAGCCTCTTTGAACTCAGCATCTAGGGACCACGTGTCACTCAACAGAGAGGGAGGGGGTGAGGGAAGCTGATTTGAGAGTAGAAAATGATCGAAGATGGAGGCCTTTGCCAAAATGAAGGTTTGCATTCATCTCTGTGTGCACGATTGCTACACCTCAGGTGGTTGCATGGGGGGAACTGCAATTTCCCTCCTGACGCAACCAACTCCTGCCGCTGGTTTGCCTGACCGGGGTACAGACCCATTCTGCCCAGAGGTTCACCTTGGGGTGATCTGGTACCTGTCAGGGATCCCCTCGTTCCGTGCCTCGATGGTCCCGGCGCAGGCGCACTGCTCCTCCCAGTACACGGGCACTAGTTCCGGGCCGGCCGCGGCGTTCGAGTTCGCGCATGCGCAGTAGAAGCCGCGGCCGCCCGCTGGGCACCAATGGCAGCGCAGGGCGGGATATTTAAATGTCCCTGAGCTGTCATTTCGTTGCCTTCTGGTCTTACCTGCTTCCTGCGTTCCTGTACCTGTGCCTAGTAAGTTATTGACCCGGATTGCTATTGACCTTGCTGATTTCTCCTGCCCAGACCCTTGCTTGCCTGACCTCTCTCCCTGGATGCCCCTCATTAGATCTGACCTCCTGTTGCTGACCTGGCGTGTGACCCGACGATTCTCTGCCTGCTCCCTTGTACCTTACCGTCCTCTACATTACCGACTCGGCCTGTCTGACTACGCACTTGCTCAGCCATCCATCCATCCATCCCATCGGGGTCACCCGACCTCCTCACATTTGGCTCTCCCTGGTTGGAACCCCTGGCGGACACCCCTACCACTGACAGGTGTGCTCAGTAGAGGCGACCTGGTCTCGGGGTACTACAAGTCCATCCCCACCATCAGGGGCCCTGGTGAACAAGTACCCTGGGGCTTAGATTCCGCGCTCTGGGCACGCCTGACCAGTGGAGTGCTAGTGGTGCCGCTCGGCGGTCCCTCACAGTACCAGAAGGCCATGACTGAGCCTCGAGGAGGACTCTCCCCGTTGGACGAGGTTTGCAGGCACCTGGCTACCCTGACGCAAGCTGTAAACACATTACAGGACAGATGTCTGCAGATCGAGAATCGGTTTCAGGCCTGCACCATATCTGTTCCTGTTTCACAGGCCCCGGCTCCTGCACCACCAATCGCAGCAGCCCACGAGCCGGCTCCTGGGCCTCCCACATCACTCCCTATGGCGGAACCCCGAGTACCCTTACCCGAGCGCTTCCATGGGGATCGCACACGCTTTCGGTCATTTCGTGACTCTTGTCTGCTCTTTTTTGAACTACAGCCACGGACCTTTTTGACAGAGTCAGTGAAAGTGGGGTTTGTTGTCTCCCTGTTGCAGGGTGAACCCCAAGACTGGGCCCACCGACTAAGGGGAAACAATGACCCTCACCTGGTTTCGGTTGACAGCTTCTTTAACGCCATGGCCATCTTATATGATGACCCACAACGGGCGGCCTCGGCCGAGGCCACATTATACGCACTCCGACAAGGTCGGCGGGCGGCTGAGGAATACGCCTCTGACTTTAGGCGCTGGATGGGTGACACTCGTTGGAACGAGTTCGCCCTTTTACACCAGTTTCGTATGGGCCTATCTGAGGCTCTGAAAGACGAGCTCGCCCGGGTAGAGGTGCCCGAGATATTAGAGGACTTGATTGCACTCACTATTAAAATTGACCGTAGACTACGGGAGCGCAGATTGGAGAGGTCTGGTCAGGGTCGCGGAAATCCCTGGGGGTCATTTCAGGGATCCGGTCAACATACTAGGCCAAGCATCCAGAACCTGCCGCCAGAAGATGCTCCCGAACCCATGCAGCTAGGCCTGGCTCGGCCTAAACTATCGCCTGAGGAACGCCAGCGCAGACGCTCCCAGAATCTGTGCCTGTACTGCGGCGAAGCTGGTCACATGGTGCGTTCCTGCCCGCAGAAACTGAGTAAGTTCACTTCATCTTCTTTATCTGTTGGCGATATGGCTCCGTCCCAGTACTTAGTTGTTCCCCTCTCCTTTCAGCTTTCCGAAAGGACCGTGGAGGTGACGGCCATAGTTGATTCGGGGGCATGCAGCTGTTTTGTGGATATCAATTTTGCTCACCAGCAGGGTATTCCCCTCCGCCCAAAGGAGAAGGGGTTTCATATCTTTCTGGCTGATGGTTCCCGGATAAAGTCAGGAGTAGTCAACCAGGAGACCCCTTCCATGATGACTTCCATTGCCGGTCAGCACCGGGAACTCCTCCGCCTGGATGCTATTGCATCACCCCTTTTCCCAGTCATTCTGGGGCTCCCTTGGTTGCGGGCCCATAACCCCCAAATTGACTGGGAAACTGGGGTTGTCTCGTTCCCTTCCCCATATTGTCGGGAACTGTGTCGAACTTCGGGCCCGGAGGTCCCCCAGGTTCTTCTGTGCTCTGAAGGGGATGACAGCCTGAAACAAGTGATTCCTGCAGCCTATCACAAGTTTCTTGATGTGTTCAGTGAACGGGGAGCAGATGCTCTACCCCCCCACCGCCCATATGACTGCCCGATTGATCTGTTGCCCGGTTCTGAAATCCCGTTCGGGCGAATTTTTCCCCTTTCTGAGCTAGAATTAGGGGCCCTGAAGGACTATATTGAGGATAGCCTCCGAAAGGGATTCATCCGTCCCTCCACTTCCCCAGCAGGTGCAGGGATCTTCTTTGTAGAAAAGAAGGACAAGACTTTGAGGCCATGCATTGACTATCGGGAGCTGAATAGGGTCACCATTAAAAATCGTTACCCATTACCGCTGGTACCTGAATTATTCCAGAGCTTAAAAGCTGCAGTAGTATTTACCAAGTTGGACTTAAGGGGAGCCTACAATTTGGTTCGCATAAGGGAGGGGGATGAGTGGAAGACGGCCTTCCGCACCCGTTTCGGCCATTTTGAATACCTGGTCATGCCTTTCGGGTTATGCAATGCGCCAGCCACCTTCCAGCACTTTGTAAACGACATCTTTAGGGACTTCCTGGACATCTTTGTCATCGTCTACTTAGACGACATTTTGATTTTCTCATCCTCCCTGGGGGAGCACAGGGTACATGTAACGAAGGTGTTGGGGCGGTTGCGGCAGCACGGGTTGTACGCTAAAGCAGAGAAATGCTGCTTTGAACAGGCTAGCGTTACATTCCTGGGTCTGATTATCTCCGCCACGGGGGTCGCAATGGACCCTCAGAAGGTCTCAGCGATCCTAGATTGGCCTGAACCCACGGACAGGAAAAGTGTCCAACGTTTTATTGGGTTCGCAAATTTCTACCGGAAGTTTATCAAGAACTTCTCGGGTCTGGTCTCCCCCATCACTCAATTAACTAAACTTGGGACGCGATTCAGATGGACGCCCGAGGCACAGGAAGCATTTGAAGCACTAAAAAGGTTATTTACCTCAGCACCCATTCTGGGTCATCCCGACGCCTCCCTGCCCTACATCTTAGAAGTAGATGCATCTGAAAACGCGGTTGGCTCCATCCTTTCCCAGCGGAAGGGCGCCAAGGAATTACTTCACCCAGTAGCATTCTTTTCACGGAAACTTACCCCGGCGGAGAGGAACTACGACATTGGGGATCGCGAGCTACTGGCTATCAAAGCCGCTTTAGAGGAATGGAGGTACCTGCTGGAAGGTGCCTCCCATCCCATCCTGATTTTCACGGACCACAAGAACCTGGAATATCTGAGGACGGCCAAACGCCTACGCCCACGACAAGCAAGATGGGCATTGTTTTTCTCGAGGTTCCAGTTCCACATCACATACAGGCCCGGCTCGAAAAACACAAAGCCTGACGCATTGTCGCGCATGTATGAGGACACCAAGGAGATCCCAGTGCCCGACACTATTCTTCCTGCAGGAAATTTCTTGGCCCTTCAGACAAACCTTCGCTCCGAGATCCTGAGGGCGTCCACAGCGATGTCTACCTCCGATGGGGCCCCCCTCCAGAACAAGGAGGGACTCCTATGGAGGGAGGACCGGATTGTGGTGCCAGAGGATGCCCGAACCTTAGTCTTGGGACATTGCCATGACCACCCACTGGCAGGACATTTTGGACCGGTCAAGACCCTGGAGCTCCTCCGACGTTCCTTCTGGTGGCCGGACATGGCCAAGGATTGTAAGAACTACGTGAGCTCCTGTGCCATCTGCCAGCGGAACAAGCCTTCAAGGAATAAGGCATGGGGCCTGCTACGTCCATTGCCCATCCCTGAACGGCCCTGGCAGAAAATTTCCATGGACTTCATAGTCGAGCTCCCACCTTCACTGGACCACACAGCAATTCTCGTGGTCGTGGACCGCTTATCCAAGATGGCCCATTTCATCCCTTTACGGAAGACTCCATCTGCAGCCGAGACGGCGCAAGTCTTTATTCGAGAGATCGTTAGGCTGCATGGGGTTCCCGAAGACATCGTCTCGGACCGAGGGGTGCAGTTTACCTCGCGGTTTTGGAGGGCGTTGTGCAAAGCCCTGGATATCAAGCTGTCTCTTTCCTCGGCATTTCACCCTCAGACCAATGGCCAGACCGAAAGGACTAATCAGACCCTGGAGCAATACCTGCGATGCTACACATCATTCTCTCAGGACGACTGGGTGCCACTCCTCCCTTTGGCAGAATTCGCGTACAACAACGCTTGCCATTCAGCAACTGGGCAGTCCCCGTTCTTCGCCAACTATGGGTTTCATCCTGTCTTCCTCCCGGACTTGGTTCCGGAATGCCCGATTCCAGCGACACAGGATGCACTGACCTTCTTCACCTCCAACAATAAGAAACTACAGGAAGCCATCCGTCAAGCCCAAGAAGACTACAAGAGGGCTTTTAATAGAAAGCGAAGAGGGGACCTGGTGTTGCAGCCCGGAGAGAAGGTTTGGCTGGCTACGTCAAACTTGAGGATGCTCTGCCCGTCAAAAAAGTTGGGACCTAAATTCATAGGCCCCTTTTGCATCAAACGGATGGTCAATGAGGTGGCCTATGAACTTGTTCTCCCTGACACACTCAAGATCCACCCTGTCTTCCACGTGTCCCTGTTGAAACCGGTAGTCCCTGATGCCTTCCCGGAACGGGAATCCAGGCCCCCGGAGGCCGTAACGGTTGAAGAGGAAGAAGAATTCGAGGTGGAGGCAATCTTGAAGTGCCGTCGTAGGGGGGGCCAGACCCAATTTCTCATCAAGTGGAAGGGCTACGGCCCTGAGGACAATTCGTGGGAACCAGCCCATAATGTCCATGCACCTAGGCTTGTGTGGAGGTTTCTTTGTGATCACCCGTGGTGGAGAGATCGGGTGGGCATCCGGAGGTTGCCCGTAGGGGGGGGGCAATGTCAGGGATCCCCTCGTTCCGTGCCTCGATGGTCCCGGCGCAGGCGCACTGCTCCTCCCAGTACACGGGCACTAGTTCCGGGCCGGCCGCGGCGTTCGAGTTCGCGCATGCGCAGTAGAAGCCGCGGCCGCCCGCTGGGCACCAATGGCAGCGCAGGGCGGGATATTTAAATGTCCCTGAGCTGTCATTTCGTTGCCTTCTGGTCTTACCTGCTTCCTGCGTTCCTGTACCTGTGCCTAGTAAGTTATTGACCCGGATTGCTATTGACCTTGCTGATTTCTCCTGCCCAGACCCTTGCTTGCCTGACCTCTCTCCCTGGATGCCCCTCATTAGATCTGACCTCCTGTTGCTGACCTGGCGTGTGACCCGACGATTCTCTGCCTGCTCCCTTGTACCTTACCGTCCTCTACATTACCGACTCGGCCTGTCTGACTACGCACTTGCTCAGCCATCCATCCATCCATCCCATCGGGGTCACCCGACCTCCTCACATTTGGCTCTCCCTGGTTGGAACCCCTGGCGGACACCCCTACCACTGACAGGTGTGCTCAGTAGAGGCGACCTGGTCTCGGGGTACTACAAGTCCATCCCCACCATCAGGGGCCCTGGTGAACAAGTACCCTGGGGCTTAGATTCCGCGCTCTGGGCACGCCTGACCAGTGGAGTGCTAGTGGTGCCGCTCGGCGGTCCCTCACAGTACCACTGCACTGCGGGAGAACCAGGTTCCTTCTAAGAAGGGTGCTGTTCTCCCCAGCAACACTGTTGTGTCAACCAAGTGAGTTGTCAGGGGCGAGCACCAGTCGGCTGTGAGTATCTGGATATTGTGGCAACTGCCGTGGTGCCCACCTGTTCACAAAACACTTCTGTTCAGGGGTGTCATATGCTAACATATTGAGATGTAGCTTCTTGTCGAGGTAGAGAATGAGATTTCCCTCTCCCATCTTCTTCCTCAGACCCAGGACTACATCTGACCCGAAGGTAGAGGCGCCTGTGTGTACTGGAACTGGCCAGGTGAATACTGGAACTCGCCTCCCAGATGTGTCCACAGGTACCTTCGTCCAAGATGAACAGTCCTCTTTACCTGCTAGCATCCAGGACACCATCTCCATCAGTTTCCTGTCTGCTAGGTCAGTCACAGGTTCAGCTGAGCCATGATAGTTGCACCCAGGCATCTTACCATAGCCAGCTGTACCCAAGACTGACAAAACCTGCTTTTCGGCCTGGGGAGTAGGTCAGGCCATACCTGCCTCAGTCTCCCCATTCCCAGACCTCTGGGGGTCTCTTCCTACCAGTGGTTCCCAAGGCTGAACCACTGACATGTCCCTCTGACAGTTACCATCCTCAACTGTCAGACTAGGCATGGGCAGTTTGTTCCTGACTAGTGACAGGGGCCCAAGTTACTCTTCCCAGACTGGGCCGAACACTGCAAGGTCCCTAAAGTGGGCAAATGCACACAGTTCCACTCCCCATTGTAGGTCATTCCTGACCCCTGGGGAGGTGGTTGCTGCTTTCTCAACCCCAACTAGCTTTCCCTTGGATTCAGACAAGCCACCTGGGGTGGTGAAGGCTGACTCGTCCTGAGCCTCCTGGGTTAGAGATGGTGGCCCATACCCTCTTCTCAGGTCCATGATGGTTAGACAGCGGGCACCTGCCGGATGCTTCATTACCTCATGGCTCCTGAGCATGGGGCAGCCACAACCACAGGGCTGGCGCTCAATCCAAAGTCCTCACAAAGCCTGGTCATCTGATCCTGTTTGGGGACCGAGAATACCGGTGATGCCCAGACTCTGTGGGACCGCTGGATTCCTGACTGCGATATTCCCTCTGTCTCTTTGGCCCATTCAGTCTGCACCTCCTGTGAGGTGAGGTGGGCCGAAGGCATGAGGGAAGGATACACCCTGCTGTTCAACTCATGAACAGCACAGTGAGCTCTCCCTGGGTTTTCCCTGAACCCAGACACCATCTATCATAGGCCTTGCCAGCAACTTCTGTACCTGAATGGAAAGGAGAAGTGATTGGAGCTGAAGGCAGCAGCCCCCTCTCTGAGAGCCGGCTATCAACTCCAATGAGGCCCCTCACACTTCCAATCCAGGTGTGCTGTTACTGTCTCTGACATACAGTATGTTTGTCTGCCTGGTGTTTGGGGAGGGAATCTAAGCCAGAAATAGTTGGAGGGGATGTCTTCACTGGCTTCAGATGTTGCCCATACACTTTGACAGGCCAGATCAGGTGACACTCTTTCAGTCCCCAAGCCCCCTGCTGGTAGACCATTCATTTCACTATCCCTGTCAAGCCATTGTTTATCTTTCTCAGCAGGGAAGCTCACAGCTAGCTTGCTGCTAAAGTCCACGTTTTGATCACTCTTCAGTGCTGCCGTGGCCGTGGGGCTACAAGTTCCAGACGGCTGTACAGTACCATGCAAAGACAACGGCTGGGCGATTATCAAGGTAGAATCCTCTGTACCTGGGCAAGGAAAAGGCCTATCCAGGCCATCCCTTTGCTCAGCACCCAGAGATTGTACCTCTGCCCACTTCACAGCACTGTGGGTGACCCCCAACAATGAAAATGCATCATTATTATCATCATGACCATCATCATCATCATCATTAGCATTATCAACACTATCATCAACATTATCAATGTCAGCATCATCGTTATCATCATCATTATCAACAATTACGTTTGTAATATCAATGACACATGAGTTCATTACCTCCCCATGCAAGGGGATTCCTTCTCCTTCTCCAGCTAATGGAGAATCCCGTAGCTCCACTCTATTCCCAGCCCCCTCCCTCTGTCCATCCACAGGTTGCCCAGACATTACCCCAACATCTGCACACAGTACCTTGGCATGTCCAGAGTGTTCCAGGGGGGCCTTCAGGGTATTCTCGGCAGGGGCATAATAGGACACAAGAGTACCCAAATCGGCACCCAGTAAAACAGGTGTGGGAATTTCATCCGAGACCGTCACCTCCCTCATCCCCCTTCCCACACCCCAATCAATGAATACCTTTGCACAGGGTATGCATGAACGGGTTCCCCCAACTCCAGTGAGGGTAAGGAACTTTCCTGGGATGAGGTTCCTTTGCTCAATCACCTCTGGCCGGATCAAGCTGACTTCTGCCCCGGTGTCACGGAAACCAGTTACAGACCGGTTGCCCACAGTGACTGACTGCAAGTTGGTGGGGGTTACCCGCATCTTCCTGCAGACAAACAGCACTGAAAAAGAGTTGTTGGCCGGCTGGCCAGGTGATGTCATCTGCTTCTGCTCAGGACACTGCGTCCTGAGATGTCCGGATTTCCCACAGGTGTAACATCTGCGGTTGTCAGGCAGGGATAGCTTGCCCCAAGTACTGCAGGTGTTGGGTGAGGGGGAGCTTGACTCACCAGCATAGGAGGGGTTGCTATGGGTGATTTCCCTCCTTTGCAGCCATTCGGAGGAGCCTTGCGATGGTCAGACACCCACGTGTGAACGTAAGTATCTGCCAAATCGGCTGCAGCTTTAGTAGATGCTGGCTCTCTCTCCAAGACAAACTGTCTGACGTCTGCTGGGCAGATATGCAGGAGCTGATCTTGTATCATGAGATCCTCCAGAGACTTGTAGGAGTCAGCTTTCAGTCCTTTAGTCCACTGCCGGAATGTGGTGCGTAAGCGACTCGCCAAATCCGTGTAAGAGTCCCCAGGTCCCTTTTGCAAAGACCTAAACTGCTTGCGGTACACTTCCAGGGTCATTTGGTACTTCCGGACGATAGCTCCTTTTAGAGCTTCATAATCGCCGTCCTGCCCCTCTGGCAATTCAACAAACGCATCCAGGACCTTGCCTCGTAGCCCTGGTGACAGGTACTGAGCCCATTGTGCTTGGGGCAGATGGTACTGACAAGTTTTTTCAAATGACAGTAAATACACGTCAATGTCACTATCTTTTTCCAGCACTGAAAACTTGGCTGATGTGCCCACGGCCAGAGGGGCGTCCCTGTACTCCAAGGACCCGAAGTTCTGAACCTGTCGCTGCGGCTGGAGCCTCGCCATCTCCAGATCGTGCCGACGATCAGCTTCCCTCTGCGCTGCCTCTCTTGCAGCCGCTGCCTGGCATTCCTCTCTCTCAGCCTGGCATTCCTCTCTGTCAGCCTGGTGTTCAAGGAACTGCAAGTATGCCCTAGGATCTGTCTCCATGATGCTTTTCAGGTCTTCCTGCATCTGAGGAAAGTCTCTGCTGGTTACAGGCATTCCGGTGCTGGCCTGCTCAGGCTGTGGTGTGAAGATAACATGCTGTGGTACTCCAGTGTCAGTCTCTGTATGCCCATCCTGCGAGGCAGTCTCTGAGCCACTGGGATTGGAGGTAGCAGGAACCCCTTCATGGTCAAGTTCCCCTGAGTTCTGGTCTGCTCGGCTATCATGCTCCTGTAGGTCGCCAATCAAATCTTCACAGGTTTTGCGACTGACGTCAATTCCTCGTGAGGTACAATCCGTACTCAAATCACTTTTGCTCATTTTCCTGTATTCTGCGTCACCAGGCATAATTGCAAGCAAAGGTAAAATAGAAAACAGAAAAAGGAAGGAGCTGTTGCTATATGTCTCTCTACAGTGTATATATATATATATATATATATATATATATATATATAAAAAATATGCACTGCTTGTTTCTAAGGAGTGTTTCCACAAAGGTTACAATCCTTCAGTGAAGAGCTAATTCTTAACAATGCACTGAAGCTCTAACTCAAACTATCCCACGTACGCTACCAGCCAATATGTGACGATCGTGGCATCAGACTTCTCACCAAACTCATGACCGAAGGACTAGCCAATCTAAAACTGCGCTTTCACGTGCGTAACAATGCCACGCCCAGCTGCACCCTGCACAAAGATTTTCCAGCTAATGGATCACAATCTGTGTGCGGGCAGCCTGGGAGCTATTGCTACTGGGTCAGGTTAATTACGCAATTAACCCTTCACACTGCCACCACCTCTTTTTGTACAGAGAAATAGGAAACTCGGCAATATCAGCAATAACACTATGATGTTGAATGATCGTCTGTATACCACTGTCACCACAGGCCGGATATACAAAGGTTTAAACACACACAGTAGCGCTCTTCAGAGACAGGGGTTCTTAGTTTGCATTAAAGAGCTTTAGAAACAGTTCAACACTTTCAGAAAGTAAGATTTATTACTAAAAGGTCAAAAGGGTGCAATAAAAATATTTACAGAAAAGGATGTAGCCAATATATATATATATATATATATATATATATATATATATAAATAAAAATATACAGAGAGCAATAACACAGCAAAGAGATAACAGAAAGGAATTTAGATAAAGTACTTGCCAAAAGCCTTGGTTTTAGCAGCTTTCAAGTTTCCTGAGCCAAAAGGGTGCTTTATCTCTCAAAGTTGGTTCCAATGTTACAAGGGAGAATCTTCAACTTAGCTCAACTCAGCTCTGCTTCAAGCATAACAGCCTTTTTCTAGGAACTCAGCAGGGTATCTCCCTGAAGCAGAGAACCAATCGCCTCATTTGGGGAGGGAGGTGTAGGTGGAGACCCCAGCTAGAACCAAAATACCTCACAAGTTGATATCATGACCCATAACTTACCCTGGGTGCATTTAGCAGCCTTGCCACTAGTAGATTAATATGCAGACGCATCTGCTGAACGTCTAGGTATGAAATATGACATACCTGCTGGGACGGTTAAGGAGATATCATTTTCTGCTCTCCTGTATATGTCAGCTAGGGGATGTAATCTATCAGACGATTTGTATTAAAGTGAGCCATCTGAATATGTGCTCCCTGTTTGTGTAATTATTTCCTATTTGGAGATATAAAATTATATGGAAAACTGGGTTTTTAAATGTAAGTCTGTTTCACAGCTAGCTGGAATGTCTTTCAACTCATTGAAGGACTGGGTTTATGGCTTTACGATCATTTTCCAGCAAGAGTCTCGCAGACATATGGATGCCAGGCTAATTGGGGTTTATAGCCATGAGCTCCCCCGCTGGGCCTTCATGCCTTTTTGAACTCAGCATCTAGGGACCATGTGTCACTCAACAGAGAGGGAGGGGGGATGAGGGACGCTGATTTGGGAGTAGAAAATGATCGAAGATGGAGGCCTTTGTCAAAATGGAGGTTTGCATCCATCTCTGTGTGCACGATTGCTACAGCTCCCATTAGCCTGTTATTACTGTTTACAGGATTCAACAACAGTTTGCTGTGATCCCAGCTGCAAAAGTCTATTGATTCTTGCTGATGGAATCCGCTAATTGTGCATGTGAATATAGTGTGATTCTCAGCTATGACTCCTGAGACGATAAGGAGAAATAAATGAGATCCAGGTTTAAGGGTAAGGTCTTACAGGTGAGGTCTTGAGGTTGTAATACAGAAAAACTGGTGCTGAAACATAGATGTGCGCTACCTATGGCATTAGGGTGTGCATATCAAAGCTCAAACACACATGCAGGTGTGTGTATTTATATCTGCCGGCACATTGTCTCCCACCCTGCAGATTCAGAATTAAAGAGAATTGCTTCCACACTTCTCTTATAAAAGGAACCGCTCAGTGGGAAATCTTTCCCATCTCCCCACTGGCACACCGAATGGGGAGATTAGATTGTGCCCAGACACAGCTGGCACACCCTGTGCGCACACCAATGTGCTGAGAGGTGAAGGGCTCAGTCACACAGGATACCATATAGAAGGTTAGCATTTTTACAGATCTACCTTACAGGAACACAATGCCCAAGCCAGAGATGAACCCAAACAATAAGGAAAATAACTATCTAGAGTGGTCTAAGATACCCATGTGCCCATACATAGGTGAAGGTTCAATAGCACAGCCATATACTTGGAAACATGAACAAAGGTAATAGAAATCCTTACAACAAGGGGGAGGAGCCTGAACATGGTGCCAGGAGGGTGCTCAATGTGATAGCTCCCGAACAGCAGAGCTCCTGTGACCTGCCGTATCTATGCCCAGGAGGGTATGGGAGACCTAGGCCTCTGATGTGATCCAGCCTTGGGGTGTGCAGCTGGGGTGCGGCACCCCCTGCTCTATCAATCTGTGTTGGTAGAGGAGGTGGTGTAGTACGAGGTGCTGGCAGAGAGGAGGTGGACTCTCAGGAGTGGAGCAGCTGATGCTGGCTAACCACACGTGACTTCCTCAGAGGAGCACTGGGAAACACAAACTCTGGTCGAGTGCTGAGAAGCTCAAGCACCGGCCAGGTAGGATCGGAGGAGAGGCAAACCAGCCCATCCAATTCCAGATTGCCCAGGATCCTGTGACCGCCATGAAGGGTGATTCCCCTAATAATGACCGCCATAGACGGAGCCTGATCACTCAGGAGTGGCCTGAAAAGCCCTGAGTGAGGAGAAAGGAGATTAGTAGCCGTATCCAGAACAGCAGCAGTGTAACCAGAGGAAGGTGAAGGTGTGGAGACATACGAGGGGCTACATTCGACTCACATGTTTAAAAGGACTAGTGTTGTTGGGATCACCCAGTGGGTTCAAAAAGTGATGATATAAGAGAGTGGAAGGACCCTCAGGGGGGAAACTGGCGGTGGGGTATACAGGGAAAACTAAGGGACACTATTCCTGATGGGCCACAACCCCAACTTTTTCTGAAAAAATAACCTCCCTTCCTTGAATTTATAAAAAATTAGAAAAAATATATTACTATCATGAACAGTAAAGCTGTGAAAGGGGGAAGATCTAGACCGTCTCCATCAAGTACAATTAAAAAATCTATGCCATCACAAGAGAAAAGTCCAGAGGGTCAAACCCCAGAGAGGCAACAGAGAGCAAGTGGAAGACAGGAGATGGAAAACATCAGCAGGGATTGCTTCAGATTGTCTTTGGGAGCACCTAATATGTACCAAAGTGGAGAAACTGAAGACATAGAAGAGGAGTTGACCACAGAAAATGTTGAAGAAAAAGAAAAATTCTCACAAATGCCTACTAAATCTGAAATAGCAGATATGTTTATGAGCCTGGAAAGATCTATAAAACAAGAGATGGTGGTAATACATAAAGACCTGGGGCAAGTCTTTTCACGGGTAGAAGAACCGTAGGGAAAATTGGATAAACATACTCATATAATAATACATTTAGAAAAACAGATGGAGGAGATGCAAAAGGAGCAAAGAAGTCTGCTATACAAATTGGAAGAGCAGAAAAACAGAGATTGAAGGAGTAATTGGAGGATTAGTGGTTTTCCCGAGACTTCTCAAGGAGAAGATTTGATGGAGAAAACAAGAAAAATGTTCAATACAATAATGGGCAGACCAGCAACAGAGCACTTGAAGATCGAAAGAGTGCATAGAATAAAAAGATCCCTAAGAAATGCAAGTGAACATCCCAGAGATGTGATCGTGCAATTTCATCATCAAAGATAAAGTAGATCTATGGAAGAAGATAAGTGGGACACCAGTAATAAAAGATGCAAGTTTACAGATCTATGCTGATATAGCATCAGAAACTTTGACCAGAAGGAGAATGTTAAAACCATTACTGGAAAAGATGAGAAAACAAAAATGTACGTTACAGCTGGGGATTCCCAGCATGGCTAATTGGATGGAGAAACAGTCTCTCTGCAAGATTGAGGTTCCTAGAAGATCTAAAAGATTTTTGTGAGAGACTAGAAATACAGAAAATTGACATCCCAAGGTGGGAAGTGGAGGGAAAAGGGAATAGGGGAATAGAAAATGAGAGTTGGCAGTCAGTCCCCAAAAGGAGAGCACATCAGAGATAAAACGGGAGGGGGAGAGAAGGAGAGGAGAAATAGGGAGGTTGCGAGAGGACCTCCCCGATGTTTTTTTTTCTTTTTTTTTTTCTCCTTTGTTTCTTCTCTTTTTCCTTAGTAGAAAGAGAATTTTAGATGAGAGGCAGGAACCTGGACTCCATACATGCATCCAGATACGCGGCCCAGGGACTGGGAGCGCAGTCAGGGAGGGCGTATGTGGTCAGAGCTCCACCCTAGTCTGGAATCGATGGTGGGACTAGGACCACAAATGATTCAAAGGCAAGATATCAGCCTAGGGGTTATGGGGAGGGGGTGGAGGGGTCTTTCGGGGGGGGGAGAGTAGGAGAACAAGGTGGGGACGCTCTCATGCTCCTTTGGATGGACAAACATACTCTTGTTGGGACCTATAATGTAAAGGGTTTGAATACTCTGGGAAAAAGGCATAAGATTCTCAGAGAATTACAGCAGAGATCTATAGCAGTAGTGTTTCTACAAAAGACCCATCTATTACAGGAAACAAATGTTAAGTTATATTCTAAATACTATCCAACCTGGTTTTATGCAGATTCTCCAGCTAAGCGTGCTAAAGGGGTAGCAATCGGTATAGCTAAAAATCTAAGATTTAAGTTGGAGAATAAATTAGTAGATCCAGAAGGTCGATTTTTGTTCCTGAGGGGAAGGCTATGGGAAATAGAATGTACATTGGTAAGTATATATTACCCAATAGAAATCCAATGGCCTATCTGAAGAATATACTAAGAAGGCTCTTGGATTTTAAGAAGGGTAAATTAGTTGTGGCAGGAGATTTTACTTGTTGCATGGACCCTCAGATAGATACGACGTCACATGTGCAGAGAGATAGAGGTAGAGACTTGAAATCTATGCAAAGTATGCTACATCAGTGTCAGCTGGTAGATGTATGGAGAATTAAAAATCCTAGGGAAAGGGATTATATGTTCTACTCTCTTGCACATGCGATGAATTCCAGATTAGACTATATACTGATAAAACATAGACTTTTCAAGTCACTGGTTAAAGTAAATATAGAAGTCAAAACAATATTGGACCATGCACCTGTCACAATAAAGTTACTATGGGGAAGAGAGCAAGATATGTTAAATATGTGGAAACTAAATGAGTCACTCCTCCAGGATCATTAGACAGAACTGAGAGTAAAAAAATAAATACAACAATATTTGAAATAAATGAGACTGAAGGAGTCTCAAGTGCTATGGTGTGGGAAGCACATAAGGCATATATCAGGGGAATTTTGATAGCAGTTGGAGCAGAAAAAAAGAAAGAATGGCAAAAGAAAATAAATACATTAACAAGGGAACTATATGCTCTAGAACAATTCCATAAAAAGAGAATGGTAAAAGATACACAACAGAAAATAATTAAAAAAAGAGAAGAATTAAGTAACCTAATGGAGCAAGAATCAAGGAGAATATTTAACATGATGGCAAGAGAAAGATATCAGTGGGGGAATAGACCTGGTAAATATCTAATGAGAGCACTGAGAAATAAGAAATCAAGGAATTATATACAGAAAATTAAAGATGATAATGGTGAAATGGTGACTCAACCACTGATATCGAGAGTGTATTTAAAAAATAATTTAGTAAGTTATATGAAGTGAACCCAAAAAAGTTAAAAAGAGGAAAAGAAGAAAGAATTAGAAAAAGACAGAAGTATTTAAAAGAGGCGGGACTACTGAGAGTGGGAATGGAATGCTTAGCTCTTCTAAAAAAAGCAATAACACAGGATGCACTGAAGGGAACAGCTGTGGGGAGGAGTCCTGGGCCAGATGGGTATACTGTGAGATATTATAAAAAATTTAAAGAGCAATTAGTCCCTAAACTGTGTACATACTGTACAGTATATGAACGCATTAGGAAAGGGAATGGAAAAGAGGGAGGAATCATTGCAGGCATACATTACAATTATACAGAAAGAGGGGAAAGATGGGATCCAATGTGTTAGTTACAGGCCTATCTCACTGCTGAATACGGATATGAAATTATATGCAAATGTTCTGGCTACTATGATGAAAATCTTAATGCATGAGTGGATTCACTTATATCAAGTAGGATTTGTTCCTGGGAGGGAGGGAGGGAGGGAAGAGATAATGGGCTAAGATCACTATTCCTCATAGAAAAAAGTAAGAGAGGAATACTCCCCGTCTTGTTTTTATCAGTAGACGCTGAAAAGGCTTTTGATGGGGTAGCTTAGGACTTTAAAATGGATACATTGGAGGTACTGGGAATTGGTCCCAAAATGAAAGAGTAAATTAGAAAGCTTTATAGTCAACCATCAGATGCAGTAAAGGTCAATGGCTCGCTATCAGGGTTTTTAAAAATGTATAATGGGACAAGACAGGGGTGTCCATTTTCATCCCTGTTGTTTGTCATATCTTTAGAGCCTCTTTTGGCAACAGTACAACACAGTTTAGATGTAAAAGGGATACAGATAGGAGAGATAGAACATAAGGTAGCAGCATATGCTGATGCTATGCTGTTTTATATTGTAAACCCTAGGCTGACACTACCCAACCTAATTAGAATAATGAAATATTATGGAGATTTATCAAATTTAAGAATGAAACCGTCTAAATCAGAGATTCTTAATGTCAATGTTCCGATAATTGAAAAAAGGCTCCGCAGAGAGAATTCCCCTTTGTACAGAAACAAAGAGAACTAAAATATCTAGGAATAAAATTAACCTCGTCTCCCAAGAATTTATATAAAATAAACTACATCCTATTGATAAATGATATAAAGGATGAATTGAGAAGAATTTCAGTTGGACCAGGTTCTTCGATAGGACTGATAAACCTAGTAAAAATGATAATTGTCCTGGAGATCCTATATAAATTTAATATGCTACCCATACAGCTTCCAGGGATTTATTTTAAAGTAATTAAGAAAATGATACTGAGGTACATCTGGGGAAATAAAAAAAATGAGAATAAGTTATGAAGTGCTGTGCAGAGATAAAGAAAATGGGGGTTTAAATGTACTGGACTTTAAGAGATATTATCATTCTGTATTGCTGTCACATATTTTTGATTGGACATATAGTGCAATAGGGAAAAGTTGGGTTAATATAGAAAATACACTAAGTGAGACACAATTAGATAGGATTGTTTGGTTGCCACATCAGTACCGTAAGTTGACTGTAAGCACAAGCACTTATACATGAAAAGTAATTAAGGTTTGGGAGGGAATTCGAAAACTAATGGGATGGGAATTCAATTCAATGTTGATACCGCTTGTGGGAACAGATTATTTCCTACCCAGGACGGAACACAGTTCTGGTAAGTGGATAAAGAAAGAGACTACTCAGTTAAAAAAAATAATGAAAAAAGAAGAAATATGTTCCTTTCAGGAGCTAAAAAATAAAAAGGAGGTGTTTTTCACATTAGATGAATGGAGATATTTTCATTTAAGACAATTTCTTGCAACACTCCCAAAGCTATTAAGGACAATAAAGAATTTAAACCCATTTGAACAACTGTTTAGCACAAGTAAGATATACGGAAACATGGTACTTTGCGAATCTTTAAAATGCTTACTGCAATAGTAGGCTCTATGTCCTTTGCCGTATATGGAAAAATGGGAAAGGGAACTTGGAATATCATTTAATGAGCAACAAGAAAATATTTACATTAGCATACGGGGCTTTAGATATGAGGTTGGTGGAAATGAACTATAAATGTCTAACTAGGTGGTATAATACGCCGAGTGTGGCACATATGCAATATGCAGAGGATTCATCTATGTGTTGGAAGGGATGTGGGCTTGAGGGTACAATGGCACACATCTGGTGGGAATGTCCTAAAATACAGGTATACTGGGAAGACATAATTCACTTAGCACAGGAGATTGTGGGGATTAGTATCTCGAAAGACCCGGGCATATGCTTATTCCATGCAACTGAGATTTCTGCAGAAAAATATAAGAACTTGATGATATTCTATTTAATAAATGCAGCAAAGGGAATGATACCCAAATGTTGGCAGGAACAAGAGGCACTGAAAATAAAAGAATGGATAAAGAGGGTAAATTATATCTATAGGATGGAGGAACGTTACCATATTGAAGAAGACAAAATGGAGAGATTTAAAAAAGATGGGAAAAATGGGATAAGCTTAAAAGATCAAATAAACATGTTGAATTGGTAGGATTAGGGAACGATGACAGGAGAGGACAGGTATAAAAAAGAGGAAGAATGGGAGATAGGATGATAGAAAAGAAGAGAAGGATGTTCCGAGAAGAATAAAGGGAGAGAAGGAACTGGGAGATAAAAGGGAAAAGAAATGGGTAGAGGTTGTTGGGGGAGATTGGGAATGGGCGGGGGGATTTTGGGTGAAATGAGAAAAGGAAAAGGTTTTTTGTTTGTAATGATGAGTATTGTGATAACTGATTTTTGTAATACTGAGATATTGAAACTAATAAACAAATAAAAAAAAAAAGAAGTCCTTACAACAAAGAAAACATATCATACATGGCCAAGGTCCAAGCCCATGAGCCCCCCCAAGTCAGTTGCTACTTCATTTCAGTTATAAATACTGTGTTTCCAAATGTAATTCTTTTTGTTAAAGTTTTAGAACATTTTGAGTTGAAGGTAAGGGTAAAAATTTCTCTAGATTATTTTTCTTCTATTACCCTTGCTAATCAGGTTGTTCTTTTAGGTGCTTATGGGTGGAAGGGTATTTATGGTTTTAGAAAACATGAAACCATCTCTTTTCTCTTTTTACCTGTCACAATGGTGGATCTTGTGCAAAACTCATTTAGACATGCTTAGTGTGACATAATGTCTAAATACGACCCTGTCCACCAGTTTTTCTCTACTTGTCTAGAAGGCAGACTGGGAAAGTTGACCTTTAAGTTCCCTTGCATGTGGGCTCTAGCTGCTGTGCGTACATTGCAGCATTTTAGTGTGCTCTGGATTTACAGGTGCAGTGTCCAACCCCATTGACTGCAGCTGAACAGGATTGAATGCTCACAAATACTCATGCGGTAATCGTGTTTAGGGTCCTATTCGCTCACGAACAAATGCCTGCAATGCAGGTTATTAAAATATATGTATTATATTTTAAATAGGTTTTATGAATAATATATAATTGGATTAGTTTATTATTCACTGCCGGTGACACTGACAGATGGAAGGAACAAATGTCCTCCCAATCATCATCAGACATAGAGGGAATACCTGTCATCCGTAAGGGCATCTTTTTACCCAACTCAGTATACAATAAATAAAAGCAAACCTTTCAGTCCTTGAGCTTTAATAATCTAATGAGAAGATGTTTAGAAATTCAGATTCCTAAGCTGGGTGTTCAATGAATGCCTAGAATGCAAATATCTATAGTTGGAGCCTTGTGTGAGAATGTGTGTTTCTTGCAATTGATCATATGAGCACAGAATACAGTTATGATAAATGTCAGAATGAACAACTATACCATATGTTTTCCTATATTTGAAAGTTTTCGGCTGTGGAAGGTTTAAAGTATCAAGTTCTGATGGGAAAACAGAGTAGGCAGTCACCACCAGCTCCCGCCTAGCTGGCCAAGGTTACCTCCCCTTTTCCTTTTCTGATAGGGCACACATACCTGTTTTGGGAGAAACTCTGCCATATTGTTACTTACATTCTCTTGGCTGAGGTCAACCCCCATGAATAATCAATGTCCACACGAATGGCTTTTTAACATTTTCTTTACTGTGAAACAACAGGTCATCATCTCCACATTCCCAATCATCAGTACATTTTACCTTTGTGTAACAAACTTGAACTCAGAAAATTCAGCCATCTTCCCCACAGTCTCTGTTGTGAGTCCCCCTAGAGTGGGAACTCATTTAAAGTCTCTCTGTGCTCCAGGCCAAAGGGCTGTCTTCTCTCCAGGCTACAGACTTACATCATGTATATCAGGGGAAGCCTTATCCCATCTCCCGTCTCAATAAGACTCCTCCCACACCAGAAAATGCACTCATCGACCACTTTATTAGGTACACCTTGCTAGTGCCAAGAAAAGATCCCCCACACCATTAAACCACCACCACAAGCCTGAACCATTGATACAATGAGGGATGGATTCATGATTTCATGTTGTTTATGCCAAATTCTGATTCTACCATCTGAATATCGCAGCAAGCAATCTGCCCATTCTCTCTGACCTCTGACATCAACTAGGCATTTTCATCCACACAACTGCCACTCACTGGATATTTTCTGCTTTTTCGGACCATTCTCTGTAAACCCTAGAGATGGTTGTGCATGAAAATCCCAGTAGATCAGCAGTTTTTCAAATACTCAGACCAGCCAGTCTGGCACCAACAACCATGCCATGTTCAAGTCACTTAAATCCGCTTTCTCCCCCATTCTGATACTTGGTTTGAACTTCAGCAAGTTGTTTCACCACGTCTAGATGCGTAAATGCTTTGAGTTGCTGCCATGTGATTGGCTGATTAGCAATTTGCGTTACCAAGAAATTGAATAGGTGTACCTAATAAAGTGGCCGGTGATTGTATAAGGGTATACAGTGTACCCAAAACTACACCCAGGGGAGGGACCTTACTAAAAAGGGTACCAACCCCTTCATACACCAGTATAAAAAGACAGCTCTTTGACCTCCAACCAGAATATCTTAGCCAATTATAACATAGGTATGTGCACTCTGGGTAGTTGCTGAGGCTCCTCCAGATAAATAGGTAGTTGGTTTATATTTGGAATACTGGTCATTTGGGCCTTAACAGTCGGAGTGTCTGAGAAGCAGCATTTTCAATTACATAAAATGTATTTCAAACCAATCCCAAGCACAAATTATTAACAAATTAAACAGCAAAGGGTACACAGAGATACAAATGGGTGAGACTTCAATTGGGCTTTAAAGGTTGCTGCTCATGTTACATATTTACTGCAGAATGTTGTATTTTAGCAGCTACATTTTACAGACACCCACATCAGATGCCATTCTCTCAGGAACTCCTATCATTGTGCTTGGCAGCCAAAGCGCTTCTGCTGGTTAACAGCATCTAAATAATTTGTAAGCATCTCATGATGCAGTTGGGTGCAGATTAGTACATGGCCAAAATTCAGACAATGCAAAAGCAACATGATAGTCTCAAATGGTTGAAAACCAAAATAAATAATCCGCTGAAAAGAATAAAAGGAATGAAAGCTAAAGTGTCATTTAATCAACTTACATTCTATACACTGTATACCCGCTCCATCATCAATTTCCTCCAGCACCAACCCTAAACAGCCTTGATCCTTATTAATTACTATCAAGTTATTCATCTATAGTCACCTGTAGAAGAGATTTATGGCATCTCAGCTGGATCCTTTTCATGGCTATAGATGTATTTAATCTTGAAACAAAGGACTCTGGAACTAGCAGCCAAGTGAGGATAGAGACATAAAAAGTACACTAGAGAATCTGGGATGCAGATCAGTCCCAAAACGCCAAAAGAAAGGAGAAGCGGATGACAATAAAATGCTAATACGTGCATAATACAGATAAAGAAAAGCAGAAACAGATTTACTGAAACATGAATTAAAGGCAACTGAGCCATTGTAGTTGTTCAAAAAAAAAAAAGAGGTGAAAGCAATTAGCATTGTATTGTTGTAAAAACTCACTAATGGCAAAAACCATCTAAAAATATAACATGGAAAGGAACATCAAACATTAAGTGAAAAGTAGACATAACCCCGGAAGTTGCACTTTGATAAAACAAAAGAAGCTGCTTCCTGCTGATTTGTTGGTAATGAAGTTTTACAGCATGTCAGTCACCAGACATCTCTAGGGCAAGCCTTCCATCCTCACAATGCAGACACTGGAAATGGAGTTTTTGCTAGAAAAACAGACCTAATGTGAAAACAGACCGAATGAAAGTGGAGAGATGGTAAAATGTCTTTTATGTAAAACCACTTGGAGCAGTATTTTATAAAAATCTGCAGTGATACAGTTGGAGTGAAAAGGCTGTTTTGCGCCTATTGTGGTTGGCGACTTTCACTACAGAGAAACATGTTAGAAACACCCACAAAGCTGATGATAAATGTATGTGCATGTAAGCAGTTAGTAAATATATGAACTGATGATTGATGTATTTACTGACGGTGGTCATACAATTTTTTTTGTTTAGCCTGCATATGGGCGGAACCCAGGCTGCTTCTCATGTGGCCATCACAAGCAGCTGGGTCACTGCTTAGAATATAGGTTCCAAGGCTCCCTGAGCCTAACCTATTAGCGCATAAATGGTGGCTTGAGGCCAAAGCTTCCTATCCTCCTAATCTCTGTCCTGTTAAACCTCTCTTCCCGGGAGTCCTCACACAGTTGGTCCAAGTGTACACTTCCACTAGACACATCTCTCACTCTAATCCCCAGGCATTGGCTGCAATAAACACTTCTCTAAACATTCACATGGCTTCAGTGCAGTAAAATAAATGTCTTTACTTAATTAGGGCAATGGTAAATACAGGATATTCCAGTTCATAGCATAAAAACAGTCCAGACAATGGAAGAGCAACATTCCAGATAATTGCATGAGATTTGCAGAATAAAGTTGACATGGAGGAGCTTGTAGCATTTGTGGTCCCCTGCATGATCATGATCATTCCTTGCAGAGATATGATCATATCTCTGCAAGGAATATTTGCTAGCACTGTCTGTCAACCCTTCCCAAAGGGAGAGAAAGGGGAAACACCAAAACTCTGCAGATCTGTAAAAGGGTATTATCCATCCCCAGCTAGAAATGACATCCTTCCCAAGCACTGTATACTGTGGGGGAGGAAACCCCTAAGCAGCCCCTTCCCCAGAGGTGTAGGGCACAGACATCTTCTGCAGGCCCCTCTTCTCTTGTAGTCCCCCAGTTGTGGTTTAAAACCCCAGGGCTTCATTCACATGGATGTACAGAGTCCTTTTGTTATGCAATAGATGCATGGACACAGCCGCTGCTCCCAATTTCATGGTGTGGATTTGGGGCCGTGCACCCACAAACACATGGCTGTTAACATGGGCGCAGCAGCTGTGTCCATGGAGCTGCTGTGTCCCAATTGAAATGAATTAGACTGCTGGCACAAGGGAAACAAGGAGCACCTATGCATCCCAGTGAAGGCAAACACGGCCCTTGCACGGGCATATGCTATAGTACGCTTGTGTGAATGAGGCCTAACAGTTAATTTTATACATTCTTTGCCCCATTGATGAGATCCCTCTTCACTTCTTAGGACGTGAGTATAAATATCTGCAAAGTAATGGAATTCCTCTCCTAGATGATTGTCACTGGAACAGGTTTTCCCATAGGAATATTTACTATCCCCACTATTCTAATGACAATTTTGGATTTCGCATCACTTCCTGTCATGGTGACAGTGGTAAACAGGACTCATAAAGATGGTGACTCTCTACAAACTGAACATTTTGATCAAGTAGTCTAGAGACTTAGACAGCTGGGACTGCTGCATCGCTTTTGACCTATAGCAACTTCTTGCTATGTGTGATATGGTACAAACAACAAAAATTTCCCAGCACACTTACCAGCTAGCCAGTAATAAAACCAAATTGACCCTGTCTAACAGTTCATGTTAAGATAGAGGTTTTAGTTGCACATATTTGCAATTACTGTATATGTGAAAGCCACAGTGCCTCGCCAAGGCTCCTCTGTATACTGTGGTCCTAACTCTATAGCTTTGAGAGTCTCCAAGTTGGAGTACACATAGCAATAGATAGTTTAAGGGTGGGTTTGCCTGGAGGTAGCCTAATCCTCCTTAAAGGCACATAGACACACTGAACACCCAGCAAAAGCACAATGGCAACTGAAGGTATCCAATGCTTCCCTGCATCAAATTCAGCCAACAAGCTGTACAGATAAATTGCAACCACCCCAATCTGTAACTGGCCTTTACTGTAAGATGCACATGGAAGGGGCTTTGCACATTATAAAAAGCAGAAAATTTCCCAGCAAATTTACTAGCTATCCTGCAGAAAAACCACATTGACCCTGGCTAACAGTATATGCTAAAACAGAGGTTTAAGTTGCACACATTTGCAAATATATGTGAAAACCACAGTGCCTCATCAAGGCTTCTCTGTATACTGCGGTCCTAACTCTATAGTTTTGAGATTCTCTAAGTTGGAGCACATATAGCAATCGATAAATTAAGGGCAGGTTTGTTTGGAGGTAAGCCAAACCTCCTTAACCTTCCTGGCAGTATTCCCGAGTGTATCTCGGGGTAAAGTTTCAACACCACAAGCGGTAACCCCGAGCTACACTCGGGAATACCCTGCAGCATTGCTCCGGGATCACTTCTGCACTTACCTTGTCCTTCGCTCCCGCGATGTCCCCCCTGCAGCGTCCCCAGCAATTTCCTCCAGCCGATGCCGGCATCTGTCTTCCGGGTTCTGTTCCCTGCGACGTCGGGTTCGTGTTTCAAATTTTATCATACCCGGGATGTTTACTAGACTCTTGTTCGGATAGATTTCAGTGAGTTATTCCTAAAAATTACAGGCCTACAATAAAAAAACGACATATTTCCATGCAAAAAAGTACTGACATAATCAGACCGCTAGGGAGGTTAAAGGCACAGGGACACATTGGACACCCTGCAAAAGCTGATACGGTAGTAGAATGTCCTAACGACTTATGTATCAATTAAGCCTAGTATACACTATGAGAAAATCAAATGAACAATTGTCAGATTTTCCAAGAAGATGCATATCATGATGTAATTGACAATAGTATTAACGTGTACAAGAATTCTTGACCGACCAAGGCAAACGTAGGTGTAATGGAACCGGAACCCAGACTGCACTGAGTTTTTCCGTTATACTCCAGCCTCCCCTGTCCGAACACCATCCACGGACCACACCCTTGAAATCCCTCAGGAAATAGACAGCACCCAGATCTTCTTAAAACAGGAAGCCAACTCCTTTTATCTATACACAAAACAGAAGTTATATACACAGGGCAGGGAAACACAATCAGGAACAGGAAACACATCATCAGCCCGCCCCATCAGTGGGGAGGGCTGCAGTAAGGGCAGGAAACACATCATCACCCCTGCCCATCCAACCAAGACACAGAACAATGGGGCAGCACATGGCAAGAACAATAGACAGCCATGTGGCCTAGACAAAGGAATAACCACATGGCAGTACAATAGGCAACCACATGGCAGGGACAAAGGACAACACACCAATACACAATACTAGGACATTCACATACACACCCTGTACCCCTTAACAGGCACAGGGTGCCTTAAACATAATGGGGAGAACATGAGCTGACACAGAGGTCCCCCCACCCCCAAAAGTCACTCCCGTCACAGTAGGCAAACGCAGCTACGTACTAGCACAGTAGAAGAGGTATACTTCTGATCATGCAAGTTTTTTTCTATTCGATTATTACTGTACCATTTCTGTATACATTCATACATATGAAAATTGGATGCTGTATTCACATACAATAGAAATTTTCTAACCTGCACGCTTGGTTTTTGTTGTCCGAAAAGTCCGAATTGACTGTCACAAACACTATACTAAAGGATAGATAGTTGATCGATCGTTCCTCGTATGGAAATTTTTGTATGATTTTCTTATCATGTGTACGGGCCATTAGACTGTAGTGATATTCTCCAACTGGGGCAGATTAAGCGTTACAGGTGACAGAGCAAACTAGCTATACTCAGACAGTGCTTACAGCAGAAAAGAGTTAATGACGAGAGTAGTACAGGTTCAAACAACGGTCAAGCCTATTGGGTATCATTACTAACCATGGAAGAGATAGTAACATAGGAATAAGTCATACGTGTCAAGAATTACTACTAGGGGTATTGGCAGCCAAGCCTCATGGACAATTAATGGAACATAGTTTTATGTAAAAAGTGTTAACTGTGTGTAAAAAAAGTACACTTAATTATTTTTTAATGAGTATGTAGCTAGATAAAAAATGTGTTCAATACCTATCTGAAGATTTGATGGTCCTTTAAATGAATGTTGCACTGGAAAAGTCTATGATGAGATTCATTGTACAGCATTCTGTATGGAGACATATGATGTACTGTACATGTGTAGAGAAGTCAGAAGGACAATCAGTACTGTTATTGTAAACTCACACTGGGATCTGCTGGTGAATTCATTAGCCCCAGGTTGTCACCTAGTGAACCTAATTATCCAGCACACAAATTAGATTTCATTTTAGTCATTGGCCAGCATATAAATTAGCTCTTTTTATGTGACTTTTAATGTTTTTGTGGGTATGTCCTTCAGAATAACCTTTAAATAAGTGTTTTGAAGCAAATATTTTGGGATTTGGGTAGCTGGCGTAAAAAGGGAGAATCATAAAGGTTGACATGATGGTTCCTAACAAACATATCTGTGCGTGAAATGTCCTTTTATAAACAATGTAGCTGAATATAAGAATTCGTCAAGTAAATTGGACTTCTGCTCTATGCTTTTTGTATATTCAGTTTATTAATTAAGTGTTCTTGCATGGCTAGACCACTTACTGTTATCTCACATATATATTCTTATTATTATAGCCAAATTTACCACCCTAACTCCTCCCACAGTTTTTACACTACATAGACAGTAATATACAGAAACGTGCGGATTGTTCCCGATTGGTGTGCTATTACTTTGTGTTTCGCCAAATGGTTCACGAAATATCGCTATTTTTGTGGTGAATTTGGTCCCATAGGAATGAATGGCGGAATGTTCAAAACTAGAGTGGGAGCTGACAAAACCTTTTCACAGTTACTCCAGCCACTCCAACCACACAACAGTTACTCCAGCCACTCCAACCACACAACAGTTACTCCAGCCACTCCAACCACACAACAGTTACTCCAGCCACTCCAACCACACAACAGTTACTCAAGCCACTCCACCCAGTTACTCCGCCCACTCCAGTTGTAGACTACTGGTGGAGGCAAGAACACTTTACACAATTTTCCCAGATATTGTAGCTTTTCTAGTTTACTTCTGTAAAGCAAAGTAATATCTTGCCTAAAATTACTGTATCCATCAACAATCTGCACATCAATACTTGGATGCTTTTATATTCCTGGCTGAGTTTTTTTTTATTCTCTGTATTGATGTACATGTGTTGTTCTTCTGAAAAAATATATATATGAAAAAACACTTGCCATATAATTACATTATGAAAAAAAAGTTATGTGCAAATAAATATTTGCTTCAGTTTAAGCCCAACTTTAAAATATTAGTAACACCCACTAACTGGTCTAACTAACCGCTGGTATGAGGAAAAAAAATCTACCCACATGCCCATTTTACCTAAAATCACTGTCACATGATGATCCTTCTCTCTTCTGCGGTTTACTTCCTATGGTCCTCATATGCTCCAGAGGCAGGAGAACTGGTGGCTCATTAAGGGACCAGTGGCTAAGAAGAAAATAAACGGCAAAAAAAAATGGTCCCCAGGCAGGAAATTAGCTAGGCTCATAGAGGAAACTGTGACTTTGATCTATTACACTGCAGGATGACCTAGGAAAAGGTGATTGGAATCATGACTGAGTAAGGTAATTGATGCACAAGTCACTATTTAAATGCAATTTTTTTGTCTGGATTTGGACCTTAAAGTGGTTGTAAACCCTTACATATACCCAGTGAAGTGACATGTCTCTGGTGACACACAGAGATGAAAGAAATCCTCGCACATAAGTTGTACTTGTTTATCTGCAGTCTCCTCTTCTCTACACTATTTCAAAGTGCTGAATTTATAAAGCTTGTCTGAGAGTTAAAAAAAGGGGGGAGGCAGAGAGCTGAAAGCTCTGTGTGGATAGTTCTAATAGCAGATTAGTGGGACAGGACACACCCCCTTCATACAGCTCACAGGAACAGAGCTGAGGCTGTCAATCTGATGGAGGAACCTCCCCTGTCACCATTTTTCTTGTGGTGTCAGGAAAACTTGTCAGAAGTGACTCATGCTGATAGCAGAGGAATGAAGCAGCAGACAGAAATGAGACTTAGTGCTCTTAATTGAGAAAAGTACACACTACAGAGGGATATGCTTTGTTCATATTTCATGTCTGAGGTTTAAAACCACTTTAAAGTACAAGCATACCATTAGACCATTAATGAAATCCTCACCTTACTGAGTGCTGACACCTGGTAAAATATGTACATTTTCCACATTCCAGCAATCTTTAATGTATTGCCCTGCCTGGCGCACGGCTTTTGCAAGATAAAAGTCCCTGTCAGCACTTCTTTCCATTCTTATGGATGAGCCACACTCATGATGGCCTCCAGTTTTTCAGTGCAGTACAGCTCATTTATAGGATTGAATGGAGCTGTGGCATGAATGGGTAATATGAAGAGAACTGGGTGGAGGCATTTTTTTGCAAATGCTGAAGGGTGACAGGCAGGAGACTGAAGCAGCTGGAGCTTAAGTTTAGGGGAGATGGCAACGGGATTCCCAATGGGCAGCCTTGGTTTGAATACGTCTGGAAATAAATGTAGTGTTTTATGAGTCTTCACTGATTCTGGAGTTCTCTGAATATCATGCAACCCACAGATCTTTTAAAGTGTTACTAAACCTAGGACCCTGCATTCCCTATATCTGGTCTCCTACAGTACACACAACATGTTAATGCAATTATTTTAATAAAAATAAACTGCTAATTACCTTTTCTCATCAGCAGTATATGGCAGTCCTTTGACTTCTATCAGTGTTCAGCAGCGCACTGGTTAAAGCTTGTAGGAGGAGTTTTCTTTCTTTCTCTAGGATGCAAAACCCCTGACCTCTGTCTGGAGAGTGCTTATTTCCACGTGCTGATCACATGCACCCTCCCAAGTAAAAAAAACCTCTCTAGAAATACACAATAAATTGAGCATGTGCATGTGGCTACAGGTTCAGTCTGTCTTATCAAGAGATGTGGACATTTGAACAAGAGGAAGGGCAGAGAAAACAGGTTCAAATGGCCTTTTTACACAATGCAGAGAATTAACCCCTTAGGTTCCACAGTGAGTATAACAAGCATGCTTTACTGCATTTACAGACTGATTTTACTGTTGTGGGTTTAGTAACACTTTAATGCTGTACTGACTGAAATATAGATTATGTGCTTGCTAACTTTTTAATTTTTGAAGATTCTATTCTAGTTGATTGATTATTCCTGGTTTATAGCCTATCCCACCTCTACTTAATAACTGCATGTTACTCTCTCAAACAACTCATCCTCCCACAGTTAATACCTTTTATATCACTTGCCGTTCCTTTGAGATATCACAATCTGGGCCCCCTGTCTCTCTTTCATCTTGAATTTTTGGTAACTGTACTGTCTGTTTAGATCACATGCACACTGGGCTTAAAAAAGCTGCTCTTACAGGTGTTTGGCATTTTTTGCAGCCTCTATGTCAGCCTCTCTGTTAGCCTATGTGACCATCCACACATAGGTATTTACAGGCATATGAGAAGAGCATTTACAGGCTGAAAAAAAACATCAAAAGCGAGTTCAGGAGAAAAAGCTAATGAGCATAAAAACGACCTGACTCACCTAGGCACATGTAAAAACATCTAAACACTATACATGTTTAAGTGCCTTTGAGCATTAATGCATTCCAATGGCCAGAATAACTTAATATAGAACATAATATGGCCAATGGAATCCAGTAATGCTTGACATGCCAAAACGTACTAAAACGTGCTGAAACGTGCGTGCAATATGGAGCTTTGGGTGCATTTCTAAGCAGCTTCTCTCCTGCCAGTAGTTCTGGTGTTCAGAGGAGAAAAAAAAATTGCCAGTGTGCATGAGGGCTTTTTTTGTAAAGTGATGTAAACTGTTAGCACTATATTAGTTTTGTATTATACTAAAAATAACAACAATAATTACCCTCAGGGCAATTTCAGCATTCCCAGCATTCACAGCTGCACCATTTTTCTTATGTCAGATTTCTTTACAATGACTTGCAAAGTTGTTCTAAAGGCAGAAAGTTTTTTTATCTTCATACATTCTATGCATGAAGGTAAAAAAAGCTTCAGCATGCAGCTGCTGCCGCCAGCCCCCCTTTATACTTACCAGAACCCGATCTTGATCCAGCAATGTGCATGAGAGTAGAGACTCTCTTGGCTCTCTGCCTCCACATTGAATCAGACACAGCAGCAAGAGCCAATGGCTCCCACTGTTGTCAATCACAGCCAGTGAAGAAGGACTGGAAGGGGAACCAAGCCCTGCTCTGTGTGTAATATGGACACACAAAGAAAGGGCTCAGGAGTGAGCATGCCCAAGTGCCTTCATAGCAAACAGCTTGTTATGGGGCCAGTTGACAGGGGCGCAGGAGCCCTGGCAGTAAACCCAAGAAGAGGAGGGTTGGGGCTGAACCAAAACCATTGTATGACATGTTTGTTAATTTAAAAAAAAAATACATTTAAACCTTTACAATCAGTTTAAGTCGACACATGCTTTTCTGTCATTAGTGACCACTGTATTTAGCAAGTTTGAAGTCTGCATCTTTCAAACCACCCAGCTCACAGTCAAAAAATTTCCTGTCACTTCCTGTTCTACTTGCTAGGACCAGTGGATGGGTGAATTTCCGAGGTGGGGACACAGGCAGCAATGAAAACATGACAAATGTTTTAACCCTTCCACATGTAGCTTGGTACTAGAACTCGTGAGTAGTGAGCAGTTGCAGCACCAGGACTAGTGAGCAGTTGAAGCCATACTTATGTTGTCACTGTAATTACTTCAGTATAGCACCCCCAAAGACCAACCACTGCATGCAGATTTAAAGAGGCGGTACTTCAGTGCACTACCGTTCAGATTTGACCCCATCGTTAGCTGGCTGAAGTTGCAAATCAAGCCCCCTGATACTGTACAACTACTTTCCAGAGGTACTCCTTTCCAGAAATATACATATACCCACACAGAGACACAGCACTCTGGGACACTTCTTGTTGCAGAGGGGTATTGTGGGACTTTTCCTTTTTTATTTATGCTGTTTATTTGTTTATATGGTTTACTGTTTATGCTGCTCTTTATTGTTGATACTAGGTTAGGTTTGCGTAGTACCACGGTGATCTAGATTAACTACCATATTCGCCTAGTATTCTTGTCAGTTAGTATAATGCATTCAAATGGAGCCCTTTACCTGTCCATTGATTTCTGTGCATCGCCATTTATTTTGTTTTCTTTACTTATTTACTTATTTTATTTACTATTACACAATCCGCTAACTATTTCTTATATGCTAATATGGTTGTGGGTAGTATACTACTAACTGAGCCCATAGGCGCTTGCAGCATCTCATTACCTAACTGGGTGTGTCAGAGGGACCAAAGCAGTTCTTACAGTCATGACAAAGAACAGAGAACCTGTCATACCAAGCGGATAATCCGGGGATAAGCGCTACACATATATTAACCAAAACATTCTACATATATATTTATTATATATGCGGGCAAGGAGGTGACACCAATATATTTTTTAAATGCTCAGAAGCAAATCCTTTGCTGGACAAAAGATTACATACATTTATTCAAACATGTATATATGCCTTTAGTTCACCTTTACAAGTGATTCTGTTTTTCTAATCTACAACTTGCCATTATGCAAATTTTGCATTTGAATTTGGAATGTTCAAATTAATAGTTATTTAATATTCTGCATGTGAGTTGGCATAATAATTAGGCAAATAAAAATGTGAAATTTGCTCATCTCAATAGTCACAAAAAATAACATCCTATGAATAGCCAATTGAAGCTAAAAATAGCAATACCATTGATTCTCCAGGATAGAGGTTTGTGCCGTAGTTTGGCTGGGCAGGAGAGAGACTGTTAGTCACATTACATATTACATGGCCAGTAGTCAAGGAACTTGCTGGCTTGAACTGGACTGGCTTAGCAGTTAAGTGTTCTCTGGATGCTTGCTGATATGAATCAGCAGCAAAGCCAAGTTCATTACATCAGAAATGCAGGATAAGCAATGTTTCACAAATTTCAACAACTTTACAAGCAATGTAGATTGTACTGCTAGAATGCCATTTTCAGGCATTATCTGCTTTAATGTTTCCCCACATTTTTTATTGCTTTTGCTTTTACTTCTTATTTCTGCTGTTCTCAGTTTTTAATAAACATCCATAGAACTTCTCCCAAGATCATGCAGCTCCCCAAAGGTGGGTTTATAGGGAAACATGGCATAACCATTATGTCACCAAGTTTATAAATAATTATATTCTCCAAGTGCTATTGCTTTCTCTCATGTGAGTTAACACTCTTTGTGGCCAGAGGCAATCCTTTCACCTGCCAGTGACACCTGTCCCAGCACTTACTATGAAGTCATTTTTGAGGGCAATATCATGAAACACTGGTTTTCCTCCACCAGTTCTTTTACACACATTACACTTTACACTAATCTTCAACCTGAAGTCAAGGAGGGAAGCTGCTGTATACTTTTCAAGGCCTTGCACACTCGTGGTCCAGGCCCAGTCCACAGCAGAATTCTGCTAAGCAGCAAACCCTGACCTGGGGTCCCTACTGCTTAGACAGATAGACAGAACTACCAGTCCACCTCTCTGACAGAAACTCCATAACTGGCCACCACCAACTACTCTCCAGAACTAGTTGCTTCTCCTTCTTTTTACCTCTTACTTGTCCATCAACCAGAAGGTTAACATGGATGTTTACACTTTGTTCCCCATTCCCATACACTACTGTATAGAATTTCACTTTCACTCTGTACTCCTATCAAATGGGATCAGACAGTTCTGTTTGCATAAATGGCATGGTCACTCAACTTCCTCTTCATATAATCGGTTTTAGTAATCACATGGTAGTGCAACAGGCATTATGTGTGCTCCTCTTAAGTAAGAGGCATGGTTCTCCTGGGCAATGCTGTGGCGTCTTATACCTTTACCTTGTAATAATTCCTAATCAGCAGTAATTTGTTAGCTATATATTTAAATTTTCAGGATTCCGCAAAGGGGTGACCCACACAGTACAGTACTACATCTCCTTGTGTATGGTCCTTCTCCTCCCACTTCCAATCTCCAACCAGTACCTCTCTACAGACTGACGCTTGTCCCAACCCCTTCCCACTTAAATACTTCAGCTATCGAACTTTCACCAGGCCAAATGGCAGACACACTGCAGAAAGTGAACCTTTACATTACTACACAATAACTTTGAATGAAAAGTGTAAATGACAGTACTGGCACCTACCTACAAATGGGCCAATTTAATTTCACCACAGTAATCATGAACTGGATATTGAAGCAGATCAGCATGTTACCCCCACATGGTCAAGTAATAGGTTGGCTTTGAACATACAGCCTCCCTCCTGCCCCAATTAGCCTCTAGAGGGCCCTGAAGTTATTGAAGCCAAAACTTACACAGGGCAATGAACTCCTCCCTATATGGGGCCTGACAATTGGCTGCTCCAATGAATTGTGCATCCAATGTGCTCTATACCCAAAGCACTGCGCATTATTCTGGCATCTAACTGCATGATGACTTGAAAGATCATTAAATGCATAAACGCACAAAGTGGACATCATCAACATCAACCAAATCTTGAGGTAATCATAATGAATACCCAGTTAAATCTAACCCAGCTGCTTGACTTTTTGCATCTGAGATTGGCTGTCTTATACAGCAGTCACTGTTTGGGTATTCTGAAGTTGCTCAAGGACTTTAAAATTGGCCAGATTGGGCAACAATCATCTAATTTCACTTTTAATTGAGATTAGTGTGGTCAATATAGCATAAGAACAGTGAATTTTCAAACAACTTTGACAAAGACAAACTGCAGCTGAAGAGTAGAATAGGAAGCGAATAAACATTTTGCTCATTTACTTGTGAAGATAAAAATGAAAACTTATTATTTTTAGAGGAAACCATTTGTTTTGTTTTAGTTTAAACCCAATAAGCCTCTTAAGAAAAAAGCAGTTATCTTCTAGCAATTAAGTTCTGCAAAGTTCTACCAAGAAAAATGACAACAGGGATGTTACATAAGCCTGTTCGGGTAATAATTATATTGGAAGTGATTACTGTGAGAATTTTTTTTTTTTTACCAGAACATAAAAAGAACCACAGGGGAATCATGCGGTGTACGACTAAATTAAAAATAATAACAAATAGCTTGGGCCACTTTTTTCAGTGAGGGCTGATAGCAGGTGACTGAGAGTATATGATTAATTCATTCTTTCATTCATCCATCCATTAACCGATTAACCCTGAAGGGTTCATGATTCAAGCAGACTGGGATGTTGGGCCTCACACTTCAGCTCTTTTTTAAACAATTCCAACCAGTCTATTGTGGACCTTAAGTCCTCCTACCAGTTTGGTTCCAGTTCTAGTCTGAGAGACCAGCAAACTGAAACACTCCTCACCATTGTTTACTACTAACAGAAACCCCTTGTTTAGAGCCCAATGGTAGGAAAATTAAAAGTCCTCCCTTGAGTTACATGCTCATTTAATCTAGGGGGTGGCAGATGCACATTTACTTACCTGATTTGCCACTCCCCCACCAAATGGGGGTTCCCTACACTCCAGCAGATGACTGTCCCTTGGCTATGGTTTCTGCATTGGACTTGCTGAAGTCAGAGAACATTAGACTGTCAGAATGCAGAGAAGAGGGGATGCAAGGACTGGTCTAGCAGTGTAGGGGAGTGTCAGAGCCTGGGTCCGAACCTGGGCCTTCTGCAGTGTGTGGCAAGGTTTCTTCTTGCTGAGCCATCTGGAATGCTGGCCAGCTCCCTTGACAATTATTTGGATGATCCTACCTTGACCTTGTTTATCATGAACCTTGAATCCCTTGCTCCTCCTATGAACTTCCTGTTATAAGCCATGTCTCTGCACTTACTGTTTGCCATATTATTGTGCTCTCCAGCCAGTATTGTGCTCCTTATTGTCTCTGCTGTTATCCATATTTTGCTATCACTCGTTATTGACCCTTGGCTTGTTCTTGACTACGATTCTGCCTGATGCCAACCTGTGACTGCTCATTACCGACCTTGGCTTGTTTACTGACCACGCTTCTGTTTGATCCCTACCTGCTTATACGCTACTGGACCTCTGCTTGCTCACCTCCTGGTGGGGTGATCCTGAGGACCGTGCCCTGGTGCTAACACGCAGCCAAATCCATCTCTACCATCAGGAGCTCTGGTGAACACCGGTTGGTACTTAGACTCCGCACCTCGGGTGATCCCACTCCTCTGCCACGGTGACCTGCCTGTGTACCTATCCTGCTGGTTTCAGGTGAGCCTTTCCACTGCTATAGCAACTGGTCTTTGAGCATGATCCCTGATCGTGACAGGGAGCCTACTGCAGTAAGGGGATAAGGTAAGTAAAACTACTATACCTGGTTCCCCTAGACATAAACAAGCAGTTACCCTTGCAGTGTAGGTTCAGCCCCACTGCAAAAGAGGACTTTTACTTTCAGCTTTGACAGAACAGGTATAAGGCTGAATGACAGACAAGGAATAAAGCTGGCCATACTCACAGCAAATTTCAGTCAGTTCCTAATGAACTGATTGAAATTTGAGCCATTGGTGGTCATGCCGGCACCTTACCACCTTACATTCTTCAATCTGAAATTCGAAGGAGATAAGCATACAATTGTTTACCGAACAGCTGCTACATACATCCAGTCCAGACACTGTTTGGATAATTTGCCAGCTACGGGTTCTGGTTGTAAGAATACATTAGGAAGCAGGGGAGATTCCACCTTTCAGGCTGTTTGCTGCTGATAGTGAAATCAACAGATTCCTCTTGTTCAGCCCTTGACCAGCTTTACCGTAACTTACAGTTTACTAAACAGGTGCAAAGTTAGGAACAATAATTCAAAACAGGTTCAGATTGTCAAGAACATGCATACACTGCAGAATAATGAAAAAAAGGTTGATGATGGCAAAGAACATGCAGAATATTTTAATAAAAAGTGGCACAAACATGGCTGCTTCACAGCAAGGTCATTGTGTCTCAGTACGGGCAAAGTGGCTGCATGGTATAGTTTCTCTAAGACCCCATAATAATAGCTGGGAATCACTACTTCTGTAAAACAGTTCAGAATGCAAACAGCTACTTGCGATTATCTTCATAAACAGAGCCCCGTCATAATAATGTCTAGATTAGCTCTGGTAACCCAGGTGAACAGCTGGAGGGATCCAAGTACAAAGGGCCACCCTGTCGTAAATTAAGTACTTTGGTAACAATTGAGGAGGGGCTCCCTGCAGTAGATTGGTATTTTGGAGAAACTGCGTGCTGTAAAAATTTTAGTATTGTTAGTTTTAGAATTAGTTTGTGGTGTAGGAAACCATATTGAGTATGTAAACAAAGTTCATTATATTAAAGCTAAACTATAGTTAAGGACCGCTGTAAGTACAGGTGAAACTCGAAAAATTAGAATATCGTGCAAAAGTTCATTTATTTCAGTAATGCAACTTAAAAGGTGAAACTAATATATGAGATAGACTCATTACATGCAAAGCAAGATAGTTCAAGCCGTGATTTGTCATAATTGTGATGATTATGGCTTACAGCTCATGAAAACCCCAAATCCACAATCTCAGAAAATTAGAATATTGTGAAAAGGTGCAATATTCTCGGCTCAAAGTGTCCCACTCTAATCAGCTAATTAAGCCATAACACCTGCAAAGGGTTTCTGAGCCTTTAAATGGTCTCTCAATCTGGTTCAGTAGGAATCACAATCATGGGAAAGACTGCTGACCTAACAGTTGTGCAGAAAACCATAATTGACACCCTCCATAAGGAGGGAAAGCCTCAAAAGGTAATTGCAAAAGAAGGTGGATGTTCCCAAAGTGCTGTATCAAAGCACATTATTAGAAAGTTATGTGGAAGGGAAAAATGTGGAAGAAAAAGGTGAATAAGCAGTAGGGATGACCACAGCCTGGAGAGGATTGTCAGGAAAAGGCCATTCAAAAGTGTTGGGGACTTTCACAAGGAGGGGACTGAGGCTGTAGTCAGTGCATCAAGAGCCACCACACACAGATGGATCCTAGACATGGGCGTCAAATGTCGTATTCCTCTTGTCAAGCCACTCCTGAACAACAAACAACATCAGAAGCGTCTTACCTGGGCTAAAGAAAAACAGACCTGGTCTGTTGCTCAGTGGTCCAAAGTCCTCTTTTCTGATGAGAGCAACTTTTGCATCTCATTTGGAAACCAAGGACCCAGAGTATGGAGGAAGAATGGAGAGGCACACACTGCAAGATGCTTGAAGTCCAGTGTTTCCACAGTCTGTGTTGATTTGGGGAGCCATGTCATCTGCTGGTGTTGGTCCACTGTGCTTCATTAAGTCCAGGGTCAACGCAGCCATCTACCAGGAGATTTTGGAGCACTTCATGCTTCCTTCCGCAGACGAGCTTTATGGGGGATGCTGACTTCATTTTCCAGCAGGACTTGGCACCTGCCCACACTGCCAAAAGCACCAAAACCTGGTTCAATGACCGTGGGATTACTGTGCTTGATTGGTCAACAAACTCGCCTGACATGAACCCCATAGAGAATTTATGGGGCATTGCCAAGAGAAAGATGAGAGACATGAGACCGAACAATGCAGAAGAGCTGAAGGCCGCTATTGAAGCATCCTGGTCTTCCATAACACCTCAGCAGTGCCACAGGCTGATAGCTTCCATGCCACGCCGCATTGAGGCAGTAATTGCTGCAAAAGGGGCCCAAACCAAGTACTGAGTACATATGCATTCTTATACTTTTCAGAGGTCCGATATTGTTTTATGTACAATCCTTGTTTTATTGATTGCATGTAATATTCTAATTTTTTGAGATTGTGGATTTGGGGTTTTCATGAGCTGTAAGCCATAATCATCACAATTATGACAAATCACGGCTTGAACTATCTTGCTTTGCATGTAATGAGTCTATCTCATATATTAGTTTCACCTTTTAAGTTGCATTACTGAAATAAATGAACATTTGCACGATATTCTAATTTTTCGAGTTTCACCTGTATGCATATCTCGTACCTGATGGGCTGCTGGAGAAGCTGACAGTCACTGTAGTAGTCGGTGGTGCTATGGTGATTGCCATAGACTTTTGAGTCCAGCTGAGATTATGTGCGAGTGTCTTCTCCTTACTCCATTGCTCACTCTGCACTTCTACCATTCAAAGAAAACCCTATATTAATATCAATAAATACAAGGGGTGCTTTGATTGGATGAAGTGGAGATTGTGACATCTCTTTCCCTCCTCGCCACCTTGTCCAATCAGATTATGTCTTGTATTCATTAACAAAATACAAGCTGATTGTAACTGGTGGCAGTGCCGAGACAGTGACCCTCAGTGGTCAATGTGCAGTGGGAAGTCACTCGGCACAGGGCCTGAAAGATAGTGGCTATCACTATAGTTGCACCAACTACTACAGTGATTGTCAGCTTCCCAAGCAGACCCTTAGGTATGAGATATACATAATTACATTGTGCACAGCTGGATCAAGTGTGCAATAAAGGTTTTCACTAGAGTTTAGCTTTGAATTGCAAACAACTAGTGAAAAAAAAACCTGATACAAAAAGTTAACTGTATAGGCTGCAATGACATAAATACTGTTCAATATGACTGCAGTACCTTTTAGCTGTTTCCTTAGCCTCAAATGTCTAATTTATTTTATTTGAAGAACTTACTGCTTACCAACTATTAGTGCTTTCAAAACTAGGTCACAAAAAAGCCTATTCCTTAAAGATTGAAATTTGGTCTGTGGAGCTTAATCAAGAGCTGGAATTGTTGTTTTAATAGTCATATTGATCCAGAGGAAATCAAAGGCAAAGAATAGAGTCTCAGTGAGGCATTTAGCATACACCTTTGCCTCCTAAGGGAAAATGAAAGTGTTTCCTTGCTCTGGTCTCAGTGACTAATTCCATGCCATTCTTCTTTTCTGTGCTGTCCATGCTTTTGTGTGAGCCGCATTTACAGCCATTGTATTGTATTGACTAAAGCACATGTACACTCTTGTAATCTATACAAACAATGAAAGGAAGATAAGTGAGCCAGGACCAGAATCTGAAGATGATGGTTCATTGAGGAGCATAAAAGGAAAGGCAGTCTATTTATTTTCTAAAAAAAAAAAAGAATCTATCCACAATATGTTTAAAGTAAACCTGCACTTTGTCTGTAGTAGGAAGAGTGACAGGTTCACTTTAGGCCCCGTTCACATCTGGTATTTTGGGATCTTGGGCAGAAATGCTATGATTTTGCCTGTGATCCCAAACCGCACTGCAGTAGTGGCAAAACTCACCACATGTGTTCATTTTCAATGATTGTTGCGTGATAAATCACTGTATATTAATAGGTGAACCTGTTTATTGCAATAGAGTTTATATACCACGCTTGTTATTTTAGACACTGCTAGAAAGGGACTAAAGCACAGAGTAGATTGGCTGACTTTAAGTTCCAGTGCCATACCACATTTCCTGCTGGTGAGAAGTTCCATTCCAGGGTGGTTGAGGATACCCCAAGGACCAGTGATCTCATCTCCTGGTCTGACACAAAAATGAGCAGGAGCTTCCTTTGGGCGACAAGCTTCACATGATGCAGCTAGCATTTCGCACAACAATCATGGCAAAACTGCACCACATTTTGATGCCATTGAAAATAATGGCACCCGTACACGTATTGTTCATTTTGCCACTATTGCAGTGTGATTTGAGAAGAGGGGAAGAACTGCAGTGATTTTTGCCCGAGATCCCAAAACAGCAGTTGTGAACGGGGCCTTACAGCTATCACATAAAGCATGATATATAACAGTCCCTTATACTTCTTTGTAGGCAGGTGCAGTTAGCCTTTCTGCCTATAGGTGACTCTATGCCATTATTACTTAGAAAGGGGAGTCTCATAAGGGAAGTGAGGCTTTAGAGAATCCATGCAGATCCTTGAGAGAAGAAACAGTCTGATAGGACACTGAATTCTTGAGAGACTTCAGAAGGCATTTTGGGTGAGGAAATATGTAAAGAACACTCCCCTGCGCTTAAATGGATAAACCCTACTCTAAGCAGCTAAACACCTTACTTCAACCACAAAGTGCAGAAAATAAATAAATAAAATTGGTGTAGCGCTAAATAAACACTAACATGTGTATCATAAAAATGAATAACACTCATTAAACCGTGTATACAAAAATAAATACATAAGTGTTATATAAAGTGCAAACACTACAATACATAAATATAGGATGATTCCTTCAACTTAGGGAATCAATAAAATGTGAACATAAAAAACATAAAAAACACAGTGCAAGTGTACAAACCACACTCAGTGAAAATAAATCATCCAATATTTATGTATTGTAGTGTTTGCACTTTATATAACACTTCTAGATTGTAAACTCGAAAGAGCAGGGCCCTCGATCCCCTCATGTTTTGCATTGTATTGGTATTGTTCTGTCACATGTTCTGTCCCCCTTTGTAATGTACAGCGCTGAGTGAACTATCGGCGCTTTATAAATACTGTATAATAATAATAATGTATTTATTTTTGTATACACGGTTTAATGAGTATATCAATAACACTATGCCTCACTAATAAACCTACAGGGAATATTATAATAAATCAACATATGTGCATATGAACCATCTTATTACATCATAGAAAATTATCACCTCAATTTTCTATAATGTAATAAGATGGTTCATATGCACATATGCAGCTAGGTCCATATATATATTTGAAGTGCAGACTTTCAGCTTTAATTCAAGTGGTTGAACATAAATATCAAGTAAACATTTTAGGAACTACAACCAGTTGTATACACAGTCCCTCCATTTCAGGGGATCAAATGTAATTGGTCACATGAATATAATCATAAATAAAATGTTCATTTTTAATATTTTGTTGAGGATCCTTTACTGGCAATGACTGCCTGAAGTCTGGAACCCATGGACATTACCACAGACTGGGTTTCCTCCTTTCTGATGCTTTGCCAGGCTCTAACTGCAACTGTCTTCAGTTGTTCTTTGTTTGTGGGTCTTTCTGCCTTTAGTTTTTCCTTCAGCAAGTGAAATGCGTGCTCAATTGGGTTGAGATCAGGTGATTGACTTGGCCATTGCAGAATATTCCTCTTCTTTTCCTCCAAAAGCTGCTTGGTTGCTTTTGCAGTGTGTTTTGGATCATTGTCCATCTGTACTGTGAAGCGCCGTCCAATCAACTTTGCTGCATTTGGCTGAATCTGGGCTGACCGTATATCTCTAAACACTGCAGAATTCATCTGGCTGCTTCTGTCACATCATCAATAAACACCAATGACCCAGTGCCACTAGAAGGCATGCAGGCCCATGTCATTACACTGCCTCCACCATGTTTTACAGATGACATTGTGTGCTTTGGATCATGAGCTGTTCCAAGCCTTCGCCACACTTTTTTCTTCCCGGCATTCTGGTACTGATTAATCTTAGTTTCATCCATCCAAAGAATGCTTTTCCAGAGCTGGTCTGGCTTTTTTAAATGTTTTTTGGCAAAGTTTAATCTGACTTTTCTATTCTTCAGACTTATGAATCCTGCGATCATCCACCACTGTTGTCTTCCATGGACATCCATGCCTTTTTATGTTGCTGAGCTCACCAGTGCATTCTTCTTTCCTCAGAATGTACCAAACTGTGGATTTGGCCACTCTTAATGTTGATGCTTTCTCTCTGATGGATTTGTTTCGTATTTGAAGCCTTACAATGGCCTTTTTCACTTGCATGGACAATTCCTTTGAATGCATTATGTAGGTTCACAGCAATAGATTCCAAATGCAAATACCACACTTAGAATCAACGCTAGACCTTTTACCTGCTTAATCGATGAATAAATAATGGAGTAGCTCACACATGGCCCTTTAACAGCTTTTGATTCAGTTGTCCAATTACTTTTGGTCCCTTGAGAAAGGGGGGATAGCTACTCTTAAGAGCTGTAATTCCTAAACCCCTTCCTCCAATTTGGATGTACATACCCTCAAATTAAACCTGAGAGTGTGCACATTCAGGCCATATCCATTATCTAACTATAGCTTGAATATGTTTTGGCAATTACCTTAAAAAAACTAAAATTGTGCCTGTGTCCAAATATATATGGACCTAACTGTATGTTGGTTTATTAGCGCAGCACAGTGTTATTGATATATCTATTAAATGGGACTTTAAATATACCTGTGGTGTTCAGAAATAAATTAACAAAACCAAATGTATATAGGTGAAACTCGAAAAATTTGAATTTTGTGCAAATGTTCATTTATTTCAGTAATACAACTTAAAAGGTGAAACTAATATATGAGATAGACTCATTACATGCAAAGCAAGATAGTTCATGCCGTGATTTGTCATAATTGTGATGATTATGGCTTACAGCTCATGAAAACCCCAAATCTACAATCTCGAAAAATTAAAATATTACATGCAATCAATAAAACAAGGATTGTACATACAACAATATCGGACCTCTGAAAAGTATAAGCATGCATATGTACTCAGTACTTGGTTTGGGCCCCTTTTACAGCAATTACTGCCTCATTGCAGCATGGAATGGAAGATATCAGCCTGTGGCACTGCTGATGTGTTATGGAAGACCAGGATGCTTCAATAGCGGCCTTCAGCTCTTCTGCATTGTTCGGTCTCATGTCTCTCATCTTTCTTTTGGCAATGCCCCATAGATTCTCCATGGGGTTCAGGTCAGGTGAGTTTGCTGGCCAATCAAGCACAGTAATCCCACGGTCATTGAACCAGGTTTTAGTGCTTTTGGCAGTGTGGACAGGTGCCAAGTCCTGCTGGAAAATGAAGTCAGCATCCCCCATAAAGCTTGTCTGCTGAAGGAAGCATGAAGTGCTCCATAATCTCCTGGTAGACGGCTACGTTGACCCTGGACTTAATGAAGCACAGTGGACCAACACCAGCAGATGACATGGCTCCCCAAATCAACACAGACTGTGGAAACTTCACACTGGACTTCAAGCATCTTGCAGTGTGTGCCTCTCCATTCTTCCTCCATACTCTGGGTCCTTGGTTTCCAAATGAGAAAGAAAGTTGCTCTCATCAGAAAAGAGGACTTTGGACCACTGAGCAACAGACCAGGTCTGTTTTTCTTTAGCCCAGGTAAGACGCTTCTGACGTTGTTTGTTGTTCAGGAGCGGCTTGATAAGAGGAACACAACATTTGAAGCCCATGTCCAGGATCCGTCTGTGTGTGGTGGCTCTTGCTTTTCTTGACAATCCTCTCCAGGCTACGGTCATTCCTGCTGCTTGTGCACCTTTTTCTACAACACTTTTCCCTTCCACATAATTTTCTATTAATGTGCTTTGATACAGCACTTTGGGAACATCCAACTTCTTTTGCAATTACCTTTTGAGGCTTTCCCTCCTTATGGAGGGTGTCAATTATGGTTTTCTGCACAACTCTCAGGTCAGCAATCTTTCCCATGATTGTGATTCCTACTGAACCAGACTGAGAGACCATTTAAAGGCTCAGGAAACCTTTGCATGTGTTATGGCTTAATTAGCTGATTAGAGTGGGACACTTTGAGCCGAGAATATTGCACCTTTTCACAATATTCTAATTTTCTGAGATTGTGGATTTGGGGTTTTCATGAGCTGTAAGCCATAATCATCACAATTATGACAAATCACAGCTTGAACTATCTTGCTTTGCATGTAATGAGTCTATCACATATATTAGTTTCACCTTTTAAGTTACATTACTGATATAAATGAACATTTGCACAACATTCTAATTTTTTTAAATTTCACCTGTATATATAAAATCACAAAGTATTATTTTTGTTAGTTACATACAAAATTGAAAAAACCTGTATATACAGAAACATCTTTTGTGAATGCATTGTGCGTCCTAAAGGAAGGGTCTACGCGTTTCACAGGTACTCCTGCTTCTTCAGGGCCCAAATAGTTAATTAAGAGGATGGACAGTTGTGTATTTTATATAAGATATATTCTAGGAAGAAGAAAAAAGAAAAACACGAATAAACAATATCTGACATACAGAAATACACAAATATACAGAGCATAGACTGTATATATCTATGGGTCTTGGCTGGTTTAAAATCTCATACAGTCCCATTACATCATGTACTTTACTTGGCTTTTTTAGGTATTCCCATTTGGATCTGCTAAAGATTGCCTTGAACCTTTATCCTTAGATTGGATGTTATATATCAAACACCATTCCAGTGTTGGTACCTTGTTAACATTAGCTGGGGTACAAATGTGATTTATTTATCCTATTTGACCTATCCATATCATCTCTGTATTTTAGCATTCTCACATGGCCAGCCGCTTTTTTTAATTTAAAAGGGAAAAGAACAGTGAGCGCTGGTCCTAAACAGCAGCTAAGCACTCTAAGCAACCGATATATACTTAAACAGAACAACATAAAAAATAGTGCAGCGCTGAGGGTAGTAATCATAAAACAGCAATGAGTCCACTGCAAGTCCAGTTCATAAAAACGTGTCAAGTGACAAGTGGGAATTCAATGTTGGTGATCCGTGAGGAAGTGGCTGAAAACGCACTCACCAGAAAGAAGATATATAAATGCAGTATATATCCAAAGCCCATGGATCCTCACTCCAGAAGGAAACAAAGCTGGTCCGGTCACAGAAAATGGGTCCCTCCTTTATGGATGCAGCAACAGATCTTCCTCCTCCCAGTTTGGTGTAGGATTCCAAAATCAGGGTTCTGCAAGCAAAGTGCTCCTCAAAGGGAGTTTAGGGAAGGACACCAATAGTGTAGTAGGTTATGTAAAAGCAGCTTTATTAGAGGAAACAAAAGCATCCAATTCAAAGTAGGCAGGTATCATAAAGATGTGTCAGCAAGACAAACTAACCCTGACACTATGAATGATGGCCGCCGGGCCTCCACGCGGCTCCGGCGGCATAGCGTCTCGACATCCAGGCTCCTCCTTACGCGTTACGTGCGCACGCACATCTTCAGAGGTATGGAACCGGTTCAGGGTTAGTTTGTCTTGTACAGGGCCAATCAGCACTGTCTAGACAGAGGGTCAGGGTTCAGGGGTTATGTAGCCTCATAAGACAGTTAGAGCAGAATGAAAACTCCTCCTACAAACTTTAACCAGTGCTCAGCTGGACACTGATAGAAATCGCAAGACTGCTCTAAATGCTGATGAGAAAAGGTTTATATTTAATAAAATAATTGCATTTCCATGTTCTGTGTACTGTGGGAGATCAGATATACAGTTGCAAGAAAAAGTATGTGAACCCCTTGGGATTACGTGGAGTTTTGCATGAATTGGGCATAAAATGTGCTCTGAACGTCATCTAAGTCACAACAATAGAAGAACACAGTCTGCTGAACATAATACTACACAAACATTAGATGTTACCATGGTTTAATTGGGGCCTGAAAGCAGTATCATTTTTTTAAACTGACAAATGAAATAAGTAATACTCGTGAGCCAAAATGTGATACTCCCCTTGTGCAATAAATTTTTAACAAACTATTAAATCAAATTATGGTGCATCAACACTTTACACAATACTCATTATCTGTGTGAAACGTAATATATAACAAAATATGTATATATATCTTAAACTAAACTAAGCTTATTAAATTAAATTAAATTAAACTAGACCTAGAAATTAAACCTGTTGCTCAGTATGCCATGACGGAGGCTAGTATTAACATTGACTGTCCAAATTTTGAGAGGGACACTTAAGAACCACATATACACTTTGATAAGGCTTTTGTACAAATACATTTTTTCTGTACATATAAATAGAGATGGGCTAGATATTTGAGTTGAACATAAGTTCGATTCGAACGGTAAGGGCGTTCGGTGGGCTGTTTGCTCACTGTGCCCCACAATGCACTGCGCCCTGACAGTGCATTGTGATTGGCCAAAGCAATGCGCCTGACCACAGGTCAGGTGCAATGCTTTGGTCAATCACAGCATATGATGACGTCACAAGGGAGCAGGCATGGCCCTGCCTCCTTGTGACGTCATCACAGTATTTAAGAGCCCTCATCCAGGCACAGCTGTAAGATGGTGAGAGCCAGCGTCAAGGTTTTTTTTTTCTTTCTTCGAGACTGTGGTGGCAGCAGGCATTGTGATTGATGTTGGATCTACTTCAGGGGACATTTTTTAATTTTCGTTTTTAATAAAGGACTTGTCAAAGACTATCTTCTGTCATTTTTCTACTACACTTTTTTTTTCGTGAATGGGTAGCGGTACCATCTACCCCATACTCGTTCACATGGGGGGGGATCTAGGGGCCTTGTTAAAGGGGGCTTCCAGATTCTGATAAGCCTCCCACCTGTAGACCCCCACACCCACCGGCCATGGTTGTGGGGAAGAGGCCCTTGTCCCTATTAACATGCCCCAAAGCACCACCCATGTTGTGGCCTGGTATGGTTCAGGAAGGGGGGCACTCGCTCATCCCCCTTCCTTCCTTACCTACCTGGATGCATACTCGGATAAGGGTCTGGTATAGATTTTGGGGGGGGACCCCCACGCCAATTAACGAAAAATATTCTGACTCAGATTGTTGTGATAGCGATTTATCCCTTGTGAGACCTCTCTGCCTAGCCTGTATAAGCAGATATAATCACTGTGGACAATCCTTATCAGATAGCTTGAACTCACCAATACTGTGTTCATCCAGAAGTTGCTTTATTCTGTACATGTGACAACAGGATACAGCAGAATGAATGGTTTCCAGTATTATGCGGTCAAAAGATGATACTTTCTGTAGCGTACTATGCAGAGTACATGTGTCCCTGTTGCATGTGGTCTGTTAGCTGCCTCCATGACACAGGAAGTGCTGAACTCAAGAAGAAGGGAGGAGCTTCATATACAAAGGAACTGTGTCATAGATCTCAGGGAGGCAATATAAAACAAATGCATTACCAAATAAGACCACTGGATGGCAGCATTACTAACTATAGAAATGTCCATAGGAAATGGTACAAAAAATAAACTATATGAATTCTCATGTACATTAACATAAATATTAACTGTGTAACAGCATAAAAAAAAATATTTGGCACTGTCTTATATATTATTTTTGGCTCAAACACACTAGGTCATATTTTCAGGGTAGATCTTAATTTGTTAATGTACAGGTGTGAACAGGGGGTGCAGTGGTGAGCTGCAGGCAGTTGTGGATGAGCGTTACTATAGAGAGGGCCGGCTGATGACAGTTGTGAGCTGCAGTCAGGTGTTGCAGAGGTGAATTGACAGGTGAGTTTCAGACAGGGTGCAGATATGAGCCACAGACAGGGTGCAGGGGTGAGTTGTGGACAGGGGATGCAGAGCTGAGCTGTGGCCGGGGGTGCAGAGATGAGCTGTGGCCGGGGGGTACAGAGGTGAGCTGTGGCCGTGAGGGGGGCAGAGGCAAACTGTGGCCAGGGGGTACAGAGCTGAGCTGTGGCCAGGGGGTACAGAGGTGAGCTGTGGCTGGGGGGGCGTGCAGAAGCAAACTGTGGCCAGGGGGTGCAGAGATGAGCTACGGCCAGGGGGTACAGAGGTGAGCTGTGGCCGTGAGGGGGGGGGCAGAGGCAAACTGTGGCCAGGGGGTACAGAGCTGAGCTGTGGCCAGGGGGTGCTGAGCTGTGGCCTGCGGGGGGGGTGCAGAGGTAGGTTGCAACTCAGCTCACTTCTGCACCCCCCCAGCTGCAGTTCACCTATGCACCCTATCTGCCACTGACTTATCAATTTAGCTCTGAAACACTTGACTGCAGCTCACCTTCAGCCCCCCCACTGCCCTCATACGGTTAGCTAGCTTTACAAAACACAGCTGTCAGCAGCCCCTCTCTATAGTAACTCCCGTTTCGTGTCCTATCTTCCCACACAATGCACCAAGCGCACTCACTCACCGTTCTGCCTCTTCACCACTGACCGGCGATCACCCCTGGTGAGATGCCCCACCCACTGCACACTGCACCCACAGATATCTGTTCCTTCCCTCTCCCACAGTGAGTACAGAGGTAGGGAGTGTCACGACCCGCGGTCGCCGCCACCAACAGGCGACAATCGCACAGCCGCGACTAACAGTAATACGTCACGCCCACGGCGTCAGACCCCAGACCTTCTCACCAAACTCGTGACCGAAGGGCCGGCCGATCCAAAACCGCGGTGTGACGCGCGTAACAAGGCCCCACCCAGCTGCACCCTACACAGCGATTGCCCAGCTAATGGACTACAATCGGTGCCTGCAGCCTGGATGCGCTTGTTACTGGGTCAGGTTAGTTACGCAACTAACCCTATACTGCCACCACCACTTTTGTCGGAGACTGGGAAACTCCCGTTACTAAATATACACTATAATGATTGAAATATTGGTCTATATAGCACGGCCCGCGGACCTTGCTATACAGAGATATACAAACAGTAGCGTCTCTTCAAAGGCAGGGATTCGTGAATTGCAAGTAAGCGCTTAGAAACAGTTTAACACTTTCAGAAAGAAAGATTTATTACTAAAAGCGTTGGATGCAAAATAAATATGTACAAAGAGATATCACAAAAATATATATATGTATACAAAGACACAGCAAACATAGAATAGCGAGAAAATACAGGGTAAGTTACTTGCCTTGCCTGGTTTTAGCAAATTCAAGTTGTGAGCAGAAAGCTTCTTTGATCTCCCCTTGTTACGATTTTGCTGGGAGATCCCTCAGTGTGTGTGTGTGTCAGAGTTTCTCTAACTCACTTAAAAGTCTTCAAGGGTCCCTCTCAGGGGAAGGGGGGCTCTGACTACCCATTTTGGGAGTGGTCATTGGGGAACTCTACACTAAATTACTAGCTCATATCCCGTGATATGAACCATACAGTTGACCTGAGGACTGTGCACTTATTCTGGTTGGTTTGATAATGAGTGGGCTTACATAGTTTTGGGTGATAAAAATGACACCTCATTCAGACTGGATGGCTCCACTTCTCATGTCTTCCTGGTTGTCCCCCACACCATCTGCCAGGAGATAACCTTTGACTCACAGGAATGCAGGGGGGATGTGAGGAGTGATTTGAGAAATGCCTCAGATAAACAGATAGAACACGAAAACGAGGGTTGAGGGGGAACTCCACTCCAATTCTGATGAGCAAGTTTGCCACACCTCCCCCTTAAGTGGTTGCCAAGGAGTGAGCTACAAGTTCTCTCCTGACGCAACCGACATCTGTCCAGAGGTTCCTCTTGGGACGTCGTGGTACTGCTGTACGGCGGGAGAACCGAAGTCCGTCTGAACCGGAAGCCGTTCTCCCCAGCAGCACTGCTGGGCCGACCAAGTGAGTGGTCACGGGTGGGTACCAGTCGACTGTGGACATCCGAATCCCGTGGCACCTGCCGGGGTGCCCACCTGTCCACAAAACACTTTGGCTCAGGGGTGTCCTTTGCTAACATATTAATATGTAGCTTCTTATCAAGGTAGAGAAGAAGATTTCCCTCTCCTACCTTCTTCCTCAGGCTTAGGACTACATCTGGCCTGAAGGTAGTAGCGTCCGTGTGCACCGGAACCGGACAGGCGAATTCTGGGCCTCGCCTCCCAGTGGTGTCCACAGGTACCTTCATCCAAGATGGACAGTCCTTGTTACCTGCTAGCATCCAGGACACCGGTTCCTCCAGTTTCCGGTCTGCCAGGTCAGTCACAGGCCCAGCTGAGCCATGATCATTGCATCCAGGCGTCTTACCGTAGCCAGCTGTACCTGCGACTGACATAACCTGCTTCTTGGCCTGGGGAGCAGACCAGGCCTCAACTGCCTCGGTCTCCCCATGCCCAGACCTCTGGGGGTCTCTTCTTACTGATGGGTTCCTAAACTGAACCACTGACATGCCCCTCTGACAGTTACCCTTCTGGGCTGTCGGACTGGGCACAGGCGGTTTGTTCCCGCCTAGTGACAGGGGCGCAAGTGGCTCTTCCCAGACAGGGCTGAGCACCGCGAGGCCCCTACAGTGGACAATGGCACCCAGGTCCACTGTGCATTGCGGGCCACTCCTGACCGCAGGAGTGGCTGTCAGTGCCTTCTCAACCCCAACTAGCTTTCCCAAGGATTCAGGCAAGCCACATGGGGTAGTGAAGGCTGGCTCGTCTGGAGCTTGCTGGGTTAGAGATGGTGGCCCAGGCTCCTTGCTCAGGCCCATGATGGCAAAACAGTAGGCACCTTCCGGATGCTCCATTGCCTCATGGCTCCTGGGCATGGGGTAGGCCACAAACCCAGGGCTGGTGTTCAGTTTCCCAAGGCTCTCAGAAAGCCTGATCATCGTATCCTGCTGGAGGACTGCTACCATTAGGACTGCCCAGACTCTAGCTGATCCCTGGATTCCTGACTGTGCCATTCCCTTTGCCTCTGTGGCCCAATCAGCCGGCACCTTCTGAATCCAGACACCATCTATCAGAGGCCTGGGCAGCCGCTCCGGACCCCGAGTGCTAGGGAAGGGTGATTGGGTCTGGGCCCGGAGGCCCTCTCTCTGTAACCCAAGCATCAACCTTCCTTCCACTCGTAATCCAGGCCTGCTGCCTCTGACCTCTGTCTGTCTGCCTGTGAACACACCTTGACAAGTGAAATTAACTGACAGGCTTTCAGGCTCCCAGCCCCCACTGACTAGGCCAGTCATTCTAGCCTCCTTGCTCGTTTGTTTACTCCCCTCAGCAGGGGGGCTCACACCTAGCCCTGGAATAAAATTTCCATCTGAATGGCTTTCCAGAGCAGTCTTCCCTGTGGGACTACAAAGCTCATTTAGCTTATCTCTGAAGGTCCTTTGAGACTCACTTTTCAGGGCTGCCTGAAGTGTGAAACTGCAAGTCCCAGCCAGCTTACCTCTGAAGGTCCATTGGGACTCACTTTTCAGGGCTGCCTGAAGTGGGGAACTGCAAGTCCCAGCCAGCTGTGGTGTGCCTTCCTTAGTAGGGCAACTCACAGTTAGCAGGCCTCTGAAGCTCCTTTGGGAATCGCTTTTCAGTGCTGCCTGAGGCGTGGAACTATAAGTCTCAGCCAGCTGCCTAGTCCTATGCAAGGCCAACGGCTGGGCACTTATCAAGGCACAATCTTCTGAGCCTGGGCAAGGGACAGACCTATCCAGACAATCCCCTTGCTCAGCCTCCAGAGACTGTACCTCAGCCCCCAACACTGAAAACGCCTCCTTTGTTTCATCACAAATCTCATTGTTAGCATTACCAACATTGCCGTCAACAATACAAACATTATCAATGACATTCCTATCAATGCTACTGATATGACCCATGTCATTCCTATCAATGCTACTGATATGACCCATGACATTCCTATCAATGCTACTGATATTATTACTGACATTCCAGACTGTATTCCCAATGTTGCTAACATTAGTAAGATCACCCTCAGTGTCACCACAACGAACCTCAACAGTCATGTTCATAATATCAGGGACACATGAGTCCAATACCTCCCCAGGCCAGGGGATTTCTTCTGGTTCTCCAGCTAATGGAGACTCCTGCAGCCCCACACCATTCCCAGCCCCCACCCTCTGTCCATCCACCGGTGGCCCAGACATTACCCCAATATCTGTCCACAGTTCCTTGGCTTGTCCAGAGAGTTCCAGGGGGCCCTTCCGGGTCTTCTCGGCAGGGGCGTAATATGAAACAAGAGTGCCTAGGTCAGCACCCAACAAAACAGGGGTGGGCAGTTTATCCGAGACCCCCACCTCCCTCATCCCCCTCCCCGCACCCCAATCTAGGAATACCTTTGCACAGGGTGTGCGTGAACGGGTCCCCCCAACTCCTGTGAGGGTCAGGAACTTTCCTGGGATGAGGTTCTGTGCCTCAATCAGCTCTGGTCGGATCAAAGTGACGTCTGCCCCGATGTCCCGGAAACCAGTTGCAGACCGGTTGCCCACGGTAACGGGCTGCAAGTTGGCGGGGTTTACCCGCATCTTCCTGCGAACGAACAGCACAGAAGAAGAGTTGCTGGCCGGCTGGCCAGATGATGTCATCTGCTTCTGCTCAGGACACTGCGTCCTGAGATGTCCGGCTTTCCCACAGGTGAAACATCTGCGGGTGTCAGGCAGGAATGGCTTGGCTCCAAGCGCTGCAGGGTTGGGCGGAGGTGAAGCTTGACTCACCGAAGTAGGAGAGGTTGCTAGGGACGATTTCCCCCCTTTCCAGCTGTTTGGAGGAACCTTGCGAGGTTCAGGCACTCGCGTGTGAACGAAGGTATCTGCCAGGTCTGCTGCAGCTGTAGTAGATGCTGGCTCCCTCTCCAAGACAAACTGTCTGACGTCTGCTGGACAAATGTGCAGGAGTTGATCTCTGATCATGAGATCCTCCAAAGATTCATAAGAATCAACTTTCAGTCCCTTAGTCCACTGTCGGAATGTGGTGCGTAAGCGACTTGCCACATCCGTGTAAGAGTCCCCAGGTCCTTTCTGCATGGACCTGAACCGCTTGCGGTACACTTCCGGGGTCATCTGGTACTTCCGGATAATGGCATTTTTTAAACGTTCATAGTCATCATCTTGCCCCTCTGGCAATTCAACAAACGCTTCCAGGGCCTTGCCTTGTAGCCCTGGTGTCAGGTACCGAACCCATTGAGCTTGGGGCACATGGTACTGACGGCACGTTTTTTCAAAGGACAGTAAGTACGTGTCAATGTCACTGTCCTTTTCCATTGCGGGAAACTTGGCTGCGCCCACGGAAAGAGTGCCGTCCCTGTGATCTAGGGACCCGAGGTTCTGACCCGGTCGCTGCTGGAGCCTTGCCATCTCCATCTCGTGCCGACGATCAGCTTCCCTCTGCACCGCCTCTCTCTCAGCTTGGCGTTCCGCAGTTTCTCTGTCAGCCCGGCGTTCCGCAGCTTCTCTGTCAGCCGCTGCTTGGCGTTCCATGAACCGCAGGTATGCCTCCAAATCTGTCTCCAGGAGGCGTTTTAGGGCCTCCTGCATCTGAGAAGAGTCTCTGCTGGTTACCGGCACCACGTTGCTAGCGCACTCAGGCGGTGGTGTGACGTTAACCTTTGGTGATCCTCCAGTGTCAATCTCTGTATGCCCATCCTGTGAGGCTGTCTCTGAACCACTGGCAATGTGGGTAATGGGAACCTCTCCATGTTCAAGTTCCCCCGAGTTCTGATTTGCTCGGATATCATACTCCACTAGATCACTAATCAAATCTTCACGAGTTTTGCGACCGACGTCCAATCCTCGTGAGGCACATTCAACTTTCAAATCAGCTTTGCTCATTTTCTCGTAATCTGCTTCACCAGGCATAATTGCAAGCAAAGATAGAAGAAAAACGTAGGAAAAGAAGGAGCTGTTGCTATGTGTCTCTCTATACACACATATATATAAAATAAAATATGCACCGCTTGTTTTCTAAGGACTGTTTCCACAAAGGTTACAATCCTTCAGTGCAGAGCCAACTTTTAACACTGCACTGAAGCTCTTACTGCAATTATCCCACGTACGCTGCCAACAATATGTCACGACCCGCGGTCGCCGCCACCAACAGGCGACAATCGCACAGCCGCGACTAACAGTAATACGTCACGCCCACGGCGTCAGACCCCAGACCTTCTCACCAAACTCGTGACCGAAGGGCCGGCCGATCCAAAACCGCGGTGTGACGCGCGTAACAAGGCCCCACCCAGCTGCACCCTACACAGCGATTGCCCAGCTAATGGACTACAATCGGTGCCTGCAGCCTGGATGCGCTTGTTACTGGGTCAGGTTAGTTACGCAACTAACCCTATACTGCCACCACCACTTTTGTCGGAGACTGGGAAACTCCCGTTACTAAATATACACTATAATGATTGAAATATTGGTCTATATAGCACGGCCCGCGGACCTTGCTATACAGAGATATACAAACAGTAGCGTCTCTTCAAAGGCAGGGATTCGTGAATTGCAAGTAAGCGCTTAGAAACAGTTTAACACTTTCAGAAAGAAAGATTTATTACTAAAAGCGTTGGATGCAAAATAAATATGTACAAAGAGATATCACAAAAATATATATATGTATACAAAGACACAGCAAACATAGAATAGCGAGAAAATACAGGGTAAGTTACTTGCCTTGCCTGGTTTTAGCAAATTCAAGTTGTGAGCAGAAAGCTTCTTTGATCTCCCCTTGTTACGATGTTGCTGGGAGATCCCTCAGTGTGTGTGTGTCAGAGTTTCTCTAACTCACTTAAAAGTCTTCAAGGGTCCCTCTCAGGGGAAGGGGGGCTCTGACTACCCATTTTGGGAGTGGTCATTGGGGAACTCTACACTAAATTACTAGCTCATATCCCGTGATATGAACCATACAGTTGACCTGAGGACTGTGCACTTATTCTGGTTGGTTTGATAATGAGTGGGCTTACATAGTTTTGGGTGATAAAAATGACACCTCATTCAGACTGGATGGCTCCACTTCTCATGTCTTCCTGGTTGTCCCCCACACCATCTGCCAGGAGATAACCTTTGACTCACAGGAATGCAGGGGGGATGTGAGGAGTGATTTGAGAAATGCCTCAGATAAACAGATAGAACACGAAAACGAGGGTTGAGGGGGAACTCCGCTCCAATTCTGATGAGCAAGTTTGCCACAGGGAGGTTCTGTGGTAGCGGATGGCGCTATCACTTATAAGAGGGGCTGTCACTTGCAAACACAAAAGCCACGCTTCTGTGTTGATAAGAGACAGTAGATATTGGTGTGCATAGGGCCAGTACCAGAGGTGGCAGAACGGTTTACTGCCACGTTCCAGCTGAAAAAAAGCCCTAATCACAACTACGTCTTATTTTCAGGGTACGTCTTATACTTTAGTCATTTCCAAAAATAGTACTGTCTTATTTTTGAGGTAGGTCTTATTTTCGGGAAAACGGGGTGTGTGTGTATATATATATATATATATATATATATATATATATGCATACATAAATTCTCAAAAGTGTAACAGTAAAAAGTATCAAAATATGAACAGCTATCTATAAAAGGGAAAAATGGCTCAATGTTTTCAGCACCACTCTGCGTTTCTGTGTTCTTCAATCCTAAATCAAACAGAAAAGGAATTCTTCACACCATCTTAGTGCTCATGAGTAAAACTCACCAGAAGTGTATGACCTTAAGATTATAAAAGATAAATGTGCACACATCAAAATTCCATACAGCATCTCTCGACCTTGGGAATTATTCTGACCTTCCCCTTAAAAGATAACTTTACTTTTTGGAAAAAATATAGGAAATAGTCTAACATTTACAATTGCTTCACCAACCATCTTGCAATTTAATGATATTAACCACCTCAAGTCTGGGCACATTCACCTCCTCCCGGTCCAGGCCATTTTTCAGCTTTCAGCACTATCATACTTTCAATGACAATTACTCAGTCATGCAACACTATACCCAAATTAAATTTTTATAATTTTTTGAGACAGATAGAGCTTTCATTTGGTATTTAATCACCACTGGGTGTTTTACTTTTTAATATACAAAAAAACATGTTTTTGCTTTCTTAGTTCCTTTTATAAAAATTTTGCAAATAAAAACTCTTTCTTCAGAAATTTAGGACAACATATATTGTGCTACATTTCTGTGGTTAAAATCACCCAAATCAGTGTATATTATTTATTCTGTGTGAAATTTATAGTCTACGAACTATAGTACTGTATACACAGCATATTTGAAAATTGATCCGTCTTGATGTACTGACTGCTAATCTCATTTCTTGAGACCCTAAAATGCTAGGACAGTACAAATACCCCCTACATGATCCCTTTTATTAAAAGTAGACAGTCCAAGGTATTTAATAAGAGACATGGTGAGTTTTTTGAAGTTGTAAGTTTCATTGTAACACGTTGTTTCTCACACACAGCATGAGCATACTTACAATTACACTCAAACACACATTCTGCTACACTCCCTAAGTATGGGGATACCAGATGTGTGAGACTTTTTTGCAACTTAGCTGCATAGAGGGTAGTGATGGGCCGAACACCCCTTTGTTCAGTTCACAGTCGAAAGTTCAAACCTAATGAACGTTCAACCGTGAACTTCAAACTCAATGCAAGTCTATGGCACTCGAACTTCGTAAATTCAAAAGTGCCCATTTTGAAGGCTTATATGCATGTTATTGGCTGGCCATAAAAGGGGTATGTGGACATGGGTATTGCCCTGAGGGACATGAATTAGTGAAAAAAAAAATTCAAAAAGTACCATTTATAAAGGGGCAGTCATTTTCATTGCCTAAAGTTAAAAAATAAAAATTCCTTTAAATATCATGCCTGGGGGGTCCCCATAAACTAGCTGCAAAGTTTCATATCTTTACAATGTATAGAACCTTCTGCAGCAGGACAAACTTTTTTTTTCTTTTAAATTAAATTTAAAAAAAAAACACAGCGTGGGTCCCCCTCTAATCCATACCAGGCCCTTTAGGTCTGGTGGGAAGGTTAGGAGGGACCCCACAGTAAAATTTTTTTTTTTTTTTTTTACGTCCTACCATATCAGGGTCAGTGGGACTGATGTGATGGTGATCAGGGACATCGGGATTGGTGTGGCGGTGATCAGGGACACTGTAACTGTGGTGGAGTGGTGAACAGGGACATTATGACTGGTGTGACAGTGATCACAGACATTGTGAATGGTGTGCCGGTGAATATCAATACTGTGAGTGGGTGGCAGTGATCAGAGACAATATAAGTGGTGATCAAGGACACCGGAAATGATTTGGTGATGATCACGGACAACGTAACTGGTGTGACAGGGATCAGAGACACTGTAACCGGTGTGGCGGGGATCAGGGACACTGTAACCGGTGTGGCGGGGATCAGGGACACTGTAACTGGTGTGGCGGGGTTCAGGGACACTGTAAGCAGTGTGGTGGGGATCAGGGACACTGTAACTGGTGTGACGGGGATCAGGGACACTGTAACCAGTGTGGCGGGGATCAGGGACACTGTAACTGGTGTGGCGGGGTTCAGGGACACTGTAACTGGTGTGGCAGGGATCAGGGACACTGTAACTGGTGTGGCGGGGTTCAGGGACACTGTAAGCAGTGTGGCTGGGGATCAGGGACACTGTAACTGGTGTGGCGGGGTTCAGGGACACTGTAACTGGTGTGGCGGGGATCAGGGATAATGTAACCGATGTGGCGGGGATCAGGGACACTGTAACCAGTGTGGCGGGGATCAGGGATAATGTAATCGATGTGGCGGGGATTAGGGACACTGTAACCGGTGTGGCGGGGATCAGGGACACTGTAACCGGTGTGACGGGGATCAGGGACACTGTAACCAGTGTGGCGGGGATCAGGGACACTGTAACTGGTGTGGCGGGGATCAGGGACACTGTAACTGGTGTGGCGGGGATCAGGGATAATGTAACCGATGTGGCGGGGATCAGGGACACTGTAACCGGTGTGGCGGGGATCAGGGACACTGTAACCGGTGTGACGGGGATCAGGGACACTGTAACCAGTGTGGCGGGGATCAGGGACACTGTAACTGGTGTGGCGGGGTTCAGGGACACTGTAACCAGTGTGGCGTGGATCAGGGACACTGTAACTGGTGTGGCGGGGATCAGGGATAATGTAACCGATGTGGCGGGGATCAGGGACACTGTAACCGGCGTGGCAGAGATCAGGGACACTGTAACCGGTGTGGCTGGGATCAGGGACACTTTGAGTGGGTGATTATGATTAGGGACACTGACTGATGACAATGAGGTAAAAAGAAAAAAAAAATGTAAAGCAGTACACTGGGGAGCTAATCTCTCTGACACTCTGCACTCTTCTCCTGTCAGCATGCTTCTTATTAGCAGATGTGTTTTGCAGCACAGATGACTTTGCACTTCTTCTCTGTCCCCAAGTCTGAGCTCTGCTGTACCATAAATTGCAAGAGGCCGATACCAACTACATTTAGATACTTACTGTATATGGCTTTCATTAAAACAAAAATACATTTGTTGACGTGGTAATCAATATAGAATGGCATTCATCTTATGTCTGTCTAGTGTAAAGCTTTAAATTCCTCAGACTCAATTTTGAGATAATCTTATGAGTTAAAAATCTACTTAATTTTTTTGACATTTTTACTACTGGTTGGTTAGAGCAGGGATAGCAGCAATCTAACACCAAATCATTGTTCATTTTCTACCATGAAATACTTTCTGACATTTCTCTTGTAGATCAAAGTCTGAAAATACAAACGATTCAACAGTCAAATGCCACATTAAGAGGCATGTATCATCATTTTGTTTGCGTGCTTTTCCTTGCAGAAATGATGTTTTTGCTTACTAATCGATTATTCTGTTATTTTGCAGAGAAACTTCAGCTGAAACCTTTCAATAATTTACATTTACCCTCCATGTTCTATCGACAGCAGATAAAGGGAGTATATACCAATAGCCAAACAAAAGCCATCTATAGCCACCCATAGACATAAGATAAGGTACGCCAGTCTGGTAAATGACCTTTAGTACCCAAATATTCTTCTATAAACAGTAATGATTTTCTGCACGATTTTCTTGAATAGGTTGTTTAAAACTACATGTAAAACACTGCTATATAACAAAATGACTCATTCAGGTATAGAAAATGTTTATGCATATTGTATACAATTGTTCCATATTATGATCTTTCCACCTACAATTTTAAAAAAGAAAAAAGACATGAAAATATTGTTTGATGGAAAACAGCCAAAACAATTCTAGCTCTACAGACTGCATGTAAACAGTTGCATATAAAGATGTTTTCTACAATCAAATTGTAAGCGAGTGAATGTTCAACTTCAAAGCCCAACTCCGAGCACAATAAAAAAAAACAAACTTTGCAGTAGAGACCCATTGGACTGCAAGGATTAAATGTCTGTTATGTCTAGAACTTGCCATAGTTTTTTTTTTTATTTTCGATCAGCCAGCAGGCTGAACGAAAAACATTGAACAGATTTCTCCACCGCCACAAGAGAGATGGATGGAGGAATCCTCCCCGCCGTGCTATTGTATTCTGACAGCTGCAGCTGGCTGATTGAGAAACATTCCCTGCTGAACTGGCCAAATTTTGATCCATCCATGACCAGTTTAGGGGTGCCGGAATAAGGAGAAATAATTATTTATGCTGCGTTACAGCGGGGTCACTCCAGCGGTGCAACTGGTCCCCCACAACGGCCTAAGTTGTTCATGGTCACAGTCACATGCACACAGGGGCGGATTGACCATTTGGAAACTCAGGCACAGCCCGAGGGCCCGGGGTCAGTAGGGGGCCCCATGAGATGCCCCTGGTACCTTTTTCATAGGCTTTTTTGAGTTTGGGCAAGGACACAGGGGCCCCATGATCCCCTATTGCCCGGGGGCCCATGAGTTGTCAGTCCGCCCCGCATGCACACCCCCACCACACACAATGCAGAGTTAGACTGACACTGTACTCTGTTTTTTTTTAAAAAAATCTATTCAAGTATGTATTCTTAATTCAAAACATATCTTCTTTTGCTCTCAGCCTCCTCCAGTTCTCCACATACCTGCTTTGATTCAACATCTTTTTAGAGGGTGGCCATGCTCATTTTCCATGGTCCCATTGTATATAGGAACAAGGTCACCCTTTCTAGCTGTCTCTAAAATGCATATAAGCATATCGTTTAGTGTCATTTTAAATGCTTGTTATAGCTAGTACTGCCGAAATAAGCAATACGTACCATATGCCTCATTTCAGCAGTGCAAGCGGTCCCCTGCAGCTTCCCCTCTAAGTAACCCATGGCCACAGTCACACGCTTGCCCCCACCATATACATGCAAGGTTAGTGACCCTGTATTGTACCCCTAGACATAATGGTTTTAAACCCTTACATACACAGAGTAAAGTGACTGGCATCAGGTGATACAGAGATTAAACAAGTCCTCCTACATACGTTGTACCTGTTTATCTGCAGTGTTCTCTTCTCTACTTCCTTTCAAAGTCCAGAATTTATAAAGCTTGTCTGAGCTGTCAGAAAAAAGGGGACTGAGAGCTGAGATTACACTCTGCAGAGTGTAAAAGCTGATTGGAGGGAAGGGACACACCTCCCTTCACACAGCACACAGGAACAGAGCCGAGGCTGTCAATCACAGCTTGTGTGCTGGAAAACCCTCCCATGTCACCTTTTTTCTCTTGGTGTCAGAAAAACTTGTCAGAAGTGATTCATGCTGCTAGCAGAGGAACAAAGCAGTAGACAGAAATGACACGTAGTGCTCTTAATTGAAACAAGTGCATACTATAGAGGGATCTGCTTTGTTCACTTTTCATGTCTAAAGTTTACAACCAATTTAAGCCTTGCAGTGTGGAGGGACTCGACTGCAGAGAGAGTTGGGCTTTAAATTGCTGCTTTCTTTAGGACACAATCTTCTATTTATGGGTAGACTATATCTACTTCAATAAAATTCTCTTTGTACAATGACAGTAAACCTATTGGAGGGTAGCACAGAACAAAGTGACCCTGCAGGAGCACAGCAGAACACCTCTGGCATTAATAGTGCTGCTTTCACACTGCTCTAACCTGCTGCTGCAAACTCCATGCAATACTCACACTACCAATTAAAGGGCAGTGCGGTAAATATTTTATAAAGGGCAACACTGTTTAAAGCTGCAATTTCACATCCATTCTGAATTGCCACATCTAGTGCCAGAGCAAGGTAACAGAAGGTCCGGTCATTGCCATTGAAGAGGTGCCTACGACCAGGACCGCTGATAAGGGGTACCACCAGTCCTCCTGTACAAGGCCCAGGCACACAGAGGGGCCCAGGCAGCATGTGCAATCAAATGTGGAGAGAACAGAGGGTGATTGATGTGGCGGAGGAGGGGAATTATAGGAACTCCTGTGTTTCCCTCCCTGCAGCAGCTGAAAGCCAATTTCTCCCCCTCTCCCTCCTTCTCTCTCTGCAGCAGCTGAAAGCCAATTTCTCCCCCTCTCCCTCCTTCTCTCCCTGCAGCAGCTGGAAGAGAATTTCTCCCCCTCTCCTTCCTTCTCTCCCTGCAGCACCTGAATGCCGATTTAACCCCCTCTCCCTCCCACCGACTTTCAGCTGCTGGCCCATCAGCTTTTAGCTGCCGGTGTGGAGGGGGGTCAGTTACAGGAATCGATCCCCTACGTGTCCCTGCATTCTCTCGCACACCCTCCCGCTGTCTTTCAGTTGCTGCAGGGAGGGACACACAGGATCGATTCCTGTAACTTACCACTCCCCCCAACACAAACACACAACACCGCTCACCTTCTGTACACAGCAGCTGTGTCCTCTGTTCCTTTCTCTGTATCAAAAGTGAGATGCCAGGTCAGATATTTCACCCTAGCACCCCCAACAGCATTGTACAAAAAAAATTATCAAAAATATTTAAGAAAAAAAAAAAAATAATAATGTATTTCACGCAGGTTCTGTGACCCATACAGAGTGAAAGAGCAGTTTGTGTGGCTGGAGCCGCTTGTTACTCTATGAGGATTCAGCGGCTGTATGACCACAGCCACAGGTCCTAATTTGACAGGTGTGCGGGTATGGATGAGTGGCCTCAAATACATACTGCCAGTGTTTGGGGCCATACACCTGCATCCACATGCCTGTCAGGTTAGGACCTGCAGCATCCCCATAGCTTAACATAGGCTGCCTGCACACAGCTCCACCACATGAAAAAAAAACACTGATTCACATGTGAATGAACCCCAGGACCTCATCCACACACAGAGCTTTATTTATTAACTCAGTACTGTTTTATCTTGCAAGTTATGTTGTGTTTGTGATCGCTAATATTGATCTTAGTGTGTTTTTAGCAAAAATATAGTTTTGATGTTTTTTTTTTGGGGGGGGGGGCTGTCAGGCCGTACCCTGTGATTTCTAACAGCAGCCCTGCCTATGACTATGCTAATACTGACTTTGTGAATTGTGGTATTTGCATAGATGCTCTGAGAGGGATGCAAGCTGTGATGAAGGGACAGATCCTCAGCCTAGAGGTAAGTTATAACAGCCAATACTGTTCTAGTTCAGAAGGATAATTGATCCCAAAGGTTTACTTTAACTATTGCACTTTGAGATGCTTTTCTGCTCCTCTGCAACATTGCTTTAAAGATTTCGATTTATACTCAGATATTTTAGAAGTAATCATTGAAGCATCTCTGCAGAAAAGTTGAGTATGTGCTTTCAGTAGTTTCCCATCAATGAAGACACATCAGCTACAAAAATATTACATGCATTGTTGTTGGGTGTCTAGATGTTTCTGCATCATACAGGTCAGGCTGAATTCAGTCATGTGTCAGGAAAATAAAATGGAATTCCTAAAGAAATAGGCGCAGGGTGAGGAAATCTCAGTCTCCGTGGTAAAGCAAGGCCACTAAATTATTTTATTCGAAAAACCCTTGAAAAAATGTATGCAGACAGACATTGGCTACCCATGTGAGCTGAATAACACAATCCGTTCACCACAAACAATTAATATCTCTGTGAGATATCACAATTAAAGTGCTACTAAACCCACAACAGTAAAATCAGTCTGTATATGCAGCAAAGCATGCTTTGTGGCAAATGAGGTTTAATGTTGATAAATGTAAGGTTCTGCACTTGGGGGATAAGAATATGCATGCATCATACATACTAGGGGGGGTACAACTGGGGGAATCAATGGTGGAGAAGGATCTGGGAGTTCTGGTAGATCACAAGCTTAATAATGGCATGCAATGCCAAGCTGCGGTTTCTAAAGCAAGCAAAATCCTCTCTTGTATTAAAAAAGGTATAGACTCCAGAGAGATATCATATTACCCCGGTACAAATCATTAGTAAGACCTCATCTGGAATATGCAGTTCAGTTTTTGGCACCAATTCACAAAAAGAACATTGGGGAACTGGAGAAAGTACAGCAAAGGAAAACCAAACTGATAAGAGGCATGGAGGACCTCAGCTATGAGGAAAGATTAGAGGAAATTAATTTATTCTCTCTTGAGAAGAGGAGATTAAGGGGGGATATGATCAACATGTATAAATACATCAGTGGTTCATATAGTGAACTTGGTGTAGAGCTATTCACCCTGAGGTCATCACCAAAGAAATGTAATCCCCAAAACGGAAAGGTTTCTTCACAATAAGAGCTGTGAAAATGTGGAATAGACTCAAGAGTTGGTTCTGGCCAGCTCAGTAGATTGCTTCAAAAAAGTCCTGGATTGTTTCTGAGATACACAGAATATAACTGGATACCAACAATTGTTGGTAAAGTTGATCCAGAGAATATCCGATTGCCTCTCGGTGAATCAGGAAGGAATTTTTTTTCCCAGCAGGAGCAAATTGGACCATGCTTTGCTGGGTTTTTTTTTTTTTTGCCTTCCTCTGGATCAACTGTGGGTATAAGATTATAACTTTTTTTTTTTTATGGTTGAACTGGATGGACTTTTGTCTTTTTTCAGCCAAACTAACTATGTAACTATGATATACTCACTGTGGAAGCTAATGGGTTAATCCTCTGTATTGTGTAAAAACTCTGTTTGATCCTGACTTCTCTGATCCTCCCCTTTTTTCAGTGTCCCCTCTTATCTCCTGATAAGACATATCGTGTGGAGTCACACTGCACATGCTCAGTTTGGTGTGTATTGCTAGAGAGGTTTTTTTTTTTTTCCTTGGGAGAGTGCATGTGATCAGCACAGGGCCAATCAGCACTATCCAGACAGAGGTCAGGGGTTCTGCATCCTTCTAGAGCAAAATTAAATCTCCTCCTGCAAGCTTTAACCAGTGCTTGGCTGGACACTGATAGAAGTCACAAGACTGCTCTAACTGCTGATGGGAAAAGGTATTTAGCAGTTTATATTTACTAAAATAATTGCACTTCCATGTTCTGTGTACTGTGGGAGACCAGATATAGTGAATGCAGGGTTCTGCGTTTAGTAACACTTTAAGTACACTTGCCAAAAACATTTACTGCTACTACCTAATATGCAAGACATGTGTAGGCAAGTGCAGTCTACAATCTCCACTGCAGATGGCGCTCATCCATAGCAGCATTGCGACTGGAGGAAGTTGGGAGAAACTGTGTTTCTCTATGGTTTACTCGGTCCCTTGGAGCAGTGATCTGATTGGATGCGCTGGATCCAGGTGACTCTGGCAGTCATCTTGGGTCATGCAGATTCTTTTTTATCCTCTGTCCCTGGGTTTTGGTGCACATTCTGCAAGTGGCTAATGTAGGAACAGGATACCCATCTGTCAGGGACAGCACTAGAGGTAGGGAGAGGTTCCACAGGAGTAGGGAAAGAGTAGGGCCTATGTCTGTTTTGTCAGGAAGTTCTTCTTTGGTTTAGATGGGCCAGGCTGCATTCTGCCCTCCTACACAGATGCTGTTGGCAACTCGGAGTTACACACCGCTGACTCCATTTTGAACTGCTGTAAGTGTCCTGGTAGAGTAAGCCTGACTACCGGACTTGTTTGTAAGATCTGCAATCAGGGGCGGACTGACAACTCATGGGGCCCCAGGGCAATAGGGGATCATGGGGCCCCTGTGTCCTTGCCCAAACTCAAAAAAGCCTATGAAAAAGGTACCAGGAGCATCTCATGGGGCCCCCTACTAACCCCGAGCCCTCGGGCAGTGCCGGAGTTTTCCAAATGGTCAGTCCGCCCCTGTCTGCAATACATTGTTATCTGGCTATTTGGGACTCTGCCTCCAAACCATGCTGCACTTACCCAACACATGGATGCTATAAATGTGTACTGTAGACAAAGTAGTTTTTTGGCTTTCTTACTTTCTTTACTTAAATCAAACTATATATAAATGCCCTTCTTTTTTTTTCTCATTAGGACACAAACACAAAAATGACTTGATAGGGGAATGAACACTTCCCTAATTCCTCTAAAAAAAAAAAAATACCTTTACGATCACTTTAATTATTTTAGTTTGGCATTAACAAATGTAATGTACAGTCAGTAGGATGTTGCAGAAAATATTCCAAGAAATTTAAAAAGAGATGCTTTAGTGTTTACAAATTCACTCCGTTGGTGATGTTCTTACAAGTATGGAAATAAGTTTCCCCAATGAGCACTTTGGTGGCATGTTCAAAACATCCCAGGCCATTTCATGCAGTAAATCATAATAAGTTCAGATTTGGTCAATAATGCGTTCCATAATTGTGTTAAACCCATGAAAAACCTTGCAATCAACTGAGGTAAGTTTTCTGCGTATACCCAAACTCATCAACACTCAGCATTATTCAACTTGAATAATGGTTTGAGACAGTAACATAGACATTAGAGATGAGCGAAGTATTCAAAAATTCGATTCGGCTGATTCGGCGAATTCGAGGAATAAATTCGATTCGAGGCGAATATATTCGCTGCGAAATTAACTTATAAAAAGGGTGTTTCTAGGCTTCAGAGAGCCTTTATATTAGTGCAGAACACTGTACCCTTAATTTAAATGCCCTTGGAGTCTGCTGGGGAAGAGAAATAATACTGTCAGTCAGTATGACATGCAGATGAGTGCCGTCGATCTTAGAATCACCGCACACTTCACTCATTTGGGCAGTCACGGGGCCAAAACCAGAGTGTGGAGCCACAGTGTGGCGGTGGAGGCAGCAGCAATGGGAGGCCATACAGCACCCTATGACAAAATGGAACCCACCAGCAGTGTGAGGAGACCTGAAAGTGGCACATGGCAGAGTGTGGCGATGGAGACAGCAGCAATGGGAGGCCGTACAGGGACCCATGAGACACTCTGGACCTGGCAGCAGCATGAGGAGGCGGTACAGGGGCCCATGACAGATTACGGGCCTGGCAGCAGCATGAGGAGTCGGTACGGGGGCCCATGGCAGATTACGGGCCTGGCAGCAGCAATGGGAGGCCAGTAATCTGCCAGCACCCTATGACAAAATGGAACCCACCAGCAGTGTGAGGAGACCTGAAAGTGGCACATGGTAAAGTGTGGCGATGGAGACAGCAGCAATGGGAGGCCGTACAGGGACCCATGAGACACTCTGGACCTGGCAGCAGCATGAGGAGGCGGTACAGGGGCCCATGACAGATTACGGGCCTGGCAGCAGCATGAGGAGTCGGTACGGGGGCCCATGGCAGATTACGGGCCTGGCAGCAGCAATGGGAGGCCCGTAATTTGCCAGCACCCTATGACAAAATGGAACCCACCAGCAGTGTGAGGAGACCTGAAAGTGGCACATGGCAGAGTGTGGCGATGGAGACAGCAGCAATGGGAGGCCGTACAGGGACCCATGAGACACTCTGGACCTGGCAGCAGCATGAGGAGGCGGTACGGGGGCCCATGGCAGATTATGGGCCTGGCAGCAGCAATGGGAGGCCCGTAATCTGCCAGCACCCTATGACAAAATGGAACCCACCAGCAGTGTGAGGAGACCTAAAAGTGGCACATGGCAGAGTGTGGCGATGGAGACAGCAGCAATGGGAGGCCGTACAGGGACCCATGAGACACTCTGGACCTGGCAGCAGCATGAGGAGTCGGTACGGGGGCCCATGGCAGATTACGGGCCTGGCAGCAGCAATGGGAGGCCCGTAATCTGCCAGCACCCTATGACAAAATGGAACCCACCAGCAGTGTGAGGAGACCTGAAAATGGCACATGGCAGAGTGTGGCGATGGAGACAGCAGCAATGGGAGGCCGTACAGGGACCCATGAGACACTCTGGACCTGGCAGCAGCATGAGGAGGCGGTACAGGGGCCCATGACAGATTACGGGCCTGGCAGCAGCATGAGGAGTCGGTACGAAGGCCCATGGCAGATTACGGGCCTGGCAGCAGCAATGGGAGGCCCGTAATCTGCCAGCACCCTATGACAAAATGGAACCCACCAGCAGTGTGAGGAGACCTGAAAGTGGCACATGGCAGAGTGTGCCGATGGAGACAGCAGCAATGGGAGGCCGTACAGGGACCCATGAGACACTCTGGACCTGGCAGCAGCATGAGGAGGCGGTACAGGGGCCCATGACAGATTACGGGCCTGGCAGCAGCATGAGGAGTCGGTACGGGGGCCCATGGCAGATTACGGGCCTGGCAGCAGCAATGGGAGGCCCGTAATCTGCCAGCACCCTATGACAAAATGGAACCCACCAGCAGTGTGAGGAGACCTGAAAGTGGCACATGGCAGAGTGTGGCGATGGAGACAGCAGCAATGGGAGGCCGTACAGGGACCCATGAGACACTCTGGACCTGGCAGCAGCATGAGGAGGCGGTACAGGGGCCCATGACAGATTACGGGCCTGGCAGCAGCATGAGGAGTCGGTACGGGGGCCCATGGCAGATTACGGGCCTGGCAGCAGCAATGGGAGGCCCGTAATTTGCCAGCACCCTATGACAAAATGGAACCCACCAGCAGTGTGAGGAGACCTGAAAGTGGCACATGGCAGAGTGTGGCGATGGAGACAGCAGCAATGGGAGGACGTACAGGGACCCATGAGACACTCTGGACCTGGCAGCAGCATGAGGAGGCGGTACGGGGGCCCATGGCAGATTACGGGCCTGGCAGCAGCAATGGGAGGCCCGTAATCTGCCAGCACCCTATGACAAAATGGAACCCACCAGCAGTGTGAGGAGACCTGAAAGTGGCACATGGCAGAGTGTGGCGATGGAGACAGCAGCAATGGGAGGCCGTACAGGGACCCATGAGAGACTCTGGACCTGGCAGCAGCATGAGGAGGCGGTACGGGGGCCCATGGCAGATTACGGGCCTGGCAGCAGCAATGGGAGGCCCGTAATCTGCCAGCACCCTATGACAAAATGGAACCCACCAGCAGTGTGAGGAGACCTGAAAGTGGCACATGGCAGAGTGTGGCGATGGAGACAGCAGCAATGGGAGGCCGTACAGGGACCCATGACACACTCTGGACCTGGCAGCAGCATGAGAAGTCGGTACGGGGGCCCATGGCAGAATACGGGCCTGGCAGCAGCAATGGGAGGCCCGTAATCTGCCAGCACCCTATGACAAAATGGAACCCACCAGCAGTGTGAGGAGACCTGAAAGTGGCACATGGCAGAGTGTGGCGATGGAGACAGCAGCAATGGGAGGCCGTACAGGGACCCATGAGACACTCTGGACCTGGCAGCAGCATGAGGAGGCGGTACGGGGGCCCATGGCAGATTACGAGCCTGGCAGCAGCAATGGGAGGCCCGTAATCTGCCAGCACCCTATGACAAAATGGAACCCACCAGCAGTGTGAGGAGACCTGAAAGTGGCACATGGCAGAGTGTGGCGATGGAGACAGCAGCAATGGGAGGCCGTACAGGGACCCATGAGAAACTCTGGACCTGGCAGCAGCATGAGGAGGCGGTACGGGGGCCCATGGCAGATTACGGGCCTGGCAGCAGCAATGGGAGGCCCGTAATCTGCCAGCACCCTATGACAAAATGGAACCCACCAGCAGTGTGAGGAGACCTGAAAGTGGCACATGGCAGAGTGTGACGATGGAGACAGCAGCAATGGGAGGCCGTACAGGGACCCAAGACACACTCTGGACCTGGCAGCAGCATGAGGAGTCGGTACGGGGGCCCATGGCAGATTACGGGCCTGGCAGCAGCAATGGGAGGCCCGTAATCTGCCAGCACCCTATGACAAAATGGAACCCACCAGCAGTGTGAGGAGACATGAAAGTGGCACATGGCAGAGTGTGGCGATGGAGACAGCAGCAATGGGAGGCCGTACAGGGACCCATGAGACACTCTGGACCTGGCAGCAGCATGAGGAGGCGGTACGGGGGCCCATGGCAGATTACGGGCCTGGCAGCAGCAATGGAAGGCCCGTAATCTGCCAGCACCCTATGACAAAATGGAACCCACCAGCAGTGTGAGGAGACCTGAAAGTGGCACATGGCAGAGTGTGGCGATGGAGACAGCAGCAATGGGAGGCCGTACAGGGACCCATGAGACACTCTGGACCTGGCAGCAGCATGAGGAGGCGGTACAGGGGCCCATGGCAGATTACGGGCCTGGCAGCAGCAATGGGAGGCCCGTAATCTGCCAGCACCCTATGACAAAATGGAACCCACCAGCAGTGTGAGGAGACCTGAAAGTGGCACATGGCAGAGTGTGGCGATGGAGACAGCAGCAATGGGAGGCCGTACAGGGACCCAAGACACTCTCTGGACCTGGCAGCAGCATGAGGAGTCGGTACGGGGGCCCATGGCAGATTACGGGCCTGGCAGCAGCAATGGGAGGCCCGTAATCTGCCAGCACCCTATGACAAAATGGAACCCACCAGCAGTGTGAGGAGACCTGAAAGTGGCACATGGCAGAGTGTGGCGATGGAGACAGCAGCAATGGGAGGCCGTACAGGGACCCATGAGACACTCTGGACCTGGCAGCAGCATGAGGAGGCGGTACGGGGGCCCATGGCAGATTACGGGCCTGGCAGCAGCAATGGGAGGCCCGTAATCTGCCAGCACCCTATGACAAAATGGAACCCACCAGCAGTGTGAGGGGACCTGAAAGTGGCACATGGCAGAGTGTGGCGATGGAGACAGCAGCAATGGGAGGCCGTACAGGGACCCATGACACACTCTGGACCTGGCAGCAGCAAGAGGAGGCGGTACAGGGGCCCTTGGCAGAGTGGCGAAGCGTAAGCAGCTTAAATTGAAGGCCATACTTAGGCCTATGTTAAAAATAATAACATGTTTGGGGCATGATTCATGGCGGATTTAGTCAGTTGTGTCAGGAACTGGTGGTTGGAAATCCAGACTAATCCACGCCTGATTCATTTTCACAAACGTGAGTCTCTCCACACTTTGGGTGGACAGTCGTGTCCTCCGCGGAGTTACAATACCTCCTGCCGCACTAAACACGCGCTCCGATGCCACGCTACTGGCCGGGCATGACAGCCTTTCAAGGGCAAATTCAGCTAGTTGGGGCCAAAGGTCAAGTTTCGTTGCCCAGTAGTCAAGGGGATTGTCTACCTCGGTTGGCAGGGTGCTGTCCAAGTAGGCCCAAGCCTGTTGTTTGAGGTCCTGCTCCAGGTCCACCTGATGCTGCTGCTGCTGCGGCTGGTTAGTAGTTTCCTCACTGCGCTGGTGAAGAAAGCTACTCATCATCGACTGCAGACTGAGGCAGCCGCTGCTGGTGGAGCTGCCACTGCTCCTACCACCCCACCCCTCCCCTGCTGCCATGGCAGCGGAACGCGAGCGCACAGGGCCCACAGTGTCTGAGGATGGACGTTGGCGCAGAAAGGCAGAGACCAACTGACTACATAGGTGGTTTTTATAGTACGTTATTTTGGCCTCCCTCTCAGCAGGTGTGAAAAAGGCCACCATTTTTGAACGGTAGCGAGGGTCCAACAAGGTGGACAGCCAAAAGTCATCCCTCTGTCTGATGGTTATTATTCGGCTGTCGCTACGCAAGCAACCGAGCATGCTATGGGCCATTTGTGCCAAGGAATGCGAGGGGCTCCCTGCCTCCATCTCCACAGCATACTGCCACGGTGCGTCTGGGTCCTCTGTCTCCTCCTCCTCCTCCTCTACCAGATGCTCCTGCTCCTCCACTCCTGTCCGCTGAGTGGAAAAACCACCCATTTCACTCAATAATTCCTGAGCACCAATGTCCTCCTCTACCTCCTCCTCTTCTTCCTGTCCTGCCCCCACAGGGGTCATGTGGCGTTGAGATCTGTGCGCCACGTCTACCGCACCCTGACCAGCCATTGTTAACAGCATTTGTTCCAGGACGTGCAACAGAGGAATGACGTCGTTCATCCCATAGTCCTGCCGACTCACGAATAGCGTGGCCTCCTCAAAGGGCCTGAGCAAGGGGCAGGTGTCACGCATGAGCTGCCAATGGCTGACATCTAAGTTACACAGGGGAGTACCTTTATCCGCTTGTAACATCAGGAAATCGGTGATGGCCTTTCGCTGTTCGTAAAGGCGGTCTAACATATGTAGGGTTGAATTCCACCTTGTTGCAACGTCGCAGATCAGGCGATGCTGTGGAATTCCGTTCTGCCGCTGCAGCTCAAGGAGGGTGTGCTTTGCGGTGTAGGAATGGCTGAAATGCATGCAAAGTTTACGTGACATTTTAAGGATGTCTTGCAGTGGGATGGTGGATTTTAGGAACCGCTTGACAACCAGATTGAACACGTGAGCCATGCATGGCGCATGGCACAACCTTCCTTGACGCAGAGCAGACACCATGTTCTTTCCGTTGTCGGTCAACATGGTTCCGATTTTCAGTTTGCGCGGAGACAGCCATCTGTCGATTTCTCTGTTCATTACACTCAGAAGTTCCTCCCCTGTGTGACTACGTTCGCCAAGGCATACCAGGTGCAGCACAGCGTGACACCGTTGCGCCCTGCACATGTGATATGCCGGTCGGGTAATGGGACTTGGCACGGGGGTGGCGGCTGAGGACACGGCGGAAGAAGAGGTGGTAGAGGCGGACATCTTTGCTGGACCAAGGACATGCAAACGTGGAGGCAAAAGCGGCGTGACCTGTCCAAGTTGCTGGTGCGGCTGTGCCGGCACCACGTTCACCCAGTGGGCCGTAAATGACATGTACTGTCCCTGACCGTAGTTACAGCTCCACACGTCGGCGCTGCCGTGCACTTTGGCAGAGACCGACATGCTCAAAGACTGGCCCACCATGTCTTCTACATGTGAATGCAGGGCTGGCACTGCCTTTTTGGCGAAGAAATGCTGGCTTGGCACTCTCCACCGCGGCTCGGCACAAGCCATCATTTCTCGGAAAGGTGCTGAGTCCACCAGTTGGAAAGGGAGGGACTGCAGCACCAGCAACTTGGACAGGAGGACGTTCAGCTTCTGCACCGTCGGGTGCGTGCTCGCAAACTGTTGTCTCTTGGAAACGGATTCCAAGAAAGACTGCTGACGGAATCCGTGAAGAGGAGTAGCAGGAGAAGGAGCATCTGAACGAGCGGAAGATGCCAACGAGCGACAACTCCCCTCAGCAGAGGTGTTGGAGCCTTGACTGGCTGATAGAGGGCGATTGACGTCGGGTGACGTAAGTAACGGAGCGGGTGATGGAGCGGGGGCTGGGGCAGGCAGAACCGCCGTATCTTTATCACGGTTTTCCCAGGCCACCGAATGGCGACGCTGCATATGCTGACGCAACGCTGTAGTCCCAACATGGGCCCCCTGGCCACGCTTGACTTTCTGGCCACATAGTCGACATACGGCTACGTTTACTTCCTCGGGCGGCTTGACGAAAAATTGCCACACCGCCGAGTAGGAAACTTTGCCCCCGATACTCCTCACTGGCTGACTGCTACTTCCTCCGTGCACACCGGCACCACTACTGGCCGTGGTGGTAGGCTGCAGTGGAGCTGGTGCTCTACTCCGTGGCCGTTTGCCTCCACTGACACTGCTGCGACCCTGCTGCCTCCTGGGCAACCCACCGACTGTTTTGCTCGCTGCCAAGCTGGCACCCTCTTCTCCTGATGATGCGGAATCAATAGCCTGATGACGACGAGGCTGCCAAGTGCGATCAGCCTCATCATCATCAATTAGGGTCTCCGCCTCACTACTAGCCCCCTCGGCTGCGTGTGGGTCAGGAGACAGACCTGTCTCTAGACCGGCTACCGAGCCATTCTCCTTGCCAGTACTTCTTCGCCTGGCTGCTGAAGAGGCGGATGTCTCCCCCTGTTCCTGACCGCCCTCTGTTAGCTCTTCCTCACTGTACAGTGGGGCTGAGCCCACAGCATGCGATACTTCGCTTGGTGAGGGAACACCAAAGGACAGGGGCAGGTAGAGGACGCGTGATTTCAGTGGGCTTGCTCCCGGGCCATGCCAACTAACGGTTGTGTCTGACGTACCCACCGACCGTTGGCTGTAGGTGTCAGAGGTGACCTGGGAAGAGGAAGACGACCGAGCCAACCAATCGATGACGGCAGGGTTGTCGGTGGAGACACGACCGCTGGATGACACCGGGAGCAATGGCCTCTGGCTGCGACTAGTGCTGCCTCGACCCCTTCCTCTGCTGCCACGTCTGCTCGCTCCTGAAACATTGCCTCCTCTGCCACTCCTCTGCGTGTTGTCTGACATACTCTTTAATTCAACGATTCTGTGTCCCTGAGTAACGATTCTGTGTCCCTGAGTAACAATTCTGTGTCTGTCCCTGAGTAACAATTCTGTGTCCCTCAGTAAAAATTCTGTGTCCCTCAGTAACAATTCTGTGTCTGTCCCTGAGTAACAATTCTGTGTCCCTCAGTAACAATTCTGTGTCTGTCCCTGAGTAACAATTCTGTGTCCCTGAGTAACAGTTCTGTGTCCCTGAGTAACAATTCTGTGTCCCTGAGTAACAGTTCTGTGTCCCTGAGTAACAATTCTGTGTCCCTGAGTAACGATTCTGTGTCCCTGAGTAACGATTCTGTGTCCCTCAGTAACAATTCTGTGTCCCTGAGTAACAATTCTGTGTCCCTGAGTAACAATTCTGTGTCTGTCCCTGAGTAACAATTCTGTGTCCCTGAGTAACAATTCTGTGTCCCTGAGTACCAATTCTGTGTCTGTCCCTGAGTAACAATTCTGTGTCCCTGAGTAACAATTCTGTGTCCCTGAGTACCAATTCTGTGTCTGTCCCTGAGTAACAATTCTGTGTCCCTGAGTAACAATTCTGTGTCCCTGAGTAACAATTCTGTGTCTGTCCCTGAGTAACAATTCTGTGTCCCTGAGTAACAATTCTGTGTCCCTCAGTAACAATTCTGTGTCCCTCAGTAACAATTCTGTGTCTGTCCCTGAGTAACAATTCTGTGTCCCTCAGTAACAATTCTGTGTCCCTCAGTAACAATTCTGTGTCTGTCCCTGAGTAACAATTCTGTGTCCCTGAGTAACAGTTCTGTGTCCCTGAGTAACAGTTCTGTGTCCCTGAGTAACAATTCTGTGTCCCTGAGTAACAATTCTGTGTCCCTCAGTAACAATTCTGTGTCCCTCAGTAACAATTCTATGTCTGTCCCTGAGTAACAATTCTGTGTCCCTGAGTAACAGTTCTGTGTCCCTGAGTAACAATTCTGTGTCCCTGAGTAACAATTCTGTGTCCCTCAGTAACAATTCTGTGTCCCTCAGTAACAATTCTGTGTCTGTCCCTTAGTAACAATTCTGTGTCCCTCAGTAACAATTCTGTGTCCCTCAGTAACAATTCTGTGTCCCTCAGTAACAATTCTGTGTCTGTCCCTGAGTAACAATTCTGTGTCCCTCAGTAACAATTCTGTGTCCCTGAGTAACAATTCTGTGTCTGTCCCTGAGTAACAATTCTGTGTCCCTGAGTAACAGTTCTGTGTCCCTGAGTAACAATTCTGTGTCCCTGAGTAACAGTTCTGTGTCCCTGAGTAACAATTCTGTGTCCCTGAGTAACAATTCTGTGTCCCTCAGTAACAATTCTGTGTCCCTCAGTAACAATTCTGTGTCCCTCAGTAACAATTCTGTGTCTGTCCCTGAGTAACAATTCTGTGTCCCTGAGTAACAGTTCTGTGTCCCTGAGTAACAATTCTGTGTCCCTGAGTAACAGTTCTGTGTCCCTGAGTAACAATTCTGTGTCCCTGAGTAACAATTCTGTGTCCCTGAGTAACAATTCTGTGTCCCTCAGTAACAATTCTGTGTCCCTCAGTAACAATTCTGTGTCTGTCCCTGAGTAACAATTCTGTGTCCCTCAGTAACAATTCTGTGTCCCTCAGTAACAATTCTGTGTCTGTCCCTGAGTAACAATTCTGTGTCCCTGAGTAACAGTTCTGTGTCCCTGAGTAACAATTCTGTGTCCCTGAGTAACAGTTCTGTGTCCCTGAGTAACAATTCTGTGTCCCTGAGTAACAATTCTGTGTCCCTCAGTAACAATTCTGTGTCCCTCAGTAACAATTCTGTGTCCCTCAGTAACAATTCTGTGTCTGTCCCTGAGTAACAATTCTGTGTCCCTCAGTAACAATTCTGTGTCCCTCAGTAACAATTCTGTGTCTCTCAGTAACAATTCTGTGTCATTCCCTCAGTAACAATTCTGTGTCTGTCCCTGAGTAACAATTCTGTGTCCCTGAGTAACAGTTCTGTGTCCCTGAGTAACAATTCTGTGTCCCTGAGTAACAGTTCTGTGTCCCTGAGTAACAATTCTGTGTCCCTGAGTAACAATTCTGTGTCCCTCAGTAACAATTCTGTGTCCCTCAGTAACAATTCTGTGTCTGTCCCTGAGTAACAATTCTGTGTCCCTCAGTAACAATTCTGTGTCTGTCCCTGAGTAACAATTCTGTGTCCCTCAGTAACAGTTCTGTGTCCCTGAGTAACAATTCTGTGTCCCTGAGTAACAGTTCTGTGTCCCTGAGTAACAATTCTGTGTCCCTGAGTAACAGTTCTGTGTCCCTGAGTAACAATTCTGTGTCCCTGAGTAACAATTCTGTGTCCCTGAGTAACAATTCTGTGTCCCTCAGTAACAATTCTGTGTCCCTCAGTAACAATTCTGTGTCTGTCCCTGAGTAACAATTCTGTGTCCCTCAGTAACAATTCTGTGTCCCTCAGTAACAATTCTGTGTCCCTCAGTAACAATTCTGGGTCTGTCCCTGAGTAACAATATTGTGTCCCTGAGTAACAGTTCTGTGTCCCTGAGTAACAATTCTGTGTCCCTGAGTAACAGTTCTGTGTCCCTGAGTAACAATTCTGTGTCCCTCAGTAACAATTCTGTGTCCCTCAGTAACAATTCTGTGTCTGTCCCTGAGTAACAATTCTGTGTCCCTCAGTAACAGTTCTGTGTCCCTGAGTAACAATTCTGTGTCCCTGAGTAACAATTCTGTGTCCCTGAGTAACAATTCTGTGTCCCTCAGTAACAATTCTGTGTCCCTCAGTAACAATTCTGTGTCTGTCCCTGAGTAACAATTCTGTGTCCCTGAGTAACAGTTCTGTGTCCCTGAGTAACAATTCTGTGTCCCTGAGTAACAATTCTGTGTCCCTAAGTAACGATTCTGTGGCCCTAAAGTCTCTTTGGCCCTAACTCTGTCCCTAATACAGAGAGGTCTGTCTCTCTTGAATGACCGGAGGCTAATGGAGAATTCTAAGATGGCCGCAATTTATAGCTCGACCATTACACAGTGCTGGCTGGCTGGCTGCTGATTGGCTAATGCGATCACATGTCATGAATGAATGCATTATTGGTCAGCGCGCCTTGTCTGCGCGCCTTCCCAGAGATCCCCGCTCCGTCGCCGCACATGTCGCCGCCATTTTTGGAAAATTTGGACATTTTTCCTAATCTTCGAAACGAATTCCACTTCGCCAAGTTTGATTCGCTCATCTCTAATAGACATGTAAAGTGCTTTTAACTAGAAATGAGGATCAGGTTTGTCACAACGATGAGTTCAAGGTAAATCCTTGAGGTCCAAGATTCGAGATCCCAACAAATATATGTACAGGTTTACCCTGGAGAACTTTTTAAACCACAATGCACGGCATGGTCTTTGAACTATGACCATCAGGCTTAGAAAGATCAAAAAGAGGGCTTTTGGATAAGCTAGCCACCTCACTATAAAAGGAGTGGTAAGGAACAAACACAATACCAGTAAACTGGAAGCTATTGTAGAGAAAAAAATAGGGAAAACTGAAAAACTAGGGTCAGTTAGGTAACTGTACTTTATGGTCTTTTTTTTAATTTTTATTTGGTGGATGATTTGAGGCCAGTGGTATAAAGTTGTGGAGAAGTTTAAAGGCGGCATAGGTTTTAAAAAAATATCTCAAGCTTTCAACACTGTGCACTATTTAATCTATCATCTGAAAATGGAAAGAGTATGGCACAACTGCAAATGTACCAAGACATGACCGTCCACCTAAACTGACAGGCTGGACAAGGAGAGCATTAATCAGAGAAGCAGCCAAGAGGCCCATGTTAACTCTGGAGGAGTTGCAGAGATCCACAGCTCAGGTGGGAGAATCTGTCCACAGGACAACTATTAGTTGTGCACGTCACAAATCTGGCATTTATGGAAGAGTGGTGTAAAGGAAATGTGTAAATAAATTCTATATAAAATGGTATTCTATTTTGTATGCTTTGACTATGTATTGTACACTGTACTCATTGTGCACACAGCACTAATAATGTTTTGATTACGTTTGAATTCATTCAAGTCCTGATTAGAAATTAGCCTGCTTATGTAATGCCCCCTGTTACCATAAAAGTACAATTGTAATATTAATTTGATACCTATATAATCATGTGTATAAAAAAACTTCAAATGAGCCCAATAAACAGAACAGGGATTTGGAAAGATGCTGAGTGTATCTTTTTGTGTCTGTTCCCTACTGCAGTAGTTATTAATTTGGAACCACTAATCAATATGAGGATATGAGTTGCCTGTCTATAAAATTTTAGTATTAATGTCCAGAACAGATGGTGAGCTTTGCCTAGGAGGGGATTTACAGGTGATCCTAAGAATTTGAAACAAGGAGCCTGAGACAATCTGGGAATTTCTGATAATCAGCCAGCTGAGGTAAGCCCTTTGCTTACATTTTGAGATATCAGAATTCCTTGATCAGTAAGGCATTTTTCGGGACAAAGGGTACCTATCTTACTCCTCTTAATCGAACTGTATTGATTGGTGATTATATGTTATGTTGTCACTGTCTACTGTCCATTGGAGTGTTATAGATAAGAAAAGGAAGAATAGTACTGGTTAACAGATTATATGAAGCATACATCTACTCTAATAGATCTAGAGGCAAGAGGGTATAGGCACATGTAGAGAAGAGAAAAGAAGCCTGGCCAGGTATTATGGGGATTAAATTAAGTTTTAAGGGAATGAAAGGTAAGAGGGTAACCTAAGAAAATGGCCAGTGAAATAGGAGCGCTAGAGAACCGAAGGTGCGGTTCCACCTATACTGAGCCCCTACATAAATGGTTAAAGTGGACAATAATCCACAATGGGTAACAGGGCTACCAAGTCTACAGGGACTAAGAAACATGCAGATTAAACCAGCTATCTATTTGAGCAGGATGGATGAAGGGTGAAAGCAGGGGTGGACTGACAACTCATGGGGCCCCCGGGCAATAGGGGATCATGGGGCCGCTGTGTCCTTGCCCAAACTCAAAAAAGCCTATGAAAAAGGTACCAGGAGCATCTCATGGGGCCCCCTACTGACCCAGGGCCCTTGGGCAGTGCTCGAGTTTCCAAATGGTCAGTCTGGCCCTGGGTGACAGTCAATGTAACATTAGACATAAGCTGAAATTTTGATGTTAAATTGTGGAATTAAGTGGAGTAAGGCACCACAACTAGTAAATTCTAAAACATGGGAAAAAAAGCCAAAACAGAGAAATGAGAGTCAAATTGTATGGAAATAATGTAATTTTTGGCACTGGTCCAAACAGAATACTTTATATGTGGTCAGAGAAGGAAGATGGGATAAGCACTATGGCTTCCCCTCTGATCATAGGAGCTGGAGTAAGTTGAAGGGATATCAGAGAACAAAATAAGGAAAACTAATTTAGGCAGGAAATATTTGAAGATAGTAAAAAGAAAGTGAGAGAATGATATGCATGTTTTGTGTAAAAAATGGGAAAAATGTAAGCGCTTTTAGAGAAATGATCGTGTATGTGTGTAAATGGGTCTGCTGGGGTTTTCAGTCCTTTAGGTCTGTGTAGAATTTCCCCACTTTCATCCCACTGGCCATTGGTTAGGTAGGACATTTCTGCTTTAGATAGTACTGCTATAGCAAATGTCAATAAGCTGCTAAATATCATTAACAGTTATTGTTTCATGTGTCAATGTCACTCTCATATGTCACCCTAGTCAGTGTGATACTAGTCAGTTTTTGGAGTCTTTGGCGAGTGAAGAGTGATTTCTTACTAACTGTGTTATGCAAAGTGGTATCTGTGTTTTATGTACATTAACTGTGTTAAATCAGCTAGTTCTTTTTCAGGGTTTGTCTTCTTCAATAAAACCCATAAAAAATATGTCGAAGTGTTCTGGGTATAATCGGAGGTGTCACCAGACTCAGGTGGGAGCTGAACCTATATATCTAGTCAAGCATCACCCAAGGGTGTGCTACAAAGGGATACAGTACTTTTACAATAAAAAACAAGAGTATTAAGAGGGCCCTGCTCATAAAATCTTACAATCTAGTAGGGTGGATATGGGGTTACTTTAGACTAACATGAGGTTATTGTAGCTGCCTTAATACTTAACAGAGCCTAGATGGATGGGATACGTGAGAACTTTTTCTATAAAATTAAATCTAAAGGTCTAATAATAATCTGATGTGCGGTCCATGATGTGAGAGTAATAAATAAAATTATAACCAAGTCCACACACATTGCTAGGATAGATGCCACCTGCAGTGGGCTGTTTTATAGTTTTTGATCTGGCTAATTGTTTTTTTTTTTTTGTTTCATATACAGATTGTTGGTATTTTTTGTTTTATCTATTTTTAAATCCAAAGCCGAATGTGTGGACTATGAAATGATGTGTCCCTTTTCCTTGTAAGTGCAGTGGTAAGCTAAAGAAAACTTTAGATTTACAGACATCTCTGCATGACCGCACGGTATTGTTATCATATATTATGTTGTGACTTTGAAAAAATATATAAGATGGAAACTAAGGATATGTATTTTTTAACTAACACTCACAGAGCAAATAAAGATAAAATTATAATATCGCCAGGAAAAGGTTGTCTTTTTAGAACATGAAACTGGAGTTCTTACACAAAGAGCATTGTAGGAAAAAACAAGACATTGAGATATATTTTATGTAAGTTGGACCCTGTAATGTTGTGTTCACTTGACTACACCAGACAAAGGTTTAGACATTATTTTGGTCAATTATTCAACTTTAACGGTCCCACATTTTTTGCAGCAGTTATTTGCAAAACAGCCCAACTAAATATTTGTCTAATGCAATATAATTTGTATTGTTATTCATGTACAAATATAACAATAAAAAGGCATACCATTGAACCCAGCCACCTTGTTGCCTGTGTTGGAGGAGGCTGGAGACAAAGAAAAACCACGTGTTAAATTGATGTTGTAGGAATCAGCTGCTGTGAGTCCAGTGAGGACACACTCCTTGAAGACTCAGATATTTGTAGATATTTTTTGTAGATTTGATCTTGGTTTTATACCGAGGATGGCTTGACCCATACTGAATATGAAGTTATCACCCAGAAGGACACTCTGTATTTTGAGTTAATGCATTCTTCTTCCCCAGGTCAAGAAGCAGAGCTCCATGTTTTAGCAAAGCCTCTGAGCTATCAAAAGAGTATACATTTACAGTTTGAAAATATATAGTGCTGATCAAATGTATAAACATACAAGGTTCTTATCCCAGAATTGCAGAGCAATAAAAAGTCATACAGAGAAGAAAAAAGGGACTTTTTAAGCACCCAAACTATAAAAGAAAAAAGGTTTGATCTAAAAAATGCAAGTTTATTGATCATAGTACATCAATAAAAAGACGTAGACACAATACATAAATCATCATTTCTGATGCGAATGGCGATGATTGGACTATATATCACCAAAGAAGAAAACCCCAACGCGTTTCAATTTATTACATTTATAATTTGAATCTTCTTTAGGGGGAAAGAGGTGAAATGCCATAAGCAGTATTCTAGAAAATAATAAAATAATTCAATAATGGAGGAAAAAAAAAACACAAACACATCATATGATGAGTGACTCACATCACCATTCATAAAAACAGAAATTCAGAGGATCCTTGCTGGTTAATTCCAGGCATTGTTTATGCAAACAGACTCTGCAGTGGTCCAACTGAGTGAATGAATGCAAAACATGATCATAAAAACCATAGATTAAATACATTAAGTCTGTTGGCATTCTATATAATATATGTGAAAAAAAGGGACAAAGGAACTCACATAAAATTGACTAAGAGAAGTCAATAGGGAATTGGAAAGGGTAACACACCCCTCTATCAAGCACTTCAATTAACCCAGACATCTGAAACAAAGGGAGATATCCAAGTGAGGAGAGGCAAAAATATAAAAAAAATAGCCTTGTCCTGAATAAAATCAGTAATCCACATACAGTGTACAGATGGATAAGTCAATAAAGGCAATAAATATACTTGGACGAGATTACTGATGAGCTTCCCCTGTATGAGGTATCAAAGTGTGGAAGCAACAAAATGTTTCCACAAATGGTCTCTGAAAGGTATACAAAAATTGAGATACTAAGTATAGCTACTCATAGAGATCAAACAACAAGCTAATAATAACAGAGTGTATACCTCTATCTTGTATCAGGATGGAAACAGCCCAGAGAACCGCCACAGCTACAGCTCCCACTTACAGAAAGTGAACCGAGAAAAACAGCTTATATAGCTGTTAGAAATCAATGAAGCTACATAAAAGGCACACCAGCTGCTCATTAGGTGATCAGTTAAACACTCAATGGATGGGAGACATGGTCTCCCCTCACTAAAGATGTCTGCCGCCGACATCCGGGCTGGCATGACATCACTTTCGGCACGTGCGCTGTTTTGGAACATCACTTCCGGTCCGGCGTAATCAGCGCCGACACGCGTTTGTGTCCCAGAGTTGCCAAGCAACATATCTCCGATGCAAAGGGAGACAGAGAAACAAACACTCAACCTAAGCAAAGTAGAGAAGGGACTAAAAGAAACCCCCATTTCACGAATTATCATGTATGGGGGCCACACATGCCGGGTGCACAGCGATGCCATAGGGAAGACCAGCAAGGTTCACTAAAGGAAAAACGTTCTCAAGAGAGATTATAAGGTGGCACAGCAAAAGGGAGATACAAGGAAAAAGATTTCCCATATCTTCCAATATAGTGCGGTCACAGACAGAACACAACCTATCCATAATTAAATTGAAAAATACAAAAAATAATGTAAATATAAAAATCTATTACATTCTATAAAAAACCAAGACACACAATCCAGGGCTCCGTAATTACAGGTCAGGTTCTGATTTGCCAGAAACATCAGTAATCTAGTCCAGGTATATTTATTGCCTTTATTGACTTATCCATTGGTACACTTTATGTGAATTACTGATTTTATTCAGGACAAGGCTGTTTTTAATATTTTTGCCTCGCCTCACAAGGATATCTCCCTTTGTTTCAGATGTCTGGGTTGATTTAAGTGCTTGATAGAGGGGAGTATTACCCTTTCCAATTCCCTATGGACTTCTATTAGACAATTTTATGTGAGTTCCTTTTTCCCTTTTTTTTTTTTTCTTTTTTCCTTTTTTTCACACATATTATATAGAATGCTAACAGACTTAATATATTTAATCTATGGTTTTTATTATCATGTTTAGCAGTCATTCACTCAGTTGGACTACTGAAGGGTCTGTTTGCATAGACAATGCCTGGAATTAACCAGCAAGGATCCTCTGAATTTCTGTTTTTATGAATGGTGATGTGAGTCACACTTCATATGGTGTTCAATAAACTTGTATTTTTTATATCAAACCTTTTTTCTTTTGTAGTTTTGATGCTTAAAAAGTCCCTTTTTCTTCACTGTATGTTTTTTTTTTATGGCTATACATTTACAGTATATAGATAGTAGAAAATTAGAGAGCTTTTGCAGTGGCGCATGATTTTGGTTCCATTTGAAGGGCTAGAAGTTTTTTAATGCGGCAGGTAAACTAATCAAGCATGGTAAGTTAATTGAAATGACCAAGCACGTGTTCGTGTGAAACGCGTCTACTGCTCCTCTGTTCTGTCTTGGAGCTGTCATGTTCTTATCATATTGCATGTAAAGGATTCCATCCACCACATTGCTGTTTGTGTCGGTCAACCATTCTGTTTTTCCATTGTATCTGTGAGCACGGATCGGGACAGCACCTGTGTGTCTGTGAAGGGGTTATGCAGATTCAGCACTCACCTGGAGCCGATCTTTTGCTCTTTGTGTTAATTGATTGGCTGTTTTCAGCCTTGCAGCTTCTTGCTGATGTAGCCATACTAATACTAACATTAAAACGCACACATTAGAAGCAGACCAGGCGACTAAAGATGCTGCATTACAGCCCTGGAGACTTGCTGGGTCTGCGCAACTCACAGATTTCACCCTAGTTCTGGCCCAGTAGAGTTGGGATTAACCTCCCTAGCAGTATGATTATTTCAGATTTTTGGTGCTGAAAGCGGTACCATTATTTTGCATGGAAATTTGGCGTTTTATATTGTAGGCCTCTATTTTTTAGGAATAACTCACTGAAATCTGTCCGAACAAGAGTCTAGTAAACATCCCAGGTAGCATAAAACTTGAAACACGAAATCATAAATTATAATTTATTAAATAATCATAAAAAATAATAATATAATAAATTTAATTCAATAATATAATCAAACCAAAAACACTGAAATTTGAAATATAGCGCCAAGTTCAGACATCACTGAGCAAAGTCGCAAAATCATTTTCAGTGTCTGATGAAGAATTTCCCCACGAATCATTATCACTCAATTCTGCAAGTAGTTCTGATTTACTGTCAAACTAAAATAATGAAGTGCAGCGCTAAGAAGAATAAAAAGTCAATAGAGTGATAATCTGGTATCACAATGGTGTACTGTAGAGGTACGGAGTCCCACGGCTTCCACTTTATCAGAATGACAGAAATGCGCACTCACCGGAAACGCATGGGTTATGCGCATGTGTGATTATGCATCACGGGCAATGGGAACATCAGAATCCAGGCAGCCAGGCGTCTCCCTCACGGTGGGTCATCACAGACTCCTGTAACAGGTCCGGGGGATCCCCTTAAGGTAAGCCAGTTGTTCCCTTCTCCAGGAAAAAACCTCCTCTCAGGATGGCAAAAGTGCTTTCTCTATGGGAGTGAAAGCTCCAGATAGGAGCCCCAGAAAACAAATGCCCAGAATAGTGTAGTATGTTCAAAATCTCAGGTTTAATCATCAAAATAGCAGCAGGGCAGTAAGCATATGGTACATCATGATATGTGAAGTACATAAAGTAAACAAATGCAGTACTGACCCCCAGTGGTGTAAAACGCCGGGCCTCCTCGTGGCTCCGGCGGGTATAAGACGTCACGCTCTGTGCAGTTCCTCCTTAGGCCTTTCGTGCTAGAGGCACATCATCAGAGGGGAGACTGCACAGCAGCGTGACTGACGCCAGTGTAAGAAATAAGGGAACTGGCACATGCGCAATGAGCCGCGGCCATTTTCCCGAAGACAAACGCGCACTGCGCATGCGCGAGCACGGCAGCGCCATTTTGCCGTGGATCCGCGATCTACCATGTAATGAGGAGGAGACAGAGAAGTCTCAAAGTAAAAACCCAGACACGATTGTTAACTATGTCACAGACCCCAGGGAGTGAACTGTAAACAATATGTCACAGACCCCAGGGAATAAATAGTAGATGCTATACCTTTATAGGGAGTGAAAGTGCCAGTATCTGTAATCTTAACAGTGCACAAAAATGAACTATGGGGTATAGAGATCCCCTCAGTGAATGGCATAAGTTCTGATTTACTATCGCTGTTCTCTAGCTGGTCTAAAACCGGTTTTGACCTAAAGGGACGCTTTTTGGACGCCATGGACGTTTCTCAGTTTCAAGGCAGAAAGAACAGTAAAAATGCAGGCAGGGCACAGGACAAAGCACTCGGGACAAAATGTATGTGAAATGGTTTGATACAGTAATGTTATACTATGTGATTTTAGTGAATGTCACGTTTTGTAATTTCCAAATTTCCCGCCGTTCCGTCCCCCGTGCGTCCCGACGCTCGCAGGGGACAGAACCCAGATGACAGATGCCGGTATCCGCCAGATTACATTGCAGGGGGCACTGCAGGAGGGACATCGTGGGAGCGCAGGACAAGGTAAGTGATCAAGGGATCCCGGAGCAGCGCCGCATAGTAAGCCCGAGTGTAGCTCGGGGTTACCGCTTGTGGTAATGAAACTTTACCCTGAGCTACACTCAGGAATACTGCCAGGGAGGTAATAATTAAACTTTGAGGACCCCAGAACAAGAACAAGTAGTCCACAGTGGGGGGCAACTTCTTATGAAACAGGACTTTGGAAAAAAGTGATCTTTTAGGTCTGCCAGCCACTCTTTTCCCTTTAACTTGACACATGGACCATGTCATCAGTCAGAAGCAGTTATGGCTCCTTTAGTAAATGAGCCTGGGATAGTGCCAGGGTTCACCACTCTTGTTTTTGAATATACCACTTCTTGTTTTACCTGTCACCAAAGGGGTTACCAAAAACTGAACATCCCTTCGAGAGGTTACAAAAGGATATATCCATATGCCCAAGTCAGGACCTTACGAGTATGCACTGGTCTGTATGGACATGTTTTGGAATGGCCAGAAGTTTGGCTAGTGGCAAATGCTACTGCAAGTAGTTTGTAAATACAGAGCCCCAAAAGCTACAGAGAGTAACAGAGGAACTTGTTTTATAGGAGGGTTCTTACAAGAAGTTTGAGGTTTTATTTTACACCCCCTACCATCTACAATGTAGTGGAAAAAAGTAGAATGACTAAGGGGATGACAGAAACGAAAAAACTATGGTCTGAATGTCTTCATATTTTTTAATCCCCTAAAGGGATATGTGGAGTCTCTCCCTATGAGATTTTGTTTGGAAGTGTGTCGCTCACTTGCTTATATTTTTCTCAGCAGCTGAAGTCCTCCACTCAGATCTCACAGAGAATGTTGTTGATCTCTTACAGTTTTTGACAAACTAATTTATGTATTTTCCAGATCCTAATAGTTTGGAAGGATCTCATAGCCAGGTGACTTGTGGATTTTAAGGGACATTTATAATATATATATATATACACAGTATATAAGAAATGGTGGGAGACACAATACAACTTCTATTTAATGTACAGTTTACAAAACTTGAAGTCGCCTAGATCCACACTGCAAAAATGTCAAAATGAAAGTATCTCTGTGTTTAATTTGGTTTCCTCTTGGAATCACAGTCTGGGATTTATTCAAATGCTTTAATAAATATATTAGTAAGGGATACATGTAAATTTAATGTGATTTAAAATGTAGATCAGCCAAGTTGAAGTCATATTGTCTTTTATATGTCTTCCATTTTATGTAGAATTGTCTGTGCTTAAATATGTTGGTAAGTCTGAGTGTACAGTCAATTACTCTGTAAATATTTCTTATCAATCATTTGTTTTTCATGTAGGTTTTAGTCACAATAAAAGGTCGTTTGCCTCCTATACTAGGACTGGTTACTACCTAAATGTAAGGCGGTTCCAGGTTAAAGGTGATAGTACTTGTGGTCAAAATGTAAAATATTGATCAAAAGAGGAGAAATTGTAAAGGAAATTTGTAAATTCTGTATAAAATTGTATTCTATTTTGTATGCTTTTCCTATATATTGTACACTGCACTCATTGTGCGCACGGTACTAATAATGTTTTGATTACGTTTGCATTCCTTCAGGTCCTGATTAGAAATTAGCCTGCCTATGCCTTGTTACCATAAAAGTATGAGTGTATCTCTTTTTTTGTGTCTCAAGCTTTCAACACTGCACTGTTCAATCCATCAATGGAAAAAGTATGGCACAAATGCAAACCTACCAAGACATGGCTGTGCACCTAAACTGACAGGGCAAGGACAGCATTAATCAGAGAAGCATCCAAGAGGCCCATGGTAACTCTGGAGGAGCTGCAGGGACACACAGCTCAGGTGGGAGAATCTGCCCACAGGACAACCATTAGTCGTGTACTCCACAAATCTGGCCTTTATGGAAGTTTTGATGCTTAAAAATGCCCTCTTTCTTCACTGTATGTTTTTTTATTGTTATACATTTACAGTATATAGATAGTAGAAAATTAGAGATCTTTTGCAGTGGTGCATGATTTTGGTTCCATTTGAAGGGCTAGAAGTTTTTTAATGTGGCAGGTAAATTAATCAAGCATGGTAAGTTAATTGAAATGACCAAGCACGTGTTCGTGTGAAACACGTCTACTGCTCCTCTGTTCTGTCTTGAAGCTGTCATGTTCTTATCATATTGCATGTAAAGGATTCCAATAAAGGATTTCATCCACCACATTGCTGTTTGTGCTGCCAACCATTCTGTTTTTCCATTGTATCTCTGAGCACGGATCGGGACAGCACCTGTGTGTCTGTGAAGGGGTTATGCAGATTCGGCACTCACCTGGAGCGGATATTTTGCTCTTTGTGTTAATTGATTGGCTGTCTTCAGCCTTCCAGCTTCTTGCTGATGTAGCCATACTAATACTAACATTAAAATGCACACATTAGAAGCAGACCAGGCGACTAAGGATGCTGCATTACAGCCCTGGAGACTTGCTGGGTCTGCGCAACTCACAGATTCCACCCTAGTTCTGGCCCAGTAGAGTTGGGATTAATAATTAAACTTTGAGGACCCCAGAACATGAAGAACAAGTAGTCCACAGTGGGGGGCAACTTCTTATGAAACAGGACTTTGGAAAAAGCTGATCTTTTAGGTCTGCCAGCCACTCTTTTCCCTTTAAATTGACACATGAACCATGTCATCAGTCAGAAGCAGTTATGGCTCCTTTAGTAAACGAGCCTGGGATAGTGCCAGGGTTCGCCACTCTTGTTTTTGAATATACCACTTCTTGTTTTACCTGTCACCAAAGGGGTTACCAAAAACTGAACATCCCTTCCAGAGGTTACAAAAGGATATATCCATATGCCCAAGTCACGATTTTACGAGTATGCACTGGTCTGTATGGACATGTTTTCGAATGGCCAGAAGTTTGGCCAGTGGCAAATGCTACTGCAAAGGCCACAGTAAAGAGTGTTATCAGAAGTAGTTTGTAAATACAGAGCCCCAAAAGCTACAGAGAGTAACAGAGGAACTTGTTTTATAGGAGGGTTCTTACAAGAAGTTTGAGGTTTTATTTTACACCCCATACCATCTACAATGTAATGGAAAAAAGTAGAATGACTAAGGGGATGCCAGAAACTAAAAAACTATGGTCTGAATGTCTTCATATTTTTGAATCCCCTAAGGGGATATGTGGAGTCTCTCCCTATGAGATTTTGTTTGGAAGTGTGTTGCTCACTTGCTTATATTTCTCTCAGCAGCTGAAGTCCTCCACTCAGATCTCACAGAGAATGTTGTTGATCTCTTACAGTTTTTGACAAACTCATTTATGTATTTTCCAGATCCTATAGTTTGGAAGGATCTCATAGCCAGGTGACTTGTGGATTATTAACCTCCCTAGCGGTATGATTATTTCAGATTTTTGGTGGTAAAAGCGGTACCATTATTTTGCATGGAAATATGTAGTTTTTTTATTGTAGGCTGTAATATTTAGGAATAACTCACTGAAATCTGTCCGAACAAGAGTCTATTAAACATCCCGGGTATGATAAAATTTGAAACACAAAATCACAAATTATAATTTAATAAATAATCATAAAAAATACTAATATAATAATAATACATTTAATTCAATAATATAATCAAACCAAAAACACTGAAATTTGAAATATAGAGCCAAGTTTGCACATCGCTGAGCAAAGTCGCAAAATTGTTTTCAGTGTCTGATGACGAATTTCTCCACGAATCATTATCACTCAATTCTGCAAGTGGTTCTGATTTACTATCACTGTTGTCTAGCTGATCTAAACCCACTTTGGACCCAAAGGGACACTTTTTGGACGCCATGGACTTTTCTAAGTTTCCAGGCAGAAAGAACAATCAAAATGCAGACAGGGGACAGGACAAAGCACTAGGGACAAAATGTATGTGAAATGGGTTGAAACAGCAATGTCTTACTGTGTAAAATCGTTTTGAAAAAAATGAAATTTTTTTTAAATTTTCAAATTTCCCGCCGCCGCTGGCGCCCGTACGTCCCAACGTCACAGGGACCGGAACACAGGAGCCGGATGCCGGCATCAGCCGGAGGAGATGGCCGGGGACGCTGCAGGGGACACATCGCGGGAGCGAAGGACAAGGTAAGCTCTGCAGGGACTCCCTATGCAGCGCCGCATGGTAAGCCCGAGTGTAGCTGGGGTTACCGCTTTTGGTACTGACATTTTACCCCGAGCTACACTCGGGAATACCGCTAGGGAGGTTAAGAGACATTTATAATATATATATATATATATATATATACACACACAATGACACAATACAACTTCTATTTAATGTACAGTTTACAAAACTTTAAGTCGACCTGGATCCACACTGCAAAAATGACAAAATGAAAGTATCTCTGTGTTTAATTTGGTTTCCTCTTGGAATCACAGTCTGGGATTTATTCAAATGCTTTAATAAATATATTAGTAAGGGATACATGTAAATTTAATGTGATTTAAAAAGTAGATCAGCCAAGTTGAAGTCATATTGTCTTTTATATGTTTTCCATTTTATGTAGAATTGTCTGTGCTTAAATATGCTGGTAAGTCTGAGTGTACAGTCAATTAATCTGTAAATATTTCTTATCAATCATTTGTTTTTCATGTAGGTTTTAGTCACAATAAAAGGTCGTTTGCCTCCTATACTAGGACTGGTTACTACCTAAATGTAAGGCGGTTCCAGGTTAAAGGTGATAGTAGTTGTGGTCAAAATGTAAAATATTGATCAAAAGAGGGGAAATTGTAAAGGAAATTTGTAAATTCTGTATAAAATTGTATTCTATTTTGTATGCTTTTCCTATATATTGTACACTGCACTCATTGTGTGCATGGTACTAGTAATGTTTTGATTACGTTTGCATTCCTTCAGGTCCTAATTAGAAATTAGCCTGCCTATGCCTTGTTACCATAAATGTATGAGTGTATCTCTTCTTTTGTGTCCCAAGCTTTCAACACTGCACTGTTCAATCCATCAATGGAAAAAGTATGGCACAAATGCAAACCTACCAAGACATGGCTGTGCACCTAAACTGACAGGGCGGGCAAGGAGAGCATTAATCAGAGAAGCAGCCAAGAGGCCCATGGAAACTGTGGAGGAGCTGCAGGGACACACAGCTCAGGTGGGAGAATCTGTCCACAGGACAACCATTAGTCGTGTACTCCACAAATCTGGCCTTTATGGAAGAGTGGTGTAAAGGAAATTTGTAAATTCTGTATAAAATTGTATTCTATTTTGTATGCTTTGACTAAGTATTGTACACTGCACTCATTGTGCGCACGGCACTAATAATGTTTTGATTACGTTTGCATTCCTTCAAGTCCTGATTAGAAATTAGCCTGTCTATATAACGCCCCGTTACTATAAAAGTACAATTGTAATATTAATGTGATACCTACATAATCATGTGTATAAAAAGATTCAAATGCACTCAATAAACAGAACAGTGATTTGGAAAGATGCTGAGTGTATCTTTTTGTGTCTGTTCCCTACTGTAGTAGTTATTCATTTGGAACCACTAATAAATATGAGAATAGGAGTTGCCTATCTATAAAATTTCAGTATTAATGTCCAGAACAAGTGGCAAGAAGAAAGCCATTGTTGAAAGAAAGCCATAAGAAGTCCCGTTTGCAGTTTGCGAGATGCAATGTAGGAGACACAGCAAACGTGGAAGAAGGTGCTCTGGTCAGATGAGACCAAAATTGAACTTTCTGGCCTAAAAGCAAAACGCTATGTCTGGAGGAAACTTAACATTGCACATCACCCTGAACACACCATCCTCACCGTGAAACATGGTGGCGGCAGTATCATGTTGTGGGGATGCTTTTCTTCAGCAGCACAGGGAAGCTAGTCAGAGTTGATGGGAAGATGGATGGAGCCAAATACAGGGCAATATTAGAAGAAAACATGTTAGAGTCTGCAAAACAGGCAGAGGTTCACCTTCCAGCAGGACAACAACCCTAAACATACAGCCAGAGCTACAATGAAATGGTTTAGATCAAAGCATATTCATGTGTTAGAATGGCCCAGTCAAATTGCAGACCTAAATCCATTTGTGAGTCTGTGGCAAGACTTGAAAATTGCTGTTCACAGACACTCGCCATCCAATCTGACAGAGCATTTTTGCAAAGAAGAATGGGCAAAAATTTCACTCTCTAGATGTGCAAAGCTGGTAGAGACATCCACAAAAAGACTTGCACCTGTAATTGCAGCGAAAGGTGGTTCTACAAAGTATTGACGGGGGGCTGAATACAAAGACACGCCACACTTTTCAGATATTTATTTGCAAAAAATGTTGAAAACCATTTATCATTTTCCTTCCACTTCACAATTATGTGCCACTTTGTGTTGGTCTATCACATAAAATCCCAATAAAATACACTTATGTTTTTGGTTGTAACATGACAAAACGTGGAACATTTCAAGGGGTATGAATACTTTTTCAAGGCACTGTATATATGGGGGGGGGCTCAAAAATGTTTTGGGGGGGTTATGAGCTTGGGTGTTACTTTTATTTTTTGCAATTAAAGAAACATTTTTTTTTGCTTAACTTTTTTTCTTCATCACATAGGTGACAAAAAGTTCCCTATGTGATGATTTTTAGGTGACAGGTTCTGTTTAATGAGACATGCAGGGAAAATTTGACATCACACATGTTGCTTTCCTCTACCCAGCGGCACCCACCATGTCGGTGCTGGGCTCACAGATGGTCAAGCGGAGCCCAGAATACATGGCTGCGGTGTGCGGATCCAAGGGGGGATGTGGAAGCAATTGGCCAGCAGTGAAGCCACCCGAATGCAGTAGCCTGCTTGTCAGTTTTACACACAATCCCAGTTGCTGCAGCCATCAGATTGTGTGTAAAACCCCCCTCTGTCAGGTCCGGACAGACCTGGCAGCGACATGGTTAATGCATCCACCAAGCATGTTCTTAAAAGATTTGTGTAATTTCAGTGTTGCCCTTGAAGCCACATGAAAAGACCCTTTCCCAAGTGTATGGTATTTTTTCCGTTCATGACAGCTTCCCATGTCTTTTTTGACAGTAGTTTGCTATTAAACCCTAAAAATGGCCAGAATTTAACTAGATTTCCCTCACTTCCCCATATATTACACTCTTCTGAAAAATAAGAATTTCCACTAGTGTGTTAGTACACTTCTAATAATTAATTGTAAAATAAGTGACATGAGACAGCTTTGACCACCACAGCTCACTGGGTTTTATGCCCCTATACCTCAGGTGAACCTCAACTCAGAATTTGCTTTGTCATATAAAGCATCTACAAACATTAGTTGTGTCTAATTAGTATCCTGAAAAATCTTTTTCCTGAAATGTATCCTAAAAATAGTAGTGCCTAGCCACTCCTGTGTCTTCATCTATGACTGCTTGAGCTAAATTGGCAGCTTCTGGGCCTCCTTGCCCAGAGATACCCTTAAGCATCTGGGTGAAGAGGAGGCATCATCAGGGTTCTGAGGAGGTACACCAAAGAGACTTGGGTGCTCTTCAAGGAAAGACTGTTGCTATCCGCATTTTTGTACATAGATGCTAAGGAGTTTGTCCTCAAGTTCTATAGTTTCTCAGGCATCCCATATACCCTGGACCCAATCCAAGTTCTTAACCCCGTTAATAAAATCATAAAACCAAGCTCAAGGACTATTCTTTGACTCCAGTGTGCAAAGTGTGGAAAATGCGTGTTGCCTGGCCGTGTAGAGCATAGGGGGGACCCAATTAAAATCCAATTCTTAAGAGGGTAGTGCTACAAATGGAAATGATGTTCTAGGTCTTCTGCCAGGACTCTCAAGGTCATTTAACTTTGATACCTGCTGTGTATGCCCACTGCTGAGAGCAGTACTGCATCTATTAAAGCACAGCCAATGATGTTTTCAGTTTGTCAATCCATTACCATCTAAGCAAAAATCAAGGATGTCACCACTTCTTCAAGGGCTAGTGCATGCTGTTCAAAACTGGTGCTGGTCTCCTAACCTGTCATATCCTGCAACCAAATGGCACAAAGTCGAAAGGCGTCTGTAGAATGAAAATTGTTTGGTAAACCTGTATGCAATTTCATGTTTAACACCAAACAGTGCTACTTTAATTTTCAGTGAAAGGAATTCAATATATTTCACCCTGTTTTGTCCGCATATGAAAATAGTTCAGTGGCTACTTATTTCAGATATGCAGCATTAGTGGTGTTTACCAGAAATCTATACAAAGCAGTCACTTTGCTTGATATTTCATATCTCTGCAAGTCTCACACCCTTTAGCTTTTCATCTTGTTCATTTCCTCATAAGCACAATTTCATACCACTTTAAAAGAGACTATCAGATCCCTGTCGCTTCTAATAAAAGGTCTCATCTATTCTGAATTTTGGATTTCTTAAACCACAGAGAAAGGGCAATAGCACCTTTTGAAAGAAAAAAAGCAAGCATCCCAAAGTTCATTTTTTCCCTGATAACAGTTTTCAGTATCGAGCAGTGAACATGAATCACAGCTGAAATCCATTTTACAAAACTGCTTGCAATGTTAACATTTAACGTGCGTGAAAGTGCATGGATAAAGAACATTATGTACACCACAGCCAGATTAAAGCTTGTGTTTCTTGAGCATGGTGACATTTTAAAGCCTGATTATTTTCCAGCATGCTCACAAAATAAACACTGATTATTTTTAGATGCTATATCCCTACTTCTTTAAGGTAATCCATCATGAAAATAATACTGTATAAATATTGCCATTGCAGACTACTTTTAGAATTTGCTATGATTGTTATACTCCTGATTTCACTACTTATAGAGTCACTGGCATGGAAAAGGTATGACTCCAGGGAGGGGGGATTTCCTATTTGCATATTTGTTCTGGGTCAGAAAATCACTAAAAAATAGGAAGGAGCATAGCAGTCAGGGGACTAAAAAAAAGTAATAATACAAATTTAAGTTTAAATTCTTTGCTTTTTGGAAAAACAGGGAGGTTTCCTAAGAGTCCGCTTGATCATGAAGGGGCAAATAAAACCTTGAGCCATTAAACTTTTAACCATTAACATTTTGGAACTATAAAGGAGTCTGAGCTTTAGATCTGGGTTGCACAAATCATAGGTTGTGACACCAAGTGAAAGCATAACAAAGTTTGTGGGGCGGCCTTTCACCCTTATGGGTTCATGTCACTAAGTTCATACTATAGCAGAGAGCTGCACACAGGATTCTTAGTCGACCATGATATAAGTCTTGAACAAAGGTAAAAATACATCTAGCTCCCCTGCCCAGGGCTGGCTAAATTTAGTATATGATTTGGCTGTAACCAGCTGAGCTGCAATTTACTTTTTAGGTCTGATCAAGTTTATCCCTTAACCTGGTGGCTGATTGCTTCTGCCTACCTGTGGGAGAATGTTCCAGAAATAGTGTGGGAGGATTAGTTCCTTGGCTTTGAATATTTGTCTGACCCTAGCCCATCCCTGAAAGAAGATGTGGCTGGGGAGAAGATAAATGCTCAGGAGGATCTAGCCAGAGCTCTCTTTCCCTGAGGCTTTCCACCTCGGAGGGGGAATATGCATATGAGTGCTTCAGAGATGTTATTGCTGCTGGTCCTCAGCAGTTGTTATGACTGAGGGCCTGAAGGAAGCTGGACTTATGGAAACTTGCTGAAGGAATCTTACCTGTGGACACTTAGCTGGAGAGGCGGGTGCCTTTTGCTTGAAGCTTCAGAAACAGGAGGAGATGCCATAAGTTGTTGCAAGGACTGCTCGCATAGGATCTTAGACTGACTGGCTGTCCCTTCTCTCTTCAGCATTATTTTAAAGGCTGCTACTAAAGTGCCAAATACTGCTGGAACAGAATTTTTTGGGGAAGCTGTCATCCATGATTTTTGTGCCTTTGGGAATCCTGCAACCCTAAACCCTCCTCCCTACATTTGTTCAAGATCTGCAATAAATCATCAAAAGACACCCCTAAACTAAGCCTGAATTTGATGGTGTGTTTCTGGGAACAAAAACTGGATGGGCAGCCTGTGAACAGGTAAAGGGGACCCAATTTATTGCCAGTAGCCCCTCCTGGGGTTATCGCTACAGACAAAGTTAAGGCAGCATAGAAAATAAAGTTGAGAGTTTGAGGAGTAAAATCGTAAGGAGTATGAAGAGCATTGTGGACTTATTGGGATAGATTTACTAAAACCAGTGCACTCAGAATCTGGTGCAGCTGTACATGGTAGCCAGTTGACTTCTAGCCACTTTAGCTTGTTCGGTTAAGCTTTGGATATAAAACCTGGAAGATGACTGGTTTCTATGCAGATCTGCACCAGATTTTGCACCCCTGGGTTTTAATAAATAACACCCATTGCATACATTTAAAGTGGTAAGTTTGAAGAGCAGTATTTATTATTGTGAACATAAAAAGCAGGGATGTTTGAGAAGCATTTTAGTAATATACTAAACATAAATTGAAATTTGGATGACTGTTTCTCTTTAAATATGTGAGAACACCATAAAGTGTATTGGCCGCATTACATTTTTCTGATCGATTTTGGGGTCTTGGTTTTTAAAAGGTTGAGGATCACTGGATTAGAAGCCTCTACTCTCTGCAAAAAACATGCTCTGTATAAATCCATACCTCATTTGCATAGATCAAGCAAGGTTTTCAAATCTGTTCTGGAGAAGAGAGAGGCTTAGAACACATCCATGCCTTGCCTAATTACACAATGTACAAGATGCTGTTTAGTTGACACAGAACAACGTAATAACAGATTCTCTTTAAGAGCTATGGCTATAGGCAATGAAAATTATTCCAAGCTTAGAAACAGCATTTTGCTTCCTAGTAAACCTGAATAGGCATCTCACAGGAGTATTTCACAGTCAAAAACAGCTGTAACAAACCCCCATTTCATTCCCCAGCCAGCTAATCAGCAGTGCATATCTGTTGCACACACCACTTATTTTGAGTAGATACTGGCTCTCAGAGCTATAAGTCATATCACAGTTTGAAGTAATTTTCAATGTATTTGTAGGAGAGGTGGTTCAATCTGATAGAAAAACAAGACAGATGAAAAAGCACCAGCAAAATGTGACATGTTAATACAGCCATAGGTAGAAAAATAAATGAAAATGATGGACAGGAAGACATTTACACATGCTCAAATGAATCGTGTACCATAGGGACCTTGTTTAACCTTTCTAATTAGACAGTGGGCAGATGCGCAACTTGTATAGTTAAACAGTCATATCACAGTTTGAACTAATTTTAAATGTATTTGTAGCAGAGGTGGTTCAATCTGATATAAAAACCAGGCAGATAAAAAACAGGCACCAGCAAAAAGGTGACATGTTAATACAGCCTAGGGTGGCCATAGATAGACAGATAAATGAAAATGATGGGCAGCAAGACATTTACCCATGCTTAAATGAATCGTGCACCATGGGGACCTTGTTTAACCTTTGCAATTGGTCATTGGGAAGATGTGCCACTTGTGCAGTTAAACTATTAAATCTCTCAGTCCATAGAAAGTAAACCAATCAGCTATTAGTCACTAAAAATATGTAGAAATGTTGGGTCTTCAAACTCTGACTTTCACTACACCAGGATGCAGCACACACGCTTACACTTTAAGTAGGAGTCTTATTTCCACTAAGCTCTGTTGCTTGTCTTAGCAGGGTCATGGCTAGTGAAGATAGCTGTACAACCAGTTCAAACACTTAGAAAAAATGTATGAAATCATTCTGCCCAAAGAAGGTAAATGACCTAGAAAAACGTTACTTTGCTTAGAATTGACCGAGCTACTTGGATATGCGCCAAAATGTATTTAACATAACAGAACATGCCTAGTTGAATGTGACTAACTACTACTAGCTACATCATGACCTGGATGAATTAGAACAGTCATTCTCACCTATGGTTCCACAGAACCTTAGTTGAGAATGGCTGCTCTACATTACCCAGAAAAAGATTCTCCCACTTAGAACTTGCCAAGCTAATTGGACAAGTAGCAAAATGTCTTCAATGTTACAGAACAAGTCCAGTTGAATCTGAGTAACTACTACAAGCTATATCATGACCTAGATAAATTAGAGCAGCTGTTTTCAACCAGGGTACCATGGAACCATTGGGTTCTTCAAGAGGTTGCTATGGGTCACAGCTCAGTGACTGATTGACCTACCATCTGAAGATGCATGGATACTTTTGGCTCCATGCCACTTGGCAGAGCCAGCAACATTACATCAGGGATCTTTTTACTTGTCTGGAAAGGAGAAATTCTGACCACCAGTGCAAAGGGGGGGGGGGGGGTATTCTTCCCTGGTCACCAATGTAAAGGCATTTTTACCACTGGCCTGCAATTACTTAATTTTAGGGGTTTCTCTGGGGTGTAAAGGCTGCAAGAGGCTGAACTGGAATCTTCACAGAATATCCAACATTGGTTGGTAGGTTTTCCTTTCAAAAGTCCAGGGCCAATCCAAGCTGAAGAATGCTGACAGATCCACCCAGTGATAGCTGATAAGAAAATCCCTGCCTGGAGACAGCTGACAAGGGTTTACCTGAAAAAGACAAAAGGAAGAGCCAGAAACTGACCAATACAAAATCCCTAGTCACGTTAACTATAAGGAATACCAAGCTTTGCAATCCCATGGGGCCACTACATGATTCTTGTGGCCCTAACAAGATTTCAGTAAATTACACATCATTTTTGTATTTTGACAATATTTCTTTAGCCTGGATCCCAACTTAATTGGTCCAGTTTGACCCAATATAAGTATTTGCCATACCTGTGGGATTCCTATGGAAACTGGAAATCACTGTAGTAGGCACTGCTGCTACAATGATTGCTGCTACTTCCACTTCCTGTGCCGAGTGGCTGCCCTGCTTTTTAGTGAACACAGGGGGTCACTTGCTTGACATGGGTGCCATTCAAAGAAGGCTTTGTATTCTCTCAATGAATGCAGAGTTCTCTAAATGTATGAGGTTAAGAGAAGGAGCGCTTAAGTCATGATCTCCATATTGTCCAAATGCAAAGCATTTAAATGCAAAGCATTCTCTTGATTGACACATGTGCTGAGGAAAGAAGTGCTTGAACTGGAGAGACTCCAGAGAAGGGCAACAAAGTTGGTAAGGGGATACAGAACCTCAGTTTTGAGGAACAACTACAGATATTAAACTTATTCTCAATGGAGAAGGGATGCTTAATAGGGGATTCAACAATAATTTACAAATCTTTGAATGGGGACTGTAGCATTGAGAAGAAACTAATAAACCTAAGGTCTCTAAAGAAGACACCTGGCTACACAATGAAGTTGGAAGAGAAGCAGTTCAATCCCAAACCGCGTTAGAGGTTCTTTACTGTTAGAGGAGGAAGGATGTAGAACTCCCTTTCACAATTGGTGGTGCCAGCAGAGAGCATAGATAAATTAAAAAAAACAAAAAACTTTCAGATGTGTTTCTTAGCAAGCACTATGTATAGGGATGTGGATAATTGTAGTGGCACACATACACTCAGGTTGAACTGGATGGACTGATGTCTTTATTCAATCTTACCTGCTATGTAATTATGTATATCCTGTGTTCAGTAAACAGCAGGGCAACCGGTCAGCACAAGACCAAAAACCAGCGGCAATCAATATATTAATGTGCCTACTACAGTGATTTGCAGTTCCCAAGCGGGATCCCACAGGTATGTGTAGCACGCTCCCAGGGGCGGACTGAGAACTCATGGGGCCCCCGGGCAATAGGGGATCATGGGGCCCCTGTGTCCTTGCCCAAACTCAAAAAAGCCTATGAAAAAGGTACCAGGGGCATCTCATGGGGCCCCCTACTGACCCCGGGCCCTCGGGCAGTGCCCGAGTTTCCAAATGGTCAGTCCGCCCCTGCACGCTCCGAGTTAGGTGCTAGGATTACGTAAATTTAGTTCTGGCCTCACTATAATTAGTGTGGTTGTTTGTGATTGTTTAGGTCTGTTCTGTGCTTTACAAGCTGCAGGTTTAATTGCTTCTCCTGCTAATCATAACTTTATGAGTGTTCTGGAACATAGTGGTGGAGCAAGTCAAATGAGCAACATGAATATTTATACTGTCTCAGTCAATCCCTGTGGGAGAGTGAACAGATGGTGTATAAATAATCTGAAACCTGGAACAGAAGTGTCATGTCCCTGAAGGAGAGACCACAGCCCAGGGGGGCTGTCTTGCCCTCTGGGCAAGCCTGCCATGTGTTTTCTGTTCATAGTGGTCCCAACTGGACAGGCTGAGGGGTCGATTTTTGCTGGAAGTTGCTGAAGCTGACTGAGGGGCCTGTTGTCTGAAGATCTACTCTGGTAGCACAGGGAGAAGGAAGATATTGTGGAAGGAGGCAACCAGTCATCTAAGGACATTTGTGAGTACAAACTGGTGTGAGAGATCCTAAAGAATGTGCGCTGTAGCCACCTCGCTGGTGCTACAGTCAGCTGTGTATAAAGGGGACATTATGGCTAGTGTCCTGAAAAGCTTAGTCTTTTTAATTCTTAGTGAAAGGACTCTGCTCTCATTCTTTCAGGTACTACTAAAAGGCTCAGTCCATCATTTACTTTTGCAAGGACTTGGCTCATAGTTCTACAGAAGAATAAGTGTCTTCCTGTTTTTACATAGTTTTGGAGTATCCCATTCAGTTCCCTATCCCCATCCAGATAACCCAAAAATTAAAAAAACACCAAAAAGAGAATACCCCTGGACTGTTCATCAAGCCAAAAGTGTGACTGTGACCATTTGCCTGAATGCAGGGCAACAATTGGGAAAATAACCCTGGGCATCTATCCAGTGGCTTCTATAGGGGGTAGTGCTACATATGCATAGTATGGTCCAAGCTGGACCAATAGAACTATGCAAAAATATCCTTAACCTGAATTCCCCTTTAAGTGAAAAAGCTAGTTGAAGACATCACCCATGTTCTTACTGAAGTGCGTCAACGCCTCCCGCTGGAGAAAGGTTGCGTGGACGGAGCCCCCACAGTCCAAAAGCTGTCAGTTTACCCAGGACTTGCCATAAGGTGAAACTCCGTCTGGCAGCATTAGCCCACACACTGTTCATTTTACACCGAAACACAGAGAATGGTTATTCATTTCACACTTGTCAGGCAGAAATCACAGGAGCTTTCCAGCTGGTGGCAGATAGAAGTAACACTGTAATTGGAAGCTATGAAGGGATTGCACACAGAGGTCAATATGCTGGTCTTTAGTATGTAATCTTGTGGGTTCATTTCCTGTCAGAGCCATTTACAGAAATTGAAAAAGCCACTTGTTTCTTTTACCTCCTGATTGTTCAGTGATATACCAGAGGTGGTGGGGGGGTGATGGAGCGCTTCAGCAGGCGCTGACACCACAGCGCTTCTCTATACCCACTAAAATGTTCTATTTGATGCTATTAAAGTCATGTTTCGGCAAATACCTAGAAATATTGGATCACACACAGCCAGGGGATGTCAGAATGGGTCCTGCTCTCAAGCACTGCTCCCGTAGGTCTGTCACTGACCTCCCCTCACATACACAAAGCTCCCCGCTCAGAATGTACAATTGGATGGATCCTCCTGCTACCTTAACAAGCAGATTTGCATAAATTCTATTACCTCTGAGAAGCAGCTGGTTCCTTGCGAACAAAGGAGAGATAATTACTTTATTCTAATGGAGCTTTAGCTTACAGAAAAGATCTGGGCCATCAGATGTGCTATTTTGTAATTGTGCAGGCAGGGAAAAAGTGTCTTAAATGCCCTGATATGTACCCAAAAATTAAAGGACGCTATTCTAAAATGCTGGAAAACAACAAAAATCCTTTGGGGCTTACATGAATAATAAAAAGCATTCAGAGAAAACAAAATAATATTAAAGTGGAAAAAAACAGAACTAATATGGACAACATAGGAGGACGTAGAAGTACATGTTCTTTTGGGCAACAGAATTCAGCATTACTGTCAGAGAAAACAATAAAAAAGGTGCAAAGTACACAAAATTATAATACTGGCTTCAGTAGCCAATGTCAGTTAAATATAAAAGAGTAGACCTATCATTAAAATTCACATTTTAGGGCAGATGTCAGCATTACCAAATCACATTATTATTTTTAAGCTGAACTTTAAGCAGACTTAAAAGAGACACGTTAATGCAGCTCTGTAATTGTTAATACATAATTCAATGTATTTTTAAAGCCTAAATTTAGCTAAAATCAAAAACATAAATCAATAACACGGTATCTATAAATTGGGGATTGGCAGTTGATTGATTGCCTCCTTCATTCATAGATCCTGTGTCATTCATTGAAGCTGTAGTATGTCTTCTATGACTGGTGGATCTGGCAGGAAAGATGAGAGCTCCTGACAGCCCGTTAGTTGTATTAATCCCCCCCGCACCAGAAGCAGGTGGCATGAATGGGGAAGGGGGGGTAGGACAAAGCAAGATTTCTCCTAAAATAAGAAGAATAAGTGCAAGAGACACATCATTCTAACTTATGTAATGTCCCTTGTACCGATTTTCATGTTTGTGATTATAAATAAACTTAGGCTGTAAATGCCAGCAGCATTACCTGAATTTGACCGGGTATCTGCCTCTTGTAGTCCCTATACAGCAGGACTAGAGTATGAGAGGAAGAATGTCAGCTGATGTTGGCACTGTTGTTCTAGGAGCCAAAGGGCGCAATTCTGGTGGCCACCAGTGGGTCTCTCCCAGTAGCCAGCTTATCCTAGCAATTAGGCTGCACCTGCTACTGGCTGCTGGGAAGGTATTTATCCCTCCCATGATAAAGATCGGTGCTTCAGTGTTCCACCTGTGAGCCATGTCCCTGCTTAATCCTGTGGCTTGTATCCTGTGACCTACTTCCAGTACCCTGTACCCTACTCCACTCTGCTTGTTCCTCCTGTTCCAATCTTGATCCTGCCCTGTGCATGTGAGCTCCCTCCATTTTGTACTTAGCGTTTGTTGGGTTGTTGTTCTGGCTTTGCTGCACTATCACATTTATTTTTCACACTAACATGGTTGTTGGTGTTGGCAGGGTGTTATTTATGTCAATAAACTTTATTTAATCTCCTGGTCTGATTCCTGATTCCTTGAGGTCTTCCCACTGACCTGGTCATCCCTGCTGGATACCTGCATTTGGTATCCCTTAAGTCTTGTACACACAGGCAGTATTTTTTCGATATTAGGGTAGCGGTATCCCCGCTGAGCTATTGTGTTCTGATGGGGAACAACTCTGCCCCCCCCCCCTACCAGAATGCACAGGTCAGATCTCGCAGCCATTTTCTGTAAGAGCTGATTGGATCCAATTGGCTGCTGTTTTTCTAGCAAGTCCTTTCAACAGAAGCTGGACGTTTGGCCAGCTTCTCTCGGACAGGCTAATGTACATACGAGCCAAATGTCAGATGCTTTCTGTTGAACCAGCAACTACCAACTGATATTCAGTCTCTGTGTACCAGGCTTTACACAGACGCAGTGTATGATGATAGGAGGAGAAAACAGAGCAATGGAAAGATTATCTCATAACTGTGCTGCTAATCCTTTCACTGTACAGTCACAAGCTGGGGGCAAGTCTGGGATGATCTTTGCCCAGAGGAACAGGGTTGAAAGATCCTGGCCAGTACACTGAGGACATATATTGGCAGAAAAAAGTACTGCAGGTGAAATCTCTAGACTGAAGCTGAATATTGCAGCAAAAGTTGGTTTTGTTATGTTATCTTTTAATAGGTTATTCCTTTTTATCTTGTTATTTTTGCATTAAATAAGAACATAAATGAAATTGTACAGTCTCACCAGAGAACGCAGAGAACATGCTGCATTCAGTCAGACAGACCCTATCTGGAAACCCTTCAGTTTGGTAAAAGGATCAGCAATGCACAACCCGGTCCAGCACTGATTAGAAAGGATCTGAACCTGTGTATGTGATAAGTAAATGTGTCTATCCCCATGCACATACTGTATTTCATTATGAAGTATACAAAGGAACCAGATTATAACACAATAGCAGATTTTGATAAATTTGTTTACATTGAAAAGACAGAAAGAAACATGGGAACCCCAATTGTTGAGGCATTCAGGTCAGAGGTTGCTCGAAGTCTGACAGCTGCTGATATGTCAAATGTTAAACTCACACAGAGTCTCTCATCTGATTGCACAGAGTGTGAGGTCAGACAGACACAGACAGCAAATGTCAGAATTATGAAATCCTGACACTCCAGCTACAGTGTCAAATCTAGGCAAAGCAAGTAAACTTACTTACGGGGGAAATAAAAAATCCTTTGCATCCCCCATAGTAATTCATCCCCCATATAGTAATTCATCCCCCATATAGTAATTCATCCCCCCTATAGTAATTCATCCCCCATAGTAATTCATCCCACATATAGTAATTCATCCCCCATATAGTAATTCATCCCCCCTATAGTAATTCATCCCCCATAGTAATTCATCCCCCATATAGTAATTCATCCCCCATAGTAATTCATCCCCCATATAGTAATTCATCCCCCATATAGTAATTCATCCCCCATAGTAATTCATCCCCCCTATAGTAATTCATCCCCCATATAGTAATTCGTCCCCCCTATAGTAATTCATCCCCCCTATAGTAATTCATCCCCCATGGTAATTCATCCCCCATATAGTAATTCATCCCCCATATAGTAATTCATCCCCCCTATAGTAATTCATCCCCCATAGTAATTCATCCCCCATATAGTAATTCATCCCCCATATAGTAATTAATCCCCCATATAGTAATTCATCCCCCATAGTAATTCATCCCCCATATAGTAATTCATCCCCCCTATAGTAATTCATTCCCCATATTGTGTCAATTCACTTACCTTTGCTCCGCGCGTTCCTCTCGCCATGTTCCCGCGCCGTTCCGGTCTTCAGGGCGGACTGTGAGAGGAGAGGAGTTCGTCACGCTGCCCCGCCCACATCCTGACAGCCAATGTTTGCCACGCTCCGCGGGCCGGATTAAAAGGTTCGCCGGGCCGTAGTTTGCCCATTGCTGGGCTAGCTGCAGAGTCCTGACTTTTGGGGCGGCCACCCGAGAGGAGGGAGGGGAGCGGGCGCCCGGCACACAGAAGAGCCGCATTAAAGTTTGTAAAGAGCCGCATGTGGCTCGCGAGCCGCGGCTTGCCGACCACTGACCTAGGCGAGCAGGTACCTGTCAAATTCGGGTACCCATTCCCCCCCGCTCCCCAAAGGTGCCAATCCTTAATGGGGAGCGGGGGACCAATCTTTAAAGTGGAACTTCCCCTTTTGGATGGAACTCCGCTTTAAAGACTACATTTTCAGCATCATTCATAGGGCTAATAAGAACTGGTTCTTTTTAAAACGGAGCTAAACTCACTCAATCAACATGAAGTTATTCTACTAGAATTAGCAAATAGATAGGGAGTTTTATTAACAGTATTTACTGGTTTTAAACTTTTTTTACATTACTTCTGTTGCTTCCTGGTTTCTAGCCTAGGCCGAAATGATGTAATTCCTCCCAAGGGTCTTTATAGCAATTTTTCTTTCATCTTGAGTAGAGTAGGAGGGGCTTTCTCAGCTATGGATTCCAGGAAGTAAATGCTACATGAATCATCTACCCTTTCTCAAGATGGCCACGGCTAGAAAGGCTAGGGGGTGTTTTTTAAAGTGATTTCTCAGTAAAAGAAATTATGGAGACATAGATGGATGGGCGAGTTCGCTTGAATATTAAAAATCAATGAAACAGCGTTTTCAGTTTGTGGTGCTCAGATACAGTTTAAAGGGGAGTTCCACTCAAAAGTGGAAGCTCTGCTTGTTTGCCTCCTCCCTCCTTCACTGCCATATTTGGCACCTTTTCGGGGGGGGTACTTGGTTTTGACAGGTACCCGCTCCCACTTCCGACTCAGTTCGCCGCAGTGAAGTGAGCCGGATGTTTGGCCCCCCTCCTTCCTCCTGCAGTCTCCTGGGAACTTTCACAGGTTTCAAAAGACTGCCGGACCAATCAGGAGGCGCAGTGCGCATTGGACACCCGGCTGTAAAGCTTCAAGGTGTCACAGCCTGGTGCCCAAAGTTGAGATGCCAGCGCCGTGGAGAGAAGGGACAGCACAGGTGAGCACTGGGCCCTGGGACAGGTAAGTGTGTGTTTATTAAAAGTCAGCAGCTACAGTTTTTGTAGCTGCTGACTTTTAATAAACACAAAAACAGCTGGAACTCCGCTTTCATTTCGCTTTAAAGCAAGCTTGTTTTTTGCTTGATGATATGCTATACAAGAGTCAGGATTTATCTATCTTCTAGCTTCACAACTGAAAGTAATGTAAGTACCTACCTAATCTTTCCAATCAAAGTATATCCAATCAGGCAGACCCTTAGTTGTTGGTATATCTAAAGGAGATTGTACAATCAGATTGTATTGTGTTTGGTGAGCTTTAGAATTTCAAGATATACACTCAGCAACTCTCATGACACATCTCGGGCCCAATGATTGGCCACTCAAGCACTGAGTGCATAATGGAAAGAAGAGGAGAGTGTCATGTGTTCTCCCATATCCCGCATTGCTTTTGGCAAACTCTGGCATCAGATTAGGATGGCAGGGGGACATGGGAGGTAGGTAGAAACTTCTTTTGGTACCTGCAATCAAGAAAACAACCTCACTCTTCTTCTCTCTCTCAATATATATTGTGTAATGGTGAGGTGCCATGTGCTGGACTGCATGATTACCACATGTGCTCTTAGCCCATTCATGCCTGGACAAGTAAGTGAGATCCACTGAGCATGGGCTATGCTCCTCAAGGTACCGAGGGACATTTGCCTAGGCTACGGCTCGCCCCTTTGCATGAAATCACCACCTTAGAAAGTCACCCGGCCTGGCGTTACCAGTATTCTACAATAGTGCTTCCACATACACCCCCCACACCTGTAGCAATTAGTCCATGAGCAGCCTACTCCGACACAAGTCCCTGACCAAGAGACGTTCCCAACAGAAGTAAGTAGAAGGAAGACTCTAGAAGCAGAAACACTTTTAATGCTTTACCTGATCTCAGGTGACATCACAATCCATAGTTGCAAACAGAACATTTGATAAATGAGGAGAAAGAGAAAATGAGTCAAGAAGTAGCCTAAACCTTTACAAGGATTGCTCAGAGTCCTGCTTCTCTAGACAGGGAATACGATCAATCCAAAAAGTCCTGCAACTTTCCTCCCTTGCTTCCACATAGGGCAGTCGTCTCCAAACTGTGGCCCGTGCACCGGATGTGGCCCTTTTCTAGTCTTTATCGGGCCCTTGGGATAGTATTACTCCTATCAATATGAGGTACTATTCCCCCCACTGACACTAATGATGAGACTGTATTCCTCCCACTAATAATGATGGGGAACTATGATGGGGCACTTTTTCTCCCACTGACACCAACAATAGGGCACAATTTTTTCCACTGATACCAATGATAGGGCACTATTCCTCCCACTGATACCAACAATGGGGCACTATTTCTTCCACTGACACCAATGATGGGTACTATTCCTACAACGGATACCAATGATGGGGTACTACTCCTCCTCCTACTGACCATCAACACTGAGGCCATGTTTATTCTCTGGACATGGGACAGTTTCTAACCTCACTGGCCACAATCTAGCCCCCCTAAAGTTTGAAGGACAGCAAACTGGCCCTCTGATTGAAATGTTTTCAGATCCCAATCCTAGGGGGTAGATCTCAGCAATGGAGCCTTACAGCCTACATCTTGCTGTAGCTTGGTCCTCAAACACTTCCCATGACAAACCCCCTGGAGGCTCCCCACTAAATCTTTTTATTCTCCATCCCTCTACCCAATGTACTTGTGGTGGTCTGGCATGAACTCTAAGTGACCCTTCTAATCAGTGGTATCTTACATATGGGGACCACTAGTGGCTCCAATGGCACTTACACTGCCAATAATTGCAAGTGATCCTCTGCCATCATCTTGTGGCCAGAGAGAAATGAGAAATATGAGATATGAGAAATACACCACACACACGCTTAAAAAGTGTGTGAAGGAATAACAATCACACCAAAAAGAGCTTAGCTGATGTTGGCCTTATCAACTCAGTATAGATAATCTATTGCAAATGAGAACATGTCATCATGCAGATTGACCTGCCCTGTGGTGATTGGAGCTGTCTTATGTGATTCATTTCCTGTATCTCATCAATAGACATTTACTAGCTATGAAATGAAATCTTAGTTAACCATCCTCAGAATTTTTGGTAGGGAAATGTAAGCTTAGGGCATTTGCTTAAAGAAAGGGAACTACAGCTCAACATATATTGCTTTCAAATATACAATGTGCATGAGCTTGAGAGATCTTCATTGTGTGGCACCTTATTGAAAATTTACACAGCTGTGTCCTCTACCTCCTGCACTGGCATGCCGCTATCTCCACCTATTCCAAAGCACTGTCCTAGCAAAGTACATACTTTCTATTGGAATTAATGTGCATCGCAATGCATATCTTTGGAAGGATCTAGACCTGATAGCAAAGATTTCCTAGATGAGGCTGTGTATCTCCAAGAAGGACACATAGCAAATATCTTGTTGTATAAGTACAGAAAAATATAAGGCGTGCAGGGGCTGGGGGGGGGGGGGGTTATGCCTGAAAGCAAACTCGCTCTTTAAACTTGACAGAATGGGAACTGAATGTCAGCACCTGTGATAGTGAGCCCTTGTAGATAGTCAACTTAGGGTTCCCAAGGGTGCGGAGTCTAAGCCCCAGCCTCCTTCTTCACCAGAGCCCCTGATAGTTAGGATGTGTAATATCAATCTTGTACAGGTTAATGGTCAGTGGAAATATGGTGGCCCTCTTGCAGACTGGGTTGGAGAAGCTTCTCCACTTGGGACATAAATATTTATCATTAATCTGCCTCGAGAAATCTATTAAGATAAATTAATTCCACTTTTTCAAACTGCTGGAACATTGTATGAGTTTTGTCTTATGATGAATTTTCTTGTGGACAGATTATACAAGAGAAAGGCAAACACCTGAATGACAGCATGTGTTATGTACTTTGTATATCCAGGGGTGTGGGCTTGTTGCCAGGCCTGTTTGGGGTGGGCTCCTGGCTGGCTTGGGTGCCTGGCTGTCAGTTAGATTACTATTTGATTAGATCACTGCTAGATGTTAGCTGTTCATTAGATGTTCTGATAATATTACTGTTTATAGTTTGCATTGTTTAGGATAATGTGATCAAGCTTTTACCAGATTCTGTGTGGTATAAATTCTATGTGAGTTGACAGTAAAGTGTCATCTAGCTCTTGGGTGCAATGCCCAGTGGGGTGTCAGGTGGTCCATCACATTTGGTTGGCAGCAGCGGGATGCTTCCTTCAGTCTGGGACATCTGAACCACCACTGGGATCTGAGATCATCTAGTTCTTGGGTGCAATTCCCAGTGAGGTGTCAGGTGGTCCATCACATTTGGTTGGGACATCTGAACCACCACTGGGATCTGAGGTCTGGTTAGCAGAAGAGGAGAGGTACAGATACCAGCTGCCGTGGAAGAGGAATTTGTAAGGAGGCTGCAAGAGATGCAGGTGCAGCACAGAGAACCTGTGCCAACGCAGGAATTGGAGGTGTATTTTTTTTAAAACTTCTTCTTGAAGAGCTCAACCAAAGCTTACTAGCATATGTCCTCATGTCAATACAACAGGAGCTTCCACATGTGTAGCCCTATTGATATTAGGTTACCATTCCTTATGATAGAGTTAGAGTTACAGGAGTTACTTGCAGATATCAGCTTGCTACAAATCAGTCTGATCCACCATTAAATTTCAACCTAATACATTGCTGATCCCTATCCTTTTAGCATTGCTCTCCTCTGTTTAGCAGCATGACAGTAAAGTGTCATCTAGTTCTTGGGTGCAATGCCCAGCAGGGTGTCAGGTGGTCCATCACATTTGGTTGGCAGCAGCGGGATGCTTCCTGCAGTCTGGGACATCTGAACCACCACTGGGATCTGAGATCATCTAGTTCTTGGGTGCAATGCCCAGTGGGGTGTCAGGTGGTCCATCACATTTGGTTGGCAGCAGTGGGATGCTTCCTTCAGTCTGGGACATCTGAACCACCACTGGGATCTGAGATCATCTAGTTCTTGGGTGCAATTCCCAGTGAGGTGTCAGGTGGTCCATCACATTTGGTTGGGACATCTGAACCACCACTGGGATCTGAGGTCTGGTTAGCAGAAGAGGAGAGGTACAGATACCAGCTGCCATGGAAGAGGAATTTGTAAGGAGGCTGCAAGAGATGCAGGTGCAGCACAGAGAACCTGTGCCAACGCAGGAATTGGAGGTGTATTTTTTTTAAACTTCTTCTTGAAGAACTCAACCAAAGCTTACTAGCATATGTCCTCATGTCAATACAACAGGAGCTTCCACATGTGTAGCCCTATTGATATTAAGTTACCATTCCTTATGATAGAGTTAGAGTTACAGGAGTTACTTGCAGATATCAGCTTGCTACAAATCAGTCTGATCCACCATTAAATTTCAACCTAATACATTGCTGATCCCTATCCTTTTAGCATTGCTCTCCTCTGTTTAGCAGCATGACAGTAAAGTGTCATCTAGTTCTTGGGTGCAATGCCCAGCGGGGTGTCAGGTGGTCCATCACATTTGGTTGGCAGCAGCGGGATGCTTCCTGCAGTCAGGGACATCTGAACCACCACTGGGATCTGAGGTCTGGTTAGCAGAAGAGGAGAGGTACAGATACCAGCTGCCATGGAAGAAGAATTTGTAAGGAGGCTGCAAGAGATGCAGGTGCAGCACAGAGAACCTTTGCCAACGCAGGAATTGGAGGTGTATTTTATTTAAACTTCTTCTTGAAGAACTCAACCAAAGCTTACTAGCATATGTCCTCATGTCAATACAACAGGAGCTTCCACATGTGTAGCCCTATTGATATTAAGTTACCATTCCTTATGATAGAGTTAGAGTTACAGGAGTTACTTGCAGATATCAGCTTGCTACAAATCAGTCTGATCCACCATTACATTTCAACCTAATACATTGCTGATCCCTATCCTTTTAGCATTGCTCTCCTCTGTTTATCAGCATGAGATGATTCAATAAAAGTTAATGCAATCCAGAATACATAATTAGTTACTGTGCTTTGCACAGTGACATCTGATTCAATGTAATTCAGTTGGTTTAGTTATGATGGACTTTCCCAAAAACTCAGGAAGCAGACAAAGGTAGGTTTGCTGCTGTATGTATAAATGATACAGTAAGCCAGCATGCAGGAGAAACATATAGAAAACAAGATGTCTTCTTTAGGGTGAGTGACACCATGAAAACCTGAAGCTTGCAGGAATTTACATTTTTCTTAACTACTGAGATTGTTTAAGAAACAATTACATAAATCTATGGTTAAAACAGAAACCCCTTCAAGACAAGGGTTGTTTAGCTGATGTTGGGGTTACATCTCCCCACATGCTCTGCCAGCTGTTTGTTAAACATGACATATTCAGAGATTACAAGATATATTGCTGATTTCCTTTACCTGTACTTCTATATTACTGGTTAATTAATACCAGTTTGTCCACAGTTTCTGATAGTATATTACAGTAGGAGATATTTATAAATGTGTCAAAAGCATACAGCTTGCGTAGTTATTAATTTAAAGCATACCTGTATTTATGTGATGTGGCCTAAAGCGAACAAACTGTAAATACATCTCCATTCATGGTTATGCTTTCAATCACAACACCATTGCTCCAGAACTACCAAAGGCTAAGTAATAATGATCTACATACTAAATCATTTCTATAAATTTGCTGACTCACAGCAGCATTGATCAGTCCTGCCATCAAGTTCTCCACTTCCAGGCAAGGGAATTAAATCTTCCAGCATCTTACAAGTCTCTGCATTCCTGCCAAAATCCAGAGCCTCTGAAATACAGCAAAGGTGTATGAGACAGATACATGGGATTCTGGAACTCTTCTAGTCCAGCCTTTAAAAGAGGGTAAAAAAAAAACATTGGGTTAGCTTTCTCTTGCAACATACAACTATTATCAAGATATATTTTGACATTGATCGACTTATTTATTCTTTAGAAACACACAGAATTGTCAGTTGAGCTTGTGTGTATAAATGTGTCAGTACATTTTTTCTTACAAAAATAAAAAATATCAAAGAAACTTCTACTACACACAGTCAAGTTATACAGATAGTAATGATGAGCGATTTTTGATTTGCTTACAGTGCCTTGAAAAAGTTTTCATACTCCTTGAAATCTTCAACATTTTGTCATGTTAAAACTAAAAACGTAAATAATGTATTTTATTGGGATTTTATGTAATAGACCAACACAAAGTGGCACATAATTGTGAAGTAGAAGGAAAATGATAAATGGTTTTCAAACTTTTTTACAAATAAATATCTGAAAAGTGTGACATGCATTTTTATTCAGCCCCATTTACTCTGATACCCCTAACTAACATCTAGTGCAGGGGTCTGCAACCTTTAAGACATAAAGAGCCACTTGGACCCGTTTCCGAGAGGGAAAAAAAGACTGGGAGCCGCAAAACCATTGCAACATTTAAAACAAATCCGACACTGCATATATTGCAAAAAAAGCTCTGGTCATGTAGGGGGTTTAAGGGCCCAGTAAGCAAAGGGTTAATCAGGGCCACAGTGTATCGTCATAATCACAATCATAGCCTTAGGTCAGTGGTGAGCAACCTTTTTTTTGCAACTGAGCCAAATCTCGCCAAAACCACGATTGAAATTTATTTTGAGAACCACATTTTTAAAACTGAAAATACATCCCCCATATAGTAATTCATCCCCCATAGTAATTCATCCCCCATATAGTAATTCATCCCCCATAGTAATTCATCCCCCCTATAGTAATTCATCCCCCCTATAGTAATTCATCCCCCATATAGTAATTCATCCCCCATATAGTAATTCATCCCCCCTATAGTAATTCATCCCACCTATAGTAATTCATTCCCATATTGTGTCAATTCACTTACCTGTACTCCGCGCGTTCCTCTCGCCGTGTTCCCGCGCAGTTCTGGTCTTCAGGGCGGACTGTGAGAGGAGAGAAGTTCGTCACGCTGCCCCGCCTACATCCTGACAGCCAATGTTTGCCACGCTCCGCGGGCCGGATTATAAGGTCCGCCGGGCCGTAGTTTGCCCATTGCTAGGCTAGCTGCAGAGTCCTGACTTTTGGGGCGGCCGCCCGAGAGGAGGGAGGGGAGCGGGCGCCCGGCACACAGAAGAGCTGCATTAACCTCCCTGGCGGTATGATTCCTTCCGATTTTCTGTGCTGAAAGCGGTACCATTTTTTCGCATGGAAATAGTTTTTTATTGTAGGCTGTAATTTTTAGGAAAATTTCCCCACAAATCATTATCACTCAATTCTGCAAGTGGTTCTGATTTACTATCGCTGTTCTCAAGCCGGTCTAACACCGCTTTTGACCTAAAGGGACGCTTTTTGGACGCCATGGACTTTTCTAAGTTTCCAGGCAGAAAGAACAGACAAAATGCAGGCAGGGCACAAGACAAAGCACTAGGGACAATATGTATGTGAAATGGGATGAAACAGCAATGTTTTACTATTGAAAATTGAAAAAAAAAAAAAAGACATTTTTTAAATTTTTTAAATTTCCCGCCGCCGGCGGCGCCCGTACGTCCCGACGTCACGGGGACCGGAACACAGAAGCCGGATGCCGGCATCGGCCGGAGGAGATGGCCGGGGACGCTGCAGGGGACACATCGCGGGAACGAAGGACAAGGTAAGTGCTGCAGGGACCCCCAGAGCAGCGCCGCATGGTAAACCCGAGTGTAGCTCGTGGTATAGAAATTCTACCACGAGCTACACTCAGGAAAACCGCCAGGGAGGTTAAAAGAGCCGCGGCTTGCCGACCACTGAGCTACGGCAACCCTATTGCCTGTCACCTGGTGGGCAGTGTGCTCCGGAGCCGCAGCAAAGGTGAAAAAGAGCCGCATGCCGCTCTGGAGCCGCGGGTTGCCGACACCCGATCTAGTGGAACCAATTCCCTTCAACAGTCATCTAATTAGTAAATAGAGTCCACCTGTGAGTAATTTAATCTTAGTATAAATACAGCTGTTCTGTGAAGCCCTCAGAGGTTTGTTAGAGAACAAACAGCGTCATGAAGGCCAAGGAACACACCAGACAGGTCAGGGATAAAGGTGTGGAGAAGTTTAAAGCAGAGTTAGGTTATAAAAAAATATCCCAAGCTTTGAACATCTCACAGAGCACTGTTCAATGCATTATCCGATAATGGAAAGAGTATGGCTCAACTGCAAACCTACCAAGGCATGGCTGATCACCTAAACTGACAGGCAAGGAGAGCATTAATAAGAGAAACAAGCAAGAGGCTCATGTCTGGTGGAAAACTAACACTGCACATCACAGTAAACACATCATCCCCACTGTGAAAAATGGTGGTGACAGCATTATGTTGTGGGGATGCTTTACTTCATCAGGGACAGGGAAGCTGGTCAGAGTTGATGGGAAGATAGGCGGAGCCAAATACAAGGCAATCTTAGAAGAAAACCTGTTAAGGTCTACAAAAGACTTGTCCTGCTGGAAGGTGAACCTCCGTCTCAGTCTCAATGGCTGTAAACATACAGCCAGAGCTACAATGGAATGGTTTAGATCAGCAATGGGCAAACTACGGCCCGCGGGCCGTATACGGCCCGGCGGACCTTTTAATCCGGCCCGCGGAGCTAGGCTCCCGCTAGGCTCCTCTCACAGTCCGCCCTGAAGACCGGTGTAGCATGAAAATCTGTCTCCTATGAGGATCTGTCCCCCTCGACGTATCTGCGCATGTGCCGGAGATCGCCGATCGGCTGCTAATACCTGAAACTGGCACATGCGCAAATACGTCGAGGGGGACAGATCCTCATAGGAGACAGATTTTCATGCTACACCGGAACGGCGCGGGAACACGGCGAGAGGAACGCGTGGAGCAAAGGTAAGTGAATTGACACAGGGCGGACTTGGGGACTTAATATGGGGGATGAATTAATATGGGGGATGAATTACTATATGGGGGATGAATTACTATGGGGGATGAATTACTATAGGGGGGATGAATTACTATAGGGGGGATGAATTACTATATGGGGGATGAATTAATATGGGGGATGAATTACTATATGGGGGATGAATTACTATGGGGGAGGAATTACTATGGGGGATGAATTACTATATGGGAGATGAATTACTATGGGGGATGAATTACTATGGGGGATGAATTACTATATGGGGGATGAATTACTATGGGGGATGAATTACTATGGGGGATGAATTACTATGGGGGACGAATTACTATATGGGGGATGAATTACTATGGGGGATGAATTACTATATGGGGGATGAATTACTATGGGGGATGAATTACTATATGGGGGATGAATTACTATGGGGGATGAATTACTATGGGGGATGAATTACTATATGGGGGATGAATTACTATGGGGGATGAATTACTATATTGGGGATGAATTACTATGGGGGATGAATTACTATGCTTACTATGGGGGAATATTACTATACTTACTATGGATGACACATACACATCATTCATCTACTCTTGGTCCGGCCCCCGGGTCCAATATATGAACCCATTGCGGCCCTCAAGTCAAAACGTTTGCCCACCCCTGGTTTAGATGAAAGCATATTCATGTATTAGAATGGCCCAGTCAAAGTCCAGACCTAAATCCAATTGAGAATCTGTGGCAAGACTTGAAAATTGCTGTTCACAGACTCTCACCATCCAATCTGACAGAGCTTGAGATATTTTGCAAAGAAGAAGAATGTGCAAAAATTTCACTATCTAGATGAGCAAAGCTGATAGAGACATACCCAAAAAGACTTGCAGCTGTAATTGCAGCGAAAGGTGGTTCTACAAAGTATTGACTCCGGGGGGCTGAATATATATGTACACCACACTTTTCAAATATTTATTTGTAAAAAAATTTGAAAACCATTTATCATTTTCCTTCCACTTCACAATTATGTGGTCTATCACATAAAATCCCAATAAAATACATTTATGTTTTTGGTTGTAACATGACAAAATGTGGAAACTTTCAAGCGGTATGAATACTTTTACAATGCACTGTAGATATTTACATTAAGGTCATAAATGACAACTGTCCAGGGTTGCCAACCATCAGTAAATTTATGAACAGTTTGTAAAAATCAGTGATTTTTACAACTGTCTGTAAATATCAGGGGCTGATAGTTTGTCGTGCTGTGTTAACTTTTGTAAGTTTAAACCAGTTAAATTACTTGTTATGAATATTGTCAGTATACTGTTTAAATATTGATTGTCTGTGTTTTTTCAGGTAATTTTTCAGGTTGTCAGCAAAAAATGTGCACTGTCAGTAAATTTTCCAGTTTACTGCAGGAGGTTAGCAGCACTGCAACTGTCCTAAATTAGCCAGCATTGTCCCACATGTTGAACCTCAGTCCTGACGAGGTCCTGGGCGATGTCCTGGGACCACAGTGTCATGCACAGTTACTTAATAAGGTAATCAGGGGGACGGCCCTCAGCATAACTAAAGACAGGGTTTGGGTGGATCACACCAAAAGCGGGGTCTTGATAGGACCACCTGGTCACTGACCTAACCCTGGCTGTGGGCAGGGTTAGCTTGTTAGGTATGTGCAGCGTGCTGTGGCGGCAGTAATAACACTAAGGCCTGGGATGAAAAAGAAATCCAATGTATTGAGGAACTTGTAGAGCAGTACAACAGCCTGGTGGGGTGGAAGTCCGGGAACTCACAGTCAATGCAGTGGAGAGTCAACAGTAGTAGGCCTGAGCTGAGGAGCGCACTTGCCAAGAGAAGTGGAATACAGTATGGCTGGCCCAACCAAAGAGGAAGATTAAGGAGGTGTAGTCATAGGCTCTTTCCCTACTCCTCTGGAACCTTTCCCTACCACTAGTGCTGTCCCTGACAGACAGGTAAGCTTTCCCTACACTAGCCACTTCGCAAATGTGCACCAAAACCTGGGGGCAGTGACTTAAAAAGGCTCTGTTTGACCCAAGATGGCCACCAGGATCACCTGGATTCAGCAAGCTGTCCCCAAGTGGACACATCTGAAATGTTGAAAAGTATGAAAGAACTGTCTGATTTGATGAGACTCCTACAGTTCAAGAACCTAGGCAATTATGATTCTTGCATTGAAGGGTTCGGTAAAGCTTCATGCATATACAGTATCTGGGCAAGTCAAAAAATAGCAGTTCACTTAGCAGTCTATTTATAAATGTTTTCACAAATGATTGACAATACTTGCTCAAATCATATTTCTCAAATCCAAGTTCAATAATCACAATAATTTATATAGAGACTCCCTAACGTGTGTGCAAAACCAATTTTTTTTTTCACGTTTTGAATTGGGTAGGTAGGGCATAGCCTCCCTAGCAGTCTGATTATGTCAGTATTTCTGTGCTGAAAGCGGTACATTTTTTGTGCATGGAAATATGTTGTTTTTTTATTGTAGGCATGTAATTTTTAGGAATAACTCACTGAAATCTGTCTGAACAAGAGTCTAGTAAACATCCCGGGTATGTTAAAATTTGAAACACGAAATCATAAAGTATAATTTAATAAATAATCATAAAAAAATAGTAATATAATAATAATAAATTTAATTCAATAATATAATCAAACCAAAAACACTGATATTTGAAATATAGCGCCAAGTTCGCACATCACTGAGCAAAGTCGCAAAATCGTTTTCAGTGTCTGATGACAAATTTCCCCACGAATCATTATCACTCAATTGTGCAAGTAGTTCTGATTTACTATCGCTGTTCTCTAGCTGGTCTAAAACCGCTTTTGACCTAAAGGGACGCTTTTTGGACGCCATGGACGTTTCTCAGTTTCCAGGCAGAAAGAACAGTAAAAATGCAGGCAGAGCACAGGACAAAGCACTTGGGACAAAATGTATGTGAAATGCTTTGATACAGTAATGTTTTATTATGTGATTTTAGTGTATTTAGTGAATGTTACTTTTTGAAATTTTGAATTTTCCCGCCAGTTCCGTCCCCCATACGTCCCGACGTCACAGGGAACGGAACCCAGAAGACAGATGCCGGCATCGGCCGAAGGACATTGCCGGGGACGCTGTAGGGGGGACATCGCGGGAGCGCAGGACAAGGTAAGAGAAGAAGAGATCCTGGAGCAACGCTGCAGGGTATTCCCGAGTGTAGCTCGGGGTTACCGCTTGTGGTGCTGAAACTTTACCCCGAGCTACACCCGGGAATACCACCAGGGAGGTTAAGGTCTCTGTTAGATTTCTTTTGCTGCCATTGTCCCATGGGGGTGATTTCTCTTCACATCTTGTTGCATTTTGAAATTTGAGAGCACTTTAAGTGAAGCAACTTACTGATCGAAAGGATTCCCATAGTTGTGAGGAATCGCAACACTGAGGCTTTTCAAGCTTTAAATATGTGATCAAGCTCCACCACCATGAACACAGTGTCATAATAATGATCTAGCTTCACCATATCCACTGTTTAACAATAACAGCCCAAAATTCAGCTCCACCCTATTCCCATGCCTATGATCTCAGTTCTTCTATGTTCACAATGCCATAATAATGCCTGGGTCCACCATTTCAGCAGCATCGTGCTAAAGTTCTCTTCTACTATGTCCACAGGTTACATTAATGCCCCCATATCTACAGTGTTACTATAGCCCTGCTCCAAAGAGTCTCACAAAGTCTTAGTTCTGACATGTCTACAATGTCACATCACATTCCCAGGTATTGTAAGAGTTGGCTGCCATATGGAGCCAGGCAGGTAGAGATCCACAGAAGCAGCAGTGCTGAACTTTCTTGGGCATACTAGGCCAAAAGAATTGGAGCGACTTTATGCAACTTCATATATATGCTGGGATAACAATGATCTGCCTAACTGATCAGCTGAAGCCAGCATGGTTTGCTCATTGCCAGCAGCCAGCACTCTTCTGTGGGTAAATGTAACCATGGAATTTTGACATGAAATATATGTGGCCATGGGATTTTGGCCTGGGGTACATGTGACCATGAGATCTGGCTGCATAAGGAGGACTTGTTAAATAACGGCCCTGTTTGAGTTTAATTCCTTTTTTTATAACTCTTGAGGGCTCTGTTAGTATCTCAACACATTAGTTCCCAGGTAGGTACACCAGCTGCCGCAAATACAGAGGGGGTCCAACACACCTTGTGTGGGATTCATAATCTATTTCAGTTATACACAATGAGTGTGGAAACACAGAAGCACTCCTATTACACAGGGAAGTTGAGATTGTGGTGTAAAAGAGAGCAGAGCTATGGAGATCTCTCTAATGGAGTCCCCAAGAGAAATATGAATGCGACTTCTAATTCAGACTTCAAGAATAACTGAAATAATACATTTTGCTAACTAGAAGCCTAGAAGAGCATTTCTGAAACCTAGTATAGCCAGGTACTGGACTACAGAATCATGGAGACATTTTCTTTTTTACAGTTTACTTTCACTTTCTTCTTAAATACTGAGGTTATGCTTCACCATTTTCCTCTGGCCAGCAGGGGGAGAGTTAAAGCCAAGCAAGCCCATAGACCTCTATACATAGTACTGAGAATTCTGCGAGTTGTAGTCTGGAATGGAGATGGGACCCATAGACTTTTTAGACTAGAAATCCCATAGACACTATGCAGTAGGAGGTGTAGAATGAGGACTTTTATTAAACTGCCCAGGGAAAGTTCTTCCTCCTGGTGCCGAATAGTTATAGAGAGAGCACCTCTGTCTAAGGATTCAGCTGCCAGAGTGGATGCCAACCTGAGACTGGGAGCAGGGGCGGACTGACCATTCGGGCATTGCCCGAGGGCCCGGGGTCAGTAGGGGGCCCGGTTAGAGGCTCAATGGGCACAATTCACTAAGCGGTATCTTACCGCATCCGAGTATACGGTAGGATACCGCATAGCATTTAAAAAAACAAACATTTAAATGCACCAAAAAACCCTACTAAAATACAGCATGAGTTATTTTATTCCCCCGCCCCTCACAGCACCTTATCCCCATGTTGATGGGGACAAGGGCCTCTTCCCCACAACCCTGGCCGGGTGGAGGGCTCATCAGAATCTGGAAGCTCCCTTTAGCAAGGGGGCCCCCCAGATCACCACCCCCATGTGAATGAGTATGGCGTACATGGTACCGCTACCCATTCACAAAAAAAAAGTGTAGTGTGAAAAAAGACAGGAGACAGTCTTTGACAAGTATTTTATTAAAAGAAGAAAAATTAAAAAATGTCCCCTGAAGTAGATCCAACATCAATCACAATGCTCGGGGGCAAAGCAGAACTGCCACACATCACCACTTCTGCACTGCTGCCCCATGGAGACTAAAGCATTCATTCAACTTCTGCTTGTCACTGCTGATCACCTGAGGTTTTCTGGGATAGACTGAGGGGGGCCCCTTCTACAGTGAGCATCCACAGCAGTATCCCAGGAATTGGTGAGAGGGCTACCTGCCCATTATTGACACTACTAGCCGAGACTGAGCCACCCATACAAACTCTATATTGCAGTTATATAAACTGTCACGGAATTTAACCTCCATCTACACTGTGCCTGTACCACACTTATACCGCACCTTGACTGCTTCTTTACCATATCTTTATTGCATTTTACCACCATTATACTGCATGTTGGTTTACTAAAACTGTTATTAAGTGCACCACCACTTCTTAAAGGGCCCCAATGATAGCTGGCCAAACATCAAGGAATGCCCCTGCAGCAAAACTGTCCTGCAAGTCCCTTTTGATCCATTCTCCCCTTTCTTTCACTTTTACGGACAATGCAAATCCAATCATTCTAGGCCTAGCATAGTCGCTATTAATGCACTTCGGCAGTATATTCTCCTCTGTCTGGCAAATCAAGCTTTATTACTGCCTGTTGTTGCACTTTATGTGACCTTGCTAATGTTTATGCTGAGTTGAATGCCAAGTGTCATTTTGCCAAGTCTTCACTAATAATTACTCTGTATGCTAAATTGTGTTATTACATTTGGTAATCCATTTTCAATAAATTTGCCTATATTAACTGGTTCATGCCTGTTTCTTGGACATGGTATTATTACTGGTCACCAGGTATTCATTTCAGTGATTTTCTGTGATACTGCATGCTTTGTAAACTCAACCTATAATGTAAGAGGGGCTGAAGTTCTTATGGAGGTCGAGGCAAAGACCAGAGGACCCGGCCTAACCAGCGGCTTCTATGGGGAAAGCGCTACACCAATATTGGCCCCAATGGTAATCACTGCCTGTGAAGGGTTGGATCTACATCTGAATTAAAGTATAACTAAAGTCAAAACTTTTTTTTAGCTTTGAAAGGGGTTAAAACTCCTGCTAAGTTGTTATTGCTACCTTTGCCCCGTAAGGGGATATTCATCCTTTCTATTTGTCCTGTTTACCATAAGAATTGAAAGTGAAAGTGTAAACCACAAACTTTGGGTTACCCCAGAAAAGTAATACAGGGTACATCTTCCAATAGGGACACTAGTTCTGGTGACCTGGGAGGACCCAGGAATTCCCTTAACCACTTCCATACAGGGTACTTTTACCCCCTTCCTGCCCAGGCCAATTTTTAGCTTTCAGCGCTCTCACATTTTGAATGACAATTGCGTGATCATACAACATTGTACCCAAACTAAAAACTTATAATTTTCTTCACACAACTAGAACTTTCTTTTGGTGGTATTTAATCACCACTGGGGTTTATATTTTTTGATAAATTAACAAAAAATTTCTGTTATGAAAGTTTACAAATAAATAATTGTTCTTCATAAATTTAGGCCAGTATGTACTCTGCTACATTTCTTTGGTGAAAATAACCCAAATCAGTATTTATTATTTAGTCTGTAGGAAAGTTATAGAGTTCACACACTATGGTATAGATCTGAATATTGATCAATCCTGAACTAATGACAGCCAATCTAATTTCTTGAGGTCCAAGAATGTCAGAACAGTACAGATATCCCCCAAATGACCCCTTTTTGCAAAGCAGACAGTCTGACGTATTTCATAACAGTTTGTAAAGAAGAAAAAACCTCAGCGCCCAGGACTCTCTTATTACACACACTATTCCCCGTGAGATGCTGCTGTACACAGGTGCAAAAACCAAAAAAACTTATATCAATAAATACCAGCGCAAACCCACATAATAAATTGCATCACCCAACCCATTGAATTGGTAATTAATAAATATTACAAACTTAAAAAACTGTGACACAAAAACATATTAGTGTTAATGAAATAGTGATAAAAAAATAAATATATAAATGATTTTAGAATTAATAAGTCCAGTGATAAAAAAACCCCAAAATAACAGTCCCGTGACAAAATTAATTATATTGTAATTTCATTGGATTCTTCCGTGCCTTTGATATCAAGTATCAAAGGCACGGAAGAATCCAATGAAATTACAATATAATTAATTTTGTCACGGGACTGTTATTTTGGGGTTTTTTATCACTGGACTTATTAATTCTAAAATCATTTATATATTTATTTTTTTATCACTATTTCATTAACACTAATATGTTTTTGTGTCACAGTTTTTTAAGTTTGTAATATTTATTAATTACCAATTCAATGGGTTGGGTGATGCAATTTATTATGTGGGTTTGCGCTGGTATTTATTGATATAAGTATTTCATAACAGGCATGGCGAGTTTTTTGAAGTTGTAAACTTTTTGTCATAATTTTTCAGAAAATGAAGAAATAAAAAAAATGATTTTCACTATTTTTTTTTACATACTGTCACCAGTGCAGTACAGCATCATCCTATAACTGGCATGACGGTGATCAGGGACACTGACTGGTGACAGTACGAAAAAAAAAAATTATTTTGTTTTTTTATTTTTTTATTATTTTTTATAAATTTTTTTCTCTTTTTTTAAGATTTTTTTCTTCATATTTTACTATGACCAATGTAGTATAATGTTACCATAGTAACATTGTACTACTTTGGGGAAGTGATCAGTATTTTTTTTTTTGTACACAATTTGCTTATAGCAAAGAATTACTTTGCTATAAGCAAGCATTTACCTGAATGAAATCGATTCTTTCAAGGTTTTTTTTTTTTTGTGATTAGCTGTGATTTGGCCACAGCTAATCACATGACACAGCTGGGCTGTGATTGGCCCAGCTTGTGCATGTGACCGCTGTGACCATTCACAGCTAGACACACTTGTATACAATGGATGGCATGAAAGGAAGCCATCCATTGTATACAACTGTGATGTGACCTGCTGTGATTGGTCACAGCAGGTCACATGGTACTGGCAATGGGGCCGGTACTCAGATCTGTCATCGGCTGTGTCCGAGGTATACGGCCGGTGACAGATCGCGCAGCTGCACGGCCTTTTGGGCATGAGCAATGCGCGCTCCGGAAAGGACGCCATATGGCATCCACCCGGAGGGACGAGCTGTTCGCCCGGCCACCATCTGGCTATAGGCCGGGCGGCAATGGGCTAATTTGTAGGGATATCCCTTCACTTCCTGTTTTGGCTCTGTTATGGAAGGTAAAGGTAAAGCTCCTCAATGGGACACAGATGGAAAAAAAAGACTGACAGTGGTTACAACTCTCTCTTACTCTATTTAAAATGGGAAAAGGTTTTGCCTATATTTCTACTTTGAAATACAGATTAAACATGGTACTGGCACTGTTTTGATAAGGGTAGTTTTTGCCTTATTTTGCATTATTGATGAAAGAGTTGTTTGCTGCCTTACATCATGGATTCAGATTGTAAACAAACCACTTACTTCTCTTTTCCAGGAATGCTCCAGTGCTGTATTTAATCTATGGAATGCCCTCCACCAAGATAATAAACACTTTTGACATTCCAGATTTTTTAAGTGTGTTCTAATCTCTTCAAACAAGTATATTCTCATACCAATTCTGTTGGATCATAACTGACAAGTTTTCTTATTCACAAAGGCACAAATTATTATTATTATTATTATAAACACTGTATAATAATAATAATAATAATAATAATAATTTGTGCCTTTGTGCCGTGTAGCGGGGAGGTGGTCTGGTGGAGGGTGTTTCTGCAGGTTTTGGGGGCAAGGGGGCAGACTGTGACCAGTGGGAGCAGAAAATTCCCCAGCATAAGTGGCAGTAAACAATGCCCCATCATTGGTGTCAGTTGGATGAGTAGTGCCCCACCAAGGGCCAAATGAGGTCAAACAAAGGGCTACATCCAGCCCTGGGGCCCCAGTTTGGAGACCACTGGCGTACAGTGTAGGGGAGGGATTTGTGAAAGTAGATGTACCATGTAGAACATGGGTGTCAAAATGGCAGCCCTCCACCTGTTGCAAAACTACCAGTCCCATCATGCCTTTGACTTTCGGAGTCATGCATGTATCTGTCAATCTTGCAATGCCTCATAGGACTTGTAGTTTGGCAACAGCTGGAGGGCCACCAGTTTGACACTCGTGATGTAGAGGGTAGCCCTTTTGACGTGCTAATGTTACACAATTGTACCTTATTTCAAGCTTTAACATAAGTTTATTAATTATTTAATAAGGACAGGTGCTCTTTGAAGCATGTACTGCACATATACTCTCCTGTAGCACCCTCCTAGATAGGTTCTAGGATTGGTTAGATTTAGTGCTGCCTCACTGTGTTCAGTGGAGCTCTGTGTGCTTTTTTGGTTAGGTAAATTTAGCTTACCTCACCATAACAATTATGGCTGTAATTAGTGTTTTAGGCAACCCTAGCTGTGCTCTCTGTATCCAGTGCAGCTGATTAATTAGGTCAGTTCAGTATTCTCAGGTGCTGCTAGTCTGATAGGTCTCTCTGCTTCCAGAGAGTGGTAGAATTCTCTGGAATATAGGTGTGGAACTATGCAGATGGCAGTATGAATATTTATGCAGTCCTGGCCAATCCCAGGGAGCAGGGCCCTGAAGACATATGGGTAACTGCATAAATACTCTGAGAGACTGGGCTTCTGGCTTTTTTACTGCAGAAAATCAGGCTCCCCTCCAGGACAACACTGCCATGTGTTTGCTGTTCGTGAGGCTTCAGGTGGGCGACTTGAGGGCCTGGATGCTGAAACTACAGAGAGCTGACTGGCGGGCCAGCTGCTGAAGATCTAATCTGGTATCACTGGAGAAAGGTGTCGCTTGAAAGTTGGAAGGAGGCAACCAATTGTCCTGGGACATTGTGTGAATACAAACTGCTGTAAAAGATTATACAGACTTTTTGGCTGCTGCCACCCCTCTTGTACTAGAGAGTCAGTAGTGTGTTTGCTAAAGGGGACATCAGCTGGTATTCTAAAGGGCTCAGTCTATCTAGTTCTCTGTGAAGGGACTTTGCTCTTCTTGAAGTAAAGTAAGAAGCTTGTGTGCTGTTAAATGCTTCTATTACAAAGCCAAGTCCACAATTTGCTATATGCAAGGACTTCTGCTTCAGCTTTATAGAAAGGAGATCACTGTGCTCAATTTGTACATAGTTTCTGTTTTTAGAGTATCCCACTCAATTCAATCAACTTTATCAAAGTCCTCAAACAGAAAAAATAAACAACAAAAACAGCACCCCTAGATTGGTTATTGAGGAAAAGTGTGATTGTGTTTACGTGTCTGGCTGCAGAGCAATCCACTAGGGAAGGAACGGTTCCTCTTTAGAGACCAAATCTTTCTGTCCCTTGTGCAGCCTCAGTTGTACCTCTTTTGGTTTGGTGTATACATCTCTATACAAAATCTACTATTTTACTATCACAAGTCTGCATTAAACCTTTTATCCAACCTCTATATTAGCATTTATTATTTTTTGAAAAGCCTATTGGAAAATAGAGGTCAGAAAGTACTTGTGTGGTTTAGCAATCAATTTCTGCATATTAGAGCTTTGTGGTCCTTGTAAATGGGGTTGTAGCAGGGACCTGTCCTTTGCCTACACACTGTGTGCAAAAAGCCATTGTCCCTCTTTATCATTTCAATTGGAAGGAACGATAATAGAGGTAGGCCAGGAGCAAAAAAAAAAACTAATTAAGTGCAGGGACGACATAACTAGGGGATTAGAGGGACAACCTAATAGGGTTAAAAGAAGTGTAGGAATCTGTTATTGCAGCTTACCTGACTGGATGGTGTCGGTTGGGGAGGGGTCACAGGAAGGAAGGAGAGCTCAATCCCAGGAAGTCCAGTGAGGAAGTTTGAAGAAGGAGAAGCTTGGATGCAGGTGAATCTTCCTCTGCCTGGTGGGATGGTTGAAGTCGAGCAGCTCCTGTCCCAGCTCAGGGCTGCTGCTGCTTCTTGGGGCACGGGCTGGCTCCGGGCTTAGATGGCATCCCTCTTGGAGGAGCGGGATCCGGGTTCACCTGAAGGGGGGCAGGAGCTCCAACATGCACTGAGCTCCCGGCCTCCAGAGCTAATTGGCTAATTCCATTCAGCTGGCAGACTCCTCGAAGGTCTACGTTTGTTTTGAAGGCCCCTTGGGGGCTCATCTCAAACCAGACGTCAAAGAAAGGATATGGAAGGGGGAGTATGTGGAGATTTTTACATTCAACCTGGACTGCGCGTGGCTGGAAGAGGGCAGGAAGAAGGATGAAGCACAGACACTGGCTGATTCTGTGCACTTTCTCCAACTGGCTGCAGGCCTTCACCATTCTAGTGAGTGTCATCGGGGGAAAGCACATGAAATATTGTTCTGCGCTGTTTTCTTACCTGGACGCTATTGACGAGGCTTACAGGATTTATGGCGGGATGGCCTGGCTCCACTATGAAAGCCATCATAACATCGCTGTGCTCGGACCACAAGGATATTGGGCTTTGGATGAAGCTTATGACGTCGGCACAGGCACCTACTCAGTTTTTTCGGGGGGGGGGGGGGGTCGGGGGTTCCTCTGCCTTGGGACAACTGACCGCCAAGAGATGGAGATACTGTTGGCAGTTTAATGAGGGATCCTGTAAGTTCGGATCGTTGTGTCGCTTTAAGCACTAGTGCTCCTGCTGCGGTTGAGCCCACGCCTTGTCCAGGTGCTTCAAGCAAGGTAAGGGACATGCCGGAGGTGTTGTGGGTCAGAGGGGTGAGAGTGGGAAGGATGCTTGCTTTCCTAAATAAATACCCAGACCGTGCAGCGGTGTCGTTGTTGGAGGCAGGGTTTTCCCATGGTTTCCGTATTCCGTGTTCTCTTTCTTCTATTCTGCCTGTGGAAAAAAACTTCCGCCTTGCTACATCCACACGTGGTCACTGCCAAACCTGAGGAGGTAGCTTTGGGCCAGATGTGCAACCTTTTTTACACTGCGCCACTACTGGACTTGGTGGTCTCTCCGCTTGAAGTGGTTCCCAAAAAGGAGCCGCACATGTTCCAGTTGATTTGCCACCTGTTTTTCCCGAAGGGTGGATCTGTCAATGATGCCATCGCCCCTGAGGCATGTGCGGTGACTTATACCTCCTTTGATGTGGCGGTTTTCTGAGTGCACCATTATGAGCGCGGTGCGCTCATGGCGAAGTCGGATATTGAATCTGCCTTTCGGCTGCTTCTGGTCCACCTGGATAGTTTTCATCTGTTGGGTTGCATGTGGCGGGGGACATTCTACGTTGACCGTTGCCTGCCTATGAGTTGCTCCATATCGTGTGAGTTGTTTGAAACTTTTAGCTCATTCTTTGAGTAGGTAGTGCATGATGTCTCGGGAATAAATTCGGTCATTCACTATTTGGATGACTTTTTGTGCGTGGGTCCGCCTTCTTTTAATGTTTGTTCGGTTTTGCTTGGGACGTTGCATCATGTTTCGGGCCAGTTTGGGATTCCTTTGGCCTTGGACAAAAACGTCCCTTATGTTTTTGGGTATTGTCTTGGATTCCCTGGCTATGGAATGTTGGTTACCAGAGGATAAGTTATAGGCCCTCAAGTTGGAGGTTCCTGGGACCATTGGAAAACATAAGTTGCAGCTTCGCCAGTTGCAGTCGTTGTTGGGTAAGTTAAATTTTGCTTGACGCATCATGCCTATGGGCAGAGTGTTTTGCTGATGGCTGTGGCTATGGCTGAGGTTCATTCGCCTACCCATTTTGTGCAGTTGATGGAGGAACACTGTGAGGATTTGAGTGTGTGGCACCGTTTCCTGACCTTGTTCAATGGCCAAGCTCTGTGGATGTCTGGGCCCATTAGCAATTTAGATTTGAAGCTGTTTACGGATGCTGCGGGTTCTGCGGTTTGTGGGGCCTTCTTCAAGGGTTGTTGGAGCGCAACGCCTTGGCTGGGAGAGTGAGCAGAGGCAGGGTTCCTCCGGAATTTGGTTAATTTGGAGCTTTTTCTCGTGGTCCTGGCTGTAGAATTGTGAGGCGACGCCTTCAGGAACTTGAATGTGCGCCTCCATTGTGATAACCTGGGTGTGGTGCAGGTTATTAACCAGATCTCGGCTTTTGCGGAATTTGGTTTTGCGATGTTTACAGTTGAACATTTTTCTTTATGCTGTGCATTTACCGAGGGTGGACAACCATGTGGCTGATGCTTTGTCTCGCTTTGAGTGAGACAGGTTTCGCAAATTGGCGCCTGAAGCGGAGGTTCCTTGTCCCGACTGGCTGTGGAGTGTTGCCTTGGAATTGTGGCAGGGTGAATTTGGCATTCCATGAGTGTGGCTACTTGGTCGGGCCTACTCTAAGGTATGGGGTGAATGGGTGGATTTTTTGCTGCACATGGGGGTCATTCCAGAGGGCCCCAAGGTGAAGTATGCCGTGCTTTCCTTTCTTACCCTGGGTTTTGATAGGGGGTTGTCTCTGCTTCAGCTTTGCTGGCTTGGCATTTTTCCTTAAGCTGCAGGACTGTAGGGATTACACTACATTTTTGGGTGCGCAGGCATTGAAGGGGTTCCGCAGGGCTCGCAGGCACGCGGATGGACGGTGCCCCGTTTACTTTTACATGTTAGGTGATCTCTTTGGTCATCTTGGTTCAGTGTGTTCTTCCAGTTATGAGCTTTCACTCTTGCCTTTTTTGGGTGTTGCGAGTGAGTGAGGTCATTAGCCCGTCAATGTGGGTGTTGGGGGGCTTTTGGTCAACGAAGTGTCCTGGGTAATGATATGTGGTCCCTGGGGTTGCAGAACAGAATTCATAGAGTTTTGCTTGTGTGGAGGGGCATGCAAGGATAAGGTATTACCCTTACGCGCTGTGGAAGTGGTTGGTCTTTGGAGGAGGAAAGATTTGGGACCCATCGGTGGTATGGGGACCTGGGTTTATTCTGGTTAACAAGGGGTTAACATGGAATATGTAATCACGGAATTGGTGTCACTGCGGATAAGCAGGGTTATCTCCAAGCCAGTGTGTTGTGGCTGGGGATAGGTAGGATTGTCCCTGAGCCGGTGGGTTGCGGCCGGGGGCTTAAGTTTAAGAAAAGTTTTCCGCAGAAGATAAGTCGGGTTTATTGCCCTCAAATGACCCCCACGTTTTTCCATAGTTTCTATTTTTTGGAATGTTATGTTATTTATTTTGAAATAATTTATTGGTTAATAAAAGGCTGCTATGGCCATTTGACTCCAAAAACTTGGTTTGTGTATTTTGTATATTTGGGTTGGCGGAGGGTATGGCCTAGCAGGCTTGGTTAGGTTGGAAGGCATATATTCTACCCATGGTATGTAGCATATCATGTGAATATATGACCAAACTACATGAGAAAATAGGAGGGTTTTGTGCATATGCAGCTTTACTATCCTGTAATCCAGAATACTTGAGGAGCCACCAGAGATTTGGAGGTCTGGACACAGCTGCCCCTTTTTCTCTTGTGCAGCTCCACACACAAGAGGTAGATAGAATACAGAAACAAGAAGCTGTTCATTATCGGGTCTCCTTTTGCTACTGGTGTATGATGAGGAGGGTAGAAGAAAAAATAAGTTTTCTCCCCAGCTTTTAGAAATGGCTAGAGGCAACATAAGAAGAAGCAATTTTCTTGGTTTCCACCAATTATTATTGTATAAAGAGCAGGGAAAAGGCAATATGAGTCAATGACTCCCTGCTACCCCCTACAGGGTGCTTGAGGCATATGGTAGAATTGCCCCTTTGTGTACTTGGAAATCGTGTAAGCATTTATTGGACAATTGCTGTAGTTACTGTTTTGAGTTCTACAATACAAACTACTGCTCTGGGTTATGAAACAACTAATAAAACTGTTAGCCTTAAGGCGATTGAGCACAGTTCTTGGTACTTTCAGTATGTGGTACTAAGTGAAACTGCATTTTTTTATTGAAGTGAATAATTCCGAAACCGTATCTGACGCTTGCGAAAAACAATACACAGAGCAGCGTCTGGGAACAGGAAATCAAACTTGCACTGATTCAGCTGGCAGGCCATTATAAACTGTGGATTTCTTGCCCTGGAGGAAAGACTCACTGCTGTTGACAACCTGATGTTTTGTAAAGATTATTAGCTCAGTGTAGATTTCTATGACATAGCCCACCCTAGGGAAGAGTTTACCTGTTTGTTGTTATTACATGTACCATAAACTGATGTTATGATGTGTGCTGTGATTTGATGAGACATTTGAAGTTATTGTTTTTTTTTTCACTATAAATAATCTCAATGCTAACTTCAGTCGAGAAACAGATAAAAGGGAAGAGTTCCTTCGGTCTGCATACCTGTGTCCCAACTACCAGCAGAATACAATTCCAGATCCTGATTCTGAGGCTAACCAATAGATAGGCTGGTTACTCCTGACAACTTTTGCAGTGAAAAATCTGTTTGTTGTCTGGTTTTTGTACTACTCATTGGCTATATTGAATTAGCACACATGTGGACTGAGGAAAATGGATGTAAACCCTCAGACATGAAATATGAACAAAGCATATCCCTCTATAGTGTGTATTTGTTTCAGTTCAGAGCACTATGTGTCATTTCTATTCACTGCTTCATTCCTCTTCTATCAGCACAGGTCACGTCAGGTGAATTTTCCTCATATGAAAAGAAAAAAAAGGTGACAGGGGAGGGCACAGCTTGTGATTGACAAGCTCAGCTCTGCTCCTGTGTGCTGTTTGAAGGTGAGTATGTCCCTTCCCTCCAATCAGCTCTCAGAGTTTCCTCACTGATGCAACTTAACCTCCCTAGCGGTATGATTATGTCAGTATTTCTGTGCTAAAAGCGGTACATTTTTTTCAATGGAAATTTGTTGTCTTTTTATTGTAGGCCTGTAATTCTTAGGAATAACTCCCCGAAATCTTTTTAAACAAGAGTCTAGTAGACATGTTTGGTGCAATAAATTTTAATAAATTAAATCATAAATTATAATATAATAAAAAATAATAATATAATAATAAATTAAATAATGTAATCAAATAAAACACACGGAACTCTGTCCAAACAATATTATACAGACACTGCATTTTTTTTTAGTAAACATCCCGGGTGTGGTAAATTTTGAAACATGGGACTGCACAAAGTCCAACATCGCAATCAGGACAGTGGAACCTTGTTTCCTTGCGGATTTTTTTTCCACTGTTATCTCTCTGAGAGTAGCATACCACACACATCCTGGTAGGTGCTGCCTTTTTTTGGGTTGGTGGGATGTGGTCCATAAAATGACGTCCAGTCAGACGTTCTGGGTTGACAACTTCCACAGAACGTCGTCCGGGTCTACCCACAGACACTGATGGCGTTTGGTATTTCAGGAAGATGGATTCTGCCAATTTCCATATAAAGTCCACATGAATCACAGGCTTTTCACTGTGTTTGCAGAACAGAACGTATGCATTCCACAAACACTGCTCCAGAAGATGCTGGAAAATCTTTTTATAATACTTTCTCTGCTGCTTTCTCATCGCAGGATAAAACGTCATAGCTTGGTCAGCTCTGTCGACACCTCCCATGGTTTTGTTGTAGTCCATGACAACCTGCGGCTTCTGGATGTTTTTGCCACCTTTTGTTTGGACCATCACTGTGGAGGCATTGTGAATGGTACTCATCAGGCACACATCCTTCTTGTCCCGCCATCTCAGCGCAATCATTTTGCCTTTCTGCCAGGCAACTAATTCTCCCAACTTTAGTTTGTTTTTTCCAAACATGGATGGCAGGTTACGCCGGTTAGCCCGAACGGTTCCGTAGGCATCCGTTCTGTTTTGAAGAAGAACCTCGTAAAGTTCTGGCGAGGTGTAAAAATTGTCCGTCGTTATGCAATAGCCTTGGTTTAGCAGAGGTTCGGTTAGTGACAGGACGGATGATGTTGCCAGTCCGTAGCTGCTGTACTTAGGATTGAATTTTGTTCCTTTGCCGGTGTATATGACAGCGTTCCAGATGTAGACGGTACAGGATTCGCACAGCAGATAGGATTTCACGCCAAATCTTGCTCTCTTGGACGAGATGTACTGTATCCAGCTGAGCCTTCCTTTGTAGGCCATTAGACTTTCGTCTACGCTGATATCCCTCTCTGGCACATAGCTCTGCCGGAAATTTCGTACAATTACTTGGTAGAGTTCCCAAATTTTTTTTAGCTTGGGAGCTGGATGACTTGTTTCACCAAAATTCTCATTATTTGCGAAGTGCAAATATTTCATAATGAGGGAAAAATTGTACTCCGACATGACGGTGCCAAAGAACGGCGTGGCGAGCATTTTGTTGGTGGTCCAGTACCACTTCTGCAGCGGTTTCCCCACAACTCCTTGCAGAATAATTAGGCCGAGAAACAGCCAAATGTCATCTTTGGTGACAGGCTCCCACTTTCTGCTGCGTGAAAACCGGCTCTGAGGAGCACCCATTTGTTGCGCTGCGTACCGGTTTGTCTCCGTCACAATAATTTCAATGACCTCATCGGTCATAAACAATTCCAAGTATGCCAAAGGATTGTCACCTTCAACATGTATTTTCATACCGGGTGTGCCGGTAAACAGAAACCTTGGCGGCGCTGGTGTATCACAATCAATAGTGCACCATGTGCGCAGATCACTCACGTCCATCTCTGATTCGCCGCTATCTTCACTTTCGGTGTCAGATGATAAATCGCCACATGAGTCGCTATCACCCAATTCAAGCAGCTCCTCACTGTCGCTGTTCGCTAGCTCATCGTAAACTGCTTTATCGCTAGCGAGACGCTTTTTGGAAGCCATGAGCGCAAAATGGCACAAAATTGTTTTTAGTCACAAAAACTGCACTACGGCTATATTCACAGGTGGAGTTACAATGTATGCACAGAGTAACACTTTATTTTTGAATGTGTGCTATTTTTATAATTCCCGCCTCCCACAAGCCCCGCCCCCCGGCGGCACATCAGACTCGCGCTGATCACACTGATCAGCGTGAAATAGACGGGAACCAGAGGAGCAGGGAAGCGGGGAAGGAGACTGGGGACGGACGGAGGGGATGGCTGCTAGCAGCGCAGGACCAGGGACACAGATCGGCACCAGGTAATACTATTGCGGTCAGCCCGAGTCTGGCTCGGGGTTACCGCTTTTGACAGCTGCGTTTTACCCCGAGCCAGACTCGGGAATACCGCTAGGGAGGTTAAGCTCCCTGACCCCAACTTTTCAGAGCTGAGAGATCCTCTGTAAATTATGTACTTTGAATTTATGTAGGGGAAATATAGCCGGAGATAAACAGGTACAACTTATGTAGGAGGATTTGTTTCATCTCTGTGTATCATCTGAGACCAGTCACTTCACTGGGTATATGGAAGGGTTTACAGCCACTTTAACTGGCCATAATTTTCCTTTTGTGGTCTCTCCTAGTATCAGTAAACACATTGGTCAGCTCTGCCCCTGACCCTCCTCAGGACACCCCTTTCCTAGCCAATAAATAGTTCAACCCACTCTTCCTCCTCCTCAGTGTTCCCAGGACACGTAGGGAGGGTAGGATGCTGTCATAAGAAAAAGCCAGGAAAGGAAAACCATGATAAGGATAAGAGAATGTTACCTTATTCCTGGCCCCCTCACATCAGCATACACATTGCATACAGTACAGCTAGCAATACCACAAAAGAGGGAAAAAAACCATAGTACAACCCATAAAAAATGCAAAAGATATAACAAATTAATTTCTGAGATAAAACTACAGAAAGTGTGGCTTTGACGGTGTTTCTCAACCTTTTTTTGTCAAGGCACCCTTTAAAAATCTACACAATCTCGAGGCACCCCATTTTAAAATGTAAAAAAACAATGCAAGTATACCATTGCACACTGGTACTGACTAGTATTCCAATGTTTCTTTTCTCCTACAGTTTTTTCAATAACTCAGCTAATGTGGCCCGTTGATGGAACAAGGCAGGGGAGGGGCAAATAATGTCCCCCTTATCAACTATTGATGTCATTGATTATTTAGATGCCAGTGACTGGTCCACACTGTGCCCAAGGTTGTAATGCTGCACTATAAAAAACGTGTCACTTTGTGTAACAAACAGGCAAGCTTGATCCACTCACTACCTTGTTGACAATTTTGGCAAACTTTTAGGCAGTCTGCCAAGGCACCCCTGAAGAACCTAGAAGGCACCCTAGGGTGCCACAGCACCCTGGTTTAAAAAGGCTGGCCTAAGCAAAGGAACCCGAAGTGACTGATGAAACATTCAGGACATAGTGTCTCCAACTTTCCACCTTGCCATAATGGTCATAATGGCAACTTTGGCATAAGATACCCAAAATGCTCTCATACATCTGGGTGAAAAACTTTTAGGAATAAATTTAACTTTTAGGTATAAAAAGGTTAAAGGTATAGAGGTAGTCTACATCTTTAGAAAATAGTTTTAAAAAAACATTATTCAGTACATATATAAAAATACACAGCAAAACGATCCCAATACAATATCCCAGAAAAGTTATCCACCTCCACCCCTGAAGGCCAAGCAAACAAAAATATAAAACTTTTCTTTTTCCCAAATAATAAATATATCCACCTATCCCACCATACAAAAAAAATGTCCAAAATATCAAAATAGTGTCCAAAATGTCTAAATTATTGAAATTAATCTCCACACATGTAAACCATTAAATTCTTTCTTCTTCAAACTTGCAAATCCTGATGCCAATAAACCTCGAAAGAAAAAAACTCAACATAGTGTCATACCTTTTAAATAATAAAACACACGTGCCACTCTCTGTGCAACATGCAAAATCTTTATACTCGTGTATATTCTGTGGGTAAGTATCTATATACATGCAAATAATATATCAATAAAGGACACTCACATAAAGTGTCAGCTGCAAAATAAGTGAAACAGAACTAAAAATTGTCACTGCAAAAAATGTGTATCACCACACTCTGTATACATAAGTGTACACCTTCAACCCAAGCCAGCAATCTCCACCTCATGTGCTGATGGATAATTACCCTATGTAGGAAATGACAGGGCATAACACCACTCTGGGTTACTATCTCATCATTCAGGTTTCAGGCTTCATCCAATGTTAGGGTTATTCCTCCATTTCCCTCATGAGAGAATCCACAATTACCAATGGTAGATAAAACACAGTCTTCCTTTATTTAGCAACTTACATTAAGATATGGGTGAAGCGGCTCCTCCTCACAGGAATACAGATACAGACAAGTTTAGGGAAACATTGGCCGCATGTTCCCACTTCCAAGATGGCCGCGATCGCACTTCCGGTCAGCGTCGATACGTCTGACGTCACGTGTTCTGACGCGTTTCGTCACTTCCTATGACTTTTTCAGAAGGGTCTTTTTCTCATTTGACTCATTTGCATAAATTACCGCATGTGGTAACAAAATGTCCAATTTGCCAAAAAATAACGATTCTGCAGTATTTAATGAAAAATTTAAAAATGTGTTGGTAAATACAGCAAAAACAAAAAAGTGCGGTAAGCTGTTAAGTCTAATTCACAAACAGAAAGTAAAAAAAAGATATTTATCACCAGGGTTTTGCTGGCGGTATCGCATGCAGTATTTTATCAGATGCAGTGAGGGGGTCCCCCCCAACCCCTAGAGGTCTAATATGGACATTAAGGGGAACCCTGCACCAAAATTTTCTAGAAAACAGCATGGGGTTCCCCCCAGATCCATATAAGACTCAAAATCCCTTAGGATAGTGAGGGGACCTGCACGCCATTTTTTTGTTGTTATTTTATTGTGGAGTTCCCCCTAAATCCATACCAGACCTAAGGACCGTTTTTTTAAAAAAAATTTTTATTTTGGTGTGGGGTTTTCCTAAAATCCATACCAAACCCAAAGGACCTGGTATGGAGGAGGGGAGGGAGCCCCACGCTGTTTTTTTTTTTCCATCATTTGTAATTGCTGGCGTGTTTTGTTTTCATTCACCCACTGACAGCTGATGAGTCATCCGTTGTTAAGAACACTGCGGTTGGCTTCCTTAACAACCAGCTACCGTGCAATAAATTACTGCATGAAAATATGCTTTAATAACAGCAATAAAGATATTTTACCGCAAATATCTTAGTGAATTGCACATTTGCAAAAAATGGTATTTTACCACATTTTTTCAGTCGTTAGTTGACTCTTAGTGAATTGACCCCATTTACAGTATTTAAACAGTTTTTGTTTTGATGTTTATTCGGGTCAAGGTATGCCCTTTAAAGGAGAGTTGCTTGGAATCCTTACGGTTATTTTTTCCTGATATACTGGTATATATTCCGGTTGAATTTGCTGTCAAGCCTGCTGCTGAAGCATATGCCAATTGAATCTTCTTTATTTTCAAGAAAGAGGTCATCTGAGGCTTTGTTGCTCTCTCTTTCCTCTGACCTGAAAAATAAAAAGGGACTTGTCCTTCTGAAAGGATTTTGTCCTCTGCAAATATACCTTCAACAGCATCAGAAGATCCAGTCATGCTCACTTCTGTTTTGTCGGAGATAAATCAGATGTCACTAAGGCGGGTAATATCATCTCCCAGTTAATATAGAACTCCAAAGCATTTTTTGGGATAAACTCAGGATATGACCTAAGAACACATTTATCTTCAAAGAAAGTACAGTATGATTTTTTTCTATAAAAATGCTTTGATTTCTGACACTTTTCTTGCAGACACAAGAGCTGTTAAAAATACTGTATTTAAGTTTAAATAAGAATGATCTTTTTACATCAGTGAGTTCCCCATGTGACAAAGTACATGTAGCTCTTTGTCCCATCTTCTTAGGTGCCCTGCAACACTATATGCAGCATGGGGCTGGTTGTCCCCCCTTGACACATGGCCATCCAACACCACACCTAGCACATGCAACACCCTCCTAGCTGGGCGCTGGGCTAAAGCACTAATTGTTTAGCATAGTCTGGTCAGTGGCTTCACAGTCTCACACACACACCTCTAGGAGAAACTTCTAGAGCTTAGGGTGGGAGAATTAAAATCTTTGTTCCGGAATATTTAGTGGGGCCTGGCTATTCCCCCTGGGGAGTGGTGGCTGGGGCTTCTGTTACATAGTCTGGGGCTCTGGAATGTATTGCTAGTATCTAGAGATAGAAAAGAAGTTTGTGCTGCAGCATTTTGGAGTATCCCATACCCCACTGTCCTCCCAAGTTACCAGTTAGCAATAAACTTCAAAAAAGACACAACTGGTGTCAGGAATGGACTCGCCAATAGTGGTGGGACTCACCTGCCTTGTGGTTTGCAGTACCAGGACTGGCCAGCGGGTGCTCTCAGCAACCAGAGGCTCACTTCTGCAGTCAGCCAAAACACCTGAGGCTGATTGCAGGAGGTGCATATAAGGAATGGCCAGACTTGCAATCAGCGCCTTGGTGTATGTTATCCCAAGAGCCCCTGTACCTGCATCCTGTCGGCTTCCTGTCTGATCCTGCTTGATCCCTGACTCTGATTGTACTCCGCCTGTCCTGACCTCTGCTATTCCTGACCACTCTCCAGTCTGCTCCTTTGTTACCTTGTCTGCCTGATTGTTCCTGACCCGGCCCGTCCGACTACGCTTAGTAATGTTCTTTTGTTATCTGTTGGGGGTTTTGGTTTGGTTTGTTTTCACTGTGCTTATGTTTAGTCTTGCACTGCATTTATGTATTTTTAGTCTTAAATAAATTATATTGTTTATACTACTGTATATCTGAAGCCTGCGTTTCCCTGTGTCAGTCCACACACCTCTGGTCATACCTGGGGCCCTGACAACTGGACTGTTTATTGAGCCTGAGTGAATGAACTGCTGCAGTGAGCCTGGTTGTCCTGCACTGATTAGAGAAAGGGCCTGTATACTTCTACTGCGGCTCCTACTGGGCAGCACTACACAAGGATTAAACAATCAACTGATAATGTGCTTGTGTGTTTGACACCCAAGTGGCCAGCAGAATGCTGAGAATCACAAGGAGGATTTGATCAGGTCATCACAATAGGAACTTTAAAGCAAAGTTCCAGATGAAAAAAAAAAGTCAGTAGCTACAAAATCTGTAACTGCTGACTTCTCTTCTTCCACTTACCTGTCCCTTGGTCCAGCAGTGTCATCACCATCGCTGGTTTCACCAGCCATCTTCTCTCCCTGGCACCGGCATCTTCACTGTGGGCACCCAGCTGTGACAGCTTGCTGCTTCACAGCCAGGTGCCCACTGCGCATGTGCGAGAAGCGCTGCGCTTTGTGAATGGCCCGTAGTCTTCTGGGACCGGTCATGTGTCCCAGAAGACTATGGGGAGGGAGGGAAGACAACTTCCGCTTCCAATCGCCTAAGCATTCGCAGCGGAAGTGGGAGTGGGTACCTGTCAAATTCAGGTACCCGCTCCCCAAAGGTGCCAAACCTTAATGGTGAGCGGGAGACAAATCATTAAACCAGAAATTCCCCTTTTGGGTGAAGCTCTGCTTTAATTATTTTAAGTTATTAAGTCAAATAAAAAATCTTTTATTTCTTGAACTCAACAAGTTTTGGAACGGGCTTTGCTTCTCTTTAAGAGCATACAAAACAAAAACTAACACTCAGATATATACAGGTAAGTTCACAGATCCAGAAATTATTTTACAACAGTAATAAAATGTACTCCCACTTTCCTTAACCCCATCTCCACAATCAGCTGTCAGGAGGCAACCAGACTCAAGCCTAAGTGGAGAAATGCAACATAAGAACACAAGTTACATAAAACACAACTACAATAATCTATACAAAACAATGAACATGTGTGAAATGTAGAAAATTAGCTAACTACCTAACTATGTACAAAGGAAAAAGAAGGGGAATCGGGTAGAGCAAGGTTAAAGGGGGCACAGAGGTAAAAGTTTAAGGCACTGTGTGACTCTTGAGGTGGGGCTAATTGTTTAAATGTTTAGATGTGGTTTCTATGTTTAGAGCTATGACTGTATTTTATTGTATGACCTTGGATTGTATAATGGCAATAAATGACATAATTTGACAATAAAGTCTTGAAATGACTTCCCAGCAACCAACATCAGGTGGTGACTTGCTGGGATGTGCTGGCTGCTGGAGGATACCCACAAATGGCCATGGAATTTCACCCTTCAAGTTCATGGACCACAGTGCCACTTGTAAGTGTTCTAGTTTCTGATATGAGCATTCAGATAGAAAAAGATTCCAAAGGGGGTCGCAATATAATATATTCCAATGCTCACAACTATAAATTACAGCACATATTAACTTATAAATAATACTTAAGAGATAACAATTTATTACCTTCTGACAGGCCCACCTCAATAATAGCATTTTTCCTTATTTTCAAAATTGTGGCAAAAATTAAGTTCAACATGGGATGTCCACTTTCCAAAAAGGGGTCATTTGGTGGTTTCTGTAATGCTCAGGCATTTTTATTTGTTATGTCTTGTAACAGAAGTGAGGAAAACATATTTTTATATTCATTATTTTTTATTTTATATATAAAAAAAACCCTGGTTATTAAAAACCTCCAAAAGAACCTTCTATCTAACTCAAAATAATAATATTCAAGCAATATTAAACCCCAAACCAAAAATGTAATAGAAATGCAACTCTATGGTAGCCTATGTCTCCATGCACTTTTGAGCATTTACAGGCATATTTGAAGAGCAGCATTTACAGGGTTAAAAAAGAACATCACATGTGTTCTTGAAAGGAGCTTTTGGGCAGGGAAAAAAACGTTGACCAGTACTATTCTGATATATACCAATAAAAAGAATGGGGAGTTAGACCATGAAAGGATAAACGAACGTTGGGGGGAACATATAGGGGTTTATTTACTAAAGCTGGAGAGTCCAAAATCAGACTCCCTTCTGCATAGAAACCAATCAGCTTCTAACTTCAGCTTGTTCAATGAAGCTTTGGCAATGAAACCTGGAAGCTGATTGGTTTCTATGCAGAAGGGAGTCTGATTTTGGACTCTCCAGCTTTAGTAAATAAACCCCATAATGTCTGTGAGCATTCTAAAGTAAGTGCCTAGAATACCTACAACATTTATTAGGATGCATTGCAAATGCGTAACATCACTCTTGTTTTCTGTAATGTCACTAAGAAGTCTGGCCATCCCGCTGTGATAACATAGTACAGTACATATCAACTGAGATGGATCTAGCAGAAAACAGATGGTTGTCTTTTCATATAATTCTAGGATACGTAACTGTCATTTTGTGTCAGACACTATTTGCTAAAAGAGAAGGGCTGGGAAACAGGAACGACCCCTTTTCAGTTTTTAGCTCATTTTAGATGTTGGATGATAACCAGCATTTTGGGTTGAAATTGTTGATATACAGTAAATGCTGCATGCCAATATGACTGCTTGAATTTCATACAGCAAATTATCTACTTTTACTGTGAAAAAAAGATCTAGATTTTGTTCTATTTCCAGTACTTCCAGACAGTGGACCAAATGCTTTGCTGTATAAGGAGCTCAGAAAGACAGAACAAAGGAAGCTATTTACTTAAACTACAGTTGTAAAGCAAATGTCTGCAAATGAAAGTGTCTGGCAGACTGCCTTCTATTGAATGTACCTTCAGAATCCCTAGAGTTCATTAGGATACCTACTTTTATCCACAGAGTGACTGTAAAATAAAGCAAACAAAAGATTATGTAAGACTAATAAATATACATCGATTTGCAAAGAATATTTGTTGTCCATGAAATGATTAAAGCAGAACTCCAGTGAAAAATACCAATATACAACTTAAGAAATAACATAAAAAAATAAGATTTGGCTGAAACATTCAACTTTATGCTTCCTTCACACAGCCATTTAGATGTATCCAACAGATTCCTGTGACAAGAAACAGCGGATTCTTGCAGCTGGAATGACCAAGGAATGACAATAGCAGCGGACGCTCAGCCTATATAAACTAATGGCAAGCTGACAATGACCTCCACTGTTCGTAGGTAGCCGCACACAAAGAGGCTACCTGTGGTTATGGATGAATGTCTCAGCATGGACACAACTGGTGTCTGATGTCTAGCTCATGCGTCTTGCTTCTACCTTACTCCCTGCCACATAGTGCCAGCTTGCAATCCCACTGACTGGCAACAGAGACAATTCCCCATTGCATATATTGGCTGGTGGCTGCTTTCTTCTGCCTGGTCAGTGTCTTCTTGGTGGCCCTTCCCAAGGGACTGTGCTCCCTTCACTTCCATTGGCTGGCGGTGCACGCACAGCTTACCAGTTTCTAGGCAGCAGTGCCATGCTGCCTGTTTCATCCTCTCTGCACATTCTATATTGCCAAGCTATGCCTCTTACCAGATGCTCCTGAAGATCATGGGTAGAGAAATTATAGCATTGTGTACCAAGATCTGAGGGCAACCTAATACCACAGACCTGCATGCCTTAGGGAACGGGGGCCACTTAGGGTGAAGTATCACTCCCCAGCTATAGTTTCTGATCTTGGCATCAGGGTGAGTGTCATACCAGCATCATTCAACCCCCTTCAGAGTCCTGGCTGTTTGGGACCTAATCCAGCTTGAGGGTAGACAGTGAAAAAAGAAGCGGCAAACTGATGAGCTCATCTAACACTCTACATTCTCTTCTATTAGCAAGCTCCCTATCAGTACGTAAATTGATTGAGTCCTTGCATTGCTTCTTCCTCTCACAATCCAGCCCTGCTGTACAATTAAAATCCAGGTTTAGGCAGGTACAGGTTTCCTACTGTGTAGTGGAGGTTGATAAGGAAAATGGAATCCTTATATACAGGGTCTTCTGTGTCATTCGGGTGTACCTGGATTGAGTGGTAGATCAGGACTCTTCCTAGCTGCATTACCATCCTGGTGCACTGCAAAATGCCACCCCTCTAGTGTTGGCCATCCTCTACAAATACAGGCCCAAGGCTGTTACCACTGTTTAAACACAACCTATTACATCACCTTATATCAGTGCATTCCAAAACTGTCGTTATTTATTACTCCTTACCTATCTACAATAGACAAGGAAATTAGTAACAGTCAAGGACTGTGTGTTTGGTCTGTCCCTGTCTGGGTACCTTGGGCCTGGGGACCATATATACAGGTACGTACACTGCTTGCATTAAAAATAAATACATTTAATGATATAACTGAGCTCCATTAACCGCTTCTTGACCCTGCTATAGCCGAATGACGGCTACAGAGTGGTCGTCCTGTTCTGGGAGAGCATTATATGAGCACCCGGCACTCTCTGTGATCGCTGTGTTCTTTGGACACAGCTGATCACATGACATGGTAAAAGATCAATCACAGAGGCATTTTACCATGTGATCAGCTGTCTCCAGTCACAGCTGATTACCATGTAAATACACTTGCTGGATATCGGCAGTCACAATGTGAGGAAAGTACTGCCGATAACTGGCAACTGTCAAAAGAGACATCTGCACTGATAATCAGGGCACTGGTAATCAGTGCCCTGATTATCAGTGCAGCCCCAAAAGTGCCCATCAGTGCTGCCCATCAGTGCCCAACAGTGCTGCCTATCTGTGCCCAGTAGTGCTGCCAATCTGTGCCACCAGTCAGTGCTGTCAGTCAGTGCTGTCTACTAGTGCCAATCAGTGTCGCATATCAGTGCAGCCTCATCAGTGCCTTCTCAGCAATGCCCACCAGTGCCTTCTCATCAGTGCCGCCTCATCAGTGCAGCCTATCAGTACCCGTCAGTGCTGCCTATCAGTACCATCCCATCTCATCAGTGCAGCCTCATCAACACACATCAGTGAAGGATAAAAATTACCTGTTTGAAAAATTTTCTAATAGAAACAAAGAAAAACTTTTTTTTTCAAAATTTTCATATTTTTTGGTGTATAGTGCAAAAAATAAAAAAAACAGTGGCAATTAAATACCACCAAAAGAAAGCTCTATTTGTGTGAAAAAAATAATACAAATTTAATATGGGTTCAGTGTTGCATGCAATTGTCATTCAAACTGCGACAGCACTGAAAGCTGAAAATTGGCCTGGGCAGGAAGGGGGTAAAAATGCCCAGTAGGTAAGTGATTGATTTGTGTCTTTATATCTGCCTGACTTGAGCTTTAAGAAAATATTGTCCAGTATAAAAAATAAAATCCATTCATGTGCATTTAAGCTGTGGTTGTGATTAGAAAATGATTGCTCCTGTTAGTTGCTAAGCTAAAGCTGTGTGATGCATGTCTCTAGATACAGTTTAAGTAAGAATGGATTTTGCTTGGAACTGATGCCAGCCTACGCCATGCTGTGATGCCATTACAACAAATGTGATAAATTATTTTAAGTAAATTGCTGGCATTGTTCATGAAAAAATGGATACCGTCCACCTGTCCTCAGATAACCTCTTTCCTTTTCATATATTCTGCAATAACAACTGTCTACTTCAGCATCACTTTGATGGTCTGTTGGCTGATGTCACAACTCCCTATAAACCATCTTTCTACCATGTAGGAAATTCTTCCTCTAGGTGCCTTTGTCAATGCTACATCCTTCTAAAGACCACCTGTTACAAAGGACCGTGGGATGAATTAATTAAAGAATGAGATAACTTGATCACGTGACACATTTTTCCAAATATCTCATGTGAAATTCAACATGTCAATTTACTGTCAGTTTATGTGGTATTTACCACACTAGTAAAAAATTCACGGTAAATACTGCAGAAACTGACTCTATACATTTATAGGTAAAGTTGATCCAGGGAATATTCGATTGCCTCTCGGGGGATCAGGAAGAATTTTTTTCCCTGCAGGAGCAAATTGGATCATGCTTTGCTGGGTTTTTTTGCCTTCCTGTGGATCAACTGTGGGTATAGGATTATAACTTTTTTTTTTAATGGTTGAACTGGATGGACTTTTGTCTTTTTTCAGCCAGACTAACTATGTAACTATGTAAAGCCAACTCACTAAACTATATAAATACAAACAATTGTTGAATAAGTTGTGGTTTAGCCACGTTATTCAAGGTGTATATTCAATTAGTACTGGTTGTTAAAGAACCAACATCTGCCAGTGTTCTTAACAACAAGTAGATAGCTGGTTGTTAAAGAGTGGGTGGCTGCGGGTGTCCTTAACAACCAGTAAACAACATAGTTGTTAAGGAGCCCCACTAACTTAACAACTATGACTTATCTGCTGTCAGTGGGTTGAATAGGAAGAGTAGGAAACTTGTCCTACTTGTTGTCCTACTTGTCCTACTTGTTGTCCTACTTGCACTACTGTTGCTACCTTGCCAATCCTACTTATCTCCTTCTCTCCTAACCATTAACAAAAAAACATAATATTCCAGCCAAGCTATGCTGACAGGTTTGTATGGCCACCAGGCAATAATGTTATATAAGGTGATTGGAACATGCATGCATGTCTATTTGTCTTTGGATATCTGTTGGTACCGTTACAGTTCCTACATACATTGTATATAATTAGTACAATGTGGCACCAGCTTATCACTGCTTAAAAAACCTTGGCATCGGAACATTTATTTCAAAACAATCTTCCCATAAGAATATATGTGCATTTAACATGTTTAACGCATGTTTTATGCGTGTTTATACCTGTAAAGGTCTCCCTTGTGTAGACATCCAAAGGCTCTAAGACTTTTGCTGGCACTACCATCTTGGATGTGATGTTAAGTGACATGCTATAGTGTGCTGTCCTTTACTCCTTCTCCTATTGCCACATAAAAGCTTCTAGGGACCTGAAAGAGTTGGACCAGCACAGAGAGTAAGTAGAAACTCCCAGAAGGCTATTACACGCAAGGAGGGAGGGGGTTGCACTGGGGAATTGACTTTCCTGGGAATTGCCTTCTCACTGATTCCTGTAATGTGATTGTAAAGTTTACTCTGTAGAAAGGGGCTCCTTGTTGCTTCACAGATAGTTCTGGTGGTCAGGAGTGTGAGAGAAGAGAGTGAGAGGATGCTCCGATCTCCCTGCAGCCACAGCAGTATTGATGCAGTTGCTGCTGTCCCAATGGTTTGGCCTTCTGGCGATGTGTGGGCACACAGGCAGATGTGCTCACATGGACTCCCTCTGTCCAAAAAAGGAAAAAATGTTTAGAGCAGTCCAATAAAAAACTACAGTCAGGTCCATAAATATTGGGACATCGACACAATTCTAACATTTTTGGCTCTATACACCACCACAATGGATTTGAAATGAAATGAACAAGATGTGCTTTAACAGCAGACTGTCAGCTTTAATTTGAGGGTATTTACATCCAAATCAGGTGAACAGTATAGGAATTACAACAGTTTGCATATGTGCCTCCCACTTGTTAAGGGACCAAAAGTAATGGGACAGAATAATAATCATAAATCAAACTTTTACTTTTTAATTCTTGGTTGCAAATCCTTTGCAGTCAATTACAGCCTGAACTCTGGAATGCATAGACATCACCAGACGCTGGGTTTAATCCCTGGTGATGCTCTGCCAGGCCTCTACTGCAACTGTCTTCAGTTCCTGCTTGTTCTTGGGGCATTTTCCCTTCAGTTTTGTCTTCAGCAAGTGAAATGCATGCTCAATCGGATTCAGGTCAGGTGATTGACTTGGCCATTGCATAACATTCCACTTCTTTCCCTTAAAAAACTCTTTGGTTGCTTTTGCAGTATGCTTTGGGTCATTATCCATCTGCACTGTGAAGCGGTGTCCAATGAGTTCTGAAGCATTTGGCTGAATATGAGCAGATAATATTGCCCAAAACACTTCAGAATTCATCCCGCTGCTTTTGTCAGCAGTCACATCATCAATAAATACAAGAGAACCAGTTCCATTGGCAGCCATACATGCCCACGCCATGACACTACCACCATCATGCTTCACTGATGAGGTGGTATGCTTAGGATCATGAGCAGTTCCTTTCCTTCTCCATACTCTTCTCTTCCCATCACTCTGGTACAAGTTGATCTTGGTCTCATCTGTCCATAGGATGTTGTTCCAGAACTGTGAAGGCTTTTTTAGATGTCGTTTGGCAAACTCTAATCTGGCTTTCCTGTTTTTGAGGCTCACCAATGGTTTCCATCTTGTGGTGAACCCTCTGTATTCACTCTGGTGAAGTCTTCTCTTGATTGTTGACTTTGACAAACATACACCTACCTCCTGGAGAGTGTTCTTGATCTGGCCAACTGTTGTGAAGGGTGTTTTCTTCACCAGGGAAAGAATTCTTCGGTCATCCACCACAGTTGTTTTCCGTGGTCTTCTGGGTCTTTTGGTGTTGCTGAGCTCACCGGTGCGTTCCTTCTTTTTAAGAATGTTCCAAACAGTTGTTTTGGCCACGCCTAATGTTTTTGCTATCTCTCTGATGGGTTTGTTTTGTTTTTTCAGCCTAATGATGGCGTGCTTCACTGATAGTGACAGCTCTTTGGATCTCATCTTGAGAGTTGACAGCAACAGATTCCAAATGCAAATAGTACACTTGAAATGAACTCTGGACCTTTTATCTGCTCATTGTAATTGGGATAATGAGGGAATAACACACACCTGGCCATGGAACAGCTGAGAAGCCAATTGTCCCATTACTTTTGGTCCCTTATCAAGTGGGAGGCACATATGCAAACTATTGTAATTCCTACACCGTTCACCTGATTTGGATGTAAATACCCTCAAATTAAAGCTGACAATCTGCAGTTAAAGCACATCTTGTTCGTTTCATTTCAAATCCATTGTGGTGGTGTATAGAGCCAAAAATTTTATAATTGTGTCGATGTCCCAATATTTATGGACCTGACTGTATATTACCATTCCCCCTCTGCCTCAGGGAACTGTAGTTTGAAGGGTCCATGAGTCCCATTCTACGACTGCTGCCCTGCACTTCAATTCCCAAATAGGCCAAAAGCAACTTTTGAATTAATAAGGTAATATTAAATATTGAAGGATTAGCAAATACAATTCATAGAACGTATAAACAGGACAAAAAATTGTGTTAGATTAACTGACTGGCAGGTTAGCCTCACCTACAGCTATTAATTAACACCACAATAAGATTAAACCCCATTACACTAGTCCACCTCCACATAGTATCAGAAAGAACAGCATCAACCATGAAACACGAATGGCTTAAAATAAAACTCACTATAATTCTTATCAATAACTACTCAAACAATGTTCCTGGGTGCACTCCACAGCTCCAATAGCGAGGGGGTGTATGCAAAACTGGTAAAGGGGTGTCCTTGGGGTTTTTCTGTAAGGTGGTGCACATGTAGTTGTTTCTTTATGACTATTTGCAAAACGGGACTAATGGGCTGTTAGGTAAGGATCAGTCTCTATGCTACTGTGGGCAGTAAGCTCTGTAGTTCTACTCACCACTCCCGAATCTACAGCGGATCAGGTCCAGTAGTTTGGGGATCAGTAGTCCCAGAAGCCTCAGTTCTCAATATTAGCCCCTCTTTGAGGTGGGTGCACACAGCAATTGGTTCCAAGGCACAGCAACTCACTCTGTGGCTCAGTCTCTTACTCAGATCCCTACCACTCAGTCCTTGGTGTAGGCAGCACAGCACGAGTCTGCGCAAACTGGCTTCCCCACAATGTCATGTGCAGGTCCACACTGTGTCATTCCCAGTGCTGGTCTGCCTCTGCTATGGTAATGTGGTAAAAGGCCAATCACATCGGCCTTTTATCATGTCATCAGATGTATCCAATGACACAGCAGATCACTGGGCAAATGCAGTTGCCGGTTATCAACTGCACTTTCCTGACACTGTCACAGCGTGAGGAAAGTACTTCCGATAACTGGCAATTGTCAGAAAACAGATCGGCACTGATCATAAGTGCCCTGATGATCAGTGCCCAGCAGTTCCACCCACCTGTGCCCAGCAGTGCCACCCACAAGTGCCAAGCAGTGCCACCCACCTGTGCCCATCAGTGCCACTCAGCAGTGTCCCTCATTGGTGCCACCCATCAGTACCCCGCAGTGCCACCAGTCAGTGCCACCCAGTGCCGCCAGTCAGTGCCGTCAGTCAATGCCAACCATCAGTGCCCATCAGTGCTGCCTATCAGTGCAGCCTCATCAATGCACATCAGTGAAGAAGAAAATTTACCTGTTTGCAAAATTTTAAAATAGAAACAAAGAAAAACTTTTTTTTTGCATTTTTTTGTTTATAGCGCAAAAAATAAAACACCCAGTGGCGATTAAATACCCCCAAAAGAAAGTTCTATTTGTGTGAAAAAAATGACACAAATTTCATATGGGTACAGTGTTGCATGACTGCACAATTGTCATTCAAAGTGCGACAGCACTGAAAGCTGAAAATTGACCTGGGAACGAAGGGGGTATAAGTGCCCAGTAGGCAAGTGGTTAAAATGAAGTAAAAAAAGAAAACAAATGCAGCCACCTCATCTAATGATTGGTAAGCTGTAATATTTTACATTTTTGTTTTGGGGTTAAAGTGGTTATAAAGCCTAAACATTTTTCATCTTATTGCATTGCTTAGACATGATAATTTGATAATTGCCCCCTTACCAACAGCCCCCTTCCCCTCTCCCCTCACTTCCTGGTCTCACTGGCTTTGCTGAAGCAACGGGAGCCATTGGCTCTCATTGTTGTCAATCAAACCAGTGACAAAGGAGCAGGGGACGGGCAGAGATCCTCTGTCTGTATCTACAGACACAGACAGCGGGGCTCAGAAGGTGGGCCCCATTGGGGGAGCGTTTTCCTGTGGGGTTCCACCAAGAAATAGAGAAGCCAGGAGCACCGAAGAGGATGTTCAGGGGCCACTCTGTGCCATTCCATAGCACAGAGCAGGTAAGCACAAACCTGTTTGCATTTACAGTCACTTTAATACCGCTCTAAGTGGTTTATTGCAGAAGCTGCATCGGTTTGGCCTTGGAAAGGTAATCATACAAAAACGAATGTTTCACAGCATTGCGATTCAGAATTTCACCTTAGCCATGCCAGAGCATTTGCATTCCATTTTGTTCTTGTTGACTTTTTACATAAACCTATTGACTTTTCCAACAATGTGCTGTATTTACTTTCTATGCAGTTCTCAATGACAAAGATAAACAGATATATAAAAAGCAAGGAGGAAGACAGAGAAACGTATGTACAATACGAATTACTGGATATATAGATGGATGTGTATACCAATATACAGTATAAACAATATATATATATATATATACTGTGTGTATATATGTATATATAGCATTGGTGCCCAACTTGCATATGTGGCCTTTTAACACTTAGGCCCCATGTACACGGGATTCTTCTGAACGATGGAAACTGACTGCTGGAAAACATAGGTTAAAAAACGTCTGTTTAGCTGCGTTTGCCTACCACGTTTCTGAGCATTTGCGTTTAGCAGCGTTTTTTAAAGATAACCTCAGGAGCCCTTCCAAAATGCCCAGAATGCACTGAAAAACAGTAAAAAATTAACTATTGCAGACATTTTGAGAGAAATACAGAGAGCAGAAGCAGAGAGAGCAGTATTTGTTGAGATTAGCTGTATTTTTTTTTTGTAGTGTTTGAATGTGTTCCAGCTCATTTCTTTTTTCATGCAAAACCCCAAAGTATGGTGTACCAGGTACATTTGAGTACAGGGAAAATGCTTTGAATTCATTGTTCATGATGAAAAAAGGCTCTGGACAGCATCTGGAAATGGAAGAGTAAAAAAAAATGTTTGCGTTTGAAACACTGATAAAATCTACTCCTGAATGCAAGTTTTCTGCGTTCAAAAAATGACTGTAAACTCAGCTGCCTGTAGATGACTGTAAACCAAGATGTGTACATGGACACATAGGAAAACATTAGGCTGAGTTCAGGGGCTTCTGAAAAAAAACGCTGAACGAGCCGGCTCCTAAACGTGAGTTTAGGAGCTGCAGTGTAGATGAGCCCTTAATGTGTGGCCCTCAGGGCTTCTACGGACAGTAGTCTGTGTTTCTTTTACATTGGTGCCCACTTAATCCAGCGAAGGGAAAATATTCTTTTCACAGGCCTGAAGTAGTTAAATGGCTTTGTTTATTTGTGTCACACATCTTCCTTTTTTTTCTGTTCGGTCAATCCTTTTTTTGCTTTTAATGTTTTAATTTCCTCTAATCTTTTATAATGGATCTTGCTGAGAAAAATATCAAATGTGGCTCAATTAATTTCTAAAAGAGCTGCAGGAAGCACAGATGTGGAAGTGCTGATTTGTAAACAGGCAGTAATACCAATGATCTCTAGCAGTCTCATATAATGGGGGTTGATTTACTAAAACTGGAAAGTGCAAAATCTGGTGCAGCTCTGCAGAGAAACCAATCATCTACCAGGTTTTTTTTTGTCAAAGCTTAAAACGGAGTTCCACTCACCCTGTCAAAAAAATAAAATTCAGCAGCTACAAAAACTATAACTGCTGACTTTTAAAAAACATCCACTTACCTGTCCCTCGGTCCTGTGGTGTGTCCCCCGCAGCCTGTTTCACCAGCCGTCCTGTATTCCAGGAGGCCGGCAGCTTCAGTGTGGGCACCTGGCTGTGATAGCTTGCGGCTTCATGAACAGCGCTGCACTTCATGAATGGTCATGTAGTCTTCTGGGACTTGTCACGTGTCCCAAAAGACTACAGAGAGGGACACCTTCCATTTCCAATCACCTAGGCGATCGGACCGGAAGTGGGTACCTGTCAAATTTGCGTACTCGCTCCCCCCCCCCCCCCCCGCTCCCCAAAGGTGCCAATCCTTAAAGGGGAGCGGGGGAGCACTCCTTAAAGCAGAACTTCCCCTTTTGGGTGGAGCTCCGCTTTAACCACTTCTTGCCCTCCTGAGGATTTACCCCCCTTCCTGACCAAGCCATTTTCTGCGTTGCGGCGCTGCGTTACTTTAACTGACAATTGTGCGGTTGTGCAACATTGCACCCAAATGAAATTTATGTCCTTTTTTTCCCACTAATTGAGCTTTCTTTCAGTGGTTTTTGATCACCTGTGCGTTCTTAATTGTTTGCACTATAAGCAACAAAGACTGACATTTTTGAGAAAAAAAAACAATATTTTGGATTTTTTGCTATTAAAAATGTCCAGTAAAAAAATTTTTTAAATCTAATTTTGTCATAAATTTAGGCCAAAATGTATTTTGCGACATGTCTTTGCTAAAAAAAGATCCCAATATGTGTAAATTCATTGGTTTACGAAAGTTATAGCGTTTACAAATGGCAGTATAGATACTGGAATTTTTTTTTTATCTACTAGTAATGGCGGCGATCAGTTACTTTTAGCAGGACTGCAGCGGACATTCTGACACTGGGGGGGAACTCTGAGGAAGAGGCAAGTCCTCAAAATGCTTCAGCCTATTGGATTTCTACACTCCCTATTGCGGACAGTCCCGTAGCACGGTGTTGACCCAGCTGTTTTTTTATGATGTGCCTTTGACTTTACTGTCATTTGTAAGTACAACACCTACTTTTATTTCTTATTAAACATTTTTTATGGTAATGCACTAGGCCCGTGCACCCTCTGTTTGTTCTTTCTTCATTCACTGGGGGGGAACTAACTTGGTGTCACTGACATCCCCAGTGACACCAATACAGTGATCTGTGCTAACAAAAAGCACTGACACTATACTAATGGCACTGGGCAGGAAGGGGTTAATGTGAGGGGCAATCAAAGGGTTAACTATGTGCAGGGAGTGTTTTATTAGGGGGGGGTGCTTCAGTAACCACACTGCTCGGGCCATCTCAAGCAGTGTGCCCAAGCTGACAGGGAGGAAATCTGTAAACAAAAGTCTTCCTCCCCATCGGTGATTTTCGCTAATCACTGGGCTATTACCAACCGGTACCAGGTAATTCACATCCGCGGCCGCTAATGGCGGCATGGGTAGAGCGTGCACATGCCTCGCATGCGCACCCTACCCGGAAATGCAAAGTCACGTATATATATGTGATTTTACGCACAGGTGCCACCCTGTAGCAGTAGTTCTGCTATAGGGCGGTCCTTAAGCGTTTAATTGAACCAGCTGATGTTAGAAGCTGATTGGCTACCATGCACAGCTGCACCAGATTTTGCACTCTCCAGTTTTGGTAAATCAACCTTAGCCTTGGTTCACACTTCTGCGGTTCTTCTATCGCATGTGATTTGCACAGGAACCGCACCGCATTCCAGCGCAAATCACATGCGTATTCTGTGTGGTGCAATTTGAGCCATACATTTTGTATGGCTCAAATCACACTGCATCCGCACCAAAAAGCTGCAGGACCCTTTTGCATATCTCCAGTCTGCAACAACTCCTATAGTATGTTTGCAGTCTCTGAGCATCCTTGCATGTCTGCAGTTCCTGACAGCTTTCTGTAGCATTCACTGAATATTACGTGCAGCCCTTTGGTAATGTCAGGGGCCAAACTATATCTAGAAAGTTGACCCCCCTCATAAATTGAGTCCAAGGAAAGGATGCTGACCAACCAAATGATAAATCCAAAAAATATTTTTTTCTTCTGCAGCAGTGCAAAAAAAGTACATAGGTAGGCACTTGCCTACCGTACCTTTGTCTGCACTGCAGCTATAAAAAATAATCGCCTAAGGTGATTGGAAGCAGAAGTTGTCCTCCCCCCTTCCTCCCCGTAGTCTTCTGGGACACGTGACAGGTCCTAGAAGACTACAGGACTATTCACAAAGTGCAGTGCTACTTGCGCATGCACATTGGGCTCCCGACTGCGAAGCTGCAAGCTGTCACAGCCGGGTGCCCACACTGAAGATGCCAGAAACCAGCCATGATGAGGACACCGCTGGACCGAGGGACAGGTAAGTGTCTGTATTTCAAAAGTCAGCAGCTACAGATTTTGTAGCTGCTGACTTTTATTTTTTTCTGTTCAACTGGAACTCCGCTTTATGGTCTCATTTACGTGGGTTCTCTGCCACATACAGTGTGAATGTGCGGTTTGTTTGTGTGGCTGGATACTCTATGGGGATGAAGCGGCAGCATGGACACAGCCACAGGTCCTGATCTGATAGGTGTGTGAGTTTGGTGAGTGACCCCCTGAATGCACACTATGTTTCTGGGGCCAGGCGTGAGTGACCCCCGAATGCACACTGTCTTTGTCCGGGGCCGGACGAGAGTGACCCATGAATGCATACTGTCTGTGCCCGGGGCTGGGCACAAGTGACCCCTGAATGCACACTGTCTGTGTCCGGGGCTGGACGAGAGTGACCCATGAATGCACACTGTCTGTGTCCGGGGCCGAGTGACCCCCGAATGCACACTGTCTTTGTCCGGGGCCGGACGAGAGTGACCCCCGAATGCACACTGTCTTTGTCCGGGGCCGGACGAGAGTGACCCCCAAATGCACACTGTCTGTGTCCGGGGCTGGGCACGAGTGACCCCTGAATGCACACTGTGTCCGGGGCCGGGCACGAGTGACCCCCGAATGCACACTGTCTGTGTCCGGGGCCGGACGAGAGTGACCCATGAATGCACACTGTCTGTGTCCGGGGCCGGATGAGAGTGACCCATGAATGCACACTGTCTGTGTCAGGGGCCGGATGAGAGTGACCCATGAATGCACACTGTCTGTGTCCGGGACTGGGCACGAGTGACCCCCGAATGCACACTGTCTGTGTCTGGGGCCGGACACGAGTGACCCTGAATGCACACTGTCTGTGTTTGGGGCCGGACACGAATGACCCTGAATGCACACTGTCTGTATCCGGGGCCGGAAGCGAATGACCCCCGAATGCACACTGTCTGTATCCAGGGCTGGGCGTGAGTGACCCCCGAATGCACACTGTCTGTGTCCGGGGCTGCACACGAGTGACCCCCGAATGCACACTGTGTCCGGGGCCGGATGCGAGTGACTCCTGAATGCACACTGTTTGTGTCCGGGGCCGGGCGTGAGTGACCCCCGAATGCACACTGTGTCCGGGGTTGGGCGCGAGTGACTCCTGAATGCACACTGTTTGTGTCCGGGGCCGGGCGTGAGTGACCCCCGAATGCACACTGTGTCCGGGGTTGGGCGCGAGTGACTCCTGAATGCACAGTGTCCGGGGCCAGGCATAAGTGACCCTCAAATGCACACTGTCTGTGTCCGGGGCCGGATGCAAATGACCCCCAAATGTACACTGTGTTCGGGGCCAGGCGTGAGTGACCCCCGAATGCACACTGTCTGTGTCCGGAGCCGGGCACCTGCACCCACACGTCTTTCAAACTAGCACCTGGGACTGTGTTCGTACAACTGTTGCATCCCCATAGTGTAACATAGGCTGCCTGCACACAGCTCCGGCTACATAACCAACTGATTCACACTGTGAAGGCCACAGCACCCATGTGAATGAGCCCCAAGGCCTTTATTACTTTAGTATAGTTGTATCTGTTAGATTTAGCAGGAACTTTGTAAGTTACATTATGTGTCCACAAATAATGATTTTATTGATTTTTTTAGCAAAAATATAGTTTTTGGAGGGAGAGGGGGTCCTGTCAGGTGATTTCTATCAGCAGCCCTGCACAGGTCACTGGTATATTGTAGCACTGCATTTTGCAGACACATAAGAGCCATGCAGTGTGTGTACACCAACAGGGCTATCTTTAGGAGGGGCAAAAGGGACAGCTGCCCTGGGCCAGTCATTGTTGTGGGGCCCAAAGCATGTAAATAATGGCGGCATTCATATAAATATTATGCCCCCCAGTGGTGGTCAGTGTAAATTCCCCCTTACATTGGTGGGCAGTGTAGAAATATATTGGTTGTTGGTGTAAAATCCCCCATTACACTGGATGTCAGTGCAAATTCTTCATTACATTGGTGGTCAGTGCAAATTCTTCATTACATTGGTGGTCAATGCAAATTCTTCATTACATTGGTGGCCATTGTAAATTCCCCTTTACATTGGTGGTAAGTGCAGAATTGCCCTTACACTGGTGGTCAGTGTAAATCCCCCTTACATCCCCCCATCAGCACTATCACTCATTCGATCCCAACCAGTACTGCCACTTATCCCATCCTCCCCACCACTGTCACTGATCCTATTCCCCCAGCACTGCCACTGATCCCATCAACCCTCCCGCCCAGCACTGCACATGATCCTAGGAGTCCTAGGAGTTTTCTGTCTGTTGGTGGGTCCCCTAACCTTCTCAGTCCATGGTGTGCAGGCAGTGAGGAGATGTGCTGCAACCTTCAGCAACCAATCAGTGAGATGTAATTAAGTGCTTTAACCTCTAGCAACCAATCAGTAAATAGTAAGGATGTGCAGTAACCTCTAGCAACCAATGGGTGAGCGGTAATTATATGCAGTAACCTCTAACAACCAATCAATGAGCAGTAATTCTGTGCAGTAACCTCTAACAACCAATGAAGAGTAATAATGTGCAGTAACCTCTAACCAGAGGCGAAGCTGGGGGGCAGGGGGGTACATATGTACCCGGGCGCCAAGGTACAGGGGTGCCAAAATGAGGTCACAAGATCCGGCATGTGCCGGAGGGGGACGAGGGGAGAGCCGAGCCAGGTGAGTAGTGCCATGGATGAAAGGGGGCGAGGGCAATGTGATCGGGACAGGGGGGTATCGATTGGGACCATATGAAGCGGGGGCGGGGTGTCATGAGGTGGCCGTTCATCCCCGGGCGCAAAATATCCTAGCTACGCCTCTGCCTCTAACAACCAATGAGTGGTAATAATGTGCAGTAACCTCTAACAACCAATCAATGAGAGGTAATAATGTGCAATAACCTCTAACAACCAATGAGTGGTAATAATGTGCAATAACCTCTAACAACCAATGAGTGGTAATAATGTGCAGTAACCTCTAGCAACCAATTAGCATTAATGATGTGCAATAACTTCTAGCAACCAATCAGTGAGCAGTAATGATGTGCTGTAATCTCTAGAAACCAATCAGCAAGCAGAAATCATGTGCTGTATCTTTTAGCAACTAATCAGTGAGCCATGATGTGTACTGTACCATCTAGGAACCAGTGCGTGAGCTGTAATGATACGCTGTAAACTCCAGCAAATTGCAATCGCTGCCTGATCTGCTGCAGTAAAGCGATTTCGAGTTTAGCTGTGTATTGTATGTCTCAGAGCAGGTGGAGAGCAAACTTCAATGGGGGGACCAAAGAAAATATTTGCCCAGGGTCCAATCAATCTTTTGTGGGCCATAGACTTGCGATAAAGTGGCTGATTTTTCAGCCGATATTCGGATCGTTAGTGGGGAAATTGGTCGGCCGTTTTTCGTGATTTTGAGACTTTTAAAAAATCGTCCCTGCTGGAAAATCGGCGGCTGATTTTGTCGTTCGGCCGAATTTCACGCCAATTATGGACGAATCGGCCGACCTTTTTGCTGATTTAAAAAAAAATAGAATATGAAGAAAAAGAAGAAATAGAATATCAAGAAGAAAGAAAGTGAAGAAGAAAAAGAAATATAATATCAAGAAGAAAAAGAAGAAATAGAATATCAAGACGAAGAAGAAATAGAATATGAATAAAAAGAAGAAATAGAATATGAAGAAGAAAACATAGAAAATCAGTCCAATATTATATTTTACCTTTAAAAGTATAGCAACATTGTATCTATTTGTATCCAAATAGAAACATCTGTATCCAAAATGGATACAAATAGATACAATGTTGCAACTTTTTCTTCTTCTGCATATTCTATTTCTTCTTCTGCATATTCTATTTCTTCATATTCTATTTCTTCTTCTTCTGCATATTCTATTTCTTCTTTTTATTCATATTCTATTTCTTCTTTTTATTCATATTCTATATCTCTTCTTTTTATTCATATTCTATTTCTTCTTCCTCTTCATATTCTATTTTTTTTTCTCTTCTGCATATATTCTATACAATTGCCGGCCGTAGACGGGACGGAAATCAGCCGACCTTTTTTACCAATAGTGGTAATATTGGCTGATTGAACGACCGATTTTTCTTTTTTTTAAAAAAAAAAAACGGCAGTTTTTCTCCCCGTCTATGGCCTGCTTTAAAGACAGCCGTGTAGACCGAGCACCGAGCACGCAGCCCCCATTCACACGTCTCACATATTCCATGCATAACGTCATTCACAGCACAGCGATACTACAAGGCGTGTAAATCTCTGGTATCACCCCGCCTACTGCCACTATCGCTCCGCCCTCGATCCCTCTTCTCCCTCTAATCCCCCTATCGCCCACCTTCGCCCCGCCCCTGTAGGCTGGCCGAGCCGTGCGGCTGCCTTGGTGACCGGCTTTTCCGGTGGGCGGAGTCTAATTCAAACTTGAGCGCCTTGTGAGGGGACGTTGTGAACGGGGAGTGAACCGGCGAGCTCCGGGAACACCGGATGACCGTTGATGTGATAAGCGGCGGGCGGAGGACACAACGGGTAAGAAGCTGGCTTGCTGGAGATGGCCGGGGAGATAGAGCTCGAGGCTGCGAGTGCCTGAGGCCGGCTGCAGATACTGGGAGTGTGCCCTGTGCCGCCGTATTATACGGAGCTGAGGGACGTCCCGGCATGCAGTGCGCTGGGGAGGAGTGCTGGGACTTGTAGTTCTGCACGGAGAGCACACATGTGACATGCAGCCTGACCCCCCCACCACACACACACACACACACACAACTATATATGGTGTGCAATGCATCTCCATTGATAGTACTGCAGCTTACCAGTCCTGAGATGTGATGGCTGCATTTTGTTTCCTCTGTAAATGACCCTGGAGACCCTTCCAATAACTCACTTCCTGTCCTAGGGTGACAACTGTACTGAGCAGCGTTGTCACTGGAGGGTCCTCTCCATAACAGGGGAGGAGTTCTGTAGTCCATCAGATATCAGGGACCAAAGCTAACTGATTACAGTCCAGAGAGTACAGAAAGTCCTCATGTCAGATCACAGGACTTCTGGCTGCGTCAAGGCCCCATTCACACTCTCAAATTGGAATTGTTTCTGCCTGCAATATCGAAATCACACGGCAATTGCTGCAAAGTGCGCATTTGGGTGCCGTCCACCCTAAACGTGACACAACTGTCACCCGACTGAATCGCACGGCAGTTGCTGCAAAGTGCGCATTTGGATACCATCTACCCTAAACATGATGCAGCTGTCACCCGACTGAATCGCATAGCAAGATATGAAATAGGAGCAGGAGCTTCTTTTGGGCAAAAAACACACGTAGGGCAGCTTATTGATGTGAATGGGCTATGAGCTACGGTTGTGCCGATATTAAGTACTCGTGCAAATTCTCCGAAACCTAAAACTGATGCCTTTGCTTTGCGATTTGTGCCCATATTAAATGAATGTTCAAATCACACTGCAAAGAATAGCATGCAATTTGATCAGGAATGCGGTGCGATTCTTGTCTAAATCGCAGTCGGTTTCATGCACAGCTCCTGAAGTTACTGACAAGCCTAGGTTCACACAGGAGCCGTGCAGGAAACCATGCATTTTGGATGGGAATCTCACCACATTCCTTTTTTAAATTGCATGCTATTCTTTGCAGTGCGATTTGCGCCCATTCATTTTGTATGGGCACAAATCACAACGAGAAGGCATCGGTTTAGATTTTGGAGCATTTGCTCGAGGAAGGGTACTTAAGGCAGTCCATTCACATGGGCTAAAGTCGCACTGCAAAGGTATCGGTAGTTGGTATTGGCGAACATTTGCATGTCAATATTTGTCCTCACCGGTAAAAAAAAACAGGTATTGGTGCATCCCTACTATGTGCAACTCATGGAATCACGTAAAAAATCGTGAGCTGTAACTTGAGTTCCCTCTCTGAATGGGGTCAAATGGATAATCCCCCTTTGTTTTACTTGTTCAACCGATATAGGCCCCGTACACACAGGGCGTTTGCCCAGCGCTCCTAGACACCTTTCTTACTGGAAGCAGCGTTGTGGCTCATGAAAACGCATTTAGGCACACCGAGTGCTTGGACATTCATTCATTTCATTGGCCAGAATAATAATGTATTCTCTGGCCAATGAAGTAAATGAATGCTGAAGTGCTTGACATGCCTAGATTAACCACCCGAAGATTTACTCCCCTTCCTGACCAGGCCGTTTTTTACATTACGGTGCTGTTACTTTAGCTGACAATTGTGCTTATACAACGCTGCACCCGAATGAATTTGCATCCTTTTTTTTTCCCCCACGACTTGAGCTTTCGGTGGTATTTGGGACTTATAGCGGGACTGCGGCAAGCATTGTGACACTGGGGAAAACAGACTTGGTTTCACTGACATCTCCAGTGACACCAATACAGTGATCAGTGCTTAAAAAAAAAAAAAGCACTGACACTGTACTAATGGCATTGGGCAGGAAGGGGTTAACATGAAGGGCGATCAAAGGGTTAACTGTGTGTTGTTTTACTAAGTGCTGTGTCCATGTGCTTCACTGTAAGCACACTGCTTTGGATGGCCATCCAAAGCCGTGTGCACATGCTGTAAACAAAACAGTTCTCCTCCCCATTGGAGATGTTCGGCAATCACAGGGCACTGGTGAGTAACCACAGACTGGGACCTGGTGATTGACAGCTGCAAGTAGGGTGTGCACGCTCCTGTTTCCTTCCAGTCCTCAAAGGAGGAGGACCACCGATGGTGTACAGCGCCACTGCCAGAAAGGACTGGTCAAGTTAGCGTCCTAACCGCTGGGCGGGCGACCACGATTTCCTGGAGGCAAAGCAGCTGCAGTCCAGGCTGGTTCTGGTCGTGATGATGTCATTGGTGGGCGCTGGTTCCGGTCACCACGGCACGACAGGCAACAGTGCTCGGGTGGCTGATGCAGTGTGAAGAGACCCAGCAGAGGTTGTGGCTTCCACACCATAAGGAACAGAATGCAGGGTGTTGGACCCCATTCCCCCCCCCCCCCTCCCCCTGGTTCATCGGGCATTGGCTCCCCTCAGGTAGGGGACTTGCTGGCTCCCTCTTGCTGATTCCTGGGGTAGTCTTTCTCTCAGGAGATGGTGGGGCACACTTCTGTTTTCTCCCCCAGCACAGTGGTGTTTGGAATGGGGATCCTGGGCTGATTTATCTTCTGTATTGTTTCTGCTTGTTGTAGGTTAAAGTCCAGGGCAAGACACAGAATCAGGCCCCAAAAAGAAAGTGTGCACTTTGTGCGGCAAAATTGGGTTCAACTTGAAAAAAGCCCTTTATGCTGTAATTGTGTGGCTAGTTTAATTAAGGACGAGTCATTTACAACCTGTCATAGGGTTCTCACCTCCACGAAGGATGACATGACGACTACATTTCAGTCATTTAGATCCTTGCTGGATAGAATGCAGACGCTGCTGGGGCCTTGGACCCAGTCTGTGGGTACTGCGGTATCGGAGGCATTGAGCTGAATGCAGGAAGACCCAGAAGAGGATCCCTTGCTTCTTCACAAGCTGGGTCTGGCTCAGCGGAGGATGATGGAGAAGGTTGCTCCTCCAGGGGTTCCAGGTACAACTTGGCCCTTGATGATGTAGATGACCTCCTTAAGGCAATCTATGAAACCTTGGAGATTGAGGAGGAGGACTTATGTTTGTCTAAGCGTGACTTCATGTATCAAGGTCTTTATTCTTAAAAGACTAGGGTCTTTCCAGTCCATAGTTCCCTGGTTGATACCATTAAGCTAGAGTGGGAGAACCCTGAAAGGAAGCGCTTTTTCTCTGGTAGTATTAAAAGGAAATTTCCGTTTGAGGAAGAAGAATCCCATCCATGGAACAAGGTTCCAAAGTTGGTTGGACCTGGTATTTGAAGATATGGAAGCTCTAAAATATTCTATGGATAAGAGAGGAGACATTTTGCTATGGAGGGCCTGGATTCTACCACCATCAGCTTTAAGCTGGCTTTATCGCCCATCTGTGTCGCCAGAAATTTGGAATGCTGGCTTACCCAGTTACAGATGCATCTCTTGGCAGCGACTTCCAGGCAGCAAATACTAAAATCTTTTCCTTTGCTGTTTAGAGTGGTAGGTTTCCTCGCTGATGCCTCGACCAAGTCAGTTAAACTAGCCACAAGAATGTCTGCCCTGGTGAATTCAGCTAGAAGGGCATTATGGTTGAAGAGCTGGGCAGGGGACTTGGCGTCCAAGCTACGCCTTTGTGCCTTACCCTATTCAGGTGATAACCTTTTTGGTCAATGTCTCCAGGAGGCCTTGGAGCGTAGAGTTGATAAAAAGAGGGCGTTTCCAGAGAGTAAAAAGAGATCTTACTCCAGGAGAGTTTTGTGTCAGAAAACACAGGGCCAGCAAAGTAAGCATGTTCAGCCCAAGAAACATTGGACAGGGCACAAGAACAAGGGTAAGGCGGGGGATCTTATTCAATCCTCCTGAGGGCCCCACCAAGTCTCAATGACTTGAGCGTCCCAGTGGGAGGAAGACTGGGGACATTTCTCCCTCAGTGGGTTTCAATCTCCTCAAACCTGTACATTCTGGATTTGGTAGAAAAAGGGGTACAGGTTGTTCAACTCCAGTTCCCCCGCCAGGTATCTGGTAACTAACCTTCCCAGGAATCAGGACAAGGCACTATGTGGCCTTATTAGAGACCAGGTGGATCAACAGGTCCTTATTTGGGTTACCTGGAACAAGCAGGGGATGGTATTTTATTCCCATGTTTTCATAGTGGAAAAGTCCTCAGGCAAGTTTCGCCTTCATCTTAAACCTGCGCCCTGTCAATCAGTCTTTAAGATACAAACGCTTTAGGATGGAATCTATCCTCTGTGTAAATAAAAAAAAAAAAAAAAAAACATCCTTTGCTCAGATTGTTTCATGGCTATGCTGGATCTGAGGGATGCCTATCTTCACATCCCCATACAGCGTGTGTCAGAAATACCTAAGGATTGGTACAGAGATCCACCACTGACAGTGTTGGGCTCTTCCTTTTTGATCTGGCCTCAGCACCAAGAAGTTTTACGAAAGTGCTTGCGGAGGCCTTGGCCCCTCTAAGAATGAGATCTATTACGATCATTCCCTATGTGGATGGTCTCCCCTTTGTGGCCATGTCTCACCAACAGTTGAGAGAGTATCTGTGGGTTGCCTAGGACTTCCTTCAGAGTCTGGGGTGGCTCATAAACAGAGACAAGTCATGTTTCACTCCCTCCCAGAAAGTTGCCTATCTGGGGTACAAGATTTCTTCATTAGAAATATCTTCCTTCCACAGAAAAAAAATGGATATCCTGAGGGCAGTAGGTCTCATGACATTGCGTTTCCCAACTGGTCCCTGGCTGAGATTCTACCAGCGCCCACTGCAGTTTTTTCTTCTGAGTGTTTGAAATGGGGGCAGGTCTACACTGGATTACCAGTCCAGCTCTCTTCCAGGATCAAGAGATCCCTTTGGTGACGAGTACAGTACAATCTAGCCAGGGTTCTGGAATGGACCACAACATATCCGGTTATCACGACCGATGCCAGGAGCTTTGGATGGGGAGCCATCTAGGTGATAGAGTGGCTATGGGGTCGTGGTCCTCGGGTGGGGGGGGGGGGGGGAAGCTCAGAAGCCCTCGAATCAGGGGGAGCTTCTAGCAGTCCAGCAAGCACTGGATGCCTTTCAAACAGCTCTAATAGACTGTCATCTACAGATCAGTTCAGACACTATGACTATAGTGGCATATATCAACAAACGGGGGTACAAGAAGCCCTCCTCTCCAAGCAATTGCGGACAGCACACTGTCTTGGGCCAAGCAAAACTTGTGTTTGATATCTGCCATCCTTCTGAAAAGAGCGCAGAATTCCTAGGTCTGCACCCAGTCCTAGTGGACTTCCTAGGTCGGCATCCAGTCAAGCACGACGAATGGTCTCTCAACCAGGAAGTGTTTGCGACCATCATGATGAAATGGGGCATGCCGGAGGCGGATCTCTTTGCTTCCCAAGAAAACAGGAAGGTCAGCTGGTTCTTTTCCCTAATTCTGCGGGATCAGGCCTTGGGTATAGATGCAAGTAAGAGGCACAAAAAAGATCATCCTTTCTATGTTGCGGGGGTAGGATTGCTATGAAATATAGTGGTATTTTGCTGTCAAGGTGAGCTTTAAAGTGGATGTAAAGCTTTGGGTTTTTTCTCATTAAAATAGCAAACCTGTCATACTTGCCTGCTCTGTGCAAAGGTTTTACACAGAACAGCCCTGATCCTCCTTTTCGTGGGTCTCCTGTCAATGTGTGCTCCTAGCATCTACCCCTTGCCGAATGTGTACTTGCTTTCGAGCCGGCCCTGTATGTCCATAGACATAGAGCACTGCTTGGCCCTGCCCCTTGTTTCCTCCACACTGGCTGTGATTGATAGCAGCAAGAGCCAATGGCTCCACTGCAGTGTCTCAGCTAATGAGAGGGAGAACCCAGCTCTCATGCACAGCGCTGGATCGCAATCAGGCTCAGGTAAATATGAGGGGGGAGCTGAGCACTGAAGGCTTTTAATCTGTATGAATAGAATGCATGAATCACTTTAAAGCTGAAATTTCACAATCACCCATGCAATGAGACTAACCCCTCCCCCTCCTCCCAACAGTGCAAGGGTGGAATGCTTGTTTTTGGATACCACAAAAAAAAAAAATCCGTTTTACTTCCCTAATTCCTTGCTGCCTCAGCATCTGGTGCTCTCTTCTCACCTCTGAAGTTCTGGGTTGTGGGCCCTCAGTGTCCTCACTCTCAATGTAGGATGGCTGGTCCTGCTTTGTCTGTGATGACCTCAGTGCAGATGATAGAGTACCAAGGAGAAGCAGCTTCAGGGGGACAGACTAAAGCAGGGGTGGGCAAACGTTTTGACTTGAGGGCCGCAATGGGTTCATATATTGGACCCGGGGGCCGGACCAAGAGTAGATGAATGATGTGTATGTGTCATCCATAGTAAGTATAGTAATATTCCCCCATAATAAGCATAGTAATTCATCCCCCATATAGTAATTCATCCCCCATATAGTAATTCATCCCCCATATAGTAATTCATCCCCCACAGTACTATTCCCCCCCAAGTAGTAAGCCAAGTCCCCCCTGTGTCAATTCACTTACCTTTGCTTCGCGCGTTCCTCTCGCCGTGTTCCCGCGCCGTTCCGGTCTTCAGGGCGGACTGTGAGAGGAGCCTAGCTCCTCTCACGTTCGTCACGCTGCCCCACCTACACACATCCTGACAGCCAATGTATCACGCTCCGCAGGCCGGATTAAAAGGTCCGCCGGGCCGTAGTTTGCCCATTGCTGGACTAAAGGCATTGGCTTAAAATAATTACCAGCCTAATGTCATTCAAGGCTGATGTGGGTGAATTTGTGGTATTATAATTATCTCATGCTTCTTGTTTCCTACATCTGTGAAGCATATTTGTTTACATGGTATCTGTCTGGTAATGTCAAGAACAATTTACGTTATTATGTGACAGAACCCTGGGGCCCCTTCACACATGTGCATGCATTGCTTGATGGTACTTGTGTCCATTCATGTCCTTTGAGTCCCTAGGGTGTACCTGTGCTTTGCTCATGCAAGTCAAAGCTGCAGGTTCACTTTTAATATGGTCATCCCAGCAGCACAAACTTGTCTTCCTTTCTATTACCTGCTGCTCTATTCAGAAGGAAAGGAAAATCCTGTGTGAGCTGCAAACTTCAACAGGACTATGGACCCTCCTTGTGACACTGCTGATTAGCTCAGTGCTGTCACATGATACTGTACTGTATACCTAGAAGTACTAGGGACATCCTATAGCTCCTGCTATTGAGCCGAGTGGCTGAGAAGTAAAGGAGAGGTAATCATATGCTGGGCAAAGCACAAGTTTGTTGTAATGTGTGTCCATGCACCAACAAATGTGCCTGGCCCATGTGTTCTGATGTTTGCATTGTGAGGTTTTTTTATTTTTTTAAATATGGATATACCGTGGGGGGCCCAATATAGATAAATGAACACACATGCTAAATGATGTGCTTAATTTTATTTTTTCATTATGATTAACCTGATCTATTATTTTTGCTCTTCTGTAGGAAGATGGCGACCACAGTGCTGAACGTTCGCAATCTCTTTGAGCAGTTAATGCGTCAGGTGGAAGGTCTCAATGAGGGTATTGAACCACGTGAGTATGATGAGTTTGATTTGTGCGTATGATTATGTTGCGAATATGGGCTTTTTCTCTCCCCTGAAAGCCCATACCTCCATACAGACCTGGGGCTGGAGAAAGAGTCTGCAGGAGCTTGTGCGTTGCACTCGTAGTGCACTGATTGTGGTTGCAGTGCTTTACAGGCTATAATGCAAACAATTATAAGTGCACACTTTTATCTTTTAATATTGTGGGTGTATTTTTTTCAAAAAGTGGACTATGCCATAAAGTTCAATCTTTTATGAAAAGATATGAACAGAAAAAAAGAATGCAGCACTGCACTGTTTGGCTCCGCAATAGAATATTTTATTTCCTCAAAATTATTTTGGTCCCAACAAATGGTTAGGTCTATTCTTTCCTTTTTATTTTGTGGATTTGCCACCTGTATTTGGAGAGGCCTTGTCAGGTATTATAACCTCAGGTTCTCTGTGATACTAATTACCCCACTGGCACCAGCGATGGGGCACTGTTCCTCCCACTGACCACCAAGCCTAGGGTACAGTTTATTCCCACTGATTCCAGGGCATTTTCTACTCCAACTGGCCACAATCCGGCCCCCCTAAAGTTTTGAAGGGCAGTAAACTGGCCCTTTGTTTCAAACGTTTGGAGACTCCTGCCCTAGAGTATAAAATAGCAGTAGATCCTATTTTTTTTTTTTGTCACACAATACAGGGGCGTGCAATTTATATTGCCCAAGGCCCCGGGACATGTAGTTCCGGGCGCCGGGCAGGTGGACTTCTTTTTTTGTTTAGCCCTGCAGCAGGCAAACAGGTTTCCTGTTGCTGTCTCAGCCAATGAGGAGGAAGAGTCCCCACACAGTAGAAGCTGTCGAACATCTCTGGATTGGCGGGGGCTCAGGTAAGGATTGAGGGGGGCTGCTGCGCACAGAAGGTTTTTTACCTTCATGCATATAATGCATGAAGGTAAAAGACTTTGAGCCTTTAGAACCACTTTAACCTCCTTAGTGGTATTCCCGAGTGTAGCTCGGGGTAAAGTTTCTGTACCAAAAGCGGTAACCCCGAGCTACACTCGGGCTTACCATGCGGCGTTGCTCAGGGAGTCCCTGCGGCACTTACCTTGTCCTTCGCTCCCACGATATGTCCCCTGCAGCGTCCCCGGCCATCTCCTCCGGCCGATGACGGCATCCAGCTTCCATGTGCCGGTCCCTGTGACGTCCGGACGTATGGGCGCCGGAACCGGCGGCAAATTAGTCATTTTTAAAAAAATTACATTTTTAAAAAATTTCAATTACATACAGTTGTGACCAAAATTATTCAACCCCCACTGAAATTGAGTGTTTTGGCCAGTTTGACATTGCTTTTGATCATTCAGTCATCTTGCTTACATTTACATTAAAGAGGCACTTGTAGGTCAGACAAATATAACATAACAGTTATAATGAAATAACCACAAATGTCTTTTCTGTGCTCACAGCATTATCAGTTTTATTCAACCCCCAAGTGACATTCAATCTTAGTACTTAGTACAGCATCCTTTTACAGTTATAACAGCTTTTAAACGTGAAGCATAGCTTGACACAAGTGTCTTGCAGCGATCTACGGGTATCTTCGCCCATTCTTCATGGGCAAAGGCCTCCAGTTCAGTCACATTCTTAGGCTTGCGCACTGCAACTGCTTTCTTTAAGTCCCACCAGAGGTTCTCAATCGGATTTAAGTCTGGTGACTGCGATGGCCACTCCAAAATGTTCCAGCCTTTCCTCTGCAACCATGCTCTAGTGGACTTGGAGGTATGCTTGGGATCATTGTCCTGTTGAAAGGTCCAACGTCTCCCAAGCCTCAGGTGTGTGACGGACTGCATCACGTTTCCATCCAATATCTCCTGGTACTGAAGAGAATTCATGGTACCTTGCACACGCTGAAGCTTCCCTGTACCTGCAGAAGCAAAACAGCCCCAAAGCATGATTGACCCTCCACCATGCTTCACAGTAGGCAAGGTGTTCTTTTCATCATAGGCCTTGTTCTTCCTCCTCCAAACATAGCGTTGATCCATGGGCCCAAACAGTTCTAATTTTGTTTCATCAGTCCACAGAACACTATCCCACAACTTTTGTGGTTTGTCCACATGGCTTTTGGCATACTGCAGTCGACTCTTCTTATTCTTTGGAGACAGCAAGGGGGTACGCCTGGGAGTTCTGGCACGGAGGCCTTCATTACGCAGTGTGCGTCTTATTGTCTGGGCTGAAACTTCTGTACCCACATCTGACAAATCTTTTCTCAGTTCCTCAGCAGTCACACGGGGACTTCTCTCCACTCTACGCTTCAGGTAGCGCACAGCAGTCGAAGTCAGCATCTTCTTTCTGCCACGACCAGGTAGCGTTTCAACAGTGCCCTTTGCCTTGAATTTGCGAATGATGCTTCCTAAGGTGTCTCTTGGTATGTTTAACATCTTTGCAATCTTCTTATAGCCATTGCCCTTCCTGTGAAGAGAAATCACCTCTTCTCTTGTCTTCCTGGACCATTCTCTTGCCTTCACCATGTTTGTAACCACACCAGTAAATGTCTAGAAGGAGCTGAGTATCACAGTCATTTTAAAGCTGCCTAATTGGTGCTTATTATGCTTGATTGCTGCTCGGTGACATCCACAGGTGTTTTCAATACCTGATGGAAAGCACCTGTATGAACCTCTGTTCTTCAGAGTGGTAGTCTTTAAGGGGTTGAATAATTGTGGCAATGAAGAAACCACATAAGAACCATTTACTACTGTATTACATAAACAATTGATGTCATTTTAGTTGCATTTGGGTAGTTACAACGTCCTTGTAGGATTTGATTCTGAATACAATTCCAAATGTACACTATAGTCCCTAAACCCCTTTACAGCATTGGGGGTTGAATAATTTTGGTCACAACTGTAGTAAAACATTGCTGTTTCAATGCATTTCACATACATTTTGTCTCTACTGCTTTGTCCTGTGCCCTGCCTGCATTTTGACTGTTCTTTCTGCCTGGAAACTTAGAAAAGTCCATGGCGTCCAAAAAGCGTCCCTTTTCGTCAAAAGCGGTTTTAGACCAGCTAGAGAACAGCGATAGTAAATCAGAACCACTTGCAGAATTGAGTGATAATGATTCGTGGGGAAATTCGTCAGACACTGAAAACGATTTTGCAACTTTGCTCAGCGATGTGCGAATTTGCCTCTGTATTTCAAATTTCAGTGTTTTTGGTTTGATTATATTATTGAATTAAATTTATTATATTATTTTTTATGATTATTTATTAAATTATAATTTATGATTTCGTGTTTCAAATATTATCCTACTTGGGATGTTTAATTCTCTTGTTCGTACAGATTTCAGTGAGTTATTCCTAAAAATTACAGCCTACAATAAAAAACTACATATTTCATGCAAAAAAATGGTACCGCTTTCAGCACAAAAAAATCGGAAATAATCAGACCGCCGAGGAGGTTAAGAGAGCATGACACTCCCTTTTCCTGACAAGCACCCAATTTGTGCTCATCACGCTGCAAGGTCTCTCCCCTCCCTTCTAGTCCACAGGTGCGGTGCTGGAGACCGGGAGGTAGGTGAGGAGGAGATGAACAGCGCAATGGTAAAAACATTAAAGTTTTAATCGCCATAAAGCCCCGTTTATTTTTAAAAACCCCAGACATTTCTAAAAACATCTCAGGTTTGGTTTGATTTTTTTTTTTTTTTTAAATCAGGAGAAGTAGATTGTTATGAGGGACAAGTAGATTGGGACCCTGATTTTGTCCCTGGACAAGTAGATTTTAAAAAAATTTCCACACCGCTGTGATATTACCACAAAGGTCTAGGAAATGCAAACTTTCAGTAAAAAATACACTTAAGTTAATTTTAGGGCACCAAAAAAGCATCAGATGACCAAATATTTGTTAAAATATAAATGATGAGGTTGCACCGAGTAAATATTCAACATTTGCATGCGCTGGTGAAATGCGACACATATTGGTACCCTATATCTTCTATAGTTGACTCTTTTAAAGCCTCTTATAGGTCATCAGTTTAGCGTTACGGAGGAAGTATGGTGCTAGAATTCTCATTCTGGTGTGCGCGGCGATATGTAACGTGTATCGCCGTTTTCATGCATAGGCACCCCAGTGTGTGGTTTTAAGTTTGTTTGGGGGACTTCAAACTTTTTTTGGGTCGTGCTTGGGGTTTTACAATTAAAAGAAGAAAAAATTTTTTTTTCTTAACTTTTTTTTTTTTTTTTTCATCACATAGGGGAACAAAAAGTCCCCTATGTCATGATTTTTGCTGACCGGTTCTCTTTATTGGGACATGCAGGTCTAGAAGACCCTGGATATCTCCCCTGTATTCCACTGGATGTAATGCAGTGCACATTGTACTACATTACATTCTTTCCCGGCCTCAATGGCCGGGAAATCTGTCAACTGGGACCCGGAAGTAGCATCCCAATGTCTCTTCCGGGTCAGGAAAAGAAGGGGAGCAGATGTGACCTCTCCTCTCTCCCCTATACCCATTGCCACCTGCTGAATTGGTCCTGAGCTCGCAGATGGGCAAGCAGAACCCGGGAGATATAGCAGGCATGGGGGCAGACGCTGGTACTGTTGTGGGCTGTGTGGAAGCAATTGGGTGGAAGTGCAGCTGCCTGATTGCTTCCAGATGACAGGTGAGCCCTGCTACTTGCCCTCAGCATGGGCTAAAGGTTAAAAAAAAAACAAAAAAAAAAAACCTACCTGCTCGGCGCCCAGAACTACATGTCCCAGGCATCGGGTGATACAAATTGGACTTCCCTGTATATGCAATGAATTGGGCTTTCAGTACTCCTGGAGTAAAACCTAGGGATAAGTATAATGGCTTATGTCTGGCCCTAGATAGCTGTGTGCTTGTTCTGGATGTGTGATACAAAAGTGTAGAGGCCAGAGGCAAACAGCCAGCCACCATATTCAAGTCTCTCAAGGTCTGCAATGAAAGCCCCATTGTGACAGGTGTACTTTAACCACTCCATGACCAGGGCAATTTTATTCTTTCACACAAACGTGTATTTTTTTTATTTTTTTTTATATTTGTTTTGGGTATTGAAAATTACTTCAAACCCCTAAAGCATTTTATATGTCATGCCTTACATTATTTATGTTGCATGATATTGTGCAAATGTTTATCAATTGCAATTTTCAGTAAAATATATACCAAAAAATTTAGTTCACACCTACACAAAATAATGGCCACTTTTTTGGTAAAATTATAAAAGCTGGGGTTGTGTCGAAGAAACATGTCAAGCATTAAAATTGTGCGTGCCTGTGAAATGGTGAAAAACTACAATGCCCACAATGGTCCAGGAGAATGCTTTAATAGCCTTTACAGCTACCAGGTTTATAGCTAAAGGCTGATGTGGATTTTGTATAGGCTGATACTTATGGACTCTTGCTAGGCTTTTGCCCTCACATTTGAGAGGACTATTATGGCTATTTGTTTAAAGAAGAACTCCGGACAAAATGTTTGTTTTCTCATGCAGTGAGACTGTGCCAGCGCTGCATGAACTGCTCGTTTTGTCCAGGGGTGCAAGAAAGTTTTACTTGCCCGATCCTCAAGATAACAGCACTTCCCCCTCATCCAGCGGTGGACTGTTCCTGTCGTATTCATGTCCAGATCTGGTCTATAGGTGTGTTGATATCAGGAACAGTCCATGCACAAGACCGCTAGTTGGCAAGGGAGCAGGAGCAGTGGGGACTTTACTTGCGCTCAGAGGATCAGGTAAGTATATCTCAGCAATCCTCACACCTAGACAAAAATGAGTGGTTAACCCATGCAGTGTGGGCACAGCCCCACTAGAAAATAAAAATTTTGGCAAGAGTTTTTCAAGAAACTATCACTGCCATTTTGATTTTTCTGCCTTTTTGCTAAAAACCTCCATCTTCTGACTGGCACATCTTTTTCATGCCCCTTCATGTCTTGAACGGCTTTTTCATAATCTGCCAAACAGTTGAGATAACCTTTTCTGGTCATACGTTGGTCCATATCTACTGGTCAGTCAGAACATTTGCCGTATCTGGATTTCAGTCAGGGCAACAGAGGTGTGAACTCGTAGAGAATACTGTGCTAATGCTCTGCTGTTTATAGAATTTAATTGGCTCTGTAATGTTCTAAATCAGTGGTCTCCAAGCTGTGGCCTTGCTTGCCTTTGTCTGGGTCTTGGGCACTATTGCTCCTACGGACACCAACAATGGGAGCATAATTCGTGCCGATGACACTGATGGGGCACTGGTCCTCCCACTGACACCAACGATGGGACAATATTCCTCCCATTGAGACACGTACGATGGGGTTCTATTCCTCCCACTGACCAATGATGGAGCGTTATTCCTCCCACAAAAGATGTAATTTTTTATTCCCATTGACACCAGGACATTTTCTACTTCCACTGGTCACAGTCTGGCCCCCCCAAGGTCTGAAGAATCATAAACTGGCCCTTAGTTTAGAAGGTTTAGAGACCCCTTTTTTTTTAATCATATCAGCCTATGTTTTGGAATGCATTTGCTTTTGTTTTTACCTTTTTATAAACACTGGCATAGAGTATAGTCATGGCTTATCTTAACCCTTTAGTCGCCATGTGTGTTTGACAGTAAAAGGATAAAGGTTTTTTTGCTTGGGTGTTTTTTTTTTTTTCTCCTCATTAATCTTTTGGCATGCTAGGTATATGCAGAAAACCTGTGTTTATCATACATCCCAGGACATAGGGTATCTTCATCTTCTTTTATGATGGGGTTATGCTGCCACCTTCCGGTGACTGGACACTGGCAAAAAAGGCAGGAAATCCCCTCTTAGGTATAACCCCTTCCTGTATGGCAAGGCTTCAGTTTTTTACTAGTGTCTTAAGTGATGGTCATGTATGTGCAGTTTCTGTATGAAAATGTAGCTATCTTCTCTATGGATTCATCTGGGATTAGGAGACTGGATTTTTCCAGATCCTTCTCCCAAGGCTTTTCTACACTCCGTGGAATGGTACCAAGACCTCGATTTGATCATGGGGTGGCAACCTATAATGTTGCTGGATAGATCTGTACTCTGTGGAACGGGACCCTGCTCAATGATATATTTCCTTGTGAACCGGCAGGGTGCTGTACAGGTCCTGGGTGATGATCCCCAGCTGGGGAGTTTAGCCCACATAGACCCTTGTTGCCTTACCGACTGTAAAAGATTAAGATTGGACTGCCTAGGAATTCTTGCAGCATATTCAGTGCTTTGGGACATCCCGACCAAAATGGAGAGAAGGGTACTCTGTCCTGGGATGTATGCTGAAGAAAATGCGATTTTTTTTTTTTTTTTTTTTTTTTTTTTTTTTTTTTTTTTTTTTTTTTTTTTTTTTTTTTTTTTTTAAATCTGTAAAATCCTTTTTTTTTTAAAATTCATCACAGACAGCAATCCCTGCCCTCTGACTTTGTGGGTGAAGGCTTACTACAAAAACTGAAGCTTTACCTTACATGTAGGAGTTATGCCTAAAAGAGAATACCCGTCTCTTTTTTTTGGCCAGTGTCAACATAATCCTATTGTAACAGATATGAAGATGCTCTCTGATGTAATGCAAAAAAAAAGGATTTTACAGGACTTGGTAAAGGTCCTCCAGTAAATCTGGCTGAAATGTTGCTTTTCCCAGTATAAGATGAAGGTCTCTACAAAGCATGTAAAGGTAGGAATGTCTCCCGTTGTTGCATATTACTGAAGACGGTGGGTAAAGGAGGGATGCCATGTCTGTAATGTGGGGGAGAGGGAGGGATATTGTGCTCATAACAGCTTCTGTGCACTGATACTGTAAGTTGGGATATTAATTGGAACAACTTGATTGTTTTGTTCCCCAACCTATCCTTGCTGTTTTGCCACGGGAGCAATTATAGTATAGAAATATATACTTGGTTTTTAGTAGGTTTGTAACATGGCACTTTCATTATATTCAGGTGCAGTGCATACTGTATCTACCAGGGTCTTGTTGAAGAAACCAAGCAAACTGATATTTTACTTTTTAATCAATATTTATTTAACATTGCTACAGAGCTGGCAGGAATTAGATGCCACTAATCTGAAACAGAATTTAATTGGAAAGGCCATTGCTGTTCAATCAAAGGTTGTTTCCTGTAGTGTAATTGATTGTTTGGAAGAAAAAGCCACTTTGCTATGCCAGTAGAGCCTTTAGGTACAGTTCACCTGTGGATTTGTTTGTAAACAGAATTATCCTGACATTTTCCTAAATGGTAATGGTCAATCTTTGTCTTAGAATTCATTCAGCTCGCCAAGAATTTTGAGGATTTTCGGAGAAAATGGCAAAAAACGGAGCATGAACTGGTGAAAAACCGAGAGCTGCTGATGAAGACCGAGACGGAGCGCAGTGCTCTGGAAGTAAAGCTGAAGCATGCTCGCAATCAGGTTGATGTGGAGATTAAAAGAAGGCAGCGTGCAGAGGCAGAGTGTGAGAAACTGGTGAGATGGCTGTACTTAAGGGACTGTCGTTTGCAGTGAATGAAAATGAATGTGTAAAACCTGAGCATATGATGGGGGGGAAAAAAAGTTAACATGACTGTCACTTTTTTTGTTTCTGAAAGAAAGGTCTCTGCAAAATAAAGGGTTAAAGTAGTACTAAAGTCCAATATGGAATTGGTCTTGCACAGTACAACAATTTTGATTCTTTCATAAATGGTAGAAAAAAAAAATGAATTGTTCAGATGTTATTCACCCGCATCCTTCCCCTTCCTGTGCAGCGCTTCCCTGAATTTCCAGATAGGGAGCAAACCAATTAGCTCAGTAACATTCATTCACTTTATCACAACTACACCCCCCATCATGTATAGTATCAGCATGCATGTGTACCTGGCTTTGAGAAACGGATTGTTGATTTGAAGATGCTGCCCTGTAGTCTTCCCCATCAACAAGCAAATTACGGTAGCTACAGATGGACTTGTAGGAAGCATTCACCCTGAAATCGGACTGTAGGACCAGGGCAAAAGAGACCAGGATAAACAGGAGCAAAGAAAAACCTGATAAAGTAACGAGTGGCTTACATTGTATGTTATAACATCTGCAGTAGAGATTGCTAAAAAAAAAACAAAATTGTGCTTTAATTCCTACCCCTCTCACACCGTTGATATGGTCTCTGCTGGCTGAAAACGTCAGGGTGTATCTGATGTCTGGTCCTCCTGCTCACTTTGCTTCCTACAGGCATGTTACTGCAAAAACATAGTTGAAGGAGACTTTTGTTTCAGAAATGTTGTTTGAATGCAGTCTGTCACATCGGCCTCATGTTAGGGAAGCACAAAATACTGGATGAGATGCAAACATGGCTGACTTTCACAAAAAAAGGGATTTTCATACAGATAAAGCTGCTAACCTTTCTGGATCTACATATTATTTTTAAATATGGATTTAGCTGAAAGTAGAACTATAGGCAAACGTTTTTCTTTTTTTTTTCTTTTTCTAGTTTAGATCGAGTAATGGCGGGTTATAACCTCTGTCAGGTTTTTTTTTTTTTTTTTTTTGGTCACTGTGTCCTGATGCAAAGATTTCCCTTCACTTTCTGTCCCAGAGCCAAACAGGAAGTGAGAGGAAATCCCTGTCAAATAAAGGAATTCCCTGGGGACCCCCAGATCATCAGAACTAGTGTCCCCATTGGAAGATTTCCCCTGTATTACTTTTCTGGGGACAACCAAAAATGTTGGCTTTTCTTTACCCAAATTCACTTTTCCCACTTCACATTCAATAATAATGGTAGGAGAAATGCAGAGGGTGAATCTCTGTAACAGGTGCACAGACACAACAAAAACCTGACGGGTGTTCTACCATCTCCACTCTATCCAAAACTAAAAAAATTAGTGTTGCCTTTTAGTTGTACTTTACACCCCGGTCACATCAAAGTTGATTTTGAAATCGTGCGACTTACAGTGAAGTCGCACGATTTCAAAGTCGGGTGAGATGCCGATTTGAGGTCCGATTTGCAAGACATCTGCAAATTGCACCAAAAGTAATTCATGCACTATTTTATAAATTAGTGCGGCCTTGACCAAGTCGGAACTGCACCGATATGACCGCTTTAATAGCAGACAATAGGGTGCGACTTGCAAATCGCATGCCAGGTAGCACCCAATGTGACTGGGGTACCTTTTTTTTTTTTTTTTTTTTTTTTTTTGCTTCTGCATTATTTTTCATTTACTTGAAAGGTTTCCGACAGATTTATTGGGTTTTTGTTTTGGATTTTTTTTTCCCTCTTTTCCCTCCATTGCATCCAGTTAGAAAAGCTCCCTTAAACATAAAATAAAGCACTTTATTTCTAGTTGCTATGTGACAATGCAAACCGTTTTTGTTTCAGAATCTGAAACACAAATTTGGAGTATTTGGCCTTTGTTTATCATACAGCTGATTTTAAGACTGACTTGCTCCCTTTTACTTTTTTTTTATCAGGAGCGTCAGATTCAGTTAATAAGAGAGCTGCTGATGTGTGATCCCTCTGGCAGCATCCAGCTCAGCGAACAGCAGAGGAGTGCTTTAGCCTTCCTTAATAACAGAACTCATATGTCTACTGATGGCAATGGAACTAGACGGTAAGACTAAACTTGGAGTAATAAATACTTCACTGACTTGTAACCCTACTATTTGCCACATTATTTGTTGCCATACATTTTGTAAAAAGAGTGACTTGAGAAACTACAGCTGTAACACGTCTGTGTATACAAGGGGTAGGCAACCTTTGCAAGGTGGAGATCTATCTGGTCAACATTGAAGAGATCAAAGATCACCAGGGTGCCGCACCCCTATTTCTTTAAGAAATTAACTAGTAAGCCCCCAATAAGAAGCAAAGACGGCATAAAGAAAACTTATAAAAATGTTATAAAACTAATGTCACTGTAGAAATATAGCTACCTTTAAAATTTCATTATGAAAGCAGAACATCTGGTACTGCAGGCTGAATTTTTTTTTTTTTTCTGACTAGTTTCAGGACTAGCTGTCTGCTCTGATTTCTGGCCAGTATAAGTAGTATGTAGGGCAGTGTTCAGGGCGCAGTAGTAGGCAGGGCAGTGTACAGGGGTTAGTGGGTCAGACGTTAAGGCAAAGGCCAGGGTCAGGAGAGCACCATACTGAGGGGTCGGGAGGGCATGGTGCTGGTAGATCAGGAGGGTACAATACTGGAGGGCCAGGAGTGCATGGGGTTTAGGAGGGCATGGTACTGGGGGTCAGGAGGATATGTTATTGGGGGGGGAGGGGGTTAGGAGGGCAGGGTACTTTGGGCTCAGGAGGTTTTGGTACTGGTGGGGGTCAGGAGGGCACGGCGCAGGGAGGTCAGGAGCATATTGTGTTGGGGAATCAGGAAGACCAATAAGATCATTCTTGATACAGAGTGGCACTGATCCCTGCTGGCCCACCATTTATTAAAACAATCGCATGTAAATCCACTTGTGCTTGAATAAAAGTTTGCAATTTACATGTAGTTTTGGCAGAGGAGTTGGTGTATCCAGCTTGGAGGATGGAATGACTCTGTGCCCAGTTCCAAAGACAAAAGTGACACTATGGGCACATGTCCTTTGGAGGAGGTTCTGCTGTACTTGTCGACCTAAAAAACTTCTCCTTTACAATGTGCTTCCACCATCCACCAGTGCTGTAAGGAACATAAACTGCACTCACCAGATACTGGTGAATTGCACGCCTTTTAGGGATCCCTTCTTTTCAGTCTCCAGGACTCCACACCACCACATAGGGCTTTAAGTTTTCCTTCCACTCCCTCCCGATTTAGCCTTCCAAACCAGCAAAAACATATATAGCGTAATACTGCTAATAACCTCATACACTGCCGTGGAGCTGGTTTGGAAGGCTAAATCGGGAGGGAGTGGAAGGAAAACTTAAACTCTGTATATTAACCCGATTTAATGCTGACCATATGCATATATATGACCATGGGCTTTAACACTGCACTGCCACATATACATATGGCCAGTGTTCCCTACTTGTGCTAAGTGTGTGCTTGCATGGTGCATTGGGAGCCAGTAGGGTGGCCAGCCACAGTAGTCACATGACTGGGAAGTCCATGTAGTGCCTCCAGTGCTATACACTGAGAGCCGACTACCGATGGTTAGAAATTGTTAAAAGTATATAACCAAAGGCAAAACCTCCTTCCTTTTCTTTTTCTTTTTTTTTTTTTTTTTCTTCCCCCCCCCCAGATAGAGTGGAGTTGGATTAGAACACCTGGTTGGGTTTTTATTGTTGTCTGGACTCCTGATATGGATTTTCACCCTCATTTGTTAGGTTTACCATTATCACCAAAAGACTGAAAGTGAAAGAAAACTGGAGCCTGTCTCTAAAGCAGGAATAGAGGGGAAATCTTTCAGTAGGGACACTAGTTCTGGTGACAACCAGGAGTTTCCTCACTCTTGAGGGACTTCCTCTCACTTTGTTTTCAGCTATGGGACAGGAAGTAAAGGAAAATCTCACCATTGGGACACAGATGGCATAAAGGTATAGGGGCTATAGCCCTGCCATTTAGTTCTGCTTTAGTACACTAAACATATCTGTCCCTAAATGTCTATATAAACCTCCAATAACTAGAACGGTAAGAATGTTTGTTTTTATGATTGATTTATTCCTATTTATGATGTGTGAATGGCAACAGATAACAGTGTGAGTTTCTTGCAAAGGTGGAATACACTTTAAAAGAGACTTCTGCAGTTTTGCACACTTGAAAAATGTATCTTGGATTATTATACAAATTTGCATTAGATTACTAAACTTTAGAAATGTTCCTTTTTTTTTTTTTTCTTCCCCCTTAGGTTATCTACGATAGACGAATCTGGCTCTATCCTGTCTGACATCAGTTTTGACAAGACAGAGGATTCTTTGGTAATGAGCTCACTGTAGAGAAAGATGCAGGCTCTTAAAATCTTAATGGGAATTATAAAAACTGTAAGAACTGTACATTTTGTAGGTCATTCTGTAATGACCAGGCAGCTAATTACTGAAGAACTGACATTCTGCTTTATTCAGGAGACTGCTACAAAACTCCAATGAAGGCACCTAAATGAAAGCTTTACCGTATTACCAGTGACATGTACATTTTATGCTAATTTGGCTGTTTCAGTTCTTAAAAATTACAACCAATTGTAGCCATTAGATTTAACCTAGATAGTGTTAACCCTTTCCTTCAGTTGTATGGCTTCCTATTTGAGACACCTACAGTATACGATTTGTCAGCAGTCAAAGGTTTGAACAAATCCTTTAGTAAGAAGCTTTATTACCTGCCATTATTGGCCACCTTCTAAAATTCATTCTTTTATAAATCACTGGCCTAGAAAAAGTATGCGGCCAGTGAAGTCAGAACACCTGATTTATGTACTTTTTCAATGTCGGTGACAAAAATTATTGATAACTCGTGATACCCACGTAGCTATTTTTATGACAGGAGCACAATGGCAGTCTGTATATTTCTGCAACATTTGTGGTTGTATACAAATAGATCTATAAGAAGTGATAGAAGGCTAGGGCCACATATAACAACCTGTATTCTTAAGTGTACAATAAACTCGAATATGCTCATGGCAAACATTTCTTGAAAACGGGGCTCTTTTGGTTTGTATTTATTTTTGCTTTGTGTGTGTATTTTTATATTTTAGCGTGTGTACTGTATATATTGCAGTTTTTTTTTTTCCTCTCAAGCCTTTCCCTATTCTCCCAGTCAGATGCCTAATGCTTACCTATTCATAAAATACTTTAGTGATGTGTCACTGGGGTAAAATTGTATGTGATCACACCATAAGAGTTTGGTGAAGGTCAGTGTCCATACTTGATTCTGTAGTTTGTAGGTTTTGGCAATCTGCTTATTGAGTGTGTAGGGAATGATGAGAGGGGGATTGCATGTATACAGCTGGGGTTCGGGACCATTATCAATCTAATTTAAAAATGCAAATTGTTCTAGAAATATTGGCGTAACCGCGTGCTGGGGGTTCAAGTAGACCATACCTCCTGTATGTATTGACACTGCCTTCCTTTTTATGAACAGATGTAGTGTTTAATGGATGTAAATATGCAAAGTGGTAATTTCCTGCTTGTAATTTTTTTTTTTTTATTCAAGGACTGGGATTCATCTCTAGTGAGAAATGTGAGGCTGAAGAAAAGAGAAAAACGGGTATGGAGATCTTCAATGAGAGTTCATGCACTTGGCAAAAATAATACAGTAACCTTACTGAGATTTTCTTTCTTTATTGTAGCGCTCTTCTAGGCAGCAAGTGGAAGGTCCTCCTGTTCCAACAAAGCGAACGCGTTCATTTGGATTAGCTGTTGATCCGGTTAGTCAGACATGAACTTTGCAGTTAATTGTGTGTGTGTGTGTTGGTGCTTTTATTGATTATTAAAGTGTTTGCTAAACCCACAACAGTAAAATCAGTCTGTATATGCAGTAACACATGCTTGTTATACGCACTGTGGAACCTAAGGGGTCAATCCTCCACATTGTGTAAAAAGGCTGTTTGATCCTGTCTTCTCTGATCCTCCCCTTCTTCCAGTCCCCAATCCATCTGCTGATAGTACAGAGCCCTAGGAGGCACTCTGCATATATTCTGGTGTGTATTGCTAGGGGTTTTTTTTTTTTTTTGAGAGTACATGTGATCAGCACAATGCCAATCCGCACTGTCCAGACAGGGTCAGGGGTCATGCAGCCTCATAGGACAGTGAGAGGGAAAATGAATACTCCTCCAAGCTTTAACCAGTGCTCGGCTGGACACTGATAGAAGTCACATAACTGCTGTATACTGCTGAGAAAAGGTATTTAGCAGAATCTATTTACTAGAAAAAAAATTGTCTTTCCATGTTCTGTTGTCTGTGCAAGGCCAGATATAGTGAATGCAGGATCATGGGTTTAGTAACACTTTAACTGAAGATGCCATAGCATTTACAGTGTGATACTCGCCCTCTGTAGATGCTTTAAACATTTGATATATTGGTACTGTTGATTTTTCGAGAATTGGGGTGTTTTTTTGGGGTTAGACTGACGGAGTGTCAGCTGACTGCATAGAATCTAATAAAAGAAAAAAGCTTTTATACTTTGTGTAACTGTTAGGCATAAAATGATTGAAAACACAACATTTGGGCTAACTAATGTCTGTAGCCACCTGAAACCAAAAATGTTACATACCCCGTACGTATAGTCTGTTAGGTCTGCATCCAGGATTTTACACGTGCAAGTTTTAGACAAGTGCTGGTGTAAACACTCGTATAGCAACATAAAGCCATGCATTTCCATTGGAGGCTGTAAGCTGCATCTGTGGCTACCTTATGCTCCGTGTACACTGCACACCCTCTTGTATTCATGTGCATGAAACCAAAGCAGCTGATTGCACATGGTGTGAGTCCTTAAAGTGTTTATAAAGCTTTTTGTTTCTGATAGTACAGAGCCCTAGGAGGCACTCTGCATATACTCTGGTGTGTATTGCTAGGGTTTTTTTCTTTTCTTCTTGGAGAGTAAGTGTTACTATGAAAAAAAAAAACAAGAACATGTTATACGTACCTTGGATGGATTTGCACAGAGTAGCCCCAATCCTCCTGCCTGTCCTTTGGGGCTCCACTATCTCCCCCCTCCCCCACCAACCAAGTACCCCCATAACAAACCACTTGGAGACACTCGTGTGCTGTTTCCCATGTCCAGCTCTGTGTGTCCATAAGACACACATAATAGGGTTTGGCCCCGCCCTCTACATCTCGTGACTTGCTCTGACAACATTGGCAATGGCTCCTGATGCTGTATCTGAGTTAATGAGGAGCAAGAGAGCCTTGACTCTCCTGCACATTGTTGGATTGAGATTGGGCTCACGTATGTATTTAGGGGCTGCGGGGAAAGCTGCATGCAGGTTTTCCCCCAACCCCCCCCTAGCATTTCTGGCCATGGCCATCTTTAGTAAGAGCAGATGATTCATGTAGCATTTATTTCCTAAAATTCATCTGCCCTTAGCTCAGGTATGCAGGCAGGAGGGTGTGCTTAGCTGAGAAAACACCCTCCTAAAGACTCCTGGGATGTATGACCTGATTTGCATAGACCTGGAAACCAGAAAGTAACTGAAGAAATATTTAAAAAAAAAAAAAGTTTAAAACCAGTAGATATGATATACTTTCCTATCTATTTATTAATGTTAGCAGGATAAGGATTAAAAATAGCTCATGTTGCTTGAGAGTAAAGTTTCACTTTATATTTCACCAAGAACTAGATGCATGTTTGAATATTTCTTTCTTGCATGCCCCAGGCATGCTCCAATCTATCGCTCTATACATCTACACTAATGCACAAGATATGTAGAAGAAAAATTTGTTCTATAAGCTTTTTAATTAAAAAGTTAAAATTGATTCAAAACCATTTTATAGTCCCCCTTGAGATCAAATTGCATCAGTGCATTGTTATACTTGGTATTACATTTTTACATCTTATATAGGCCAATGAGTCCATAATAACTAAAACGACAGTGACCGTTCCAAACAATGGAGGTGTTATTGAAGCCGTGTCAACCATTGAGGCTGTGCCATACTATACACGCAGCCGCAAGACTGGTGAGTTTGTGTTTATTTTTTATGTGTGTGAGATTGATGCATACATGGTTTATAATAGCTGTAATTCCTTCTATCAGCTCAATTGCAGCCATGGAGTAGTGACTCTAGTTTGATGAGACCAATTGATGAGAGACATGAGGCTGACTGCTGTAGAACTCCACAGCATCAAGGAATAAGACTTCATGAATTTGTCTCTAAAACAGTGAGTGTAATTCAAAATAAACTTTAATTCTTCTGTTCTGCCTTTCCTGTCCATAAAACGTAATCTTCCAATCTTAGGTAATAAAACCAGAATCATGTGTTCCCTGTGGAAAGAGAATCAAATTTGGGAAATTGTCCTTGAAGTGTCGGGACTGCCGAGTTGTGGCCCACCCAGAGTGCCGGGAGCGCTGCCCTCTTCCATGCATCCCTACATCAGGGAACACTCCAGTCCGTATCGGAGAGGTAGAACCCTTTCAAATATTTGTCATGTCTATTTTCAGGACTGTCTGCTTAAAACTCTAGGCAAACTCAACATCACTTTTGTGAATTAAAACTGATTGAGTTTAATTCTCCTATCCTGTCAACTTTATCAAATTTTTATATGAATTTGTAGATTGTAGTCGTGATTGTTTAAACATCAGTTCGCTAACCAGTTTTCTGTTTTGTAGGGCACTCTTGCTGACTTTGTTCCATCAACTTCCCCAATGATACCCTCAATAGTTGTTCACTGTGTCAGTGAAATTGAGCAGCGGGGACTTCATGAGGTAAGGTGTACTGTGTCAGTGCATTGAAAGGCAACCTACTGTGTATGCTTTAAAAAATTTTCTGTGAGCAGCATACTTGCATATTTCTGCAACTGTTTGTTTTGTTAGGCAGGCAGTGTGCATTTGGAGCCGTGCTCCCACGCGGCTGTCAACGAAAAACACCTGTGCATCCCCATGCAGGCTATAGTACACCCATATGAATGAGTCCTTTAAAGCAGTAGTAAACTCAGCTTGTTTACACCTACAGGCATGCCTATAATAAGACTTACCTGAAGGCACAGTAAATATCTCCTAAACAGTACACGTTTAGCAGATATTTACTTTGGTAGCAGCAGGTGATGTCACAAACGCATGTGCACTGCACTCTCAATAGGTGGCATGCTGTCCATTGAGAGTGCTCTGCATCGGCCATGACTCCCATGCACATGTGCAGGAGTGATGTCATCGCGGCTCAGCCGTTCAAATAGCTGGAGCCTGCGAACCTGAATGAAGGATCGGGTGAAGATGGAAGCCCTATCAGCACGCAACTGGAGGGCTTCGTTCTAAGTTTTCCATAATGTGATGCATACTTGCACATATTATGCTCTTCATTTGCAGGGGGAATTTTGTTTTTTTTAATTTCCTGTGGTTTTCTACCGCTTTTAAGAGGAATGAGGGTTTCTTCCTGTACTCCTTTTTAAAGTTTCTGGTTGCATAGGGGGTTATTTACTAAAATGGCATGATGCAGAATATGGTGCAGCTCTGCACAGAAATCAATCAGCTTCCAGATTTTGTCAAAATCTAATTGAACAAGCTAAAGTTAGATGCTGATTTCTGTGCACAGCTGCACCAGATTTAGTATATCTATCCCATAGGCTCATGGCATGTTTTCAATTCTTTTAGTCGCTGACCTGAAGCTAGTATGACAATATGGCGGTTGGTTGGCTGTTCAGCACAATTAAGGGCCATTCACACTAATTTTACAGTAACAAATGAAAAGTGGTGTGTTGCTTTTCTATTTGACTGATTTATTTTTTAGAGCGGTAGTAAACTCAAAAATAAAAAAACTCCCCTGTAAGGCAATATTATTATGTTCTAGTATGCATCGCATACTAGCACATTGTGAAATGCTTACCTTAGAAGGAAGTCCTCCAGCGGTGATCTGACACCACTGACAGGGCTTTCATCTTCCCCTGGTTTTCCTTCTGGGTTCACGAGTGCCAGCTGTCTGACTGGTCAAGCCACAATGTCACTCCCGCACATGCACACGGGAGTCTCAGGCCATGGCACAGTGCTCTGAAGGAATGGCATGAGTATGCCGTTCCTTCACAACGTATGCTCCAGCTGCCAAAAACAGCAAATATGTCCTAAACGGTGCACGTTTAGGAGATATTCATTTTACCTACAAGTAAGCTTTATTATATTTATTTATTAGATTTATTATAAGTTTCCCTGTAGGTAAAACTCATAAAGCGGACTGTACTACAGCTTTAATGGCATCCTAACACTCCTAGGCAATGGGTAGGTGTAAACCCTCTAGTAGTGGTAGGCTGCTTTAACATACTCAAGTATCGCACTTTACCATAGCATGTTAGGTGTTGATGGGCCCCTAACTCAGGAATTAATGGAGAAAAGTATTTAGAATGCAACCGTTTCAACTTCAAAAAGTATAATAAAAGGTTTGTATGCCCTAATCATTCTTCCAGTACAAAACTAATGATTTCAGGTGCAGGTCGTCTGTAAATAAACACTGCAAACATTTGACTTGTAACCCGTGTATTGATTGATACTGGACAGATACTGCTGATCCACGCTGAGTAGTAGCTTTAGTGTTAGATTTTGTGCATGTTTAAACAACTTGTCTGTGTATAATATGATCACCCCCCCCTTTTTTCCCCCCCCCACCTTCTTAGACTGGTCTATACAGAATTTCTGGCTGTGATCGTACAGTTAAAGATTTAAAGGAAAAGTTTCTGAGAGGGAAGAGTGTTCCTTTACTCAGTAAAGTGGATGACATTCATGCAGTGTGTGGTTTTCTCAAAGACTTTCTTCGCAACTTGAAGGAGCCATTGCTCACTTTCCGTCTCAATAAACTCTTCATGAATGCAGCTGGTGCGTATTCTATTCTTCTTTTTTTTTTTTTTTTTTTTTTTTTCTTGTATTCTGTTTGTTTCTGGCAGCTGAATCAGTATAACCATTTTTTTAGTATAGGATTATTCACATGCACAGTTTGTGGTCTGTTAGAGTTCCGAAATAGAGTTTGCAGATCCCAGACCTGATAGATAAACTGGTCTAAGGGTTTTCCCTTTTTTTTTTTTTTTCCCCTCTCTCCCCCCTTCTCCAGAAATTTCAGATGATGATAACAGCATTGCTGCTATTTATCAAGCAGTTGATGAACTTCCTGCAGCCAACAGAGATACTTTAGCTTTCCTAATGATGCATCTTCAAAGGTTAGTAAAAATGCACATTTTTACATCTCTCTTGATACTCCATACATTTTTTTTTATTTTTACTGTATGCATTTATGCAACGCTGTCTGTGCTCTGCAGAGTGTCCGACAGTCCAGACTGTAAGATGGGTGTGATCAATCTATCTAAGGTGTTTGGCCCTACTCTGGTGGGTCATGCAGTCTCTGATCCTGACCCTATGACAATACTACAAGATACGAAACGACAACCAAAGGTATGACTCTGAGAACGTCAGCCTAGAGGAAGCACAGTGTATGTTCTGTGAGCACATCTTCTGAGTTGTTTAATGTGCATTTCACATTTTTCAGATCTTAACGTATGTTTGTCTGTCTTCTTAACCACTTCCAGTCCGGACACTTTTACCCCCTTCCTGTCCAGGCCAATTTTCAGCTTTCAGTGCTATCACACTTTGAATGACAATTGCACGGTCATGCAACACTGTACCCCTATTAATTTTTCAGCATTTGTTTGAGACAGATAAAGTTTTATTTTGGTGGTATTTATTCACCACTGGGATTTTTATTTTTTTTTTGCTATGTAAATTAAAAGTCCACAAATGTTGAAAAAAAATTTTTCTTATACAATTTTGCAAATAAATAGTATTTCAGCATAAATCTTGGCCAAAATTTATTCCGTTATATTTTTAGTAAAAAACAAATAACCCAAATTAGTTTATAACCAAAAAGTTGTTTTTAATTTTTAAACATTTTTGTTTTACATATTTATATATTTTTTTTTTTTGCATACTGTCACCCTAGCAGTACAGTGTCACCATGGTGACACTGTACTACTTGGGGGGTGATGAAGATTTTTTTTTTTTTTTTTTACACTGATTGCTTTTACACCCATAAAGGATGTAAAAGCAAAAACTTCTCCTTCTCTATAGCTGCATTCTTACAGCCATTGAGAACTACTGAGTGAGCTGTGATTGGTCACAGCTTGTCACATGGTACAAGGCTGTTGTGAATAGCCTTGTACCATGTGACCTCTGTGATCATTCCCAGATTTCACACCTAGTAAGCAATGATGTCACAAGTGACATCTTGCTTACTACTCTGCATGTGATCACTGATTGGCCAATCAGTGATCACATGATCAGGACCTTGTACAGAGGTCCCGTCCGACGATCGGTGTTCCACTGTGTCCGGAGGACACAGCGGGCATCGGATTTCGCGGTTCTGCGCTCCCAGGGAGCGCGCACAAGCAGGGGGCGGGGAGGCCATTTATAGACAGCCACCCGACCCTGCACTGCCACCGTCCGGCCGTTTATATGCAACGACCGGACGGGAGGTGGTTAAATAGTAGCAAAAGGGTGCCCATTCCAGAACAGGAAAGTGGGATATTACAACTATCCCACACTTGTCTTCGCTTCAGTGTGTGGCAGGAATTGTTGAAGTGACTTGAAAAGCAGCTTGTGTGTGCAGCATGTCCCTCTTTTCGAAGGGATTTCCTCCTCACTTTCTGTTTTGGCTATGGAGCAGCAAGTGAAGAGAAATCTTCCCTTTGGCACACAGATGGTAAAAATGACAGGGGTCATAGCCCTTCCTTGCTCTATTCAAAATGGGGGAAAAAAACAAAAGTTTAGCCTTTAGTTACACTTTAAGGAGAGTGATTTATAGAACAACCAATAGAGCAAGCTCTGCAGTTGCTTAGCTTCCCTTTGCTTGAAAACTGTTGAGGTAAAATATTGACGAAATTGAGACTGAATAGTTTTTGTCTGACTTGAGCTTGTGTTATTAGGAGCACAACCACTGTGCAACACTGAGATTATATGTAGCTAGAAATTATAGCTGTCTTATAAACCTGTTACTGCATAAATGTTTCAAAACCCAGTTCAATGAAAAAGCTGATCTTTTTATATGCAGGTTTAAAAAAAAAAAAATCTTGATAATGCACTAAATGGCAAGCATATGTGTTGCTGATGAGCTTTGCTATATTTTTATCTTAGGTAGTGGAACGTTTGATGTCGTTACCAGCAGACTACTGGAACCAGTTCATGATGGTGGAAAACATAGACCCATCTCACATAATTGAAAATACAAATATTTTTAGCACTCCTCAGACTCCTGATGTGAAAGGTAAGCTTACAAATATAAAACTCTTGTTAAAACCCATAACTTATTTTCTTACTAACGTCATTAGATTAGCTGCGTGCTACAACCCCTGTGTCTTTGGTAAAGTCCTTGGGTGTTACTGTGTCTGGCTTCACTAAAGATGTTGGATGTTTGCTAAAGGAGTTCAGTAATATCGTGTCTGCAGCTTCACTGCATGCATTAATTGGGTGCTACTGTCCCTGTGACTTTGCTAATGAATGAGGGTACTGCCATCCCTGTGACTTCACTAAAGGAGTTGTTTTGCAATCCCCTTACTAGAAACATGTTAAATGCAACTCTATCTTCATTTTGTAAGCTTGATATTGGAAAGGCTGTCTGAAAAAGCCAGCTAGTTGTTGGAAGCATCCTTTGTGCGCAATGGCTAGACATCTGTGTCACAGGTGTACACCTACTACCGCAATCCTGTGACCCAGATTCAGCCAAGAGCGGGCTGACATCAGAGCCGGTCCAGGCTCTGCAGGGATCCCCATTAACTTGGATATTATTGATTGTGTGGGGGTATTTGAATGCAAGCCTTTTCTTCCACTTTAAGTATTATTAATGTCCATCCTTATGTCAAATTGTGTGTATGTATGTGAGCTGCGCTCAGTCTGGTATTCCATCTGGTTAACTAGTAAACCTACATAATGTACTTTGGAGATGTGGCTTCTGGCTTTGTTTTTTCTCTTTCTTTAGCAACAAATCTTTGCATCTGTTTTTTGTTCTCATAAAAGAAATAGTTCTTCCTTCTGATGGTTTAGTGTAAATACCCATCACTTGTGCTTTCTCCCAACACACACTTATATGATCCCTGGCTTCTGTTTTTACTAATTATTGAGGTTATTGATTTTATACTGTTACCCATAATCCATTTACTATTTATTTTTGTTATTTCTTTCAGTGAGCATGTTAGGACCTCTGACAACACCTGAGCAGCAGATCAGCAAAACTCCTTCCTCAAGTTCGCTTTCCCAGATGGTTAAATCTACCCTTAGCAAAAACACACCAAAGTAAGTACCAAAGTTATCAGTAGTCTAGACAGCCAGATGACGAGAGAGATATATATATATATATATATATATTTTTTTTTTTTTCTGATGACGACCTGCCCTTCTGAAAAAGCTAGTTGACCTGACATTAAAATGACACTAAACAGTATCTTTTTTCCTAACTATACATACACATCCACTACTTAATGGCCCCATAATCTATATGCATAGTCTGGCTAAAAAAAGACAAAAGTCCATCCAGTTCAACCCAAAAAAAGTTATAATGCTATACCCACAGTTTATCCAGAGGAAGGCAACCCCCCCAAAGCAGGATCCAATTTGCTCCTGCAGGGGAAAAAATTCCCTCCAGATCATCCGAGAGGCAATCGGATATTCCTTGGATCAACTTTACTTATAAATGTTATATCCAGCTTTATTCTGTGTATCTAAGAAATAATCCAGGCCTTTTTTGAAGCACTCCACTGAGCTGGCCAGAACCAACTCTTCAGGGAGTCTATTCCACATTTTCACAGCTCTTACTGTGAAGAAACCTTTCCAT